>NC_088185.1:8739445-10011945 GCF_028769735.1 Zonotrichia leucophrys gambelii
GAATGTGTTGGGTGTTAGAGATCCCCTTGTTGCATCTCACAGGTATTAATCCAGATGTGCTGTGTAAAGGAAAGCTGTAGGAGAAATTGCTGCTTAAAATGGGAAAAAATATGTTGTTACTTATGTTTTAATAACATTTGCAATAAGGCCTCGTGGATGGTGTAAGGCACTGCTAAAAAAGAATTAAAATAACCTTTCTGCTGAATAATAGCTCTTACTTTTGTAATTACATAATTCTCTCGTTAAATCTAACAATTCTTTTTTTAAGAATTAATGGAAGTGGTTCAAAGGGATTCCCTCACTATAAGAGGTACCTGATAGCAGGGGTGAGTGGGAAGCACTAACTGTGATTTGCAGGTGTCCTCAGCACTGGCAGAAATAGAAGCATTTAAGACACATAAGAAAAGAGGGGGAAATGCTCTGAAGCCACATCCTCTTTTAAAATTAATTTGCTGCATAAAAGTGCAGCTCAGAGCTTTATTTCTGCTTTGCCCTGCCCTGTGTGGCTGCAGAGCAGCCCCTGTGAGGCAGGAGAGCAGGAGCTGCATTTTGGGTGCCTTTCCTCTGGGAAAACACAGGTCTGAGGGTGGCTGGTGCTGTGAACTGTGAGGTCTGAATCTCAGCCAAGAGATAAAACCACTGACACAGTGAACTGCTCCTTGATATCAACACACTTGTTGGGAATCCACTTTCCAGGCTGCCCTGGGTGTGAAGGGTGTTGCTAAAATGATCAGGGAAATGTTGTATGGCTGTTTTTATGAGACTGTATTTATTGAATAGTTATTTATTACCCGCTTTTCAATGGTTATTCTCAGTGTTATTGCATTCCAGTTATTACAGAAAAAAGGTGCAGAAAAAATCGTGGCTGAAATGCCTTCACGGGTTCCTTTTGTTAGCTTACACCAAGCAATGCCATCTTCAGCTCAGAATTGTGAATGGAATTCCTGAAATTTGGGGGTTTTGTCCAAGGGCACTAAAGGTGAGCACAGGGTTTGGTCACCACACCTGTGCAAGGGCTCACCTTGCAGACAGGAATTGTTCCATTTCCTGGGGTCTCTTTAGGAGAAGAGAGGAGGGCACACACAAACAGATGGAACAGATTCCCTGGCCAGGCCATGCCAGCTTTATTTGGCTACATAATGAGCTGTGTGAGGGTTTGAATCCTTGCATTGCAGTGCTGGGACTTGGCTTTTCCTGCTTTTTTTCTTCTCTTTTTCTTTTTTATCCTGGCCCATATATGGGTTTAGCTACACCGATTTTCTGGAGCCATCAGAGTTGTGTGCAGCAGTTTTAGATCACTTGAGCAAGTCCATGAAGCTGAGTTGGTGTTGATCACTGCAAACCTTGGGTTTTTCTTGCAGTTTAATGGTGCAGCCTATATTTCCACCCAGGCCTGAGGCTCAGCATGACACATAATATACTGCTCCATAAATGTATAGTTTAGCAAAACTCATGAAAGAGGCAGGATTATTTATCTAGAAATTGTTGACAGAATTGGCCTTTTCTGAAGGGATGGGGTAATTTCATTCTCATTCACAATGAGGCATTCCTAGAGACTTTCTGAAGTCAAACATTTTTTGACCTTTCTCAAAAATTAGTCTGTCTCAAAAATTAGTCTGTGTGGAGGCAGAAAAGGTGTTGATAAAACAGATTTTTATCTTGTTTTGGGGTTGGTTTTGTTTCAGCTGCTCCAAAGCAGCCTCTAGAATTCCTGCAACTTCCAGAAAGGTGGATCCATCCTGCTCTCCCCTACCAGGCCCTTCTGCAGTCGACTTTGCCTTCTGAATTTCTTGCTGCCCCAGAGCTGCATTTTAAGAACAAAAAGGAGGCTTTTCCTGTAGAGCAAATCCAATTTTACTGGGATGGCAACCCAGGACGACTGACAGGACTAAGGCCTGCTGGCTGAGGTGTGGATTCAGGGAAACTGCCCTTGGAGTTAGATGGAATAACCCTTCTAGTGCAGCCTTGGCAATATTGTCCCTTGGGAGCTGTGTTCTTATATTTATTGCAATTCATGTTGTCTGATAAGCATTTCTTAAGGATTTTAAGCATGGCCAATTGCTTTCCTGGCCCTGAGAGCAGTGTCTGTAGGTACTGAGATCCCTGTCATCATTTCTTGAAACTTGAGATTCTGCCGCTGTTATTTTGCTGCAAAAAAACCCCAAACAAATGCTGGAGATGAAGATGAGCACAGTGTTACTTTCACTCTGAGCTTGCAGGAGAGGCCGTGTACTCAATTATTACATTATTTCTACTTTGCACACTCATGTTTGGTAAACAAGTGGAAAAGTGTAACCTGACTGTTGGATTTCACCCTCTCTTAACTTCCATAACTGGAATGCTTTGTGCTTCTAATCCCTAATCACTTTTCAATATGTTCTTGCAAAGGGCACCTTCCAGTGTCCCAGGCTGCTCCAAGCCCTGTCCAGCCTGGCCTTGGACACTTGCACGGTTCCAGGGGCAGCCCCAGCTTCTCTGGGCACCTGTGCCAGGGCATCCCCACCCTCCCAGGGAACAATTCCTTACCAACATCCCACTTAAACCTACTCTCAGATTGACATTCTCAAGCTCTTTCCCTCTTGCCTGTTGAAAAAATTGGACTGGCTCACCTAGAACAAACACAATGATATATAATTTACTAGGAATTTTTAAGTGTTGTTCGGTGTTAAAATTGAAAATAAGAGTTTGAACAGGCACAGACTTGATGGAAAAAGTTGGATCATCTTTCAGAGTTAGCAGAGATGGTCATGTGTAGGTGGACTCTTTAAAATGTAAATCAGGCTAAAATGAGCTGTTAAAAGCATACTGTGAGTAGGTTTTGTTGGATTTGTTTGTGATCAAATAATGCAGGCAGGGATTTGGGAAACATAAAAAGCAAAAAATCCTCCTTTATGGATGGTTTTTGATAAGCCCCAAAAAAGTAATAACTGCTCCTCTAAGCTGTCCCTCCTGCAGCTCGGGATATTGCACACCTGTAGCTCAGGCTGAGCTGGAATCCAGCACAGGTATCCATAAGGATGGCAGTGCCTTTTTGCAAGGCAACAAAACCAGTTTTCCATTCCCTTTATCCTTATGAAAAGTCAAGTCTTGTGCTTGATGATCCTGCAGTTGGGAAAATGAGCTGCAGCCAGATGGGGCTGGGTTTTATAGGAAAGCTGTTTAATTATCTGCCTTTCTCCTGCCTTTATGGGCTCAAAATGTGAGTTTGGAGGCATTAAGTGTTTTATTAGACTGACTGTTGTCATTAATGGCATTACAGGTCAGTTGGTGCTGTTAAATCAAATTTGCTGCTCTCACAGTAGTTGAGAGAGGGGGCTGAGGTGAAGCTGAGGATAAACCCCAGTGCTCTGGGGAGTTTCAGACACTGGGGCTGGCTGGGTCAGGAATAGTCAGGGCTAGAAGATATTCAAGTACTCTTGAACCCCCTGTACATCTTTTTAATGCTTTTATTTGGATGGTGAGAATGAGCTTTAATTTGTGGCCTTTTGTTATTGTGAGCATTACTTCTTTTTTTTTGTGGAGAAGAGTGATAATTTCTGTGATGTCAGAAGTCAATGATCACCTGTGCTGCTGCTTCTATTTATGAGCCTCTGTTTACTGACTCTTTACTTGGTTCTTTGAAAAATACACTTTATTAGCATAGTCACAACAGCCTGGACTAGTGGAAGGTGTGTTGGGAAATAATGGTGCGTGTTGCAGAAACACCCTTATTGCATTGTGCAGCAGGTTTTTGACAGAGCTCCATGAGAATCAGTTGCAAATATGCTCAAGTTGAATTATTAATGGTGTCCAAAGCAAGCAGTTGCCTGTGCATTGCAGTGAATATCTGAATTCCATTAATTGTTTTGAGAAATTACGTAAAACATTGTTTTAGCTACTACTACTAATAATGTACTGTATAATAATTTCACTTTTAATGTAAATTCTGTATAGTTAGTGTTGCTTAGTGCACAATATGAATTTCTGAGCAGTAATAATTTTCTGATAAAGAAAAGCCTGATAAAGACCCTTTCTGTGGGTGCAACAACAAAGCCCTTTGCTCTTGGATTCTGTTGACTGAGAGACTGGATTCACTCACTGCTGTGAATTGGCTGAGTGGGAATGGGCAGGCATTGGCAGTCCTGCCATTCCCACAGGAATCCCTTTCTTTTGGAAGATGTTTCCTTTCTGCTTTAGCTCACACTTTCAACTTTTCAAGTTTCAGAAGTAGTTTTGTTACTGACAAAATAGGAACTCCAAATGAGTATGAAAATATGAAATACCTCCTTTGTTTGCAGGAAAGATGGAGTAGAAGTATATGAAAGTGTGTGTCCTGCCAGGGATGGTTTGTGTACAGCTTCCATCCCTGACATGAAAATGGCAGATGAATTAATTGATTTGTTGTACAGGATGGAGATGTCAGCCTGGCTTTGGGATTCTGTTCACAATTTTTTTCCCTTCCCTGTGCCTGCAGCAGAGCTGTCAAGGAGTTGAACTGCTGAGTCCTTTGCTGTTTGCTGCTGCCTGTTCTGGGATCCCAGGTCTGAACTCATGGAAAGGGCACCCTGTGTTCCTTAAAGAGCCTTGGCAAGGTTGGCAGCTCCACAGAGCTGGGGCATCAAAGCTCAGCCACCTCTTTTGGGCAGTGCCTGACAGTTCTGGGTGCCAGTGGCTGAGTTTCTACTGCAGGGAGCCCCAGAATTTCAGTCCTGAATTCCCCTGGCAGCCGAGAGTGTGCAGTGTAACACACACTCTGCACTCCATGCTCTCCATGGAAGTCTTGGCTTAAATATTTCCTCCCTGAAAGCTTCAAACTCCATGTTCAGCAATGTGACATCTGTGAAATTCTGACTCTGATGTCACAATGCTCATGCAGCTTGGGAGGCTTTGCCCTTCTGAACTGCCCTACATGAATTCCATTGAATTCTGCAGATCCTGAGCTTGACTGATGAGGTTTTAATATGGACATCAAACTAATTTGCCTCAACTGTCCTATAGGACTGATGACAAGTATTTCTGGTATTTTAGCTGTGGTGCTGTGCTGTTCTTTTGGGGGAGCTGTAGCAGGCAGGTTTGGGGTGTAGTCCTGATTCCTTCCCTTGTGTAATCTCCCTTCCACCTTTTCTGCCCGTGTCCTTCCAGAGGAGATGCCTGGAGTGCCTGTGGACAACAGGAGACCCTGAAGGCATTCATGTAGTCATTCATGATTTATGGGCTTGGCAACAAAGGTCTTATCTTTCTCCAGAAGTGAAAGAAAACAAAATGAACAGAAATGCCAGAAAATGAACAGTGGCATGTTTCTGCTTTTAAATCAAGCAAACAAAACATTTACCACTGATCTATAAAACAAACTTTCAGCCAGTCTTAGATTCCTCATTTATTGTTCTCCTGTTCTTATTATTTTGCTCTTATTATTCCTTCATAAAACAGCCGAGAAAATAATTTTCTCTATGTGGATTTTTTTAATGAAACTCTTTTACCCTATTATTTTTGCTTTTGTTTCCAAAACTTTACAACTCCTTTTTGTGAGAAAGGAGACTTTGGTGACCACCGTTGGTTTGGTTGTGTTGTAGTTTATTCTCTGCTATAAACACGCCAGCATTTCCAGGCCTCTTTGTACTTATTTTTCTTTGGGCAGTGCTCAAAAAAGTAAAAATGTTATTGTTTGAAGTGTTTCAGAGTTATTCCTGGCAGGGAATGGGCTTTGTCCCAGCCAGCATCTGCTGCCTGGAACCGTTTCCTGTCGGGAGGCCGGATCCGGGAGCTCCTTCCACACCGAGAGGGGCTGAGAGGCACCTGAGGACAGAGCCCTCTGCCACTTGTCCTGGCTGCAGGGCCACAGCTCAGCCAGCACTGCCACTTGTGCCTTTTGGAAAGTGTCTGGAATAGAAAAATCCCTTCCCAATGAAATTATCTTATCAAAGTGCCCGGGGAATTCTCAGTGGCTGTGCACAGCTGCGTTACCTTCGCTGTCAAACACCACTTCCATACCTATGGGTTTTTTATGGATCCTGTGGATTTTTTTCTCTCCCGAGTTAGGCTTTCCTTTCCCTCTGCAGCAACATCTGGTTTTGATATAAGGAGGAATAAAGTTGAACACTTCTTCAGAGCTGTATACTATATTGCAAATATCTTCAGAAATTTTCTACTGTTTGGTAATAAAATTTAGTTTGTTTTATAGAAAAATTCCTCTGCAAGTTTCATTTTACAGAGCCTGGAAGTTTTATCTGACAGGGGTGATATTCAATAATTTTCTATTTCAGCCATTTTTATTGGTTATTCTTTCAAGAATTAGGCAATGGTTATTACTTGTTCTGGGAGGGCTTTACCATAATCTACCGAAGTTATAGCATGTACTGTTCCTGCTGCTGAGAGAAAATAAATCTCTTACTAGAGTTGGGGTTTTTTTTTTTGCTTAAATTCAGATTAATCAGCTGTGGTAGGAGTTGTTCTTTTAATCATTTCTAACAAGGTCATACACTGAACAATACCATCCATAAAAGGCTGCAGCAGCAGCAGCAGAGAGGGTGTAGTCCTGGAGGTAAGCACTTTGTGTGACAGGTAATCCACTGGAGACAGCCATGTTGTTCATCATTCCAGGCATGAAAAAGCCATTAAATCCAGGGAATGAATGAGGAATGTGGCGCTGCTCTGGCTCCCTCTCCTCTGCAGACTCCGTGTAGGCAGGGCAGACTCTTTTCTTGCTGTTTTCAAGAGGCCATTTGCTGGTTTTTGTCAAAAAGAAAAGCCTCCTCCCTCCCTCCTGTTTTTTTTTTAAGCAAAAGCTCTCCAGGCCCTGTGAATTATTAAGATCTGTTAGCACAGTTGCTCTTTCTTTGGGAAATTGGCTGTCAGAAGTAGCAAGAGAGCTCTTAGAAGTCTCTTTGCTTTTGATTAAGTGGAACAGTTGGATTGGTAACAGATTCCAGATTTTATCTGACAGTTCCTCATTTCTGCACAACCTGTGTGATTCCAGGGCCTCCTCTGCCATGTGCCTGTGCAGCTCCCTGTGTATCCATGGCAGTCAGGGGCTGGGCACACACACGTGCATGGTCACCCACTGGACACTGCCTCAGCATTCCCTTTGCTTTTCCTGGAGCACAGAATGCTAACAGTGCTCATGGAGATGGATTTCCTATGGCTGCTTCCTTAGGGAGCAGCTTCTGCAGTGACCCAGTAAATATTGTGTCACTCAGAGCAGAACATCATTTGTATGTGCCACCTATTAATGAAGTCATGGTACCAATTCCGTACATTTATGAAGTGTTGGTTTGGAAAATAATCTTTGGGAGAATCACCATGCACAGCTTCCCTGCTTTGTACCAGGAGGGAGACTGGCAGTGTTTAATATTTTTAGAGTGGTTTCATTTCTTCTTTAAAGAGAAAAGGATTTTTCCCCCACAAGTCCATCTTCTCCATCAGTTCTGGACAAATGGATGCACTTGGTTCAGGTTTCTGTCAAGCCCAATTGCAAATGTACCAAGCTGTGGTACATCCATGCCTGCAAGGTAATGAATATGGATTTCAGTGGAAGCTTTTTTGAGAAATGTTTTGAAGTTTACCTCCTCTTGAAACAGGTTTTCAGCTCAGAGGATTAGCTTGCCTAATTAGCATATATTAGCATACACAACTTGCTGTATGGTGGAAGGAGATCTGTTCAGTGCAGGAGCATGGTACCAAATATGTTTGCATCTTTTAAACAGATATTTTGCTCTTACTGGACAATTTTGGCCTGGGCAGGTTTGAAAAGCTGGAAAGCCTTCAGAGGGACAACAGGACATGAAGATCTTGGAATTTTCTGATTTCACTGCTGTCTTCTGGACTTGACTTTGGACAAAGAGGGCTTTTGGGGTGGTTTTGGTCTCTGGCATGGAGCACATGGAGCTGCTGGGCTCAGGGGGAATGGTTCAGGGTCCAGTTGGCATTCTGGGTTAGCAACACCCTTGTCCAGAGTCAGACCTGGGTTTGATGCCAGAGGTTGCACCTGAGATGGAGTAAAATCCTGCACTGACAACCAGTTATAGCTTGGGAACAGCAAAGCAGCTTTTGTAGGGAAGGATCTGGGCTCCTGGTGGACAAGGACCTGCACATGGATCAGTAGCAGTTTCCCTGTGGATAATTCCCTGCTGCTCTGGGAATGGCTTATTCCTCTCTCTTAGGCACTGGTGGGACCACCTGGAGCCCTGGGTTCCATGGGGACCCCTCAGGTGGGCAGGCTGGGGGGGCAGCAGGCAGGGGTAGTAGGTTCCTGCTCTGGATGTACTCAGGGAAAATGAAAAACAACATAAAAAGTTACCTCAATGGGCAGAAATTTCCATTTTGGATCAGAATATTTGTTTCCAAGGAGGATGTTCAAACACTGGAACAAGTTGTCCAGGGAGATGATGGAATCTTCATCCCTGGAGATGCTGCAGGGATGTGTGAGCAGCATTAGCTAACTTTTGATTTGGTTATAGGCCATGGCCTCAGGAGGGTTCTGGGCTAAATTTCACTGTGATTCCTTTGCTTTTTGGAAGCCACCACCTCAGTCAAGGAGTGTTGTGGCCCAGAAGAGCTGTGGATGCAGACTTGGGCTGTGGGAAGAAGCTGCTTTGGTTTGGTACAAGATTGCTGTCAAGAGATTGGACACAAGGAGCAAATGAACATTAGGAATAGAATTTCCCTGCCAGGTGCCCTCTGTGCCACAGTGTGGATCTTCCCCCTTTTATTTCACTTGTTTTCTGAGGCAGGAGCATTTTTCCTGGAGTATTTGAATCTTAAATTAAAATTCTCTGAGCTGAGACACCCAGTTTGCTATTTAGAGCTCTTAGAACATTCACTGGTGGTGATACATTGTGCTCTGACCCTTTTCATACCCCAAAAAGCATTGTTCCCATTCCATAATACAGCCTGGAAGGAGGAGTACAGCATTTACCATCCCTCTGTCCTTTCACTCCTGTTTTCTTCCTTTTTAATGGCCTTTCTGGTGGAATTTAGAATTGTAATTCCCTGCAGTACAGCACTCAGGACTCAGGATGATGTAAATTGAACAAAAAAAGATTTTTCTGCTGGGTTATACAAAAGACATCAAAATTTCAAGCCAGACCTTGGAACTATAAATGCCTGAGCCAGTCTGGGGGATGTTACCTGGCAGGGATGTGTGTGCTGTGCCAGATCTCCTTTCCTCCCTGGAGAATGGATGCTGTTGGTGCCTTAATTCCCTGCTGCCTTCCTCCTCCCTACTGGAATTTAAACATCAGGATGTTCTGTGATTTCTAATAAAATTTTTAATAAGAAAGATACTTTGAGGGGCCCTTATTGTTAGCAAGGCTTAATGTGCTGTTTTGGTGGTGGTGACCAGTTAGTGTGAGATCCTGGGCTCCTTTTGTTTTCCACCTTGGAATTACATGTCAGAAAATTACAGGAAGTTGGTAAGAGGGAGCAAATAATTTGTGAGATACAATCAAGCTATGTTTTTTTAGCATGTTATCTGCTTCCTCTTTCAGGAAAATATTTCCTCTGAACTATCATCATGTAAAGGTCCTTCATGGGATTTTCTACTCTCAAACCAGCTCCTGCTCTTGGGGAAGTTGCTAATTAGGCAGAAATGGGATTTTAACCTGTCTTATCTTTAAAGGCCAATTCATCCTGTCAAGTCTACATTCAGTTGTGAGAGCACAACCATAAATCTTTTTAATGCACAACCAAGTCCTGGCTTTTCATGTGTTGGATTTTTTCACCAATTTCTGTGGGGCAGAACTGGTTGTTCCTTGCTTGCAGACAGAATGTTGAGTGTCCAAAGAAAAGTGGTTTGGTAGCTCCAGTGGGATTGCTTGGCACACATCTGTGGGAGGAAAAGTTACTGAAATTAAGGAGCAATTAATTTGTCCTTAAAGAGAAATTAAGGTAAGGAGTGGGGCTGGGTTTATGTAGTGCAGTCCCCAAGCTTAAGGGAGGTCAGGGTTAAATAGAACCATATTTATGTGTGGGGTGGCTGTAGATCCAGTTCTGTCAATACACAAGGATTTTGGAAAGGCTGAGCAAGAGATGCACCAGGCAAGGTGAAAGAAAGGTTTCCTGGAGGTAGCACAGCTGGAATGCCCCTGGGGGTTTTAGGGAGGCAGAGAAAGTATCAGCGGGTCAGGCAAGCTGGAGCCATGATCTGAATTAGCTTTGCAGTGGAGCCATAAGAAAACCTCAGAACTTCTTAGGATCATTTGTTGTGTGGAAGGAAACTTGTGACCTGAAGTGCTGTTTGATTTCAGCTCAGCATCCAGTCATGGTCTCCTGCTCTGGGAATAAAACCATCTGCAGGTGGTGCCAGGGCTGATTGCGAGGGGCAGAACGTCCCCAGCCAGCCAGACTCAGGCCTGGATCCCTCTTCTCTGATAAACAGATAAAACAGCTTAGGAGAGCTTTTGTTAAATCCTTTGTTACTTGGATATCCTTCTGTGCCTTCGGGGAAGCTGGAATGGTTTGTGGGGTAAAGCATGGGATTTATAACTGAAGAAATGTTGGATTTGGTTGTTACTCAGCTCCTCTGGGAACTCCCATGGAGGGAGGACTGTGTTTCCAATATTTTGTGTTATCCTAAAGCTGTTGGAGCTGTGTTTGAAAATATTATTATTGATAACATGCATGTACATTATTAAGAGAAAGGTTAGAAACTCGTTATACTTTATACAGGCACAGTGCATTGGACTTCAAATTACTGTAGAATGAGGTCAGGGTAAGAAATTCACTTTGGAGTGACCCACAGAGCAGCTCCAAACAGTTCTGAAACCTGCAGAATTATTAGATGCTAATTTTTAAAAAGTCCATTTTCTTACTGTGTGGATTGTCTGCCCAGAACAGTCTCACTGTGAGCAGTGTCTGGAGTGCAATTGCCATTGCAGCACAGAACTCAGGGAGCACCTGCAGTATTTACATTTACACCAGGGCTCAGACCACTCCTCCTTTCCCTCTGCTTCAGTTTTTCATGCCAGCTTTGTCTCCTGGGCCCAGATTTTCATTGTACCTCCGATGTCACATTGTGAAATTCCGCTGGAATAAAGTGGGTCTGGTTTTTGGAACCTCAGGGCAGCCAATAACTTAAATTTGGGCCATGGTGCCTTAGATTTACAGGAATTCTGAGTGTGCTGGCACAAGACAGTGGTGATTTCCTGTTTGTTGATTTATCTCTTTTCCATAGGTAAGCTTCAGATAAGATCCACAGGGAATATTTCTCTTATAGCTCCAGAGACTTGTTGCACTGATTAATGGCTGTAAAGAATTTAATGAGTTGAGATAGAGGAGAAAAAAACCAAAGTAAATTATGATCTCAAGCCCTCAAATTAACACATAGATAATCTATGGATTTTAACTAATTTCAATAGCATGTACCTTTATAAAAGATAGGTTGGAGTTGTGGCCCCAGGGGAAGGATATAAAACTTTAGCTGTTGTTTTCTCACTGTGATTTACCATCACCTGGGAGTGGTTTGACACTGCTCATTGGGTGCACAGCTGGCTGTGAGAGGACAGCAGAATTTGATGTCATTGCAGGTGGAATTGTTGCCTGACAGCCACCCAAATCAGTGTAATACTGGAAAATAATTGAATAATTAAATTTATTGTGTAGGTTGAAGGATAAGACACATCTAAGTCATTATGGAGTTCAAGAGTTATCTGGAAGTTCTGATTTACTTCTGAGCTGATAAGGATTGCAGTGCTTTAGTGGTGCAGTGTGGATTACAACTTCAGATCTTACGAGAAATGCAATTTTTCTTATTGCAAGCTGGAAGGAAGCCACAATTAAATAAAAATATCTAGTTCTGCTCTCCAGGAAAGAGATCATACCCCAGCTAATGGTGTCAGCTCCTCCAAGGGTGTGGGCAGTGCTGCTGAATGATCTCTCTTATCAAAACCAGGTTGGCCCTATGGATAGAAGAATGACACAGAAGGAGAGTGAATAATTAGAAGTTAGGTTT
This sequence comes from Zonotrichia leucophrys gambelii, assembly GCF_028769735.1. Lineage (NCBI taxonomy): Eukaryota > Metazoa > Chordata > Aves > Passeriformes > Passerellidae > Zonotrichia > Zonotrichia leucophrys. Next base: position 8,751,372 of record NC_088185.1, read on the forward strand.
TGTTTTTTGGCAAATGAGACATTCATAAGTAACCAGACAAACACTAACCTAATAAAACATTCAAGATCTTTTTTCTCATTACATGAAAAAATGTGAACAGCTACAAAAACTAATCAGCATCTATTGAGTGCAGGTAAAAAATTAAAACCAGAAATGTGCAGTTTTCATAAATGGTTGTGTTTGCCTGCACAGAGGGGAGGTTCAGTGTCCTCCTTCCTTTTGATCTGTTTTCTTAAGGTTCAGAAAGCAAAAAGCCTCTGAGGGAGGTGAGACCCAGGTGTGGGATGGACTTGCCTTGGGGAAATGTCCTTGCCAGTGCCTGGCATGCTGGCAGTCCTCAGGTGCAGAGTTGGCAATGATAACACAGAGTTTAGATTTTGTGCATTTGCTTTTGACTTGCACACTGCTGAATTGCTGGCTGCCTTCTGTGTATTTTTCTCCATATTTTTAATAGCAGGAGAAACATTATTTTATCAGTGTCTTTCTTTAAACTCCAAATTAGTGTGAATTAATCACAGTTAGTGGCTGCTGCTGCAGGAAGCACTGGCAGGATGGATGGCTTTTGTGTGTGTTTAATATGTTGATACTTCTTGTCAAATAGACTTTCTCCTACTGACTGTGTTCTGAGTAATGGAAGATGAGAGGGGAAGGGAATTAAATCCCATTTATTCAGTGGTTTATTGTTTCTCTCTCTCATCCCTGAAACCCTCCGAAAGATTAATTAATGGATGACAAACATCTCAGCTTCAGCTATCCAGCTGAAATACATGATGGATCTTGGAGCTCATCATCAATTTATTATTAGCTTAGCAGTAAAATGATAGGAAATAGTGCAAAATGGACAGAAAGCCCCAAATCCTCATCCTAATCCTGATAAAAGGACAAAGAATTGCTCCTAAATTCCTGTTCAAATGGAGATCTTTCTGCTCTCCAGTAGTTCTGGCCACGTTCCCAGGAGGAAGCAGAGCAAACAGGCCGGGTGGGGGGGGATGTGGCTCCTGACTTTTGTCCTCGTTGTAACAGCAAAAATCCAAAGTTTGTTCTTACAAAGCACTAAAAATGACATAACATAAAATGTCCTTTTTAGGCTTGCCTGGATGCTCTGCAGAGCAGTTATTTATGTGTTGCAGCTTTTTGCCACTGAAGCACAATTTCAATATTTTAGATATTCTGGGAGCTGTTTTTAAGCCCTTTAGGCACCACAGAAACACAACATCTATTTGTAATTGCTGTGTGTGTTCCATGTGCAGCTTGTTTCAATGTGCTGGACAGGGACGTGTTGCTTACAGCATGTGAGCCCTGAAGAACACTCATGTATACAGCAGAAATTCTGATTAAACACCAATTGATCAGGCAATTTATTATCTATTTCTAGATTATTTCCCCCTCAGCTCACATTCTGAGTGCTATTGGAAGGCTTGGGTGCTTTTGCCTCTAGGAGAAGATGCTTCCAGCTGTGTTTGCAGGATCATCTGAATTTCAATCTGATCTGCTTCCAAAAAAGGGACCAATTCCTCCCAGCTGGGCTTTTCTGCCCTAATCTCTGTCACTGTTGGCGGCTGCACCTCTCCAGAGGTGCTGGCAGAATAAGTTTGAGGGAAAAGTGGGGATGCAAGAATGGGAGAGAAACGGGGGGAGGAAGGCGATGCTGAGAGGGGTCAGGCTGTGGGAGCTGGGAGCGAATGTCACCCAGTGAGGGAGCCATGTCCAGCCCTGGCATGGATGGAACCTGGGGAATTGCAGACCTTGGAATACCCTGAGGGCCTCAGTGCAGCAGCATTAAAGTGCATTAAACTCAGAGTGCAGGCTCAAGTGCTTCTCCAAAGTTCACACAGAACTTTGCATCCCTGAATGCTGTGCCCAAATGTGCCTCAGCAACTCCCCCGGGCCCTGCCAGGCCAGGCTGCCCCACAAGGATCTCTGACATAAACAGATTAAAAAACATTAGAAAGGAAAAAAGGCCTAAATCTTCTCATTTTCCTTTTCAAGGTTTACTTTAATCTCCATTGCATGCAAAGGTTGAAACAATTGCCGGTGTTCTGTCCCTTCCCACAGGTCCCCATAACTGCTGCACCCCTGGCACGTGTTTCAGTCAGATCTCAGTCTGGGTTTGACACCAAAATCCCTGTAGTTCCTAATTTTTTGAGTGATGCCGTCACATTTTGAGTGTCTGCAGTCTCTTACACGTGTGTGTTAGTCATGGATGGGAAAGGATGGAGTTCTTTTGTGTCTTTTTAAGATGAATGAACTCACTCTGTTTGGTCTTTATGGATGGTGGTGCCAAAGCACAAATATTGAGTTACTCAGCTGAAGTCATTGCTTTGGGAAGAAGAGAAGGAATAGAACACAGGCTTTTTCATTTTTATTTATTTTTAGAGCCTTACCCATTGTTTCCTGTATTTTTTTAATCTTTTAAGGTAGTAAGTCTTGTACAAAAAGCTTTTTTTTCCCCTGCATTTTGATGATTTCCTTTAACAAATGCTCTAAGTCATAAATATTCCATTGCTTTATTAAAAAAAACCAAACCCCACCCAAAGGAAAAAACCCAAACCCACACAAAACCCTCCCACAAATGCAAGGCAAACCCAAGCAAATCTGTTTTTATTTGAAGGATTAGTTTCTGTTTCCCTGTGGCTGTAGCCCAAAGACATAGATCAGGACAGACAATGTGGTTTTGTGGGGAACAGAGAGAATAAAATTTCCTAGTATTTTCTTTGAAACAATATTTTCTGTTTATAAATGTTATAATATTTAAAATATTTTTATTTGATTTCCTCTCCCTCTTTTCAGATGGGGATATTTTCCTGCATAGTAAATTCAGCTATGTGTAGAAAAACCCTGGGTTTGAATTCTTGAAAGTTAAAAAGGTCTTGTTTTTAGAAATCAACCCATTCCAGATTGGTTTTAACCTAGATATTTCAAACGTGATTTGGGTTGAGAGAAACAGTTCTGTGAGTGCTCCCAGCAAATATCTCATCCCTCTGGGCAGATGCCATTAAATAAACATGTGTTCACTACTACATAAGAACATTATTTTTCTAATGTGGCATATGCATGACAAGCACAGAAGGCTCAACTGTCAAACTTGGAAAAATATCTGTATAGCTAATTCTGGGCTTGCTCTGCAAGCAGCTTTTGCATATGCTGCAAGTGTTGTTTTTCTGCATAAAATGCTTCACTTTTGCTTTTCAGTATCCAGTATAATCCTGGGAGTAGAATAAGCCATGAAGTAACAGAATGTCACTGAAGGCCTGTGAGGGACCTGCTGTGAAGCAGAGTAGGTGCTGGTAGAAGTTAGATGGTATTTAACCACTGGACATGTCAATGTAATTCATGATTAATTCAATGGTATTGGATGATTTTGGAGGGAAGAGCTTTTTCCCAGTATCCAGCCTAAACCTCCCTGGCAGGGCTGTCCCTGAAGAGGGAAGATGAGTGCTTTCAGTGTATCCTGAGAATCGATCAGGATTCATTTATGGAATTAGCCAGCCCTCAGAAAGATCAGCCCACCCTCCTTCTGCTGACAGGTGCCCCTGAATGTGCCCTTTTCTCTGGCCAAGGTGTGTGTGAGCAGCATGGAAGCCTCTCCTTTGGAAACTTGCCCTGGAAAGCTTTTCCAAGCCTGCAGGGGATGAGCACCATGGAGTGATTGCCTTTAGAGTCCATGGAAACTGAAATAGAATTGTCAACTGGGGTTACATTATTAACAGCATCTCCCTTTCCTGGATGCTGCACAACCATGATGTAATTAATGAAATATATCTGGACAGTGGGAATAGAGGATCTGGCAGAGGGGCTTGTCTGGAGAGCAGGAGCAGATGCTGCTGTGTCTGGGGCCTGCAGAGTCACGGGGATGGCACTGGGATGGAGTCCCTGGGCACTTCTCTGTAAAGCTCAAGGTGAAATTGTTTTAGCCACAAATTCATCCAGGGATTTCACACTGGCTGTGTTACAGACCCAAAAGTGATTCAGTGGAACTGAGCTGTCTGGAAGTTTTAGGCAGCACAGACAACAAAATAATGTGTGTCACCTGCCAGCCATGTGTGTTGGCAATAAAAGATCACTCATTTCTGACTTTGAAGTTGTACATTTCCCCAAACTTACCCAAAATGATGGGCAAAAATAAGTACAGCCCATTGCACCTCTGCTCACTTACTTACTTGTCGTGTGTCATATTTATATAATCAGTTGCATCTTTTAATAAATTTTGAAAAATTGGGGCTCACTTATATTCCAGACACGGTCGATTACTTTTTTTGGTTTAAAAAAATGGAAGTTAAATAATCACAATGCTGAGAATTGTCTGAGAATGATTGTTGTAGATTTTTCCAAGTAGTAATCACAGGCCCTGCTTAACCAGCTCCATATGGCCCAAGGCATGTAGGCAGCTCTAAGTGGGACAAAGAGTGTTGGAGTGGTAATGAAATATGCAGTAATCATCAGGGCTGTGTGAGCTCTTTACATTATTTCACACTGCTGCTTTGAAACAAAGAACAGGATGTGGCACATTTAATGCTTTCCCCTTGAGAATCCGTTAGAGTAAAGTTCAATTTTTAATTCAAAAGGCAAGGGAAGCTGCTACAGAATTAAAGATGTGGATGCTGCCCAGATGAGCTATAAATAACTTATCCATGAACAGCAAACCCTCTTGAACAGTCATGAGGAGATAAATGTGCCCCTCCGACAGCGCGCTCACCCTGAGCCCTTCCTCTCACATTTGGGTTTTTTCTGCTGAATAATTTCTCTGTCAAAATGGCCCCCAGTTAAACTGGGCTGAACTGGGAGATGCTGATGAGAGCTGTACCTTGCAGATAGAATCACAAGTGCCTTTTGTTTTGCTCTTCCATGAATCTTTTCTGTTTGTTTTGCTGTTCCCACTTTGTGTGACCCCACTTTGTGCTGGTGCCTGGTGTGATGTCCCCAACCTGGGGTGCCTCAGGAGCAGAGGGACACCAGCCTTGGTTCTCTTGCCTTCCTGCATTATTTTGCCCATTGACCATCCCTGTCCAATTCCCTGTTTGGCTCCTGCTGCCCAGTTGCTGTATCCATGGGTTTGATTTTAAGGCATGTCCAAGTGTGGAGATTTCAGTGGTTGCTCAGCAGCAGCACCATGGAAGATGATTCTTGGATACAAACACCACACCAAAGAGCAACAGTTACTGCAGGGAGCTCCCAGAGTGAAAATGTTGTATTGAGGTAATATTTCAATTTTCGTAGATCTGAAATTGCTTCTGAGCTTCCTCCCTCCCATTCTCTTGCTTGGATTCAGATGTATCCTGGTATCTGCTGGGGAGCCAGCCAGGAATAAATGAACATCTTCCAGTGACAAGGCTCTAGTGTGCACTGGTTTTATGTGAAAATCTGGGTTTGGATGATTCCCTAGCATTAGAAGTACTTAATAGATTAAGTACTTTCTTTAAAATTGTGTTTAAAAGCATCTGTGCTGTCCATAATGTTTTCTAGAATAATGAATTTATGTAATCTTTATAAAGGGTGGTGTAGAGTATAAGACTCTTCAGTATATATTTGTATATGTATATACAAGAGTCTTATGTTCCTTTGATACACCAAAATAAGAACTTATTAACAGCAGTGGGATGAAGCCAGTTACTTCCACTTCTTTCTTAAATTGGAGTTTGAAAATGAGCCAAACGACAAGTTAATTTGTTTTTTCCTCTTAGCTAATCTTGTGTGTATTTGATTGTGTAACTTTCACCAAAATTAGCTTATTTACAAATAAACATGGGGCTGGGATGCTACAGGAGGGAGTCCCTGGCACCTGGGCTGCTCCGCTCTTGGAAATGAGCCCTTCAGGGTTTGGGGTGGATGGGCCAAGGAGAAGCTGCCCAGTACTGCTGGAATCTGAGCAAGGGACACCATGCAGGAACTTTGAAGTCTTCTGCACTAATTTGTGCCTGATGTCATGTGAAAATGCATTTAAAATATAGAGAGACCAGAAGGAAGTTGATTCGGGTGTATTTTATTTTAGCTGCAGAATAAATGCAGCATTCCAATGGTGATGTCTTGGCAAGGAAAAGACATTCAGACCACTTCTGTGAAATGCAAAAGTGACAGCAGTGAGAACAGGGATCTATTGCCTTACAGATATGCTGACAATTCATAGGGAAATTGTTGGGAATGAGGAGAATTTTAGGTGTAAAACACTGCTCATCAGGCACGTTTCCCCACTGCAGTATGAGTCACTTGCCAAAACATACCCCAGTAGAAGTGAAGGACTGGTTAAATAATGTGTCTGTCTCCTACTGCTCTGTCTTGGAAAAGATTCTCATCCATGGTGAAATTATTTCTCTTCCCTGAACATACAAACTTTAGGGATTTTCTACTAAGGTTCTTGTAGGTTTTCATGACCTGATTGATTTTATTTTGCATAAATGAAAAATATCAATAATTTTCCAGAATTACTGATCTGACTTTTATTCCTTTCTTATAGCCCAGGTGGAACTCACCACTGTTATTGCTGAAAGTTAAGTGTTGGAGATAAAGGTTAAATACCAACAGTAAAGACCTTTATTTTTGTATTTTTAACTGAAACTGGTGGTGCAGTTCCTTTAGACATTAAATCCTCTCTAGCAATTTTAGTAGAAAGAAGCTGCATGTTGATAATTTTGGTGTGCTAATGTTGCAATGAAATAAAAATAAAGCACCAGAGAACATAGATATTAGATATTAAAAGTGAAGAAATCAAGATTTATTTTGTTTCTCATGTGATACTTTCTACAAAATCCTGAGAATTAATTTAGGGGGAGCCCGTTTCCTCCATGATTATGTGGAAAGCTCAGGAAGTGTGGGACACTGGTGGTGGGGATGGAGCCCAGCTGGGTTGGGAGGTGCAGCTGGACACAAACTGTGCTGCCAAGGTAAGGGGCACAAGGAGTGACCCAGGGCATGGGTTTTATGTAAAACAGCTTAAGATGGTAGCTCAGAGCAATTACATGCACAGTTATTAAACTGGGATTATCTCCCTGTTGCTACCCTCTTTAAACAACGCAGACGTGTTTTGTGGAAATTTAAATGCATTGTAGCTGGGGTTTTATGCCAGCAAAATAATGTCTGGAGTTATTGTGATGCTTTGTGCTTGAAGGCAAAGGCCTCTTACAGGCCATGGGGTATCACATAAACAACAAGGGAAGCATAAAAGAAGATAAATTGTCAGTAGCATCAGTCATTGATCTGTTGGTTGTATTTGATAACTTTTATCAGGATGAAGAATATATAGTGGAGTACATTTCTAAGAGGAAATCTTTCCAGCTGTTTTATATTCTACTTGAGAGGGGACAAGTAAGCAAACCCAGAGTTTTCGTAATCTCCAGTTGAAGCTTCATTTGCTCTGGATTATGTTTAAATGTTACAAGTGAGTGCAATTCTCTGGCCCAGAGAGATGGAGCTGGGTGGGGCTGCCAGGGCGCTGGGAGATTTCAAAGGGGCAGGGGGATTTTTCCCTGTTAATTTGCAGTGAAACTCAAGTGCTGTGATTTGTATTTAGCCATGGTTTGCAGTAGTTAGAAGTTGTTTTTTACATCCCCAGCGTGACAAAGTCAATTAAGTCTGGCTTTGCTGCTTCTGGGGTAAGTAGGTGAGAATTTGGGTTTGGCTGTAGGCGTTCTGAAGTGTAAGATGTATCAGCGATGGAAAAACAGCTTATTTTTGTTCCACGAGGGACAACCGTGGTTGTTGCAGGCACTCTGTGGGGATGGAGCCATGTGTGTGCTTGCTTTTTGACACTGAAATTGTTGACAGAAAGGCAAAATGCCGATGTCCATTGCAGGCTCCAAATGGCAGCTGGCACAGCCTGGCAGCAGATGCCTCCCCTCCCCACCAGGAACGATCCTGTGGGTTCCCTGTCACACTGGCTCAGGGTCCTGCAAGGGCTGGCTCCTTGCCAGGCTGTCCAGGGGCCGTGCCAATGTTCTGGGCAGGCTGTGCCCAGGGGAGGCTGTGCCCAGGAGAGGCTGTGCTCAGGGCGGGCTGTGCCCAGGTTGGGCTGTGCCCAGGTTGGGCTGTGCCCAGGAGAGGCTGTGCCCAGGTTGGGCTGTGCCCAGGGGAGGCTGTGCCCAGGGGATGCTGTGCCCAGGCCAGGCTGTGCCCAGGGCACACTGAGAGCCCTGTGGGGCTCACGGGGTCACCCTGCAGTCCAGCTCAGTCTCAGTCCTGTTCACTTCTCTGGGTGGCTCCTTCTGCATGACAGCCAAGGGCTTTTGTGGAGATGCAGAAATGGATGGTTGTTATTTACTGAAATATTAGGGGAAATTAAGTAGGCTGAGCTGTAATCTTCTTATAGCTGTGTTTTTAAACAGAATTAGGTTTTTTTAATAAAAGCTCCATTTATAATTATTTTTATTTTAGAAATATCATTTTGTGTTCTCTTGTGCCGTGAGCCCCTGGGCTACATGTACAGAACCCTCGTGATTTAGAGAGAAGCTGCAGAGGGCTGTGTGCAGAGTGCTGTTCTTGGGTGGCTTTGCCTGGATAGCTGTGGGATGCAGCTCAGGAACGTGCTCTGGGAGGGGAATTTGGTGAAAGCCCTTCATGTTGCATCCCAGAGGTGTTTTTCCAACACCTGTGCTGTCCCTGCTGCTGTCTGATCCCAGTGTCTGGGGTTCCAGCATGGTGCTGTGGTGTGTTCAGGCTGCCCTGCAGGGCTCGTTGACCTTCCATTGCCCTTTGACTCTGGACTTTCAGTCTGTAGGACTGTAGGAGACAAATCCTTCCAGGGCAATAAATTCTCAATATTACTGCTCACACAGCGACTATTGCTTAACTGTTCAGAGCAGGGGCCATGGCAGAGTTTCTGTGTTGGGTGGCTCCCCCAGAACAGGGACCCACTGGGTGTGGGAATTGAATTAAATGGTACCATTTAATATTCCAATGAAGAAGTATTTCAGAAGTCAGCAGTTAATGGGGATCTGCTGCCTTGGCTTCTCTGAAAACCTTATAACAGCCTTCCAGGGCCTAAAGGGGCTCCTGGAGAGCTGGAGGGAGCCTTAGGACAAGGGATGGAGGGAGAACATGTTGGGAATGGCTTCTCCTGGTGGGCAGGGATAGATGGGTGACTGGGGGATGTTTTGCCCTTTAAGCTCCTGAATTAAAAATAGGATTTGAAACTAGAAGTACAGGTGACCCCTGTGTTGCCTGAGTTGTTCAGATTGTCCCAAACACCTGATGCACCAGTGCAGCTGCCATGGAGTCACTGGGAGTGGTGCCATCACCAAGAAATGCAGCTGGTGAGAGGGACTGGGCTAAACTGGGAAGGGGACTATTCACTGGGTTTTACTGGCAGCAGGAGCTCCCATGAGCAAGTGAATTAAACAGGTTTAGCCAAGAAAGTTGAACATCTCCCAAACTAGTAAAACTGCAATTACAGAACACCTTTTTTAAAAAGATGTCAAGAAACTTATTTTTGTTTTCTATTTGTTCAGCTGTTCAGTAGCCTTTTAAGTCTTGGAGATATTGGAATGGTGAACACATCTTTTGATGAGTATTCCTCCTCCCTTAAATGGGTGGAGTCATAGGAACAAAAGGTATTTAATGAATTTTGATGGAGAGTTAAGGGTGAGAGACTTGGAGGAACAGGTTAAGACTCCTGATTAGATGGAATGAGGAAGTGGAAGCCACAGACAAGACCAGGGAAGATACTCTTGGGTTGTTGAAGATGAGATCTGAACTGTGGGGGTGTGGGATGCTCTATTTCAATGGAAGGCTGTGCATCTATCCCATTCCATATGCAATCAAGGGGGTTTGGAAATGGAACACCTCCCCACTGTAAGAGGATGGCTTCCTCACCTTTGAATGGGTAGATTTAGAAGTGCCACAAGAGCCCAGAAATGAAGGCCAGGTGTGAGGCCAAAGGAAATGCTCAGGAGCTGAGAGTGCCTGGCTTTCCTGGCACTGTGGTCTGGAGGGGGTCAGACAGCACCAGGATTCTCCTTGGCCAAGCGCTGCTCCACCTCTGGGTGCCTGTTTGGTGGCAGGGGAAGGGAGTGGGGACGTGTTTGTCCCTATTCCCAGGCTGTTACTCCTTGGCAGGTCAGCAGAGGTGCCCATTCATTCCCCACTTGCTGTGTGTCTTTCGACTTAGTTAAATCCACTCTCAGCAAAGCTAAACTGTTTGGGAAAAAGATTAAACCAGACAGTTTGACTAATTGAAAATGAGGGAAATCCTCTGTGACTGTGAACACTGGGTGTGCTTTGTACTGTATTCTGCTTTTCTCTAAGCTAAATCATTCTTTTCTCTGTGTGTATATCTACAGATAAAGTAGATTAACTTGTTGTAATCTTAGCTACTGTTTTAATAAGGCAAAGGAACATTTTGTTACTGTTGATTCGGGGAGTCCTTGGAGAAGAAAAACTTCAGGAATGTTTGTCAGTAATAATTTTTAAGGGCAACCCACAACCCTGATTTTTAGAAAATTAAGTACTTGCTATGGCCCATATGCCATTAATGGAATTGGTCAGTCAAAAACTCTCTAGAATGAAAGGAAAAGCAGGGACAAGACATGTTGACATCACTGGGATGGTTGGCCACTGCCTGATAATTTAAAGTGGAGTTGAGAAACTGATGTTTCCAACAGAAAAATATATTTCCAACCGTGGTGAAAAGCTGAATTTCAGAAGTGCTGTTCCATCTGTTGCTGAGGAGGTCCCACTGTGCAGGTAACAGTCCAATAAAAAAATTCAATAGGGAATTTAGAATCTTTTAGGAAGCACTTACCTAGAGAAGCATTCAACAGCACTAAATTAAAATACACATTTATGTGCCTCTTTTTCTTTGTGATTTGTACAACAGTTGCTTATTCTTAAATATGCTTGGTTAGATGAGTTCTTATTCTTCTCCTGCTTCCAAGCCCTTTCATTTTGTTTCTGCAATGAAGATGTAACAATTTATGACATCACATTAATATCCATGGCAACAGCCTGTAAAGTGAACAACATATTGCATTTGCATTGCAGAACCAGCAGTGAGGGAGACGGCTCCTGCTGAAATATGGATATGGGAAAGAACTCCAGCAGTGAGCACAGGGGATGCCTGGGAAGGGAAATTCTTTTGTAGTGGTCAAATGTGGTCAGTTGGCTCAAATTTTATAAAAGTGATCTTTAGAAGGAGTCCCAAGTGCAGAGGAGTCAGAAGTTGCAGTGCCTTTTTTGACTAAATAGAAAGTTAAATCACAACTTTCTATTCCTGGGTGTTCCTCTGGGAGCCTGCTCATCCCCAAGGGAATCCTGCTCAATTGGGTTCTTGTTTGCAGTAATTCTCACAGGAGAGATCTTACAGAACAGGTCTGGCTTTAAATTAATAATTGCTGTATATATGTTCAACCTTAAAGATCATGAGAAAAGCTGAGTACTCGGTAGTCTCAGTCTGTAAAATCTTGTAGTTTAATTTATTATTGTGTGGAATTCCAAGGACTCCTCTATTTCAGAGCAGCTTTCCAGACCTCAGTAATTTGTTTCTTCCATTCCCAATGCTATGTTTTGTCTTCCTCATTATTTTTCCCCTGTAATACCTTCTGTTTATAAACAGGAGTAAATAAACATGCTATTATAAATAAGAATGTGCTGCTGAAGAAATTGTTTTTCTGTCCCCATCTGAAAGAGCATCTGCAGTAGTCCCTGCTTGGAAAGGCAGGGATGGGGAGAAGGAGGAGTTGTTTTCCTGCACTGAGCTTTTGGTACCTGTTTGGGGCAAGTATCTGTTCAGCCAGCAGAAGTAATGGACATCAGGATTTCAGGGATCTTCCAGAGTCTTTCCCACATTTGATCAGATTATTTTTCAAGGAAGTTTCTCTGCTGTCAAAGCTGTTTCATATGCAGGGTTTTATTTTAAAAGGAGCACTTACACTGTCCCCACTCCAAACCTGCTCTCTCCTATTATGTTTATTATTGCATGTGGTCAATTTTTTTTCCCCCTGAAGTTTTATTTTTAGCCTGGATCCTTTGGATCCTTTTCTTAATTGAAAAAGCAGCCCCTGGGTGAAGAGCCCAGACCGGGTCCCAGCCAGCTCCCTCTGCTGGCTTCCTCAGAGGACAAAAATAGATTTAAAAACCTGCTTAAAAACCTGCTTGACATTCTGCTGCCTCCAGTTCAGGCCCTTCACTGGCAGAGCTCAACACAGAACTGTTATTTTGCTTTTGCTTCTGTTCAAGTAGCAGCAAACTCCAGTAAACATTTGCTTACAGAAGAGCACAAAGTATTTTGGCATGTTTTATGGGGAGTAAAGAACAAACAAAATGACAAAAATATGCTTGTTTTGTCTTTGAAGTCTGTTCTGCGTTTTTATTCTGTGCCTGTGGTTTTGGAAGGCTCCTGGCCTCTCCAAAAAGACATGGATATGAGGGAAAAGGTTCTCACTGGCACATTTATAAAAAGATATTTCATTTACACTGTTCTTCTTACCTCAAGATGCATTTTCAGTTGTTTTTTTTATTTCCAAAAATGGTTGCAAAACTGAGAATATCTTTTGAAAATATATTTTCCAAGTATTTTATTTGCAAGCATCAGATCTGACCATAACCATTTTTGTGCTGATGTTGGTTATTGCTCAAGCCTCACCCTCTGTTTCTGAAGAATATAAAAACCTTGTAAGCTGAAATTTATTCCCTAATTGATAAAAATCCCAAGCTGAAAGTCATGTTTGGAAGGACCTACAGTATTGTTATGGTTTGGATTGGAAGGGACCTTTGCTTAACTTTGCTACTCTAAAAACCTGCCAGCAATATTAAATTTGGGGTTGCCTGCTGCTAACTCTTCCTTTTGTGTTTTTGGGGATTGTTGGTTGGGGTTTAGCTTTTTTGTGTCCTTCAGCTTTTGCTGCAGCAAGGTTTTAAGTACACAAATTGAAAAGTCAATTTTGTCATTTATTCCTGTGTAAAATATAATGAATTCCAGCAGGGAGGTAGGAAAAGAAGTAGTAAAACAAGCTTTAAAACATTACTTTGAAAGTATGTACAACCTAGAAAAAGAATATATTTATTCACATATTTTCCTATTTTCAAATAGTAACTTGAGGACTTATCTAATATGTTCCATGTATAATGGAATTAGTGTTGTAGTTCACACGTACAACCTTTGGCTATTTTGTGTGGGGAACATGATGTGTATTTAACACCGGAAACTGCTCTAAAAATACTTCCTGTATCCCTTTCTTAAACCCAGATCTTGTTTTCTCACAATATAGCATTACAAGTAACTTAAGGAAAATAAGATTTTCTAATGAAAATTGTTATTTCTATAACCATTAGGTTGGAGAAAAAATAAAAAAGGAAGAAAATAGGAGCCTGGGGGCTGCAGGTAGCGATACCAGGACCAAAAGCAAATGTGAACTGAGGAAAAATAAGCACAATTCTTAATTTTTATGCAGAAGGGTAAACTTAAATTGGAATTGATGGAAACCCAAATGTTGACTTGGTTAAGTCAGCGTACAGCTGAGGTGGAAATACCACCAGTTCTTGTTCCGCAGAGCAGAGCCCAGCTGGGTGGAAGCAGAGCTCCGGGGGCCTGGGGAGACTGGGCACGTTACACCCGGGATTTCTCCATAAATGTCTCCTTGGATGTGTTGGAGATCTCGTCTTTCCTCCAGCTGTCGTCCTAACATATCGATTAAAGGCTGTGGCACGCAGCAGCCGTGAGGCAGCGAGGAATGCTGCCCGGGCTGCCTTGCTGCGGGATCAGGATGGAGACTCATTGCGGGGCCGGGGCCGCGCTGCCTCCCGGGACAGCGGCGGGAAGAGGCCCCATGGCGGGCACAGAGGGCACGGCGGTGACTCCGTGTCCCCCTGGCCGGGGGAGCTCCCGGGATCGCCCTGGCGTGCCGCCGCAGCTCCGTGTGGCTGTGGGGGTGGATGACCGGGAGGCACGGCCAGAGGGCGGGGTGGGATTGGGAGTGAGAATGGGAATGGGAGCGAGGCGGGCCAGGGCTGCAGAGTCTGAGCGGAATCGCCTGTCTGGAGCTGTGCGGGCCTTTCTGAGGCGAGGCCGTGTGGAAGGGCAGGGAGGGCTCAGCCCGGTGCCGCGCTCAGAACTGAGCTGTGCTCCAGCAGTGACGTCCTGCATGCCTGGGAAGTGAGGGAAGACTCCGGGTTCCTTTCGCTTTCCAAGTAGGGATTAATAGGGACGGCATTTTTCCTGAGAACAAGCCCTGAACTCGGGCTTGTTCTGAGGAAACGGGGATGGCTGGACTCGCTCTGATTTCTCCGGAGAGACTCGCTGCCCTGGTACATTCCGTTACCTCCAGCAGAGCCCTGGGAGCAGGGAATGCAGTCAGTGTCCCATCAGTGCTAGTAAACACCAGTTGTGTTTAGAGAGGAAAAATACAAGTCCTCCTCATCGCATTGATGGTGCTGAGGAAGGTCTCCCTGCTGCACAGGCACTGCAGGAATTCCATACCTTTGAACCTGGGGAGATCAAAAGGCAGAAGTGGGGGTTGCAGCTGATGTGTGGAATTGAGGGTCACACCGGCTGCAAGGCCCAGGTGGTCACTGGAAATGGGAATGAAGAAAACTTGGGCGATTTGGAAGGGGAAAGAAGAGAGCAAATCAAGTTTGGAGAGTACAGATTGTTTCTGGGATTAAGAAAGCATAGTATACTTTTGAAAATTGTATTTTCCTTCAAAGTTTTTTGGGTTGCTTTTATTTTCTTCTGACAAACTACCTTTAATGTCTTTGGAATAAAGAGTTGAACACGTGATGGAAAATGAAAAGTTCAGAAATGTGAGAGAAAATTGTAGAAACTCCAAGGAGTAAAGTTAAGAGAATACTTCTTTTCTACTGGTATCCTTAGCCTGGTACATTTTAGGAAATTATGGTGAAAATCTCCCCAAACCTTTAGTTCCTTTTCACTGTGGTCAGGTTATGCTTTTCATTTATGGGAAATACCTCTGCAAAGAAATATAAAGTGCCTTGGAAATAAGCCTGCTTAACACAAACACATGGTGGGACAAATGAAGCAGCGTAAATCAGGGATTGGAGGGATTTTCTGGCATGCGAGAGCAGGTTTCCCATTGCATACAACTTCCTGCTTTGCTTTGGGAAACTGTGTAAACCACATAAAATTGTGCCTTATTTCTGTTCCTTTTACTGTTTCTGGTGATTGTAGAAAGCATTCAAAACAAAAACCACACGGCAAATCCATGGTGTGATTTGGAATCTGTCCTGTCTCGGGAGCGAGCAGCTCAGCTCTCTGCACAGCTCATCTGCATTCCTACAGAGAGAGCAAGACTCGAGCTGTAATTGCACAGAAATGCTCGTTCTGATTTCATAGATAATGATTTTGGTTAACCAAGCTGCTGAGAAACCTTCCCTGTGAAGATCTGGCTGTGGTGTGCTCCGGTGAAAGGCAGGAGAGGCCGTGCGGGAGCTCAGGAATGTGAGTGTGTGGGCCAGGGAGAGGATGTAACATTTAATGTATATTTTATAAAAAACAACTCTCTACCTACCGGGACTGGGGAAGCGATAAAAGTATTACTTTAAGTAGTGCTAACACAATCTAAGTGCAGATAGTTACCTACCATCTGTTTTTCAATAAATAGCTATTATGCTAATTTCTGTTTCAATGCGCAACAATTAAAGCCTCGGAGTATTCCTGTGATATTCAACAGCTGTTGCCTTTGAAGGTTTTATTTATCCTTCTGAAGTGCAACAATTTTAGTTTCATAGTCAACTCTGCTTGCAAGTGTTGGTTTTTATATCGAAAATTGCGGTGCATTGAGATGCAAACTCGGGCCGTGCCTGAGCAGCAATCTCCAGCCATGGTCTCCATTAATATTCTGATTTTCCTGGAAGCTGTTAAGGATACCTTGGGAGGATATGGATTGGAAACGCTTCTGTGCATGTCCAGTGAATATTCCCTGTGTTTGGAAATAGAACAACACAAATGAATCATTCTGGGGAGCGTTTGCACTGTTTTGGTTCATTTTGTGATGAGCTGACTTGGGGAAGAGAGCCAAGATGGATTCTCTGGCCTGTACGAGTGAGCAGCACAATTTCCCTACGATCATAACCAGCACAAGGAAATTAGATCTCTAAGTGGGTTGAATCTGATTTAGTAATAAGTCAATTTAATCACTAATGACTTCAAACGCAGATTTTACAAGGTGATCAATGGCAGTATAGCAATGATCGATCAATGGCGTTGTCTTTAATTGGATTTTTATGGGTATAATATAGTTTTTCAGAATTAATGTACCATTGCATTGTGTTGTTACTCTCTTAACTCAATTTTTTAGGAGAAATGATGCTTCAAAATGCTCGTTGGTTTTTGAAATATTGTTTTAAGGGTATGCTAATAAAAATACAGATGAAAAATTAAATGCTTGCTTTTAGTAATTTTATGTCTGATTTTGTTGGAGTTGTTTAGCCGTGTGTTTTTAAAACATTGAAAAAACCTCACATCCCTCATATTTCATGGCAACGAGGAGGCAAAATATCAAAGGCTAGGCAGGAGCATGTGCTGCTCTGAATGCGAATCTTGAGGAGCTGAGTAAGTCCCTGTCCTCAGCAGTTTGACATAGTAATCTTCCCTGGAAGTAATCTCCTTGTCCCATGTGTCCTGCTTTAATCTATCAGTATTTCTGCAGTGTGCAGCAAGAAATTGATTTTCAGTAATTTTAATGGCTGAATAACTGGTGCTGTCCCAGAGTGTTTTTTCATATTTGCAGTGGCCAATGTGGTAACTGAGGGCAGTGTTCTGGATAATGGGTTTCATTAGCTCTGATGCCTGAGGTAAAAAAGCAGTAGGTGGGAATAAAGCCTTGTTTTTGATGTCTAGACGTTCATTTCAGCTGTTGCTGCAATATGATACATTAAAAGGAAATATGTAACATAGCTCTGAGGAAATATGTATTCTTTGAAACTAATTCTGCTTTTAAACTGCACAAGGCAGTGTGACCTGAATTATTAAAATGTGGGTGGCTGGATTTCTTAAAGGTATAACTGTCTCTGCAGCACTGACACAGCCTCGACTTGCCTCCTCTCCTTCCTTCCTGTATTTCTTTTAAGTAAAATATGTCAGTTTGGCCACTGAAGCAGAACAGAGATCTTATTATCTTTCCAGTATCTCTGCTGGGAGACCTAAAATTATTGAAGTATTTGCTTTGATATTTTGCTGTGACTTCTCTCCTTGAAATTTTTATAATGGATCTTTTTTTTTTTTTTTTTTTGAGAACATGGCTGGCTTCATAAAAATTGTTGGACACTTTGAAGACCTTAATATCTCTGACTTGAAAATAAAAAAGATCCCAAGCCAACTAATCTGCTCATTAATGTATGTTTAAATTGTAAATTTCCCGTGTAAGTCTAAATTATTGTAGTTGCCTTTCATTCTTTTAACATTTGATCTGCAAGAATAAACATAAAAATCAGCACAAGTGTTTTATTCATTTTTTGAACCTATGAAAACAAAATCATAACAAATGCCTAAAAACTTTATATATTAAGGCTGTTGATTAATTCCCATTCTGTTTGAACACCAGCAGTGAGATTAACACTTCCGCTGTTAACCATTATAAGTGTCAGATACACGTTTTTCTTGTCCTGGATTTTCTGCTATTCTTGATAGTTTTTTTTCTGAAAATCCAGACTTTTAGAGACAGAATATTGCTGTACTTAGTGGTTTATTTTGGGAGCTAATTTAATTTTAAAAAAGTAACAAAACATAACTAAGGAAAGCAGTTGCTTCTTTTGCTGAGAAATGACGTGGTGAAGTTCTCCCTCTGCTGCAGAGCAGCGAGAAGGGGATGAGCTGCCTGTTGAAATAAAAGCTTCTCCCAGGTGTTATCCTTCTCCAGAGTGTACAGAAGCTTGCATAGGGTAGTTAACATACACAGAAATGTATGGATTTATACCCAGAGCTATAGCTACGTGTGTGCACAAACCTGTCCCAGTGGAGGAGCAGTCACCTGACAGATCACCCTGGTGAGAAGGAGCTTGGGCTCCTGGAGGTCACCCCGGCTGTCCAGGACGGGATTGCTGCAGACAGGGATCCCATCAGCCATGGCTTTGTCTCCCATGGCCTGGCAGGCAGTGACCCACAGTTTGTCCCCTCTTTGGGGGCTTTGCTGCCTCTCCAAACTCATCCTCTGCTCTGACTTCCATGGAGGAAAATTGTGCTCTGTTGTGCTTTCTCTCACTAAAACATTCCATCTGTCCTTGATTGTTCTCCTAGAAGTTCTCTGTTTTGGAAGATGTCTTTCACACCTGTTGTTCAGTGTTGCATTTGTTGGGTCTAAAGAGAAATATTTCAACTGAAGTAACAGAAATGCCTCCAGGACAGGCCAGAGGTGTTCCCAAGTTTTGGAACCTGCACAGCACCTGTGTTCTGCTGGCTGTGCCTGGGAATGCTATCAGGAGCATGGGAAAGCTGAGGGGGGCTGCAGCTGAATGTTTTAAGTGTTAAAAGCATTAGAAATCATCATGTAGAGAGACAGAGACTATTTCCTATGCTTCAGTTTGCTATTAGGCATTTAAAATATTCTTCAAAATCTGAAGTCTAGTTAAATAATAAATGTCAGGAGCTTTGGAATTTACAGGGATAGTCTAACTTCTAGTGTTTTGCCAAGCTTTTTTATTGGTCACCATATGCATCCTGAAGTTGTAACTTGCTCCAGTCATTTCAACACTTTTCTTGTGGAGTCTGGATCAGGGAGCCAAAGAGCAGAGAGAAAGTGAAATGCTGTACTTCTAATTTTTCCTCCTCATTTTTATGGCATCAGACATATGTACATGCTCTTAATTGTAAGATGTACTTTTTTAGTAGGATAAAGAAGCATTAGAGATAATTACAGTAAGTATAGTGCTTTAATATAGCTGGGAATTAAAGGCATTATTTATTATAGGAAAATGGTTATGGCTATGTCTTATGATACACTTAGAGTTAAATTTAATAGGGAAGTAATTTTATTTCCATTTAATATATAATTTATGTGAATTCTGTGTACTATGAAAGGCAGTTTGGAAAATTACAATATTGAGGGTTGATACCACTCCAGATTTCCCCTTTTCCCTGTCCCACTCCACTGCTGCTCCTCAGCCAGTCTGACCTTATGGCACACTTGACCCTTGGCACTTGGCTGCAAGGTTAACATTGCTTTTCCCTGCTTTTCCTTGGATTTTGGACACCTTCCTCTCAAGCATTTCCTCTGCTGAGTGCAGGACAGCCATGGCTGCAGCTGTGGTGGGGGGTAGGGAGGGGGAGCGCTGCCAGTTTCCATTCCCTCACCCAGTCCCTCCTGCTGGGATGTGCAGCGCTTTCATGTCTGGGATTGTGGAGGAATAACAGGCTGGGGTAGCCCAGGGAAACTGAGCAGGGAAAAAGAATACAGGTGATGTCCAGACACAAAAGAGTTCTGGATTAAAATTATCCCAACTCTACAGAATATTACATTCAGTGGTGTAAAGCAGTGTGATCTGATCTGAATTCTTCTGAAATGGCAAAATTATACTTGCAGAAAATAGTTCTGAGAGATGATATAAGCTGTGATAGGGTCCTGTTAGTCTGTTGTGTATACCTAGGAGTAGGTAGGGAGTTAGGATTGAGAACTTCAGAACTGGTGGTGGGAACTTTCCTGTAAAATCAGACTTGGTTCTTGTCTCCCCTATTTTGCATGAAGTTCCTAAAGCAGGGGCAGTACTGGCAGTACAGCCTAGTGAATTTATTTTGACTTTTACAGGTTCTGTCAATTTCATGACGTTGTCCAAAATTTTGATTTTTTAATTTAAATAATAAATTTTCATGCAGGTGTGATCTCTCATAGTGTAACTAATCTGTAGCTTTTCATATATTTGAGGATTATGAATTTTTTAAGTGCAAGACTCGACCTGCCTCACAGCTTCTGGGGCTGCAGTAGTTCTGGGCGGTTGAGAATTTATACATCAATGGCTCTGACCGTGCACGGGGGTTGTGAGTCCCTTAAGCACAGTGTTTTACCCATGAAAGCAGAGTTCTGTGCAGTAAATAGCCGTGGCCCATTACATCCTCGGTGTCAGCGAGGCTGGCGAGCATTAAAGGGCCTGCAGTGGTTTCTATGGAAAAGCTCCTTGGCTGCTGCTTGTGCCCGGGGGCACAGGTCTGTGTCTCCATTCTCCCGGCAAGTCCTGTGCTGTCAGATAAGGTGATTTTAGGTACTAAAACCCGGCTTTTTCCATTCTGCACGAAGAGAGAGGCTCTGTTACCGACATTAACATATCACAACATTGCACATGCAAAAAATATTCCTTTTCTTGTCTGAGTGTGTGAGTTACAGCTCCTGCAGAAGCAGCAGAACAGCGGCTCGAGGCTTTGAAGGCTGCTGACAATATTAGTATTTTCCATGGAGCACTAACTCCTTAGAAGCTTGCCTTTAAACATGGTTGTAAACTATGCTGAGATAATAATCTCTGAGCGATAGACGCGCTGCTGGGAGGTCTCGTCCTGCAAATTGGCCAGGGAGGGGTGTGAAGTATTCAGCGCTTTTAAGGTGCTGTAGAATTTTATGTTTGCACTTTTAAAGATTTGCCGACTACTCTTGTGAAATTGAAATGACAGAACTCAGACAATTAACGAATTCTTACTCCTTGAAAAAGTTGTTTTATCATCTGTTTTCACTCTGCGTTTTCTGGCTGAGTAAGATTTGGAATCTGGTACAGGCATACCAGAAATAGTGCTAGTCCTGGTAGTTTTAGCACCCAAAAGCCGTGAGTAAGGACAGCAGATATTTCTGAGGGTTGTCTGTCCTTCAGGTGACTAATTCAGGCTGCATTCTACTCTGAGAGATAATTAGACTTACTTTTTTAAACTCGGAAATCTCTGCAGTTCAGTACTGAGTGTACAGTTTTTATTTTGGTGTAAAATCTGCTGTGTATTGCTAAAATGGCAATAGTTGAAGTCAGTACAATGGAGGAATTGCACTTGAGTGTGACAGCGAGAGGTTCAGGGGAGTTGTTTCATGTTGTTTCAGTTATGTAAATTGATTTTTACACCTTTAATGATTGACTTTGTTTCTTGATTGTCGGCATCTGTGGTTAAGTTTTAAAGGATCTCTCAGCAGTGGTGGCAAAGAATGATCGTGCATTCTTCACCCCTGTACTTGAATACGGAATGCTACAAACAAATGGGTTTGCTTTTATGCTTTTGTGTTTGCTTCTTCTTTTTTTTTTTTTTTTAATTCAAAGGCTGCGTCTTCGGCAAGTAAAGGTTAAAGCTGCTCGGGTGATATAGGTAATAGTTGAAATAGTTTAATGCAACATGCTACTTTGAAAATTAAAGCTGTTGAAGATATGTTTTGGATAAATGTTTGTATTTCCCTGTTCTGAGCATATTGACATTTTGTGTTTTTGTAGTGGTGGAAGAAGGATTCTGGGAGAATGGACTTTCCTATGAGTGTAGGACCCTGCTCTTCAAAGCAATTCATAATCTTCTGGAAAGGTAAGAAAAACTCTAGTGCTCTCAAATATTTCATTTGGATACTTAAAATCATACAGGATACCTAAAGAGCAATTATATTATTACGGATCTTAAACTACATTTTTTAGAGTTAGACTTTGAATCCAAGAGAACAGGACAGAGATGAGTCTCTTAAGTCATTGACTCTGGTAATTTATCATAAAATGCTGTGCAAACAAATTCAACACTCATATAAACAATAATATTGATACATATTTCTGCTCAGATTTTTGCTAAGGAGTTGTTTTAAAAGCAAAGAAGGGGGAGTTTTCACCTTCTGCAAGTGCTTAGAGAGTGTAATTGTATCTGACCTTCACTGCCTTGATGAGGTTAAATGATACATATCTTTGAAGCTCTTAACTCTCTTTTCTCAATTATCCTGGTTACGTGAATGTTAAAATTTGACTACATTTGTGCACAATATTCAAAGTGAAGCTAAACAGTTCCTTGCTCTGATAAGCCATATATATATATATATATATATGACTTGACTGCAGAGTTATCCTGTGATTAGTTAATACACTTATGCCCTTTTTCTTCTTAATCCAGCTATCACCTTTTAAGACTACCTTGTTCTGTAGGCCTATTGAGTGAGACGTGGCATCTTGGGCTAT
The DNA here is from genome assembly GCF_028769735.1 of Zonotrichia leucophrys gambelii. Taxonomy (NCBI): domain Eukaryota; kingdom Metazoa; phylum Chordata; class Aves; order Passeriformes; family Passerellidae; genus Zonotrichia; species Zonotrichia leucophrys. Next base: position 8,773,416 of record NC_088185.1, read on the forward strand.
ATAATTTTATTCTTTCTGTTTCTGCAGTTCTTCAGGTCATCATCACCTTCCTGTATTACATCCTAGTTCTTACAAATTTGGATATCTTCTTACAATTAAATGTTATTAGACTATTCCCACTTTCTCTGAGGTTCTAATAATAATAATAACAACAACAAAATAGAATGCACCTTTGTGTTGCAGTAATTTTGTAGAATGCAGCCTTGGATATTTTTTCTTTCAGAAAACAAGCAAATGGAGAACACTTTCATCTTGTCTCATTTAGTGTCCTGTTTGCTTTGATGTAGATTTACTGGTAATAAGGTTTGCATTATGTTCCCGAGGCTGTGTTTCCATGGGGTGACTGAGTTACCTGTGTGCATATCCCCGAGGTACAAGGATTAGTTGTTTTATTCCCTGTTTTCTATCCCATCAGTCTCTTCAGGGGATTTTTATAAAACTTGTAGGGTACTTAGAATGAATGAAAGTATAAAAATTAAATTCCAAGTCTAGAATGTTCATTAGATCTTTTGCAGCTGTATAATATAAAAAGGAAAATTAATTTGATATGTGTTTATTAATCTGTGGTACCCAGCCAGCTGACTTTTAAGTGCAAAGTGGTTAATTTTATTCTTTGGACCTCTTTAAACTTGTGAAATAAATTTAATTTCTTTTTAATATATAACTTAATTGAAATCAGTTGGCAGAGTCAGCAGAATGTTCTGTCCAGCTGTGACTGGAGTCTTTTTCTTCCAGCAGTAGTTGGTGAACACACCTCAGGTGTTTGCTGACAGCCTCAGTTCATGTCCTGATAAACTGAAACTATTCATGTCACGATAAGATTATATGATTAATGTTGTGATAAGATTATATGACTAATGTTATGATAAGCTGATATGATTCATGTCATGATAAGCTGATACAACTCCTGCTGTAGTCCCAGCCCTAGACATGAGCATCTTCTTGCTGCTCTGCTGACTACAGTTTTTACATTTTGTTAGTTGAATTTAATTCAAGTTATTCACTTTTTATTTATTATTTTTAATTGGTCTGCTGTACCAAATCTGAACTTAACGTCATAATTACTTCATATAATAGCAACATGTGTGCAGGCTTTATTAAATAGCACTTTACCCTTTAAAGTCCTGTTTTACCCGGTGTTCAGGAAATGCCCCATTAATACAGCAGAAGGCTCGGATCCGTTTCTGGCCCATCAGTGCCGGGTGGTGCCGACGGTTGCGGTTTTGCAGGGTTTGGGGTTTATTTCGTGTTTATTTTGCTGGAGGCTGAGGGGGATCGGCCTTGGCGGGAAGGAAATGGCGGGAGGAGGAGCCCGAGGGATGTGTGGGGACAACTTTGACCTAACTCTGGCAAAGGCAAGAAAAATGGCCTTTACACAACTGATGGTGTTTTATTTTTTAAATTTTTTTTTCCTTCTCCCCCCCCGCACACTAATGCTCAGATTATGTTAATTGGCAGTATAGAAAACATTACAAGATTTGAGGGATGAGTACTCAAAATATTATGCTGTCGTTTCGTAACGATTGGTGTGCCCTTGGCAGGTCATTTTTTCATGGAAAAATCAGAAATACAGGACGTCAGGCGCCAGCGAAGAGCTGGAACAGCTGCGCTGCTGAGGGAGGGATCACCCAGCCCTGAGGGGGGAGAGAAGCCAGGACCTGCAGGGTGTTTCATGTCTTTATATCATTAACTAACTGCTTTTTATGACCATGTATTAGTGTTTTGGTTTTTTTTTTTTTTGGTCACAAGTCCATTGTTGCAGCTCACTGTGAAGGACTAGTTACCTTTAGTGCTTATACAGCAAAAATAACCATACTATCGTGAACTGCCCACCCGGCCGCATCTGAGATCCATGCTGCTGCAGGCATGGCTCTGATTTTATATGGGATTATTCCTTAAATAACCCATGATTTAGTTTAGCATGGAGGGTTGACTGATTTTTAAGGACAAATGAAGACTTTTTTTCTAGAAAAGCAGCATTAGCTTGAGGCAGTTAAACCTGCTGTGGTGAGACACAGTGATGTGGCATTGAAGTGTGTGTGATGGGAAGAGTTTATTACATTTTTTTGCGACTACAGATTATTTTCTTTAGGGATCTGATGTAAACTTCACAGACTTCCTTTTGTTTGTATAAAACATGCTGGCACTGACAGAGTCTCTGATAGCAAATATTTCCTAGGGAAATAGTTGCTGAAGCTTTTTTTTCCCCACCTCTACTAATGTCTTTAGATCTCTGCTGCCTTAGCTTTCGTAGTCAGTTTAAGATATTAGTTATTCAACTGAAGTAGATTATTTTTGCTTTAATTGAGAAAGTGCTGGTAGAATTTTCTTCAGCTTTAACTTTAGAAAGTTCTGCCAAGTTTATACAGAAAAATTAGGAGCATATTAGTATTTACGTTGTCAGTCGTCCATTTCCTGTGTCTTCTAGGTATGCTTTTGAAGTGTAGATCACACAGCTTTTTGAACCTTGCAGAATGTACTTGCCCAGAAAGTTTCATGTGATTTTTAGTTTTTTTTCCCCTTTGTTTTGGCTGATCTCTAGCAGCTGCTATAGAAACAAACTATTGGAAAACTTAGAAGAGGGGAAAAATCCAATTCTTTCATCTGAATAAAAAATACTGAATAGATGTGAAATGTATGGGCAAGGCTTGCATATTACTTGTAATGGTGTATAAACCACTAACAACAAATAACCAGTTTTACAGAATTTTTGAAGCATATTATTTACCTTACTGAAAAATATGCCTTAATTATGAATTTCTGTGTGTGATCCCTTGGGCAGCATGTTCGAGTGTACATGTTTAATGTATGAGGCATACTCAGGTTTGGCAAATTGCTCCTGTGATTCATCTGCACAGGTGGACTTAGAAAGGCACCAGGCACTCCCTAACTTGTCCATTTAAATTGGGTATTGATCACTTTGAGTCCTCACTGTGGGTTTTTTTTTTTAAGAAGAATATGCAGTTTCTAAAAAGAAACTGGACTCTCAAAGGGACCACAGAAAATGGAACTTACTGCTCTAATTTTGGTGATGTGGGAGTATATTTGATGAAGTGAGGTTTCTGACAGAGGGAGCAGTAATTGTGGGAGTTTCAGCACCTGAAATCATGCTGAAGAATCCTTGTTAATATTCCCTTAATGCAATTTTCTGTCATTCCTATACTGTACCATTTACGTGCCAAAATAAGGGAATGCATATTCTTTATCATCTGAAATCTGAAAGACTGGATAGAAAAGAGTCAGTACTAATGAATGGCCTTTGTTCAAGAAGAGGAGTGTGAAAACTAGAATGAGGGATCAGTCAGCAGAAAGAGTAGCACAGAGTGGAAAAGATTGTGGCAAAGGTGAGGGGAAAATGCATGTGTGAAGTTCAGCATCAGTGACAACATCATGACGTGGGGCAGGGATTTTCTATGACTGATGTGGGAAAACAAAAAGTGCAACCCAAAACCTACAAACTTTTATTTCAGTCTGATTGAAATTCAGCTTCTTAATCCCTCAGAGTCACTGTCTTCAAAGACTCCCTTTAATTACACTGTTAGATGTAACTAGTAATTGTTGCTGTAATTGTTTTCTAGATGCCTGATGGATAAAAACTTCGTAAGAATTGGGAAATGGTTCATACGGCCCTATGACAAGGATGAGAAGCCAGTTAATAAAAGGTAAGGAGATCTCTGCATCAGGTCCTGCTCCTGTCAGTGTTGTGGATTGTGGGGTGGTAATTGGATGCTGAATTTTGGTGGTAGTTTTTCCGCTTCTTTTGCCATGTAGCAAGTAAAAGCACAGACACCGTGTTCACATCAGTAATACATAGAAAGCAATTAAGTAAGTTTTCAGGCCTTGTTATGATAATTTAAGATAAGAAGGCGAGGTTGGTATTTATCCATTAGCTCCATAGAAATGTCACATTTATTAATATCTTTTGAGCAGCATCTGCCTTTTCCTCTCATTATACAACAGAATTGCAGGCAGTTATAACAAATTATTTTAATTTCTGGACACTAAACCCCAGCCTGACATTTTAAGCTGTAAAAGAAGTCGTCTATAGATTTCCTGATTTATTTTCCTTAAAGATGCCACCCTCAATACATGGCTTTCCCTGCTCAGGCAGGCTGACAGATCAGACCTATAGGAGTGATTAATGTGCTTCTCCCACTGCAACACAGCCATGGAACAGGGGTAGCTGGCTCCCCTGCTCGCTATTTCCTCTCCAGCTCTAAAGGTTACAATGTTCTCAGATCTTCTGGTACTTGCATTTATAGTCATCCGCTAAACAAGTTCTGTCAAAAATAATCTGAGTTAAGCTGAAACACAGATTTTCTAACGGGAATCATTTTGACAGAACTGGGTTAGGAAGTGACTAAACACGCAGTTATGCTGGGAGATTTGAAGGTAATGAGCAGTGGAGATGAAGTGGGGTGGCAACTTCTTCATCCATCCAGCACAGCTGCAGTCACACAGCGTCTGATGGCAGGGTGGGGACAGGTGGAAATCATCCTGCACATCAGACCTGTCTTTTCCCTCTCATTGTGATCTCACTGCAAGGTTTAGCTGCAGAAATGTTACAGTGCAATGCTACAAACCGTTGGCTTCCTTCAGTAGCAACCAGCTGCTTATAAACTGCATTTGGTTTTGAGAGAATTCAGGAACTGACCATGGATTTGTCTCCTTTCTAAAACCTGAAAGTGTTAACATAGCTTGGAGTTACCTGCTTTGTTACTGTTTACTTTGTGGCTGACACTGTGTGTGTGTAACCTTTGATTTCACATTGATCTGATGGCAAGGAGCCATGGAAAGGTCCAGGTTTTTCCATAGCTTCCCCTGTCCTGGCTGTGCGTAACCACCTTTCTCCCTCGTTTTCCCTGCTGCTTTTCTGATCATACCAACATCAGCTTAATTTTCTGCAAGATTAATTCCCTTAAGTGACGTAAGTAGGGGTCAATTCCAGTTTGTGGAAAAGAGAGGCAGCTCCTTTCAGCAAAAGCTGTTTGTTTTATCCACGTCATTGCAGCCTGAGTGCTCAGATTAAATGTGCTTGTGAGTCTCCTGCCTGTTCCTGGTGTGTATCAATTTAATAAATTAAGCATCTGATACAGTAGATGATGTCTGTCAAAAACAGCAGCAGCACTGGCGTGGGAGGTAATGTCACCTTAGAATTCTGCCAGATTAGTAAATCCTGTGTCTGATTTACGTGTGTGTAACACCAAATCAACCTGCACAGTGAGGGTTCTGTGGGGGATAATTGCGTTTGTAAACAGAAGAGCAGTCTGCACATAAAGAAATCTGGCCTGGAAGATGTCACAAAACCTGAGTTCATGTTAAACTCAGTTTGTGTTTAAAGTATTCCATATATAAATCTGACACTGAGGATTTAAGGGTTGGAGGGTGCACTCTTGATTTGAAGAAGATAATGTTTGTTGTTGGTTGAGGGAGGTGTTTGTTTCTCTCCTTATTTTTATAAAGTTCTTGTCACTAGAGATCCTTTGGATATGCACCATTTCAAAAGTGTTTATGTAGCAATAATAATTATGCCTAATTTGAAATAAGTTTTGTGTCATTTCAGATTTCTTTTTTTTTTTGCTCTATATATAACATTAAATTAACTAATCTTCCTGAAAGATTGCAGAAAAGACTGCAAAAATGGACAGTAAAGTCAATTGTGGACAGTAGCAACAAGTAGAAGGAGGCTTTGGGGACTAATCTGTCCAGACACCTTTTATTTAATCTTTTAAGCTTTCTCAGCATACCACAAAAAGCTATCTTTACAAATTGATTCATGTTAATTCCAGATAAATTCTTTGTGAAGCTCTTGGTCTAAGCAGCAGCTTGTTCTAGATAAAGCAGTAAGGAATAGTTGCAAGGAAAGAGGTGAGCTGAGGGTGTTTAGGTATTTTAACATTAAACCTTAATAGCCAAAAAGAGACATTTTATAAAATATTACTTAAGGCCATATTATTATATAAAATAATAGAAATAAGTTACATGTGTGTACAGTGATCAGATTGGAGTCTGGGAACTGGCAATCCCTGTTGAAAACACCTGCTCTGTTCTCCTTGAGTGTGGAAAGAGATCTGTATGGATCTATCCCCCCTGAATGGTGGAAACCAGCAGGTGTCTTTCTGCTAGAGAAACACAGCCATCTCTCAAGTCTGCTTTTCTACTTTTTTGCTTGTGGCAGAGTTGCTCATCTCAAGTTTCCAATGTCCAGAGTTACTGATGCCATGTCAGGAATACACTGAGGTCTGGGCTGGGTGTAAGTGAACAGGGAAGGAGTTAAAAGTCAGGGCTGGCTTTCAAGGAGTAAAGTCCTTCAGGGCCTGTGGTTTTTGTGAATGGCATTAAAGGAGAGGGATGGGAGGGCTGTGATTTCAGAATGAAGCCAAAGATGAAGTGGAGCATGGCAGTGGCCGTGACCTACTTATGCTGAGATGTGAGAGGGAGCCTAAGAACAACAGAGGGCCTGGCCTGCCTGCCCAGGCAGTGCTGGGACTGAGTGCAGGGTGGGCTTTGCTGCTCTTCCAGGAGGACTGAGGGAACAGCAGAGGGAGTTCCAACAGATCCCTGTGTGCTTGTGTTTTGTTTTGCTTTCAGTGCAGACCAGATGCTTTTGACAGGAAATTTAGTGCAGAACTTGTGGGTTTCCTTTCCTAAGTATCTTCAGTATTATGTGTCACTTCCTAAATAATTCTACACATTTTATTGTCATCCTACAGCAGTGTCTAAAATAGGTTTCACGCTACTGAAGGGAAATGGCAAACTTGATTATTTTGTCACACAGCTTTCTAAAGGAGATCTGTATGTTAGGAGTTCACAGAACTTGTCTGATCTGAGGCATTGGTAGTGCCTTTCACTGTATGATGAAAATTCATTCTCACAGTCTATATAGGGTTTTTTTTTGGTTTCGGAAAGCATCACAATGAAATATTAAACAACTTACTGAAAAGAAAAATGATGACCATCTTATGTAAGAATTGTTGCTGATTGTGTAGTGATTGTTTTCTTAGTGTGAAGGAAATTCGGGGGAAATCAGTTTATTTTGAACTGTACGAGCAGCTTAAGTTGTTAAGCTGTTTTTAATGAAATTCCATATAAAGAACACATGAAAGAAATAATTGTTGCTTTTTGTAGCTTAAATAATTTATGGGTCATCCCCTCTTCCAAAAGTGTGCTGGGTATTTTTAGCCTTAAGAAGAAAACTACTCCATCAATAAAAGATTTAGAATTAGAGTTTGTTCCTGTCCTTGTTACTCAGTGAGAAGGCTGACAGGTAGGAACGGGGTTTAGGCAGCCCCTGTGCCCTCTGTGAACCAGCGTGGATGGGGCAGTGGCACTGCAGTCAGGCTGTAGGGACTTGCAGCTCTTGGACTGCCATTCCCAAACAGGTTTCTAGCTGTCACTGTCCCATACGTGACAGCCTCATGTGATGTGCTGGAACACAGAGATCTCTTGAGTTCTGAGCATTCCATGCCAGCTCTCATCCTGTAGACCTAATCCAGGAACTTTTCCCTCTGTAAAAGCTCACTCAGTGCATCCACAGCCAGTTTTGGTCAATAGCTGTGTTCACTTCTATGTGAGCATGAAAACTGGGCATTAATCAGTGCCATCAAAATCTGAAGGCTGCAGACACTTAAAGCACTGCTGCCTCTCAGATCCTTGAAATCATCATTGCCTTCAATTTGCTGGGAGTAGCAATAGGACTCATCCAGGGAATAGCTAAATCAGTGGTACCAGAGTTGACACTGGGCATTGCTGCAAGCTGCATTTGCTTTGTGCCATGCCAGGAACTCCTGCCAGTCAGGTCAGTGTCTTCACATGGAAACATCAGGGTTGGGGAGCCCTGGAGAAACAGTGGAAGCACCAGAGCACCTTGGCTGAATCCCACACAGAGCTTTGCTCCTGGCACAGAAAATGTCTTCTGGCAAATGGCACTCAGGTGTTTCATTACATGGTGACATAGTGCAGTAAAAGCACAGTAAAATAAGTTGAAGTGCTCTATTTAAATTTTTATGAAGATTTGAATTCCTCAGCAGAGAAAAAGTAACTGACTGTGCATGTGCAGTTTGCTGTGATGCAGTGAGAGGAGGGTTTTATTTCCTTGACTCTGAGAAAAAGAAGTCTTATAAGTTATTTTAATGCTGCACATTTGTGTACTTGTATTTTAGCCATCTTAAAAAATTCAGCAGTGATCATATATGTGCCTTGAAAATGGTGTCTAGTGATGCTATAGTAATATATATGTACAGTATTGCCAACACCAGTATAAATGAGGAGAGACTAGGCAGCAAAATAATAAAAATCAATCTGACTTAATTTTAAATAATGTGTTCTTATTCCTGACTTGTCAAAATAAATGTGATAGAAATATGGAGTAATAAGAAATACTGTGTATTTTCCAATAATTCTTCGTACTTCTGTAAAAATAAGCTTTTCTATTTCAGTTTAAGAGGCTTAGTTCCCAGAGAAATATTTTCATATTTTCAAGGTTTAAGTTCTGAAATGTTATGCACATCTTTGTTGAGTTTCTTCTGAGGATTACTTATGGTTTCAGTAAAACCCTACACCAAGTTGGTGTGTTATATCTGTGGCTGGTGTTATTTTAATTGGTAATCTTGTGTATGCTAAAGCTGAATTAACTCTTACTCTGAAAAATTGTGTAGTGTACCCAATGTGATATAGTCTGCATTTGTGTTTTAGCAGAAGAAATAGTTCTAAACCAGAGATTTTAAAATAAGTGTTTCCACATGCATTTTTCAGGCAAAAGTTGCAAATACATGAAGGTGAGATCAAGGTGTTCTTGATATAAACATGCTTATGTTTATAGAGTTTTCCAAGCAATTTAATATCATTTTATTCAAGTGTATTAATCTAATACCATTAATAAATTTTTATGTTTTATAGGCAAAACAAAATATTATTAGCAGCTTAGGTTTACTTAAGGATACTGTTATGATGTTTGGGGAAAAGGCTATTCAAGCATTACCATTTTAATAACTTATATATTCTTATATATGCTTCTGGTAGTCTTGGATTATTTTGTGTGTTTGTATTTCTGGAAACTTGTATGTAAAATTCTTGATCGAAAATGTTAGCACACTGTGCAGGCAAAAGGCATTTTGGACTGAATATCTGAAGGTTCATGTGCTTTATCACTAAAGTAACCTTGCAAATAAGCTATGAATTAAGGGATATTTGGTATTCTGTTGTCTTTTTATTGTTTTTTTAAATTTATTTACTAAGGAAGATAATAAAGCAGTATTTTGTAAAAGCTGGTAAGAACCGTGCTGGGGCGTGCTGTAGAATTCCCCTTGCTGTTTGAAGTGTGTGACCCAGTTTGCAGAGGCTGAGCCCAGCTGTGCTGGGGCAGGGGCGGCCTTTGTGCGCTGTCCTTCAGGAACCGAACGGAGCAGCTGGAGCCCCAGGGCCCGGCCTTTTCATCTCCTTTCCTGCCTAAAACCATTAAAAACACAGCAGCCAAGCAACCCCAGGCACCGATTCTTCAGATTCCTTGCCCCTTGCCAATCAGGATAACGTCCTGGGAACAATGGAAGGGCTCCCGGCATGGGGTCATTGGTGAGATGTCACTGGAGCTGTGCTTCCAGTGTGCTGCATGTCCCTGCTCCAGCCAGTTCAGGTGATGCTGTGCAGTGTCTTACCTGCTGCGTGCTGAGGGCGTGGACCTGAGCCAGCCAGCTCAGATAAAGCAGCAGGGATGTTAGTGGGTGTGCTGGGGGCTGTTCAGTCATGTCATAGCTTGTGTTTTGGTGATGGAAGTGAGGTAGAAGTTGTTTCTTCACAAGTGCACCCTTGGTAAGAGAGGTTCTGTGGCTGGAGTGAGCTCCTTGTCTGGATTATCCCAGTGCTGCTGCTGCAGCTGAGGGGGCACTTGGCCGGTGTGTCTGCAGTGCCTGTGTGTCTCTGGCAGCCAGCAGGAGCTCAGAGTCCCTCCTGGCACAGGAATTCCCAGCAGGAGGCAGCAGGGTTGGTGCTCACAGAATAATCCGGTGGGCCAGAGTCTTGTAGAAGGATCTAAGTAAACTCCAGGTGTTTGGCTCCTCATGAGCTTCCAGCACAGGAGTTAGACAGAACCAACATCCTGACCAACATCCCCCAGTCTGAGTAGCAGAGTTCTCATCCCTTTCTGTCCTGAGAAAGAAGAATTCCATCATGCTTGCTGCTTCCAAAGGCACCCTCATTCCTGGGCTGTGTTTGAGCCAGGACAGACATCCAGGGTGCTGTCACAGAGTGTCACAGTCTGATCTTTGTGAGTTACCCAAGACTTTGGATTGCCTTTCCCCCTCTGAAATACTTGGAATCCATCTGTTCTGAGTGTATGTTTGTAACTACCATCTCCTTGAAGGATTCTGAGGAAGCCAGGATATCCAGGATATGTGTGTTAGGGTATCTTTCCATGTGTTTCCTCTTTTGCCATCTGGGGGGATGTGCTGGCACATGCTTTTATGGATTCCAGTTTATAAGGCAAAAGAGTTGTCTCTGCAGTTTTGAAGTTAAGGATCTTCTTTACTGATTTAATTAATGTAAATGAACAAATAAATAAAGTGGATCCAGTAGTCTTTAACTTCTGGATTCTGTAAAACATTATTTTGTAGTTACTTTTTTCTGGGCAATGTTATTTATATATGCAATATTTATATATATAAGGTTACTGGAATGCCTCTATATTTTCTAAATATTTGCATTATTTAATGTAATTGAGAGATTATCTTTACACTTTCTTAATTTAAAAAACTATAGTTATTTAAATGGTTGAAATATTTTGCACGAGGAGTGTAAAAAAGGCAGGTGGTTCAGGTAAATAAGTTCCTATTTCTCTGTTTCTTTCATTTTTCATGCCTTATTTTTTATTTGTATAGTTTAGAAGTGACTATCTTCATTAAGTGTTTTTGGATACATTTGTGTCAGATACTTGAACTTCAGTAATTATTTATGAAGGCTGGCTTAATCAGGACTTGGTGACCAATTAGTGCAGTCCCACTAAAGTTTAAGCTCCTTTTCTCATTATACCCTCAGTACTGGCACTGTGTGTAAAGGATAATCTAAGTGCCCCTGATGTGCTGTTAATGAGATTTGTCAGGGCTCCCAGTTGCACTGTCTGCCAAACACAAGTGTTGTCACTTACTGTATCAGTAATGAATTGACTTAAGGGCTTCTGTAGATATTTAGAGGGCCTTAGTTTGGAATATTTAAATCTGTTGCAACTCTCATTGTAGGTGCAGTGCAGCTCTGCTCCCTGTGCTGCAGGAGCCTCAGGAACAGGAGAGAATGGCTTGCCTGGGTGTCTGAAAATTAAGCTGCATTTGGGCCTTAGACTGATTTAAAATGCTCATATATGGTCTTGTGAGTTCTGCAAAAACAGTATCACTGTGGGGTCTGTTTTCAGTCCAATTCACTAAATACAGTTTCTCATATTCACAAATAAAATTTGTGTCCAAAGCCAGAAAAAATCTTCACTCTCTCCAAAAACAGGAAAGAAAACTCCAATTGAAAGCAATTCCACTGAATTACTTCTGTCATCAATAATACCTTTTTCATTTATTTTTCTGATGCTTTTATATCTCTTTTAAATAACTTAATCTTGAATTTAAACCTTTGTTTCATAACAGTTATGTAGGTTCTTTATTCTCAGTCTGTTTTCTGAGACTTCCCTTAAAAATTTTTGCAAACCCTTATTTTCTGAAGACTCAGACTAAAATGGGAGTGACAGGGGAATGGTTTTAACTGAAAGAGAGTAGGTTTAAATTAAATGTTAGGAATGTGAATGAAATATGAGAGTGGGGAGACCCTGGCAGAGATTGCCCAGAGCAGCTGTGGGTGCCCCTGGATCCCTGGCAGTGTCCAAGGCCAGGCTGGACAGGGCTTGGAGCAGCCTGGGACAGTGAAAGGTGTCCCTGGCCATGGCAGGGGGTGGAACAAGTCCTTTAAATACTGCAAAATAATGTGATTTTTGTGCAATACTACATGATCCATTAGGTGTTGTGCAACCAGGTCCCTTGTTTAAGAAATCCTCAAATGATAGGAATATAAATGGGCTATTTGGTGACTGCTGTGCAGCAAAAAATGTTATGGAAATGCTTATTTTTAAACACTAATTGTCTGGAACCATTTATAAAGTTGAGCAAAAACTGCATTCATCTTCTGAATGCCTGTAGTGTTTTAACTTAATAAATGGTCAGGCTGAGGATAGTGACACAGCTTTAAAGTAGCTTTGGTAGAAATTTACTGCTGGTTTAGGAGACAGCAAACTTGAATGGACACTTGGTATATCCTGTATAATCTCAACAAGGCTGTATAAAGCAGTTTCTCTGGGTGGGCCTCTAGCACAAACAAAGCCCCATCTGAACAGTGAACAGGGAGCTGTAGGCCAGCCTTTCCAAGGCTGAAGTGAACATTGCAGAGGACCAATCTGCTGATACAAACAATTACCCAGCAGATTCATCTTAAAATGCATCACCATTTGTGAGCTCTGTTGGCAACTGAATTTTGGCTGCAGTATGTTGGTGAGAGGACAGAGGTAATGCTCACTGCTTCTCCCTTCCCTTTGCTTCCAATGGCTTTTTCTCTTCTGCATAATCACTCTAACCAAACTCTGTCCTGAGCTCAGCAATCTTTACTTTTAAACCTGTCTAGAATGGGAGGAGCTGCAGCTGGAGCAATGATGTTCGGTGGGACAAACTGGGTAGAGTTGCATTAGTAAAGTGCATTAAGAAGCCACTGGTTGTTATTCTTGGATGCTCTCTGAGTTGTAGCAAGAGGTACTGACTGGTAACAGGGCTTTTACTTCTCCTCTTTGAGAAATCTCATATGGTTAAAATAGCTTTTTTATTGAAAAGAGTGGGGCAGGAGGGGGAGGCAGGGAGAGGTTCTGGCTATGGATGTGTGATCCATTGCTGCCATACCTCCCACAAACTGGGATTTTGTGGTGAATTGTTGAAGAATTTTGCCCTTTGAAGGGCAAATCTTCAGGAAGAAGCCTCTTCTCCTCCTGCTTGGGATTGCAGGGCAGGCCTTGTTCCTTCAGTTTGAACTCTGCACAAGTTCCACGTGGCCTGAGCTGGAGGCAGGGTGAGGAGCACATGTGGAGCAGCTCCTTTCTCAATCCCAAATGCTGGGCAGCTCTCAAGGGCTCTCACTTGGGCAGAGAAGTGACTTTTGATGTTCTGAGTGTCTGCACTTTGGAAGTTGAGAATTCCTGGACAAGTGACTGGATAACATTTGGGAAACAAGAGTTGGGTTCTCCAGCAGTGTGTGTGCCTGGGCTGTCTGGATTCCTCAAGGTGGGACAGACCCACTTGTCTGGACCTGCATGTGGGCAGCCCTCTGCTGCACAGCCATGGCACACAGTGCATTTATGTCAAGTTTTCTTTCTGAAAAATCAATAAGCATAAAATGTTGTTGTAATAAATCAGACTGCGTTTAGTCTCTCAACTCTACCCTGTTAATAAAGCCAAGAGTGGATAACTCCTGAGGGGAGCAGACCTTTTCTCCAGGTGCCCAGCAAAATACTCTTCCAGCATTGCCAGAGTAATCTCTGCCAATACTGTGCTTGATGCTGCCATCTACTGCCATCAGGCCTGGGGATGCAGCAGGGATCAGAGCATGGCTTTTCTCTGTGGCAACTCGTGTGGTCCTGCCTTCTTTGCTCTGATGACATCTCTGAGATTTGCTGCTCTAAGGCTGGGAAATGCCACTTCTGGGATAGCTTATGTGAGTTACAGAGAGTTTGCATTACACAGGGAAAAGGCTCTAAATCCTGACACTGTGTGTGCAGAGATGCCTCAGTGAGTGTTTTGGGCAGTGTTCACCTGCCCAGGGAATTGCAGATGAAGTATCCTGTGGTCCCAGGCCACATCTGTGGCAGTGCCTTTAAATCCTTGGTAATCCCTAAGGAAAAAGCCCACAGGAATTCCTCATGCATCACTGCATTTAGTAATGCCTGTGTGAAACTCACCTGTGTGAGACTTGCAAGATGCTTTCTTCCTGCAGGAGTGAACTTCTCCTTTTTCCCCCCACCCTTTCTTCTTGCCTCATTGCTCAAGTTTTATCTGGATTTCTGAGAACCAGTCCAGTTTTGGACTAAAAAACAGTTTTCTGGCTGTGCATTGTGTAATGCTGGCCATCTTTAAGTGCAGCAATGCACTGCTAGACACTGGAATATTTGGGTAAATGGAAACTTGCACAGAGGGCTGTTACCTTCCCCTGATTTCTGTCAGTCTGAATGTCATGGTGACAATTTTTGGAGTTTCCTCCCTGGAGGAGTGGGAGGGGGAAGGCATTCCAGAGAAGTGGGAGTTGTGGGTGCCTGTGTGAAGGATCCAAGGATTTCCAGGCTATAGTCCCACAATTGATGATGTGACATGGTGAGTAAGAGACTCATGCTGATGGCCAGGATGTCTGCAGGCATGGACTGTGGGGACAAAAATCTTGAAGGACAAGGTGGTAATACAGAGGTAAATTGAATTTTCCACCAGCCAAGGGGATTTTCTGTCTCCTGAGGAAAGCAAGCTGCAAAAATTACTTGGAGGGATCTCATCTCTTTTTAATCTCTTCATGTTGCCAGCTGTTAAAGACACGGGGAACTGCAAGTGTTTTTTGGATGATGATGTCAGTACATCTAATTATATAATTTCCATCTGCTGACTGGAAAGCTGATGGAGAAGAGCTGAAGGAAGAACATTAAAATATCTTCCTTTGTTTTCCTTGTTGAAGGATCCAACAGTCTAAAATATGGAACTGGATGTCTAATGTACAGAATTCTCTCTTTTCTACATAATCCGAAAACTAGGAATGCCTGTGTTTGCACACAGTGTTGCTGAAACCATGTTTAGATCTGACATTTTGGAGAGCAGTTCCCTAGGACAGACACATACAGAGAAATTATTTATTGCCCTGCCCAATTCCTAGAAAAAGAATTAATTTAGGAAGGAGTGGAAATGTTGCCTGAAGAGTATCAGATTCTGCCTGCTTTGGCCCCAGCCATGAGACAGATGTAGCATTTGGCCAAGTCAGATAAAAATCAGTGTAATAGTTACTCTGGGCATTTCAGGAAGCTGCCTATGATTATGTGCTTCTAATTTCTTTAAAAGGAATATACCCAGATCCTAAATAATCCCTTACCATAAAAATTGTCTCCAGCAGTGGTCAGAAGTGGGACAGCTCAGGGAAGAGTCTTCAGATCCTGTCAAGAATTCAGTTGTTTTTCTGTACACTCGGTCAGGTTCCTGCTGGGTTTGACAATACAACTTGACATATTTTTATGTTTAACAACTGTTGATGAATTTTTCTTTTGTGCATTTAATTGAGTTTGAACCCACACAGAATTTCAGCCTGCATAAATACTTGTTGG
This sequence comes from Zonotrichia leucophrys gambelii, assembly GCF_028769735.1. Taxonomy (NCBI): domain Eukaryota; kingdom Metazoa; phylum Chordata; class Aves; order Passeriformes; family Passerellidae; genus Zonotrichia; species Zonotrichia leucophrys. The sequence goes on from NC_088185.1 coordinate 8,788,777, forward strand.
TAATTAATACCATAGCTCATCTATGCAATATTGGAAAAAAGGTTGGGAATTTTGGTTTAATTTTTTCATTCATTAGTGTACTTTAGGGCTTCTACTTCCTGTGTGGATGAGAGAATGTAACTCTATATCCTTCTTTGTCTCAAGCCTTTTGATTTTAGTACACATCTGCTCTCTCTGTTCAGTTCATCTCCTTCACAATGAAAACTCCTTATGTTCTTTGTATGGAATTATTATTTTTGCCTCCTGTTCATTTTCTTTATGTTTATTTCTATTGAATTTAGTTTTGGTGGGGTTTTTTTCCCCTATTGGTTTTCTTCCTTTCCCCTCATCCAGTCTCTGATTTATCTGAGGTTGTACTACAGTTCTTTGCCTTAAATTCTAGTTTTTCCAGTATCATAATCAGAGCAGAATTTGTTTCTGTGCTGTTTGCCTTCTTCTTTTAATTCTCATTATTTAGCCTTAATAATTGTGATGTCTCTTTTAAATGCAAAGTTAAGTCAAGGACTGTGTCTCGATGCTGGAAGAAATCAAAGAGGGCTAAGTGATCTCAGGAGAGGCACTTAAGTAGCTGTAGTGTTTGTATAAGTGAGAGAATTAAAAGAACTAATTAAAGTAAGCTGGAGCACTTTATGAACTGCCCACACAGACCTGTTTAATACAGTTCAGTCCAAACTTGAAGCACTTGTATTGATGGTAAAAATTACAGAGAAAAAAAAAATCTCACTGGTGGAAGTTAGCACAGAGAAGGCAGTTCCAAATGAAGGAATAAAATCTTGTGAACCAGTTGATAGGGAAATTCTACTGGCCAGTCAATTTAACTGTCCATTCCCCCACCCTGTGCATTATTTACAGGAGCTGACACTGTCAGTGACACCACATCTCTCCTCTTCTCTTAGAGTGGCTGTTCTGTGTAATAAAGGGTGCAGTGCAGCAGGATTTGCTCTTGTACTGCTTTATTCTTAAGGCCACTCTTGTCACAAATCCATGATTGTTCCCATTTGTGTCACACACACATACACACACTCTGGTAATTTCAACTGCATTTCCATTTCCCTTTATGGAGCATTTATGATCTTTGAAGATTCATTTTGGATGTAAATTACCAGTTCAAGAGTATAAAAAGAGAAATCTATTTAATGTTCCAGTTTTGAATGACGGTTTTGCATGAGTGGAGATGATTTACTTTGAGTTAAAAAATAAACCAGTCAATCCTTTTACAATACACTGTCACAATAGAGATCTTGAAATAAGAGTGTTAGTTTGGTGGGGTTTTGTTTTGCTCAAGTTGCAAACAGCAAACCACTGTTTTGAGGCTGGACTATGGTTTATTGCATGTTTTCCTGGAAATCCTTTTGATTACATATTTATATTTAAGGACATCTTCACGTACTGCAGCTTTGTCATTTGTGTAGTATTACAGAAAAATCGAAGTCTCCTGGAGAACAGATGGACCAATAAAGTCTCCACCAAACCTCCATACTTATTTTAGAATCTATTTCTGGTACAGTGCAATGAACAGCAACAAAGAACTAAAAATAGCAGTGCTTTATTTAGGCTGTCCTGATGCCTCTCTGCTTTTCTGGCAGTGTGCTTTGTGTCACTGACGTGCTCGTGTGACCTGTCTGCTGCTTGGAGGAGGATTTTTGCAATTTGCTCCCTGTTTTGGTCTGAACTGCTCTAATAAAGCTGAGCACACAATTTCCTTGCTGTAAAACTGCAGAGATTAAAAAAGGAAGAAGTGACTTCCACCACCTCTGGGGCCAGGGTATGTTCTGTCCTCACCGTGCTGGGTTACAAGAGCTCTGGGGATACAGTTGGTTCATACTTCAAGAGTTTCTGAGATCTTTTGAGAAGGTTCAGCAATATTCTCTAAATGAAGACACTGATTATTTGAAGAAACAATGTGGACCAAAGTCTTTAAAAAATAACAACATTTTCTGTAAATGTTAATAAACACTGAGAATCACACCTGAAGTCCAGTACTTAGGCAGGTGGCAATGCTGCAGTGATTTCATCAGATGCATCCTGCACTGGAATTCCACTGCTTTGTTTGAAAAAGTACTGAGCTGACTTTATTGATGTGATTTTACTGTTAAGCTTTTAAATATTATTACTTTTTCTAGAAGTCTCTATAAAAGCCAGTCAAGTGAATTTTTACATACTGCGCTGGTGGCATGTTAAACCAAATAAATAGTTAAAGCAGTTGATAGTAAAAAGCACACTGGAAATGTAAACATGGATTAAGCAAGACAAAGATGTGGTTGGTTACACACACAAACCAACCAGGAGATCACAGAGAAGCAGCCCTATTTATTAAACAGTCAGATGGCACTGCAAAATAATATCAGTGTCATTGTGCCAAAAGCAGCAGATTGCCACCTGGGCTGGGTGAAAGAATCATCTCTGTGCTACTGTTCCAAAATCTGTAAGAGATTTTTATGTTGCAGTTCAAAATCTTGGGTTTGCAGGCAGTTAAGAGCATATCTGTGATTTAATGTGCAGGTAGCTGCTTGTAGGGTGTGCTGGCACCATTAGGCACTTCATGTTTCTGTCAGTGGGAACTGGGCATTATTTGTTTCTTCAAGATCCTGCTTGGTGTCTTTTTCCCTCTAACAGCAACCAATTGCTTTTAAAATCTAGCTCTGAAGTTGGTTTGTGATGTAAGTCCTGTGTTCAGTGAGTAAAGGATATTAAATCCAACTGGAGTTCAATATGAAAGCTTTAATTTTGTCATTCCTGTTTACTTTCCTTTGTAGCTTCTCAAGTAATTCTGGTTAAATGAGTGAGGCTAATCCACCTGTTTCTGAGAATGGAAATAGAAATACATTTTGTTGAAATGTTTAATTATGGATAGAATTATTTAGCTCTGCAGTCATGGGGCTGTTTGTGTGCATGTGCACATAATCCCAAGCACAAATTTTATGCACACAGTTTCTGTCAGCATGTTAGAGAATATGGTTTGTGGGCAAAACCCCTGAGCTGCCACACTGCTCTTCCTGGCTTTCTTGTTTCGAAACAATTCTGGAGCATCTGTCATTGTTTCACACAATTTCCTGTAAAGCTGCCTGTGGCAGTTGCACTCATTCTTTATTACCCAAGGGCTTTGCAAGCTATAAAATAATGTATCTGACTACCTAATAGCCTAATATTCAGCCTTCCCAGGAGAAGGGGGAGTGGAAAGCTGGTTTTACTTTCTTTTTTGCTGACCATGCAAACCTGACCCTCGATGAGGTGCTTTTATCTGTGTTGTCAGTGAAGTCAAAGGATTTCCTGTGATAATGGCTTTTCTAGCTAGGAGATGGCTCCTTCCATGCTCCAAAGAATGGCTCTGATCAAATGAGATTCAAGTTCTGCCTTAATACAAATGGCATATCTGCATGTGATTATCTTTTTAACAGCCCCTTGTTTTTTTGCTTTGTTTATTAGTTGAGAGGCCCATTATACTGAAATAAACTGTAAAAGCAGTCCAAAAATGTGATGCCTACGGATGCTGGACTGTGCCTGTAGATCCTTGCTGCATATTCACACACATTACATCATTGCTATAGATAGATATGTGTTGCTGCTCTTGTTTTTAACTAGATTTTTTGTTAAGGAGAATAGTTTTCAGATATTTTTAGTTAAAAACAAAAATGCTTATACAGAGCCTCTTTTCTGTTTTGTAGCTGAATACATGAATATTTTTTCTGTAGATTTTTTTCTATAAAAAACTGAATAACAGTAATTAGAATTAATTTAAATTTCCTAAGCCTAATGGAATCACTTTAAGATCAATATGTGGTGAACACTTCACTCTTAGTTCATTTTTCATGACAACAGTTCCATTGGGGTTACTTATAAAACCTTATTAAGGTATGGTTGAAAAATTAAATTATGCTTGCGTAGATTGGGGCTGGAAAACCCCAACCACAGATCTACTGTACCAGTACACCCTAAAACTTGGTGTTTTCAACTATAAACAAACCCCAAACACAACAGAAGACTTGTCCTAAAATATTAATAATTGTAGAGCAAAGGAATACTTAACCACTGTTTAAGTTTTTGTCTTTCAAGTGAGTTTCTTGGAGATAGAAGAATGTAGCAGTAGGTTTGAGGGAAGCCTTGTGAGTGAAGTGAGCTGGGGAGGGCAGTGCTCAGAGCCAGGCCTGGGCTGAGCTGCTCCCAGGGAGCAGCAGCAGCAGCAGCAGTGCAGGGAGCTCTGCCCTGAGCAGGGCTGGGAGCTGCACTCTGGGAGCCTCAGCTGCACCGTCAGGTACTGAGGGCTCTGTGTGATGCCTGCTGGTTTAGGAGTGCTCTGCCTCCTTCCCTGGGGTTGGATTCCTTCAAGTTCTTATTTAAAAAACACTTGGGCTGCACATAATTTCAGACTATCACATTCCAGGGAAGCCGTTGTAACCACATGATTGTTTAAAGCTATGTCCTGCCTTCCCTGTCTGGCTGAATTAGGGTACAGTCTTCATTTGTACATTCCAAACTCATGAGCAGCTTCAAAGAGATTATTTTCCCAGCCCAGTCTGCTGCCAGGGATCCTCCAGCTTTCTGATCTGAGTGTGGAACCATGGCTCTGTTTAAAATTGGGCAACTTTTGGCCTGCATCCTCAGGGAGGTGTTAGCTGTGTTTGGGATAGAAGATTGTGTGATGGGAGGGCTCAGCCAGCATCTAAGCTGCCTAATTCACTGCTGGACTTTCCACTTGCAAAGCCCTTCAGCAATCCTGAATGGGTATTAATAAAACCCCTCCTGCTGTACCAACACATTCAGAAACAGGAACTGTGTATTCCTGTCCTTCTGTCTTGTCCTAAATGCTTATATTCACATATTTTGGGGATTAATTTATCTGCTACCAGATAATTTATCTGCTACCATGCACCTCTGCAAACTTGACACTTCCCACCATGACATGAGTTCCAAAGTACACAGTGTGTACGGAAAACCTTGGCTGGGTTTCCTCACAGGATGAAGGGAGTTTGCTGCTTCCTCCCTACTCCCCTGGTGACCTTTAGATTTTGTCCTGGTGATTATTTGAGATTGCTGAGGAATGGCTGTGTATGTAGCTCTGGATGTATATTTATAAATGCCACGGTCTCCTCAAGTTGTATTTCTTTTTTCTAATTGATTCCATGGGATTCCTTTGCTGGCAGAGTGCACACAATAGAGCTTGCATTTCAAGGAGCAGTTCAAATATTTAATTGTATTTTTAGAAGCTTAATATTATGTGTCAATTTTATGGCCAGGTAACATAGTTTTAAGTCAATATTTAGATTTTTCTTGTCTGCTACTTGCTCTGACTTAGTCTTCTTAACAGATAGCAGCATCTGAAGAATCTTAACAGATTTTATTAAAATTTTGTCTTTCAACAGGAGCATTAGGAAAACATTCTCTAATGGTTCAAAAATGTGAGCTGAGCTGTTCCACCCCAGCTATTTCAATATTGGGAGAGTGTTTGTTATTGAAAGTAAGAAAGGAACTACCTAGTCTGATTCTTTTCCAAAGAAATAAATTATCCCAGTGCAGAGTTCTTATTTAATATCTGCCTCTGCACAGTCAGGTGTACTGAAGTGTTGTAGGAGCAGTGACACAGGATTGGCCTGCAGGCAGTGACAGAAAGCTCCCCTGAGGAGAGCACAGGCCGGGCTCTGCTGCAGAGAGGGAACAGACACCTCCTCCAGGAGTGGGTGCAGTCAGGAATGGTGCATCCTGCAGGACACCTTGGCTTGCAGGAATTAGTGAAGTTTATATTCTTGCATCAAGTGCTGTCAGTGAAACAGCCAAGCCTTAGAAAGTAGTTGAATTCAACATTTTTTAAATGTATGTCTGGTTTTACTCAAACTTCTCCTTTATTCCGCTGAGAATCTACTTTAAATATTGAGATTTAAGGTGGGCTCTAATAAAAGAATTATTAGTTTGTGAGTTTTACCTTTATTACTGCAGGTTTCAAAAAGAAATTGAGCAACCTTACCCTGAAGGGTAACCCTTCACCCTGAAGTACAGGGTGACAATAGCATCAGGAACAATCCTAAATTTTTTTCTGGTTATGCTTTAATGTTGTTATACTTTTTTAACTTAATTCCACGTGGAAAGGGATGGCACTTGTTTGTGTGTTACAAATGGAGAATATAAAGGTGTAAGGCAGGGTTGGCTTACACTGGCCAGCAGAATGAAACATAAACCTCTTCATCTGCCCTCTGGAATGGAAGGGTCAAATCCTGTTAGTGTTTAATCCAGGGAAGTGCTGCTGCAGAGTGGGAGCTTTTCCTTAGAGTCTAGAACTCACACCCAGATTTCTATCTGCCTCCATGCTGCCAAATTTGGCTGCTTCACTTGCAGTCTGTGCTTCTGGAAAGAAAGAAATCAGAGAGAAATCTGTTTCTTCAAGTGACCTAAATAATTCTCCTGCTTCCTCTGCTGGGCTCCGTGTTACTCCGTTGCCTGCGCCATTAATAGGATCAGATAATATCAGAGACTTGTGGCTGTTTTTTCATAATTATCTGTTTAACCTTGTGATTGAGGGTAATGCATCTCCTCCATCTGTTACTAATTCAGCTCAAGTAAAACTAGTTTGTCTGTTTGGAGGCTGCTGGAGCAAACGCTGATGGATAATCGTGAGGAGCCATTAATAATGTCATTAACTGACTTGGTGCCATCTTTAAAGGTAGGAATGGTTATTGATGCAGGCCACCAGTCTGGATTCTAGGTCAAAACATCTCAAAGCTCTGCTGATTCTGATAGATGTTTTGCAATCATTGTGTGAAGAAATTTTGTAGGTGCTGTTTCGACTTCCATATTCGAAACCTCGTCACCACACTTCACACTAATGAGCAGGCTGGGGAAAGAAGCCAAGAAATTAATGGACCATAGAAACTAAATTACCCTTTCAACCCTGAAGGAAGTCTTCCCTTGTGCTCAGCTCATGAATTGATCCCAACACAAGAAAAACAGAACCTGCTAAAGCCATTTGCTGGCAGTGTCTTACCTTGGTATTGAATCTATGTAGTTTTATACAAAACCATACTGTCTCTTCTTTCTAAATAATTTTCCTAGATTTAGATTTCATTCAGACTTCCACGTGTGATAAAATTTGGCATCTATCTGAAATTATTTCCCCCCCTTCCTGCTCCTCTGAATTCCCATGGCTGCTGGAAAATTGAAATCCTTTCCGCTTTATGGAGAGAGGTTTAGAAATGGAAATTTCAGGGCTAGCTTAGATTGCTATTGCACTACTTCTCACCAGCCTTTATGTTATAGAAGGAGAAATTGTGAGGAAAAACACAATTAACTGCAGAGTTCTCATGAGACACATGTTTTTAGGTATTTTGAGAATCTTGGTATTGTTTGGTTAAGAAAAAATGAAGCTGTATGGAATCCAGAAAATGTATTTTCTCACTTGGCTGAACTTACCCTTACAGCTCACCTGTACTATGTGGGATCAGTGGATGTATGTTTTTACTGACAAGGTGTTTAAAACCCTAAGACAGATGTCTTGTTTTCAGCAGCACTTCACCCTTCCCACCTCAGATGGTGACTGTTGTGACCCAACAAGTAGGACTACTGAAAAATCTCTCTCTACTTGGGGTTTATGAAGAAATAAAAACCACCAAACCTGTCTCATATTGGTGTAGCTTAAATTTGCAAAAAGTATTCTGTTCTAACAGTTTAAAGCAGGTCTTGAGAAGCTCCCTTCACAGAAGAAGGGAACTCTTGGTTATAGAGATTAATTTCCAGTGGAGCTTTTGCCAGCATCGTTATCTCTGTGAGGAGAAGACAGGTTGGAGCTCTGCTCCTTACATCAGCAAATGTTCTCAAGGGCTGGCTGTGCTCTGGTAGGATTTTTACACCTAAAAAGCCTCTCAAAGTGTTCCATGCTCATCTCAGCTTCAGCTGGGTCATTGTATTTGTTCTCTTGATGTTTTTGTGGGGCTTTTTTCCCAAGAAGAAATCAGTGAAATGAGTCAGAAGTGACAAGAAGCCTGGAATGAGAGGAGCTGCTTGTGAATCTCTGGATATTATTAGGAGTCCCAGAAAGAACAGCTTCCCTGGAAGCTTGGTGCAGGACTGCTTGTGTGATTGAAATAAGAATATCATGTTCCATCACTATGCACTCAAACTTCCTTGTAGAAGGATCCATGGCACATTTAGCTGACAGTTTCCAGCCACTACAGAACTTATGCCCTACTCCTGCTGGGGTAAAACAACAGGAGATTCCTGCTGGATTTTGGATGCAGATCTCCCTTTGAAGCTGATGGTGTGACAAAAGTAATTTCACAAACACATCATTCCATTTCCGTCATGAAAATGCGTCTTCCTCCAGCAGGTACCCGCTGAAAGTTCCATTTCTGTAAAATATAAAAGTGCAGCTTTTTATGTGATATTAGCAATTTCTGTGTGATTCAGATGCACCGACAGAAACAAATTGTCTCATTGCTGGTACTTGCTGCAAATTGCTGGCTGGCTGAATAGAAAATGTTCACAGCTTCTGTCACTTAGGGATTATTGGCCAGTGTGACAAAACCTCTCACTTGATGGGTTTTAATGTTAATGAATGATAACTTTACGCCTAATTTTTACATAAGGACTGTGTTCTTTGGTACTCAGGGAATTTTTTTCCTCTGAAAGCCTGTCTTAAAAATGTCTTAGTGTGTGAAAGAGGGAAGATGTAGTTCACAGCATGCATAAGAAATGTAGGTGCTTGGATCTTGAGGCCACTGGAGTACCAAGAGGCTGTGAGATCCCTCTGGTTAATGTAGCTGGGGGGTTGTGTTGGGCATGGGGGCCTTCCCTTCTTTTTGAAGTTTGAGTGATTCCTGTTGAATCCTGTTACACAATAACATTTAATAACTTCAGGCTGCTGCACTGCTGCTTCTGCTCATTTGCACTTGGGACACGGTGTGTGATCTTTTGCTTCCTCCAGATCATAAATGTTCTGCTCCTTGGTTTGTTTTTGCTTCATTGACTTCTCTGTGGACTTTATGAAGTTGCCTAATAAACTTCATTTCACTGAGAAATGTAGATGGAGTTGTGTATTTAAGTCTAAGTGGTTGTGTTTGACCAGAAGTTACATTGATGAGATGAGAATATAAATCAATTTCCTTTCCCAGCCCCAGTCTTTTAATCATCCAGCCTACCCTTCAAGGCTCTCATTTCTCTCATTAAAGTGCCAATCCTCTGTTTTTGCAGAAATTCTTTGAGTTCATTCATTCAGTACTCAGCCTTTTCTCTTCCATGGGTAGGAATTTGATTCTCATGGGTAATGTTGAAGTCTCCTGTAAGTGCCAAGGACACAGACACCTGAGAGGTGCCACCCCTGCCTTGTCAGCTGCTCAGCATTGCCAGCCAGTGCTGCAGAGGGAACCAAGCTGAAGCAAAACCCTGTGGGAGGCTGCTCACTGCTTGTCTGTGTTCTGTCTGCAGTGCTGGCCACATCCTAAAGAGATTCCTGCCCCAGTGCCGTCATCTCTGCCTTGGTGCTGTCAGACAGCATCAATGTAACTCCATGGATGGATCTAAAGAGCGAGTTCCTGCATCTGCTTTTGGATTTTGTGCTTGAAACAGGATGAGAGGGAACAAAAAACCATTTTCTTCCATTTGGGCATTTTGCTTGATCGCTTACTGTAGCATCTTAACTTAATGAAAAATTTTAGAGTCTTGTTTTTGTTTTACCTTTTTGACTCCTAATTTGCAGTCATTTTGTTGAATGTAGAATAATGACAGAACCTTCTTTTTTTTTTTTTCTTTGCTGAAGCAGGATGTGTTGTTTCTTAGAAAACATTTCTTAAGCCAGTTGTTCAGGTGCTTTCCTTAAACTGATTTGTCTCTAGCTTCTCTCCTCCAGGAGCAGTAGTAGTTTTCCTCATGTTTCCATTATGTGGATTTATTGCTGTATATAGAAAGTTGCAAAGTACTTATAGTTGAAAGTGGCATTTCTCTACTCTGTGTAGGTATGTGGTAAGTTTTTCATTGCTAAATATTGAATTAAGACATTCAAAACCTTTTGTTTACTATTGTTGGGCTTGCTGACTACATTGTTATTTAAGAGCAGTTGTAATTTCTGTTTTGCCAGTGCTGTTAAAAATACAAACAGGCAATTCTATCAGTGACACAAGAAGTGCTACAGTGGGATTGTTTATTTTGTCTTCCCTGCCAAAGAGGAAGGTGCAGTTACAGGGATGTGCTTTCTGCAGTCTGTTCTTTGAGGGAGTAACAAAATAAGATGTAACTGTAGGAATGGTGTGTGGAACAAGCAGAGTTCCCAGCAGGAGTGCAGCAGATCCTTTATAGCTCATGACACGTTCCCTGCTCTTGGATGTAAAGCACTCCTGTGATTTTCTTTCTAGCAAACACTTGACTTACTCTGAATCTACATTCACAGTACCTATACCTCAAAAAACCCAAACACAGCAAGCCCCCACAAACAAAACTGCTGTACTCCACTTTCCAGAATAAGGATCTTGATTTTTTCCCCTCAAGCTTAGTATTTTCCTTTGCTCTGTGTCTCCTTAACTTGGTAGCCTGTTTTGCAGGTCATGTTTTCTGCCTGCCCAGAAAATCAGATCCATTCAGAATTTTTTTCTCAGTGGGTCTACTAAGGGAATCTTCTCTTGCTGATTAATTGCTTTAAAATAATTTAAAAGAAAATCAGGGCTAAGAAAAGACTCCTTTAGGGTGATGTTTGTGGCACTTTCAAGCATTCCATTGTATTTTGGCCATTTTTTATTAAACTTGTTGATTTCGGGGGAACAATTTCCTCTTACATGTTAGACTTCAATTCTGGAATGAAATGCAAGTGTGGCCTTGCCCTTGCTGCCATTCTCTTGGTGAGGACATGTCCCTAGGCCAGTTCTGCTGTTTCCAGGGCAGTGAGGTCAGGGAACTTTCTGAGACAGAATAAAGGACCTCAGTGGTACCTTTTTGTGTGATGTAACCACTGCCACCAGTAAATGATGGTATCTCTGCTTCTCCAGACCTTCTGCAGCACCTGAAACGTCTCATTTTACACTGGGAGTTTTCAATAAGTCACTGAGCATCAACAAAGAAGGCTTTTGTTTTGCTGATGGGTAGATTGGGTGGGCAGCCTGGCTACTGGGGAAAAAAGGGGAATAATTTGCATGTTTTTTACTTCATTCATCTTCAATCTTAGCATTTGCAACCAATTCCACACAAAAGACCATGCACTATGAATAACCTTCACTCTGGCTTTCCTCTCTGCTCTCCTGCTCACCTGCATTTACAGGTCCCTTTTTGTGGAATTGTCAATGCATTTCCTGCAGCAGCTGATTGTGCTGAAACAAGGGAGCCTGAGCCAGGCCTGTGTGCAGAGGCCTGACATCTCTGTGGGAACAGTGCTGAGATTTTGCAGCCTATTGTGCTCACACCCTCCAAACCTGCTCGTGTTTCCTGATAGGGATCAGGCTGGTGACCAGTCCCACCATTTACCAGAATATTTTCAAAAGGAAGCCACCTCCTCTTTCACAGGTCAGCTAAACACAATATTGTGAAGACTCTGCCTGTCTTCAGGTGCCTGGGGTGAAAGAGAGCTATTCAGTGTTACCAGAGAATTTCTGTTTTCTGCTCTCAGCTGTGTTCCCTTTGGAGCAGAGGTGGGTGCAGCTCAGGGCTGGTGGATCTCCCTGCAGAGCAGATTGAGGATGGGGTAAGGCTGCACGTGGCACAGAACAGTTGTCCACAGCAGAGAGGAGAATGTGCCAACACAGAGACATTTGAAGAGCCACCAGAGACTCTTGGAGATGTTAAAAAAGAGGAGAGGAAATGGATATAAAATTCCTTTTCTTGTGGTTCCATTTATTAATTGTAGTGTGAGACAGTTTCTCTGGGCTACACAGGAAAAATTTGGACCCTGAAGGTGCAGACTACACTGAGGGATATCACTGTGATTTCAGTCTGACTCATTTCCCTTCTCCCATCTTCACTCTAAATCCTGTTGTCTCTGTTCCTGGATCCTTCAGGAATAGGATGGTAGCTGTCATAGCTGTAGCACACACTGGAGTTTGAATGTCCAGAAATTTTGGCAGCCTGTCAAGTGACCAGGTTGAGGGTGGAAGAACCAGAACTGGAAGAGGTTATTTGCTTTTCCTTCACCCTATACTTCAGTCAAAAATTAACAGTATTTAATTGAAAGCCTGAAGAGAATGTCTGACCTTGAGGAAAATCCTGCCAAATCTGTCACGTGTTAGAAATAATGATGTTTTAGGGGTTGTCAGAGCTAAGTTTTGTGAAGAGTTTGAACACTGTGGAGTCCATGTAAGCATGGCTGCTTTACCTTTCAACAGCTGAGTTCATGGAGCTCAGCTTTTCCTTGTGGGTACATTCCCTTCCAGTGCTGAGTCTGCTGAGATCAGGTCAGGTTGGGAGATCAGGGCAAGCTGTGTGGTTTTTTCCCCTGCATGCTGTCTGTGGGTTTGCACTGATGCTCAGCATTACCCATGGCAGAGCAGTGGCATTTCTGCCTGGCAATTAATAGGTTAATCCAGCTTTTAGAGCAATTTGTTTAATTTTATATCCATGTTTGGGTCAAAATCGTTCTGAACATCACACAAACCTGTGCCACCAGCACGGGCAGCACCACAGAAGAAGCCTGAAAGTCTGAAGCATTGAGTTGTGTCTGTGGGTGAGAGCTGAGCACAAAGCTGGGCTGCAGCACATTCCTGCCTCAGGAATTGTTTGGGCTGGCAGAGATGCTGAGTCAGCACTCTGGCAGCACAGGCCAGGGCACAGAGCTGGGCTGGCAGGGGCTGAGCCCACTGAGGCTGCTCAAAGCTCCCCCGGGTCTCAGAAGGGAGAAATCAGGAGCTGCAGGAGGTGGGGCATGGACAGAGGTGCTGCTTTCCCTTTCTCTGGGCTCGCTCTGTGCCTGTGCCCACGGTGGGTGGGTGCTGCCCACCAGGGCTCTGCTTCACTCACTTGGGTGGAGTTTCAGTCCTGCCAAGACACAGAATTGCTATTTCAGGCATTTCTGTAAAATACTTTTCAAAGTGTTTTCTGCACTGATGGGGTTGGGGTTTTTTCTTTTCATTTTCTGACAGAAACTTGTTCTTCATTCAAGAAGAAAATGAGGCAGAAAATAATTTATATTGTAAGATTACTTGGTGGAACTGAAAACACAAAATCTTACATTTGATACGAGAATAATTATTTTTCCTTCTCATGATTTTTCATGAATTGTGTTGTTGGAACATACTTTCTTCAGGTTTCACATAATTTGTTTATTATGTGTCTATGTAAATGTTTAAAATGCAATAAGCTTTGGATTTATGTGCAAAAATAATACTTTCATTTCTACTTGAGCTTAATGTGGTTTCAGGAGCTGGTTTTAGCTTATTTGAAATAATTTTTCTTTTCAAGCTTTTTTTCTTGGTTGAGCACCTTATAGAAGGGATGAAGTCCCTGCTTCATTTTCAGATTTATTTTTTTAAATAGAGAAATTCTACCTTCATTTTGACACTTTTTAAGGTGTTATTTTGTGAGACAATAAAATGTCCTGTCCCATTTCAATATTGATGAGATTGTGAATGGTTTTAATAGGCAAAAACCCCTCAATATGTTGGGATTTTTCTCTCCTCTTAAGATTGTGGTGCTGGAGGTCACTGGTTTGGTGCCCAGTACCTCTGTTCCCCTCCTGAGGAATGATTCCCTTGGTGACAAATCCTTCTCTCCCCATCCTTGACACTGAATTATTTCCCTGTGCCTTGTAAAAAAAATGAAGAGAGGAGCAGTAGGTAGGTGAGGACTAGAAAGTAACAAAAATTAAAATAATTATGTGTGACCTGCAGTTGTCATTTAAAGCCCCCCAAACATTCAGGACGTGACTGGGAGCTGGAGTAGTGGAGATCAGGGAGTGAACGTGCTTGACTGAATGGTGCATCTTTAATGCCTTGTATCCCTGCTAGTGCAGTTCTTTCTCCATTCCTAAGTGTGATTTGTGTGCCACCTGTTTCAACTGCAGTCACTCTCCAGGGACATCAAATGGGAGGCAGCATGTAGGAGCTAAATTATTTGGAGAGGATTCAGTGATTGACTTAAATGTAAAGGGATTAATTGGACTCTAAACTAGTCAATTAAACCGTACTCCAAAAGTGGAAAGATCACAAATGCATGGCAATGAATAAATTAATGCATTTTTCATGGTTTTAGAATTTTCTACATGTTGCTTAATTTGTTTTGAATCATAAAATTTATTCCATTAATTGTGATCATGCTGCATAATGGACGCATGTGAAATAATTTTGTGCAGCCATCCTCCTAAAGGACAGCTGGCAGCAGGCTTACAGCACAAATTTCTGTGTGCATTAGGAGGTGTTTACAGCCTTTGCAGGCTCTTGCAGCAAAGGAGAACAAATTTTCTCTGAGACCATGCTGTAAAATGAGGTTCAGAGCTCTTAAAACTTTGTCTTGGTTCTGTGTAGCTCATTAAACCTTGTGCTCTTCCACAGAAGTGTGAAGGGCATTTTATGCTCAGTCCTTGGTGCTTGAGCAAGGTGTGCTGTGTGAGGTAATCTGGAGAGATTTAGGCTCTTGGCTTTGTTTGTCATTTGGGGGTGAGGGCGTTTGGCTTTTTGTTTAATTTTATCGGGGTATAGTTGAGCATTATTTCCTTCCATTTTGCAGCAGTGCTGTTGTCCTGTCACATTTAAGGGTTCAGCTGTGAGTCCTGGGAATATTAAAGCTCTCCATCAGGACTCACCTCTCTCTGTATTCTGTAATTGAAAATACTTGAGTTACTATTATAGATTTATAATCATGTAAAGATATCAGAAGACTTGGTTTGTGGGAAGAAATTAATTTAGAGGGGGATGAAGTCTTGCAGCACTTTCAAGTCCTGTTTCAGTTCTCAGTGAATGTGAGATGGTCAGGAGGTCCCCAGCTCCCACGGCTGCTTCCTCACTGGAGAGCTCCCAGTGCTGGTGTTCCCCTGCCAGAAAAACTAAACTTTGCTCACACTGAAAAGAGGGTACAGGGGTTTAATGCCTGGAGAGTCTGAATTTCTTTTTAAAGGTTGTGTGAATCTATGACATAAAACTCACCTCCTTTTCCCTTGGGGAGCCCACAGTAAGCAACACAAGTCAAAACTGCATTAATAGTTTTGAGATTTTGAGAACAATATTCTTCTTATTATTTCTCTGTTGAACAACCTGGGTAACCACAGTTCTCCCTGTTGATGTACTTGCTTTGTGAATGAAACCAATAAATTTAATTTCATATGGAGTGAACTTAATGAAAACAAGAATTGCTCATGTGGCCCTTTTCCCCCTTCAGTTTGCTGTCTTTTTTCCAGGAATCTCTTTTCTGAACGGCCTTAATCTAATATAATGCTGCTTTGGATAAGAGCTCAGCCTCCACGGGGTGAAGGGGAGAAGGGTGCATTAACCTACATTAGCAGGCAGGAAAAACAAGGCAGTGCTGCCCTGCAGAGCAGAGGAGGAGCCTGGGCTGGGCTGGGCTTTATTTCTGTAGCTCAGACATGGGCAGGACCCGCCCTGGCTGTGCTCTGGCTGTGGTGACAGAGCCCGTGTGCCCGTCTGGAGAGCATCCCTGTGCCTGAGACTGCCGGAATTTAAATTGGGACAGAGCAAATGAATTGTGGTGTCTGGTAACTTGCGAATTACTGGGCACTGTTACCGTGCCAGTGCTGCTTAACTGACAAAGCAGGGAGAAAATTGGCTCTTTGCTTGTAAGAAACATGTATCTTTTCTTTTATGGCATTTTAGTTTTCATTATTTTTAAGCTTCATTTTTAGGATTTGATTATCTTGATTTGAGCTTCATTTTTAGGATTTGTGTAGACCTGATTATCTTGAAAGAATTAAGATAAAATAATTTTAAAGCTTCACACAACTCCTTCCTAGTTTAAACATGTGATGCAAGCAGAAATAAGTGTCAGTGGCTGCTTCACTTTCTTCCCCATGCTGGGAGCAGTCTGAGAATGATGTGATGTTCACATATTATTTCCCCTTCTACCTCATACCTGCTGGTCAGGGTTCTTGTAGAGCATTGACAGCTGGTTTTGTTCCCATATTTTAATATATATTTTTTAGGTCTCCCTAGCCTGGTTTGCAGAGCACCGGCTGGTTGTTGCAGCTCGGTGTTCCCAGGTGAGGGAATGTTTGGTTTCTGAGGAACTCAGAGCTGTTATTTGTGAGAACACCACGTGTGTTACACAAACAAATAACGTGACCTTTCAGACTCTGCCTCCATAATAACAGAGTAGCCCTGTAAAACACCCAGCAGTGCTTATCCACATCACAGCGCTCGCTCAGGTTACAGGGCTTTCACAGCAGTCATTTCTGACAAATGGCTGTGGAGATCAAAGCCATTTCAAGCCAAATCAGACTATCAGATGCATTCAATTTCTATCTTTCAGAACTAATTGTGATATAAATCAAGACAGAATTTAGGTTATTTTTTGATTATTTGTTACAGATAAATTGCTGTGGTATTCCATGTTGATGCTCTTCTTAAATGTGCAGTTTTGAATCCAGTAGAGCACAGAGCAAATATTGGTGACAAATTCAGCTGTAGCTTTGAGTGAATCTGTGCTACAAGGACATACTAAAGTAAGGAATTGTCTGAAGCAATTACTAAGGCATCACTGATGACTTGTGGCTTTACTCCTAGAGCAACATTAATTTATGAAAATGAAGCTCCCAACATAAATGTGGTTTGATACTCCCCCATATCTGAGTGCTAAATACTCTTTTTGTTTCTTGGCTGAACATGATTTCATCACTGACTTCACACACAACTCCTGCAATTCAGGTGTGAGACTGAGAACTGGGCTGACTTAATTGGGTAAAGTTAACTGCTCACTGATGGCCAGTGTGCAACACAAACCTTAGTAGAAAGGATAACATTTTTACCCCTTTATGAGGAGTAGAGGGAAGCCTTTTTCCAAAGCTTCACTCTCTTTGGGTCTGTGACCCACAGACAAATCATTTAGACTGTGCCAGCCAACCATCCAGCTGGAGTTGTGAGCCAGAGTAACTGATAGCTGTGTTATCTGAGATAAAACTGCCACAGAAAGCTTCAATTTAAGGGAACCCAGCATTTAAACTTTGCAGGGCCGAGCTGTTAAGGAAAGGTCAGTTTATGCCTTGGGCTGAAATAAAAGGCAATAGTTGCTTGGCCAACCTCCATCAGCGCTCGTCAGGCTCGTGCTGGAGTTTGGGGTTATTAATATTCAAAAGGATTTTTTCAGTCCTGATCTCCAGAGCACAACTGCTCATGACAGTTCTGAGGGCTGGATGGTATTTAAGAAATGCTGAGACTAACAGCACAAAAAGAGGG
The DNA here is from genome assembly GCF_028769735.1 of Zonotrichia leucophrys gambelii. Lineage (NCBI taxonomy): Eukaryota > Metazoa > Chordata > Aves > Passeriformes > Passerellidae > Zonotrichia > Zonotrichia leucophrys. Next base: position 8,806,071 of record NC_088185.1, read on the forward strand.
CTTTTGGGGAGATTCCACATATAACTAACATGTAACTTATTCATGTGCCATGAATAACTTATGGGGCACATTGAATATATGAGCTTATCTGCTTGCATTCTTGTTTGAAAGGGTATCAGATCTCTCATGGAAATTAATTTTCCAAAGGACCCATTTCACACCCTGTGTGGAAACACAGTGCTTCAGACAGAGAGAGAGATGGCAGGAGGGTGATAACAGCAGGGATTTTAGAAGCTTTATATGCAATTTTTCCTGATGTGTTGGTATTTTGAGTATGCTAAAGCAAGAAATATTGCATCCATTCTGACAATCTTCTAGTTAATTATAATCCATTTTGTAGTTTTCACCAGCTGGTACTATTGTTTTTATAATACCTGGTAAGGCTGGTACAGATATAAGCAAGTTCCTGAATTCTAAGGACATATATCTTAAAAAGCTCAGAATTTCCAGTGAAAAATATGTGTTTGTTTTGGCATTAACCTGAAAATAACTTTAATAACTTCCATGTTTCTTTTCTGGTATGCATTTATATAGTATTTTAAAGTCTATATCCTGTAGTACAGTAGAAATATGGTCACAGCAACTTCTGTGTTTTTTAAATAGGGCAGGATCCAGAGTCTCATCACAATGAATTTTAATTCATAATGAATATAATAAACTTGCAGAATCACTTTTTGGTACTGACATCTTAAATAATTCAAAATAGTTGCAGTTCTAAATCAGCACAGCTCTGAAGTGTGGCACAAATGTAACAAATAATGGACTCAGTAATCCTCAGTGCCTCGAGGTACTTGGTGTGGTACAGTCCTGACTGCATCCCTCACCATCCCTCTGCCAGGGGAGGAATGTTCACTGGGATTTCACTGCAGGAATTTTATTTCAGATATTGAACACTGCTTCAGTACATAAAAACATTCTTATTTCTGGGTGTATTTCCAGGGCAAGCATGGGTGTTGCTGCAGAACCTGTTCCTCCCTGCAGGAGCTGTGCTGCCCTAAGGTGCTGTCTCCTCAGCAGGAGCACTGGCACTGTGGTATTTCCTCACAGCTAAACCTGTTCTGCATCTCCAAACAACCCAAACCTGGAGCTCTCCCAGCCTGAGACACGGGGATGAGGCAGGGCAGGGAATGGGAGCAGTTTGTGCCGTGCTGCCATCGAAGGTTATGGACGCTGGATGTGACCTTGCCTCCAGCACAGACTTGGTGTGGGTCCTGTTCCAAGTGATCCTGCAGTGCAATTGCTGCTCAGAACGGGCTGATGGGATGTGCAGCATTTCCCCAGGACTCGTGCAGGTGCTGCTGTGCTTACCCTGTCACGCTGCAGACTGATGGATGCACTGGAGGAACAACCCCGTGTGCCCAGGCTGGGGGCTCACCCTGTGCATGCATTTATGCATCTCCCTGCTGGAGATGGGATCAGGGAGGGAATCCTGTCAGGGAGGTGAGTGTTGGCCTTGGCAAGGGCTTTGCTGGTGACAACTGAGGCAGTGTTGAGACAATAAGTCTGTAACACAGCAAGTGTTTCGATAATGTTATCTAAATGCTTGCTGCATTGTGAAACTGTTATCTTCGTGCTTTACTTCACTACTGGAAAAACATTAAAGGCAATTCATATGTATACAGAGTTTCTGTCTGTGCATGTCATAATTTTTAAAAAATCCAACCAAATATGTGAGACAACAAATGGACTTATAGATACTGTTATTAAAGATCTGGTAGTTCTGGGAACTCATGCTCTGTTCCCTGCTCTGCTTTTTATTTCTTTGAGCTGGGGAAGAGAAAGAGATAACAAAATCAAGAGACAAGGAGTCATTGCCAAAGCAATGATTTAATCTGCAGCTTGGCCTCCTGTATTCTTATTGTGTGCCATACAAAAACTGGTGACTTTGGGCAGAGATGTATAAGCAGACATCAGTTTCCTTTGTTCATGAGCCAGCAGTGTGTTCACCTGAAGGAAAGTTGTTTCAGGTGCTGTGATACAGTGAAATAATTGCCCAATTGGTTTCAGCTGGGTGTTCATTAGCCTGGACAAGCTCCAGCTGCTGGGCAGTGTCAGCCCTCAGCCCTGTTCTGGCTCCAGCACACAGAGGATTCTGGATCCAGTGGGACAGGGAGTCCTTGCTTCCCAGGGGCTGATGTGTGGAGTGATGGAGCCCCAAGCAGGCTCCAGGTTGGTGTTTCCATGTTTCAGTGTGGATCTGGGGCCACAGCAGAGAGAGCCTGGCTGTGGGGGTCCCATGCTGGTACAGAAGAGGGGGCTGGGTGCTCTTGGCAGGCTGTGGTGTCCAGAACACTCTGGAATTGTCTCATGCCTGGAATGCTTTCCTTTTAGCTTTAGTTGTGGTTCTCAATTTGTGATTTCCCCTAAGGGCCAGAAAATGGCCTGGCCTTTTTTGTTTGCTGCTCCAGGTGCTTCCCTGCTCTCTTGGTGTGTGTGGGGAAGCTTCCTCTGCTGCCACAGTGGCCTGGCAGGGCCCTGCAGCTCCTGCCTGGCCCATGGTGTGCCCTGGAGGCTCTGGGAGTGCATCCCTGCCCTCAGCTAAGGGGGTGCCTGACTGGGCACGGGCACAGAGGCTCTGCCTTCTCTCAAACCAAAGCAGGCAGCCTTCCTTCTCCTCCCTCAGTGGGAGCTTCTTCAAGTTCAGGCTTCTCTGGAAATAAATATCCAGAAGATTTAAGAAGGGGTGATTTCCATACTGGACTGTTACTTTACTGTGGTGTTGGAGTGTTATTGGCTGTAGGGGTGTCCAGGTGCTGCCATCTCCTGCCCAAACCCCACTGTGACCTGCTCCTGTCCTGTTGCTTTAGCAACTTTAAAGGAAAGTATTTTATTTTGCTCTCACTTATTCTTCTGTTTCAAATTTGCCTTTTGATGCCCTCTTTTTTGTATTCCACATCAAGCCAAGTGATTTGACAGTTTTCCTAATGCCTGTGCCTTGCTGCTGCCTCTTTTCTGACATCAGACTTGATGAAGCTATTTTGGGGTAACTGTGATTTGAGGGCTTTCAGATCCCAGACTTAACTTTGAGGAGAATTTAAGCAGCTGTACAATTTATTGGTCAGAAAATGCAATTAATCATACACAGTCAGTGGCTTTGTGGACAATTGCTTACAAAGTAAAGGAGAAAGAAGAAGTTGTCTGCAGCCTGGAGGGCAGAGCATGGCAGCTCTAGCTCCTCTGTGGAGAAATAAATATTTAAAAAATGCTCAGCCCTGAAAATAGGATGGATATGTACAAATACAGGATTCTTAAATTTTCACTGTGTTTTTCTAAGGAGCCTTTAGGTCAGTCCAGGCATCTGGCTCCCAACTGCACTTTCCAGGTGTGTCAGGAGATTGCAATGTTTGGGATAAAGCAAGCTTAGACGCTGTGCACTGCATGGCAGCAAGGGGTTTTCAGGGAATGGTTTTAAGTCCTTAAAATAATAAGGACAAAATTCATACCATAGAACTATTGTTTTAATATCCCTCTAGTAAGAAAAAGAATCAGTTGTGTTCAATTAGTTTTTTTGTAGGATCTTCTTCCCCAAACCCCAAAGTAATTGTTACTGGCAGTTTGATTTCCAGTTTGATTTTACATTTGTGGTATATTTTGAAGTCTGTAGGGGGCAGTTTAACTTTATACAAGATATACATTAGTACATACATTCCAAACTCTGTTAGGAGTTGCAGTATCTTGGCATTGTTTTCATGTACAGTTTGAAAGCAGAACAGGTTCCACTGGGTATTTATCCAAACCTCCCAAAAAATGGAAACAACACCCCAATCCATCAGTTGTTCCCTTTCTCTGCCAATGTTGTGGACTTTAAATGTAGTTGAGTTTTTATAATCCTCATCTGATTTTTTTATATGTAAGTAAATGTAATGTTTTCTTTAAGTCATTTATAGTAACTAAGGAATTGGCATTCATAAAGTTTATGGGAAGCCCTAAATATTACATTGCCAAGGTATTCAGCTACATTTTTAGACATCTCAAAAGTTATTTGAGGTAATTAAGGTCCCAGAGGAAGCACCTGAAAGACAGCTAATGTCAGCTGCAGGTGATTAGGTGCCAAAGTGAAGGCTTGATTTTTCTGTGTTACAGAGAAAAAGTACCTGTAAAAGGGCACAGATCTTTTGTTACAGAAGGTTATTTGACATTGCTATTTCTTTGCATTTCTGTTAATAGATACCTTTTATTTAATCAGTTGTTTTAATTTTAGCACACAAGTCTCAGTGAAGGTAGTGGAAATATTGTTGAAGGTGTGTGCCAGAGTGTTCTGCTGGCTGCAGACCAGTGCTCAACATTTCTCCCACCTCACCTTTCATGCAGCCACAGTTGAAAATAACAAATAATCTGTATGTGTTCTATGCATTCCACTGAGGGAGATGACATCCTAACCAAGGCAGCTGTAAGGCACTGGGAAAGCAAAAAATGGATTCTGAAATACCTGTAAAAAAGAGTTCCTGCATGGTGTGACCAGAGTACTGGCACACATTTGCTCTCTGTTGTGGTTTGGCACTGGCTGAAATGCCAGGTACCCACAAAAACTGTTCACTCGCTGTTCTCTGCTGCAGGTGGGCAGAGGAGGGGGAAAAAGAGGTTCATGAGTTGAGATAAAGGCTGGGAGAAAACACTTTAAGGGCAAAACAGGCTCAAATTTAAAGGTATAAAGTAAATTTATTATTAACAGAGTCAGAGGAGTCAAACTGTGCCTTTGACTGCCCTGTGTTCCTGGTGTGATTCCTTAGTGTGTGCAAAGGGAATGTACAGCACAGCTGTGCAAGAATAGCAACATTTGCATTATTGTTCTTGTCCTGAGCTGGCAGCTCGAGGTGCCCAACAGACTCTGAGGAGTAGGGAGATCATTTGGAAGCCATTTCATGTACCTTCCTGATGGTTTCTGATAGTTTTATCATCGGATCAGAAAAGAATACAGAAATGAGACTGATTAAATACCTGCAGAGTGGGACTTCTCAAAAGCCTGTCAACTTCACTTTTTGAACTGGGTTGAAATAAATGTAAATAAAATAAAAAATCAGTCTGAACATCATGTTGAATGTTTTTTGGAATCCTGATCTGATCTGCATATTGTGTTCGGTTTTTTGTTGGTGCAAAGAGAAGTGGATCTTGTAGGAAAACTGGATATTGGTAATCTTGGAAGACTCTGGTGACGGTCTGAGCAATTTGTGAGTTTTGGAACTTTATAGGTACAGTGGAGCTCAGTGGATCAGGTGAAGCCTTGTGCTGGGGCTGTGTGAAGGGCTGGCTGCTTGGAGCTGGGTGAGGTTTCTCCACTTGGATTTTATTCCAAGATCTGGCTCACATTTGTAGCCAGAGTGATTTCTTTGGGCTGGTATTTCAGGAATGGTGTGAGCTGTGCTGCATGCAGGAGTGTCAGGGGGCTGGGAGCACATGGTGGAGTGGGACACAGCCCAAATGAAATTCTTATTTGTTACTAAAGGAAACTTACACCTGGGGACTGCAGGAAGTCCTCAGGCCTTGATCTTGATTATTTTTGGTCTTGAAAGCTGAGCTTGTGGCAGTGACTGGCACCAGAGGGAGCTTCACTCGTGTGTCAGTGCCTGTGCTCTGGCAGAGCTGTGGGGAGCCAGGGAGGGCACAGGACACAGGGCCTGGCTGGAGCTGCCCCTGCTGGGCCAGGGGGGCTTGTGCCAGCAGCTCTGGGCTGAAGGAGGGCACTGCTGCACTGAGTGAGCTTTGTTGTTCCCCTCTTCCCCCCATAGTTAGTTGTCTGTACTCCTAGTCTGGAGCTGTCTAATTCTGTAATCTCAGTTACTAATTCTGCTGTTAGGTGATTCTCACTTGAAAGCCTGCCCTCCAAAACCAAATGAATCTTTGACTTTCAAGCTCTGATTTGGTGTATTCCTTATCCTCACAGTGTTGCTGGGTAGCTGTGAGTGTTGCATAAGATTTCACATGATTTGTTCATGCCAGAGCACTTTGCAAGACGCTTGAGAGTCTCCCTGGATGGTCTCAATTTTTTCCCTTCAGTTCAATAGCAGCCAAGCAAGACCCACAGTTAAATCCTGTAGGAAGCTTGCAGAATCCAGAGTGTTTCTGTGTGTATCCTAAAGACAGGAGCTAAAAAAACCAGCTTTGCTCTCTGCTTTGGAAATGCTGACCTGCTGCACGTGAACTCTCTGCAGACATTATTCCCACTTATCTTACACCAGAAATCTCATGGGGTTTTTATTTATTAAAACCTTCTTTATATTAAAGGTGTTCACGCTGTGTAGGGAAACTAATGGACTTTGTTTAAATGATTGGACTTTGCTGTAATTTTGTATTTCTTGTATGTGCAGAAATCCACTGTTCAGGGGGTTTTATTACGTTAATTGATTTGCTTCTCTTCTTGGGGCAGGATAGAAATACCTGGAGTCTGACCCGTTTTGTGCCATGTCCTGTTCCCTCCCTTCCCCCCATGTAACATAACAATCCATTTCCCACTTCATCACTGAGCACAGTGAAATTTCTTTCCTTTGTGAAAATTGAAACATAATGAAACCTTTTATTTACTGGAATTATTGTTACAAAGTACTTCAGAATCATGGATGGCAGCACCAGGAAAGTGTGGCTGTTGCCTGGCATTGCAGTAACCTTTTCTCAGCTGAACTTTTTCTTCTGGTCTCTTTTTGTGGTAGGATTTGAGCTTCACAGAAGAGTAACTTGGGCTACAGCATGAGAAGTTACTCTGTGGAATCATTCAGAGATTTAGAGAGATTAGAGCAGCTCCCAGTTCTAGACCATCAGTGCCTTTGTTTAAAAGCACCGGGCAGCAGTAGCAGAGCAGTTGGTTGAATTGAACACTGGACTGAGAATGTTGTAATTGCCTCTGGTTTTTGCTCTTGGTGCAGGTCGTGAGAGCTGTGTGTAAAACAGGTCCCGTTAGGGCTGGCCCTGTGCCAAAGCCAACACCCATAAAACTGTGCACAGCTCTTGAACTGGACAGGGAAATCTCTGCACACTTACTGCAGCTCTGTACATTTTTAGTTGATTAAAATGAGGATTAAAAACATGAAGTGTGCTTTGTTTTCTTTTTTTCTTGTGGCTTTGTAGCAAGGAATATTTAAGCAAATACTTTGCTGTGATGTGAATCACTCTGTGGGTAGAATGAAGTGAAAACATTTTCAATACAGTTCATTTCAAGTTAAATTTGGTCAGCAGTGGCAAATCCATGGTTCACCTTAGGTTGTTGACAACTTTCTTTAATATTCATGTGCTTTTATACTTTTTAATCAAGATTCTCATTAGATGTTAGGCAAACATCTTTCCTATTCCTTTGTTTCTTTTCAGCTGGACCTCATTGTGGGGTTGTGATAGATGAGTTGACCCTCACAATTAACAGACAAATATCATGGATATAGGTTAAGAAAAAGGGTTTTTTTACTCCTTGAGTTGTTATCAAGGGACAGCCGGGGTTGGGATATTTGGGAGGGTCGGCTTGTCACTGTGGTGACATCTGACCTCCAATCAAGGTTTGAGAAAGTAAACTCCACCACTGGATGGTGAAGGAGTCGATGGACAGAATTTTGGGAAGGGTTAAAGGGTTAAAAGGCAAAATCTCCATTGTGTGGGGAAGCACATGGTGGGGAAAATCCTTTCCTCCTGGTGCTGTAACCTTTTCTCTATTCAGTCTTCTGTTGTATTTTTGGTAAGGTTTAATACACCTATCTAAATTTATGAAAAGTGAGTGGCTATTTCTCACAGGGTGAACTTCGAAGAATTTCTAAAGACCCATGATTTTACCCCTTGAATTCTAGTTAAAATCCCATTTATTTGTAATGAAACAAGTAAGAAAACACATCGATGAGACAGCTGCCAACACTGTCAGTTGTTTGTCAGTTATTGTGAGAGATCCCTCTGTTTGTAGATTCCCGGCCAGGCAAGGACAGGACGGGAGGGTGTGTGCTTGGTCTCGGAGCTCAGAATTTCCCTGCCGGAGCCCATTAACACCGATAAATGTTTCCTTTTGTCTCCTGTGCCCTGCAGTGAGCACTTGTCGTGTGCCTTCACGTTCTTCCTGCACGGGGAGAGCAACGTGTGCACGAGCGTGGAGATCGCCCAGCACCAGCCCATCTACCTGATCACCGAGGAGCACATCCAGATGGCCCAGAGCTCCCCCTCGCCCTTCCAAGGTACCGAGCTCCCCGGGGCATGGTTCTCCAGAGCTTGCTGTCTGTTCACATCCTTGGTAACCTTCCATGCCAAACCAATCCATCGTTTCAGTTTTAAAATACTTAGTATTTAAGAAAGTCAGTGCACACATGTGGTTTTCTGACATGGTCTCTCTGTGAATCCTATGTGGATGCAAATACTGAGCTTATCTGGTTCAGGACTGATTTTCATTCATACATTGGCAACTATTTACTGATTTATTTTAAAAACACGGGGTGGGTGTGGAAATGTAGCAGAAACATTGGAAAACTTCAAGTATATGTGACTATTTATTTGCCAGTGTAAGAAATTAAAATTTTACAGAATTAAAGTTGATGGCTTAGTAAATTCATAATGCAGTTTTCATGTGATGCTCTAAAAAAAAAAAGAAAAACATTAAGAATTTTGAGTCATTGCGTTATGCTGTCTTTACTACAGTCTGAAATTATAATTTCAAAGCAATTAAAGCAAGAAATCTTAGTAAAGTTCAACACAGAGTAAAAAAAAACACCCAGAGACACATGAAATGATCATTTTTAGAGATGTTAATTTATAGAAGCTTTATTGAAAACATTTTGTGTCTACATATAAAGCTTTGACAGAGGCTCAGGCACTTCAGTCATACATTTTATTTCAGTGAGCTGAATTCATGACTCAAATACAACTAAAAATGAAATTGAGTCAGAATGGAAATACCTGTTGTTAAGCAAGTCATTTTCCTTGTTTGTTGTGACTCTTGTTTATGTATTATCTATCCTTTTTAAAGCTGAGAAGTTTCAAATGTCGCGGTCCTCTCTTCTTTCCATGAGTGCTCATCCCTGAATGCTATTTCACTACACTGGGGTTGCTGGAATTTCATTCACAGTGGAAATGATGAACCCAAACTGCCACAGAGTCCTGTGTCAGCTCAGGAGGGCTCAGTGCTCTGTGGCTTTGGATTCACACCTGCACTGGGTTTTGCAGTGGCTTTCCCTGGACCCTTCAGTCCTCAGGCAGAGCTGGAGCAGCCCTGCTGTGGGATTGTTGCTTGTTCTCCTGCAGTGCTGCTGAGTCCTTCAGGGCTGCTCTTTGTTGTGTTGCAGTGCTGGTGAGCCCTTACGGCCTGAACGGGACCCTGACGGGCCAGTCGTACAAGATGTCAGACCCTGCCACTCGGAAGCTGATGGAGGAGTGGCAGTATTTCTACCCCATGGTGCTGAAGAAAAAGGAAGGCATGAAAGAGGAGGAAGAACTGGGATATGACAACGATTTCCCTGTGGCAGTTGAAGTCATTGTTGGTAAGTTTCAATATTCTGCCTGAAGGATTATTTTCCTCCTCATGATTTGGAAAAAAAAAAAAAAGTCATCTAATTAATCAGAAAGAGCCATTATAATTTTCCTATATTCTCTTGTAGCTCTCTTGACACCAGAACATCTGAGTAGTTCTGTCGCCTCAAGCTTTTGTACTCCCTGTATCCCTGATGCCATTATTCACTGGATTGAGCTACTTGTTTCAGCTCTGTGCTGGTTACAGAGGGCTGGATGTATATTAGCATGGAAATTCTTAGCTCTTTGTATTTCAGATAATAAGTTTTGTCAAATTGACATTGAAAACAAGTGGAAGTAGCTGTGGTTGCTGGATATTATCAGGTGTGTCTAAGACTTGTGGTTTTCCATCTCTCTGCAGGGGGCGTGAGGATGGTGTATCCTTCAGCCTTTGTTCTCATCTCCCAGAGTGACATCCCGGTGTCACAGAGCTCTGCCAGTGCTGCAGGCCATATAAATGTGGGACAGCAGGGGCTTGGAAGCGTGAAGGATCCTGTCAGTACCTGTGGGATGCCCCTGACTCCCCCCACCTCTCCAGAGCAGGCTGTTATGGGTAAGCAGCGGGCTGGGGAGATGGGCTCACACTCTGGGGAGTGCATGTGTGAGCAGGGGCAGGGTAAAGGCAGGCAGGGGAGGAGGGCTGGGGGGGACTTTGTGGGTGTGTGGTGAAGGGAAGCCAGTGCTGAGAACACCCCTTTACACAAAACAGGGTAAATTCAGTTCAGCTCCATTTCCTGTAGGTACATCTGTGTGCAGTGCTGCAAAGCAACACAAACCTCTCACCACTGGGCAACCTTCTGCTTGAACTTGGAAATTTTTTTAACCTGTTGGGCAGCACTTGCTAAAATTCACAGAGCAATAAAGTATCAGACACAAAGGCCCTACAAGTTTCTGTGAGACTGTGCAGCCAAATGGGGCCAAAGAATCCTTGTTATGCCCTCATTGAGGAGCTCCCAAGCTTAGCCTTTATGAGACAGTTCTGTCACATCAACAGGGTCAGTCCTGGAATAACAGCCATTGAGGATGGAACTCTAAGATCATCAAGTCCAACCTTTGAACCTTGGTGCAAAGGCAAAGAAAACATGTCTGGATTCACTTGTCCGTGATTAGAGCCTATAGATGAAGACAATCAAAGTATTTAGTATTTACTGCTAATAAGTCAGAATATGAGATGTAAATTCACTTGGAATTGTGTTTTTCAAAGGAACTGAGAGTTAAAATAAGCCAGAAGCCAATTAATGACTAACTGAAGCAAGACAATCACCATTTAAATAACAATCTCTGTTCAAGTATTGATGCATATTTTAATGTGCTATTGTATTTTTAAGATTTTCAAAACCCTTTACACTTGTACAGTATTACAAGGAGGATTCTATTTTTGAATATTCATAAACTGTATTTTATATAAAAGTGTTGATGTTGTCCAATCCGGCAGTCACAGCTTCTGTTTGATCTCTGCTATTGTTTGAGGGCAGCATGAATTTGTATCAGAGGGATGCCTCTCCAGCAAACAATGAAAGAATTCTTTTTTTATCAAAAACCATTTTAAAAGACCTTGAAAAACTGGAGAAATGGATTGGAAAAGCATGTCATGCAGTCCAGAATCACTAATGGGACCCAGAAACTGGATTAGTGTGAGGCACAGGAATAATACTTCAGTTCTGCCCAATACTGTTTAAAACGTGGGTTTAGTGCCATGTCCAGTTTGGAGCACCTAAAGATGTGGACAAACTGACTGAAGTTCAAGAAAGTGCAGTGAGAGTGAGCCTGGATTTTGCAAACAGGACCTACAGGAAAGGATGGACAGAATTGAGGTGGTTTAGTCTAGAGAAGTGGAATTTCAAGGAGAAAAAGAATAGGCTTTTCTCTGCAACCAGTATGTAATGAATCTAAACTGGAGTGAAGCAAAACTAGGTTAAACAGGAGGAATAACTTGCTCTGAGGAAGGATAATGAAATGTTGGAATAAATTGGCTGTTGGAAAGCTACAGAAGTTCCATTAGCAGATGGGTTTCGGGAGGTTTGGTGGGGGCATTTTGTAAGGTTGTTTTTAAGAAACAGATCAGTTAAATTTGTTGATCCAGCTTTAAAGCAAGGACTGGACTAGATGATCTCTTCAGTTCTCTTTTAATCACATTTTCCATGGTTGTGTCTAAAGCATGTAACAAAACAAGTTGTTACTGGAACTGGTGAGTGGCATTTTTCACCAGTGGAACCAGTCTGGACTGCAGGGGCAGTGTGGTGGCCTCTGGTGGGGGCTGCTGTGTCCTCCATTCACTGCACCATTACCTGCCAGAGGTATCTCTGTGTGTTCCAGGACTGTGCCAGGGATGTTCATGGACAAAAATTAGTGTCAGTGTGTGAGAACAAAGTGATTTTTCCTGCTGTGCAGTTCTGTCTCCTGTTATGCTGTATATTACTGTACTGTATAGTATAAAAATATTACATAATTTAAAAAAGCAATAATTAATGCATTCCAATGTAAATTGAAAGCCCTGGTAGTTCCTTGGTTATCCTCTTGTGCCTCCTGTCCTTCCCTTCCCATCAGACTTGTCCTTGTTTTCCCCCTGCTGCTGACACGTGATGCCTCTGTGTCCATGTGATGTTTGTCTATACACACGTTCCTTCTCCCCTTCTCCAAAGGAGGGTACATTTGCCAGTTCTGAAGTTCTGACCTGTTTGTTTTTTGATCATCTGTCAAGTTCCCACTTGCTGGAGAACATTTGAAAGCCAGTGAAGTACATGGTTAGAGGCACAAGCCTCAGTATGGCCAGGGGTTTCCATGTTGGACTTTACAGAAAGATAAACAGGGAAGATCTAACTGGAGAAAGAAATACATAACGTGAATAATCAAAGATGCAGCGTCAGGCAGCTTGTGCACCATTTCAGAAGCTGTGTTTTGCAAATCACCTGGCAGCCAGCAGCAGCATTCCCTGTTAGCTGCAGTGATGTGCAGCTCTGAGTCCCCTCAGCACTTCACACTTGAGGCTGCTTGGGTTGCGTCAGCGGAGGACGAAGTGTTCTGTACCCTGGTGTGACCTTGTGAAAATGCAGCAGATCCCTCCTGGCTGTTCCAGCCCGGAGCAGCGACTCCTGCCCGGGCCGGCGGACCCAAAGCTCCCTCTGCTGCTGCAGCTCGGCCTTGGCAGGATGGATGTGCTGGAGTGCAGCTAAACAGAAACACGTTGCAGGGCAGGAACTTGCATCTGCTTGTACAATAGCTGGTAAAAGCTGCTGCATCACAGGAAGGAATGGAGTGGAGAGAGTTTTCAGGCTTTCAAACATGTTGAAGTAATATCTTCATTTGTTATCTCTTTGATAACAGAAAATACATACTGAGAATATAGTATGCTGTGTTAATAGTGTATCTACTGGTGATAAGCTGTTGGAAATTTCTGTAGTAGTGTAGATCTCAAGTGGAAAATCTCAATAAAGCCAGTTTTGATTTTAGTATTTCAGTTCAAGCATATTGTAAGGAAATGGCACAGCATCCCAGACTGGTTTGGGTTGGAAAGGACCTCAGCCTCAATCCACCCCCTGCCATGGGCGGGGACACCTCCCACTATCCCAGGCTGCTCCAAGCCCTGTCCAGCCTGGCCTTGGGCACTGCCAGGGATGCAGAGGCAGCCACAGCCTCTGTGCCAGGGCCTGCCCACGCTCCCAAGGAACAATTCCTTCCCAATCTGTCCCTGCCCTCTGGCAGTGGGAAGCCATTCCCTGTGTCCTGTCCCTCTGTCCCTTGTCCCCCTCTCTCCTGGAGCCCCTTTAGGCACTGCAAGGGGCTCTGAACTCTCCCTGGAGCCTTCTCTTCCCCAGACTGAGCACCCCCAGCTCTCCCAGCTTGTGTCTGTAGGAGAGCATCAGTGATACATTCATTTCCTTAGTGAGGTTTAATACTGAGTAAAAAGAACTGTTCCTTGCTTTGAAACATTCTACATAAATTATTATTAGTTTTCTTAATAGATACTTTTAGGACCATCCATATTACAATAAATTTTGTCTTTAAAGCAACTCACCAAAGACTATATAAATTCAAGTTTAACATACAGGATAATAATGAAAAAGCTCTGTCTTCACTATTTCTTAGTGATTCAGTCCAGAGCTGAAGGGGCTATCTAAAATACCTCCATTTATTAGGGAGTGTATTTTTATAGATACACAGAGATATAGAATATACAGAGTGTATCACATCACATGAGGTGCAATACTTGCACAACTCTATTGCGCATGCCTGTGGTACAACCCAGTGCCATCTCTGTTACCTCAAAGGAAGTGTTGCTTTAAATATGTTTGTAAGGATGCTCTGAGCATTCCCAGTGAATGTGAACATTGGTGTAGTCAGCAGCCTGCTAAGAAACTTCCAGGAAAAAATAGCAAGTGACAATATGAAGAACAGTTCTGACATTAATGCTTTATTTCTCTTGCAGGAGAAAGTGGCTGCTCTCAGAGCAGCATCAGCCACCCAGCTGTGCAGGAGGGGACAGTCAGTGTCCACAGTCCAAAGAAATCAAGCAAGATTACTCCCAAATTTCACAACCGTATTGTTCACCGTGTGTGGAAGGAATGCATCCTCAACAGGGCACAGTCCAAGTATGGCAGCAGTCCTCATGCTTTGCTTATTTATAACACATAATATACAGCTAAAATTGTCATAGTTTGCCTTAATGTTATTCTTTACAGGGTTCCTTTGTCACCAATCAGAGCTAATAATGCCAAACATCGTTATCAAAGAAAATGTTGTATTATTAAAGAAAATTTATCCCTCTGTTCAGCTGAGAACTCCTGACACTTCCCATTGAATTTGCAGTTGTGTACCCTAATTGTGACAGTCCTTGAGGTCACACATCTATAGGTTGTGCCTTCAGCCAAGTGCTCTCAGATTTAGAGATGGCAGCTCCCATCTCCTGTTGTAGTTACTACACTGAAAGCTGGGTGACTGCAGAACACATTGTATATATTTGATATTTAGGGCTCTAAGGGGAGTATTTGTGAAGCCTTACATGAGTTGGACTAAAATTTCAATTGACAAGTGCGTATAAATTGATGTTAGTATGATAGACCTTTAGTACTGGAGATTTAAAGTGTATCATGGCATGGTGAGCCCTGAAATATTTATTCTTTCCTATATCCATGCAATTTCCTCATTTGGTATGTCAGACTAATTTCCAGAAACAGTTTAAATGGCTTTCCCCTTGTTTCTTGTACTTGGACTCCAGACAGAGTTATCTGACAGAGCTGAGACCTTGCTCCTACATAAATCAAACTGTAAATTTAAGGAGCAGTGCAGGGATTTGCTGTCAATTTCAAAGGTCAGGTAGAAGGAAGTAATTTATCTGAGGGGAACATATATGAATTATGTACATTTTAAAAATTTTGTTCTTCAAAAGGTGGTGATTACTAAAATAATTTTCTCTTCTTCAGGAGGAATCAAATTACAGCTGCAAATTTGGAGGAGGAAGTTCCTAACAATAGTGTTTCATGGGATTTTGTGGATCCAGTCCAAAGAGTCAGTTGTTCTTGTTCCAGGTGAGCTTTGAAGAGAATAAACATTTGTCCTATTGTGAGGCCCCTGCTTAATTCAGGCAGAGGTACATTATAGAAGGGAGTTATCTCAGCTTTAGCTGAGACAAGAGGAAATTGTAATATCAAACCTGTGATCACATTTGGGGGATGAATCTGCATCTCAGCCCACTGTCACTTGCAGGATCCAAGTGGAAAAATGAAGGTACTGGGGCCAGGATCACTCCAATAGTTCCCATTCATAAGGAACTCATCCTGCAGCTTTTCAAAGCTGTAACCTTTGGTTAAGTGGTTAAGGCCTGTGGTGAAGAGGGCAGGATCTTCCTAAGTTTGTGATCATCCTGATATTTGGAGGAACAGGGAAAACATCCCTGCAAATCACTTCATGTGCCTCTGGTCAATCTGCCATGGCACCAAACCCACACAAGAGAATATGAAACCTTGGCAGCCTGGTCACCCTCTGCCACTGGATCAGAAAGAATTCACAGCTCACTCATACAAACACTTTAGGAGGTTATTAAAGTTATCTGTCATCTTTGGGTGGTTAGAATTCCAGAACTCCTCACTCAGGAAAGGCAAACCATCATCACCAATATGCTTAACCATTCTTAAAACTATCAGAGAGATGTTACAGGGCTAGAAAAGCCCCCAGTTTGCAGTAAATAGTCCTGTGAAACACTTCTACTGAAATTCTTAATTCCCAAGGTCACCATCTACTTGTAAGATAGGTGATAAAAGCACCTTGACCAAAAGAAGTTATTCCTCAAGGATGCAGTTCTTTGTGTAGTCAGAGGAAGGGATGAAGAGGTGGGTGTTCAACCTTAGAAGATGCTTTCTGTAACTCTTCCCCCTATTATACACATTGTTTGTATTTATATACTCAAGAATTTGGAACAGATAAGTGTTTTGTCAGAATGCCAAGTGTTTCCTGTGGAAAACTGAGGTCCAGCTTTGCCTGGAAAGTGTGGGCATCACCAGTGGGCAGTGGGAGCCTGGTTCTATGGATAGGTTCAGCTGCACTTGGAATTTCACACTGTCTGTTCATCCCTCCAGTGATAACTGCATCATGCTGGAATTGGTAAACACAGCATCTGGGAAATGGAAACATTATCCTTAAAATGAAGGCAGTACCTGGTTTCAAACAGCAATAAGTTCTTTGTGTGCAGCTGCAGAACCTGAGCAGCTACTGGCATATAGAAATTGTTTTAGTCATTTCTGTGCCCATTCCATGTACTGGATAAATGTCAGGATATGATCTTAGATCTGGAGTCTCAAAGGGCTGTCTGGTACTCAGCATCAAATTCAGTCTCCTGCAGACCCAGCTTGGTGTGTGAAGAGCAAAATGTCTGAAATAATTCTCTGCAGTCAGTTAAAATACGGTGAATGATGGAGAATTAAGGCAGTGAAATGTTACAAGAACATGCTTAAGGCAAATCTCCAGTTACCAGGGCATTAGCTGCACATTAGGGTGATTGCAGGCACAGACCATCTGCTGCTGCAGGGAATCTGCAGCGTGTCCTGGGAACAGCAAAGCCCTGCAGAAAGCTGGGATAACCCCACACAGCCTGGATGCTTCCAGGGAATAGGGACAGCAAGCACAAAATGTTGTGTCTGCTCCCATATACAGGGTTGGGTGTCTCCAATGTGGCCCACTTCACTTGTGATCATGTAGGTTATCTTTTTAAGTAAAAAGCACATTACATGTTTTGAAATGGGTTTTTGTTGTCCTGTTGTTCATAAAATAGGAATGGAGTGATTCATTTTGAAGTGGTGTTTATTTTTAAACAGGTTTCAATGTTAAGTACAAACACATATTTCAATTTCTGTTTAGCTTAATAAAATCAAATAAACAGCTAAACAAAAAGCCCTGAACAACAGAAAAGACCAGTAAAAGTACGGGCAGAGTTATATCCCTGTTGTCACATCATTGGGAATCATCATCAGTATGATGAAAATACTTTTTAGCAGGACCTGAAACACTGACATTCAATCTTGTGCTTCTCAGTCTCAAAGATACTGAATACAAAGTGAAAAAAGCCACATGAAGCCAGTAAGAAGATTGTATGTTACTGCTTTATTTTGTTTTGAATATTTACAAGTATTTATTCGAACTTTCTGCATCAGGCAGAAATTAAAAGGCTGTTAAAAGATCAGGAGCAGACAGGGGGTTTCTCAGGGCTGTTCTTTGGCTGTGCCTTTCCCCTGCGGTGGGTGACCCGGAGCATGCCGTGAGTGCTTTCTCCTCCTCCTGCAGGCACAAGGTGTTCAAGCAGCGCTGCGCCGGTGCCTCGGGCCGGCCCCCCACGCTGCCCCAGCCCGGCTTCCCCGTGGGGACGGCGGCGGCCTCGGCACTGCCCCCTCCTGCCTCCTCAAAGCACAAAACCACCGAGCGGCAGGACAAGGGAGAGAAGCTGCAGAAAAGGCCCCTGATGCCGTTCCACCATCGGCCCTCGGTGACTGAAGAGCTCTGCATGGAGCAGGAGGCGGCCGGGCAGAAGCTGGGCCTGGCCGGGATGGAGGCCGCCCTGGAAGTCCCCAGTTCCAGGAAATACGAGAAGCCGCTCTCGCTACCTACTAGAAATGCAAGCAAGCAAATGAATATGAATCCTATGGATTCACCCCATTCCCCCACTTCCCCTCTGCCTCCCACCCTGAGCCCCCAGCCCAGAGGTCAGGAGGCAGAGAACCTGGACCCCCCTTCCGTTCCTGTGAACCCAGCACTCTACGGCAGCGGGCTGGAGCTGCAGCCGCTGCCCAGCTTAGATGACAGGACAGTTGTGGTGGGACAGAGGTTACCTCTGATGGCAGAGGTCAGTGAGACAGCCTTGTACTGTGGCATAACTCAGAGCAACGAGGCCGTGGACATGTGGAGGACCTACAGCGTCCCTTCGAGTGACGACCCCGAGTTCCGGCCGCCAGAGCTGCCGTGTGAGAGGTATGATGGCAGGATGGAGATCAACCCTGACAGCACTGCACTGAAAAGGTGAGAGAGCACTCTGAGCAGGGCAGCTGGGCAGTTCTAATCATCCCCAAACTGAGAAAGGCTAAGGCTTCACCATCGCAGATGCTGCAGAGAGCACCAAATAGTTAAATAGAAACACTCTAGTGCAGGATGCTTGCCTTTTCCATATCTGGCTTTCTGTTGGACACTATAAGAACTGATCAATCTCTGTGTAACCTATTTTTGTATTTTTTGCTAACCTAAAAATTACTGTAGCATTCTGATAATGCATTTTAAAAAACGCATCAGAGAGAGTAGTTAATGAAAATGTATAGGAAAAATTAATTGAGGAAGAGTTATTGAGTTAAAAGACTGTTGGGTTTGATAATTACAGTGGAGTTTGCTAGGCTGAAAAGAGTTTCAGCCTGAAAAACATAGGAAGGCTGGACTTCAAAGTGTTTTCGTTTATACAGTGACAAAATTGATTCTTCTTTCATTGTCCCAAAGTAGGCCTTAATACGGTAAGGTATTTAATGTTTAAATGTATCCAATACATCCTTTATTTGAGGGAGTAGTGCTTGTAACATTTCTACTTGATCAAGGGGGATAGAGTGAGCTGTGTTTGTGTGACAGCTGCAGATCGTGCTGGTTTTGTTTCATGTTGGCCTTACTTGTTTATTTTCACTTCAGGCTCTTAGCACAACCTAATAAACGGTTTAAAATTTTGGAAGAGCAGAAACCAGTGCAGACCTTGAACTATCTTGACCCCTTGCCTCTACTACAACCCCCTGGAGAAGGCTGGGGGGACACCAGTGATCCTTACACCTTCGAAGATGGAGACATCAAGTACAGTTTCACTGTCAATAAAAAATGCAAACTTGGGGCTGAGAAAGATCCTTTGAAAAAGAACAAGGTAAGGTGCAAATCCAGTCTTTGGCATTAATGTTCTTGTGGGATTTTTCCTGTAGCACAGTGTTTGCTCTACAGCTCTCTGGAAGACACAAGTCTGTTCCACAAAATAAGATCAGGCATATATATATATATTTTTTTTTAATTTTTTAAAAAAATATTATTTTATATTATTACCTGCACGATGCTCCTTATGTATCTTATCCTTTATGGAGCTGTTTTGGTGTTTGGCTGTGCAAGCAAACATTCTAAAAGATGTTTTTTCCTGGAGAATTTGAGGTGGTTAATTACCTGGACTGGCTGTCAGAGGTCAATGATGTCCATGGAATCTTTTGTAAATCTTATATTTAACTCAGACCCCTGAGTCTGGCTGGACATAAGAAAGCATTTATTCTTACATAGCTTAAATTCATAGCCATGAAATCTCTTTGATTTTTTGTATAGTCAGAAGATGGGATTGGTACCAAGGAACTCCCCCCAACGGGCCATTCCACACCAGTTCCTGATGGAAAAGATGCCATGTCCATTTTCAGTTCTGCTCCTAAGACTGGTGAGTTACAGCTCTAATTTGGTCTGCAAAGCAAAAACACCTATATGCCATAACATGTGGAGGGAAAAATCACATCTGAACTTTTGTCTGTAACATCAGAGCTACAGACAGTC
This sequence comes from Zonotrichia leucophrys gambelii, assembly GCF_028769735.1. Lineage (NCBI taxonomy): Eukaryota > Metazoa > Chordata > Aves > Passeriformes > Passerellidae > Zonotrichia > Zonotrichia leucophrys. Next base: position 8,825,565 of record NC_088185.1, read on the forward strand.
CCAAGCTGGAAAAAACGTGATTTTCCTTGTCCTTTTTATAAAAACAATTATATATATTTTAGAATATTAAATGAGCAGCAACAGCTCCTTCCTTGTTTCTTGGCTGACCCTGGCTGGTCGCTGCTCAGCCTGCAGGGCTTCAGCAGAGCAGAGGGCTCAGTGCTGGGGGGCAAAGTGTTGTTGTGCTGCTGCCCCTGTTGTGTTTCCCTGCCCGTGCTGTGTTTCCCTGCCCGTGCTGTGTTTCCCTGCCCGTGCTGTTCCCCAGCCCGTGCTCAGTTTCCCTGCCGGTGCTCAGTTTCCTCAGTTTCCCTGACTGTTGCCGTTCCTCCTGCACTGGCAGACCCGCGGCAGGAGGGCGCTGCCGGCAGGGCCGGCTCCGGCAGCCTCACCCAGGTCACCGACCTGGCCCCGTCCCTGCACGACCTCGACAACATCTTCGACAACTCCGACGAGGATGAGCTTGGGGTGAGTCCTTGAGGGGATGAGTGTTCTGTAGGCCAAGAAACAGATTCCTAGTGGGAACGATTATCCCTAAGACATGGGAAAGAGAGAGGGTTTCCAGGTAGGCGGGCTTGGATTTTAGCTAGGAAGGATTGCTGGCAAAGAGAGAGATCCTTCAGGAGATCCAGCCTCCATGGACAGGCTGTAAGGAGCTTCCATAGGGAGAGCATGCAGTTGCTTTATAAATCCATTATATGTAGTTCTGTGTCCTGGGCTTCTTGAGAATTTTTTTGTTTGAGAATTATGGTGGAAAAGATCCAAGTTTTATTAATTGGTGTTGGGTTCTTTTACCTTGTCTGAGAACCTGCCCAAAGAAAAATAAATTCAACTTCACAGGATTCCAGTAATTCTCTGAGTCATGTTACCTCATGTTCCTCCAAGCACTTCATTTCAGTGCAAAGAGAAATAGTTGCTGCATGTTAGGAAATACAGAGGGAAGTGCAGATTTATATCAGTTATGAGGGGCAGTAAATTGCCTGGGAAGGCAAAGATTTGGATAGTCCCTATCTTTAAGCATAATCTAATACAACCATAATGATACAGAAGGTGGTTTTAAAGTGACTATTAGTACATAACAGTGTTTAAAAGTCTTATGCCTTGTTCTTGACAGGACTTTAGAAGTGCACTAATTTCCTTACTATGGTTCCACACAAACTGCACTTCAGATGCCACAGTTAATATGCAAATCTACCAGAGGGCTGTTCTGTCAAAATAAAAAATTACTTTCTTCTCTGAAGTTGACCTGGACAGCTCTAATGTTTTTCCTGTCTTAACATTTGCCTCTGTTGGGCTCACTCTGTGTCATATTCCCATTACTACCTTGAAGTAATCCAAACATGGAATTAAATAGAGCAGCCACATGCATTTCAAGCCCAGGGCTTGTGATAACATTTTGAATATAATTTGTACGTGTATAGAACTATAAAAATGCATAGTTATATGAATGCATCAGTTTATGGGGGATATATAGACAGGCAAATATTTCTTTTTGTTTTTAGTGTTGAAAGAGGGGAAAAAATCCAGACTCGTTGTGGGCAGCGGGTGGGGGAGTAGAAAAGCAGCCATGGTGTTTGCTGTGCAGTGCCAGCGAGAGGTGTGAGGCTGTGCTGACTGCAGTGTTTGCTGTTGCAGGCCGTGTCCCCAGCCCTGCGCTCCTCCAAGCTGCCGGCAGCGGGCTCTGAGGAGCGGCCGCTGGGCAAGGACGGCCGGACCGCGGTTCCTTATCCTCCCAGTGAGTACCGAGCTGCTCTGCTCACACCCCCGGCTCAGTGCACTGCCCTGTGGGGACACTGGGTCACTGCACAGCCCTGCAGGGACACTGGGATCACTGCACAGCCCTGCAGGGGCTCTGGGTCACTGCACAGCCCTGCAGGGGCTCTGGGATCACTGCACTGCCCTGCAGGGGCTCTGGGCTCACTGAGGGTGCTCCTGTGCTGCAATTGCCAGCTTTTAATGAGGCAGTGGTAATACAGACATGGATTTTTAATATGCCTACTGATATGTGAAGTACTCTTCTGTTGACATTGTTGTCTTAGTCTGGAACTATGGGAGGGATTTGTTACAAATCTTCCTTTGGAAGCTTTTCTCTCTCTTCTCTGCTCACTGTTGGGCACTTCCACCACTACCAAATCCCTCTTTAAGTATAAATCTTTCTACTTAACAAAATCGAAGAATTTAAAACCATGGCCATGATGGTGCAACCTGTCTTGGAAGAAAATTGCATTGAACATTTGACAGATTAAAACTAAAATCACCTTCAGGGTTTAATCTGGATTTGGAAGTGCTGATAAAAATCAAAGTGCTGGGTTCTAATTGGAGGTATGGTGTGGACCTTTTATAGGTGATTGTGCTAGTGATGCTTGTGCAGTCTCTGCACATGGACAAGGGAGGTTATGGGAGTGCAGGAAACTTCTGAAATTGTATGAAATAAGATTGTTTTTTTTTCTAAGGACTGTGCCAACAGCTGTTGGGAATGGTAACTTGTGCTCTGAGGTTTGTGGGCTTTGCTGCATTTCTCGCACCCGACAGGAGAGGGCAGCTGGGGGGGTCGGGCTCTGCTGCCAGGGAACAGGGACAGGAGGAGAGGGAGTGACCTCAGGTGTGCCAGGGGAGGCTCAGGTTGGATATTGGGAAAATTCCTTCACTGAAAGGGTTGTAAAGCCCTGGCACAGCTGCCCAGGCAGTGCTGCAGTCCCCATCTGTGGAGGGATTTACCAGCCCTGTGGATGTGGCACTTGGGGACATTGGGTCAGTGGGGCCTTGGCAGTGCTGGGAGCGGTTGGAGTCGATGGTGTCAGAGGGCTTTCCTGACCTGAACAGGTCTCTGATTTTATTGGTGGCATTTCTCTTGAGATGAAGGGGAAGTGTGTCTGTGTTTGTGGGACAGGAGGAAGGTGAGAATTTTTGGTACAATGGTAACAAATCAAATTACAAATTACTTTGTGGTGAGAAGGAAAGAGTGTTTGATTTCTGTGGCCACTATAAGCAGAAATCCAATCTCTCTGCAAATCATTCTTTAATACCTCCTCATTAACTTCAGCTGGTAATGAGAACAAATTGAGGTGAAGAAAAAAACCAGTCTGAAGGAGATGAGTCAGAGTTTTATGGACCCATAAAAGCTGTGCTGATTTACTCAAATGTAGAAGTCTGAAGTATACAGAGATTGGATTTTGACAGGTTTAGTTGATCCATAGCTTTTTAAAATATGCAAAGCTTTTTCAAGCATGACACACATGAAAATGAATGATGATAGTTGCCTGTTGCTGTAGGGTTGGGGGATTTTTTGTAATTAAACTTTTTTATGAATCTGCACTGCAGAATTTTGCTAAGTGGAGTAAGCTGGAGGTGAGAAAATGATGTAGTGTGAAGTTAAACAGATACACTCCACTTGTAGCCGTGGCCTTGCCACCAGCTGTGGAGGCACAGCAGTGTCTGTGGGGAGCTGAAGTGCCTTGTACAGCATCATAAATCCCTACTGGCCACCCTTCATTTTCACCTTCCTCCCTGTCCCCTTCCAGTGCCTAAAGCACCTCTCTCTGCTGAGAAACAGAGGGAGCCAATCCAGCTGCCAGCCTGAGCATTGTATTCCATACGAATGTTGGTGGAAAAGAGTTTCTTCCATTCTGCTGAACTTTTTTTCAGCTTTAATTTATCTTGTATCAGGACAAGACTAAGGGCTTTTAAATTCAGATGCTGAAAGAGTGGGGAAAAAAGAATATGGACAGAGTGGGAATAATTCATAGCCCATTGTTTACTCTGCTGCTCCAGACTGTGAAGGACTGGGTTCAGCTGGGACAGCTATCACCAACAGAACTGCATTTTGAGAGGACTGCCCCTATTTGAGTGGTATCCCTTTGTCTAAAGAGTTCAGTAGCCTGGCTGTGTCATCTCTGAGCACAAAAGCATCCCATGCAGGGCTGGCTCTGTTAAAGTAGAGTGGAGACACATCCTGAGGCTGCAGCATCCTACACAAATGTGCTGTTAGTGCAGGTATTCATAGTCCATAGATAATTCTAATCCCATCTCTTATTTCTGCCTTTTTCTGTTCGTTTTTGAGAACAGTACTTCTTCTTACCTGTTTGGATTTCTACAACACAGTGTTGACCAGTCAGAAACCCATGTGTATTAATTTATGAATTTTCCATAATCTTTAGGCTGCAGATGCTACTAAGAGTATCCTTGTGTCCTATCAGCTTGGGTATGGAAATGGGATTGGGCATTAAATCTGTCCAAAAAAGTATCTAAGAGGAGACACTTGTGGGAATTCACCCTCCTCTAATTACAGTGCTTAACCACTTACGGTTTTGTCCAGAGAGGATCTGTCCTAATTTAAGTCAGGAAAAGAGACCATTTATGCTGAATGTGACACAAAATAAATATGAAAGCTGTAGCTGGGAGGAGAACATGCAAGACTTTGCTGTGATTTGTGTTTGATTGCATTACACTGTATAGAGCATCTCTGTTGGGGTTGGTTCTGCTTAAAGAAGAAAAGTAGACAGTGGATTATTCCATTGTGTTCATTTCCTGAGAAGTCATTTAGGGATCTTCCTGGCTTAATGTCTTGTGATGGAAAATGATAATTTTGTGGCTTCTCTGGCACTGGAACTTCGGGATGCCTGGAAGTCTGGCCCTGGGCAGAGCTGCCTGTGTTTGTGGCAGGATTTGTGTTGCCATGGACCAGACAAGGCTACAGTGACTGAGTGGAGAAATCCAGCTCAGGACACATGAATTCCAAAGGCCTCCTGGTTTAGGGCTAGGTCAGCTCTGGCAAAGGGAGGAAACTCCTCTGTGGCTTCTTAGAAACAGTCCCTGGGGTGAGCTTGGTGTTAATGCCAATTCAGCTCTCCAGTTATGAAGGATTTATTAGTTGCTGGTAAACTCTGCATTTGTTTGTCCATCTACCTGGTTGCTGTTTCTGCTGAACAATAACCTTGCAGAGTATCCCCAGGAATTTGGGGAATTTATCCCTAGGAGTTAACTTTTGGCCTACACTTAGACTGCTGTCAGAACCCCAGTAAGTCTGGAGAAGCTTTGCTAGTTTTTAATTAATTAAATAAGAGCTAGCATTGAATTGTCTCTTCTGTTTTATTGAATTTCCTTGAGAATTTGTATTTGAATGATTAACTGTGTCATTTCATCCTCTTCAGCTGTGGCAGATCTCCAAAGGATGTTCCCAACACCACCCTCTTTAGAACAGCACCCTGCCTTCTCCCCAGTGATGAATTACAAAGATGGAATAAGTTCAGAGACTGTGACTGCCTTGGGAATGATGGAGAGTCCTATGGTCAACATGGTTCCAACACAGCTGGCTGAGTTTAAAATGGAGGTGGAGGATGGATTAGGTAGCCCTAAACCTGAAGAAATTAAGGTAACATGCCAGAAATGTGGGATTTTTGCAAAGTCCTCTATGCACACTTTGATTTTTATAAACAAGTCCCATGTAGTGTATGTAGCAACTAACAAATGTGAGCTGGACCTGTGTAAAGAGCCTGTTAGCCTGGAGCTGGAAAATATTCTTTTCTAGTAGAAGAGCTTTTTAATTGTTTGTCTGATTTTAACTGTAGACATTTTGTAATATTATGTTTGTAGTGGTTCTGGGTGTTCTCAGGAAACAAACAGTATTGTCTGTGAAATGAGCCCTGTGCCTAACAGAAAGAATGTCCATGTGTGGAAAACCCCACACTTGTGGCTAAGTAGCTGTTAAATGATGTATTTCTTTAGATAATTTCTCTGTGGCACCTTTGCTGTGCCCCCTCCCCGCTGCCAGGTTGGCACACTGTGGGATAAAGTGGTGCATGTAGAAAGGCTGCCTTTATCTCTCTGAAATGTTCCTTTTTTGGTTAGGGTTGAAACTCTCTGAGAAAGCCCAGGGGTTGAACTTGCTCTGTTTCTTCTTCAGCTGATGTTACTTCACAAGTTTTAAGGCCAGATGGGACCATTCTTATCTGACTTTCTGTATAACACAGGTCAGGTAATGTCACCTAGTTCCTCCTCTCTCGAGTCCTGTAGTGTCTCAGTAAAGAGCTGTTTGTAGCTGGGGACTCTGGGTTCCTGTGACATCCCAGTGTGGCCATTTCTCCATAGCATCCCATGGAGGGACCCAGCATCAGCACTGATATGCATTGGTTGTGTCATTGTTCCATCACAGGGTAAGAGCAGGGCACAAATCATTCTGCCTGTGTGTCCTGCATTACTGAACTTCTGGGGCTGCCTTTTGCCACCTTTGTCAGAAGGTACTGTTGCCATATTTCCATGCATACAGCCTGAGGGGTTTTTTTAAGTAAAAAAATGCACTTTTTGTGTGGAAATGCACAGCATGTTGTTCTGCAGCAAGCTGCTCTCTACACAGGGAATAAAAAGGGAGATGCCCACTTTAACTCTGGTTTCTTGGTATTCCCAGCCTTTGATTGTATAGCCTAATTCTTCTCCTTCAGACCCACTTGTCCCTCCTGTGCCACAGCCTCCCTTCTATTTCAGCAGCTGTCTCTGTCCCCAGCACCACCTCCTTCCCTCTCCTTTGTGCCCAGTTGGAATTGATTGAGGGCTGATTTTTAGGGGTCTGCATTGCTGAGCCAGGGACACACTTGCAGCTGCATGGACAAGAGGTGGCTGTGTGTTGGTGTGAGGACACTGATGGATGCCTCTGTTCAGTGTCAGTGATGTGCTCAGCTGTCAGCCAGGACATTTTCCTGCCAGCAGGAATAGCATCCCTCAGGCAGACTGCAAGGGAGGCTGTGGCAGGTCCCACAGGGTGGCTTCTTCCACAGGAGCTTTCAGTTTTGTCCCTGGGAGAGAAGGGAGTCCCTGTCCCTGCCAGGGAGCAGCACAGTGTGTGGGACAGCACTCCAGGGTTGTGCTGCCATGTTTTGGTGCCAGTCCAGGGTGTCCAGTCAGACCCCAGAATTCCCAGCTTATTCCTCTGCCAAGGGCTGAGCTGTGGGGAGCTTGTCCCAGCACTTCTGTGGAGAAAGGGACTTTGCAGATGTGGGAGGGAATTCCCAGTGTCCCTCCTGATGGCAGAAGCCAGCTGGACATCAGGACATGGTGCAAGTCTGCTTTGGTACTGCCAGATCTCTCCTTCCTCCCTCCCTCCCTCCCTGAGCTCTCACTTGGAGGCACACTGGGAAGAGGCTCCTCCTCAGTGTGTGCTCCAGGACAGTCTCCATTGCCCATCTTGAGCTGGTGCATCCACAAGTTGTTATGCCACTACAAGGGTTTGAAATAAGTTTTTTTTATAAGGTTTGTAAGACTTTGCCTTGCCACAGACCTTGCTGGTTTTTCTCTTCTGCTTGTGCAGTAAATTGTTTATTCAAGAATAGGAAAACTTGGGCCTGGGAAAAAGAAAAGTCTGTCTTGGAATTTGTTGAGCTGAAGGTTTTGGAGTGGGAGCAGATTTCAGGGCGTCACTGATACCAAAGATATTTTAATCTCCCTCACAGCCATTACAGGAGTATTAAAATACTTCAATTCTGCCTGAGAACATTTCCAACAACACAATTGACTTGCTTCTGTGTGTGTCACACCTGCTCATACACACCAGTGGGGGAAACAAGCACTAAAGCCATTGCTGATCATCCTGAGAACATGGAAGCAGATTCCTTGTGCTGAGCATTCAGCAGCTGGAGATAGAAATCCACACATTCCTCATCCCTCAATGCTTGACAAGGTGCAAGGGAAAAAATGCAAAGCTCTAATGAGATGTTAAATACTGAGACTGCTGTTACTGTTTTCATGCTGATTTTTACTTTGCAGTAGTGCCTCAAGAGGACTAATTCTGTTCTCCTGAAAGAGCTGGAATAGCTCTAGAAACTCTGGCTGAAGTTCTTGTCATCACTCTCTGCAAGCAAATGTGACAGTCACTGCAAGCCCAGCTGGGCTGAACTTCATTGATAGTTAATACTGTGTTTGCTGGATTGTTTAGATATTTGGATTTAACACTCCATGTAATGATTGACAAAGTGTGCACTGTTATTGCCAAAGTGATGTGAACCCCCACAGTGGGGGTTATTAGAGGCTGCCTCAAGGCACCTCAGGGTTCCTCACACTGTGGCAGCCTCTCCTCACTGTCAGTACAGAAGTCTTGCAAAGATCAACCTTTTAAGTGCCTAAATGAGGTGCTAAAAGTTAGGTAGTGTGAAATTTTCATAGTGCACTACTCATGTTTCAGGCACAGCTTGTCTGAAATGAGCCTGATGCAATTGTGAAAGCTCCTGCCATAAAGCTGTGCAGCATCTCAGGATAACAGGGAGCCTCAGCTGAGTTTCCTTGAAGGAACTACTCTTGAATACCTTGTAGAAGGAAGAGATATAGTTCATTTTGGGGGAAAGAGGTAATTGTAGAGGGTTCAAACAGTACAATAGATTTTAATTTTAAAAAATATCTAAAGAGCAGCCTGACCACATTGTTGTAACCAAGGTCACTTGGTGTTACAGGATTTTTCGTACGTGCACAAAGTTCCATCATTTCAACCTTTCGTGGGCTCTTCCCTGTTTGCTCCACTGAAGATCCTGCCCAGCCAGTGCCTCCTACCTCTGAAGATTCCAGATGCCTGCATCTTCAGGCCTTCTTGGGCTGTCCCTCCAAAAATTGAACAACTTCCATTGCCACCTGCAGCCACTTTCATCAGAGATGGCTACAAGTAAGTACAGCCTTGGAGGAAATGGGGCTGTCAAGCCCATGCCTAAAGCTGGGTAACTAAAATGGTTGTTTGTATTGACAGTGCTTTAGCCTGCAAATGTATTTTAAACCTTTTAGGTTTGTCATTGACTGAGATCAAAACAGTTCTGAGAGCAGGAACATTTAACCCTGGCTTTGGCAGTCAGGGGTGTTACAGTGTGTGTCCACTCTCAGTGCTTTTAAAAGAACAGGAACATGCAGTGCCTGAGTTAATGGTAATTTCTGATACAAGAAAATAATTGTAATTCAGCTGAAACCACAAGTGTTGGGGAACAAAATGAATGCACTGAACCCATCACATCTCTGCTGTCCCATTTCCATGTTCAGCCTCCAGCCAGGCTCCCTTGTGTCACTTTGAGCTCCAGCTGGTGATCTCTGGTCCTGGTGATTCCATTTGCCATTCTGAAGGCTCTGGAAATGTTGAGTGGGCCTGTGAGAGCTCCCCAGTCTGTGCTCCCATGGGAGCTCCTCTGAGCTCCTGTGGTGTCCCTGAGTGGGGCTGTGGGGAGCTGCTGATCAGACAGATGTTGGTCCATTCCTGTCCTGTCCCACCCTTCCTGATACCAAAAGAGGAGAGGGCTGTGACCTACAGGGAACCACTGACATTCATTTCCAAAGCTTGGATTCCTCATTCAGTTCTCAGAAATTAGCAATGTTTATGGAGGAAATTCATTGCTGGAGGTTTTGAAAGCTAGCAAGAATTGCACCATTAAATTAATAAAACCTCTTAAAAAGCATAGTAATAGTACAAAGGTCTCCTGCTGCACTACTTCACTTCTAGAGGAAGCAGTGTGTATCTTTAAATCAGTCTGTAAATCCTTTAAATCAGTCCTTTTGCAGCCCCAAAGGGTCCTTCAGTGTTCTCAAAAGAATTGCAAAGAAGAAATTGTAAACCCTTGATATAGTGCCTAGGGAGCAATTTAATTCTCAGGTTTTTTCATAATAGTAACTGATGCACCGGGCCTGAGCTGGTTATTAATTTCAGGTATTTGTTGGGGGAAAAAACCCTTTCATTTTCAATCTAATCCAATTAGAGTGAGGATTATTACTGCAGGCTTCCGACAGAGTGGTGATTGCCAATCAGGGTTTCTAGGTCACCTTTTCTTATTAGTCTGAGGCACACACTCTGCTGCAGCTCCACAACTCCTTCAGACCCTGCTTCATTATTTTCCCCCTCTCCTGCTCTGAGTTGGACACACATCAGTTCAAGGTAATAAAATGGTTGTAAGGAAAGAGGTCTTCAGTGTTTTCCTTTTCAAGTCATTAATGATAGGTGGGCATTCAAATGCTAGTTCTTTCCAATGACACACAAAATACACTATGAGGACAAATATGGAAAAATCCTGTTTCCCCTTCCTTATCCAGAGACTCATTGAGCATTGAGATCTTACACTCTTTCCTTGTTCTAATATGTAATTAACACATTACAAGAAAAGTAAGCAGGTCAGAAGTGATGTGGAAAGAGAAAAGTAAGATCTTTTTCTTTGATTTGTCCCTTTTTACCTGTTTATTGAAATGAGTCCTTGCAGATAGAAGACAGATCTCATGGGAATGTACAAATGGTTCTGTGGTCACTTGAATTTGGCAGGAAATGACAAAAACAGAGTAATAAAACTCAGTCATGAATGGGGATAACCCAAAAAATATGATTCTTAGCTTTACTGGACTAAGAGTTTGTAATGGAACATATCCCATTGTGCCATAGACTGTGTAATCTGAAATGAAGATTTGAATTTATAGAATCAGACATACAGAATGTGTCCACGAGGTGACACCATGTATCAAAGCCTCACGTTTGACTTTTGACAGCCATTTCAAGTGATCATTTCTAAAATAGACTTCTATGTCTCTGAAATACTTTAATTCCTACTAATCTGTATCTCTTTACAGATAGTAGTGTTTAAAATAAAAGCTACTATTCTTTCTTTTTTCTCTAAAAAAGTTGCAGACATTCTAAATCTTAACTTGATCATTTATCTAGAAAATGTTCTCAAGACCATTTGAGTTTTAAGCCATAAGAATAATCTTTAAGAGAGTGAAGTAATACATTTTCTCACAATGATAAGAAACAGTGGTGAGAATTCTGAGTTCTGCTGAGAGCCATGGCTCAAGGTTATGACCAGAGTATTCTATACTGCAGTTTCAATGAATCCCTTCAGGTTCCACTATCTCCATGTATTTAAAAATGAGCTTTGACAGAACGGGTCTCTGTTCCCATCCCTCCCCTGCAGCAACGTGCCCAGCGTGGGCAGCCTGGCGGACCAGGACTACCTGCAGATGAGCACGCCCCAGATGAGCACGCCGGTGACGCTCAACAGCGCGGCCCCCGCCAGCAACAGCGGCGCGGGGGTGCTGCCGTCGCCGGCCACGCCGCGCTTCTCGGTGCCCACGCCGCGCACGCCGCGCACGCCCAGGACTCCCCGGGGCGGGGGCACCGCCAGCGGCCAGGGCTCCGTCAAGTACGACAGCACGGACCAGGGCTCCCCCGCCTCCACCCCCTCCACCACGCGGCCGCTCAACTCGGTGGAGCCGGGCACGGTGCAGCCCATCCCGGAGGCGCACAGCCTGTACGTGACCCTCATCCTCTCCGACTCCGTGCTCAACATCTTCAAGGACAGGAACTTCGACAGCTGCTGCATCTGCGCCTGCAACATGAACATCAAGGGCGCCGATGTGGGGCTGTACATCCCCGACTCCTCCAACGAGGATCAGTACCGCTGCACCTGCGGCTTCAGCGCCATCATGAACCGCAAGCTCGGCTACAACTCCGGGCTCTTCATCGAGGACGAGCTGGATATTTTCGGCAAGACCTCGGACATCGGCCAGGCTGCAGAAAGGCGACTGATGATCTGCCAGAGCAACCTGATCTCGCAGATGGGAGAGGGAGCCAGGAGGAGCCAGGAGCCTCCCATGAGCCTCCTGCTGCTGCTGCAGAACCAGCACACGCAGCCCTTCACCTCGCTGAGCTGCCTGGATTACATGGCCTCCAACAACCGCCAGACGCTGCCCTGTGTCAACCTGAGCTACGACCGGCTGCAGGCTGACAGCAACGACTCCTGGGTGGAATGTTTCAATGCCCTGGAGCAGGGCAGGCAGTACGTGGACAACCCCACGGGGGGCAAGGTGGACGAAGCCCTTGTCCGAAGTGCCACTGTCCATTCCTGGCCTCACAGCAACGGTACATGCACGGCTGAGCCTTTTGAATGTGTTGTGGCCTCTGTAAATTTGTTTAGTTGAGACCCACATCATCTTTATGTGGGAAATGACAGGACTAAAAATATGCTAAAGTAGATATCTGAAAGCTTGTAAATTACATCTAAAGTATCAATAATCTAGTTGTTCTCAGGCTTTGTGGCCTAAACTAGGAATGAGTCTGTGGAAGTTCACAAATCTGAAGCAAATTCAGGTATTTGGGGGGAGGGAAAATTAGGGGCCCTTCTTTATTTTGGAGAAGGGTATAAACAGCAGAAAAGAATTGCTCTGTTTGAATTAGGGGGGGAAAGGGGGAAAAAGTACCAAGGGGCGGGGGAACATAATTAAATATTACTGGTTTGTGTACTGAAGATATATAGGTCTGACATCTTGTGACCTGAGCTGGACACCAGTGATACTGAAATGTGTGTGTAAAGGCCTGTGGTGACAGCAGTGTTTTTGAAAATGCCATGAAATGGCACATTGAGTACTATCCACCTAATGAGAAGCGTCCAAATTCCATGGGCAGTGTGCAGAGCAATTCAAGGAACAATCTACAAAAGCTGTTGTTGCTGTGTGTGAGGGATTGCTGTCCCTCCCTGAAGTGATTGCTGCTCCTTGTCCCTTGCAGTGCTGGACATCAGCATGCTCTCCTCCCAGGACGTGGTGCGCATGCTGCTCTCCCTGCAGCCCTTTCTCCAGGATGCCATCCAGAAGAAGAGGACAGGAAGGACCTGGGAGAACATCCAGCACGTGCAGGGACCACTCACCTGGCAGCAGTTCCATAAGATGGCAGGACGGGGGACCTATGGTACCTACAGTGGGCTCTGTGCCAAGCTAGAGTGCAGCTTCCTAGAAATGGGCACTTTGTCCTGGAAATGACAGGAAGGGGCTGTTCATACAGTTGGGGTCATGGGGTGGGAGACTCTTCACAGAGGTTTCAAGTGCCTCAAAAGGCCTTTGTGACACCCTGGTGAAGATTTTACCCCTCCAGGTGATGCACATTTACAGGGAGCAGAAACTGTGGGTGAGGCTCAGCTCCCCACCTGAAGGGAGGCTGGCTCACACCAAAGCAGGGTTAGACCAGGGTTAGGTCAGACCAAAGCAGCCTGGTGTAAACAAAATGGGAGCAGAGGGGGCTGCTGAAATCAGCCACATCATAATGGGAACAGAGCCTGTGTGAGCTCTGCAAATCCTGAAAAACTGGGAATGCTTTCTCCATGCAGGTTCCTGTAGCCTTAATGAGAAGCTTTCAGTATCTTCTGGCTGTTAGTGGCACTTCTGTAAAATGCAAAATAACAAACCAGACTTTGTGTGTGTAGGTTTGCAGAATAACGACTGACATTTCAATCTGTATTGCTTGCTTGCAGTTTATTTCAGGTTTAACCAGTGCAGTCTGGTTTAAGGTTTTTCCTACCAGCTCCACCACACTTTGCTCTCTATTGGTATTTGATATATTGCTCCTTTCCTTGGGGCTGGGACAACTGGGGGTAGCTCCAGTTCCTGTCTAAAGCTGTTGTGCCCCACCAGCAGCTTCTAATAGTTTTCCCAGCATTTGTAATTTGAAGAGTTAGGATTTGCCAATTGTTACCAGAGAATAGCACCAAAATTCCCATAGAGTGCAGAGCAGAACCTTTGATGGAAAGTCAGTGAATTTTACTGGATGCTGACTTTTTAATAAAGTTGAATTATATTCTGCAGGAACTACTGGGTATATTTTAGCTTGACATTTTCAGCAATATTTCTTCTACTGAGGCAGTATCTGGGAGACACCCTGTTACACAGGGTAATAATCCTCTCTGTGGGGACAGCAGTGCTTGGAGCACATCCTATGGAGAAGGGCAGGAGGCAATTTTTAGAATTATAACTTTGTGTAGTATTATATACCTGGGAATGAATTTCTCTAAGCCTCAGTAATTTTGCACAACCAGGTGGAGGTGGATGAAGAGCTGTAAGGTCACATTTTGTGTGTTCCTGTTATTACTTGTGACTGAACAGGAACTCCATGGCTATGGTTAAGATATGACAAAGGAAAACCAGGAGATGAAGCCTTGGGAAGGGCAGTACATGAGCTTGGAGTACACTGGGAGATGTTTTATTGCAGCTTTCTAGGAAAGTTTAAGTGGTGCTTGGATCAGCTCCCTCTACTTTGGCCAACAGCTTTGATTATATGACATTCCTTAAGTATGATATAAATCTTCCCTCTCCTTTATTAAATATCTTTTCCAAGAAGAAAGGCTGGGAGCATGTGGTTTATCAGGCATGGCACACCCTTGATAACCATTCCATGATAAACATGTAGGACACTCAGAACAGCAAGGGATGAGTGATTTCCAGTATTCCTGTAAAAGAACCCACTTCCTGGGCCATCAGAGACTCATTGCAGTTAAACCAGATATTTTAACATTTTTTCTTTGTTTGTTTTTTCTCCTCTGAAGGCTCTGAGGAATCTCCTGAGCCTCTCCCGATCCCGACGCTGCTGGTGGGCTATGACAAGGACTTCCTGACAATCTCTCCCTTCTCCCTGCCCTTCTGGGAGAGGCTCCTGCTGGACCCCTACGGGGGCCACCGGGATGTCGCCTACATCGTGGTGTGTCCGGAAAATGAGGCCTTGCTCGACGGAGCCAAAACTTTCTTCAGGGACTTGAGTGCTGTATACGAGGTTGGAAAGAGGGACCACACTGAATTATTGCTTCTTAAGTGTCATTGCTGTTCCAGTGCATGCCTGCTGGGAGAAATCTATGGGGTTTAAAGTAACAACTATTAGAATAAGGGTTTGGTTTTTTTCATTTTGAGGGCTTTCTGCACTTTTAGAGTCCACAAATGCTGTCTGAGTGACACTGGGATTCTCTGGCCATTTTGGAGTGTTTGTTGCTGTCTGCTCTTCCCAGTGGCATTAATAGAGCTGCAGCTTCCCAGTGATGGCCCAACCAAGCCTAAAGAGCAAGGAGCACATTAAAAAAGCTGTTGGTTTCTCACAGTTGCTAGGCTGGGGATAAAAGCATTTATTTCTTTAGCATGTACTCCTCAATATGTCAGATTCTTTAGTTTTGCTGTGAGTGCAGTTCAAGCCAGTAGATAAATGTAACCTTTTTTTTTTTAGCTATTTATTAAGAAGCCCCTAGCTGTGTGTTGAGAATGAGGGGCTTAAGCCCCAAACCAGTCTCTGTAACATCCTGGGGTGGCTGGCATTTCCTTACAGGCATTTGTGCTTCCCTCCCCTGGCAGATGTGCAGACTGGGGCAGCACAAGCCCATCTGCAAAGTGCTGCGGGACGGGATCATGCGGGTGGGCAAGAGCGTGGCGCAGAAGCTGACGGACGAGCTGGTGAGCGAGTGGTTCAGCCAGCCCTGGGGCTCCGAGGACTGTGACAATCATTCCAGGCTCAAGCTCTACGCGCAGGTCTGCCGCCATCACCTCGGTGAGTGACACCCACGGCTCTGGGCACTGCCAGGGGCAGCTGCACACCACTGGGGGTTTGCTAAAGGTGCAGATTATGGTCTGTTTCAAAATTTAAAAGATAGTACAAGGCTTTGTATTTGTATTTACACAGTTTGGCCAGAGAGCAGAAGGTGTCAGTACCAGCTTAAAGTCACAAAGCTCTGCAGAGTCAGTCCTGGTTTTAAAGACAATTGATTCATATCACTTCGAACTGACACCCTGAGAAATGGATTCCAAAGCAAACATTGGTCATGGAGATTCAGTTCTCTCAGCATTTGTGTACACTTAGAATGTTGTGAAAGTGCAGGGAACGTCATCCGATTTGCAGGCTGATGCAGGTTCCTTTGATCTGACTGTCACTAATTCCTCTTTCCATGCCATTCCAGCACCTTACTTGGCCACCCTGCAGCTGGACAGCAGCCTTCTGCTGCCCCCCAAGTACCAAACGCCGGCTCCGAGCCAGCCTCAGGCAGCTCCCGGGAGCTCGGGGCCCGCTCCCTCCAGCTCCTCCTCGTGTCTCTCGGCCGCCGCTGGGGCTCCTGCCACGGGCAGCTCCTTCAGCTCCACGCCCAGCGCGGGCACCACGAGCCTTCCGGCGGGCAGCGCGTCCTCCTCGGGCTCCTCGGTGCCACAGCTGTCAGCGTCCTCTGCCACGCCCGGCGCCAGCCAGATGGGCGCCTCCTCCACGCCGGGCTTCAGCGGCAATGCCGGCTCGGGGCAGAGCAGCAGCGCCGCCGGAGGCTCCGCCGAACGCTCGCAGGGCAGCGCGGGCCCCGGGGCGGACACCGAGCCGGGCCCCAACCTGCCACAGCAGCAGCAAGAGGGACAGGAGGGGTAAGCGCTCACATGGCTCAGAGTGCTGCTCACTGATCCCCTGTCCTGTGCTCACACAGCCTCTAAGCCTGAGGGAAACCCTTCAAAGGAGAGGCCCCTCTGACAGGTGCAGCGCAGCTGAGCAGGTGGAGCAGAGCAGGGCCTGTTCCTGTGTGAAGCAGTCACTGACAAAGGGAAGCTGGAAAAAACACCCTCCCCTTTTCCATCACAAGAATCCCAGCCTGACTGAGCTGCATGGATGTGGAGCTGGCTTAGGACCCTCCACCTGCCCTGTCCTTGCAGCATCAGGAGCACATGGGGTGTGCTCCACCTGTGGCTTGGCACTTGCAGGTACCCCATGGAGCTGAGGGCCTCTTGCTCCATCACACATGCAACATTAACAGATGCAAAATGCAAGCCATGGATTTATTTTTTTCCTAAGTTTTTTGCATTGCAGGTGTTGTTTTGCAAGCAGGCACACTGTAAGGTCAGGAGATACAACTGTAGCCCTGTTACTTTAAAATACATTTGGGCAGCACAACTTTTTTAAAGACTTCATTATGAATAGCCATCCATCACATAAAAATTAAGAAAAGGTTTTTTTAACATTGTATGTAAGTAACTTCCTGAGGCAGCATGTTTTTCATTACTCTTATAATAATGCACATTGCTGATGGTCCTGGTGTGTATTACAGAGAGGGAAATGCCCACATCCTGCTGTAGCTGGGCTTGTCCTTGAGACATCTGTTGCCTGATCTGTGCAAAACACCCTTTGAGCAGCTGCAGGGGCTTCTGACAGAGGCTGAGCTGCTTTGATCACTTACAGATGTTGAGCCTCGCTCTCCTGGCTGAGGCATGGGAGGAGCATTTTACCAAGTAAGAAATTCTCAATTGCTCGTTCTGTTGCCAGTGGAGCCTTCCCTGGACCTGAGCACGACCCCAGGCTCCATGAATTGCTTTGATACTTCTAAACTCCTACTCTTCCACTTCCACCTCTCCCAGAAGCAAACTCTGAACTGCACCAAAACCCAGACACACAGCTAAAGAGACAACTTTTCCATATTCTTCAGGTATAATGTGGTCTGATTTAATTCAGTGAGATGCTGTTAGACTGTAGGGTACCTTTAGTGCCTGATTAACCCCAGGTATTTCGGGTTAGGAGCTGCTGTGAGCACAACTCATCTCAATGCCTGTCCTCACGGGTTTGAGTTTTGCTTCTGGATGTCAGAATTGCTCGTGCTTTCCTTCCCCCTGGCCCAGCCTGGCCCCACACAAGCAGTACTGACGTGTGGCTCTGTCCCCAGCACGTCGGAGCGGGAGCGGATCGGGATCCCCACGGAGCCGGACGCTGCCGACAGCAACGCCTACCCCCCTGCTGTGGTCATCTACATGGTGGACCCCTTCACCTACACTGCCGACGAGGAGTCTGCCTCCACCAACTTCTGGCTCCTGAGCCTCATGAGATGCTACACAGAAATGTTGGACAACTTGCCTGAGAATATGAGGAATTCTTTCATTCTCCAGGTAATTCTGCCTTCCTCTGTATCTTCACGCTGAGTCTGTGTCACAGCACACCCATGATATGGACACTGTGCTGAAAGAGATAAATGAGAGATAATGCATGACATGTAGGTGGCATTTACAAATTATTTTGTTGACAGTGCAAGGCTGTACATTAAAACAACCCCCTTGTGTTTGTTTTGATGAGGAAATTAATTAGAGCAGCCACAGTATCCCTGCATCGACTCTGTCCTGTGGTCTCAGCAATCCTGGCTGCTCGATGCTTCCTGGAGAGGGGTTTCAATTATTTAAGTTGTAACTTGAGTTGCCATTGCCAAAACTGGCCAGTTGCTCCTTTGATTACTTCACATGTTGAGTTGTTTGCTGTTTATATTCCCTTGATTTATACTATTTAATCCAAAAGAAGTACGTGAAACCAGACATTTAATGTATAATATAACTATTGTATTGTTATTATCTGCTTCTTAAAAATAATTTACCATGTAACTTGGCATATAAAAACAGTTACTTACTATGGAATTGCTGAAGAATTTAATTTGTGCAGCCAGAGGCAGCTCTTGGCCTCTTGCCCAGGCTGGCTGCGTTTTGCCAGGCCTCCTGTCACAGAGGCTGAGCCTCAATAAATGTGGGGGGATTGGGAGCCCAGAGGCCACAGGCAGGAACAGTGTGGGAAGGATTTCTGTGCACCTTATCCACATTTGCTCACCTTGGTTTAAAGGTATTTCAAATTAGTTTAAAAAAAATATAAAATTGGAAGTTCTTGTGGTGTCTCAAGCTGGCCATGGAAAACTGTTGTTTTTGATAGTTTTGACCTCATTGTCCCCTGAAAGGATGGAGGAAACTGTCACCAAAATATTTTAGGCTTGGGAATGAGATGAAAATCAGATCCACAACTTCATCTTGTTAGGCTGCAGGCAACTGATTGATCCAGACCTGGAGACACTAAAACCAAAGCAGCCACTGACACCACAGTGTCTGGCACACAAGAACTGTGTAACCTCTGCACTGCCATGGGAGCTGAGGCTGTGGCACACTGACCCTTTTTCTCAGTGCTGTTTGTTTCCACATTCACTGTTTGTTCCCCAAAATACATTTTGCCAGTTGAAGTCAAAACAGCAATTTTCTCTAAGTCAAGGGAAACATGATCCAGTTCCACCACTGTATCCTCACAGCTGTACCACAGCACACACAACATGCAGTTACTTCAAAATAAATCAAACCCAAATGTTTGCAGCTTTATTACCGTTCCTGTACAGAGGGGAAAGCCCAGCTCCTGAAATCCTTGGGTAAAGCTGGCTTTTAAAAACACACAGGCACATTTAGTAAGCAAAATGTGCTGCCAAGGTTCTGAAGGTTCAAGCGAGAACCATAAAGTAGTTAAAGTTTTGTGATACTTAAGTTTTATTACTACTGAAAATATTTGTTGAAAATAATCTGTTTGGGTCTTGTAGTGCTGGCAACAATGTAAATGTTTTATATTGACAGCTTCTGCTCCGAAAATCTCACTGTAAAAGGAACCACAAGTAGGACTTGTACAATAAAAACAGTAGATAAAAACAGTGAGGTTACAGGGATTTAATTCTAATTTTAAAATAGGTTTGATCTGAAAACTGGGATTTTGTCATGCTTTGTTTCCTTCTGAAGGAGTGTTGTGCCATTTCTCATTCCTGCTCTTGTTGTGTAGTTGGGTCTTAACCCCCAAACTCATCTCCCAGGCAAATCTCCCTGTAGCTCTGGTTCTTGCTGGTTGAAACTTGTGGGCTGCTTCCCTTGACTTTCTGAAACAAATGAAACAGAGCAGCAGCTGAGGCTGCTGAGCTTCCACTGGGAACTAAATTGAAAAGGGGAAACAACCACACAAATCATTGTAACAGAATCTTAATTGTGCCCTCTCCACCCCTGTGTAAGGATGACACCACAGAGCCAATTCCCACAAGGACAGCAAACAATTCCTGACCATGAGCCAGGCAGCCAAACCTGCCTGAACACAACGTTCAGGGACTGTGTGGTTCAGGCCACCTGCAAGTGAAGATTTTGCCCAGAAAAACACTTGTAAAAAATTCAGGGTGTTTGAATACAAGTGTTTGGGTTTTATGGATTAAAATTCACTCTCACTGTGTTGGAAGCAGTTTTGTCCCAGAGAATGCAGCCCCTGTCTGCTGCAGCCACTCCTGCCAAGGGACCTGTCATGCAAATCGTGGAGCATCCCAAAGTGTGCTGGGTGTTTGGTGACTAATGACTGTGTGGATCTGGTTGGATATTAATGAGCAGCTCCTGGAAGCCTCTCAGCCCTGTTTTATTGTGTGTCTGAATTCCACAGATTGTGCCTTGCCAGTACATGCTGCAGACAATGAAGGATGAACAGGTTTTCTACATTCAGCACTTGAAGTCTCTGGCGTTCTCTGTGTACTGCCAGTGCAGGAGGCCCCTGCCCACACAGATCCACATCAAGTCCCTCACAGGCTTTGGGCCAGCTGCCAGCATTGAGATGACCCTCAAAAACCCTGAGGTTGGTATTGGTGGCAAGAAAATCAAAGTCTGTTAATGAACTGTAACCACTTTCCTCTAATATCAAAGAGTAGAGAAAATACTTGTTGGGGGATTTTTTTCAAGATATAGAAGACAATGATGATACAAAGGGAAAAGGCAAGCTAATATGGAATAGAAAATAGTAACAAAAACATTAGGCTAACTTGCTACATTTTAAGCTTCTAGTTTTGACTCATAAAGTAAAAGGTTAAACTGTGAAAGAAGAGAAAATGAACATAAGTAGTTGGGATTCTGAGTAATTTTGTGGTTTCAGTCTATAGTGCTCCAACCAGAGTTTAAACCCAACCTTTATTTCTATTCACATCTATATGCATATATATGAAATAAGTTCCTGTGCCTAATTGCAGATGTTATATTAATTCCCTGAGGTAATGGAGAAATCCCCCTCTTCGATGGGCTTATCTTTTATCTATTTTAAACTAAATATTAAAGCCCTGATTCTGAAATCTCAGGGATTTCAAAGGAAGAATAATCCATCCTACTTTCTATGAATGTTTTGCATTCTTTGAAAGATAACTATGAATATTTTATTTAGATCTAATGGACCAGCAAAACACTTAAACATTTACCTTGGCATAAAGAGCTACTTGGGAGGGTTTAAAAACCTACTTGCAAAGCCAAACCTATTGGCATTTACTTACTGCATTTAATTAATCTCTGTTTATTGCATTTTATACATTTTCTCTCAGTCTGCACTGCAGACTCCCAAACTCTGCTGAAGAATTAAGAAAATACCCTGACTGTTTTTTAATTATGAAACGTTGGTGAGGCCCTTCCTATGTGTTCTCCAGAGAGGAGTTCCAAGGCAAAGATGGGTTTGGGGTGCCCATGTGGGAAGCAGCTCTGCAGAAGATGACCTGGAGGTCCTGTTGGACTTGATGGATGCTCCCAAGGAGCAGCAGTTGGGCTGCCTTGGGAAGGTGCTGCAGCCCAGCCAGGGAGGTGCTTGTCCTCCTCCCTTCTGGGCTCCTCAGAACAAGAAACCTGGGTACACTGGAGCAAATCTAGCCAAGGGTCTAAAGATTATTAAGGGACAGGAGGATCTGACTGCTGAGGGGGTTTAAACTCCTGCCTGTGTCAGGGACTGGTCCAAAGACTGCTTTCATATCCTGGGTTACCTGTACATAAAAAGAGATCTTTAGATAAGGTTTGAACACATCAGCTTTAACTGGCAGCAGTGAATTGTCTATAACCCCCCTTTTCCCAGTCTCCCTCCTGACTAGGAATGCTTTGAATTTACTCATTGTTTCACACTTGCCTGTCTCTGTACTCGCAGCCAGTGTGTGTGTGTGTTCCTTGTGTTCAGTAGTTTCTGATGTATCCCCTGATGGTTGTGCTGACTCTGTTGCAGAGGCCCAGCCCAATCCAGCTGTACTCACCTCCTTTCATCCTGGCCCCCATCAAAGACAAGCAGACAGAGCTGGGAGAGACGTTTGGAGAGGCCAGTCAGAAATACAACGTGCTCTTTGTGGGGTACTGCCTGTCCCACGACCAGCGCTGGCTCCTGGCGTCCTGCACCGACCTGCACGGGGAGCTGCTGGAGACCTGCATTGTCAACATCGACCTGCCCAGCAGGTACCCCCTGCCCCTGCCTTCTCCCATGGCTGGAGCCATCCCTCACCAGCTCCTTGCACATCCCTTCCATCCCCTTTCCTGCTCAGGAGATCATGCTGGTGTTACAGTGAGAACATTTCAGTTGGCGCTTCCAGATTTTCAGATCTGCACAGGGGAAAGTGACTGAGTTACACTTGTTTGCCAATTTGTTTTAAAATATTTTTGCTTAGAATTCTTACCTTGGGGAACACCTGGTGTGTTGTTCAGCAGTTTGATGGCACTGCAGT
The DNA here is from genome assembly GCF_028769735.1 of Zonotrichia leucophrys gambelii. NCBI lineage: Eukaryota > Metazoa > Chordata > Aves > Passeriformes > Passerellidae > Zonotrichia > Zonotrichia leucophrys. The sequence continues at coordinate 8,847,599 of NC_088185.1, forward strand.
AACAGTGTTGAAAGCAGACACATAGTTTTTGTTGTTAGTAGTAGTAAAAGGTAAGTTAGGGACTGCCCAGAACTCTGTAGGTGGTAAACTGTGATGTAATTAGAGAGAACAGAAATCTGAATATTGTCCTTGATTGTCCTCTCACTCTTGTGTTTAATTCCTTCCCCTGCAGGTCAAGGAGGAGCAAGCTGTCTGCCCGGAAGATCGGGCTGCAGAAGCTCTGGGAGTGGTGCATTGGCATTGTCCAGATGACATCCCTGCCCTGGAGAGTCGTCATCGGCCGCCTGGGCCGCCTGGGCCACGGGGAGCTGAAAGGTGTGCAGTTGTCAGGGCTGTGTGCAGTGGGACAGGGACCCAGGGTACAAGGCAGGGTGGCTCTGACCTGATGACAAACCTGTCAAAATTGAGAGTGATAATCACCTAACCACAGAATTGTTTAGGTTGGAAAAGCCCTCTCAGCTCATCAAGTCCAACTGTCCCACAGTACTGCTGGAGCCATCACTGATCCATGTCCCCATGTGCCACATCCACACAGCTTTTGAACACTTCCAGGGGTGGAGACTCAGCCATTCCTCTCAGTTTTGCATCACCTGCAGACTTGCTGAGACTCTGCCATCACACAGTGGCGTTAGATGGGGTGAATTTGGCTTAACCTTCCCAAGTCCTGTCTCTGGTCCTAGAACCATGATCTTGCAAAAGGTAAACAAGGTGTGCCAAATTCTGTCACAGACAGGATAGGCTGTTGTTTATTTTGCCAGAGTTGAGTGAGGGCAAACATGGATGGGAAGCCAGATATCCAGGCTTCTCAGGCAGGGCTCCTTAGGAGTTTATAATCAACACCAGAGCTGCTGAAGCCCTTTCTCTCCCTTTGTCCCCATTGTTGTCTTGATAGTGATGCCCACTTGACCAAGTGGATCTGAGTGTAAAGTACCTGGCAGAGAAATCATCAGGATCCTCCAAACTGGAATTTCCTGGGCCATGACAGCATGGATTACAGGAGAGCTGGCTGCAGTCCTGCCCTGGCACTGAATTCCTGTATTGGTTTCCATAAACCTTCCCTTGCTTGTGCCCTGGGTCTGATGCTACTCCCTCGTGTTGTGCAGCATTTGCACACTGTCCTTCCAAGGGATGTTGGGGGCCCTATCAGAGGTTAGAGAAAGTTGTGAATGGAGTTATCCTGACACAGACATAGAGACAGGATTCAGCTGTGATTCCTCAACTTAAACATCACTAAGCAAACAAAAAGGTCTTGAGAAAAAATGTATTGAACAAAGGAAAGCCAGCAGACTGCCAGGGAATAACAACGTGCCACAGGAACTCCTCCAGCACTTAGTTTGCAGGGCCAGGCCCCTCGTGTGCACAGGAGTCAGTCCTGGAGGGTTTGAGATTAGGGAAATGCCAAGTGTTGGGAAAGTTCTGCCGTTTCCAGGTGGGTGCTGGCTCTGCATCTGCTCTGTGCTCCCGTGATGTTTTCCCTTGCAGACTGGAGTATCCTGCTCGGGGAGTGCTCCCTGCAGACAATCAGCAAACAGCTGAAGGAGGTTTGCCGCATGTGCGGCATCTCTGCAGCAGATTCCCCCTCCATCCTCAGTGCCTGCCTCGTTGCCATGGAGCCACAGGGATCATTCGTGGTGATGCCAGGTATGTTTTAGCCAACTCTGGCAATGCCAGAAAAACTGTTCTTTTATCACATTTCCCACTTAGGCACATTAATCTTGGGATTTCTGTGAAGAACTTGACTATCATGGCTACGTGTGGCAGAAAATAGGTTGAGCCAGCAGAATTCCCCAAAATACCATGGAGAGATGTTATGTGAGGAGAGCAGTCTCCTGAGGGAAGGTGACTGTAGGCCACTGCCAAAGTGCTGATCTGTTCCCTGAGGAGCCCATGGGCTCAGGCAGCCCAGTTCCCATGGGCTGGAAGTGGTGTCACAGACAGCCTCGAGCCTGGAGGAGGTGCAGTGGGAATGAGTAGGAGCCTGTGGAAATGGGAATTAGAATAAGCCCATTTGCCTTCTCACATGCAGAAGTTATTTAGAGAGTTCACTTACAAGCAGCAGTCCATGGGCTTAAGTTAAAGTGAAATTTAATGCTGAGGTTCCCTTTGTTGTTTTACCCAAGCATGTACTTTTTAATGTATGTGGTGACACATCCTTAACATATCCTTACAAACCACTCTGGGGTTTTTTAAGTTTAGAAGGAAAAGACTAATACAGAGCAGAATTAATTGAGCTTGAAAATTACTTATCGTGTTGAATATTTTCAAAGCAGAGATTTTGTAATGTGAGAAAACAGATGGCAAATGAGGCTTTTTTCATATCACAGTAAAACACAAAGAAAGACCCAAATCCTTCAACAGATTTTTTTTTTCCTTTAGATCCTGACACATAATTAGGTCAACAGCAAGCAAAAATTAGGTTAAAATTGAAGGTGCTGACTAAATACTGCCAAAGAATGTGTCTCTGCATTGAGTATTTGCACCTTCCAAGTTAATTGTTGGTGGGTAATTGAGAAGAATAGAGCAGGAGGAGAGAGAAATTTTATTGTTGTGCGGCTTTATTTTTGTGTTTGTGTTCATATCGACCAAAGTGGGGTGTATTTCATAATTCTACAGAGATGTGTGTGAAAAATCAATTTAACTTGCTCATTTAACAAGTAAATATTTGATTAAGGGCCAGCAGAATGACAGGAGAGGTGGGGCTGGTGATCTTAATGTCAAGCTTGTGCAGCAATGTTATCTTTTGAAGATAAGGCCCTTCAGCTGTGTCTGTGCATTTGCAGAGCAGGTGGGATGGGCAGAGGTGTCCCTGGACACGTGTTTGGGAGGTGATGCAGTGACACCTGTGCCCTTGTGTCTGTCCCCACAGACGCGGTGACGATGGGCTCGGTGTTCGGGCGCAGCACGGCGCTGAACCTGCAGTCGTCCCAGCTCAACACCCCCCAGGACGCCTCCTGCACACACATCCTGGTGTTCCCCACCTCTGCCACCATCCAGGTGGCACCTGCAAATTACCCCAACGAGGATGGCTTCAGCCCCACCAACGGTGAGTGAGGGAGATCCCCTGGGGCCTTTCCAGGGCATCAGCGGAGCTGAGCTGGGCGGGAATGAACCCCGAGGGAGCCGGGGTTCTGCACAGACCCCACACCCCCCCAGCAAGGGAACCCTGCAGGGCTGTAGCTACAGGGGGAGACTCTGTGCTCTCCCTAAGTGTATTTTGGAGTCACACTGGTTTATTCCAGAAGGGACAAGGACCAGCCAATGCACTGAGTGGAACAGACCAGAATGTGCTTTGTCTTGTTGTAACTTGCTCAGGCCAGCCACTGATTTCCAATCGTGCTTCACATCATGCCCTTTGTGCAGAGCTGACACAAAGGAGGCATTTGTGGATGAGTAGGGAAAATATCCCAGCCTGAGATTTCCTGATGCCCCCAGAGTGCTTTTACACTGAACCTGCAGTTTGAGTCAGCAAGACTCTGGTTAATGCTTTATATCCAAATAAGCATTTTCCTACTTTGTTCCAAATCCTTTAAATGAGTGCAAAGCAATTTAAACCAAGAGTAGCTACAAACACGTACAGTGGCTGTATTAATGAGGAGGGCAGTTGGGTTGGAGACAAAGGCAGGCCACTGCTTTTAAGGCTTTGATCTGTCCCTCCTGGAATGTCCCAGGGCCTCTGAAGGGAAGTTGTCCCTCTCAATCCCTGTCCCAGGAGGCGCTGGGATCCCTCCCAAGCATGACAAACATTAACCTGCATTAACCTGCCCGTTGGTGCTGCAGATGTTAATTAGAGTCAGGTACAAGAATGGCCTTTTCCAAAATGGTGTTAAATTTAATTTTCTTAACTCTGCTCTACTTAATGATTAAGCTGCTTCCTGCTGCCATTAGCCAGCTCATTTTTGCTCTAGGGGCCAAGCAGAGCATGATATTAGGTCTGGTTTGTTTACTGAGGCTGTAGGACACAAGTTAATAAACTTCAGTTATAACATTGCTCTGGCAATCCAGAGGTTCTCTTTGAGAGATGAAGGAAAACAACCACCTGCCTGTTTCAATACTGAGGTTTTAGGTGAAATTAGTTCAGTACATACATACTTTTCCATTTTAAATGGAGTAAATTAATCTTTTTCAGGAGAAATTGTTATTTATTGTTTATTATATGTAGGATGCATGACTTCTATTTAGGGCTTTGTGTTTTAGTATAAATTTGGTTACATTTCTAATTAATGCAGTTAATTCAGACAGCTCCCACTGTATGTGTCTACCCACTAAAATGTACTTTAAATGGCAGCATACACTTGGATTTCTTCACCTGCTGAGAAATCTGGATAAGAAAAACCCTGTAAACCATATTGTGGTGCTGTAATTTTTGGCTGTGTTGATGGTGCCATATCCTTCTCTCCCATAACTTACTCAGAGTATTGTAACCTGTGTGCAGATGATGAGTAATAGAATGCATAAAGCAAACACATCTTCCCTGTATCTTTAGCCCTCCCCCTATATTAACATAAACCAAATTAATCCAGCTGATTATACTAACGAGCTGTGTGGAACTCCTGAGGTGAAAGTGGGATATGAAGGCTGCTTTGTTGGGGATCCTGGTGCAGTGTCTGAAAGAATCACGAGTCCCTTGCTGTGAGGAAGGCCTTGCTGTCCTCACAGATTCCAGGGGCAGTTTCCCTGGAGCTGCCGGGGCTGTTCCCAGAGGTTGGAGCTGGTGTGCAGCTCTGGGAGCCTGAGGAGCAGCACCTGGAGCTGTGTGTGATGATTCCAAGTTTTAGGGGTTTAGTGTTTAGGGGTCTCTGTGACCAACTGCACAGAGGTGTCAGTTATTCTGTTACAAAATTCAGTCTGGATTTTATGGAGGTGCTACAATGGGAATTCTGTTTGCTCTGTGGCCACTGCTAAAACTCATTATCCCAATAGCTGCCTGCCAACTCTCCCTTTTATGTCTGTGTGGTTGCAGTCAAAGGTTCTAAGGGGGATTAAACATTAAATTTTTTATCTCTGCTTTCATCTATCTTGGGAGTATGTAAAAGAAAAAAGGGAAAGTCAATAAATTAAAGGGAAAGGTAATAAATTATAAAAATTTCTTGGAGAAAAGAGTATAGCACATTGGAAATTATTTTCCTTTCTTTTCCTTTTCAGATGACATGTTTGACCTCCCATTCCCAGATGACATGGACAATGACATTAGAATTTTGATAACAGGGAATCTTCACTCTTCACCAAATTCCTCCCCAGTTCCTTCCCCTGGATCACCATCTGGCACTGGAGTGGGATCTCACTACCATCACAGCAGGGTAAGGCTGCAGCACCACAGGGAACAGCACTTAAAATAAAATACAAAGAAAGACCCAAATCCTCCAACAAAATCTTTTTCCTTTAGATCCTGACACATAATTAGCTCAACAGCAAGCAAAACTTAGTTTACAATTGAAGGTTAAATACTGCTGGAGGTGTCTCTGCCATGGCTGTTTGCACCCTCCAAGTTAATTGCTGGTTGATGATTGAGGGGGAGAGAGCAGTAGGAGAGCAGCTTTATTTTGGTGTGGCACAGCCATAGCTGATGACCCTGCATAGATTTAATCTGTACTCATCCATTCCCTCCTGGAAAATCCTCTGGAATGTCTCTGGCATGAAGTGACAAGTCTTGGAGAGAAGGGAAGCTGTGACAGCCCTGTTCCCATGCATTTCAGGGGAGGCAGGAGGGAGAGAATTCTCCCAGTGATGAAACTCTGCCCATGGAAACTCCGCAGGTGCTGGATGGTTATGCAGATGTTGTTTTCTTAGGAATATTTAGCCCAGAGCACACAGCGTTTGGGAGTTATTTTTGTTTGAAGTGGCTTTTATAAAGTCAGTTCCAACATCAGTGATTACTTAAAATGCAAATTATTTTCAGTAATTCATGGGGTTTTTTTTGAATTGGCTTAGCTTGGATCAGGTTTGAGGGAACTCTTTCACTCCTACATTTAATCACATAAGACTGAGCTGATCTCTTAAAATGGTTTCCATCGCAATTAGGTTGAAGTTCTGTGATTTGCAAGTTTCTGTGAAGTTTTGTTCTAGAAGTATTAACTTGGAAGTAGTAGCATATTACTTCTTTACTAAATAATAGAGTATTTCATGAGAGAAACAGGGTAACTTTTATATCATTTTTGACATCTCCAGATCAGCATTCTAACTCCTGAACACAACTGACTAAATGGTGGTAGTTTCACCCCTGGAAGTAGAAAGAAGTTTGCAAGTTTCCCTTGCAAACTCTGCCAAAACGCCTCAGTTCAGCTTTAATACAGTCAGTGAGGGAGAAATGCCTCCTGCCTCAGCCACAGAAATACTAACCCTGTATTTTGTGAGCTCAGTCCACAACCACCTTGTGTGGATTGTGTAACTCTCCCATCAAAGGCTTGATAACAGCACATTGCTGTCCCAGTTATTCCAGACTGGTGTGTGGGCAAATGAAAACTTCTAAATTCTGCTGCCAAACCCTGCAGCCATAAATCAAAACTCCTCACTTTCTCCCTCCCCAGTTCCCTCAGCAATCCATTCTGGCCCACTGCTATGCAGAGCTTGCCTTCAGTGGAGCTGCATCCATTGGGAGCAGCCCTGGGAGGTTCATGGCCTGAGCCCAGGGCCCTGGACAAGCCCCTTCCAGCTGAACCCGAGTAATTCCCATTAACCATTAAGCCAGGCCTGGTAATTGCAGTGTAATGTTTGGCTTTAGCAGAGCAGCAGTGTGTGATCATCCCCCCGTGGGCCTGGGGTCAGGGCAATAATTGATGGCTGGGCACCAGCCCCGTGTGCTGGGCTCCCTTGCCCCTGCTCCAGGCTTTTTTCCTGCCTTAGATTCCTGTGCAGACCCACTGGAAGGGATTGGCAGGGAGGGATTTGTAATTGAGCTGCTTTCTGTGCTGTGGAATCTTTGCCTTTTTTTCTTAACCTATTGACATTTATGGATGAAGTGAATTGCTCTCCCAGCTGTTTAGGAATCTACAGTGTTTCTGAAACATAAGCCTGGAGAACCCAACCACAGGGGAATAAGGCAGGGCCTGGGTAACTTTGACTGAGATTCCTGACTGACTAAAGGAGGGCTCATTTGTCACAGGACAGTAATTAGCAAATGAAGTCACCGTTCCAGGAGTGGGCTGCATTGACAGCACCCCAGAGCTGCCTTTTCCCTGTCTTGCAGAGCCAAGGTGAACGTCTCCTCTCCAGAGAAGCCCCTGAGGAGCTGAAGCAGCAGCCCCTGGCTCTGGGCTACTTTGTGTCGACTGCCAAAGCGGAGAACCTCCCGCAGTGGTTCTGGTCCTCCTGTCCTCAGGCACAGAACCAGTGTCCCCTCTTCCTGAAGGTCTGTCATACTCCACATGGAGCACTCATTATCCATTGCTGTTTCCATGCCTGTAAAAGCCTAAGTTGGAGTCTGTGGTGTCAGAGTAACCTGAGACCTCTCACTCCAGAACTGCAGAACTCCAGTCTGTTTATTCAAAATTGTTACCATTAATTTGGAAATACACGTGGTCATGGGGGGTTCACCACAGAACTGCCAACTTCCCACGCTGTCCTGAAGTGATTCACAATGGATGTTTCTTGGGAATCTTTAGCAGTACCTGCTGTATGAGAAGTTAATTTTTGCTCTTTCCCTCTGCACAGGCCTCTCTCCATCACCACATCTCTGTAGCGCAGACAGACGAGCTTCTACCTGCCAGAAATTCTCAGCGAGTTCCTCACCCCCTCGACTCTAAGACTACATCAGATGTCTTGAGGTAACACCTTTTAGGTTTTCATTTCTGCTCTAAACATTAGGGGACTGAGCTCAGTGGTTTCAGAGTAACCTTTCCAACCTATCACAATTACTTACCTGCACGTTTTAGCCCTGCCATGCCCTATGTGTCTTGGGGCATTTCCTCCTCCAAGATGCCAGAGCAGGACTTTGAGGAGGAATTCTGTGGGTTTCCCTCTGCTGTGCACAATGATGCCAAGCAAACTCAGAACAGCTCAACCTTGCCAGGGGGACATCATGGTTTTCCCCCCACCCAGACTGCTCTGTTCCCCTGGCATCTAATCTGAGCTGTGCCATTCCATTATCTTACCAAACCCAATGGATTTGTAGGAGGAGATAAAAGCACTCCCTGATGCTACTGTGCAGGGATTGGGGTATAAAGGAGACACTGTTCCTGAATGCAGGTAGGGTGTGTGTTTTATTGTTCAGGATGGTGTGGGGACTGGACACAGATCTGTGTGGTGAGAGCACACAGTGAGGGACAGCCGAGTGAACAAACAAACATCAGCAGGGAACAGGAATGTCCTATCTAAGGAAATTGGGGGTGTACTATTCTAGAAGATATTAATTTGCATCCTGTTGGAGGACTGAGCTCTCACAGGTGTCCCAGGTATTGAGTAAAATGAGAATGCATTGGACAGAGAAAGGAAGAGATGCAACAGACACAAGTTCCAAGATGAGAAATTGCAATTAGATAGAGGATCACAGGAACAGTGTGAGCAAACACAGGGTGCACAGAGAGGCAGAGGTGTTCAATCCCCAAGGCTTGGACAGCAGTGCCATTTGAACCACTGTGAGTCTGGAGTCTGTGTGTGTTTGGGAGGGCCTTTGTGCAAATGGTTCAGACATAGCAAAGCTGAACCCTCCTGCTTTTCAGTGAGGTTCCTCCTTTGCCAACACACTGGCAGCCCTGTCAGGGTGCAGGTCCAGGAGAGCCCCTAACACCCCCAGAGCAGGCTGTGATGTGTGTGCCTCCTGTGCAGGTTCGTGCTGGAGCAGTACAACGCCCTGTCCTGGCTCACGTGTAACCCGGCCACGCAGGACCGCAGCTCCTGCCTGCCCGTGCACTTCGTGGTGCTCACCCAGCTCTACAACGCCATCATGAACATCCTGTAGGACACACAAGCACTTGTTCTTCTGGCTGCTTCTCCCCTCCGCCCGGGAACGTGCCACGACCTGCAAAGAGCTCCGTTTGCTTCTCTTCAGACCAGTCCTGTGCTGTGCTTCTGTTCCTCCAAAAGCACATGTGAATTCTGCAGTGTTCAAAACTAAACTACCCATTAACATCTCTGGCAGCTTCAGTCCAAAATCTGGGAACATCCAAGAACAGTGAACACAGAGTAACCTCAAGCCAGTGTTAGTTTGGTGGCTCAGTAACTACTGGTCAGCGTGATTATTTTTTTTAATATTTTATTTTTTTAAGGAAGACTACAGGATCTTTTTGCATTAGGAACTGATAAAGACCCACAAGCAGTGTCAGCCCTCCGAGTAAAAACCACCTTGTAGTGACCAGTTCGGGTGTTTTGTTGTTTGATCGTCGTAAACTGGGACTTTGCAGGAAGAAAAAACCACAAACACAAAACCACACAGTTGTAGTCTCGTATAAATATTGGAGTTTTCTGTCTACCTGGAGTTCCTGTCAGAGTGGATTGGGATGAATGCATGCATTTGTTACCTGTCCATGTAGATATGAATGGTCTGGAGATACTTTATTTATTTTTAGGTTTGGGGAGGGGAGGGATTAAATTATAAAGGACCAGGAACAGTAGAAATACCTTAAAAATCCAGCTCCGTTCCACTGTAGGGTTATTTATCTACAGACCTCTCACTCTTCTGACCTGGAAATCAAAAGAAGCTCATAACAATCAAAGTCTGGGAAGGGAAATGTGTTCTGGTAAGGATATCTTGTATTTTAAGGAATTCTCCCCTGTGTTTAGCCTGGTTAAAGCAAGGAATGGCCAGTGTTTAATGAAGGACAACACTACCTAAGGGAGAAGAGTGAGAGGGAGGTAGGGAGGAAAAAAATACTTTAAAGCCCAGTTCAGGGCAAGTGGAAAGTGGCAAATTATTCTATTGTAGAGCTATGATTGAAATATATTTCCAGTAAATTTAGTGATGCTAGAAAAGTATTTACTGAAAGCCAAGTCGCCCTTGAATTCTGGGCAGACTCGTCCATGTACATATCCAAAAATACGGTTTTTGTTTACACTAAATCAGTCACAAATCTGGTGTATTTTTTCTGACTATAGGAATATTATTTCAAAGAAATAATTTTTAAAAATTATATCATTAAATTAGTACTTGAAGTTACACCACTGTGGTGGCAAAGTTACTTTGTTTAATGAAATGATCGCCATTGGGAAGGTTAATGGCTAATTGAAGTATTTTTATGACTCCTTCATTCCAGGCTCCCAGGGGTTCCTATTCCAGCCCCATTCCCTCATTTCTGGGGGTGCACTGGGCAGCAGGAGGGGGCCAGGGTCAGGCACTTGGATCAGGCTGGGTGACCCCTCCCCTGGCTGTGAAGAAAAACTACCAAGTTTAGAGTTCTTCCAAAAGACTTTCATGTTCTGGTTAAAAAAAATGAAATTCTATGATTTTAAAAAGTATTTTTCTTGAGATAATGTAACATTTAAAACAAATTATATAAAATAATAAAAGAAAAAAAAAAGAATTGCTTGTGTAATGAGAAGGTGAAGGCAGGAGAGGAACCTGTAAATGGATTCTTTCCTTCCCTGCTCCACCCCTCCGTGTGGGTGTCCTCTTTGCAATGTATAGGTTAAAAAAATCTGATATCAAACCATTTGTATCTAATGTGTACAGTGTAAAATTGACTTTAAAAATATTGCAGTACTATTTTTTCTTAATCAGAAAAGAAAATTCTCAAGGCCTTTTGAAGAGCATAAAAAGATGAAGATTGTAAACTTGTATAAAAAAATTTAACTTGGGGAGGAAAACAATGTAAAGTAGACATTTGTAATCTTTTACCATTTGGGGGTTATTTGTTCCCAGGATTCATCTGAACTTTGGATTATTATTTTGCTTATTGTTTTTAAATGGGCCGTTTTTATCCAGGGGTGTTTCTTCCCCACAAACCTGGTTCTAAGCAAAAATTAGAAATTAAAAAAAGGGCAGCAAGGAGTAGTTTTCATCTGGTGTCTTTTATTTAATTTTTTTAAGTTAAGAGAAGCTGGTGACATATTTATACGTTTTTGTGCAAAATAAATGAATGGCAATAGATTTTAAAGAAAAATCTTATGTACTTCAGTGTGAGAAGTTCTGTATAATATTTCTCTTAAATATGCATTATTTTACTTGTGAGTTTTTTACTGAATTAATCTGAAATGTACAAGCCCTGGCTTTCCTACAGAGTGAAGAAAGTTATTATTTTTTTTTTTATTTCTAACTTTGGAAAATCATGCCTAAATCAGAATTATTATTACAGTTGTTTGAGCTAAAGGGAGCGGGAGGGTGGGGAATGTCCAGCATGCTTGTATGTATATTTCAGAACCTTTTTTAAATGTAAAAGCTGTACATTTCTGGGGAGTTCTGAATTTCTTTTTGTTTTCTTTTTTTTTTTCCTCTGAGCATTTTGCAGTGAGCTTCTTTTATATATAGCCGACAATTTGAAAGAAAACAAAAAAAAATGTGAAGTTCATTTTAAATCTACAGTATATCGCTGGTACAATACACTAAAAAAGACTTTGATAAAAAGAAACAATAATAATAAAAGACCTCCATTTTAAATGTCATTCATATATACCTTGTGGATGAGAGCTATATACTTTTACACACTTTTTTAGATGAATAAATTATTGAATTACTGAAACTGTTGGTGCAGTTTTATTCTTGTATTGAGCTTTGAGTTCTGGCATTCCCAGGGAAGGAATTGCAAGGTGCAGATCCAGGGCTGTGACTGGAACTGGAATGAAATGTTCCAAACCATGGCTGTTGTGAGGGGACAGGGATGTCAGTGATGCCAAGGATGGACAATCCTGCCAGAGGGGTGGGTGGGAGCAGCCTGGGATAATCCAGTGCCACAGGAGCAGTGGCTGCTTTCCATGGGCAAATCCAAACCCGGGGTCCATCAGCGATGGATGAACTTCTCCATGTGCAGCAGGTGAGTCTCCAACCGAGCTGTCAGGGGCAGGTCAGGCCTGGCCCCTCTCCCTGCACAGGGATGGGGACAGGGCCATGGTGGCTGAGGGACCAGAGCCACGGCCTCAGGCCTCCCAGAGCAGCTGCAGAATCCCCGGCCCACAGGAGCTGGATGGACTCCATGATCCTTGTGGGTCCCTCCCAGCTCAGGCTGCTCTGAGATTCTGTGCTAATTGTGGATTCTGTGCTAAGTGTAACTGCTGGGTGCAGGGACTGTTGCACCCCAGGAGGTCTGTTCAGAGCGAGACACTCAGGGATTAGCAGAGTCATTCCCAAATATAGAAGTGCCAAAAATGCCATTTAATGAACAGCTGTGACATCCCAGGATGTGGAGGGGTGGGGATTGGAGCCAGCTGTGCCATCCTGGGACAAGGGGGAGGGATCCAGCTGTACCATCCTGGGATGTGTGGGGTGGCTGGAGCCAGCTGTGCCACCCCAGGCTGCAGGGACAGCCCCTGTTACAGCAGTGCTGGCTGGCAAAAGGGGATGGAGGAGTTTCTGCAGACTCCAAGTGTCTCACAGGTGATCTTTGTGGCTCACTCCCTTAAAAATTATCCTGAAAGAACTAATTTTCCATAATAGCTGGAGCCCACATGAGCCTCCCATGACATCTCCAGTGACTGGATGGAGGAACTGCCACTCCTTTCCATGCCTCTTCAATGGCCATTTGGGATTTCCTCAGTAGATGTTATTTCTTGTCCACTTGAATTTTGGTGCTTCTTAGTTCTGAATTCAAATACTTACAAAAATAATCCCTAAGACTTTACGTTTTTTTCTTTTTAACTTTCAGGCTTGTATCTTTTAGTTCACTGTACTACTGTAAATTATGGTACTAAATGACACTGTTCAATTACCCTATCCAAGGTTGTACAGAACACTTACATTTTGGTCTTTTCCTGTGAGAGCTGCAAGTACCTGGAATTACTGCAGAGCAGTATTTGTTGCATGGAGATTACTTTGTGTCTAATTCACCGGCTTCACAGACAAAATCTACCAATTAAATATTCCATTCCATGAGGACTGTAAGGAAAACCTGAATGAAAAACTGAAATCTCAGTTGATTTGTAACAATAATGGAATATCTACAAGTGTGTGCAATGCTGTGGTGATGGACTCAGCTCTTTAACTCCAGTAAAGAAAATGCTTTTTAAGATTAGGCTGACATTAAACTACTTTTCCTTTCCCAACTGCCATCTCTATTTTTGACAAAATGTCATTGCAACTTGAAAGCTATTTCAGCACATGTAGAAAGCATCAGAAATAGTGAAGTAAACATGAGGTTTATGGGCAGTGTCACCATTTACAGTGGAAATGGAACAGCCCTGCATCCCCAAACAGGAAGGCTTTGGTCTTTGACAACAAAACAGGATTTATAAAATTATGCAGCTTCCACTTCCCTATTTTGACCCTGAACCTTAACCCTTGGACAGAAGTTGATGTGGCACTGCTGGTTTGTGCTTCACTGGCTGTTCCCCTACCAGGTATCAAAGGAGCAATCCCACAGCACACCCCAAGGGCTATGGAAACCTCCGGGCTGTTTGCAGCCTGAAATATTCTGCAGAGGCCTGGAAGAAGATGGCCCCAGTGTCTGTGTGAGGCCAGCTGGGAATTCAGGCTGCCCTGAGCTGTCAGTGCTGGGATCTCAGGAGCTCTGCTCCCGGCAGGGCAGGCTCCAGTCTGAGCCATTCTGTATGAGCAGCTCCTGCTCTGTTACATGCCAGGCCCTGTCAGCCCCTGCAGCCATGGACACACATCTCCAGTACAGCTGATAGAAGCCAAAACCATACAGCACATGCTCCTTTATCTGATAAACATCAGCTTTTGTAATAAGTAAGAGCTACTTATTGAAACCTCTCAGAATCATGGTTAAAAACCAGCTTAGCACAAAAGGCCCCTTTGCACCAAACCAGCAGGACATGGCACCGCTGGGGACTCTCTCTACAGGAACAAGTTTTGTGGTCCTGCAACACCCACTGGAATTCACTGCTCCCTCTGGTGTCCCCACAGGCTCTGGTCCCATTCCACAGCCACTCTGATGTGGCCCTGAGGATACTACAGCAGCCTCTGCTGTTGACACCTCCTCTGTTCCCCAAAGCTTTCAGCTCTTAGCCAGCCCCTGGTACCCAGCCACCTCCTCCACCTTCACATCCCAGGAATGTGGGTTCCTTCCCACAGCACACACACCTTTTCCTGTTGGACAGATGTTTCATTTCAGCAATACCTGCCCCTGCAGGACCTCTGTCATCTACCCAGCAACATCAGCTGCTCCCCAGGCAGTGATGCTCACTCCAGCTGGGCCCTTTTAAAAGACACAGCCAGGCCAGCAGGGAACTGCTGCAGCCCACGTGGCAACCAGGGCAGGCCTAGGGCCCTCACAAGTGGAATTTATTTTCCTTACACACTAAATTAGACATATGTTTAAAAAACTCCTTACCAGCCTGACACTCTCTTTGTTTTTATTTAAATATTTTGCCATTGGGAAAATGTCAGGCTGGTATAAATCTAGGAACAAACTACATCCTCAAATGCACTGCTGCTACTATGAGTGTTTGAGAACTTTCTGCCAGAAGATTTAATTTCCAGAACCCTCATTAAAAAAAAAATTACACACACACACAGAGCTCTGCAGGAAAGCTCACTGGTTCCTGCAATTCTGTAGAACACAATCACATGCATGAAAAAAAGCCCAAAAATAAAACCCAAATCACAATCCACCTACCAAAAAACAATATCCAGAAAAACTTTTTTACCTTTAGAGTTGGGTGAATAAGAAGTCTTCTTAAGCCAACCGTTTTTTAGTTGACTGTGATTTCCTGCAGCCAGTGACAGCTGTATCATATCACATTAATCACATATCTGTGCCATTCTCTGTGTGGGGTTGTCCATAGGAATAACTGAAAGTCACATCCTTGGTCCTCCAGCAGGGGTCATGTTTTGATGGCAAATGAAACTCCAGCTTCTCCCTAAACCAGGCTTTAAAAAAACAAATTAAACTGCAGAGCTACAGAGCTGGATCATTAAAGGTCAACCACGCGAGCAGGTGTGGGTTCATTGGTCAAAGTGCTCCACCCTACTTGTAATCAGTCTCGGTGGTAATTTCATTAGTGCCTGGGGAAAAGCCAGGCCAGGAGAGGCAGGTGATGGGGCAGGGTGCGCATGGCAGGGCAGGGGGCTCTTAATCCCAGCAGGGTAATGGCCCATGGAAGTGCTAAAAGAACGGTGCTGTGAGCAGCTCTCTGGGCTCCTGGCTTCAGCAAAGTTTCAGTTCCAAGTAATTGCCCTTGGATTTCTTTCTCCCTGTTAGGCTGTGGTGTGTGGGGAAGGTTCTGCAGCAATGGCACACACTGCAGTGTCCCATGCAGCAATGGCACACACTGCAATGGCACACACTGCTGCACCGCCTCAGTGTCCAGGGACAGGCAGGGGACAGAAAGGGACCTGCATGGGCCCAAGCCTGGTCTCAGGGTAACTTGAGCTGTAAACAACAGGGAGAGTCCAAGTGGAAAACAACTTGTACCACCAAGGGCCCTGTTGCTTTTATGGCAACAGAGGGACAGAGGACACCCCTCCTTGGCTTGGACATCGCCCTCATCATCACTGGTTTGCCCTTCTCTTTGCACTTTATCTTGCTAACTTGTTTTTTGATGCTGGGGCCTTTCACTAGTGAAATGTTACTTTTATTTAAAAGAAATATCCACACAAATGAATGTCCCTTTCCACAAAACATAACCTTCCCTCCCTAAACAAATTCAGTCAGAAGTTGAAAGAATGTTTTTCTCATTTTCCCAGAATCTCTCTGCTTCTGTTATTTAGGTGACTTGGATGAGTCCCCTGTCCATTCAGGATGCACAAATCCTTTGCTATAGTCTACAGATTCCTAATCAGGGAGGGGTATTTGGGGTGACCTCTGTTCCATGTGCAGCACCCTGGTGTGGGCTCCTCCATTCCAGTTCCCTGTTCCTTTGGAGACTTGGAGATGGCAGCCCAAGGTGCCTGTGCAGGTGAGGGGCACTGGCACTCAGTGTTAATGCATAACCCCAGAGTGCCTGAGGCCAGCACTCATGGAATGGAACTGCTGTTCCAGGTTTCTGTGCAACTACTGCCCACCCCTTCAGCCTCCTGAGCAATGGCTTTGCAGTTATTAAGGGTGCAGTTAATCAGAAGAACAGCTTCAGATTTAATAAGCAAGTAAGGACGGCATGCTAAAGGGTTTGAGAGGAGAGGAAAGATCAAAACTCTAAAGCTGCCCAAACCAATGTGGGATTTTGGGCAAACTGTTGGCTTTGCTACTCCTTGCCTGTGTAACAATCAATGCCACTGGCTCACTTGAGCTCTGGTTCATTTTAAGGCTCTCAGGCAGCAGAGTGCAGAGCATTAGTTTGCAAACTCTAGTCAAGATCACATAAAATTAATTAGGACAAGAAAAACTACAGCCTTCTGCAAAGACTTACAGAAAGATCCCAGAATGTTGTGGAACTGGCCAATAAAATATCAGAAGTAATTCATAGTAAGACACATACACAAAACCTAAACCGTTAAGCCAAACACACAGATGTGGAATGGCCTCTAAACTAGGATACAGATCAGGATAATTCACTTCAGGAACAAAGAAGTGGGATGTCTGAGCCAAAAATGACCCCAACAGGTGTGTAGTAATGCCACTCAGGCAGCCCAAACCCAGCCCAATGGCTCATCTCCATTCTGCCTGTGGCATGTCTCCACCCCAGGAATCAGGCAGGACTTGAGGGCAGGGGAGAAGACCCTGAGCCCCTTCCCAGGACTGTCCTGAGCTCTGTGTGTGTCCCAGAGCACTGTAGGGAGCTGGAGGCAGGACTGCAGCCACAGCTCTGTGGAGATGTGCCTGATCCTTCCCTCAGCTCCCTTTGCCCTGGGCCACCTCACAGCCCCTGGTGGCAAATCCCCTCCAGACCCCACAGGATCAAGCCACCACTTGCACACCACCCTGCACCTTCCATAAAATGGCTTCATCCCAGGCCCAGAGGCTTAGGAAATGCCAAGATCCACTGGTGCTTCAGTAAGTTGGTAACAGCCAGGGGCTGCACCTTCACTTCCCTCTTCCAGGTGCTCTGATGGCTCCTCTGGCTGTGCTGCAGGTAGAAGTGCCCGGTCTACATCAGGTTTCTATTAAAGAACTCCTCTCCTCATTCCCAACCCAGCATGTCTGAGGAGCTTGGCTGAAATTTTAGCATCGTTAACACCCCATCAATGCTGTGTGAAACATGCCTGTAGGCCAACTCTGGGGAAGTATCCATCTGGAATCCATCCCTGGCATGGATCAAAGTCACATGAGAGTCTGCCCCTGGACATTCTGGTGACTCTGCTGTGGGGAGAGGAGGCTGCAGGAGTCCTAAGCATTTGAGACAACTGATCAGGTCTAGCTGTCACTAGCCCAAGCTCTGTCCATGAATTATGCTCATCTGCCCAGAAGGAGCCAGGTGAACCCTCACTGCTTTGTAAGATGAAACAATGCTGAAGCTTCCAGCAAGGAACAACTCCCAGCTGAAGGCGAGAAGTCTGAACTCTTGTAGTTATTCTGAGGAGGAAGAAGAGCAGACATTCAGCAGCTGGCTGAACTAAGGAGCAAATCAGTGTGGAGATGGGACAGGAAAAGAAGATATTCCTACACAAAAGGTCTGCTTTGTTCCTCTTGTCCTTTGTGTCAAGGCAGCAGAGAAGGAACTGTAAAATCTAGAACTCTTTTCAGAGCCTGATAAAAAATGCAAGCCATAAATATATTACATCCCTAAAACACTTCTGCAGTGCCTCCAGGGCCTACACAAAAGTTACCAGCACACTGATCCAGCTGGGGACAGAGCCACTGTACCCAGTTTTCTTTGTTGGCCTGGACCAAATTCTGAACTTCTGCAGAGATGTGTGATATCCACTGACCAGAACAGTGCAGAGGAAGGGAGTTTCATTTAGGACAGTGCCTGATAGGTTCCCACACAGTGAGCTGGCTGAAGGCTAAATTATCTGCTTCAGAGCAGTGAAGGATTGATATGCTTGAACTCTGTAAGCTTGGAATTACTCAAACACCTCCCCTGACTTCAAGACTTTGGAAATAAATCAGAAGGGGGCTGATTAATGCCAAGCTCACACCCTGCTCCCCCTAAAGGCTCAAGAATTCAGGCATAGCATCTTTGATCCAAGAGAAGACCTTGCAATTGTATCTGTTTTGCCTGTCTCTCAACAAATGGACTCCTTTTCCCAGAAATTTTAACTCTGGCAGCACTTGGCCCCCAACACATATCAGCTGATGTATAGTGCTTGTCTGGACACATTTGGACCAGTCCTGACTCTGTGTCCCTTTCTTCTCTCCCCTGCTTTCCAAATAGCCATCCGTGACTGTTTACTTTGGCAACGCCTGCAAAAAAAATAGTCTCAATGAAAAGGCAAAATCCATTAGGAAAAGGCAGCTGAGTGCTAAAAGGCCCCTAATCAGTAGAAAGTTTAAAGAGCACCGCTCAGAGAGAGGCTGCGGTGCCTTTCCAACACCTCCCCAGCAATGTGTGAGGCTATGACATGTCAGAGTGAAGCCCCAAACACAGGCACGCTGCCAGGGGAGCTGTTTCCTCAGGGCTGAGCAGAGCCCGTGTCTGGCTGGGTGCTGGGGAGGGAGCTGCTGATGGAGGAGCAGCAGCATCACAGCAAATAACTGCAACCAAACTGGTAAAAGTTCACCCAGCTGCTTCCAGCCAAAGAAAGAGAGAAAGGGCTGATCTCAGCTCAGCATTACAACTGTACCAAAGCAGGAACTTGGGGTTGAAGGGCCAGTGCAGGTCCAAGTGAGGGGATCTCAGCAAAGACAGCTCAGATCTCAGAAAAGCAGTACTAGAAAAGCAGCTGCTGCTGTGGAGAAATAAATGCCCTCAACATGTCTTGTCTGAAACACGAAACAGCCAAGAGCTGAACACAGTTCAAGCTAAACTGCAGTTGCCCCAAAACACCTCTCAGCTGTGGATTCCAGGTGAGAAATGACTGCTCACTTCGGCTGTATGGGGTAGCAAATGCTCCAGCCTGGGTAGATTTACTTGCTTTGAGTTGAAATTATTTCAAACCATCATCCAACATTTCACAAGTGCACTGAATTACAGATTTCAAAGCAACACGAAGAAGTCAACAAACCACTCCCTTCAGTTCCCCTACGAAGAAGAAAGTTGCGTGTTTTTCTTTCAGGGAGCAATCAAAATATTTGTAATGAATCTATTGCTCTATGAACTGTGTTTTTAAAGCTTGATAGAAACAATCAGGCTCAGGTTTAATTCATTCTCCTTCATATTTTAGAGATTAATATGGAGTGTAAGGGAACTCAGGCACAATTTACCTCTAGCAGCTTTATGCCACTAAAGGATGTGCACATTACAGTCACAGATGAGCTATTTTCTGTCACCTAAGCTATGTAAATCCCTCCACTCTGTACAAAATTCTAAGACATGCCTAAAGAAGTGTCAGTAATTGAAATTATGATGCTTTATAGATGCACTGAAACCCATATGAAGGAATATATAAGAAGAGACAAAATTACATTTTATGCAGAATTGATGAGGATGAAGTTTAGGAGGTAAAAGTAGCCCAAAAAGTGTGTGCTTTCATATTATGTTCATTTTTTTTCTCCCCAGTTTTTTCACCTTGAGGTTAAATTCATGACTTATGTCTGAGCAGGACTAAGGTGTTGCTTTTCCTCACCTGCTGGGTGTAGATAGTGCCAGTGTCCCACTCCCATCCCTGCAAGGAGCAGCTCTCCCAGCCAGGTTCAGCTGAGGATGTGTCACTTGGGCAGCAAGTCTGGGAGCCTGAACCATTTGTAGCTCCTGAGTGTCTCTGGAACACCGAGGGTCATAAAAGCCCTTCTGAATGGGCACTTCACTGACAGTGCTCACCTTTAATGGCCTTTTTGTGAAGTTACAGCTTGGCTTTTAGGCCCTTTTTGCAATTCATCACTTAATCCATATATGCTACCTTGGCCAAGGGCCGGACAAAGGGGGCCCACTGTGTCTGGTTTTGTTATGGAGCAGCCGCAATGGCTTTTAACTAAAACAACGTATCTGAAGGAGAAAAATGTATTCACCTTGAATTCCCAACGGCTTTGACTTACTTAAGGTAGCTCTGCAGACACTGGTGTGTGCAATCAATGAAATCAGAACTGCAGCCATGTAAGGATGGCAGAAAGGAGTAAGAATGCATATGCCTTTGCATGTATAAAATATGAGGGGAGGAAATGTACAGGGAGGAAGGAAATAGATATCCTTGCAGCTAGGTCTGGAAAAGAGCATTTTTCTGATATGAAATTTTTCACGATCAAATATAAAGGTACATTAGATTGGCAAAGGACTGTTACACAACCCTGAAACCAACTGGGGGACCTTCTAAAGGGGCTTTTAAAAATAATGTGTCTTCTGGTACAGATCAATCCTATAATCCATTTGTCCTTTTTGAATGGGAGGTGAAAAGATGGTAAAACTTATCCCCCCCCCAGCAGTCTTCCAATGCTGCTGCACAAAGAACATGGCTTGGTTTTAAACATGTAAATCCAGGGTGCTGTGGTGGCAAACAAGGGCCAGATCAAACCTGCTGAGACTTGGATTACATCAAACAAACTGCTTAACTCTCCCACTGCAACACTTCCAGGTACAGAAGGAAGAGGTGGATACCCTTACTTGGGGGAAAAGGGGAAGGGCTCCTTCTCTAGGCACCAGGAAGTGTGGAGCTGCCTTCTGGCACTGCTGTCAATCCTTCACAGGAATCAGTAATCCTTTACCACAGAATGGCCCGGGCTGGAAGGGACCTTAAAGATCCTCCTGCCATGGGCAGGGAACCTTCCATTAGACCAGGAGTGTTCAGAGCTCCACTCATTCCTTGACAGAAACCCTTGGCTGCAGGAGGGAGTACCCCACTGAAATCCACTTGTGATCCTTCACATGCTTCCTCTTTCCAGGGTGCTGAGTGTGTGAATCCAGTGGGAGCAGGGACACCTGGTACAGGGAAGAATTGAGCTTCAAAGAGTATCCATCTTATCACCCTTTGGCTCAGGTAGCCCAGGGACTTGTCACTTCAAGGTGGAGCCCTCAAAGGGGACCACTTGGCAAAGCCTAATCTTTTTTTTCTTTTATTAATATAAACCTTCAGCTGTCAAATTTGGATTATTTTTTTAAATGAGATGAGATTTTTGGCTTAGGTTCCAGTTAAGCTAATGTGGAAAGCTACACATCTCTGGAGGCTTCTAGAAGCACTTCAAAAGACTAAAGTAAAGTCTTGAGAAAGCCAGCAGGAAACACTATGGACATGGATAAATTCCACTACCCTTCTGTGGAAGCTATCCCACTTTAATTTGGCTCTAGGCACCCAAAGTGAAGCCACAAATTTGGCAATCAAATAAGTGGGTGGCCAGTCCAACACTTATAGAGTAGCAACCACTGACCTCAGTTAATTTTCTTTCTACAGCTGATCCCTTTCTATACTCAGTCATTCCACCCACGTCCTGATTTTTATCAGGCCTTCAGTCTTCCAAAGAATCTCCCTCAGAGAGTGAAGCAGCATGCATTCCCCCCCTGGACTTAAATGTTTGAGTGAAACCAAAGCAGGCAAGAGGAATTGGGCACCAGTGGCATTTTCCTGCAGAGCTGGAGCCAAGGGCCTGTGTGCAGCAGGCCTGCTGAAGCATTAGCTCCATTTGCTTTTTGTCTCTTAGCCCCCCACACCTGCCTGCCATTTAGCTGCCTCTGAAGGCTGGCCAAGGGACATCAGATCAAATAATAAAAGCCACATTGAAGCAGTGTTTCAGCTGAAACAGTATGAGTGGAGGCGAGATGGGGCTTGGAAAAGGCTCCCTCTCAAAGAGCCCACACATACATGCGAGAAGGTCATTAACTTGTGCCTTGTGCTATCTTTGCCGTCTCCGCTCCCTCTCTCTCAATTATTACATCAGAAGGAAATGAGAGAGCACTTTGCCAAATACTAATGGACTTGATGTTTTCATAATCTCAAGTGCACAACAATCAGAGCTGTTTATTTTCCAAAGAAGATGGGAACCAGGGGAGGAGGCTGAAGACTGTGCCATTCTGTTAAGGAGGGGAAAAAAACCCCTTATGGCCAAGAGCTGAGACTGAAAAACAAGCATCTAGGAACACTCTTGCCGTTACAACTCTAGCACTCATTTCTGGGGGAAAGGTAGTGAGAGTGCTTAGATACTGTCCTGTCCCACTGCCCACTGCACAGCAACTGACAGCAAGGGTCCAAGTTGGCAGAACACTTTAAAGTCCCACTTCAGCTTGAACTCAGATGATTTAGTCTGCTTTTTAATGTCTGAATGTAATGATACTGCTACGTATTTGTTTCTGAAGTGTAGCAAGGACCACTCTTTTCTGAATGAAATGTGCTCAGGAGAGAGGATGTGACTGTGCTGACAGGAGGGGTCTCTGCAGTGACATGAAGTCGGTCCCATTTCTTGTTCTCAGTAGCCAGTTTCCCCACAACTGGAGAGTGTGTGAAATCCCAGGCTTTGCTTACAAAAGGAGCTTAGCAGGATACTTGTGCACCCTTAGATCTATGTTAGTATACAAACACTGGAACTCCCACAAAGAGCCAGCTAGGACTGTGAGGCTTCTGTCCTGGAGTGACCAGGCTGCTCTCCTGATAAAGGACTGGCATCTTACTGGGGTGAGGAACTACAGAGGGCATTTGGTTTTACTAAGTGAGCCCAAGTCATCAGCAGGAAACAGATAAGGATATTTTGTGTTCTTCCTTGCTGCTCAGATTTTGGAAGCTTCTGCCTTTGACAGGGGTTTTATATTCTCAGTACTCTCTGGAGTGTGACAGACACCACTGACAGGAACCTGCACAGGGGCTGATGTGGGAATGATTTACCCAGTCACACCACAGCTGACTTACCAAAGGATTCCCCAACAGAGTCCTCCATTCTCACACATCACCTTTCAAAGGTCATAAACAGAACAAAGGCTTTGTATAATTTGGGAGTCTTTGGGCTGAACTGGGGCATAGAAACTTTCCTACTGTGTGCAGGTACTTATTGATCCCTATGATCCAATTCTAGCACCAGCTTTTGTCCATACAGGCAAATGTTTTGGGCCTTCGACTAGGTTAAGAAGCAAAAAGGGCTCTTAACTACCACTGTTCAACCATTTTTCACCCAGTTAGCAGTTAAATTCCAAGTACCTTCTATAGAAAAGAGCTTAGAATCCTGTCTCCTACAAGCTTAATACTGGCTTTGTGTGCAAGATAAGAAGTTATCCTGGTAGAAAAACAAAGGGCTACTTCCCTGAGGAATGAACCTAACAAATGTCAAATAGGGAAAGTTTCTGGACCCCATGTTAAAAATCCAAAGTCTGTCTCTAAATGGTGGCTCGGACAAGAGCCGGGGCAGTGGAGGAGTGGGGGCTGCTCCTGTGCCGCCAGCTCCCGGGAGGTGTCGCCGCAGCCCAAGGCTCGAGGCGCCAGGACACGCTGGCTGCGTCCTCACATGCTGTGTCCCCATTGCACCGGGACACCTCAGCCTCAGGCGGCAGAACCACACTCCAGCGGCACCTCCTGTGTGATGCTGTGGCAGCAGCAAGCTGAGGCTCCCCTTGCCGATCTCATTCCCACGTCCCCGTTGTCAGCGCTCCCTGTGCACACCTGGGGCTTCACCTGCAGCAGGGCTGAGGGCGCGGGGCTCTCCCTGCCGGCTCTCCCTGCTGCCGGCTGGGGTGTGTTCTGTGGGTGACCTTTGTGCTAAAGCCTCATGAATGTTCAAAACCAGAGGGATTTTGGATTTGGTCTGACAAAAAAAAAAACCAAAAAAAACCAAAAAATTGAGATTATGCATATGGATAGATGTGATAAAGAGCTGCTTTGCTTGTATTAAAGAAGACATATTTAAAGAGGCTTTCACTGAAGACATGGTTGGTGTAGAATACTGGGACTGTGTCCTGAGAGTGGAAGGCAGTATTGAGCATCTTGTGCACCATATAATTAACTTGATTTTTGGGCATCTTGAGTGCCATTAGACTTGAATGAGACATGACTGCAAGCACTTGTGTTTGTGGTCATCAAAGGCACCCCTTTGTTGTACTTGAAAATACAGCAGCCAGTGGAACAGAGGCTCAGCACTGGCTGGTCTGGTGCTGTTTGCAAAGTACAAACTGGGCACCAATGGACAATGTAGTGTGGGGACATGTAGCCACATACATCACACTGAGATGTTTTCTGTACACCTCTGATGCAAGAATATTTTAGCAGCAGCTTTAAAATTGTATTATATCCCAAACTTACATTGATTATAAGTTGGTATACAGAAGAGGCTAATGTAGCTGAGATAGGAAGTGATGATTATCCCTGACATAAAATTTAACTGTAGATAGGAATACTGAATGGGGATGAACTGCCTGTGTCACTCTCAGAAAAAGGAAACATCTCGGACTGCAGAGGCCATACTTAGTGGAAGAGAGGTTAAATAAACCCCTAAGAATCCAAGAATGCTAACACAACCCCAAGCCTCTGGGGAATCACTCTAATCCTTTGGAGTTGAGAGCTGGAAACATACCTGAACTATGTCATGAGTAGAAAGTCCACCCTCCAAAAGTAATCAGATGTTCTGTGGCCCACATGGATCCTCCCTGTATATTCACTTCTGTGCTACTCCTTAGAATCTCATGGAAATCTCCAATTCAACGAAATCAGCCTTCTCACACTGCCTGGTGCAGTGTTCCTTCAGTCACAACTAAATGTTTCTTTACAGTTCCCACCAAAAAAGGTGTGTTAGTGACAAGGAGAGGCAGATGCAATCATCAAGGGCTGGGAGCATGGGCAGCAGGCTTACATGTGTGTTCAAAAATACCTGAAATCTGGACCATCTCACACCTGCTCTGGATCTATTCTCCCCCTGGCTCTGCTCTCAGGCAACCCAGCGAGGTTAGAGGGTTTCCCCCATCAGTCTCTAACACTGTGTTTGTCCTTCACACCCACTGGTGACCCGTTCAAAGCACCTCATTTACTATTTTTAGATTCCTCCTAAGTATTTCTGGATGCACTATTCAGTAGTTCTCCTTCTAGGAGTTACACTTGCATTATTTGTGGTCTGAGATTTCTATTATCTCTGTCCCCCCTTTTTTCCTCTCTTAAGCATTGAAGTATATAGCTCAGGCAGATACTTGTCTCACTTTAAGCAGTGGCCAAGAGCTATTTAATGATTTGGGTTTATACACTGCACACTGCCTGCCTAAGTACCTGTGATACATGGTAAAAGCACAAATTCTTCTGTTAGAAACAGGTTTGTGTTTAAAAGAAATGAATGTGCACTCAAAGTTTTCCTCAACAACAGCCAGATGAAACCTGTCCAGCTCAAATAAGCCAGCTTCCAGCTCTCAAAACTTTCCTTCTGCTTTGTAGAGAGTGTGGAGTGTTAGATTCTGGTTAAAAGTTTTATCAGAATCAACAGTGAGGGACAGGAGTAGTGGTCTGATTTTTAGCCCTTTTGTCTTCATCTACTTAAGAGCATAGTGGATTTTTGTACATGTTGAATTTTCCTCCTAAAACTTCTCAAGGCTGGAGAATCTGAATTACTGAAATATCACTGAGTGATTACTGCCCCTTACTCAGGACAATTATGTAGCCCTGAAAATCTTGCTTGCACTGCTTGTTTTGTTTGGTTTTTTCACACTGGTCCTCTCCACTGTAAGTCTGTGTCTGTGTAAAGATACCCCAGAAAGGGACCAGCTTCATAGGTCTCAATGCTGGTGACAAAAGAGGTTAAACTTGTAAGCAACCAGTGTAATTTCTCTTAGCATGAAATGATTGTCTCACCACTCAGATGGTCAAGTATCTGTACTGATAAACCCCTTCCTTACCATGGTGTTGGGCAGTGCAGGGCTCTCCTGTCTGGCACATTTTCTGCCTCAGGGTTAGAAGTGCCTCATCTCTTGCTGGGGCTCCCCAGGCTGTCCCTCCACTTGTGGTCCTCCTGGACTGAAGTCTGGGGACAGAAGGGAAGGGCTGATCCAGCTGTAGGACATTGAAGTTGTTCCCATAAATACTCCTGCTGGAAAACAGAAGTTAGAGTACCTTAGAACATGAATGGCCTATTAGAAAACCCTACTCACAAGAGAGGAAAGTATTATTTTAAATAGTCATCCCTCACCTGAAAACTTCAGACTATGATGAGTTTTAATTCAAATACTTTGAATGAAGTTACACTTCTGAGTGAAGAAGGCCCATAGAAATACTGTGGCTCTCTTTAAAAAGCCTCAGTACAAGAGCAGAACTGTGGAAGAGAGGCATTGATAGCTAAAGATGTAAAAGAAATATGTGTAATAGAAAAAATGTAGGCAAATACTGTGCAGACTTTTGACAGCTTTGCAACAGTGTTGTCCAGCTACAGCATCACCCTTCAGAAAAAATATCTGAAGGTCACATTATCAGCCTCCCAGAGCACTCGAATCTAGGGCAAGTGTTATGGGGACACATCCAGGTCTGCTACTCTGCGTGGCATTCTTCCTTTTGTGCATCACCATGGTA
Source organism: Zonotrichia leucophrys gambelii (assembly GCF_028769735.1). Taxonomy (NCBI): domain Eukaryota; kingdom Metazoa; phylum Chordata; class Aves; order Passeriformes; family Passerellidae; genus Zonotrichia; species Zonotrichia leucophrys. Next base: position 8,874,063 of record NC_088185.1, read on the forward strand.
AACAGAGAGGGTTGCCAGGAGCCTGGATGCATTGTTTGTGTCAGTCCCTCATCCCCTCTCCCCCTCCTTCCCCAAATGCTTTCTCAGTGATTAGTTACTGAGTAGAAGGGGCTCCAGTTACCATGCAGCCTGCCATCCCTCCTCATTTTATTGGACTAATATCCCACCTGCGATGATAAGGTTTAAACTTGTTTAATCTCCCAGCTTAGCTGTGGTGTTTTAATATTTTTAAAATGGTTGTTTCAGAAAAAGGGGGATTTAAACAGGTTTTGAATAAATAATAAAAGCCCTTCTCACAGGTTGCAATGCAGGCTGGGAGGCATGAACCATTTTCATCAGGTCAGATTTCACGTTGGGTTATCCCAAGGTGGCCTGACTTTGTGGCTACGGATTTACAATGGAACAGTCAGATGCAAAGCAGTTTATGGAGGAGAAACTGCTTTAATAATGCATTTCCTGCTCAGCAAACAGCAGATACAATGACATTCAGAGGGAATGGGAGAGTCTCACAGGAAAGGAACCAGTTTCTCTCCAGAGTTTAATAACTTTTTTTGCTCCTACAATATATTTCAGGAGATAAAGGTTGACCCGAGAGACATCAGAATGTACAGCTTTGAACTGATAAAAAAGACAGGTTTGCACATCTCAGGCCTCATGACCTGGAGCTGGATCTGCATTGTTTCAAATCTAAGGGAAGTGAAAGATGTTCTCATTTCATGGCAAAACTTCACAGGCATAAACATAAGGCTCTTTGTCTGGAACTATCTGGACAAAGTGCCTTGTGTTGATGTGTAGAACACCTTGGTTTGTCTCTTGCTCTTTGCTCCCTGGACTGGAAATGCTGTTTTCAGCCTCAAGAGGAGCACTGACAAGCTCCTCACTTCTCTGAGCCAAGCCAAAGTTGTAACACCAGGCCTCCAGGAGAGTCTTGCTCTCAGTCCAAGCCACTGGGATGTACAGGCTTCCAGGAGCACAAGTGTAGGACTTGGACTGTAAATCCAGGAAAACCAGGCAAGACTTCTCCAGCTTTGTTTAAGACTTCTCCTGCACACTTAGGCACAATTTGTGTGGAAATGGGAGTAAAGCAAAGCATAGTAACTAAGCAGGGGTGGCAAAAGGCTGCCAGAAAGGAGCCCACTGATCCATGGCTCAGTTCCAGAATAGCCCAAGCAGCACCAGCTCGATGACTGTAGTGCTCTCCAATTCTTTTCCTAAGGCTGCAGAAAAGACCAGGTGGGCACAGAGCTGTTTTGTACAAATACTGTTTATATAATTTCTGTCAAACACAGTAATTCAAAGTGATACCAGAAGGGAACTTGGCTGTGGTCAGCTTTGAGTGAAGGGAGGGTCATAGTGTCTCAAAGATGGGCCATGCCAAGCTCTGAGCTTGTGTTTCCACAGATGAATTTGCAAGTGCAGCTCATAAGCAAATTAGCTCTGAGTAGCTCAGTTAGCCCTGCCACTCCAGATGGGCTCCTTCCTAACCTGGTGGAGAAGGAGAGGGGGAACCCAAATCACTTTCTGGTTGCTAAGAGGACAGGGAAGAGGATAATGCTTTCATTGGTGCATAAACCCCACTCTGACATAGCTAAAATTACCTTTGAGCTCCTAGCTCCCCCAAGAAGCTTTTATGGACAAAACAGCAAATAAGAGCAATTTACTTCACAGCCTATAATCATATTTCCCATATTCTTCCCTATTTGACATAACCACAGGGCAAAAACATGTAAAATCTAGATGAGATTGGGTAAATACATAATAATAACAAACTGCTGCCTCCATTACAGCTTCTATTGGAGGGAAAAGAGGCTGTTTCAGCATGATTTCAAGCACTACTCTAGTTTTGTATCACCTTGAAATAGTGAAGTATTATCCCTATCTTTTTTAGCAATGCCATAGAAGTCAAGTAATAACTTGCTACACACTGCTCACTCTGTGAGAAGCCCCGTGGGCACAACCTAAATACCCTCAACTGCAGTTGTCTGCCTCAACATAAAAGCATCCTTCCTCAACAAACCAAACAAACCCCACACCTAAATTCTTTATGGAAAGATGTGGTATTGCAGGTTGAAGGTGATGTATAAGACAGGAAAGATAATTTAAAAGCAAGAGTGAAACAGTGAAATTGGGACTCTTCTACTAAAATGAAGGCTGGGAAAGCGATGAATCTGTTAATGAAAAGATATGCAGATTACTTTGAGGACCCTTAAAGGGGTGAAGGCTTGAAACATCAGTATTGAGGTGAATCCTGAATGGCAGGACAAGCAAACATCTTTCCATGGGTTCAGAATATTACAGAAGAGAGTCATCCACCTCTCTGGTCACCTCATGTGTATGGACAAACCGCTTTCTTCAAGAGTCCTGTGCTAACTAAAGAATTTGATTTTCAGTTCCTTGAATGTCAGTTTCCATTTGGAGGGAGCTGAAGGGCAAACATACAGAGCTCCAACTTGTTTAGGAATGAGCAGGAGTTTAATTTTAGTAAAAGAAAGGTCTAGGCAAGTGTTAATTTGGTTTTTAGCTGTAACATCACTAAATCAGACCACACTGCAGGAGAGCTCTGTAGTTAGTCTGCCAAGATACCAGTCTGAATAAAAATCACCCCTGCTAATTGCCAATAAAGCAAAGATCAGTATCATATTTATTACATGTCACTTTTCTAAGGCAAAATTTCACACAACAGCACAGTCTACTGTGGTGCTTCATCTTTTCAGCCGGCATCTGTTCTTCAAAAAGGTTTTATGCTCAGTTTTTCAGAGTGTACTAATTGTATTTGTCTGGTTTCAGGTCATACAAATAAAGACAGATAGCAGGGTTTTTGGTTTGTAGGTTATGTTTTTGGTTTGTTCCCTGCTATATGGTTACTGCTGAGCTATGCAACAAGAGCATCACTGTGGGACAATCCCAGGTGAATCCCACTTCTAGTGCTCATATGTATGATGGAGACAGTCCTAGTTACAGAAACTAGGGGTCAGTTCAACTTGTGGAAATTGGAATCTGCACAAGTGGGTCTAGAACACTTCCAGTCTGGTCTGCAAACTATTTAGCAGCAGCCAGTATGGGTGAAAACAAAAAAGAAGCAAACCTAATGGAAACAAGCATTTGTGAAGCAGTAATTATTCCTTGTTTAAGTAGAAGGTCACTGGAGGAAAGCAGTGTCTAGAATTGGAAAAGTGACAAGTGCTGTTCACTGAAGTATTGCGGCAGAATATTTTGGCAGCTCTCTATACTTGGGGTACCTAGCTTTGGCCATGGCTTTGTTGTGCTGGTTAACTGTTTGTGGGGCAGCAGTACAGGCTGAACCACTGATATAGCTACCTGGAAAGGTCAATTTGAACAAAAATTAAAATTACCTGCTTCAGCTGATGATTCAGCCATGTGAATTGCTGTACTGCTATACAGCTGATTTCTAGCAGCTCAGATAAATAGCTTGGAGTAATGAAATGGAGGAATCCAGGGAAAGATCTGCTTCAGAAGAGTTTGCTGATGGTGGAAGGATGCTGTGGATATTCCCTTTTAATTTTCAAAGATTTGATCTGCAAATCTCATACTTCAGGAATAAATCCAATTCACAAAGTCTTGTTGGCTTCAATCAATCCCCCAAGAACACAATTTGTAACAAAGGGCCAAGACTTAAGCTTCTGCATCAGAACAGCACTTTTGTTCCGATTTCATATTTAAAAATACATTATAAACAAAAGTATGTTTTTTTCAGGTAAAACTAGCCCAGTGCCCTATGTGTCTGACACTCTGCATTGTTTTGAAGGAAGCAGCTGTTCCCTGCCAGCCCCCAGTGTCCTCAGGTGCAGGACACACATATAATTTGCTCTTATACCTCAATCAGTGAACAAGCAGAAAAATAGGACTAAATTAATTTCTCTCGTTCCTTTCCACTCTGTCCTATTTTTTACAAGAGCCTTTTAAAAATGTTGCTTACTATATGATTATGCACAGCAGGGGTTTGTAACAACCTCATCTTAACTCAACTACCTCTGCCCTTGCTGTGGAATGATTGGTTGCCTTGGCAATTTTCTCCATGTGGTGCTCAGGAGCTACAATTATGGTGCTTTTCTCAGTAGTGATCCTCTTAGTTCCCTTTCTTAGGAGTTCATGATAAGGAGATACAAAATTATATATATAATGGATTTTATTGCTCCAGCCTTCTGTCTCCTTCAGCCCTGAAGGAAGCAAATCTGCACTATCTAAAACTGTTTGCTCTGTCGCAAGGAGAAAAACCCTCTGTTTGTGTAGGATGAAGAACTGTGTTAGCTGGAGGTCACAACCAGGTGGGTCAAGCCACCTGAGGTGATAATTCTGAGCCCATATAAACCCTGAAGATTTGAGCAAGAGCCTTTTGAGCCATTCCCCAGTGAGAAGGGAGCATTGTTCTGTACTGTATTCCACAGACCTCAGCTCAAATGTGCTGTCTCTGCAAGTGAAGTGATGGCAACTTGAACTGCTGGCTCTGCAAACCCAGGCTAAATGCAGATGAGCAGGACTTCACACTGAAATGGGAGGGGGAGCTGCCTCAGCCTCCCTCAGCTCAGCTTTATAGGCCAAGCCTGGTGCTAAACTACACCATCACATATTGTCTATGTACATAGTTATGGACAAAAGTAAAATCTGTGTCAGCTCTGTGACATCACGAAAAGATTCAGTGATAAAAATGCACTATTATCAGCAAAAGATTCAGTGATAAAAATGCACTATTTCCTTGACTATACTTCTTCTTCAGGGGTAACAGGGGTGTTTAAAATTAACAAAAAAAAATCTTCCCTGAATTTGAATATGACTGGCTGCCAAGTAAGCAGTCACATAGCATACCATTAGTTTAGGGAGAAATATAAGGACAGCACTGAGGTCAGTTCTACCTCTGCTCTCTGTAAGCAGTGGATGGATGCACAGAATGGCCATACATTGCTCAATTTACATGTGAGCCTCAGTATTGTGTGCCTGTGAGTACCTGAGAAAGGATGTGTGGTTTTCTTGCTGCTGAGGTTGGTAGGCTCCAGTTCATGCTCAGGGAGGGAAGTTGTTCTCACCATGCACAAACTGTGGGGCTTCACAACAGAAACGCTTAATTGCAGCTGGCATTTCGGACACTCTCAGTGCCTGTGCCAGTGGGCACTTGGCTGATGAGAGACATCCCTTCTGACACAAGCAACGTGAAAACTGCAGAGGAGACTGAAATGCTGAACTGCTTGTTCAACAATTAAGAACCTAAAAAAAATTAAGCAGTCCTAAACAGCTCAGTTCTAACTGCTAAAACACAATCAAGCAGAAGATAGGTTTCCAATTCTGTGCACATGGGTCTGCTCGTTTTCTCTTCCCCTGCCCCCTCTGCTGTCAGTGTGACCTCAGATGTACTCAGCTCTAAGAGGGCAGCCACCAGCAGCTGCCTGAGATGCCATCATTAATTAAAGTCTTGGTTCTCAAGTGCTGCTCAGATTCAGAAAAGGGTGGGAAATACCACCTCTGAGAGCCACAAAACCAGAATTGTCTCTCAACCAAAATCACTGATGCTGAGCACTTCCAGGTAGATCACACAAATGCTTGGCATACACAAACCAAATTCAAATCTGACTTGAAGGAACAGAACTCCACCACCACTAAAAGCTCTTAATTCAACTAAACAGCTATATGAAGAGTATAAGAAGGAGCTCTTCTTGCACTAGATACTGTTTTAGTACCCCTTTGAAGAAGAAACTAAATGGCAAGGTATTAATCTGATCTGTTTTGTTAAGTTTGACACTGTATCAGTAATTTGCCCATTTTGGACCATAGGAAGGCTCTGTGCCTCCAGTTAAACAGCAAAGAGTACTCACAGCTACCCTTGACTTTCTTGTATCAGCACGCTCCGAGCCAGGTGTGAAGTCCACGTTTGCTTTTTCTTTCAAGAAACAAGAAATCCAATAGAATAGTTGGAGCAAGTTTCTGCTTCAGCAAGGACCCAAGCTTGTTTTGGGTCAAAGAAGGAGTAGCATTAATCCTCCACTTAATTGCAGCCCCCTTCAGGGCAGAAATTGGCAGCAGTTTAATGTGATGGAGGAATGTTACACATGAGCTCAGGACAAAGAAAGGAATGATGTCTCCATTGAAAATGCAATGAGACATTAATGGAGAGAAAACAATTAAATAGCTGGATTTTGGAGGGGTTGTCAGGTTTAGCACCTCTGTACTTGCAAAGACTGCTGTAGCATGTTTAGAAACCCTGCTCATCTACGTCACTACCTGCAGTGCTGCATTAACTTGGGAGCTCTTATCGTTTATTGCTCTGGAATTCTTTTTAAAATGCATGGAATCTGACAAGATATCTTGAGGTGGCACGCAAGCTTCAACTGCACTTCACTAAATCTCAAAGAATCTATGCATCTTTACCTTTTTGCACGTTTATTTTTCTCATGTTTGTTGCACAAAGGAAACAGCTTTTTATGTGAATGATGATTAATAAGCAGCCCTGCTGAAGGGTGACAGAGCTGGTGCTAAGAACAGGCTCCTTTGACAGACACTTTAAAATGTGTTCTAACATGTGAAAATGATAGGCTGTCAAGTCACCATTCAGGTGTACACCGAGATAATAACATGCATTTGAGAAAAATGATAAGGTAAAATACACATTTCTACAGTATGAAGATAAATAGTGAAATACACACTTGCATGCCTCTATGTAAAGTAAGGAGAAAAAAATTTAAAAATCAATTCAGAGTGGAATTGTGAGCAGTCTGGACATCTCTATTGCCTTGTGCTTGAAATATCATCTCAACTGAGTGTGTCTTATATCTGTGCTTGAATTACAGATGAAAAGCATTTGCAGTGTCCATGCTATCAAATCTTCCTGCATGGTTGAAGGCATCTCAGGACAGGACTTAGTTTAAAGGTTATGGGCATACTTTTAGTATGTGAATTTCTAGGCAGAAATAGAAATGGGATCTTTCTGGAAAATAGTATAATTAATAGGAAGCTTCTAATGAAAATAAAGCAGTAGAATGTCTGGTTTGCTTGATATCAACAAGAAAGCACCACCCTTCTTATATGGGAAGAAAGTTGACAAGTAGCAACTAAAGTTGTGGACTAGTGAAAGGATAATTGTCTTTTCCTATTTTTTGGAAGTATACTGCAGCCCAGAATCCCTTTCCCTGATTGTTACTTTGACCTCCTAAGAACAAAGTGCTCAAGCATTTGAAGTTTAACCTTAGAAACATACAGTGAATAACAGGCATTTTCCCATTCCTGTTCATGCTGCCATTTTCAAACATCTGATAAATGTCAAGCCCTCTCCCTTTATAAAACGTTTTACTTTTGTATCAGGGAAAAACAAAACAAACCAGCAATGTGCAGAATGCCAGTGTGAACCACGAAGGGAACTTTCCTCACCTGAGCAGATTGCCCTGGGGAGACAGGGTAGATACCCTTCATGGAGCTGTTCCAAGCTCTTCAAACCCAGCATCAAAGCAACAACCCTCTGGCTTAGAGGTGAGAAAATGATGCCCTGAGGCACAGCTTCTGTGTCAGGCAAATAGCAAGCAATGGGCTCGTAAAACAATATTTGAAGAAAGGTAAAAAAACATGAGGGAAAGGGAAGAGTTGCTTATTAGCTGCAAAGTAAGGCCTTTCGATCACAATCTCTGACAAAGAACAGCACTATTTGGACAGTAAATCATTGTGGCCCACTGAGGAACCTGTGCTGATAAGAGCCTGACAGGCCAGGGAAGAGGTTCAGGGCTTGCAGGGAAAATCTTTCATTCCAAACACACACAGCAGACCAGCAGAGGCAGGAGGAGCAGGTACAGGCAGGCAGTTCTGAACAGGAGGGTGAAATGGGATTTCTGTTCTTTCTACAAAGAGGAGAGGAAAGCCCCTCTCTGATGCTTTTAGTTGGGAATAAAGAGGGCTGCCTTAAGAATAAGGTTCTTTAACCTGTCTTCTTCTCATCAGTTCCTGGGTCTACTGACAAAACCCAAAATGAAACTGAGTGTGTCCAGAGACTCCCCTTTGTGCTCTGGGCAGGCAGGTGGCAGGGGATGGGTGACTTGGCATGCTGTGCATTTCCTGTAAAACTTAAGACTGTTTTGGACCTGTTTGCTTTGTAGTGCATGAATATCATGTCCTTTCCCTTCCTTCTCCCTTCCCATTCTTCCCCTTGTGCACTTAGTTTTGTCCCCACAGCAAGAGGGAGTTTAATATGTTGTAATTTACATTGACAAAGAAGGAGGGAAATTATAGGAAAAACAGATAATTGAAGAGTTTAAATACTTTCCTCTTGATTCCTGAAACACTGTAAGTATGATATTTCACTATTCTGCTGTACTTCTGGGACATATTTGAAATCTGAAAGATCTAAATTCAAGAGGTGACTGGAAAAGAAAATAAAAAAACAAAGGTTAAATTAATGTTCAGCAGATTTTCTTGTTCCTTTGCCAATGCAAGGAGAGATGCAGAAGACTACACTTTGTCCTTGACACTGACCTGCACATTATTCCATTTTAACTATACCATCTTTCCAGGGACTGCTCCACAGCATTAGTGTAGAACCATCCAAACACTTGTATTACTCCTATTTTACAGTGTTCCTCTTGTGTTAACGTTGCTCTTAAGTTTCAGAGAGCTCCATACAAGACTGGGTGTTGAGAGAGAGCTCCCTATGCAGTAATCTGCCCCGAGCCCTTACTGCCAGTCCTGCAAGGGTATTATGTGCCAACAGAGCAGCAGAGAGGTTCAAACACATTGAATAATCTATTTCTAAAATTTTAAGCAGTTAAGAGTTCAGTGAGGCTATTCTGTGATATCTAAAGACACAATCAGCAATGCTGAGTTTTCCTCCCCTCTATTTACCTTCTACTGGCCATAGATTCTCTCTGCAGTCAACAGCTTGCTCCATCCTTTTTTTTTTTTTTTTTTTTTTTTAATTTTACTACTGGTCCAGCTAACCCGGCATTCACACTCTAACTGCAATTCACTTGTGAACTTTCTTGGTACAGTTGAGGGAATGAGGGTGGAGAAAACATACATAGGTGTAGAAGCACTACACTGTGCTATGAATGAGCAAAACTACATCTAGAAAGTATTAAACGGTATTTTGAAAAGGCAAGAAAACCCAACAAACAGCCAGAGCCTCCTGTCTTCCTCGTCTCCTGTGGAAAAAGGGGAATTCCGGCTCCTGCCATTAGAAATAAATTGCCAGCAGCAAGGAGGTACTAACTAGTCTGACACGGTACTTTCCCCAGGAGAAGAGAATCCTGTTATAGCACCGAGAAACATTCTCACCTCAGGCAACTGATCTTAACAGTTCAGTGCCTTAAATTTAGGGAGCAAGAAGGGAACGATGATAGCACTTGCTCTTCACTAAGGCACTTGCCTCGAGAGGCCTCTCAGTCCCACTTCAGATGAACAAAGTCACTGTCCTTCTGTCAAGCACTTAGAGGCACCACAGCTCCCAAACTCCACTGATGGGGACTACTCAAACTGGGTAAACCTTGTAAATCGTCTCACTGGAGAGACAGTGTCTTGGAGCCACTATCAAATCACACAAGAGGAGTCAGATTGGATCAGATCACAGCTAAATCTATCCCAGCATCCTGTCTGTTACAATGGTCATTAGTAGATGCAAATGGAAAGCTTGTAAGAAACAAGGCAAGTATAAAGTGATCTTGTACCAACCCAGTCCCCCCAGGAATTAGGGATTAGGTGACTAATGTTCTCATAACAGGCTTTCACTGCAGTGAGACCCACCTCTCCTACCTTCTTGTCTCTGCTTTGAAACTGCCACCCTGCAGTCAAGATGTTTGCAGAAAAATGCATCTGTAATGTGTTAAGATTGGAAAATTTCTCAGCAAAATTCCCCAAGTGTTGACAGAAATTAATGTTGAGATGACAGAAGACTTCATGTGTAGGGAGGGGTTAAAACAAAGTTGAGGGCTTGACAAAATCTTCATCCTTGGAACTAATAAGCTGGCTTAAAAGCCCTCATTTGATTTTTGACTAAACCCTGGATCTTGCATGCTCCTTAAAGCACTGACACAAGGCTGATGGATATTTGAGAATGTAGAGATATTCTTGATGCTCAGGTTTAGTTCTATTCCATTTTTTAAAATAAAATATTTAGCCTAGACACAAGAAAGATTTAAGTACACTGTTCAGGCCAGTCAGAGAATTAGATGGGGGTTCAGCTTACTTCAAACAGAAAGGGGGCATGAAACTGGGGTTTCTAAATTCTTTTTCTGTTCCAATTTTCTGGGCTGATCCAGGAAGTTACAACCATGCAGAGTTTGCCCAACCCAGATCACATGTATGTGAGTAGACAGCAAAATGTCCAGACAAAATCCTTCTCTTTTCAAATACCAGATCCAGTGAAGCTGGAAGAGGACATATTGAGAAATTCCTTAAATACTCACACAGTCCTCTTCTGTATAAGGTGTCATGCAGAAAAACAAGTTGCTACACTTGGTGCTTTATAAATGTACCAAAATTCAGGTGGATTAAATAGTGATGTATAACAGCTGGGGAAATATAATGCTATGGTTTCATAGTCAGGTATTCAAATGAAAATACCTAATTTTACATATAATTATCTCACTATCAGTTTCTATAACCTCCCTGCCAATTAATTCCCCAGTGTGGGCGGCCCTCATTTGAGGAATGGAGTGTAATCCCAGACAATTCCCAAAGCCATGTGTGTGCTCAGGGATGTCTCTGGTTTGTCTCTGTGTCCTTGTAAGGGAACACATGCCACGACTATCCTGCAGACCCTGAGAGGCAGGAGCAGGTACAGCCCAGTCCTCCCTGAGCCTTGCCAAGGTCAGGATGCAGAGCCCCTGCGGCAGCCCTGACCTGTCTCACCACGGCACAGATACTCTGCTCTTCTGACAGCCTGGCAGTTCATCACCCAGATGAAAGCTCTGATCTCCCCTGTTTGTCAGCAGAGCTGTCACAGGTGAAATTTTGCAGATTTCCCAAGGTAGGTGAAATATGACTGGGGGGCAGAGGCAGAGAGGAGGGCAGGGAATGTGCAGTTATTTAAGTCTTCAAGATGTCTCGGGCACGGAGTTTGGTGCCTCTGCCTGGCTCTTGCCCGTGATTCTACAGGAAGAGGCCTAAGGGACTGTTCTTGGAATTCTCCTGATTGTCAGGGACCAGCTGCTCAGCCAATGGGCTACATATGGATTCCTCAGCTCTAGGAGGGAAAGATGTAAGCCCTGTACCGAACCATCTTCTAGACTTACAGACTTCTAATGTTCACATTAAGGAGGCCCTTCTGAGCCCTAAACTTTTATTTTCTTATACACTACATGTTAATTAGTTGTCTATAAAGTCTTACATTTTAAACTAGTTAGGTTTCTTATAAACATGGAAATTACAATCCTGTATATCCTGCAGAGACTCCTGATATAGGGCTCTGAATCTGGTGGCAATTCCAATGCTGTGGCTCAAAGCTCTCTCTCTGTCAGAGTGCAGAATGAGACTTAATTTTTGATGTTGAGTTGTGAATAACAACAACGAACATCAGCTAGTCATGTTGTGGTTTTATAGCAGACACTTGAAAACAGCCACAGACCAACAATCATTTGAAGAACTCCTCAAAAAACAAGGAGCAGATGTCTTTGGAAAAGCCTAACTGTGACTGGTAGTGGAGGAAAGGGAAAGCTTACAGGTTTATCAGACATGAAAACTGGTCACAGTAAAAGAAAGTGTAGCAGGCAGAACTGATACATCTTTATCTCTCTTAGGTATTCCTAGCTAATCTCGCTGGTATTCCAATAAGAATTTGACAATGCTCTGCTTTCTCTGTAGCTGGTCAAACATTTAGCAAATAAAAAGCACACACTGGTGAGTTTCATTAAGCAATACATTTTCTTCCCTTTCCCATTGGTATTCAAGTTGATCAGTGCCATGCTGGAAGGCGAGAGAGCTTCCACTCTGTCAGTCCATTTTGTATTTAATAAATCCTACCTTTTCCTAAGTTCAGTTCATTCCAAACAGCTAATTTTGTGATAGCCTGAGGATGCAGGGGGAAAGTCAGGGGTCAAAATCTGATATGTGCACACTGAGTACTTCCATCTTCCCTGACATAATGTACACTGAATCTACTTGTGTGATTCCAGCACCCTTAATCCCCTCTTTCTGGTCTCTCCAATATCCACAACACAACACATTTTCCTTGTGAGGAAAAAAAGTGGTGAAAGTAATCAAAATAGATAATTTGGAGGCCTGTGGCAGGTGTCAGTACAGGAACTGTCTCAAGTAACTGAGCCACAATTTCAATCCTATGAAGTAATTTGGTTCTAACAGATCTACCTCCCCAAGTTTTCCTAGGTGGACCTGTGTTGTTGTGTATGTATTTATTTTATAGCTTTGGCCAGTCAAGCACTGGAGGTACAGGGCTCCTTTCCATGCAGTTCTGGGCTCTGACACTTATCCCAGTCACCAACTCCCTGAGAGCTGAGCAGGGTTTTCCCAAAGGTCCCTCCAGTACACCATTCACAGCATTTATGTGGATATGGTCTTTACCTAACTAATGCCATCAAAGTATCTCAAAGGAAAATAAAGCAGAACAGAAATAGCTCAGGTTCATATAATGTGCTGCTCTGAATAATGAGGAAAAGATGATGTAAAATGTGCAATCACTTTTTTTTCCAAATTTATTTATCTATTTTGTATTTGGAATGAACTGCCCAACTGAAATATCTCTAAATGGCAGCAGAAATGTTTGGAGATTAGGAACACTCCAGAGATGAGATTTCCCCAGTGTCCCTACATGGGCATATGATGACTCTCCATTATTAAAATAAACACTCTTTTGTACTAAAAACTGTTTATATATAAAAGAATTGGCATAGACAAATAACTTGTAGTTTATGTAAGCCAAGATCCTCTTACAGGCCCAACTGCTACCGATGAAGGTGAAACAAAATAAAAATCGACAGGACAACTCACCCCAAGGAGAATTCTTCCTAATTGTGAGAAGTTAGAGAGTGGCTGAAAGTTGAGTTCAGAAGTAAAAAAGAAATAGACATCAAGAAAGGGACAAATGCAGGGAGAGTCTTGCCAGTTATACAACCTTGCATAAGCTTAGCTGTTTTTTTCCACACAAAGTTTCTTGCATGCTGGTTTTTTATAATCATGGGAGCAAACTATCTCTGTGGTTGTGCCAGGACACCACAGAGGGCAGCTTTCTCCCCAGCATCCATGTATCCCTGGAGCTGGTTGTGCAGGGTGAACACTTCCTGGAGCACTCCCAGTTTCCCAGCATAGCCCATCAGGAGGGTCACAGTGGAGCTATGGTGCATCTGGAAGGGGTGTCTGGTTTCTGAGGCGAGCGGCAGAAGCGGGACCCCAAGGGAAGGCTCTGTCCCTGACCCCCTTTGCCCTCCCTTGTTCTGATCTTTATTGGGCCGTCTGCCTCGTAGCATCAAAGGCAAAAGCAGGCCCGTGATTTGTCCTACAACAGCTCTATAAAAAACATAATTGCCCAATAACCCTCTGTCTGCAAACCAAGCCATCTTCCTGTTTCTTCTCTCATAAAGACTATTTGACAAGCCTGTTCCATCAGCTTATAAAAACCTAGAAAGAGTAGCCTTCCCTAGAAAGAAGCTTTACAGAAAAACAGAAAAGAAACTCATTTACTTATATATATATATATGTAGTATGTGTATACACACAAATACACTAAGACTTCCACAAGTAAAACACATAAATCATTTGAAACAGCCAAGTATTAGCAAGACAAGCAAAGGAATTATTCCTTCCTAAAGTAAGGATGTAACCCTACATAGTGAATTCATAGTGTCAGAAATGTTCTGTAAAAAAATTAACAAAAGTGAGGTAGGGGTGTGTTGCTAAACTAAATGGGGCATGATTTAAAAATGATTCATCAAGAATTATCCTGGATATCCTCGCATTGTTCTGAAGCTGGATATGATCAGAGACCATTTAGAATTTTGTTTTCCTCTTTTTCTCTTAAGAGCTTGTTTTCCCACATAATAACATTGTTGCAAGACTCACCAACAAAAATGATTCTTCAGCCTTCCTTTCAATAAGTACACAGCTGTAAACTGTCCAGTCACCTTCTGGTTAGTGTAGGGCGTAGCTCATTCAGGTGACATTCTGTCCTCAAGCATCCTTGAGAAAATACAGAGAAACTTCAAATTAAATTGCTATACTTAAACTTTAAATTGAGACTGTTTCGTGCTTCAGCCACTAAAAAGTGGTTTGAAGTAATTCTTTGAATAATCTTGCTCTGATGTTTTTAAAAGATCAGTTATCGAACAACTTGTCTGACTGTCATAGGTTTCATTTGAAATATTGGACATAGATATACAATTAATTTGATTTGTGGTGCTCAGATTTACACTCCTGGCAAATGTAGGAATATTGCATTTTAATTTACTTTCAATACAAAATAGTTGCTTTGATATGCCTGAGAACAAACGCCTTGGGATCTGTTCCTCCCAAATGATGTCAAATAAGAATTCCTCTATTAACATCAGTGGATGAAGGATCAGGCCTTCAAGAACAAAGAATTTATGACTCCTGCTATGGGCCAAATCTTGACGTGCTTACTTTATTACACATGCAATACTGTTGAAAACAATGAGGACAAAATGAGAAAGGTGATGCCAAAGCTAAGGGAAGGTCCTGACTTCAGATTCCACTGCTTTAAATCCAGGGATGTTTCAGAATTCTCCAATTTCACACCGGTGTTTTGTGTAAGCAAAAAACCTCAAATCTGGAACAAAGGTAAAACCATAAACTCTAAGTGGCCCTTGCAGATAAGGCCATTCTGAGTAGATGTATACATAGTTAGGGTGTTGAATAATGCCTGACATTTAGAAGTTTCAAATAATATAATAATTTCACTCATGGTACATAGGACGTCTCTTCACATATTTTTCCTAGCTTTTTTTCAGTCTTATACAGGAATGAAGTATTTCTTTTCCATTCAGTTATCTGTGCTCTGGTTTGTATTCACATAACTAATTGTCTCTGTGGGACTGAATCTTGATTACAATTATCTGTCTGCAGAATTTTATACAGCTGTCATTCGTTGCTGGCTAACAGTCTGCTTCCAACACCCACTCTCTTGGTTTCTTATCATGCACTGGTTCATCTCTCTTCAGGGCCCTCCTGAGATTAGACAATCGAGTTGTCAAAAAAGAACCATTTTCCAAGCCTTCTCTACTTTTCCTGCATTCTTTCTGTTCAACACAAGGCCATCTACACAGGGGACTGAGCCCTGCACTCCCCTAGCAAATTCCACTGCATCTTTTCAGTAGTTACACTCCTGAACTATCTTCTGCTCCGTCTGAGGCTCCTTTCTTCTCCTTGTACCTAGTGGAGAAGCAACCTCTCTGCAACTTTTCACAAACTGGAAGGAATTAATATCCCAAGGAGCTACATTCAGAGTGACCTGCCTGGTGTGGATCTGTGGCTCAAGGCAATCCAGTAGGCCTGTCTTACAATGTGAGATGATGCAGGAGTCCTATGTGTTATCTCAAACAATGTAAGGGCAGGCTTAAGAGAACTAAAGTCAGTGTCTGCCTCTTTCTAGTGATGTTTCCACTCTTCTCTCAAATCTTAGTGCTCCCCCTATCTTCTCCCTGCATAGCTCTCTCCCTCTTAGTTCATCTAGGTGGTGAACACAAATATTCTTGGAACATCTTCAGCAGTAATGCACAAACAGAGAATGCTGAGCCCATCCTATGATGGCAAGATGGCATTTTTGCTCAATGAAGAGGTCAGGCAGAAACAACTCACCCAGACCAGTGGACAGAGAGTGAGCAGTCATACCTTGGGCATCAGTTCTACCTACTTCCCAAGCTGGGAATTCATCCTTCTTCATGTCTCCAGTAGACTTCTGTTCAGCAGCCTCCTCCTCCCACCCAGTTTGTCTCAGGGACCCCCTAGTGATTTATTCTCGCCTCTGCTGAGGAAAGCTCTCAGCAGAGGCTGTGCCCATCTCAGAACCATGCCAGCACAGATACCTCCACCTGGGGGAAGCAGAGAACCACACTGAGCTCCTTACTTTTGGAAGGTTTGTGAGTTTTCTCCTGCTTCAGCTAGCTCCTAAATGTGCCAAATTTCAGGCTTAAAATTTGTGCCAGGTCCAACACCAGCACTAAACAACCAGAACTTGGACCAAAACCACACATGGGAAGGAATTTTCCCTCAAAGGAACACTGGGTTGGTTGGCATCCTCATACCTCCAATCTATCAGTTTGAGGGTTTCTCCCAAGGAAAAATTGGACCCAAATGTGAGGTTTCACCTGTAGCTTTGGGACTGATGCAATACAGGGAGGTTATAAAAAGCAAATGACATGATATTGTACAGAATCATAGCTCCTGAAGTTGGCAGGTTAAGCTTGTCTGGGCCACCAGACTGTAATGCTGTGTGTGTTATGCACATTGCATGATTCCTACAGTAGTAATTCCTAATTCTATACAATTGTAGAAGAAACTGTATACCATTTGTGAGGATATTTACTCTTAGGATGCAATATTTATGTAGTATATTCTACTGATTTCTATGAAGAAAGCAGAAAGGTGCTGGACAGAGCACTAAGCACGACAGACTGAATTTTTGAGCAAAAACTAGAAATTAAACTCTGTTTTTAAAAAATGAATAGATGTGTCAGTGGTGAAAAATAAGTCCATGCTGACTTTTTTCCCAGCAGGAATGTATTGTATTTAGTCTCCTCCATAGATGCTGGTATAGGAAAAATATAACTTGTCTTGAAACATTAAAGAAACTGAGTTGGCCACTGTGATACTGAGATCTGTGGCCCAGAGCCTTCCAGCCCAGAGTTTAACTTCAAGCCTCCCTGCTCAGCAACTGTTCACTAAGTTGTTTAAAATGAAGGCCTCAATCCTGCTTAGCAAATCTGCATGGTATAAAGTTGAGCTAAACCAGAGCCTTGTTAAACAAAATAGGGCTCAGTGGTGGCTTGGCAGTTTGCTCCTGCTGTACAGAACTGAGACTCAAAGTAGAAGCAGATTAAAAAATTTGTGGAAGAACAAAACTTTCCTCTTGTTCCATCACTTGGGCTCTTAAACATACTGAAAAATAAACCGCCAGCAACTTTTACAGCAGCAGAACTTGGAGGGTGCTATTGGGAAACCCACTAAATTTTTAAAGGAGGTACACCTTTGGAAATATTTTATAGACACTCATCTCCCCAGCAGGAAAGCTAGTGCTGCAAAGAGACATCTTTAACAAATAAATAATAGTTTATTAAGTCACTTGTCTCCACAGCAGGAAATAAAGTGGGGGGTGGGAAGGAGGGTGGTGGGGTGACAAAGGAAGGGAAACAAAAACGTTACCCTTGCAACCCCTCTGCTCCAACAGAGCTGTATTTATTTAAAACACTCTTCTCCTAAGACAGATGGAAAAAATAATTAACCCAGCCACCCACCCCTTTTATTAAACTCCTTTGTGACCACCAGGGATACGATTAACATGGCCACCATAAAAACCCAGTCCCCTACTCTCAAAATAAAGAGAAAAACACAAGCAAGAGTGAGATACCGTGCAGGGCAGGAAGTAAATTAAGAACCTGCCTTTAGGGCAGTGAAATATTTTTCTGAGTACCTGCTGGAAAATTTCACAGAATCACAGTGAAGCATTCAGTTTATCTCAGTATGGCCTTGAGGACTCACTTCTGTGAGAGTCTTCCTCTTGGGCAACCAACTTCTGCGGAAACTGTGTGGAAGTGCCATCAGTAAACAGCAGAGTAGGGACAGAGGACACGGTGCCACTTGGGAGGACAAAAGGGCAATTTTATAAACTGTGCCCCATGGTTTCCCAGTTTTGGAGCTTGCCCAGATCCTCTGATGTCCCATGTGCATTCACAGAAATTCTCGGGGTGCTAGGTATCTATCTAAATTTTGTATTCACTGGACTTTTCTATCATCTTCCTATTGCTGCTTGAAGGCATTCCATGCCTATGGAAGGCCAGGCCAGATTTCCCAGGAAAAGCTATCTTCATACAGTGGAAGTCTGGATTTCTCTAGTTGTTTACACAGCACAATGGCAAATCCAAGTACATTAATCCCTAACAGCAGATTTTTTTTCTCTCTCACCACTGCCTTTTACAGTCACCTATACCTCTGTTTCCAGTTCAAACTAGCCTCTTGTCCAGAAGATCAAAGATGCTCAGGTCAAACAACCTTCACCCCTTTGTGATGGATCTCCTGGGATCTCAACCCTCCACGTCATCAGAATCATAGGAAAATCAGATCTTATACCTATCTGTGGCTATACACATGGGCCAACTGGCTACAAAACCAGATGAAAACAAATTAATAGAAAGTTCTAGCAGGCTCTGTGTGCCTGAGCCTGCAGTTACAGGAGTCCATACTGGGGGCATCACCACACTTAGATACTGACTTCACTGTGCTACTTCCATGCCATCTTTAGCAATAAACTTGCCCTTTCTGAACATGTGTATACTGACATTTACTCCTGACTGCAGCACTTGTTAGGATTACCCCAGGCAAGAGGAGATCAGCCAGAATCACTGTGTAGAAAAGGCTTTTCATCATAGCAGCCTGACTAAAAAATGTTACGTATTTTGTCTACCAGAGCATAATGCTGATGAGAAAGCATGCCAAATGTGGCAGCCTAGAACTACAAGCTGCCAGGGTAAAATGATAGTCATCTCTAAGGTTTAAGATCTGTCAGCTTCCCAAACCAACGATTTCTATTCTGTGTTTGCCAAGGAAGCTCCTTGCACACTGCCATCATTATGTAAGGAAGCACTGAAAATATTCGGAATATCTTGTGAGAACACATTCAAAGAAAATATTCCTCAACACATTTGATTTCAAGCTGACCTGGGAAGCATTTTGCTCATCTTCTATTAACCACAGACCTGAGTGTTCTGTTCTTTGTCCCCTAGGAGAAACTGGAGGCCTGAGGGCTTAGTCAGAACCTGTTCCTAAAGAACATTAGAACCCCCTGTGCTGTGGTAGATGGTGACAGTGGGAGGATAAGTGGTACCAGCTCAAGTAAAGGATGAACAAATCCACTTGTATGGACAGAAGGTCTGCATTGAGCTGTCCCAGTGACAACCGTTTACAGTTTTCTGTAAATACAGAGAAGAGATACCTGGAGTGCAGGTAAAAGGAACACAGAAACCATACTGATAATCTAGACTGAAGATGTTCCCATTTTAATAAGGGTCCATTTTAAACAACAACAACAAAAGAATAGTAGCACTGTATAGGTCAAAATCTCTCCAGACCCCTTGGTAGAGTGAAGTTTTATTTAGCAAATGGTTTCAAAAATATATGATTGAGTAGGAACAGAGGGATGGGGAGGTGGTAACTATGATACTATCCATTTAGGGCAACGGTAATCAAAACCAGAAAATTATACCTAATATTTGCTAGTCTCTCATTTCTTAGAAGAGCCAAATACTACAGTACATGTTGTTACAGATAATGGGGGTTGATAACCAAGCTACTGTACGAGATTGCAGATATTAGGGAATGTTAGACTACCCAGTGTGGTTCAGCAAAAGGGCACTGAGTCAGGAAACTGCATTTACTGCTGGCTCTGCCACTCAGTGGAGTGTTTTGAGTGAATAATTTTGTCCCTACCTATGAAATGATAAGGACAAATGGGCTTTCTTTATAAGACATATATTGACATAAATGGATAAAAAGTGTTCAAATGAAAGATAAATGTTATTGGATAGCTGAGACTGGACTTAGAGCATTACTGGAAGGTACAGTCTGGTTGGAACTGGGGATATTCTGAGCTGGATGTGGAAGTCTCATAAAAGTATCTTTTGTGACTATGTGGAGATGACAGAATCATAACTTTATTGTCCTGTCTGGATGGCTTTTACACAACAATGTGCATCCTGTTTGGCAGAGCTTAGGATATCTTCATACAAATATTTTAATGCTTAGCTGTACCTATCTAACTACTTTAAAAGCAGTTTCAGTTTATATGAATTTTATCACATTGTCAGGGGGGATCAGAAGTCAGTATCTGAGCGTTGGGATCAGAGGGAGAGACTGACCTCGCCAGATTTTCAACTTCTGGTTATTGGCAGTCCAAGTTATTTCTCCTGCTGCTCTGACAACCAATCTGTTTGTCTGGCAAGCAGTCATGAAACAGTTGATGTGGGCTGGCCCTGCTCACTGGCATTTCATCATCACTTGTAGCATTCATCTGCTGCTTGTGGAGATGGATCTCAAAAGAGAGATTTTGAGGGGTTTAATCAATTTCCTGAGTTCTGCCCATCAACAGTGTCTTCATTTCCTCCCACTTCATAAAACAGGCTCAAGTTACAGTAACAGACTTGTTTTGGGTTATTCTAAATAACTCCACTGAGCTGCTTCAAGTTTACACTCATGTGGGATCCTGCTGCAAAGACTATGGGGATTGATGGGAATCTTCATATCAGCCTTGACTCTTCATTGTTCAAACCCATCAAAATTTTACCATTCACTTGAATAGAAGCAGGAATAAATGCCTAAATAAGTGGTACCTAATCCCTCACCATGTAAATTGTTCATGGATTGGAAAAAGTAACAAAACAGTTAAAAAACTAGTCTGAATCCTGTACTGAATGAATGCCATAAATTTTGCATTTAAGTAATTTCATCTAATATTTAACTAAGAACTAATGGGTGCTGCTCTCTTGTTTTCTTCTGAAAGAAATAAATTTCTTAGCTGTATGGCAGTATTGTATGAAAAAGGATTATTGTGTATGTAAAAAATTTCAGTATTGGCTCTTACCTAGGCATTTCTGGTAGAGTTTAGCTTCTATGGGACTAAACTTTTCCTCATTAAAACGTTAAAGTTTCAGGACTGTGAAGTAAACTTTTACTAGTTGTAGGTTGGAGAGGTATCAGGGACTGGACTGGGGATGCTAAGGAAAGCTGAACTGCATTAGGTACATCGATTGCTCATTTGATTTAAAATGGGTTTATCAAACAAGCTTCACTGTTTGTTTATTGACATGATTTCCCTAAGCAACTTTGTCTCACTGATATCCAGATCCACAGTCCATTCATGCACAGGACACTGGATTAAAGGCATCTTCTGATGTGACAGCTAGAGGGATTTTTAGACAAAGTGGGGTTTATGTTTTTTTCTCTGTTATTTGGCAGGTAAAGAATGAAAGCAGATAACCTAAACCAGCAGAATTACAGACAACAGTGGGGGATTAGAGAGAGAAAAACTGCTCAGCATTGACCATCCTCAGTAAGAGTTGCTGTGCCATCACAAAGTTGATTGAGCTGATCTTTAATTACTGTGAGGTAACAGACTGCATAAGAGCGCATGATCTAATAAGATTTTATAGGACACAAACACACAACAGCAAGTGATTACAAAACTGAAATTCTCCACCTTATTTCCATTTTACTTTCAAATAAAATAGTATTTTCCTGAGTGCTTAACTTCTATACCACAGTAAAATGGGTTTGCTTGTATTTGGACAAGTTTAATACATTTCAGCACTGTCACTGTCTCAACTAATACATATAATTTTGCTTTTGAGTTTAGCCCACTTTTGACAGACAATTCAAAGAGATGGCTCAATTGTGTCAGGAAAAAAAAATCTTTCTAGGATCTGATACTTAACCAAAATTTTCTGCTTAAGTCAACCAACCATTTGTCTTGAATTATTGATAGCTTTTCAAAGCATAACAAACTTGAATTGAATATTCTTTTCTGTTCACTTTTTGTATCTCCTTTTGTAATGACAAAGCTGAGGAGGCTGGAAACCTGGCTTGCTTAGAGAGATTGTGACAAGAACAAATGTGTGCTTTGGCACAAAGATTCCTGGTCTTAAGGAAAACAGAAGTGTTAGAAAGCAGGAAATCTTGATCCTGGAAGAAAACTACTTTATGTACTTCTGAAAACTTCGGGCAAATTTAATTAGCTGGCACAAGGAGACAAAAAAATTGTGTATGCTTTCAAAGTACGGTGCATGGTCAGATGTTCTAAAAACACTGTCAAGAGTTACTGTGATTAATCAATAATATTGTGCCACTTGCATGAAAATGCATTATTTGGCAAATGAATGATGATTTCAGGCAGAGCAGCCTAATTAGACAGGATATCTATTTATGTAGCTATCTACTTTATACCATAATAATAAACAGTAATAATAAATAATAGGTGAAAATGGATTTTAAGAACCTGACCAAATATGCATTTAGTTGAACATGCTCTTTTCATTGGCTTCATTGGCTTGGACCATTGTTCATACTGGAATGCTGAAGAGTATTGAAACAAAAAGATTTAGTAAAAAGGATAGGAATTTGCCATTGAAGAGATGTTGACATTTATCCAACACACAGAAATCCTAAAACTCTGGAAGGCACTAAGTATGGTTAATACACTCTTCCTTTCATGGTGTGTCTAGTTTAAATTGCTGTGGCTCTGACTCACTAAAGCACTTAGCCCTGTGTTTGACTGTAGGAAAACTCCTAAAACACACAACAGGTCAGATTAGGTATATGCGAAAACGCTTTTGGAGATTCAAATTAGAAAGCTCCAAATTCATTACATGATCAGACTTCTAAATGCAAAGAGATACTATTAAATTAGATATTTTTCTATATTTGTTTTCCAAACAAATATCATGGACAAAGAACAGGAAAAATCAAGTACTCAGTTAGGGAAACAAATCAAGGCTGTTCGTGTACAACTGCACGTCTAACAGCATACCCAGCCCCAGCTGTGTGCATGACAAAGGAGATGCCAGACACAGGCATTATGTGCTGCGTCTTTTTCTACTCTTTCTGCCACTCCTAGCTCAAGCAAATATCTTTAAAAAGAATAAGAAAAACTCAAGGGAAGTTTGGTCTGAATTAAGAACTCAGAAAAAAAAATAGGCAAGGAAATTAGAACAAAGTGAGCCGCATAACCTTAGTGAAGACAGTTGATGCAAAATCTTTTTGTAACTGAATGATTTGGATTTTGCACCAGTGTGATTCCCTCTGATAGAATGTTCAGTAATCTTTCCTCAGTCGCTGTCTGTAAAATAATAAAACCTACTTTCTCTTGATTTAGATATTCAGATGTTACACTGTGTCTTGGCCTATTACTAGGAAAACCTTCCAAGGAAATTATTGCAGCAATTTTCTTAGTCCAAGAGCAAACTACATGCTCAGATTTGGTTTGATTTTTTAATTCTTTCCTTTAAAGCAGTATGTGTAAAAAAAGATTAATGATTGTGATTGGCTTCATAATAACAACAGCCCACCCTTTACAAAACTCTCAAGGCTTATCTTGAGAGAAATCCCAGCATCCACACAATAGTTGGTACTCCTACTCCTGCTTTTGTCAAGTGTCTGAAATTTTAGCTGCTACTGACCTGAGTCATTTAATCACTGCCATGAAACAGACACAAGAATCAGTCAAATATGCAAATAATTTCTCCACAAAATTCCTAAAAAGACTTGTAATTTAGTTGCACTGAAAATGTGGGAATGAACAAGGTCAACAGGAAGAAATGGGAAAGGAAAAATACAGTAAAGAAAAGGCTATAGCTGCAGCATTTTGTGCAAAGATGTTGCTTTGGTTGCTAGCACAGTAAGAGGCATGATGTGATAGCAGGTTTATTCATTTTTAATTATGGACATGGCTTTATCTGCAAGTCTTCCTCCCCCTCCACTAACTGCCCCCCTCCTTTTTCCTCCCGTCCCCTGGGGCAGCACTGTGGTGGGGCTCAATCACTCTTTTATTAGTTGTGATATACTGTGGCTAATTCCCTTAATCTGGACCTTGCTTTCCTATAAAGCCCAGACCTCAGGTATTGAATTTCCCTGATCAAAGTGCAACCAGTGTGGGACACAGCAATCTCCACTAAACAGGGGAGCTTGGGAAAGCTCGTAAATGGAGTCAAAGAAATACACACACACAACGCACTCACAAGATGGTGCAATCAATTGGTAGAACAATCACGTGTGAAATATTACTGGCTCCTTAAAGTGCTGGTTCTGGGATTTACTGCAGTGTATTAATCTGCTATGCTTAATGCATTGACCTTTCACCCCCAGCAATTCAGTAGACAGGGCTTGAATTGCCAGGAGCTGATACAATGGATTAGGAGCAGAAAGACCCCACCACACTCAAGTGCCATGGCAGCCCTAAAGCATACCACCAGTAACTTCTCCATCTTTCCTAATAGATACTGCCAGACAATGTGGCTACCACAGAAAGGACTGTATTGACAGCAGAATTTCTGGAAGGGGAGATAGCGGAAATAAGGCTTGTGTTTATTGTTATAAAACAATAGAGAAGGGAGTCTTGTGACTCAGTCACAAGACAGGGATTTAGAAGAATTGGTTTTATTCCGTGCAGTCATTCTCTCCTTGTGTGTGACCTTAGGCAAGACAATTCACTTCTTAGGATTGTGTCTTTCCTATCTGTAAATCTGGGATAATGGAACTTCTCTGATTTTCTCAGGGGCAGGTTTTTTTCACTGACATTTGGAAGGCCCTTTAAGATCACAGGCTTAAAGGTGTTATATGATATTTTCATGCAAAATAGTATGGTACTCTGTACATTAAATTTCCATCTGGATGGAGAAGACAATGAAGAGAACCTCTCTTCATATGTTGACCAGGAAACTCAATCATTAATCTAAGTTTTCCCTTCAGAGTGCTGTGTTGAACTAAAAAGTTAACTCAGATCTAAAAATCAGTGCTATGCAGACTTGAGAAAATGTGTAGAAATAAATAAGATGGAGAGAAATGCATATCTATTATTATGAGATAATCATATGTCCTTTTCCTGCTTCCTTGGTCATTCAAAATCTCAACATTTCACATACAGAAAACCCTTTGGAATTCAATTTCTAATGTTAACTCTTCAATGTCAACTTAATTCCATATAATTAAACAAACAGTGCCACTGAATTTGAGAGGAGTGTCCAAAAACCCTCATAAAGGAGATTATTCTAAGTAATTGCTATCAAATGCCATTAAATTCTGAATAGCTTTAAGCCCCCTCCACCCGCCTGCACAGGCACTCTCATTTAGGATTAAAGGGACCTTTATTTGATTTGTTTTACTTCAATACAAAATAAATTAGGTTGACCTGAATTAAGGCCTCTTTGATACTCAGGAAGAGTGTCTACACAGGGATTTACTATGCTTTAATTGGTCCACTTCAAAAGTTAATTTGGATATTTTTTCCCAACATGCTCCGAAGCTACCCCAGAGTACATGTGTCATATTTATAAAATGGCAGAGAAATTCAAGCACAGGGCTATGTGAATCTACATTCAAAACTTACCATTTCAATAAGCATATTGGCACTGCAGAGTAGCCCTCAGAACTGGAATATACTTAAATGATAAATGGTGAGATTCACCTCACCAAACTTTGGTTGTCCAAAGTGGGGTCTCTAAGTTTGTTACATGTCCTAACTCCACAGAGAGATGCGCAAACCTAGAGGATGACAAAGCCATCGTGGTAGGCATCTCTGAGGCTGCTGTTACAGGGTTGCTGTAGATCCACACAAGGGGAGGTTGTCCCCAGAAGTTCACCTCATATTCCCTTGTCCTTAGCTGCATGTTTCCCCACGTTTCATGTGCCAGCAAGCATTCATACAGCCGCGGAACAAATCAAGTCAGGAAACTGATCCAACCCAAACCAACTCTGAACAATACCAACAACGAGAAGAGAGACAGAAACATGAGTTATGCATCTTGACTTAAGCTGGCTTAATTTTGATTGTGCGACCGTATCCGAAAAAAGCAATTATTTTCCAGAGATATTTCTTTCAGTCTACCAATTATATGAGCTTTGCAAGTTAATTTATAGCAAACACCTAACCAAAGACAACTGAGGAGAAAGAAACTTAGCCCCAAGAAATCGTACTTGTGCCAACTCCTATGAATGGAAGTACATCTGAGTTTCTGAGCAATATTTATACCTCGGAACTTGTGGTTAAGTGTCTTTCCTTCAATTTTTCACAGCAAATATTGAAACGACAGTTGAAAACTCTTTTAAGTGCACAATTAATAGTACCTCAAAGGGGCCTGGTTTTCAGAAAATACTGGGAGCCAGTCCTGTGAAAACCATCACTCATGCAGGGCATTCAGAACTGCTAACCAGTTTTGAGACTCTTGCCACTATCTAAAAAGATAGCATTTAGTTTGCATAAATGAGCTTTAAAATAAATCCATACATATATATTTTAATCCAAACATGTGCACATCAAGAAATAATTTTTGTATGTGCAGCACTGCTGGTCCTGTTACACGTGGATCAGACAACACATCATGCGTTTCAAGACTAGTGGTCAAAAGGTCTGAGTGCTCAACTTGAACAGCCTGGCAACCAGAACCCCTGAAATCATAACGCAAAGACTCGGGAGTAGCAAAGGGCAGAAGAGATGAATAGTATAAGAGTTGAGAATGGATCAGAAAGAAAGGGATGTCACAGGGCCAAAAAGGACAGTTGGGACATTTCTTTGCCCTGGTGGGTTTGTGGGCCCTGCTGCTCACTGCCTGACATCAGCCACTTGGAATGCCAGTAATATAACACCCCTGTGACACTCGTGCTCCTGCCGTACAGTTTTATTGCCCTGCTTCCACTCTCTCTGGTTTATATCGGATTGTGTTTTCCAAAGACAGGCAATAAAGAAGGGAGGAGGGGAAGGGGGATTTATAGCCTGCTAAACTAAACTTCCCTGGGCTTGCTGTCCTCTGTCCCAGCCCTCCTCTTGCTGCCCTGACTGGTCTGGAGGAGCAGCGCTTACAGCAAGGTCTCGGGGTGTGAAGGACGAGGCTTGTCAGAGACTGCTTGGGTTCTCTTCTTGGGAGGTCAGGGAGCACACCCCAGTCACCCCCAGCTCTGCTCCCTCAGTGTCCCAGGCACTGTGCCCTGCTGCCGTGGAAAAGCATGGTGCTGGAGTCATATGCTAATAATCTTTACTCACATACTTATAGTTTGCCACAAAAGTCTCTCACTGTCTGTGGAAGGATTGTGAAACAGCTAAAGGCTTACAAAAATCTGCCTCAATACAGGCATCTTTGGCACTTTGCTTCTGAGAAATGATTGCCAAGGTCTCTATCTCAGTTGATTTGAGCTGAGGATATGCAGCTGAAAACAATTGCAACTGCAGTTTTCTGGAAGAGGGAGCTAAAATCCTGAAAGGCTGCCATTTAGACATATCTATTTTGTGACAGGCGCAATAATAGCACTATATGATTATGGCATTCTCTGTAAACATGAGAAGTGGGACAGAGGATATGGAGATGGATTTGGGACAGGGAGAACCATTTCTACACAGCAAATACGTGGTGAAACGCAAATAAAGGCACAAGTCTCTAAAAAAAAATTCAACTGTCATGAAAATTCCACCTAGTGGAACACTCAAACTCCTGTGCTATTCAGAGTTTTTAAAACATCCAATCTTTGCCAGTATTTCCTGGGAGATGGGATAAATAGATGGCATTCTTTCCTGCTGGATTTTCAGTGCAATGTGGTATAGGACAGAGAGGATGAGAGCAAAGTAACTTTGTGACTCAAGTCACTGCATTCAGGTAACGGTGGTGGGGAGGTGGACAAACACCAGTAAAATGCAAGCACATGCACCATGTAAACAGTGAAATTACAGTGTGTTCTGCTGTGATAAAACTGTCAAGCATCTCTGAACTGCCTGTCATCGACAGAAATTTTAAACCAGCTCTTACTAGTGTGATCTCACAGTGCCAGATGCTCCCTTCTGCTCTCTCCATCACTGCTTCCTGCTCACCTCCACCTCTGGCAGCTGCCCCAGCCGTGGTGGGCAAGGGGAACACACCAGGCAGTGGAAGGGATTGCCTCAGCTTCTCTGGGGAGTAGAACAAGTAGGATGGGATGAAATGCAGAATGGTAAGTGCAGTCTGCAAGGGTCTTGTTAAACTATGGTGTTCAAATTGTTTTAAGACAGCACTGAACAAAGAACAAGAGAAAATACTGCATTGTGAGTATTTTGAGGAAAAAATCAGCAGAGATGAGTGGTGTAATGGGACTTCTGAATGTACCACTTCTCTGAAAGCCTGCCTGTCACAGCTTCTCACACTGGACATGCCAAATGATACCAACCAAAAAACCACCCACCATTTAGGTTAGCAAGTGGTTTTTTTACACTTGTTGTCTTTCCTTTTTAATTTTCTGTCATGAACCAAAGTGGTGTTGTGCTCCATAGTGCAACAAGTAAAAAAGAAAAAGGGAATCTGTGTTGGACACTGGTCACTTCTCCCATTGCACTTGTAAGATAAACCTGGTTTTTCTCACAAAAAGCAGAAAGATGGCTCCAACTTCATGAGCTTTTTATTTCCTTCTTAGTTTTGTACAGAGGTAGCAACTCCTGTAAATGGTTTCCCTACAGGTCTGGAGGGTAAAACACTACTCAGGGCAGGTTCTTGTGTTTTTATGCTTTGTTATTATCTGTTGTAAGAAGAAAAAAACCCTAACGGGGCAGAGGGAGAAGGCAAACCTGATGCTTAGAAAGCATCCACTACATTCAGAGAGAAATCCCTCATCTCTTCTCTAGCTGTAGGGACAAAATCTTTGGTATATTGTGCACTCATAATTTATTTACATCTCTCCTCCTTATGCTTTGTATATTTTTAGAAACTGGAATGTAATCAATATTAATAAAAATAACATTCCAATTATTATTTAAATAAAATTCCAGCTTCACAAAGTCTCAGGGAATGCAACTGTGCTATTCTCTGTGGTGGATCACACAGATGTGCAAGGCTTGAAGAAGCAGCCAAAACTGTCAAAAACTCAGAGAAACACAAGTTGAGTATTAAAATAGGGTTTACCTTTTGCTGCAATGACAGGGCATTTTAAATACAAAAGTGTTTAGACTAGACAGTATTACAGACTGATAAGCAAAGACCACATCAGAAAAATTAAATCCAACTTCTTTAAAAAGAGAACCAGCGTAAACTGGCTAAGGACTCATTTTCACCTGTTAGTTCCTGGAAGATCAACTGCTCTGGACACTTCTAAATAAACTGGCATTACTCATCCATAACATATCTATTCATACTTCCTTAAGTTCTTCCTGTACAGAGCAAGAGATAAAGGTACCATTTACACTCCAGAATTACAGATTAGGTACAAGTGGAAGTTATATTTGCTCACCCTTCAGTGATCATCTACTTGGGAATTAATTTTGCTGTTTGTAAGTAAGAATGCAAGTATTCTTGTGGGATTTTCTTTCCACAGGGAAGTTTCACATTAAATTTTGTCTATATTCTGAAATATTTAACATAACCCTCTGTAAAGACTCCTAACAAAACCAGTACTCATTAAACAGTTACAGAACCTCAACTTATCTTGAATGGTTTCCAGTCTGGCAATACACAAATTAGAGCAGTATTTCCTGCCAGGTTTTCTGTATGTTAATCTCTTATAAACATCTCTCCCACCTTCATGCTTTTATTTCCTGCTTGCTCTGCATAGTATTTTAATGCATTTAACAATTGCTTCATCTGAAGTATTTCTAGTGAAATAAAAACAAATCCTTCTTCCATTTCTGCTGCTTATTAACCCAAGGTGATTTAGGACGTCCTTGAGCCTTACAGCAATTGAAATTTATTTTGGGAGCTGTGTGCTTAGGGACATGTGGAAGAGGTTATTTATTCCAAAGAGCCATCCAGCAGTGATGATGTCACCCACAAAACATGGTATCAGCTCAGTTGGTTTGCTACCAAATCACTGCCTTGAGTTTCCTATACATGATGGCACCTGCTGATATACAGGGTGCCTGTATATAACTTGGCACTTAGGCTACTTATTTTGTTATAAATACTTAAAATTAGCTTCTGGACTCTTATTTTTTGCCTTCTTGAAACCCCTGATTGCAAACTTTTGCAGTAGACAAAGATCCATTGTAAAGAAGTTCCATCACAATCTAAAGTGAAATGCAGCTCAGTCATGGCAGGGTGAACTTCCAGGCAGCTCTTTGACTGCTTCCTTTGCATATACAACAAGAGATGACAGATTTGTGAATAAAGTCATCTAAAATGAGGATACTTTTCTGTAGACCACTATGCAGATGTAGTTGAGTTCGCAGAAATTCTGCTACAGGTAGCTCATCTTATTTTCAGTGCTGCTTCTAAAATTCCTGGCCTCCTCCTGAGACTAGCAGTACTCCCACTTTGTCCTTGTTCTAGATAACACATACTGGTAAAAACTGTCCAGGGTGATGAGTAGACAGTCCCTTCACTGGGGTTTTTCAACTAGTTATAACTTGGGTGCTCCAAAATCCAACAGTGGAGTGTCAGACTTACTTTATAGAACACAGCAGAGAGTCATAGAAAACAGGCCAGAAAGGAAGCCTAACAAATCTCCTAAGCCATCCCTTCCCTGGGACAGCTATACTTGCAGTGGAGGAGTGAAGGATTGGGATGGGATAGGATGGGATGCTTTTTGCCAGCTGAACTACAGGTTACATACACAATCTATAGGAAATGATTCAGCACAGCATAAGCAAAGCCATATGACCTCTCTGGTTTTCATATGGGTATTGAGCTTAAATACTGCTGATAAAATGCTGTAGGGCCATGCACTGCTGGATTGAAATGCATATAAAGGTGTCCAAAGTGTTTTTTTTTTTAAGGTTTTGACTCTCTCAGCATCTGATTCAGTGGGACTTAAATACTCAAGGGAAGATTCTGTCTGAGTACTGAATTAGGCTCTTTATAGTATTGAGCCACTGGTAAGTGGATTGTGACATTCTGAAATTTCAGATGCTTTACTACCTGTAAGTGTTAGTGTGCAATGTTGCTTGTTGCAAATAGCTCAGAACCAGGCCACTGTGAATATCCCACCTGAAATTCACCCCAAGTGAGTCAGTTACAGGACTCAGGCAACAGAAATACTGTACACCCACTGGTGACTGAACAGCACATTCCAAGTATGCCATGAACAACTGCTCATTCAGTGTGTGCTTTCTGCAGATATTCAGATGTTAAATTCTCCCTTATCCAGGTACACTGCTATATACAATGAACATTTTCTGGCCCACAAAATATCCTGCAATGATTAAGTCCATAACTCTTTCAAGATTATAGGATATGTTCATAAAAATATTATTCAACCCTTAGCTATAACAAGTACAGGAGTGGGGTTCTGTGCTAGAGAAGTGGTCAGAGTATTATTGGGACATAATG
Organism: Zonotrichia leucophrys gambelii; assembly: GCF_028769735.1. Lineage (NCBI taxonomy): Eukaryota > Metazoa > Chordata > Aves > Passeriformes > Passerellidae > Zonotrichia > Zonotrichia leucophrys. The sequence goes on from NC_088185.1 coordinate 8,905,208, forward strand.
GGAGTAACAGGTGTGAAACAGTTATTTGCTGCCTGGAAACTTGGGAAGGACAGAAGATAAGTGTAAAGAAGGACCACACCTCCACTGTGAGTGGGTCACTTGGTGCTGCTGCTGTCTTGAGAAATCCAGTCTCCACTAAGTGAGGACCCACACACCTTTGACACCTTTCTTGCATGATGTCCTGAAGCCAGAAATGGTCCCACTGCACTTGTTTTTAATTTACACCCAACACCTCTAAGGTCTCCTTTACTAGGATGAGGCATGTAGTCACTGCTATCAGTCACTCTAAGCAAACACATTCCTTTAACATGATCTTTCTCCCATGGAAGCTTTTTCTTCCCCTTCAAAATGCATTGTTTCCTACCAATTCCTCTTCTCCATTCCCTTAACTTCAAGCAAAGTAGATCATGTCTAACAGAATAGGACAACGTCACCTCTAGGGAAGAATAAGGCTCTCACGTTCCTCTCCTACTTCAATAATTCTGTTTATAGACCTTTTTTTATTCCTATGCCAATTTCTCATCTGTTATTTGTTTGCTTTTTTTCACTTCTTATTCCCATCATGGATCAGAATCTTTCCTATATCTGCTACAGACTTCTTAAGGTGTCTATGTACAGTTAAAGGGTCCTATTAACAAGAGATTGTTTGTATGACCTAATTAGATCTCCACAGAGACAGCCTTAATAAGCTCTTTTGGTTTTTTTGGATTGTCTGCAAAGTAATAGTGCAATGGCAGTGTTCATTTTGCTTGGCTGTATCAGGCCATATATCACATCCTTTTCCTTCCAGTCCTTCAAATAAGCTTGTCTCATTCTTATTTTGGTTTCAAATTATAGATTATAAATTTCACTTCTCTCCACTTTTCCCTATAATTTGACCCCCAGCTGTTGAAACCACTTCGAGTGATTCCCCCTGCCCACCATCCACCCCATGGTTTCATATGAAAGACAGCCCTGGCTTTAGGAATAAATGACGTCCCTTGGACCAGCTGTGCCTAATAAAAATCCAACCTCCAACTCTCACTTCCCTTCCTCAAAAGGGTAAAACTGATTTGAGAGTGTTGATGATAAGATACATGGGAATACAAAATCCACCTCAGTCAATAGACCAAAGCTGTGCACCGTGACATCATCGTACCCGAAAGGAACTATTCTGTCAGTTCCTCCACTGCCCTGTAACTACAACTTATTGCACTTGTCCTAGAGACAGGATCTTTTTTCATTTAATTTAGCCTTGTTTAGTCTGGCAAGAGTTATTTTCATTCCTGAAGTGCCATAGCAAATACTAGAAAATACCAGTTGCCCTCTAGGGTCCATTAGAATCAGTTCATGTTGTGAAAAACACTCCCTAGTACAGGATGGCCACTTGAAGCAGTTTTCCAGTAACCCTGTGGAATGCCTGACTGGGAAAACAAGGTGGCTTTCAGCTGGCAGCGAGCCTGCAGCACCTGCTGTGCACAGCCAGGGCTGGGAGGTGGCAGGAGCTGACACTGCTCACTCTTACCTGAGTGTCCAGGCAGGCAGAGCAAAGGCTGCCTGCGCACGGCTGTGTGACAGAACACAGCTGTACCAGAGCACATCGCAAACCACTCCACTGCCTGGGCACTGAACATTCAAAACATCTTCTGTTTCCCTCCTTTCCTCTCATCAGCCAAAGCAAGTATTTCTGTAATACTCAGTGCTGAGGCAAAAACAATTACTTGATTTTTTTTCCCCTGTTTACTACTGGAGATTTATTCTGTTCAGCGTTCCCAAAGTTCTTTAATAATCTACATCCTTCCTTCTCTTCACCCTTTTCTGTACTCTAGTCTGATAATTAGGTATATTTCCATAGACCTGTTTGATTGAGAACATTTTATGGAACCCTAATACATAATATTTTAACTTCAAGATACCACTCTGGCTTTTAGTTTTTAGTTCCATTTCATCCTTCAGTTCCTAAATGAAACCAGCAGATACAGGACACCTAGAAATGATCTGAGAAAAATAGTCTGGAATCTTTTTAACAGTTCAGTATGTTAGCTATGGAATAAGGAGATTTAAATGCAAACTTAATGCTTTGGTTACTTCTCTAGAGTGTGAAAATGTTCATGATCAACAGAAATAAATTTATCAATGCTATATTCAAATTTTGAATCAAGGCTGCTCTTGCCCATTCCTGAATTTTATTAGGGACCTGAATCTGCTGATATAACTCTTCTCTGCAACTGAAAATTGAACCGTTTCAATGATCTGGTGAGTCAATACTACTTATGGCCTTCCAGAAAGAAGAGCTCATAGAACTGAACTCTTAACTATTCACAGGTGTAAGCAATCTAGGCAAGGCAGCTGGGAAACCCCAGCTTTTTCACAGCTCCCATGTTTCATAGAGCAACTCCCCAAAATCCTGAAGGGAAAATATCAGTTTAGTTTTGTCCTGAAACTGCTACCTACTGAGTATTTTGTACAATGAATTTACCACTGGCTGTAATAACAGGGACTCTCTGAGTTTCATTGAAAGAGAGTTCAGCTGTCTAAAACAGGTCTTATCATTAAGAAACGTTTCTGGTGCCCAGCTAAAATGCAGCAATATCCAAACAGAACTGCAGTCTTGCTTTAGTATGGCTGATCAAAGACAGTAAGTTGATTAAATAGAGAGTTTAGAGAGAAACACAGGAGAACAAACTTCAGAACAATGAGACACCAGGGAGAATTTTCTGATTTTCAGGAACCTGCCTCAATTACCTTCTGTATTTTTGCTTCATTTCAACAAACATGACAATATAAACACTGATTTTGAGTCATAGAATATTTTGAGTTGGAAGGTACCCACAAGGATCATTAAGTGCAACTCTTAAATATATATGGCCTGTACAGGGATAGAACCTTGATCTTATTAGCACCAAGCTATAAGAGTTGGTGCTAATAACCAAGAGTTAACTAATTTTATCGGGAAAGAGTTAACTAATTTTATTGGGAATCACCTAGATTCTTGTTACTTGCCTCAGTTTTAGCCTTTAGTATTATCTGAACGCTAAAATCTTGCTAGTGCTACTGTGGACCAGGAGATGGGGAAAGGCAACTCAAGCTCTCACAATGAGAGAAGAAACCAAGGCCTTTTCTATCTATTTTCTGGTGACAAATTTATTTAATTAATTAAATTTATTTTATTTGACTCAATGCCATGAGCGAGTTTAACAGAATGCCACAAAGCTGAGTTTGGAAAATAATTGTCACCCTCATCTCCTACCTGAGGGTAGCCCACATTCTCCTTTTACAGGGTCCCAACACTGTGAGGTGAAGCCCTGGCACAGGATGCCCAGAGAAGCTGTGGCTCCTTCATCCATGGAAGTGCCCAAAGCCAGGCTGGAAGGGGCCTGGAGCAACCTGGGATAGCAAAAGGTGTCTCTGCCCATGGCAGGGCTTGGGACGAGATGAAATTTACAAATCCCTTCCAACCCAAACCATTCTGTGACTCTCTAACACCCGAGAGGATCTCTTCCTCAAGCCTACCTGGGATGTCCCTGGTGCTGGAATGTGCTCCGGGCAGGACACGGGTGACCAGCCACCTGCTGCGGTGGCGGCGGGACCGGGAGGGCACAGCGAGGGCGGCCCGAGCCGCGGAGGGACACGGGGCGCGCTGACGCGACCCTGCGGCTCGAGCGCCCACAGCATGAGGCGCGGAGGGGTACGCGAGCAACGCGGCGATGCGCTCGCGCTCGGAGGCGCGGAGGGACACGAGGCGCGGAGATGGAGCGTTGAGTATCGAGCGCGCGACGCCGTGAGGCACGGAGGGACACGAAGCGCGTGGTGATGGTGATGCGGCCCTGAGGGAGCGCTGGCGGCGGGAGGAGGTTGAGATATGGAAAGTGACCTCAGGCGCAGTAAACGTGGCTTTCACAGGTTCACGGGATAGTCAGGGTTGGAGGGGACATCTGCAGATCACCCAGTCACACTCCCCTGCAAGGTAGGGTCACTTTCATATCACAAAGGGATATGTCCTAGTGGGTTTGGAATGTCCTCAGAGAGGGAGACATCAGGTGTTCCAGCTCTGCCACCCGCCATGGAAAGAAGATTTTCCTCATGCTGAGGTAGAACTTTTTTTGTTGTAGTTTACGGCATTTCGTGTAGGTATTGTTTGTGAAATGCTACAAATGACTTTGAAGCTCTTGGTTGTCTGTTTCAGTATCAATAGTTAATTTCATGTTAATTTCAATGACAACCTCCCTGAAGGTTTGCTTGTGTCCTAGTTTGTATTTCCAATACTATGCTTGTTTCTGCTTGTGACTATAGACAGTTTATATCAAAACTCTTTTGTTCTCGTTCAGCAGATCCATACCTTTAGGGTCACATGATTTTCTCCTTGGTTCCCATTGTGTCCTCTGCATCCTGGGATAAAATTGCTCCAGAGCCTTTGGTGGCTCATCTGGGCTCCATTCAGTAAGGCAGGACTGGTTTCTGCAGGAAATCTGAATATATGCAGTCACAAATATGTTCTTAGTAGTTATTTAGAAATAACTTTGTTGTTGTTTAGTAAAACCCCATTAGAATTGTACAGTGATAGAGCAAGGCCCAGGGCACTTAATAACTGTGAGCCCTGGGCTAAAAATGAATATTTCACAGGATGAATCTTTAAACAGAAAAGGAGCAGAGTAGTGATGGGAAGTCGGAGGGGTTGGGCAAACCAGGTGTGACTGAACAAATTTATTTATGGGGGAAGCCTGATACTTCTATCCCAAAACCTTTTTGAATCTTGTTTGAAGTAACATAATCCCTTGTATCTTAATTACCTGTCATTTCCACTGTAAATGAGGTTTTGCTGGGTTTTTATGTATTAACTACAAAGTATTTGCTGCCATAAATACCCTGATACAATTGTATCACTGAATCTTCTGAGTGGAGCCACGGCTTTAAAAGAACATTTGTCTACATAGTTTATAAGGATTTCCTCATGCCCGAGGCAAGCCCTTGAAGAAAATTGACTTTGGTTGTTTGCTTTTGGGTTTTTTGCCCATTTTTGAATTAATCTATATTAGGATTACAGGAGTAACTCTCTATATCCAGTCAATACCAGTATTTTTATGCCACTTTTAAGTGTAGACCAGGTTTCAGTTTTCCATTCTAAGCTATTGCTACCTGTGCTAGCTATGAAATGACTGAAAGCACATTTTTGTGTAAAGCTGAATGGACATCCTTTCGATGGAAATGGGAATTTTGGACTGAATTGTATGACAATGCAATTTCTAACCACAAACTGTAAAAACAAAAAAAACCAAGGAAAACCTATTTAAAGCTGAAAGCCCAGTGTTTCTTGTGGTTCCCCACGCAATTGTGGATTCATTATCATCTGCTTGCGAGTTAAAAGAGTTGTTATAAAACTGAACTTCTGCATGGAAATTTTTAGAGTTCTCTCTTTTGCTTTAGCATTTGGAAAATGTTTCTCCAAGTTGTTTGAATTTAGCCTCTACAGATATGAAATTTATTTAAATTCTGATTCAGCCTTAGTTGGAATCTGTGCAAGTTGCTTTAAAACAAAGTTTAAAAACATAGTGTCAATTGGCCCAAACATTTGCTATAGGTAATATTCTGACTTTATTCTTAAGGTGGGAAGATCAGGTAAATAAGTACTTCTGTAATGTAAAAGTTATGAACAAAGCTAAGAGCAGCCCTTGTTTAGGTTGTGGCTGCTCCCACTGGGCGTCATTCCCAACAAAATGATAACAGGAATGGTTGACAAGGCTTGTATGGCATCTCTGAACAAAGGACACCCCATCTGTCAGTGGAGAAGTGCTGGTGGTTTTAGCTCAGCCTGTAAATTTAGTCTTAGCCTATAGCTGAGCATGGTGATCGTGTCCTGGGGATCTCTGCTGGGAGAGCTTGATGCCAGCCTGGGCTGGAGCCACATGGTTCCTGCTGTGAGCCATGTGCTGTCAGCCCATTCCGAGGCAGAGCTTTATCCCTGTCTTATTCCATATCTCCTGCCTCGAGTGCCTTGGAGGAGAATGGGCCCTGTGTGCTCCTGAGCAGGCACCGAGGCAGCCACAGTGCCCTACAGAGTCCCACATGTTCTACTGATTATCCAGCACACTTAAACTTTGAGTTATAAGGGTGACCCCAGCCAGTTGGCTGAAAAAATATATTTGACATCATTGAAAATGTATGCTGCTGCTGAAGCATGGATTTTAATTTGAGGAAAATGTCGGCCGTAATCTAGCATACATTAAAAAATATATCTTTTTATTTCCATATGGGTCACGTTAAGGAAAATATTAAAAAAAAAAAAAGCCAACCCTATTATATGAAGTCTCATTAAAGCAGCCTGGAAAAGTTTAGCCAATTTACAGGCTATACATCTTAATCTCCCCAAATTACAGGACCGATAGAAAAACGGGTGGTTGAGAGGGAAAGCGGGTCCAGCAGAACCTGGCTGGGGGCCAAACAATGGATCAAGTAGCCCTTGCTTTCACTTGACTGCTACCCCTTGTTATTTAAAGAAAAGAAAGCATTTTCAAAGAAGGGCCTGGAAATGGCAAAGCATGGAACGTACTTCCTTCTCTGGGTGAAAACTAAAAGCCAAAGCTTGGTTATTTTAACATGGTGTTTTGGCCCAGCTCTTTGGTGCCTGCGCAGAGATTTTCTCCGGAGAGAAAATAAAGTATCTGCAACTCTTCTTAGTTTTAGCAGGCAGGTGGTTTAAGGACTGATGGTACCATCTTGGATAGTGTTTGTGGGGAAGCCAAAGGTGGAATGGGTATAGGGGTGCTAAAGGATGCAGGGGAAGAAGGCAGGAAGCAGAGAGGTGTGAAATGGCAGAGAGGTCATTGTCACCAGTAAATTCAGTGCTCTGTGTGTGTTGCACTGTATCACAGGGCTCTGCCCAGTGGCAAAGAGGGTCTGTGAGGGGAGCATGGAGAAGCTAGGGATAAAGGTTAACACTTCTTGCATTGTTCCAAGAGACCAGACATTGTAGAAAGTGTGGAGAGGAGGTGAAGTGTCCTGATGTGAGTTAGCAGATGTTTTAAGAGCCAGCAAAGGGAACAATCCTGATCAGCAGAAAGAGGAGGAAAAAGCTGCAAGATCTTGAGTGTTTGTAAACCATCCTGCTCTTAGCTAAAGCTGAAGCTGTCCTAAAGCATCTACAAGATAGTAGGGTATGACAGGTACTAGGCTGGTCTAAGAGATGTGTTGTGTCTGTATTGTTTTCAGCGCAAAAGAACTTGCACTGCAGCTTGGAGCAGAACTGTGTGGCAGAAATCAGTGGTGTTTTCCTCCTGCAGGTATGATTGTAGCCTCATCACCTGTTTCTGTGGAACCAAGAAAGCCAACTGGCTACCTGTGTAGATGGAGGTGCTCACTGCTTGCCTCCCTGTGTCTGTGCCTGTATTAACCTGCTGTGCATTGATGTATTTATTAGACAAATTATGGGTGACTGACAAAGCAGTTCTATACATTTTTGAGAAGACTTTATCTCCCTGAATCATTTATTTTATGCTTTTAGATCAGGGGAAGTTGATGGCGATGTGTATTTTTCTGTGCTCTGGTAGCCAGTGCTTCACTATGGGATTCCATGAACTGGATCTTGAAATTTCCTATTCCTGCCTTCCTATTCCTCAAGCCTTCTGGCCAGGGATTGCCCCATTATCAACGTAACAACCAAAGGGAGGGGTTACACTTTTTGTTTGGCCAGCTCTGGCTTGTTTGAGGAATTTCCTGCAACTTGTTTGCTCCAGGAAACTTAGAGCTTGGCAAATGGGCTGCTCAGCCTGATTTCTCGTGGATATGAGAGTGGTTTTTCATGTGTTTGCCATGCCCTACCTATTTCTGCTTTAGCACTGTTTCTTTCACAGCACTTGGAAATATTGCCTGCAGGGGCTGAGGCATTCTCTGTGCCTTCCATGTGAAGTGGGTGCATGTGGGAATGTGAGTATGGGCGTGTCTTGGAGGCAAGTTTATTAATACCACTGGAGATAATGGCCTTGGCAATATTTTGAAGCATCCTGCTCCATTAAATTATAGACTTTGTGGAGACAAAGAGATTAGGGAGAGCAAGGAAGATTATTTCACAAAGCATAATATTATTGTAATTTGCTGGTCTTAAAAACTTTGCAGAATTCAGTGGGAAAAATTAGAGGCCTTAAATATGCTGAAGTTCCTACAGCTACACTGGATGACTGACTCACTCCACCTTGCAAGTTAGTGTCCAAGAAGGCACAAAGAAATACATGTTTGTACACTGATAATATTAAAAATATTTGTCATTGATCAGTTGTGTGTTTTGTAAAAAAACCCTGAATCCTTGGCTTTGTTGAGGTCTGCTAGGATAAGTAATAGTGCATATTTTCTCCTGATTAATTTAATTTTTTCCATCCCTGTTTTTGTTCATGGTTTGTCTGCAAACAGACCATAGAACATCCCAACTATTCAGCATTTATGAATTCCTTTCATCATCTTAAATGCAAATACTTCAAGACGGGGCCAGGATTTCTTATATGTTCCTACCATGCTTTAATAGAACAGTGTCTCAGTCTGGAGTGAATTTGGTTGTCTAGGCAATGCTTTTCCTGTGTATAGTAATTTATTTTCAAAAGAGATTTTTTTTTTACCTGTTTCTTATGTACGCCATCTTTTCACAATTTTGTTAGAGAAAATGTCTAAGATTTTCCCAGCATTCCAATTGGATTTTCATGACTGCAGTTCCTCCAGCTGTTCATATTTACATTAGACAGCTCTGCCATGGGCTTAGTGACTTTCATTTGAACCAAGCTCCTAACACCTTCTCTCAGGTAGGCTACAGACATCATAGATTCCTACTGATTTAATTTGCTTTTAATAGTAATTTTTGTTGCCCATTACCATTCTTCTGTATGAGTCGTAATATCTGACATATGCATAAATCTGGTCAAGGTCTTCTGACAGAAGGAAAAATTATACTTTATTTATTAACATCTGCACTGAAAAGATGAAACTTCTGTGATGTATTTTTCTGAGATACCAGGAAGAAGTGTGACCCCATGTTCTATGGGTTTTCTTCTGTGATAACTTTCTTTTGCAGCCTTCCTTTTCCATGGGATTTCACTGAGGTAGTCACCAGTCCACAGTTTCTGCTGTCCACATTTGAAAACCCAGTGAATTCAGATGTATGAGCTGGCACATGTCTCTGTCATTTCCAGAATAAATCTGCACATAGGTGTCACTGTACTGGTTCTGGGGCTTTATGCTTCTGTTAGATCTTACACCCTCTGGTAATTGTGACTGATGTCTCTAACCTTTATCCTGTCTGATATTTGGGTGCTTTGTCACTGCAGCTCATTCTTTGTTCACACCACAAAGTTTGTACACCTGCCTAGGTGCAGCTTCAAGCTACACCAAGGAATTTTAGTTTTCTATTTCTTCATCACTATAAATGGAACCCTTTATTACAGAGCACTGGTCCTTTGCAGGTACAGTGCTTGCATTTTATCTTACCCAGAGCTCCTGAAATCTTTTGTCACACTGACACTTACTGTACTCTTTTTCCCATATTAAACATCTTAACAAGTTCTTCAAGGCTACACCTCTGTTTGTGATTGCTTGAGTATCTGGAAAAGCAGGACTGTAAAACCTGGTGTGTGTATATATATATGTACTATAGAAAGGGAAATTTTGAATTCTTAGAATTCTTTATTGTGTATGTTATATTTACTGCTAATTGGAATAAATACCCTGCACTCTGCATGAAATTCCAAACACTGCTCAATGGGAATCTTGACTGTTCCCTACCCCTGAAAGTTGAAAGGGAAAGTATGCTTGCTTCACCTGCTATTTCAATGCTGACTGAATTTATTGAGGAAGCTTTTCCCTAAGGTGGAAAGTTAAAAAAAATTTTGCTGATTGACCCCAGCTAGAACTGTCATGGTCTCCTGAGGCAGCTCTCCCTCTCCCCTGGGAAGGAAGTTCATACAAGTTCCCCAAGGTGAGCCTATATCTTTTACAGGTATAGACAATAATACTGTGTGGCTGTGCATACACTGATGATGTTTTCCTCTGCCATGGAGATGAATGCAGGTCATTTGGTCACAACCCACTAATTTAGGCAGCAAGAAAATAGGTAAGTGTTTGTCTGTGACTGTATCTTTAACCTCTACTGTAGAGGCACCCCAGGGTCGTGGACAATGTTTAGGGCTGATGTCTTGGTAAGATCTGGTCCAATTTCTGCTCTGCTGCTGATCCACGTCTTTGTGGGGTTTGCAGTCCTTAAGACTTCTTGTGAGTGTTGGTGAAGAAACACATGTAGAGTGCTGGAGCAGCTGGTAGGCTCTGCTTCTGTCTGACCCAGTCCCTGCACCCTCTCTCCACAGACTTGTAACACCTTAAAATTAAAATATAATGCCTTAATATTAAAATACAAAGTTTTAAATGGTCCTGACCTTGACAGGACCTAAAGCAGTTATTTCCACTTTGCTTGTATGTCCTGACTTGTATTTGGCAGCACTACAACCACTTGAATATGTGCGTGTTACTGAGAGATCTATTTGGCTTTTCTGTTCATTATGCTCTTTACTGCCTCCTTGTCATTCTAATCAACTCTTCTTTTTAGTCAAGAGAGGCATGAAAGAAGAAAACAAAATCCAGTTCTGAAAAAAGCTATATACTGAGCTCTGAGGAAACCCCTTTGATGCTAAAAATATGATGTAATGGTTTCAAGAACAAAGAATGTCCATATCGTACTTTCTGTTGTCTGGTTTTGAGGAGCTTATCTTGCCTATTTTCCCACCAATCATTTATTAAAAATAATTAATAGGGTAAAAATTAAAATCAGAATTCAAAGTATCTTTTAGCTGACTTCAATATACCTTAAGCATGTGGGCACTTTTGAAAATTTGACCCTGTCAGTACATTCTGTGTCCTTCTCTGAACCCCTGTCTTGCTTCTCTAGAATGTGAAGTGCTCTAGGGGAGAAGATACCAGGGTACATGTTTGCACAGCATCCGTGATCCCAGGCTCTCATCCTCAGAGCTCTTAGTGCTGCTGTCATGTAACTGAACGTGTCTCCTTTGAAGTGAACTTTTCCCAGGTCTCGCAGATCCGCTGCTGAGGCATCAGGTTAGCGCTGAGCAAACCCGTTCTGGGCTGTACAGGCCTCCCACTGTACTTAAATTGGCTGGGCTGGGACCAACATGGCACGGAGACAAAAGCAGCTCTAGCTGTCCTGGGGAACAATGAAACAACCTTAGCTAGTGCTGCAAGAAAGCAGGTAGGGAATGTCTTTGTGCTGTGCTAATGCTGGGAAGTTAGCACAAGAAATCAGGTATACAGCTCCTGAGAGCTTCTGGAAAGCAAGAGGAGTGAGTTTGCTTTCTTTCCTTTTTTCTTTTTTTTTTGTCAAAGTTTAAGTTGATTCTCTCATCTATTCTCTTGCCCCCCTTCCCCCTCTGCTCCCTAAGCCTGCTTTTGATTTGGTTTTATTGGCTAGTGAAAGGAATCATTTACTAGTCAAGGGCCAAGCAGTGACAAAGGAATGCAGGTAAATTAGTTTCAGTTCCTATTTCTCCCCGTCTTCCTCCTTTGGAATTTGAGCTTTAGAAAATAAAGTCCTTTTACCCATACTGCCCCCCTCTTTTTTCCTAAAAGGCTTTCCCCCCTTCTCAACCTCTCTTTCAAGAACTTCGTTTTTGTAACTAAGAAAACCCCCATTAAAGTACCTAAAATGTCAAGGTGTACAACGCATTCAATGAAATCCAACCGAAATGCATTAAAAAAAGCCCCACAACTTTCTGCATGCACCTTAAAAATGCAGAAATTAACTGAGAGTGTCATAAAGCTTGTTTTAATGAATAACTGTGTACACACTGGAAGTTTTACATGCACATATATCATGCTTCAAATGCTTAAATGTAGTTAAAGTTTAAACATTTTGCAGAAGAAGATATGCAAAAGAACTTGCAGAGGATCAACATGGAGAAAACCTGTATGTTCAGTCTTTCACCACTCAGTATTATTGAAGTATTAAGCACTAAGTAATAGTGTTAGCATTCAAACTGTCTTTCTTTTTTCTTTTCTTGCTTTTTCCTCCTTTGTAGCTTATCTTCCTTTGGACAACTTGCTTCAAATATACCTGGATGTTTCACCAACTGTACTCTTAAACAAAAATCTTTAGAGGTTGAGGCCTTCTTTTCATATCACATTGGTGTCCTTGGTAAATAATGTAGTTTAAAATGCTCTGTGATGTTAAATAGTACACAGCGTTGTGGCATTAATGACAGAAAAGGGTTTGTTTCTCATTGGTGGCTATTTCTACTAGTTATTTCCAATTCCTGACATAGAAATAGAACTGTGATTTATCTTTTTTTCTTAGCGCAGCAGAAAGTTGTGTATTCAGTCTTAGTTGACTTCATAATTGGATGCATTTTGTGTTCCTGCATGCACAACACAAACTTGAAATACAAAAGAACTCAGTTCTGTCTAAACAACTGTAAAGTTTTGGACAGCAGCTGGAAGAAGCCAGGAAATGTAAGTTAAGACTGATATTCCCCACTTGCCTCATGCTATTGTGAGGAAAAAGCACAATGATGAGAGAGGTAAGAACACAACGTCAGTCCTAACACTGCATTTCCTGGCTTTTGTTGGTTTGTGTCACAGCCCTAAAAAATTGTCTTTAATTTCCTCAAAAAGGGGGCAAATATATTTTCCAGAGTGGTGTATTACATACAAATGTAATTTATCTGTCCAGGCAGAACATTGGCTGTTGGGGGAGTAGAATCAGAATTTGCCGTGATTTTCTCAGCAAAATCTCTCCTGTATTTTCTAGCTGTGTTTAAGTTACTTTCGTTTGTGATTTCCATCTGATATTCAAATGACTGTTGGAGACCAAAAAATTCCTCCTCCCAGTGGAGCAGTACCTTTCATTAAACACCTACTAAAGGTGTTTTTACAAATGCTTTCTAAAGTTCAGTGGTGGTCTGCTTTTATTTGATTTAGAGCCACTGAGTCAGTTTCTTTTCTCCTGGCGGGTTTAGGAAGTACAGAACTTGCTTGGAGCTGGGAGGTCAGATGGAAGGAGTGAGATCTGTTGTGTCCTTCCCAGAACAACGCTTAGGTTGGATCCAGGAGCCACTGCAGTAAGAAATGCAGCTCTTGGTTGTGTCAGAACTGAAGGACGAGATTCTTGTTCTGTGGTGTGAAAGGAAAACGGAGCTGGTGTATATTCATAACTGCATGAGTGACAAGTTATGGTCATTTTTATCTGACATAGCTGGAATTTTTTCTACTTCATGATTTTGTTAACAGAGTTTTAAATATTCTCACATGATGTGCACATCTTGTTACATTTGTAACTCCTTGGCCAGTATATGAGGCAGACCACCTCCACTGATTCGATATTAAACCTTGTTTAAATTCTACAGATTCTTTAAAAGCATCACTGTAAGCACAACTAGATGTCTTTGCACTTAGTAGTCCTATATAACAGGATCATATCAAGGATGCACAATATTTGTACAGGTTCCCTCTGGGAGACATCATTATTATTATTATTATTATTATTATTCACTTAAAGTAAATATTTTGAAATACCAAAAGATGAGATTTATTTAATTTTCTTTAAATATATACAGAGGAGGCAAAAAGTTATCAGAAATATCAAAATCACATTAAGTATCTAAGTTATGGATATGAACATGAAATGTCCAATTAAGAATTCTTGAGCCCAATATTCTCTCTACCCTTGAAAACAAATACGTGTGCTAGTAATCTAAAACTTAAACAGTCAGATTTCCTGCTGCAGTGAGCTTCCATCCATTTTTCCTGAAAGAATGGTTTGAGGAGGAAGTGTTTGTACAATATTAAAAAGAACAGTGACAGCAATAACTGAAATTTTATAACAATAAAAATTTTGCAAATATTGGCCCATTTTTGTGATTGATTACACAGGTTTAAATGTTAAAACATTATAATGAAGCCTCTCTGCCTCTATAGGAATTTTTATCAGATAAACAAAAGTCTTGGGATCAATGGATACTCTTGTCTCAAAACCAGAATGATTCATTTTCTGGTCTGCACCCTCCAAGATATTTTGCATAGTGAATTGTGTCTTGATGAAGCAATAAACTGGATTCTGATAGTCTACCCCACTTTAGATATATTTATTTCTCAGAAAAGTAACTGAATTTCACAACTTCAAACCCAAACTGGAATTGGAAGTCATGTAATACAGGTATTTAGATCTGTGTATGATTCCCAGGTTTGTATTCAGTGTATTTTAAAAACTGGTCATATACAAATATCATGGACTTTGCTGTATATGGTGAGCACTTTTTCTGCTTTAGTATGGTGCTGTTAAACATAAGAGTTTAAAAAACACATGTGAAGTCTATAATTATAGGGGTTAAGCTAGAAGGACAAGGCCAAAGCAGTTTGGTCATGAAGACTTTCACTCACTCCGGGCAGTTCTCCATACATGCTCCCGCCTTCGCTAGTTCCACAGGTAGCAGATTAAAATCTTTGGGAAGCGGCCGAGGTCAGCCCCAGCTAAAGGAGGCTGAAGGGGAAAAGGGGAAGAGCGTTTGTGAGCAATTTGCGATCATTTGGGGGCTCCGGGCCGAGGCGCCGCCGTGCCCCGGCCCGCGGCCTCCAGGGGCCGCTGTGACACCACGAACCCCGGACCGTGGCTGCTTTAAGGGTTCCTTTAAACAACAACAAAACATCCAACTTTGAAATCTTTTTTGTCTTCAGATGTTCCAAACCAGGATTCCAGCAAAGGAAATGAAAAAGGGAAACTAAACGAGCTTTCCCCCGCCCCCCCTTTCTCTCTCTCTGGTTTCTATTTGTAATACTTTATTTCTACAACAAGCACAAACCACTAGAAAGGCAGAAAACAAAATATGAATTTTTCCTTCCTTTTTCACTGTAAACCTCTGTAAAAACAATGAAAAAAATTCTGGACTATATTAGATGGCCTGTTTCTTGTTTCTTCTTTTTATTTTTTTATTTTTCTCTTTTTTTTCCCCCTGTTTCCCTCTCGCTTTCTGTTATATTCATTGAACTGTTTGCATTTTAACTTTGCAGGAGGAGGAAAAGAGGAAATAATGTTTTGTAGAAATACGCAGTAAATACCAATTGGACTACACTAGAGGCAGCAAGTGATGGTATGGTTATGTTTTATGTCAAAATTCATCCAAACAGGACAGAAAGTACTGGATTTGGTGTTAAGAAGCTGCATCTATCAGACATGATAGCCTTCTAAAGAAGAAAAGCCTATGTAATATTCAAAAGAAAAATGGCACTTGCTACATGATAAAGATTTCATTATAGGTCTCCATCAAACATTATCTTACATTCTGGAAACAAATAATATATTATATAAAAGAATTTACTTGATTCATACATTTAATTAGGGTTTATTTACTGTGGGCTATATAAACACTTTTGTTTCTATTAGAGGAAGGATTTGTATCTGCGAGTTCTGCCTTGAACATTTCAAGTTAAAAACAAATGTTTTAAGAAAAGACACTAACATAAAACAGCCCAGTGTTGGCTTTGTGTCTTTGTAAATGTCTGTGGCGGTTTCTCCTTGTCTGAGGGAAAGAGCCATTCATTAAATTAAAAGTGAACCAGTTAAACTGGACCTTTCATTGAAGAAAGTCTCCCAGTGATCCGTGCTTTATTTGGTGGATTGTCTTACAACACAAATAAACCAAGGGGTTTTTTATCTTGGGATCTAAAAATACTAGAAAGAAAGGAAATCCAAGCAAGGCAGAAAATACTAGGAAATAATTTCCCATTAAACAGACCCTCTGCCTCCATATATCTCAAATCATGAAAGTACACAAGAGAGAAGGGCTCATGTTCCTTTTTCTCTCAGGTTAAAAGCCAGTGACAGAGGAAATCAAATTCAAAGGTACCGTCAATGTTTGCAGTGTTCAGAAATAGATAGGAAAGAAATATACACTGCAAATCCATCATGGCTCTTTGCTGGCAGCTAACTGCTAAATGTAGATGATGTTGCTGCCTCTGAAAACCATTGAAATAGGATCCTATGTGCATAAATGTTGTGTAAAATGCATATATATTTGGGGCAGGTTTGAAATATTTTTTATTTTCTGAACAAAATTTGCAGGCATTTATTTAGATATCTCTTTTGGCTGACTTATATCCACACTTCACATTCTCTTTTTCCTTTAAAATCTTATGCAGAGCTTTACAAAACCTGCTTAGGAACATTGTGTGATAATGAACAACAAAGAAATCAGTATAGTTTGGAAGAACAATTACAGTAAAAGATGGAAGAGTTTAAGAAATATTTTTTCCTTATGTTTTTTCTATTTTTGCTGAAATTGAAATCTTGGTGATTTTACTTATATTTTCATATTTTTGTAAGCCATTTGGATGGAGAATTTTCAAAAATAGACTTTTTATAATTGTCTACTTAATGAAAAATGGGAAGAGTAGTGGACTCTGAGACACAGAATTGAAATTCAGAATAAAATAGAGTCTTGTACACTGAAATTGGATGAATGCATAGCTGATTAAATTTTGGAAGGCAGTTAGTAGTTTGATGTAATTTTTACTTTTGGATGGTGGAACTCAGATGCTCTAAAGGAGTCCAGAGATGTTCTGAAAGGTCTCTTGGTGCTCATGCTGATGAGCAACCAAAGGCACCAACTCCCTCTGCATGATATTTACAGGCACATCTATTTATGTACAAAGACAAATTTTATCTTCTGCACACACTAAAAATAGCTTTGCCTTTATCTTTGCTTGTCAGCAGCATCCACACATAAATATAGCACATCTCATAAAATTTCTTTTGCACCCACAATGAGCCTCTAATTAATTCTACATATAATTCCATAGCATTAATTATTAATAAGTATTAAAACAATTAAAAAAAATAGAGCCATTCTCAGCATTATGACTCTGACCTAGCATGTCTGGGATGAAAGAACGTACAGAGATGATAAATGCTTTTTTTTTTTTTTTCTTGAGATAAAGACGAAACAAAGCTAAATGAAATGAAACAAATTGTCACCAGGATGCTGTAATAGGTAGATCACTTTTCTGTGCATGTGATTTTTTGTTTAGTGATATAGGCATGATTATGCTGACATGTAAAAAATACTTGCCAGTAAATTTGCTCACTTTTGTGAGTAGTGTGACCAGGTTTTAAGAAAAATGGATATCTGCATATATTCACAGATACTTTAGATAGAAAGTACTTGCAAGTTTAACCCCACGGAATCTGGTGAGGTCTGTGTGGGAAAAGTTCATGATAAAAGCACGGACAGGGAAGAGGGAAGAGATCTGTTCTCTTTTCCTTGCTGGAAGTCTGTGGTGTGCAATGCTGGGAGCAACTGTCTGAATTTTTGTGTCTCTGTAGGTCTTCACCGAATGAAAGGGGTGTGAAACTCTGCAGCTTCTGCCCGCAGCCTCAGCCATCGTGGGAGTCGCTGCTTCCTCAGAGTTCCCTGCCGAGAAGGTACTGTAGCCACTGTGAATAGGATTAGATACAATACATTCTATCAGTCACTACTAAAACGCGGCTCCTTCTGAAATAAAACAGCCAGACTAGCTCTGAACCGCAGGAATAACCTGCATCTTGACCCTTTCTCTTCTATGGCACTTGCAAGGCAATTCAGTGCAAAAAGTAGCAATGAAATGCAAAAAAATAAACTGATGGTTTACCTTTAACATTCTGATCCAGCAGAAGTTGGAAACTAAACTGTACTAGCAAGGCCTGATTTTAAAAGTTTTGGCTTGTCTGATGCCAAAAACAAAGTACGTTTCTGACTGCGATCTGGTGTTAGGGGGGAGCACATTTTCTGAAGGCTTCACTTCTCACCTGGGCAAACAAATAAGGATTCAAAATATCTTCTCCATCCAGGGCACATCACATGGGTTTAACTCATTCCAATAATATGTCTAGTCACCCTAAAAGGCAGCTTAGCTGTTCTGATAATCTGGCCATTTGTGCAGAATGGAGCACAGAGTGAGCGTGTTTACTTGTGCCAAAAATGCACATGAGGACCGTCCATGCTGGGCTGCCAAGGGCTCCTTTTTTCAAGTGGTGATCATTTGTAATCTGTGCCCTATAACTGTCAGTGTGGGCTGCCATATATCTGAATTGTCTTGAAATGTTGTTTATAAATGAAAAGGAACTTTGTGCTCTGCCTGTTTACCCAGGATTTCCTGACATTCAACAGCCTTTCTGGAATTGTAGTTTTGCTGCAGTTGCTGAATATTCACTGATATGGGAGAAGCAGCTGCTGTGAACATCCATGTAGGTTGTCTCACACTGCACAGAGATCTGAGCAGGCACCATGAGCTCAGCTTGTCTTGGATTGTGGAGAACACTTGGATTGCTTGCTGAGTCACTCCACACATGAGGTCTTGCTGCTGTCTAAAAGCCCTTTCTGTCCAACAGTCCATACTCAGAATGGTTTACAGCAGTAGTAAGAGAAAATTTCCAAATGCTTTGCACACTTGAACTTCAGACAGTTTCTCATCCTCATTAAAGCTGGTGACTGGAAGTGCACCAATCCTCTTCTGGCATATGATTCTGACTCTCTGACTGATACAGATGAGAGGGGTTTGGTGTAGCTTAACAGTTGTACTTTGAAAAAATGTTTGCCTTATACAGTTAAAAAAGAAAAAATGGTTTGGGTTGTAAAGGGCTAAAGGGTATAATCTGCACTATCTGATCCATTTGCCTTATGAGCTGCTACATTGAAGCACAAAACAGCCACTTGATTTCTTAAGCACCTGAAGAGGAGGAGAGGCAAAGGCTGGAGGGTGGAGGAGAGGGGAGCAAACAAACCCTGGCCAAGGCTTTCACCACAGAAGTTTCATTGTTTTAATTTAGAAATAGTCACACACTTAAAAGTTGCCAATTTTTTTTTCCAGCATTTCCATTAGCACATTTAAATCCCAGTTGTTGGAAAGCTTGGTACAGGTAAAAATACACTTCTCATAAGCTCTTGGAGAACAGTGAGGGAAGTAAAATAAGTAACAAAACACTTTTCCTTGATTCCCCTCCACCCCCTTCAGCAAAGTCACCTAAAAATGAGGGGATTAACTATTACCAGTCAATAAGAAGCACTTTTGAAAGAGGAAACATTGCTATCCAGATTTGAGGGAAATAAAGCATTTATTGGAACAAAAATATACTCTTTGTTCACGTTACTTCATTGAATTGTGTATTCTCTTCTAAAAGCACCAAAAGCAATTGAAGAAAATGTTTCATGCCGCTCTTTCTTTTACCACTCAACTTTTGTTTTCCTGTTTTACCTTCTTTTCTTTTTTTCCATCTTTCTCATTAAATTACTAACCAATGCTTTGCTAATTAATGCCAGCTTAATTTAATGTTTAATGACGCTCTGTCTGTGTGGGGAGTTTGATTTCTTTTTGTGATTCTGGCCTGACCATTGAGATTAGCAGCATCTGTACAAAGCTGCAGAGTCCCTTGGGGCACTGAGCAACACTTTTTTTTCACAAAATCAAAGTGACTGGCATGTAGGGTTAGTAGAAAGTATCTCTTCATAAAGTGACTGCAAATGCTTTGCAGCTTTCTGCATCAGCTGATATTTACTCACTTTCTTGTAGATTATTAAAGCTGATGGAGTTAAGTACAACATTATTGTAATACAGCTGCAAATTGAGCTGGGAAAACTATTTTTAAAAAAAATGTTGACAATTTTGTCAAATCTCATCTATCAATATTCCATAACTATTTATATAATTATACCTATCACTGGAAAACCCTAACAAATATTGCAGATGAAT
The DNA here is from genome assembly GCF_028769735.1 of Zonotrichia leucophrys gambelii. Classification (NCBI taxonomy): domain Eukaryota; kingdom Metazoa; phylum Chordata; class Aves; order Passeriformes; family Passerellidae; genus Zonotrichia; species Zonotrichia leucophrys. The sequence goes on from NC_088185.1 coordinate 8,924,942, forward strand.
ATACTTCAAGCTGTAAGTTGTTTACAAATAGTTTTCAGAGACTTTTTTCCTTAAGTATTCAAAATTTTAATCCCACTGGCCATCTAGATCACATGATACTCTTTCTGTTCCATTTTTGTTAAATAGCTCAGAACAAAGGCATGATGACTGACAAGTTTTAAGTGTCACTGCTGAAAGAGTTGGCTTTACCAGACCTGTCCAGGAAAGTTGGGCTGTGATGAGCTGGTGTCTGAGGCAACCAGGTAACTGCAAAGCAAATCCACACAGGCTCATGGTGGCTAAAAAGAGCACTGGTGCAGGCCTTGCTTGGCTCATAAACATGCACTCACTGGTGTGATAGACTTCAGTGTTTGTTGTTTCCAATCATATTATTTCTTTTGTGTATTTCTTTTTTTCTGGTGGGATTGGAAAGAAAGTGTCTTTCAGATGTGTGATGAACTTGTCCATCATAGTCTAGCTCTTAATGACTTTATGACTCCTCCTGCAATGGTAAGTAAGTTTATCCTCTACTGGCACCATCCTGCATCATTTGGATGAATACAGAAAATTAAGGAGCATTCTCAGTTTTTCTGTGAGATTATGCATTGAAGCAGAACTTATTTAGGACACAGTTGAATTCTGAGGTTTGTTTTCATTTCAGAAGAAAGACTTGCAACCTGATTGTGTCTTTTTGCATGGTAACATGCAGGAGTAGTATGCAGATTAGATGTTTAAGGGAAGCTAAGAAAATGCACATACTTCCAGACACATATATGCTTCTTACATGACTTTCACCCATTGCTTCATACAACCACTATTTACATTTGGAGCTAGTGGTTTCTCAAATGCTCAGAGCCCACAATTGAGCCCAGATTTCCAAAAGTGCTTGGCACCCAGCAGTTCTCACTGAGACATTTTTATGGCCAGATAATCAAAATTGCTCAGCATGGTGGAAGCTAGGGAGTTTTGAAAATCTAGCCACTTATTTTAATGCTCAAATGGAGGCTGGATTCTTCAGGAAAGCCGGTTCATATATTACCGTTCCTATGACTCTGTATTAATCCTGTAAGTACTTTTTTTCTCTTATGGACATACAGTCTATCATATATGTGCCCACTTTAGGACTTTCCCAGTCATTCTTCCATATAAATTGTAATTACATTGGTTTCATTGAATTTCAGAAGTTGTTGGTACCATACAAATGAAGCAAAAGTTCAAATGAAAATCAGATCCGTAATCACAGGATTTTTCTACAAGCATTTTTCTTTTCAGGCTTGACTTGGAAATGAAATAAAGACAAGAGATGCCCATTTCCAGGTTAGGAAGCAAACAATACCAAATTGTAGAGGGTGAGAGTTGCTTAGCTGAGCTGCTTTTTATAAAGCACTTTGACAGCTGAAAAGAAAAACATTGAGGTAACTTGTAAAATGAATAACTTCAGCTATTACATTTGCAATTTTCCACTCAGTGTTCCCTGTCCTACTGCGCAGAGAAACTTGGTGGGACGTAATACCCCAGCAATAATAGTCAGCTTTGACTTTGTACTCTGCAGACATTAACTAGCTCACCTCACACCCCTGCGAGGTAAGGAAATGGTGTGATTGCCACCTTGCCTCTGGCACAGCAAACACTCTAGTTAAAGTTGAGGTTTGCCAAGAGAACTGCTGGCTGTGTTTTTCCTTTCTCATTTCTCCTCACAGTTGCAGAACTACTTCTTAGTGCCCCAAGAGATGTACTTTCTCTGCACCATTCCACACACCTGATCCTTATCAACAGATGTGCTGTTCTGTTTGGGACAATAAAGGATTATTATTAATATTTTGTGATGGTTGAGATATTTCACAGCTGACCACAAAAGGTTTGTTTTACTCAGGCATTTGTTAGACGTGAAAGGCAATTCCTGTACTTTGTAGAATTTCAAAATGTGCAATTAATAGCAGTCTCCATGCCTCACAAAGTCATTTGGAAGAAGGCTTAAGGAATGTTAGAATTTCTCTGTGCTGCAGGAGGGGCACCTGGATGCAGAGTCAGCAGAAGCCATGACTGAGACAAAGAAAAGTGGGGGATTTTTTGTGGGACCTGTGTCATGCAAACCTCCTTGTTCCTCACACTGGCTGCTAGGAGCTCAGCATCCCCGTAGGAGCTGACCTGGTGTCTGGGAGTTTTGTAGCACTCAGCTTCAGTTTCTGAGGGATCCAATCTCTGTGAGTGAAGGAAAGCGTTGCAAGGCTGGGTGTTCCAGGCAAGGACTGGTTCTCTCTCCACATGCTGCCCAGTGGGGAGGTGTATTCTCAGCAGTATTTTCATACCAAAAGAATGCCTTAAGTTGGATCCTCTGAATAAAAACTAGCTTCCAGTGCATTCACCTGCAGGCTTTGTTCTACACAGTTCCTGTTGAACACCATGGTTCCTTGCTACCTCTCATCTGGAAACTGACCCTTTTTTTTGCTAAAGATTGAGCAAAGCTACCTTTTCAAGGGCACCCAGGTAATTTTCCCCAGGCTTCAGGTTCCCTTGAGCAACACACATGAGTTTGAGTCTTACTAGAAATCAGTAGATAGAAGCCCAGTTGTTTGAATATAATCAGGTACCTCTTACTGATTTCAGTAGAGATGGATGTATAAATATGTTTAATATATTGGACTATGGCATGTCTGAATTAATAGTTAGTGAGGTTTTAATCATTCCCTCAGACCCAATTTTCCTTGCTATTTGCACTCTATGCCTCTTATCTTGGCCACCAGCTCTTCTCTTACGGAGATTGAAATGCACCGTGGAACTTCTGTTTACAGGGTTTGGTTAACATTTTCCTGGGAAAGCATTAACCTTGGGATCATCCCACTCTGCTCTCTTTTTACCTCATGAAACATATGTTTGTTTACTATCTTCTCTCAGCTGCTTGTAAGCAGTAAAGTCAAGATACAGGCCTGGGGAGAGGTGGGTTGTTTGCAAACCTATATCCAAAAAGACTTCATTTAGCTAATGGTAATCAATAATGTAAGTAACTGTAGGGAGGAGATAGGTAAGAAGTGGCTTGTGTGGTGTGGGCTGATGAATTCAAAAGGAATTTGTCTTTTAATTACTTTGCTGCTTTTGAAATGTGTGCGTAAGTCTTTCCTTCAGACAAAGGGAACTTAAGCCTTCAGACAAAGAGATCTCTGACTCACTCAAGGCATTATGACACTAACTGCTTGCAAGTTCATTCTGCTGCTGGATCTGCTTCCTTAAACATCTTGTTAAGAAGCCTTTGCCAAAAATTGTATTTGAGGCTGGCTTAACGTGGTGGTAATGAACTCTTTCATCTGGTTTCTTCCAGCAACAAGTGATAGCTTAAAATGAGGGTGCTGAAAAGGAAAAAATAAGTGCTATGTTAGTACACTTATTTTTAATAGCATTACTGGTAGTGGCTGGCACCAAAATATATTAGAATCCTTTGTGCTGTTTGCTACAAGAGGTCCAGAAAACCAATGTTAATGTCTGCATACTTTGTGACAGCACCTGATATTCTTAATAACAGGGATGATAGTAGTCTCCAGGTCTCCATCCCTCCCTCTGTACCAAAAAACCCTAAACCAAACAATGTTGTTTATTTGACAAGTAAACACACTGATGACTGGCAATTGCTGTTATTAAAAATAGACTTCAAACAGTGGCCACTTCTTTGCAAGATCATTAAAAATCTACTGGCACCTGTATGCAGATTAAATTGACAGCTTGAGCTTTTGCTCTTGTATTCTGCAATCTTTTGCCCTTGTAATTTCCAGTGGAGAATTATTCACTGTCTAATCTAAGACGTTTAATTCCCTGGTGGGTAAAGCACAGACAACAGCTCCTGGTGGAAAAAGTAGTACAGTGATATTATTCACCTTAATGCCTTTACTGCCAGCTCCTCTTGCGCTGTTGTCCTGTTTTCTGAAACCTTTTCCTACTACTAGAAGAAGACAAAGTTAGGTTACAAGATTGCACCTGAAGCCCCAAGCTCAGATCTTTCAGTGTATAACTTTAATGTAATTTCAGTCAAGAATCTGTCTTGTGATAGTTTCATGCAGTGTTCAGCCTGCAAACTGAATGATTTAATTGCCCTGCAGGGTATGCAAACCAAATAAAATTAAGTCCACGTGAGCTACTGTCATCTCTTTTGGCTTGACAAGAAAAGGTGATGTTAGTTTTGCATCTGCCTTAGTGTTATTAAATCTTTCAGTACTTTGGGTGTGTCATACTTTGGAATTTCATTAAAACCTTATCATTAACTAAAGGGTCATATTGCTGGTCTTGATCATGGTAGAGAATAGCCTGAAATTGTGTTCCCTAAGTATGGTAATGGTTGAAAAAAAGAGAAAGTTGGTGAAAATAGTTCCCACTTTGTTCTTTTGGAATCCAAAAGTACTGCTTGCTCTTAATTTATTTTTCTCTTTGTTTTTAAAATCCTGTGACTGCCTTTCAAAATCATGCAATTGTGAATTTACACATCAGTTTTGCAGATATGGGAAGGGGCAGTTCTAAATCCTCTGTAGTGGATTCATACTGGGCAGCTCCTGACTGAGTGATGGGAAGTGCCACATTGACTCAGAGGTTCATTCTGGAAGCAGATTTGTGCTATGGAGAATGTAGACATTACTTGGCATTTGAGGTAGTGTCTGTGAACCAGGATAGCCATGCCTGTAAGATTGCATCACTGCAGGTGTTCCCTTTCTGCTAGGCAACACTGGGAATGCCTTGGATTTGGTAATTCATGGAAGAAAAGCCTGTCATTGCTGTCTGTGCCACAGTGTTTACAAGCCCAGAATCAAGCTTTGTAAAATGAATCCTTTCTCCTGTTGAGCAAACACACCAGGGCCTTCTGCTGTCTCCCTTTCCAAGTAACATCACAGGCCACACTGCTCTGGCAGAGCATGCCTAAGCCTTTTGTTTCAGCAAAATGCACACCTGCCAAGGACAACATGAAGCTTTACCAGCCAGTGTTTCTTCAAACAGTGCTCTTGCCCTTCCACCCTAGCCAAAGAATACTTGTGTGTTGCTGCCAATTTCTGCCACTGGATACAAGCAGTGGGGAATGCAGGAACTGTCACTAAGTCTCCAGAAAAACAAGACTTGGTGTATTTTGGCCAAAAAGAAATCCATAATCCTTAAGAAACAAAGATTGCATTTCATGGACATCAGTTTAATGGGAATGGAATGGCAGAGAGATGTAATTCATATTCAATGGGATGTATATAAAGTAAGCCAAAACAGTTTCTTAGCTGAAGGCAGGTCTATGATCTTAGTCCCATTAGGATACCTCTGGAATGTTGCCCATTTCTGCAGTGGAGTTGCAGTGGATTTTCATGAAACACACCAGCATCTGGCCCATGGCAGCAGCTCATCTGACCTGATCCACTGGTAGCTGAGGTTGGTGTGTACCTCATTGGGAGCATGTCTAGATTTTCAGATAGCATATTTTCAACCAGTGTCTTTTCCAAACTCTCTGTTTTTGAGGGCAATCAGCATCTGCTTTAAGGGTATTTAATGACTCTTCAAATGTGAACAGTCCACTGGCAAGGCAACAATATCTTACAAGAAATGACACATCTGTTGAAGAGTTTAAAAGATTTTCTTGTTCTGTAACTTGGAAATTTCTTCACTGCTCAGGATTCTCTGGGTAGAAATAACATCCAATATAATTGTTACTTTCTCTTTGTTCCCTCAGAGTATAGATTGTGGAATGTCTCTTGAGCTTGAGCTTTTTTCAGTTTATGAATATTGTTTCTGTTACAGCTTCTATATTCAGTAAATGGGCAGGAGGAGAAGAACACCCAAGATTTAAAACACTTGGTGAGGGAATGATAACTATGTGGTTGTTTTATTGTGTCCTAGTCATTTTTCAAACTACTACATAATCCTTAGTGGAAACCCCAAATGAATTTGTTTGATTAATTAATGGGTTGCTTCCTTAGCAGGTATGACTTACAGTTAATGGAGCTATAATAAGGCTATGTTGATTTGTACTGTGGATCCAACTCTTTGAAGCAAAGAACTATGAAGTACTGAGTATTCTCTGTGGGTGTGCAGAATTAAATATTGTCCATAGGGTGTGTTCATGCATATGTTAGAATTTATGTTTTTGGGCCCTAACTTTCTTTTTGATGTGTTATAAAGAAAAGGTCTGGGAGATTCCCTTCTTACCCCACCTCTAAAATACTCAGCAGTTCTTTCTGAGGTTTATATTATATTGTGCTGGGAACAAACTGACCAGGTTTGTGTCTTTTTTTTTTTTCCTTCTCTTCCCCCCCCCCCCCCCCGCCCCCCAAATGGTTCAAAACTATCACTTTAGGTTTCTCATTGTCAAGGTTTTATTTCAACCATCAGAGAGAACAGGCAGATTTAGTAACAAAGATGTTCAGCCCCCTTGGCCATAATGTTCCTGGGCTTCAGAGTAATGTTAAGCAGTCTGCATCTACAGTTTGAAAACTTGAATTCAAGGATCTAATACAAAACAGGTAATAAGCAGAGGAGCAGAGGGCACAGAACTGTGCTACTTTATTCTTCTCAGTACAGTGATCTTGGCTGAGCTTTGCATCTTCTATATTGCCCAGTGGAAGATGTGATAAACTGAATGGCAGGAGAGGGTTGTGGTATAGAAGTTTCTGTATGTTGGAGGACAAGATCCTGTAGTTTTTAGCATCTACACAGGGTATCTACATTTAGGAAGAGTCAACAGCACTCCAAGTTTGGAGACCTCCTTGGTGGAGTTCTTCAAAATGATATTTATAACTAAGTTGAAAGTAACTTGAATTAGGCTTTGACAGTTACTGGTTTCAATGACCATGGGAAGGGGATAGGAGATGAAGTGGATGCTTACCTGTTTGTTCTTAGAAAAGACACTGGTGTTGGTATAATCAGCAGAACACTTGGCCTTCCCTTCCCCCTGCATCAGGACCACTGTTCCTTTGCACAGCTTTTATATTGTGCATAAGGACCAATAAATAACAAGGGAGCCTATAAATAAATACAGCTGTGAGCCAACAAAGACTTCTGACAAATGATGTTTATTGAATTTCTCACGTGTGGTCCAGTTTGAATCCAACAGTAGGGCTTGCTATGTTTTTTAAAGTATATTTTGTGCCCAAGCTTGGGATTGCCCTCTGTTGGACTAAGGAGATCTCTGGCTAGCTGAGGAAAGGAGAGGAATGTGTGAAAACAAGAGGTTTTTTCAGTGAAGCTAGGCTCAAGGTATTAACTTTAGACAAATCAACCCAAGATCTGCTGATTATTTACATGAGAGGGTTTATGAGAGAAAACAATATCACTGCAAAGTGCTGGCTCAGATAATACACACCTCCCTTCAACAATTCTACCTGATGCCATTGTCCTGGAAATGCAGTAATCCATAACTAGATTTAAGTCCATTTTATAGTAGCCTTCAAAAATGGTAGTCAGGTATGTGTGTAGGTGTGGGCTGTTATGGGAGGTGTTGTATAGACAAGAGCACAGAAAGCCTCAGTCCCAAAGAGCTTGAAGTCTCCCACTGAAGCAGAAGTTCCAGGTCTGCTGGGTGCATGGAGTTCATTGGATCTCACCCATAGCCACCATGGGAGCTCTAGTCAGGTAAATTGACAAAGCATTAATTACTTCAAAGGAGAGCTAATGAGGCAATAAACCACAAGGGTGAAACTCAAATGGTTTATGGTGCCATTAGTAGACTGAAATGGAATTATAATTAGAGCAGGGCAAACGATTCATAGTCCACAATTTATCCAATGGATTTAGTGCTTGTTTCTGTTCATGAATTATGCACAAGTAGGCATATTTTAGGAATGTATTCATTGTTTTCAATTGCTCAGCAACCACTTTATATGGAGAGATTTCTGCCAATATGAGTAGGCTTATACAGTTTGCATCTGGTTCCTCTTTGCTTGGGGGGCTTTGTGTATATATTTGTGCTCTGCAGTGGCTCAGTGAAATTCTATGGTGTTTCTACTTTCTGGAATGTTATAGAAAAACACGTTAATTGTACTGGGATATGTAGCAATTACCTAAATTTGAAGGAAAACCCTTTTTGATCTTCAGAGATGGGTTTTTTGCTTGATGAACAGTCCTTCTGTAAATAGCTCAGCAGTAGGGCAAGACTTGCTCAAACATCCATCCCCTAAAATGAATAAAATTTGTGTGTCCAAATGAAAATGTGGTTCAGAAATAATGAAACATGATCAGGAAAGCTTCATTCCACTGCTTAGATCCTGACTTAAGTGTAGAATAATTCAAACATTTGTTGAGTGACAGTCTTATTTTGGGCTTTGAGGTGGTGTGGGGTTGAGCTCATAAAATTCCTCTTGGTGCTCTTCCAGTTTGCATAAAGTACTTGTATAATAAAAGAGATAATCCTCTGTTGTGGGACATCTTTCCTGTATGCTATCATTCATTTGGATTTATACAGGGAAACAATGTTGCTGAGAGGGGTCTAATGTTTGAAAATGACTGTGTGCACTCTCAGATACTCCTCGTCCTTGCGTGGTGTGTTTGTCTCCATCTGGCTGTGCACGTACTAGTGTGTCACAGGCTCTATTGGTGACATCCAGCTCCCTCACAGACCAAAAAAAATGGGGGTACTTGGGAGTGTCCAGTCCTCTATCCAGTGAGATGTTCTGGTGTGTTAGACTCTCAAGTCAAAATGTCTTGGGGACCAGTCTGTCTTTTTGTTACATAGCCCTGTTCTCTTCTGTGAAGAACCTATTCAGAAGAGACAGAATTAAGCCACAAACCTTTATCTTCTCACATTGCTGTGTCCTCTAGCCTGGCAATCAAGCATTTGGTTCTTCTCGCAGGTGATTAAGAAGCTTAGTTTCTTGGAGTGAGGATGCTCTGTGCTGCCCAGTGGTCACCTGGCTTCATGTTTGTCTTCCTGAATAAATCATGCATTCTCCTTTTTGTATGACATGTTTAGCTCCATTATTTAAGAGCTTCAACATATAGCTCTTGTTTGTTCTTACATTTGTTAATATCTAACCATGAATTACCCATGAATGGGCTAATTAGGCATTAACCATATATTATGCACCACCCTAAGAATCAGAACTTTCACAGACATCTATGTACTTAGTAACTTAGAATATTCCTGGGCTAGAGATGTCTGCATGTATTTATTAGGGAAGTGCTTGCAAATCCTGGCCTACTGGGTAGTTACAACATAGCTCAAAATCAGAGCAAGTCATACATGGAACAAGTGCCTTGTAGGAAAAAAGGTCAGGATCTCAAATGGTGAAATATGGATCAGGAATTTGATGACAACTTATCCTTTCTGAGAGGACAATATTATTGGAACTGATTTTTAGTTTACATGTATGAACACTTTGAATGAAGCTCACGTAGAATGAAACGGAAATAGAAAAACTATCCATGTCCTGTGAGATTATTTTGTGAGTTCTAATACTGTAAATATATTCTATACTTTATTAGAACAGAGAGACACTTTGTAACAGCTTGTGTTCTTTATATTCTGGGTACCTATTGATATTATTCTGCCATGGTAGGTTAAAATTTCTGTTAGTGCAGTGATGATGAAAATCATCAGTGCAGAGGAGAAATGAACAGAAACTCAAGGAGTCCTGGAGGTGGTCAACATAGAGATTGAGGCAAATTCCACAGAACCAGCAGTAGGTGATGCTGATGCCAGAAGTGTTCAGTAGCATCAACAGTCATTCTCTGGTGTTCTTCAGTGAGCGGTGTGTCAGACTAATTGAGGTGCTGTTGCCTGGCCATAGTGAGCCTGGCTGGTTCTGTCTGCCTTGTGCTGTCTCTCCAAGAGCTCAGCAGCACCTCTTCTGTCTGCTCCCCTCCTGAAACATTTTCTCAACTGATACTTGATGGGCCTCAAAATAGCATTATAAAATCCTGTCTGTAGGTCCAGTAGTGCTCATGAGGCTCTAAGGTTTCTACTGTCCAGCTCTCCACCAACAGTGTTGTATGGTCTGTCTCACTTTGGACTTTCTGTGTCTTTGTACATGACCCAGCAAAACCAGCTCCAACTGTGAGTCACTGTACAGTAAAATAACAAAGTTGTTATTTAGATGTTTGAATTAAAAAGATTGTGGAGCCTGTTTCTACCAAATTACTTTCCTATCAAATATTAATAAGCTTGGCTGGTTGGGGGTTTCTTTCAGAAGAAAAATCCAAGAGACATAAATCTATATTAAAGCCTAAGTTCCTTTCAAATGGAACTTTATGCATATTTGCTGTGGTTTCTCACTTTCTTTTTACTCAAGTGTAACAGAGGAAAGTCAGCAAACCCCACAACATTGTTATTTTCTCTCTTCCATCTTTTAGACACAAAATTGTAATTTGAATGCTGCTGTTTTCCCTAGCATGCATTTCTGAGAGTCTGCCCGACACAGAGATGACATGATACATGATGAAAGCCAAAGGGTTAATCTTCTAGGGACTCAAGACTAATGGCCCAGTAATGCTCACCCAAGAGGGAATTGTTGTGGCTGTTTCAGATCTCACTCTTAGTCACTTTATAATAATTTGGAGATTTCCACTGGAACTTAGGTGGCAGTAGGAGCAGCTTTTAATAAGAGACAGCAGGGCTTGAGGTTGATGCCTTGTACCTTGGATCAAAACCTTGCTCCTACATCTCCTTCATCTACTACTGAAACCTCTTGTTGCAGGGCTATATGTGGCAGAAATTCAGAAGATACTTCAATCCCTATCAGTGAGGCCTTAAATTTTCATTAAAACCACTCTTTGCAGCTCTCCTTCTGCCATGATTGTTATATAGGTACTAGGGAGTGCAGATTACTTTTGGGAGCATCCATATATGTGGTACCGAGAGTTTCTGTATATATGTATATTTACATAGATATACATATATATAGATGCATATATGCATTTACATGCATTCAGACAAGTCATGGAAAGTATAAGTGCATGTTTCTATCCATGGTTTTTGATCAGCACAGAGGTGTGTGCACAGGGGAGTTTGTGGAGCTCTGCATGTGTCATGGAAGTAAACACTGCTTATTTCGGATTCTTCCCTCTGATTTTTGTTGCTGTGGGAATTCTGACTTGCATCAAATCCTCTTGAGCAAATGGTTTGGATTTGGGGACTCCTCCCCTTGCTAATGTGCTCTACCAATCTCTCTCTTATTGAAAGAAAGAAGAAGAAAGATGGAAGGCAGGAGAGAGAGCAGTGTAAAGGTCAGCCAGCACTGCAGCCCGACACAGAGATTTATAACCCTCCAAATTCTCCCTCACTCTGGCAGCATGTCTTTACAGACTCACATTATCTCTATTAATACCAGCCACAAGGTCATTACTCAGGCACTGAGCCTTCCTCCAGCATAAATATTTATACAAGGCTGACCTGCGGCTGCTGCGTTTGCCTTTTATTTGATTTCTGCCGCCTTTTGTGTCTGTCAGTAATGTCTTTAGCTGCTCTGGCTGGGACAGGGGGAGCTCAGAGGAGCCAGGGAGGGGTTAAGAAGGGAGTGAAAGAAAAGGAGGGGGGCAGGGAGAGCAAGAAGAGAGGGATGGATGGGAGGTTGACATTTCATATCATCCCCATGGATGGTGACTTAATAAACCTTTATTTCACATCAGCTGAATTTTTTTAACAAGTCAGTATTTTGCAATGAGATTATAAATTTAGTGAAAATTTCCTTTTATCTACTCAAGAAGATAGGAGTGCAAGAATATTTTGTGTATGAAGTGTTGCTTTTGCTGGAGATCAATGGGATTTTAGAGATCTATTCCAGAGAATAAGCTAAGGATAGTTTGCATGTAGGCATGCATGAGTCTATACATAAAATGCTATCTCATAAATTTCTATCAGCCATGAATTCATGGATGTGCATCTTTGCTTATCCTAACACACTGCTCTGAAACATATTTTTAGTTTCTGTCTGAGTCAGGTGCAAATAGCCGCGTGGCACAAAGAGAGACGAGGTTGCTGTGCTTCTTTGGGAAACATTTCCAAGGGGCAAGGGCAGCCTTGGTGTCTGGGTTGCAGTCCTGTCCTCTAGCAGAACTGTATCTGCCTGTGTTCAGAGATGTATGAGGAGCTTGGGAACAGGAATAGAAACTTGAGACAAGCATGGTGCATGCCAATGATTGGTTGAAGTTTTCTAGTGTAATAAAAACACAGAAGCTGAAGGGAAGAATCATGAGTTTAACCATGCGCTAAAATTTATAATGGCACAACCTGTCTTAATTCCACAAGGACTAGATATTTAGTGGCACTTGTAACTGCTGATACATCCCTGTTCCTCCAGAGCTGAGAGCATTCTGTGCAGTAGTAGTGAAGATCCCCATACTATAAGTTGGAGCTTTACTGTAGGAATGGATTAGCACTACCTCAGCATTTGCATTTCTGAATAATTTTAAGCCTGGAAATTTTACTTAGTTTTGCTTTTCTCTGTTTCACTTAGGTCTTTGGTGCTGCTGAAGGCAGGGTATAGGTTGGAGCTAGTACAGCAAATGAGGCAGTCCACTGTAATGGGCCTTTTCTTGTTGAAGAAACACTGTTTAGTGTTTGCACAGGATTCCCCCTAACACCCTGTAAAAGATCAGTAAAATACAAAGTAAAATTAGGCTAACTTGAATATGGCTTTCAGATATGTTTTCTCTTTCTGGATGATTCTTTAATTTTCTCTTCGTCCTTTTTAGAGTTTGAGAAACAACTTTTGCCTGCCTTCAGGATGCAAGTGCTACCTGTGCTATGATGTCAGTGCTTATTGGAGAGTTTCACTGCAGTGGAGAATGAGGATCCTCCTTAAACTAACATATTGTCTTTTGTCATTACTCTAAGCAAGGATTTTGAAGCTTGAGTCCCAGACAAACAACCCTGTGTGGTCCAGTTTGACTGAGTTGACTGAACTAATCACCTCAATGTATTTCTGAGAAATTCTTAGGTTTTATTGTGTGTATCTGCCTACAGCCCTTTCCTGAATACAAAGGTCTTCAAAGCCTTTCAAGTGTATTGTCAGTGCTGTGGAAATGGCTTATTTCAAGAATCCCTTCCTTTCCTTATGCCACCTGAGGATATTTTTACTCCATAATAGTGGTTCTGTAATACTGCATTTGCATGGGACTAAAGCTACCCTTTTTGTCTGTGAATAGGTTACAATTTTAAAATTAACAACCAAGAAGCAACAACAAAAAATACTTCCCCCCAGAAAAAATCAGGTGTCATTTCTGTAGCTCATTTTCCCTGTAGAAGATGATGTTCATGAGTATTTCTGGTGATCAGTTTTCAATTGAGTCTCCACAAATCAGTGTGCCTGGTTGTTGGAGCAACCTGGATCCTGTTAGATACTCGCACACAGCTGAAGTTGAGGATCACTAACTGCTCAAATCCTGAACCATAGAAAATATGGCCAGCAAGACTGATCAGTGTTTGTTTTTTTTTTTTTTTTGTCATGCAATAGATAAGCAAGTATTTAAGGTTTAGAATGGGTGGAAGAGGGAAAGGCAGTTGGATTCTGCACATGATTAAGACAATAAGGAGATTTCAAGATGCTTGGAGTGTCTCTGACTTATTGCTATTACTGGTGTTCAGTTTCCATAGGCAAACTGATACTGGTGAAGAAAAAGGCTGAGGGATTGGTACTGACACTGGCACCTTCCACCCAGGTTCTGGCCTGCATCAGCACAAGCTGCAGGCAGCCAAGTTCTTCAGTACCTCATGTTCATGTCTGTCCTTCCTGACCTGCAGATCAAACCACAGGAAAGGGAATCCTGTTGTGGAATAGAAGGTGGGGAATTCTGTAGCCCTTCTACTGAAATTAGAGAATTTTATGGGGGCAATGTAAAAATACACCACACAGTCTGTCCCTTCTTGCTGATTGTGATACTGAATATTCTTTCTCTTGAGCTGTCTTCACACTTTCCTTTTTTGGTTACTGCTGTCAAAACAAAAATCTACATCCTAAGTATGAAAACAGAAGTTTCTGTTGAGAAGCTTCAGCTGGAGCTGTGGGAGCTCTGCAGCTGAGACAGTATGTGGGGAGTGTGTGTGTATGCACACACTCCCCTCCCAGGAGTTGAGCCTCTTGAGCCAACAGTGCCAGGGAAAGATCCCTCCTTTCTCATCATCTTGGCTCTCCTGTTTGTGAAGATCTGTATTGATTTAGATGGAAGGATTGATACAGACTACAGCTAGGACAAAGAAAGAAAGAATGAATAGGGTGGAGCCATTCCTTTTTGGAATTTGCATATAATTTCCATAACAGCCTGTGGACACTCCTGCTATGGGACACAAATTTCAGTAAAAATACTTGAATAATAATTAACAGTGAAACAATTCAATAACTGGCATTTAAATTGTCCTTTTGGGGCTCCAGGATTAAAAACAATAGAGGTAAATGAGGATGATTCTTCCCTGTCAGAAATACAGCACCAGTTTTGCATGGTTGAGATTTCAAACATATGATTGCATGCAGTATTTAAAATGTGGTGTTGTGATTAGGAACAACAAATTGTGACAGGAAGCATCTGTGCTAACTTCCAGAGAAATAACAGGGGTTTCATCCCATTCTGTATGCAGCTAGGCAAACTTCCTACCTTGGCTACTTTAGAGGGAACTTACAGGGAATGAATTACTCATTTTAATACAGATCTTAGAGAAGATGGAAAAATCAAATTTCCTTATGACTTCTGATCGTAGAACTTAATAAACAAAGCCATGAAAGGTGATTGCAATATTTCTAATGTAACAATCCTTGTTGAAAAATTGCATGTCTTCTGATTGAAGGGAAGAAGTTTTAAAGAAGGGAAAATTGTTAAAACTCATTCTTTGTCTGTGATCTTGTACTTAGCTTTAGCTGATCAGCAAACCCATGTTTTGGTGCTTGCTTGGCCCTTCCTTTAGCACCAAGTGACTTTTTCATTAAGATGGGTGGAATAAAACCCCTGCCAATTATTCCCGGTAGGACAAACAGTTTACTGTCTTCTCTTTTGTTACCCTCAGTAAGTCAAATCAGAGCTTCCTTAGCTGTCTGTTTGGGTTCATATACCCTGAAAAGGCTGTGAGTGTGCTCAGGTAATGTGTCACAGCATCACAGAAGGGAGGGGAAATACTGAGTTGGGATGGTGTGCTCTGATCACTGTGTAGTAATGCACAACATAGGAGCACATACACAACTTTGAGTTTTACTTTGAAATCACTCTCTGTGCTCACTTGTGCCCATCCAGTATGGCTGTCCTTCGAATTTGGCATAGTGACTCCATAATTCCCTGGTTTCTTTTCTTTTCTTTATTAACATTTTCCCCCCATTTTATTTGTACACAGCTGCCTTATCTCTAAAACCTGGAACTGCTTTTCCTGGGCCAACCTGGTAATTCACAGTAATTCATTCAGGAGCCCTTTTCCTGGTTATCCTGTCTGCTTTTATTCCACTGATTTAAGCAAGTTACAGAACTCCTTCTCTGTCTGATAGGTTGTTAACAAACACTTTTGCTGAAATCAAAGTCCCTTGTCCCATGTAACAGTTTTAAATGGGGAAAGCAGGTTTCCATTTCTTATCCATGTGCCATTTTTAAATTGCACTACAGATCTGGAACTCTGGGAGCCAGTGAGATCAGTGGAGGATTTAGGGAACCTGGAACAGTGGCTGCATCTTGCAAGATCAAGTTTTTATTGACCAAAGAGTAAGGGTTATGTACCAGTCATAGCATTTTTCTTTCGCACAATGTAAATCTGTGATTTGAGCCTGCGGTGTCTGAGGACCTATTTTTCAGAGCAGCAGTTCCCCTGTAAGAGGCAGTGAATATTGTGGTAGTATCTAGCACTGCTTGGTGTAATTTCCCAGAACAGGTTAGTATGAAGAGAATGTGGAAGAGTCTTTAGGTGGCTTCAGCTCTGGTTCACTCACAGGCGTTCTCAGGCAGTGATTGAGGCTGCCAAGTGACTCCCACCATCTCTACCCCAAGTAGATGTGGAACTTAACTCTCTGTAGGAGTTGCACTGAATGTGTTGCCAACACATTGACTTGGAGAGCCTTGAGGAGCTCTGTGGAGCCTACATGTAGTAGAAAACTTCACTGACTGCCTCTGATAGGTTCCTGCTTGGCTGAGATTTCGGGGTCCCAGGTGGTGAGTTTCATTGTTCATTGTTCTTTATTTTGAGAATTTACAGCATCTAAGTCTGTTAGTAATGGAACTGCATAAATCTGGTGCCGATTTTTATTGTGATTAGTGAAATCCATCAGAAACTGATCAGAAGAGTAGAGATGAATAGGTATTCAATAGGTGGTTGGTAGCTAGGTAAGGTAAATACACTTCAAGTACTTTGCAAGTATTTTAACTGCATTTGGGTAATTTTTAATATCAAGGGAACTGTAGTGGTGGGCAGACACTAAAAACTTAGTGTTCGAAACAGCAGCACCAGTCCCAACTCTCTGTGTGACGGAGCAGTTTCAGTGACTGTGTGATGAGAACTAAGAGTGACTTGTCAGCCAGGAAACATGAGTTCTTAGCTTGCCTGTGATCATACAGCACATTGATTTCCCTTCTTGGTGTCTCAGTGGTTTCACATGGAATATGGTGCTGAGGACACTTAACTTGCTCTGGGAAGCCCTTCCTGATCTGTACATGTTTAGCAGTGTTACACCTGCACAGCATGATCTGTTCTTAACTGCATTGTCTCTGTGTGGTAACACAGAAAACACCAAAGAGTAAAAGGTTTGAAACGTGAACACATTGAAAATTCTGAAATAAAGTCTTGCTGTGTGGTGGTTAACTGAAACATAGACATTTTGGCACTTGACAGTTTTAAGAAGACACTGAAACTATCCATTTCTTACTGTTTTGTTTTTTGAAAGTGTGACAATTGTGATCCATTTCAGCTAAAATCTTAAAATAAATGCCTCAGAGGCACCAAATAAAGCAATTTTCTTGCTCTAAACTCCACTCTTGATTCTCATATAATGTGAACCACTTGCAGTTGCTAATGTGTATGTGAGTTCACATTGTGTTCTCCTGTATGAGTTTTGAGGTGGTGTATTTTAAAATTACACATGAAGAATGCTGAGCTTGTGTGAAAAGGACAGGCTTTTATGGCATTGAACTCATGTTCTGAAGTAAGCCATGCAGGCAAGATTGAAGATTTGAACAACAGTTTGCTGCTTTTCAACTCACCCATTTGGTGGATGAATGATCTTCTAGGAGAGCAACTCCTTAAACTGAAGGAAGATTCAAATGAAGACATTTTGAATTAATATAAAATCATGAAACAGAATATAGAACCTGTAATTGCTGCAGAGTATTTGCTTGTTTGGTGAAAATGCTGTTTTCTGCAAGCATTTTAAGGTGCTACTTTAGCAAACCAAAAGCAATTACTGCTGTGCCTGATTATGTATGTGAGGCAAGGATGATATTAAAGAAATACTGCACAGGACTTGGACAACAGGGTATCCTTATTTCTTGTACTCTCCTCCACAAATTAGAGTGCTAAACCAAATTTTCCTAGGATCAAAGTTCAAGCCATTTTGCATGAACTACAGGGTGAGTTTCAGTCCTTCCAGCCACTGCTGGAACTTCCCTCTCTGCTGATCTGAACCAAACCGACATGATGGCATTTCTGTAGTTCATGGATTTCATCTGCAGATCTGGGGAGAAGTGTATTTGCAAAATTCAAGTGGGGTTAAGGAGTTGAATAGCTAATTCAGCTAAATAGCTGAGAGACTAGAGGGGAATCAATTGATGGGGAAGGGGCTGATACTGTAATTGCTATTTTAGTTAAATAATTGGGGAAAGGCCATGTGGAAACAGGAGCTGAAGTGCACATGCCTGCATCTTCTGGGGAAGGAATGTATGGAAGTTCCAGTGTCAGGTTTTGGGATTGAGTGCATGGACACAGCTGCCTGTGCTGTTTCTTTCCCTGTGTTGTGAGCAGCTCTTTCTTTCAGTCAAAGACCAGGTCTAAAATGGTGCTAATATTTTGTGTCCCTTATGCTATGAAACACCATCTTTGCTCAATTACTGGAAAGTCACCCTCCCCACAGGGAGCCATGAAGCTGTAATGGAGTTGAACACAAACATTTGTTTTGTTTAAAAACCCTGGTGTAACATTGCTGTGCAACTTTGGATATGTCAGTTCCTGTAAATGCTCTGAGCCTGAGACCAACAGTGCAGAAAGCGTTGGAAGAACCCGTTGTGGAAGCGAGGTTTACCGACCTCTCCAATGTTTCATGCTGGCTTCAGTGATCTGCATGGCTCTCCGTGGCTCCCTGCTTCTGCGAAGGCTTCCAGCTTTTTGCTTGTGACATCTCTCCTGATGTGCTCAGACAGAGGGAATATGCAAAAGGACGGCTGCGGCTCTGTGCTCAGGAGATGTCATCTCCGATGGATGTCAGGCAGAGGCGCAGCAATTAAGGCTCCAGCCGACTCTCTGCTCAAGCTCCAGGCACACTGGTGGAGGAAACGAGAGGAAAAGAAGATAAAAGGGAAAAGTAAGATAGTGGGGAAAGTGGGGAGAGAAGTCTTTACTTCTCTAGAGGGGTAAGAAAGGAAAACTTCAGTGTGGAAGAATGAGAAATAAGAGCAGCATGGGACAAAATATGAGGAACAAAATATGGAAATATCTTAGAAGAGGGAATAATAAAGAAAGGGGGAACAGGAAGGAAATAAAGGAATGAATATGTGGCTTTGCAAGGTGAAAGAAAGAGGAAGTGGCAGAACGAGACAAGTGGCAAGGAAAACCATGAAAGTGGGGAGATGGCAACTTGAGTGCTTTTAGCTACTTGCTGCTGATGGCAAAGAAGCCCATTGTCCCAGTCCACCAGCTGTGGTGCTGGAGAATCCCTTTATTACTGACTTAAAGTGAGCTACCAATGTAAATCAGCTGCTGTTTTACAGTTGTCTGTCAGTGGGGAGAACCACTGAATTATTTTTGAAAACAACTCATCAGATGCATCCAAAACTCCAGTTTGACAGTGCTCAGAATTAATGCTTAAAATTGAAACAGCAAGCTAAGCAATTTGTATCTCACCTTCTGTGCCATGAAAATGATCTGTTAGTGGAAGAGATACAAGGATCAGCCCCTTGGGAAACGAAAGTACTGAAAGATTTCGAGATTACAGCTGAATTAGGAGCTGAGTGTTCTTTATGAACCCCAAATGTTTTCATAATAAAATTACTAGGTCTTTTCTATCTTTTCAATTTTATTGTTTGAATACAAAGAGGTTTCCATCTCTTCCAGCTGTTCAGTCTCTGACTTTCAGGTTCCCTTGCTTGTTCCCTGCTGCTTGGCATCATCGTGATTTTCTCTTTTCTAGTAACTCTTATTATCTGAGATCTTCTATTTTGTATCTGTTTTGAAATAATGTGCTGGAGCTGAGCATTGATTTTTTATCTTCACCTATTTTTAAATACATTATTACTCCCTTGAGGAATTCAGTGTCCTTGTCCCATAATCCTACTTTGGTAGCTCATCTAGTCATCTAGGAATGGGTAAAAGTTCCTGGATGATGACCATCATGAGCAATAGAATAATGGAATTGTTTAGATTGGAAAAACTTTTAAGATCATCAGTATCACTGGTTCACTCTTTCTTTGCCCATTCCAAATTCCTGACTGGCTAAAAGAAACTAACTTCTTAAAAACTTTCCAAAGTCTCTTGGTGCACCAGTTATTAAACCTTGAAATACAATTTGGAACATAAACTATGATGGGATTATTAAATCTACAAGGTTTAGCTGCAAAGAGCCAGGCTGTTGCCAAAGCTCTATGCTTTAGCTTATTAATAGTTACTAAATTGGGGTGAGAGCTGGCAGAGGGCAAGTTGAGAGTGAGCTTGAGAGAAGCACAACCCTTATGCATTCAGTATCCTTTGCTGTGTTTTATTTTCCCCATCTGGATTTCCCCTGCTGAGCAGCAAGCGGGCGCTCAGACGCGCGCACGGTGCCAGACAGCTGAGAAGGTGCGGGGAGTCAGCCCGGTGATGTTTGGCATTGCTGGGCCTCTTTGTGCCAGTGGTTTAGTGCCAAGAGTAATTGTGATTTACACCCGCTGCCCCTTTGGTGGCAAAATGGTTTTGATTAAGTGCATACCACATTTATTAAGTCTTGCACAACCCAGCACAGGGTCTTGGCTGGGATGCCGTAAAAGGCAGTGAGATTTACACATCTCACTGCAGGATTCATTTAATCTCTTGGGGATTTACTGACCTTCAATTAGAACTGTTAAGTACTGTTTACTTGGTACCTAAATCATGTAAGGCCCAGCTAGAGTTTCTTTTTTTGTTTTCATTAGTAATATTGTGATTAAATGTGGGAAGAGAAGGGAAAGGACCTAAATACTATTTGACCAGTGAACACACGCCCTAAAGAGAAAGACTTTGAAGGTTTTAAATCAAAATACTGAACTAAACTGACCCATTTTTCCTTAATGATCTCTGATCTGAGGCCATTGGTTCAACTGAAAGACAAGGAGTGACTTCATGGGAGTTGTGTACATACTGAAGGACACCTTCCTCCCTTTCTTTGCTTTCAACTAATCCACTGTCTATGGATTTAATGGAAGAATATTTTTTAACTTCAGAGAACTTCCAAATAGGTGTTGAAAGAACTTCTCATCTTGGCTGTGAAAAATGTATTTGCTTCATTGCTTAAAGTCACTGAAGTTGTCTACAGTTGAGGTACATCTCATAGTGAACCAAATAACAGCTTTATTGGGAAGCAGGATTGCTCTTACTCTAAGTTCCCTCAATATCATCCCAACTACTTCAGAAAGTCTCTGTGGTTCTAGAGAAAAGATCTTCTGTTTTTTGTCACCAAATACATAGAGATGACACAGCAGATTAAAAGTGAAAACTAGGTCTGAGCCTACATTACAGACCAAAAAATGTCAGTATTTTAGGTCTAGGTTACCACTGAGCAATGTGTGATTCCAGGTGCATAACATCACAGTCAGGAAGGAAGGGAAAGGATTTTGTATTTGTGAATGGAGCTCTAGTTAATGATGAGATTTTTTCTAATAAAAAAGGTCTCGTCTTTGTAAATAGCTTCTGGTCCTCCAGAAGGTGGTATTTTAAACTATTGGCTGGAATATGTTGGCAGTTTATGAGCATCTAGGTGTGAATTCTCAATGTTCAGAAGTGAACGAATTGGTCTAAGCTTTGTTGGGCAAGTTGATTGTTTGGGATCTTCTCTGCACCCTGATCAGATGAACACAGCAGCACCAAGGACCTGTTTGCTGGGATGAAAGTGGAGTTTGACAACCTGAAAATTCCTTTTCCACAAGTATTCTCTAAATGTTTCTTTAGAACTTGGCTGCTTCTGAGATTTTTTCCTGCCAAGAAACCGGTCGGCTGGAGTGCTCATGGAAAGTGAACCCCAAAGGAACCATGAGCACAGGCAAAATGAGTTCATGGGTTGGAGAGCCAAAGAGAATGTCGAGCATTCACTCAGCTCTCATTAGCTCGGGCTTCTTGCTTCCTCCTGGCTACTCAAATTAATAACCCAGCTCTCCATCCTTGTGCTTTCTCTGGCATTATGTCAAGAGCAGGGGAATGAGGTGTGGAGGGCTTCAAGGAAACAGTCAAATGGTACATGCCCTTTTAATTCAAGGTGTAGAAAATTCCCTTGAGATCTAAATCAAAAAATGAACTCACATCTCCTGTCACAACAAGAACTATATAGCATCTGATCTGAAGCACTTGGAGATAATTTACAGTTTCTGGTTGTTGAGCTGAGCCAAATAAAAGTCCACTTGTTTTTAAAGTGCATCAGTTTACCTATGTGTGAATTTTGGATTCTCATTTATACAATCTCATCTGGGTAATGACTGTTTAGGGCATATGTACACTCAGTGGCAAATAGTGAATGAAAGGAAAAAGTCCTTAAAAATGTTTTCCATATTGGTGGCATTAGGCAGCCCAAGACTGCTGTGAAATCAAAAGGCAAAGAAGGGAGGAGTAGGAAGTTTCAAAAGGCCATGTTTTTCACCCTACTCTCTAGTTACAAAAATTATGTATTTTCTTTTGTTATAACACCATCATGTCTTCATGTTCTGTTGGCTTTCTTTGGTTGGGTAAACATGGGATTGTTCCTCTTAGAACTCTGGTTTTACTGAACCTCCTCAAACCTGTGGCTACATTTGCAAGCACCATTATGTAAACAAGTGGAAAGTGCCAACTTATAAGACTGGTGAACAACAGGGTTCAGTCAGGTGTATAATACTGGGAATTGACCTCTTGGAATTAAGTGTAACTGGAAGTGAAGTATGTACAAGAGCTCAGCAGTTCCCAGTGCTTTGGGTGCCTCATTTACAATGCCCCAACGGAGGAATTTTACATGGTTTCGTTTGCAAGATTTGTTGTCCAGGAATACTACACCCAGTGCCATGACCCATGATTTTGTTTTTAAACTGGAACCTTTAAATGCCCAACTTGCAGGTCCACAGGATCTTTCTGGAGTTTTAGATCCAGCACAGTCTTAATGCACAAATCATAGTGATTTTTGACCAAGCTTCAAACTGTTTCTGGATCCACAATGGGCCAGGACTGATGCCCAGGTCCATGTTTGTTTGAATACTGGAGGTGCTTGTGGCTGTCTGTTTTATTGGATTGGTCCTAGGCTTGAGGAAAGGTGGATGAAGGTGGCTGCACTGTTGGCGAAGGTACCAGGCATTGTTAATGCAAACTTGGGGGTACCTGACAAAGCCACAGTGACAGTGTGGCAGTGATTTTAATAGCCGTGTTTCTTTATACACTCTCAAGCAAAAGGCAACGTATATGAGAGGGCCCTGTCCTGCTGGGAGAGGGTGAGCACACCCACCCCAGATGACAGCAGGGCTCTTGGTCCCCTGGTGGCTCCTTGAGATCGGCCAGGCAGTTCTACAGCCCACAGAAAGCTGCTGCTCTTGATGAATAGGAGGTGCTAATCTCCTTCTTCCTAAGAGACCTCTTTGTCCAGAAGTGTTGGGGTTTAATTGGCTTGTTCACACTTTGTCCAGCAGACTCTGACTTCTAACACTTCCTCCACTCCCCACCCCCAGCCTTTGGTTCACTGTGTCAACAGGGCTGGAAGTGTTTTAATTCCTTTACAGACAGTCCTCCTCCACACCAACTGCATGACTGGATGGACTGCTGGGGTTGGCATGCTGGGAGCTGTTAATCCAAAAAGGCAATTTACTTTTTTTTGTCTGGAAGGATTTAGTCCATTGCACTTGAACACTTGCAGATACTGAAGCATTTTCTCTGACCAAACCATTAATTTTTGACTAGGGGTGGAACAAAAAAATTACCTTGTAATAATCCACTTTTTATTTCCTTACTCTTGCTCAAATCTATTATATCCTGACTTGTCTTTACATGTAACAATTGTAATAGCACCCACTGGTCCCAGTGTGTTGTAGGTGTTTGCACAGTGCTCACTGTATGGTGCGCTCAAACTTTTGTGGTGCCACTGAACAATAAAGACCAGTAGCAAAACTGTCAAGTTGCTGGTGCAGGAAATCAGAGGGAAATAAGAAATTAAACACCAGTGTGGGCTTAGACAAAACCTGTTAAATTTCTGATGCATTTTGCTTGGATAACATATACTCTCTCTTCCATTTTCCACTTGAGCAGCATCAATCACCTCTAGGGATTGTGACAGTGTGAGCTGCTGGAGGTCTTTACAGGTAAGAATGGAATGGAAGGGGGGCTTGTGATCAGACTGATATTGAGAAGAGGTAAGAGTTCAGAGAAGGAGGCCATGGAAAGTAAGATGGGGAGGAGGCAGTGCCAAAGCAAAATCAGGGGATTTGTTTGGCGAGAGGAATCTAGGTAGATGTGGCAGATACAGTCATTAGGTACATACAGTCATTAAGGGCCAGAAGGAGAACTAAGCAGACAGCCATGAGTGCCTCTCAGAGCTGTTGAGAAGGGAACATTCACTAATTACACCAGAGGTCTTGGAAGCCTGGGAAGGCTGTTCCGACACACTGACAGTGTGTCCATTGTGTAGTCGTCGCTCCCTGGGTATGGGAGGCACCACCCTCCCAGTCCTAGAGCTGAGAACTGGGACTGTGGAACAGCCTCTGTGAAGTCTGTATCACTCTTAAATTATTGTTCCAAAGAAAGTACAGGGTTGCTTTTTCTTTTTGTTTTGGATACTTGAGTCATAGCCAACAAATAGAAAACTCATTCCATGGTTATCTGAAAGACGATGTCACATACAATGGCAATTAGAAATATTTCCAAAATTAAACCTCCAAAGGAGGAAGCGAATTACAATGCAAGCAACCTTTGACCCTGGGGAATCATAATGGCTTCCTGGATTTGGAGATATTATGAGCTGAAGCCAGAGAGGTACTGCTGCTGGGTCATAAGAAGTGTTAAAATTAGAAAACAATGTGGTAACCTTGGGTGTGTCTTTCTGATCTGAAATCTCCTCCCACCCACACCTCTGTTTAATAATGATGTGTTTTGAAAAGCTTGTGTCTGGCTGCCTTAATGTCTCGGCATTTGCTCTTCATGCATCAGCTTTGGTGGTTATCACTCTGCCAGACTGTGGGCCACAATCCAAAAAAGTAACTACTTGTTTACCCCTAAGTAAACAAGTAAACTACTTGTTTACCCCTAAGAATGGGAACAAGGCCACAGAGTAAAGACAGCTACTATGCTGGGAGCCAAGGAAATTAGATGTGTGTGCACCTAACCTCTCCATCTCTGAAAAACCTTCTTCTGAATTTTGGTTTTGTTTATTTTTGATATTTTAATTTACTTTCTGGACCTAGATCTGCATGCTCATTCCTTTGGGAAACAGGGATCTTGTTGCTATATACATCCCCAGCATAGGCTTATTATTTGAACAACAGCAGTATCCAGAGGGGGCTGGTCTCATTGTACCAGGCTTTGCGCAAACACATAATAAAAGACAACTCTGGCCTAAAAAGAAAAAATTACAGTCTAAACAGACAAGGCAGACAGTGGGTTTTTCTTGAGGAGAGTGACAGAGAGATAAGCTGGCCTAGGAAATGTTAGGACATTTAAAATCTTTTCCTGTTCTCTCTCACAGAAGAAAGAACATTATATTTGGCTACATACACGAATCCAGATTTAAAAATAGCTGGGTTCCTTCCTGGCTGAGGGAGAAAGACTGAAATGAGTCAAATTTATTAGCCTTCTAGCAAGCTTGCATTGAATTTTTTGCTTGTTGGGACTCCCCCAAGTAATTGTGTTTTTACAAACAAGTTGGTTGAGGAAGAGTTTCATGGGCAAATGTCTTGATTTATGCATGGACATGCAGGAGAAAAACAAGTCCAATGTTTGTGCGAGTGAATTCCAGCCACACAAATGCTTGAGAGGGGGCAGAATTGTCATTAGACTGATGTGGGAGCTGGATTTAGTTGAAGGGCAACATTTTAAAAGCACCTAAGTGACGCTGGAGCCTCAGGGCAAGTCTTCAGCAGGTGGGGCTTCTTAGGGGGAATGCTAATATGGCCGGGCTCTACGGGATCCCCGCACGCAGGCAGGGCCAGGCTGGGTGGGATTTAGCAGCTTAGGGACCTCTGCCCTGGGAGCCACGCTGCGGTATTGACTTTCACCGTGTACCATTTTTAAAGGTGATTTAGGCGTGAGCACTGGATTTACAAATGTATTAAGGTGCCGATCTTCCACTGAAGGCAGTGAAGGCTGGAAGCTTTAAATGCCTTTTTGGAGGGTCTGAGCCTCGGGGCCAGATTTACAGAGCTGTGTGGATATCTGAAATGCCTGGTGATCTTTACAAAAGCACCAAATGAGTTAGACCTGTCTCCTCTTGACTTCAAAGTGACAGACTGGTAGAGATAAGAAGGTTGGTCCAAGATCTGAGTCTCAAGCTGCCTGTATGGCTTTGTGGAGGTGATCTTTAGGAGAGCACATCTTACCTTGAAGCCCAGCTCAGTCTCATTGAAGGTCAGAGGTGTTGTGGGTATTTCTGAAAACGCTGCCCTGCCAAAATTAAGTAAACAGAAGGGGTTGCTGCAGTAAAACTATTGCCCAGCTTGACATCCTTTGTGCTCTAGGTATGCTTTGCTTTTGTTATGCAATAACAAAACCAAATGTGACAGAGGAAAATGAGATTCCAGCATTATCCTTTGGAGTGTGGGGTATTTAGCAGTGAGGACAAGATGTTCAACATAGAAAAATGAGGAAAAGCAATACAAACATGGTGTTTGGGGTGAAAGAGAAAAGGGAGCATCAGTTAATGGAGTAAGGGAAAGGAAAAATGGGTAAACATCTGGCCCAAATGGACTTCTGTGCCAGAGTAGCTGAAGTAATTTGTGCAAGATACTCCTTGTTTTTGCTTGTAACTGAAGGCTCTGAGGATAAGGGAGAATGTGCCTCATGCCTTTAAAGCTCTGTAAGAAGCTCCAGGTCTGTGCTACTGAGGATCTTTTTTATACCATCAGATGATGGTTGGATTCACTGTGCAGCAGGGAAAGCACCAGCACCACCACTGCAGGTCATGCAAGCAGCCAAACCACTGAAGTTCTTTTCCCCGATTGCTGTTGCCATCACAGTCACCACTGGCCCTGAAGGCTTTTCTGCTGTTCTGAAAGGATGTTAACAAGAGAATGCATTTGCTTTTCTGCCTGGCAAAAGGGGGGAAGAAAGCAAGATTTTTGACACATATTCTTCATGTTCAGTTGTAAAAATTCCATTCTTTGTCCTACCCCTGTGGCATGGCTATCTTAGATCTGATTGCTAGAGAACGGTTGCAACAGATCCTTGCCTAGTCTGGAAAATCCTTTCTCCTGATAGGGCTGCTGAGGAATTAAAACATGACAATGATCCACGATCATGTTGCACAGAATATTCCATCGTGCAGGGAAGAGGTGACAAGAGCTTGCTTTAAACAGAAATGAATGTGGGTAAGATTTAGGTTGGTCTCCTCCCCTAAGGAGTGTCTGTGAGGGGGAACAGTGTGGGCAGAGAAGCCCCAAAGCTCCCTTAGCCTACAGCACAGTCAGAAGCAGACAGGGCAGGGAGGGAAGGCACGTCCTTGCTGCCCCTCTGGGGCCATGGTGATGTGACAGCCCCGTGCGGAGCCGTGACTGTCCGGTGACAGCACAGCGACCCCGACAGCTCGGGGTGCTGCGGGCGTGTCCCGCCTGCTTGGGGGCTGAGAGCTGAGCGGCCGAGGCAGCTGCCTGCAGTGGCTTCCCTACACATCCTGCTCTTTTCCATGCCAGCCAGATCGTCTGAGTGAAAGAGAGCACAGCAGACAGGGGCTGAGTGACAGCTGCCATTCATGTTGGCTGCAGGGTCTTCAGAGGGAAGGAAAACAACTCCTTTGTGTCGGTGTGTGTCCCTTTCCCATATCCTCAGCTAGAAAACCACCCCCAGGGCTTGCTCCTCATGCCAGCAGCCACTGGGTACATTCTTTTCCTTTCAAGTCCCTTCTCAACACAGAACTGTTTTGCTCCTGTTTCCTGCTTTAGCTGAGTGCTGCAATGTCTATAGTATTATTTCTCAGCTGAGCCTTGAAATACTCCTTACAAGTGCTCGCAGGCTCATTTCCTCACAATAAGGGCAGTTAGCAATTTCTTCCCATCCCCATCTGCTACCTGCGTGCTCTGGGGGACTCAGTGAATAGCAAGAGACTGGCAGAACTCTCATCTGTTGGATGCTTCTGACAATTTGTATTAAGGAAAGCTGAGAGCATATCAATTAAATAAATATATTATATAGACACAGGCAGCCTTTAGGATTTGCTTCTATTTTCTGCAGTACTCCTTGATGTCATGCCTTGAAGACGTCTTACCTCCAGTAGCAGCAGCTGCCAGCAGGATTGTGGTTTTGGGTCAAGAGAGCCTCAGCTCCTGTGAGAGAATGAGCAGAGCTGAAGGAAGAAGGAAAGTGGCAGAGAAAGATCCCCCTTGGCTACTGGGTAACAGATATTGGCTCGGACTTGGGAAACAGCAGAGAGGAACCAGGCTAAATTTAAACAGATAAAGAGGCAGATAAAAGGAAACCAAGCAAAGCGTTAAGGTTTCTGAAGCTAAAAATTGGGCAAGTCTTCAGCAACCCAAAGCATTTCCTCATCATTTCCAAGCAGGCTGGATAAAGAACCAGAGAAAGTACACTCTAGGCTACCCTTATGGGCTCTGCTGGCCAGTGCAAGCCAGAGAGATGTGAGGAAGCTTTAGGCAGATTCTTGTGTAGTCTAGAGGGTGCATGAACTTGGTAGCTTGAAGCACTCATTTGTGACAGTGAGCAGAGAATTGAATTGGTAAACCTGTCAATCTGGGCTCTTAAGCCTGGCTGAGCTCATCCTTTGAGTTGCAAAAGCCAGTTAATGGTGTGATGGGAAGGCCTGGGAAAGGGGCACAAGGAGACAGAGGTACATGCTGAGGTGAGTGCTGCCTCAGGACAGATGAAAGGGGACAACACTGAAATACCACAAATACCAAGGGCTGGAATTGCAATTGTTCAGCTCAGATTGGGTGTCTGGTACCTTTGAAAATCACCCCATCAAGGTGGAGCCTCTGTAAATAGCACCACTTGATGTCTTAGGCTAATTCTGCCAATGTTGAGCCTGGAAGGATGAGGCAACAACTTCTGATAAGCCTGACTCCTCGGAGGTCTTGTCAACTCACCCAGTGACTTGCAGGATTGGCACATCAGGAGGTTTGTTTCTTCTGCAGCTGCCAACAACGAGGAATCATGTGGGCTGCTTTCCATCCCTGTTAGTTCATTCATGGAGGACATCCCAGAGCTCAGTCTGTGACCTCACCTGGACACTGTGGAAGAAGATGGGGAATGTTTTTGCTTGAAGGCTCTGGAAGGCACTTTGAGAAGCATCCTGATTCTCCTCAATAAGAAGGTGCCATTCAGGCCCCTTTCTTCTTGCCTGAAAAGCCAGCTCCTGCTCTCCTAGTTTCTGATGGAAGCCAAGCAAAAACAGGAACAAGGTCCTGTCTGGTGAGCCCAGACCTCAGGCTCTATCTGATCGTTTCTGGCCAGAAGTGAAGATGCTTATCTGACATTTGCAATTCAAAAGTTGTATAATCCCATAGCCCTCTCCTTTTGGCCTCTGAGGTGGTAACAGAGACAAGTAATGCCTTTCTCTCAAGCAACTGGCCCTGGGCTCTGACTGCTTGTGCTGGTTGTGGACCTGTCCTGCATCAGGCCCTGCTGACCTCAGGGCTGGCATGCAAAAATGTGCCCCAGCTCTCAGAACAGTCCTGATTGCAATTCAAATACCACACTGCTGGTTGGGATGGAGTAAAACATAGGGAACTATTCTTTAAGAACATTAAATATTGGATTTTCCTGATGCTCTGTATCAACTGCCTCATTTTTTGTGAATACAGCAGAAGGGATAGATATGGTCTGATTCATTGTCCTGTGTGGATCAGAGAAGGTATCTGAGAGCTTTCTGCACATTTATGTTTCACCAAAGTATTTATAAAGAAGGGTGTTTATTGCCCCAGATTCTGAGGTTTATCTTTCCAGATGTGGCAGACAGGCTTATTCAGAGGCAGATTCTGGGGCCAGCTTCATCTTTTGAGGGAGCAGAAGCTGTGCTCATGGACAAGAGATGTACTTTCTTGATTAAAACTCTGCTCAGTTCAAGGGAGTGATCTGTTGTGGTCAAAGAGAAATGAAGACATTTAAATTAGTGATAGCTGAGCTTTATTAAAGCCTTAATGATTATAGACTTCACAATAATATGACAATATAGACAGAACTTCACTTGCTTTGTGCCCTAGATTTGTGTCTGACTTATCCGGATTATTTGTGTAATATCTGATATCATCACAACATTAGATATCTTTTTTTCCTCTGGATTCTGAGTTGTGTCCTATCAGGTGGATGGATACAGTGATTTTTGTCGGTTTTTTGTTTGTTTGGTTGGGGTTTTTTTTGCTTTTAGTTACTCTTGTTTTTCATGTTTTTTCTGAGGTGTTGAAAAATCCCAAAAATGTAACAAACCCATCTACTTGAATGGATTAGGCAAGTAAGAGCCCTAAACAGGAATAGAAGAGAAAATTCATAAATGTAGTTTTACAGGTTGAATCTTTGCCTTTTGGATCTTAGTTTCTACTGCTCAGGGTGTTACAAAGAAGAGCAAAGTAATTTTTGTCTGACTGAAGTGATAGAAATATCTTTGCATGACTCTTACATGCTTCTTTTTTGTGTTAGTACTAAGGCTGGATTTTTCTTGGGTGTAACTTTCTTTAAAACTGTGGGGAAAGGGAAAGTTGTTCTCCTACTGCCTCTGCTGCTCCATCCCTTTCCCTCCTTCCCCCGCCTTTCCTCTTGGATTGCTTGCCTTTCATGTCTTTGTTTGACATCTAGGAAAGAATCATGAGGTGCTGAATATTATTAACTTCTAAACACCTAAGAAATCAGTAGGAAATCGCAAACATTTTGGCCCCCTGACAGTCTCCATAAATGACCTGTCCGAAATCCCTCCCCTTCTGAGATGAAAAGAGGGAGCCAGGCAGAATGAAGGAGAGAATGGGGAGAGCCAGGGAGTGAGAGGGATACACAAAATAAATGAGAAATATGATTAAGTTATTTCCTTGGCTGGGTCTACAGCTGGTTCTGGGTATTTAATAAACAGGTTGACACTCCAGGTTCCCCTCATTAGGTGATCACTAAGGTCTGGGCTGTCATAAATCAAAGAGCCAGGTTATCAAGGCCTGTGATCTTTAACTGTACAGGGGCGCCCAAGTGTCTGCCCCGGCGAGAGCTCAGCAGTGCAAGCTGTAAGGAATTAGCTGCTGCGGCACTTCAGACCGTGCACAGGCACCAGCCCTGGCCCGGGATGGCTGTGGGCTCACACAGCTCCTCTGTCCCCACTCAGCTGGTGCAGGAGCCAAAGGCACTGCGCTGCAAACCTGCCTGCACCCACCTCTGTGTCAGGACAGGGAAAGGAGCTATGTCAGTAATGTGCTCCTGAAAGGGACAGGGACAAGCAGTTCTCTTCATTTCCTTCAGAGAGGAGACATGGTACAGCCCAGTCTGCTGCTGTGTCATTCCAGCACCAGGCTGGCAGCACGGAACCTATCTGTGGGTTATGCAGCTGAGGAGGAATTGTTGCTCTGCAAGGCACACTGGTACCACCGCAGCTGGTCCTGTACTGCTCTTTCTATGGGCAGGTAGGGCCTGCATAGCTCTTTTTACAGTGCAGGTGAGGCAGAAACTTGAAAGTTGGGCTGCCTGAAGCTACACTCTGAGGTCTTACAACAAACCTGGCACGTGAATAAGTTCTGTGAAGTCTTGAGTACAGCAGAGCATCAAATCACATAAGTTTGGGCAGTAAATAATACAAATAAGAGCCAAGTGGATTTCTGGTGGGGGAAAACTGGTCAATTTCAGCCCCACTTTTGTGAGCATACGAGATAATTTTTAGATGCTGGGAGTGTTCTCCAGTTCCTGGTTTCCCCCAGTGTTGAATAGTCTTTATTATCCACAAAGCCAGGAAAGCCTTGGGAGGAGTTTCTAGGCTGATTCTGCAGGACAAGAAGCTTGGTGACACAAACACCAATTGGTGAGAGAACTGAACCTTTTGTATCGCTTATAGCTGTAGTGTGTGTTAGAAACTGAAATGAGCAATGGGGGAAAAGGGAAATAAGAGGGCTTCCCAAAGGAGATGTGTAATCCTGTACTTTACCAGCAGGTAGAAGGTGCCTCAAGCCACCTTGGTAGAACTTTTGAAAGAGCAGGAGTGGGGGCTGTGGACAGAGCAAAGCTGAAGGCTGCATTTTACTCCTGGCACCCAATGGGACAAGTGACATTTCCACATGCATCTGGAGGGAGTTTGAGGCCCAGCTCTGTGTTAGAGGGTGGGAATCAGCATGGTTCCAGAGGGAGGCAGTGCCTGTGAACTGCAGTGGTGTTTTGCTGCAGGTGTTGTGGCTCTGCTGTTGCCATCTTCCTAAGCCATTGTCCATGGAACAAAAGAGACACTGTCAGTGTACCTTGGCTGCGCTTGAGGGCTGGGGAGATTTTCAGTGGGGTGCATGTGAGAAACCACATTGGTGGGGCAGGGAAGAAGTGCTGAGTTAGGCTTGTTTTCCAAGTGATCTCCTAAGCTGGGCCTCAGCTACTGCTTCCTGCCTTGGACAAGGGGATGATTCTCTGTGAAAGAAAGACTGGGGGGAGATGAGATGACATAGAGATGACTGCTGTTTTCAGGAACTGAAGGCCCCTAAAGCCTCATCTCAGCAAACATGGATTCACTGAAGCAGCTGTACACCTTGTCACATCTTGTGTGAAGGCCCACATCTACCTGTCTACTAGATATTCAGCTGATAGGATAAGTGATGTCCCTACAGTTAAGCCAAAGCTGAAATTCCTTGAGGGGCTCAGAAGGCACAGTTCCAGCTCTGCTGCAGTCACTCCAGGGCATTCCATGACTATTTATAATGGTCTCTGTGGGTTTACTACTTTACAGATGGTAATGCAACTCACTGCTGTGGGGGAGAAAAATGCAACACTAAAGCATGACACGCTGCCCTTTGGCCATCAAACCTTGTGGTTCGTGTCAGGCTGTGAGGTGGAAGCGTCTGGTTCACAACAGTGATTTCAGGGTGTTTTCCTGCCTCCTTCTCCTCCCATTTTCCTCAGCTCTACTGTATTCTAGCCACTAATCTGTCCTTAAACACAGAAGCATTTCTGTTATGAAAAATCAACTGAAGCTGTGCTTGTAAAGACCAAGAAAATGAAATAATGTGTTAATCCATATGCCCTTGTTTTTAACCCCTCCTCTGATTTCAGTCAATAATATACAGATTTTGGCAGAGGTCAGAGACAGATCTTCACATGTTTGCTTAAAAAGTGTTTGCAGTTTGTCAGTTTTACATTTTGACAACAGAATCAAGTGCCTGAATTTTCAGAAGAGCTCAGCACATGATGTGTAGTCAGTGCATTTTGTTCTTTTGGAAACCAGTATTGTGCTTCCTTATAACCACATAGGACTTACCTATACAGCTAAAGACTCACATTACAACTTTTAAAAGTGCTTACTTGGTTTAGGATTAGGCAAATTTACAAATGGCAGATCGATTATTTAATACCTTCTTAAGAAAGCTGATATGAGTAGGATGCTGAAATGCCCTCTCTGCCTCCAAAAATCATTCAATAGCCCTGTATCATTTGAGTGATATTGAAAATCCCATTTTGAATCCTAGTCTTTGCTCAGTTCTTTTTTTGCTGTTGGACATAACTCTCATTGACTGTAGTGATAGCTTTTCTTGAATAGCCAATTTTTTAAGCCTCTTCTCCAGTAATAAACCATGCAAAAGTGTATTGAAACCAAAAACCTGTCTGAAAGGCACTTATGTTACATCTAATGTAGGTAGACCATGAACTTGGTTCTGTATATTCCACATTCTTGTACACAGAGTCTATATTATTAATCACTGGATTGTGTGTCAAGACTTGAGGTTCTTGAATTTCAACCTAAGGATATGAGTTACCAACCCAACCAAGCAAGTGAAAATCTTCTAAGTTATTGCAGGAAATTGCCATCACTACCAATTTGTAAGGAGTTTCCTGTGTTCTTGTTAACCAGTTCCTTTCTGTACCATATATTTATGCAAAACAAAATCTGTGCAGTGTTTGGTGTCCCATCAAAGTCATGACTGTCAAACCGTGACCTGTGTAGTGCATATCTGTGTTCCATACCCTTAGAGAAGATCTACAGATATTGGGGAATAACTACTTTGCTCAGTAGTTTCAACCTGTCCTATTTCAATACCTAGGGAAATAGGAGGATTTTGGATTTGAGTAGAACTGTATGCTAAAAGAATCCAAAGTTAAATAGGCAGGAATTTATTTGGAGTGCTGGCGTTTTCTACTTAGTAAACCACTGAAACTTCCTGAGAAGACAGCATCTCAAAATCCCCCTGATTTTTCCAGGCTGTTACCAACATAGGTGCTGATGCAACTCTTTCAGTTTATTTATTTTTCCATGACTTTAAGTGCAATAACTTTCTTTTTTTCTGATGGAGGCATTTACTGTGGAGAGCAATTCTGCACACCCTCATTATCCTACTGGGCCCCGTGGAAGAAGGATGATGTGAGACTCTCTGAGCAGGAGGGAACACTCTTGTGAAGGGAAGGTTGAATGACAATGTTCAGACAGGTGTGACTGAATGTCTGGAGAGACATGAGCCTTCCCTGGGCCCAGCCAGCCTGTTTGCTGCTTCTGTTCCTCACTTCCACTTTCCAGATTGCACAGCTGAGCTCAGGGGCTGCAAACTACGTTTTGAAAGTTGCTGAGTTCTTCCAACTAAATGTATACAGGAATGGGGTAAAACCCCAGATCTGCTGATGTCCTTTACTATATGTATCACTTATCTGTAGGCTCAGATAAGTTGAATGCAACAGCTACTCATATCACTCAAATCCCCTCCAAAAGTCAATTTTTGGCATTACATGGCTGTTCCTTTTAATTAAAAAAGCGCAGAACACCCCAGCTAACTAATTATTTTGCATTGCATACTGAGTATTCTAAGAGAAAAAAACCCCTTCTGATGTCCTGGGTGTTGTCCCAGACTGGGTCAGTTTTCTGTTATGTAGGTGTGGGTTGGGGGTTGATGCACTGCTCTGTTCACTCGCAGAGTAATGAACTACTGTGTTGAAATCAACTGTCTGGTGTCCAATATCACATCATTTGAACAGAGGAGGTGGGTTTACCTCAGGCCTAGCAACAGCTGAGCTATTTCACAGGAAGGACTGAAATATTTGGAATATGTATTTTGGCTGAGCTAGAAAGCAGGCCAGGCTACAGGAGGAGATCTGTAAGTCTATAAAGGGTAAAAACAGTGGAAGAAAAGAAATTGTAGGACTACAGAAGGCCTGGCTTCTGATCTAGTTCCTCTACTTTTGCCTCTCATAATTATGACTGCTTTTGTTTCTTAGCTTTGTCCTTCTAACTCTATCAGTGTCCCACTCACAATAATTGTTGGAAGCACTGGATTTAGTTGAATGGTTTTGCAGTGGCCTGTGTTGGATGTTTTGAGGCCCAATGTAATCCTTTGTTTCTGTAAGGTGCTAACTAGCTGTTTCCAAATCCTCTGGTGCCACTGGAGAGTGATTTCTTGGAAACTTTTCTGCTGAAAGACAGAGCTCATGAGATATAATTAACACCAGGCTAAGTGCTACTTAAGCACCTGGTGTTGTTTATATTCTGAGTTATGCAGACTCTACTGTTAATTTCATCGAGTAAGCACATGTCATTGTCATCTAGACTTTAGATGAATTTATCTCTGTTATCTTAGAACTTCACTGTTCTGCGTGACTTAGTTAAGGTCTGAACTGAGGAAGTTTTCATTTCAGCTATGGCTCTTACTATTATTGCAGTTTTAAAATCATACAGAGGTTGCTGAATGCTAATTAACAGGAGTTTGAAGCTAAATATAAGCACTGAGGAATGTGGGGATGTCTCTGTCATTTGACATATGCATCAGACTGGATTAAGCTTTCTAGAGATTTCCTCCTCATTAGAGATGTCTTAGATGTGGTGTCAGAAATATTTGTTAAAAAATTCTGTAATCTGTCTTGTGCTGAACAGTGGCATGAAGGAACAAAGTGGAAAAGGGGAATTGAGGTTTAGGATACTGTGGGTATTAAATAACTTAGAAGTATTTTATACACCTTCTGGTGGTTCACTCTGAAGCTTTTCTATTTGTTCAGGTTTTACTTCTAGAGAAAGAGAGCAAACGGGAAAGAAATGAAGAGCAAACCAGAAATGTATTTCAACATATTTAACTTGTTACTTGTTTCTTGATGTCCCCACTGAAAAGGAAATAGGGGGAACCTTGGAAACCCAAGTGTTCTTGGCTGTAGTTAAGTTAGGAGCACCCTGGTGAATTATTTTTCCCTTCTCCAGTCAGGACTGTGGCTTGAACTGTAGATCAAAGAAGAGCAGCACTTTGCTTAATCTGGCATAGAAATCTACTTTACCCCAAAGAGACAGGAAGAAAAAGAAATTGAGGCCCAGGCTCCCTGGCAACTGTGAGTTAGGGTTGTTCAAATGGTTGGTAACTGGAACAGTTAAAAAAAAACAGCTAGGAAATAGGTATTGCTACTGTGTTGGAAAGGACATTGCCTCCCAAGCCAGGGTTGTTTGCTGCTGTTCCAAGGGATGTTCACAGCAGTATATGGAATAGACTTCTCTCCTGTTTTCCTCATGGTATTGAAAAGAAGAAAAGGTGGCCAGCTGATAAATCTTCAGTCTGCTTCAGAAATGTGTGCTGAAGATGCAAGCAGTGATTTTCTTCTTTGAATCTGTTCTGCATCACATGCTGGCTTTATGGCTCTTGAGCCAGGGAAATGTGACATGGCAGGTCCCCATTTGTTGTGGGTGTGACCACATAGCAGGCAGTGCCTGCTGGTGACACTGAGCTCTAATGCTGTGTTTGGAGCAGAGGCTGCACTGTGACCCTGCATGGTGCTGTCAGGTCCTGTGCTGTCACATGCAAACCTCCCAGCTGCTTTGATAGGGGACTTGAAAGCCAGTCCAGGATTCCTGAGTCGCTATTCCTAGTGAATCTCCTCAGTCCACACCTTGCATATCAGACCAAAGTCTTGACTGCCTGCTGCTGAGTGATCTGGGCTGATCAGTGTTTTGGTGCAGGCCAGTCCAGGTGGGGAGCTCAGGGTGACCCAAATGTGGTTTCCATGAGGTCTGGAATTTATGTAGTTCTCTCTCCAGAGCCTGTTGTTACAGAAGGAGACCTGCTGCCATTCCCAGTTCCTGGCTCTATGGGCATGTGGTGATCCAAGCCCTGTGTATAGAATCTGTTCCACAGGTTGGATAATTTATGATGATTCCTTTTCTCTCTGGGGAAAGAGGATTTAGCACACAGCCCCCCAGTTGGGCTGTACTGACAGAAGTGTTATTTAACCTGCTTTGTCTTTGTTCTGGACTGTGTCTTTCTCTTGATAGGAAAAATTACCTTGCGTCACCATTAATCTTTTAGTGAATGTGGAAGTAGAGAAGCCATTGCCTTTCTGCTTTTTATGTGTGGTGGAAGTAATTTGTTTTGCAGTTCTGTCCCTGATTTTTTTCTTTTTCTCATATGTTCTTCCTTGATATTAACCCTTACTTGCGTGTTGCTATTTCCATGTCAGTGCTCAATTTTTTTCAGTTAAGATCAGAGGCATTCAATTTCCTTTCTGACAGTTTGCCACTGTACTCCTGCTGTAGTCTATCCAGAAAATTCCAGCTTTACTCTACCTTGCTTCCCATGGGAAGTCTTTCCAAGAAGCCAATCTCCCCAGCTTGCTGGCATCTCCTGTTTTTCAGTCCAGTGTCTGATATTACCTTTCCTCTGACAGCAAAACATTTCAGGCCATAATTCTTTTTTGTCCAAATTATCTTCTGGTTGCAGTGTTCAGCCAGTCCATTCCTGCTGGGTAGGAAGTTGTTCAAGGCAGCTGATGACTCGGTTCAACTCCTCCACCTTGTGAAATAAAGGTGCTCCTGACACACTGGCAGTGTGGTGAGCAGTCTTTGACTGGCAGTGTTGTCTTTCCAGAGGCTTCCTGGCTCATTTTCCATGAGCTCTGGGTAACTCCTATTATTGCTGTGTGGAAGTTTCTAACCACACTGGATGCCTTTTCCTCCCTCTGACATGACATAATATAACATTTCAAATTCCCAGATAAATCAAAACTTTTGCTGGTGGGAACTACATTTACAAAAGACAAAAGTATATTTGATCTGCCAACTGCTGTTTGTATTCATCCATGTTTGTGATCCCTGTCGTTTGCTGTTAGGGAACAAACTTGACGTATGTGGATTTTGATTCGCGTAAAACCACAGAGAATGTGATGTTTGATCTGAACATCTTAGAGAACAAGGAGGATTTGGTATGTGAACAAAACTCTTCACTATTCTCTTGGGTAAAGGGCTTTCCACATCCACTCAGAGGGCAGAAACAACAGCATATGACTTAGGTGCCCAATTACACCCTGTGTGTCACCAAGGAGCTGAACGAGCAGCTCACAAATGCTCCGTCATCTGAAAACAGGCAGCTGAAAGCTCCAGCAAAAGGCACAATGCATTCGGGGCAATTGTGTGCTTTAATGCTTTGGGAAAGAAAAAAGGGCTAAATTTGCAGCCATCCCTAAGGAATTATCTGTGAGCTTTATCTACAAATAATAATTTAATCAGCTTATTTGACTGCCCATGGTCACAAAGCTGTAACTGATTAAAAATTATCCTTTTTGTAACAAAATAAGGCTGCAGAATAAAAATGAGACTCTAAGGTGATTCTAATGTGTCCTGCTCTGGCAATGTGATAAGGAGCACTTCTGTAGAAAACCAAAGAATCTCATAGCAAAAGGTTTGGAGACTGTTACAAAGGAGTCTTTTCAGACTTTAGGGCAGTTTAGACTGAATTTAAACTTTTTTTTTTCTTTCTTTTTTCCTCTTTATTTTTTTTCTTTTGCTCCTTTTTTTTCTTTTTTTTTTTTTTTCTTTTTTTCCCAGTGTATTCATGTTTCCTTGGGATCTGAATGGGGAGAGGAACTTCTTTTAAAGGCCACATGGCTCACTTCCAATTCTGATAGATAAAGTCAACCTGCTTGGCCCCACCAACAGGAAATAGGATGCTGCCCCTTTAAGCGGACTGTAAGGAGTATGGAATTACGGCTAACTTGGTTTGGAGCCTTTGTGTAAGGCTTTCAGGAAGAGATAAACCATTAATCATGCACAATTACTCTGACCTTGCATGAACTAAAGCCTCTCTGAACACATAAGATTACGGTCTCTGGAGACCTTGAGACACTGACACGATCAGCTCGTCCGAGGGCATGGAAACGGCTGCACAAAATGGCTGAAAGCTTGGCCTTCCTTTCCTTGCCTTAAACTCGAGTCTGTCTTTCCACCCAGCACAGGGATTTATCCACCTGCTTGCTGCACAAACTGCAACAGGCTCTGAGTTCACAAGTGGAAATGATGGCAGTGCTGAAGAGAATAAATTACATTTGAGTTTTGAGGAGATGTTTTTTAATGCTTACTGAGTTGGAGCATTTTACACTTATTTCTGCTCTTTCCCTATGGGGATCCTCTTTTTTCCTAGGGTTAACACAGCTTGTAGTACAAATGTTATGGTCAGTGGCAGAGGTTCTTCGGTAGCTCTGCAGTGTAATTCACTTTTGTTGCAGTTATTCCTTTCCTGGTGCCAGCCTCACATGTTCTAATTAGATTTTAGATTATGATTTTCAGGGTCAGTTACATTCTCTCTGTTAGTTTTGTTTAGGATTTCTTTGACTTCTTAAACTCCTTAAACAACCATGTCTCACACACCTACTGTGATGTACTTTCCTCTGTCACTTCTTTTTCCAACCTCTGGAACTAGCAGCAATATGTAAAATAATAATAATGATGATAAATAAACAATTGAACATTTACTCATTAAGTAATTATTGATTTTAACTTGTAATTTTTCAAAATTAGGGTGAGCTAAAAATGCTCATGAACAGTTGCAGAAGCTCAGCTGACTGACTCAGTGAAATGCAGTTCCTTGTTTGTTTGATCCTTCATCCTGTGTTTGATCCCTACAGCTTCATTCACTTATCACATTTTACTGCTATAAATATTTTACTTATATATGTGATCATTTGATGTTATTTACTGCAGTGTGACACCTATTTTGAACTAATTTTACATTGCTATAACTATCTTTCCTCTGTCCACTGAGGTAGGAAATTTCTGATTTTTCAGAGATGGGATTTTAAGAAGCTGGAGATAGCTTATCCTGCATTAAAGGACTGGACAGGAGATTCCAAACTAAAATACAGGCCCAGTTCTGACCAGCGCCTCTGTGTTGCTGTATAGGAAGATGGGTAAGTCCAAAAGGAATAAATATGGTCTTCACAGAGTGAATGATGCAGAGAATGTGTATTAGGAACTTCTCCCACTTCTCCCTGAAAAGGGGTTTCACAGGTAGCAGAGAATGTGTATTAGGAGCTTCTCCTTGAAAAGGGGTTTCGAAGGTAGAATCATAGCACTGGAAAATGTATCAAGCTGGTAGGTGCCCACAAGCATCAGTGAAATCCAAAAGGTAAGCATGATTAATATACCACAAGAACAGCAAAGGAATTGCTTTACCAGGTAAGGTCTCTGGCAGTAATGTCAGACTTGTTGCTTCAGGACATTAGTTGCTTTCTAACTCTGAGGATAAATGAGAAGAAATTCTTTTCTAAGGAAGGTTTCTCCAGATTGCTTGCTGCAAGCCTTCTGCACAGTGTCACTGAGTGTTTTCATAGACCTGGTTCATTGGTTTGGTAACAGCTGATTCTGATTTGTATCAGAAGGGTATTAAAATGGTCCCTGTGCCTCTAGCCTTTGAGAATGAGAGTCCAGTTTGAGGGAGCTGTCCAGTCCTTGCTGGAGAAGACACACTGTGCTGCTCTTCTTCATGGATATTTTATTAGAGTTTTTTTCCTTCTTTTACATTTTCCACTAATGTATTCTAAACATGCAGCCAATGGTTAAGGGGGTGTTGGTTCTAAGAAGTATTCAGCAGAATGTAAACTCATTGAAAACAGAACAAAACCAAAACAATGTGGTGCTAAGGGACAGTTTTGTCCTGATTGTGGTGTTGTAAGGCCACAAGTGCTTCTGGCATTCTCGGCCAGCTTGGGCCCACAGCCAGTTTTCAGAGAAGCCTGGGTCCCAACCCAGCTCCTCTCTTAGGAAAGGGGCTGTGGAAGGAATGGGAATTAGCTGTGGGAGGGAAAAGACAGGAGCTTGCTATTAGGAGGGGATGAGGACAGTCTGTGCTGCAGAAGCCAAAATCAAACAAAGGTAGATTTTTATCTGATGTAGCCCCACTGAAGACAGTGTTAGAGTTACACCAAAATCAGGCTTGAAGGGAGCAGTATCATGCCCACAAAGGTTTTCTACATTGTTTTTAGTCCTGTTGCACCTTGTTGTGACCAAAGATATGTAAAAATCCGTTGTAAGAGGTTTTAAAGTGGAATAATTATTTATTTGAAGGGAAAAGGACAACCCACTACTTTTTGGGTTCAGTCCAGGTGTGTATTCTGTATCTACACTGCAGTACTGTCAGTACAGCTGTGTAGCTCTTCCTGAGGCAGCTGTTAACAAGCTGGCCTTGATACTTCTGTCTGTGCTGCCAGAACCATAATAGACTCCATGTGTGCCTTCTCCAAAAATATTATTAACTCTGCCTCTCAGTATAGTCCTAGGTGTACTGATGCTCACTACCTTAAAACTACCTCAGCCATGTCTATTCAACCTGTTCATGCTTTGGACTAAGAGGGTGGATATTTTCTTTAGTTTCAGATTTGATTTTACAAAATCTAAAACCTGATTGAATGGCTTCTGCAAGTAAACCTGTCCTGGTTTTACTATTCTCCATTGGAATCTGAAAGGCTTTGTTTGTTTGGCTCTGAGAGATAAAAATAGGGAGAGAGGCAGCAGAGATCTTTGTAGATTATTCTCTGCTGCTGGCAGTCCAGGTGACTCAGTTAAAGCAGTGAAGAGCTGGCTGAGGGCTGTTCCATCCTAATAGGGGAGAGAGAACTCCAGGGGTTAAAGGCAAGAGCATCCCTTTTATAATTAGGACAGATCAGAAGTGGAGCAAAATGTTCTTGCAGCTGAATCAGCTGCCCTCTAACCAGGCTGGAGTCTGGAGCTGGGGCCTGATGGACACTTGTACAGAATGCAATTTAATCTGTAATGGCTGAGGAGGACTCCTCAAAGTCTGCGGCAAATGGCAATTATTGTCCCTTTTTGTCACATCCTCCCCCAACCAAAACAAAAAAAGAGGAAAATTAATGAAAATAACAACAGGGAAGGATCCTAACTAGCATGCCCTGCCTCCCCTTTTCTCTTTAAAAATCCTCTGCAATATAGTGACTGAAATGAGCTGCCCAGTATAATAAAATCTCTGGAGCACCAATGTGAAACAAGAATTCCTCCCCCCGACACAGGCACACACACCCCTGCTCCCTAATGAGCAGGGAGACGCCAGCTCAGGGGCTGCAGCCAGTGTTAAATTAGCAGAGAAGGCCATCGAAGTGGGCTGACTCCAGCGTAAACTGCCTTAAGTGTCTGTTTATTAAATCACACCAGCGCTTAGAGTCTGCCCTGCTGCCACATCAGAGCTGTCTGCACACAGACAACCCTGGCCAGTCCCGGGGGAACCTGGGCCAACTGGATACTGGTGGTAATAAAGGCAGGGGGAGGAGGGAGCAGCCCTCACCAACAGCCCCTCGTTAGGCTCCATCATGGGTTATTCTTCTAGAGCAGAAAATCCATTATTTAGGGTCACTGTTTGCATTTGTAGCAGTGGCAAAACCATAAAGTTGTGTTCCTCTTTCCTTGTTAGGAAGCAGGAATCAAGGCAGGCACTTTCTTGCTAAACTTCTGTGTCTGAGCCTTGGAGAGTGGCTTTTGTGTGTCAGTCCTTGCAGGGAAATGTGGCTTTCACTTTTGAGTCAATCCTTCAGTTACAGTGGGAGAAGGTTGTTAATACCCAATGATTTTCTAAAAGAATTCCCTGGTGTTAATCTGTCTAAGCCTTTGGAAACAAAAAAATTCTGCTGGTCAAACCTTAAGTTTTCATATTAAAGGAAGGAAAAATCAAAATTGCTTCTGTGTATTTGCACGGTGGGAGGTCCAGTGAGGGTTTGATTCCAGATGAGATTTCTACACTTGCCTGCTAAAAAGTCATATTACATATTCTGCAGTTAAGGCAGACAGGAGAGAGATAGCTAAGCTGGAAACCTTGTTTTGTAAGTCAGGAAACATCACTTCTATTGCTGCTAGTTCTGAAACAAGAGCCCTACTACATTCTCTTCTTTCCCAAGGACTAGTTTTTAAAAACAGTTAGAGCCAGGGCTGCTGGTTTATGATTCTGCTACATACATTACCAATGGGCCTGTCTTGGTCTCTGCTCTACACTTCCAAGGTAAGTATTCTTTTCTGCATAAATCCCCAGAAAGAAATCTTGGAGAGAAGTGGATAACCCTCTCATCCCATATGGAGGCATAGAATGGAGTTTTGGAAAAGTGTCTGATTTAATTTAGTTTGTTCTCATGCATTGAATGGGCTTGCTGAACAGCGCTTAAATTTGCCATCCTACCACTTAGGATTTATCTTTCTCTGTAGAGAGATTTTTGAGCTCCAAACAAGTTTCATCCATGTGTTGTCAGGTCAGGGTGTTGAATGTACAGCATATATATAGCTCCATGTAACTAATTTGGGGATACTTCCATACTTGCGTTCCCTACTCAGCCTGCCGGTTTATGTCTTCCATGAGGGAGTTTTGCTGCTCATAGGCTTCCGGAGGCTCCATTGCAGCCCAGATGCCACTTTCTGTGAAAGCAGGTTTGGAGTCATGGTCAAGCATCCTTTTGTGAGGTGGCCCATTGACATTGGAGACAAGCAGCAGTTGTTGAGCCAATTTGTATGAGGAAGGAGACATGTAAAGTTTAATATGAAGTGGTTGGTTTAGCTGGCAGAAAGGGAGAGGTGGGCTGTTTTCCATTTCCCTTTAAAATGTCAAACACTAATAGTCTCTTCCGATCATCCTGCGATTGCCAAATAATTGACTCCTGCCTACAGCAAAAACCTCCCTGATCCACAAAGCAGGAAGCTGATGACAGCAATTGCCTGGACGTGTCCAAATTAGTCAACTCCTGGCAACCCCAGCAGGGTCAGCAGTGGCAGCCCAGGGGTCGTGGGGCAGCAGGAGATGGAGGTTGGAGATTGCCCTGCTTCCTGTGCCCTCTCATGCCTCCAGGACATAGCAAGGACATGAGGGATTCCCAGCTGGAGCAGCCAGCACCTGAACTGTGTGTCCAACAGAGATGTGTTTATCCAGAGGATCTGCTGTAAATTAGCCAAAGCAGGGGCTTAGGGGCAGAATGGGGAAGTGCCTGTCCCTACAAGTGGCAGCAGAACATGTGTGTGTGGGGTGAGCCAGTCTCACACAGCTCCTGCTGGGTTTTCTCCAGGGTTTCCTTGCTCTGCTGTGTGGGACTGATGTGTTTACAACTTGCTGGGGTCTGTCCCAGGGTTGGATTATTTTTTCTGTAGCTTCATTTGTTCTCCCACATCTGTGCAATTGATTACAGAAAAATGTATGGACATAAAGTATTTAGTAATATGCACATAGCCCTGGAGCTCAGAGAAGTGACAGAGAAGGGTGTCCACCAAGCCATTCCTGAGCCTCTTTAACACATCCAGTTGCATGTGCTGAGTGGTTTGGTTTTATAAAGTGGTGGCAGTAAAGCAGCAAAGAATCTCTGGCCCCATTCCCCCCCTCTTGCCTTTCAAAGCACTTCAGTGTGCCTGTGACTTCTTGAAGACAACTCAAGCATCTAGGGGTTGTGGCCTTTTCATAAGATTATTTTAGGACTCAGAGAGAGGACAGAGGGAGAAATAGAGAAGCACTGTCTCAGAGCTCCCAAGCAATACCTCTGTTGTTACAGGCAGGATGAGAAAGATTTAAAAGCAGGCTCTTTGTGTGCTAGGCTGTATTCCTGTCTGTGCTTCCTAAAGCAGAGGAGCTGAGGACAGGAGCCTGCCCTGACAGCTCCCTGAGCGTGCTGCTGCAGGTCAGGACCTCTGCCCGGGGAAGGAGCACTGCCTGTGGGCCTCCCACGTCTGCTCACGGAAAGCCTGGCTGGACGCTCTGTCACACTCTGACAAAGGTCACTTTTACATCCCGTCTTCCAAAAGGTCACAGCATGACCCCAGGTGCAGGAGAAGAGGAGGAGGGAGAAGGCAGCTTTCTCCCTTTTTAAAAAAAATTTGTTACCACTGCCTGAAAAAATATACCTTATCTTTGCTCTTGCACTGCCCCCTCTCTTGACCTGCACTGGCACTTTCTCTTCCTAAATGCTACACCATAAGCTCTCCCTTTATAGGTTTCAATGGCTGGTTACTGGATTTTCTCTTCTTTATACACTTTGTTCTCTCTGCAGAGCTGTATCTGTGGTCCCTCAATGAATAAGCAAACACTTCCAACTTCACTGTGCCCTCCAGATGTAAAACTCTCTGAGCACAGTTCT
The DNA here is from genome assembly GCF_028769735.1 of Zonotrichia leucophrys gambelii. Taxonomy (NCBI): domain Eukaryota; kingdom Metazoa; phylum Chordata; class Aves; order Passeriformes; family Passerellidae; genus Zonotrichia; species Zonotrichia leucophrys. The sequence continues at coordinate 8,969,877 of NC_088185.1, forward strand.
TCACCACAGCTTGTGTGAGATGCATGAGCACAAACTGCTACATGGATAGCTTTTCCCTTGAGGGCTGGGTAGGGGGAAAGTACCAATCCTTCTCTTATTCATCCCAGTATATAGCAGTAAATGGATACATCTCCTGACAGGAAAACTGCCTTCCCTTGCTCCTTTTTCACAGCATTTACACAGGTCACAGGGGCAAGGAGGACAGGTAAAGGCCAGATGCTCAGGTGTCACACACTTCTGCAGAGTTGTTTCTCAAACTAGGATTTAATGAACCAGCTAGAAGATGAAAACTATTTGTTCTTCTTGACTTAAGTAAGGCCCAGTGGTTAACTGGGCAAACCCATAAGGCTTCAATTCAGAACAAACGTCTTTAACTGCTGGATCATCCTCCCAGCGTGATTTGAAATTTTTCCCTCTCATAGAATTTACAGCAGCAGTGGAATTATTTTCTCCATTTTGGATGCTAATGGAAGGGATAAATATAGAGGGTTTCTCAGTCTGTTCATTTTAATAATTCGTTTCTTAAGGGCTGGACTGACATGGTGGACATGATTCTCTGAGGTCTGCGGGGACTTGTCACAGATGCTGGACATGGTCCTTCAAACAACAGACCTGGGACGTTTTAGAGACACAGTTGACTTTGGGAGGGTGATAACTTGATACAAGTTATTTTATTGACAGCATTCATTCTTCACACAGAATTTACTTAAGATGTTTTAAGTAGAGATATAAAGAGTTAGAGAAACAGAGAGGAGTCTCTTTTCAGAAAACTTACTATGACTTTTGGACAGGAAACAGCCTGTCCCTGGCTAGTCTTTGAAAAATAGATAGCCAAGTTTTCACTTTAAAATGTAATGATCTGCATCTATCTTAGATCTCTCTGTTAGGGCTCTTGTTGCTCACATAGATGAGTCACATCTCTCAGTATGTTTTTTAAGATAGTATTCCTTAAATAGAGGTACTTGCTGTGCGCCCAGTGTAATTAAGTATCTCAAGACTGTCTTACTTTCAGTTGTGCTAATACCCTAAAAAATCCACATGTAATTCCCAGGATCTCAAAGGAAATTGATGCAGCTTGTGGACTACCCACCAGGCCAGTGTACCTGCTCCTGACCTTTAACTAAGCAGATCGATGGAATTCTTGTGTATTGGCCAGACCACATGAAAGTCAAAGTCTGTGGAGAAACAGAAGTTGTATAAGGTCAAAAACTAGGTCATGGCCGAGCTGGGAATGCCAATGAACTGGGTTACCTGTTGAGTAAAAAAGGGAAGAAATAGCCATGATGAAGAGTACCCAAAGGTGGTTTTCCAGGTTCCCAGTCAGAAAGGAGACTGTTCCACTAATTGGGTCTTAAAAGGTCTTTTCTATTCTGTTTAAATTCTTACAATATGCCCCTCACCAAGATGTGAGGGTGTCTGTCTAAGGATGTCTCTCTTTTCATTCTTTTCAGCTGTGTTTGTTTTCCTCCCTCCCCTTACCCATTCTTTGCAGGTTCGTGAAGAGCATTCAGACCCCATGAGGGGGTCTCTACAGATCTCCTAAGAAGATTAAGCTCTCTGAATATTTCATGTCCCTGATTGACAGCTCTTGAGGACCTCTTGTAAGCCTGGCGCCCGTATTCTTGTTTTAAAAAAAAAGAGAGGGAGACAAGAAAATCACATCCACAGAAAAAAATTGATCCTATGGGCCTGACCTCTGCTGACAGAAGGCACTAGACAGAGGCAGCTCCTCCCGGACATCTCCCCCTCCTTTCCCTCCCACCAGTGTCTACTGTGAAATAAAAGGAAGGTAATGGGATTTTAAGAGGCAAGGAGTAGGCAAAGGAGGAGGGGGTGGTTTTGCCCCCTCCCCTGAGCCGCAGTGCTGCGGCTGCTGGTCCCTCAAGAGCCATTGTGTGCCCCTGCCCCTGGCTCCCGTTCTGTGCCGCGCCCGCCCTTCCCTAACGAGCTGCGGGCCGAGCCGCCGGCCCTCATTAGGGGCTGAGCCGGGAGCCAGCCCCGCGCTCCCCGTTCCGCCCCATTAAGGGTTTGCCCCCTGCTTGACAGCGGGGAAAGGGAGCCGGCGACCTGTAAATTCTCATCAGGCTGCTTGAGAGCCTCCCTGCCCCCTCAGTCAGCCCGCAATAGGCAGCGTAGAAGTTTCTCCTTTATTTAGAGAGGCAGGGCCAAGCAGATCTCACATGCTGGCTTTGGGAGACCTTCCTTGGTGGAAACGGGGGGATGAGGATGAGGGGGAGAGAAGCAGAAAGAAACAGCTCTGAGCCCTTCTTAAAGCTGGAGCACAGACAGGTTTGCTGCTGCACTTGCTGTAGATACCACTGCTAGACTGCAATGTCCTGTGTTCCTCTGCTCCATGATGGGAAATTGGCACATCTTCCTGCTGGCAATTTTTTAGGAATCATCCATGGTGCTGGGTATACTGTGCAATTATGACCATGCAGATAAATGAAATAATCATTGCTAAGTGATTAGGAGACTCCACCAACTTTTGCAGTACTTTAACTTGCTCAAGACTCCAGAGTTGCTGAGCTCAGTTTGAAGTCTTCTCTTTGATGTTACCCTTGCCTTTTCAGCATGATTAATCTCTATTAAACTTGAACATCCTTTCAGGGTAAGTTCAGTGTTTCTGTGTGAGGTATGGCTGGACACTCCAGCAGTGGCACTTTTGACCATGTGAGTAGGGGACTTTTTGAGGTACATGTAAGATATTGCATATAAAAGACATGGGCAACTTCATAAAGCATCATTGAGCCAGTTAGTTATCCAATAACATCACCTTTATAAAGTCAATTATTATTTTACCAACTGATTGATGCCCCATTTATTTGCAATAGCCATCTTGGTGGAATGCCAGTGCCATTCCTTAGTAGTGCTTATCCTGCCAGTGTTCTCTGGATGAGGTGTGCACCCTATGTTGCAGCTCATTATTTTGGTTTGGAGTGAAGAGCATCTGGGTGTTGATAGCCATCATGGACAAGATTCACATGCAAACAGAATCAAAGGAAGCTTTGGCTCATGATTAGTCTCACACCACTGGTATTAAGCTTTATAAAGGCTCAATTGTTAGGCCACAATATTGTTATCCCCAATTTTGGCCCTTGTGTCATTTGTTATTCCTGGCACTGCCACCCTGTGCCCAACCTGTGTGCCTGGGTAAACTGGGCAGACAGCAAACTGTTCCAGAACAGTGCCAGTGGAGGAATTTAATTCACTCCTATTGAAATGAAAAGATGGGACATGGACTATATTTTCGTCTTACCTGTAGCCACTGAAATTAAGTGGAAAAAACTAGACAGACTTCTTCAAAACCCTACCAGAGTCAGGAAGATGGAATCCTATGTCTGAAAACATTTTTCTAAATTTTGAAAGAGGAAGAACTATGCCTAGTTTTCTTGTAGTGGGTATATTCTTTATAGACAAAATCCTAAATCTAAGGCCAGTGAAACCCTTTTTAAATCCAGTTCTTTAGTATAAGGCTTTCCTGTCTGGTTCCTTAAAATCCCTTCCTCTGTCAGCTTCTTTGTCAGGTTGAGCAGAGCAGCTAAGAATGACAGAGCCTGGAGACAAAGCTACCCTTGAGTCATTCCCAGCTTCTGACATGGTTTGCCTGGTCTCTCTCATGGACATAGAGAAAGAGCTTTTCAAAAGTGACTGAATACCTCCCATCCTCTCATCACTCCTATTTCAATTTCAGATGAGCAACAAATAAAGCAGGGAAGGCTGAAGGTCATTTTTCTTGATGGCAATCTGTTGGCCTACTCACAGACTTCTGCTTCTCATCAGCCATGCTATTTCATCTGTAATTAAACTAGAGATGGTTTTCTGGAAGGAATCTGCTGATGTTTGTGACTAATGGGATGTATTCACTACAGAGCTCTGAGATATCTTACCTGTATTGATAATACTAGGGCACAAATCACACATGCTGTGCTCCTGCTCTGAATGCTCTGGAGAAACCTGTTTGCCTCCCTCTTTTGTCTGCACAGAGACTTGAGGGAGAAATCCTTTCCCCGACTTGTAGAAGTGGGTTATAAATGAGCAGGCAGTAAAAATATCCCTCAGTGCCTCAGAAGAACTCTAAAGATTCTTGTGCACTCATGTGTTGAAATGGTCAAGCAGGTTTTGTGTCTTTTTCCAGGAGCAATTTCTATCTCTTCTATTAAGTGTGGTGCCATATAGAACTTATTGATAATATCACATTTTTTGGGACTAGTCCTAGGAAAATAGACCTCATCTTCTGTTTCTAGACACCTGATAGAGGCCAACATATTGCTCTGCAAAGCAGTCCTTAGCTCCCTAGAGAACTGTGGAATAATACAAGTTGGAAAGGAATTTTTGGAGGTCATATGATCCAAGCTCAAAAAAGAAGGGGAGAGCAGTTCAGAATCCTGTTCCATCCTTAATCCCATACAACCATCTTTTCCCATTAGAGTTTCCAAGAGTCAGCATTGCCACATCCTGCCAGCCCTCCCTGCTGGAGTGGCCTTTCTGCAGTGGCTGTGGCCAAAGGAGGCTGTGTGACCTCTCTGTGGAACTGTGGAACAGAGGTAGGCTGGGTTTGCTTCTGGAACCTCAAAACTGGAAGGTCATGGCACTCATCCAAGTGGAAAGCTGCACAAAGCTATAGTGCTGGGTATGTTAAAGAGTGGTTATCACAGTAATAGAAGGAGAAAACTATGGGTTTTCATAAGGAATAAAAAAATAGTAATGGATAATCTATGTCTTTTTTGAAATGCTTATCCAGATTTAAAACCAGAGTGAAATTTAAACTTGGTTTGTAGGGTTCTGAAATTTCTGGATAATTTTTTCCATTTTAATTTGTGGTTAGGAACAGAACCAGAAAGACCAAGATACCTCACAATTTATTTGAGCATTTGGAGTTGTGAGCAGAAGTAAAAATGTACTAGAAATCACACACAAGCTAATAATTTCCTCCAAGGTTTGGAGCCCAGTTTTGCAGAGTTGGGAGGTTTGCTACAGTTTTCAGTTAGACAGCAGTCAGGAATGGGTCAAAACCAGGATCTGGGGTTACTGGGAGGTCTCTGTGACTGGGGCCCCAATAAAGGCTTGAAGATTTTTTCCCCATCAGGTTGCACTTGTTGCTCTAGAGAGTCCAGAGCAGGTTGCCTTTGCCTTCCCTCATAAGAAGAGATTTTTCACTGGATGTTATCAAAGGTCTTAAGAACGTGCCTTTGTCTGAAGGAGTGAAGATGTCAGCAGAGAGAAACACTGACTTTGTCATCCAAAAGTGAGTTTTTCTTTAGGGAGACGGAACATGTTTATGTTTGCAGAGACTCTGTTTTGCCTTGAAAAAGCTGGCTAAATTTGGAGTTGAAATCCATGACACATTTTCATTTGGGTAGAGAGAGATTCTTCTTTAATCCATTTTGCCAATAGTGAGAGCTGCAAATGTACTGTGACCTAATGCAGTGCCAAGTGTAGGTGTTTCCAAGTGTGTGGGGAGGAAGGAGTTAAGAATTCTGCTCCATGAGCCATCCACAGCAGGGAATGACCCAGTTTAAAAGGGTTAACAGTATTTGGTTTTTCAGAACTATTTGTTATATCAAGTTAGTGCAGCAGAGGTCACCCAGGTCACTGTGCCTCCCCCTTCCCTTTCCATCCCCAGCCCCTGCTCCGTTCCTTGTTTCTCCTCTAATCCGATGACCTCAGACACAGCTCTTTCCTTATGATGTTCTTGACAGCATCTTCAGACAATATGCAGCTCGACGCCAGTTGTCTTTCCCTTTTTCTCCTGTCCCTCAGGAGAAAACCTGGGATGCTAAAAGGCACTTTGTGCAGTGGGGAAAAGCCTCAGCAATTTGTTCTGTGGTTTTTGGACAAGAGTAGCTCAGAAAACAGTTTTCCATGTATGTGCTCTATTAGCATGGCTGTCTTTTCTTCTCAGTGTGTGTGTTTGGGTGGTTTTTTTTCTCTATTTTGTGTGTGTGTGTATGTGATTAAATTCTCATTTATCCACTGTACATTCTGGTCTCTTCTGTCATGATGTTGCTGACTGTGACTTGCCGAAGCTCGGAGCAAATGCTTTTTGGGAGTACAAGTTAACTGTTTACAAATGGGAATGGAAAAGTTTGGCTGGCATTTGTCCTTGGGCTTAGTAACCAAATGAGGTCAGATTTGCTGCTGTAACCAAGAGTTAAGGACAGAAAACCTTGCTAAGAAGGTTCTCATCCTCATCCCTCCTCTCTGACTGTCGTCTGCCAATTGAAGCTTGTCTTAGATTTTTGTTCAGTGTATTTTTATGACCTGTTTTCAAAGGTACTGAAGGCCCTCAGAAAAGCAGAACCTCAGGTGCTTGGTATCCTTGACAATCAGACTAGAATTAAGCAATGACTATTATTCTTATCTATTTTTTCACCTTACCAGCATTACTATGTTAACTTTCTGTCATACCATCCACTAGGAATAGGATACAAAGCACCCTACCTGACATGAACCCAGGAAGTCTCATTTTTGTGCTTCCTCAGTTGCTTGTTTTACTGTGTTTCTCATTCTCCTCTACCTGTACCTCTTTGACATCCAGTTATTTGATGTTTTTTAAAGAATGTTACTTGATTCTGATTTTATTGTGTTGCTCATTGGGCAGCCAGAGCTAGAGGAGTTTCACTTGTTGTTGGGGATAAATTAAGGACTGTTTTTCTCCCTCTGCTGTGGTTTGCTTTCTGAGGGGTGTGCTTTGCTTTTCCTAGAGAGATGGAGTAGTATAGTCCTGGATGTCCTGAACCTCCTGAGGGAAATGAATGGTCACCAACAAGCTGCTGCTCATAATGTTAAAGCTGTTTCTTGCAGCCTTTCCAGGGTTGGGGAAATGCTGCCAGACCTCAGTGTTTTTAAAAGATCTGAGGCATCAGTGAGAAAAATGCCTGTGCATATTTGCTTGAATTGAAAAGCAAATTGCAACTCAATTGTATGTGGCTTTCCTTTGCATTTTGGTTATGTTCAAGTACATAAAGGCTATTAGTGTGAATGTTAGTTAGAAAACAAAGTTTAAGGCTGTGTCTTCTGTTGGAACTTTTTACACTATGAGAAAATCCAAATCTATTTAGTTCAGTCACCACAAATTGATGTATCAGGAAAGCAGAACTTTACATTCTAAGTTTTATGTAACTGGCAAAATCAAAGTTCAAGTACTGCTTTCCATTGCCAGCTTTTTCAGTTCCCAGCTTGCTTCTCTGTTAATGTTACAAAGCTGCTTCCCCAGTGGCTTGACCAGTGGCACTGGTAGCAATCAAAATGATTATTGTGAGTTGCTTGCTGTGCTGGAGGAATCAGTACAAATGGCAGTTCTGCATGCTGAGTATGTTAGAGTTGGACTGGATGATCCTTGTTGGGTCCCTTTCAGCTCAGAATATTCTGTGATTCAATGGAAGATGAGTTGAAATAATAAAAAATGTTGGCTAATGAACTTCTTCAGCTGAGCAACAGTTGAACCTCTTGGAAGAGAATGTGTTTTAAGTTTCACCTTCTTTAACCTTAGGTGGAACATTGCTTACATTTCATGTTAGCCAGGATAGTGCAGGTCTTGAAGCCAGTATCTCTGTGTTTCAGAGCTTTCATCCAGATTCTCTGGGAGGGTTTCAAATCCTTTCTCCAGCACCTGCCCAGATGTTTCAGGATTCTAGAGAGTCGTGGCATTGCTGTGTCATTTATTATGCAGCTCTCTCACCACTGGCCTCAGCACTACAGGTTTTTGGAAGCATGAATGTGATGGAGAAAGGGAGTATCTGGAGGCATGGAACCCTTTCAAGTTTTTGTGTGGGGTTTTTTTTTTTGTTTTTTTTGTTTTTTTCTCTTAAAGAAAAGGCCAAGATCCTCTTCTGTCATTGCAGCACTCATCTTACCCACCAAGTCATCTAGGCCAAAGGACACTGTAACAGGGGTATTCCCAGGAGTGGAAGATGTACAGTTTCTGTAGCAGGGAAGAGAGCATCAAAACAGGAATGGAAACTGGCAGGAGGAGCTTGGAAAGGCCAAAAGTTTCCAGTTCAGAGAGACAGTGAGAGAGGAAGTCAGTGAGTGCAAAAGGATTCCCTCTCTCCCCACTTCTCAGCCCCCACCCTCTGTCCTTCCTCCACACCCCACCCGGGGAGATGGGAGAAGAAACTTGGCAAGCCATCTTGTCGCCAATCAATCTGTGGTGTAACAATTAGCACTTAAGCAGCACTCACGCTAAACACAGGCTCAGAAAACACTTACAGAGGAAAAGAAAAAAAAACCTCAAACCCCAACACAACAACAACAGGGGAAAGCTGGAACAGATCAATGCCACGCTAACCAGGAGGCACCTAATACCCCATTATTGACGAGGCCGATAGCGCTTTAAGTGTGTGCTCTCCATGCTGAGCAATTAGCGGCAGGACCAGTGCGGTGGAGGCAGCTCCAGCACAAGAACGCACCCCCCGCTGCCCAGCGCTTCCCCCAAGAGGTGTTTGATGACAGCTTCATTTGTTAGCGAGATCCCAATAGCTGCCGGCGCCGGCATCCTTTCCATTACGGAGCAGAGTGCGAGGGGAGCTGGGCAGTGGGTCCGCTCCCCCCGCTCCCCCGGCCTGTGGTAACAGAATACAGTAGACACGGAGTCTGTCTGTGCACTGCCTAAATTGATTGTAATGGCTTTCTTAACGTGCTGAAAGAGCCGACTGTTTTCTCGCCTCGAAGAAAGGCTGGAGGAAGGAGGAAGTGACTCCAGCGGCTGCGGCACAGTGGATGAAAGTAAACTTTTGTTTGGTAAAGACCAGCCGACTGCAGACTGTCTCTGGCCTTTCAGCTGGCTCTCAGCAACACTGTGTTTGAGAAGAAAGGGGAGAGGGTAGAGAACAAACTGTCAGCTTCCTGCCTTGGCTCTTGCTCCCATGCTAACCCTGCTCGTCTGGCTGCACCTCCCAGAAACACACTGGAAACCTCTTCATGCAGGCAGTCTGGTTCCAGAAGGTGCCTATAGGATAAGGCTTTCCAGGGGAATTCATGCGTATGGACAGTAGAGCCTGTGTGCTTTAAAGTGCTTGGCTAGGCTGAGGCTTACCTCAAAAAGGTGTAGGAGCTCCCATAAGAGCAAAAGCTAAGCCAAGCCTGGAGAGAATATGACCTTCTGAAGAGTATCCAACCAGCATCTGTTATTGATAAATGTGTTTATCTGGCAGCCCAGAGCCATCCAGGGACCTCCCAAGTGGAGAGACGTGTCCCATGTCAGAATGTCTGTGCAGTCAGATAAATCCATCCATCAATCAGTCATACCTGGTCACCAGAGCAAACCAGCAGGTGCCACTCAGGGACTCTGCTGCTCTCAGGTGTGCTGCAGCCTGTCCTGCTAAGCTTTACTGCATTGGCTGGGAGTTGTCCAGAGTAACCCAAACACTTTTGTCGTAGAAGAATCATTGTGTCACACATTTGGCACCAAAATTAACTGGGTGACAGACATTCAGGCTTTTCTGAGAGGCAATGTGTGTTGTAATACCTCTGTATTGGAACCTGCTCAGCCAGTGTGGGTCTAGGGTACCAGAGGCTTGTTCCTTAATCACTCATCACTGGAGATATGCTTTGGTACCCTCTTCTCTTTCCATGGAATGAGTCTCTTAGAGGTACCACAGACTGTTTGGTACCACAAAGGATGAGGAGGCACCTGAGGTGCAGGTACCTGGCGTGCCATAGTGTAAAGGAAGAGGAAAAGAACTGAAGTTCTCCACTGTGGTGTCACTCAGGTTTCAGGTTGTCCCACACCTTCCCACCCTTGCCTGTTTCCAAACATTTATCTATCATCAAAGTTAGATCTTGTGAGTAGAGAAAGGGGCTGCAAAGCAGAACTTCTCACGCTGCTGTAACCAGAAGCTGCTCTCTGCTTCTGACCAGGAGGTTTTAAGATGATGCCAGATGGGGCCATTAGGGCTGTACAAACAATAAGGAACACATAGGGGAATCTGTTAATGGGTTTCTTTTGGAAGCATCAGCTGGAGCTGCTGAATGAGGCACATGACCTATTTAAAAAAGCCACTTGAGAAATCGGTCTGACTGCTGAAAGGATGGGATTTCTTACCTTCCCTGTTTATGCCAAGCCACTAAGGATCGGCCATGGTGGATGCTCACACACTCCTGTGTTTGCAGTGTTGCTCACTTGCCAATACACTTCATGGCTGGTGCCCCAAAGCTCTGAGATTGTGGGCTGGAGGAAGTGTCCCAACCACGTTCTGGGCAGGAAGGAAGCCACATGTAAGGAGATGGCTTTCATAGAAGTGTTGTTTGATTATCCCTTCTGGGAAGGGGGAGCCCACTCGAGTGCAGATTTTTCCATGGTTAAAAACCAGCATTTTGCATGGAGAACAAGCAGTATGGTGAGAGGTGGCTGACAGAACACTGCGAGTGCAGAAGTTCCTTGGCCTTGATTCCTGATGGGAGCTTATGTGATCAGAAATTGTGGTATAGCTTGGCAAAGCTCTGAGTTTCAGCTTGTGTGAGGATCAGCTACTGATCCACTTTATGAAGGGAAATGCCTCTACCTGGAGTGGCTAGAAGAAAAATGATGTGATGGAGGAAAAAAAAAAAATAGATGTGCTCCTTGGCAGAATCCAGATCCTAAATTGCTCCAGATTCTGAAGGTATTTTCAGTCAACCTTTTGTGGACGAATACTCCAACATCCTGGCTTGAATTTGAGCCCAGGGAGTTGGTGATACAGGGGAAGATCAGTTCTACAGTATGCATTGTGTGCTGCTTCATTGGATTGGGTTGGAAAGAGGAGGGTTCTCTGAAAAAACATAGAACACTAATTTCTAAATTAAAATTTGACTCACTCTGCTCAATTCTTTACTGTTTGAAGTACAGTCTTATGATTTTGTTGATGGGCAGATCAGTTATTGTACAGTACCATTCAGCCAAGATGGAAACTGCAGGAGAAGGGTTGAGCCTTCATTCTCTGCCAGGGAGCAAGGCTTGTTCTCTTCAGATGACCACTCCTGATTGGTGCTATTGCATTTATTTCATATAGAGTACAATAGAAGGGTGTTGTTCTTGCTGACATAAAGGAAACAGGATTAGAATCTGCCTTGGAGAACACCTTTAGGAAAAGCATGAAGTGAAACATTACATTTATGTCTGTCTTACCAGTTTTGCACAGACATAAATGGGAGTGTTTGGTTTGGATTGTGTGTTTTGTCAGACTCTTTGTCAGAAATTCAGTGGCTATTTATTAAGCTCAACTTGGATACAAACTTGGAATGCTATGTGGCAAAATGAAATATGCAACCCCTTCAAACTGGTGGTGTATTCTACTGGCATGGCAAACAGAAAATTTCACTTTGAGAGAACATCCTGGAACTTAATGTCTCTCTTTAAACGTGCTTTCTTGAGTTTTCATTAGCAGCCATAAAGAAAAGTTCCCTGAAGAGGGAACTTTCCATATATGATCACTTCTCCTTGCTTTGGCTGCAGCCAAGAGAGGGAAGAAAATCTGGTCTAGTTGTTAAATCTCCAAAGGTGTGAATATGCCATTCTGCAAACCCTTCAAGACTCTTGCCTGTGCCTGGGAGCTTTTCCCATCTGACAGGAAACGTCTCCTGAAGGAAAGTCAACTTGAAGTGTTTTCTCTCCCACCTGCCACCTTCTAACTTTGGTTGCTGAGAGAAGAGAAAGGCTTTTAACACCATGCAGTGACCCAGCCCTAAGTACAGTCTCCTGGAGTTGATCTAGCTGGGGAGACGGGAGGTCAGCTGCAGGGGGCAGGAAAAGTGAGAGAAACCATGTCAACAGGCTGCTCCCACCGTGTCTGAGTGCTGAATGATGAGCCTGGGACATGGGAGACGGAGCCAGGGTGCTCACCTGGAAAATGTTGCGGGAAGCCTGTCACGGATGTTTAAGTGCTGACAAGATGTGTCTGAGATATCTTTGCAGTGCATTTAGGATAAAGGCAACCTTCCCTGTGGGTCCTGCTTCACAAGGGAAATTGCTGCCCTGGTTCATAGAGCGGGGACAGCAGCAGTTTGATGAGGGGAATTTAAGTAATCTTTCAATATGGAATAGTGCTGCTGTACTTATGTAAGGGCTGAAAGGGCAGGGGGTGATGGGGTTTTAATTCTGCCATCTTCCCATAATCTATAGGTGTGATCCCAAATCAGGTGAAACCAGCAAAAACACATTTTGCTCATATGGATTTTGAAGCAAGCTCTGTTTCAGGAACATCTCCAGATCAGTATATCCTTTAATCAAATACATGACTTGTTTCTGAAAAAAATATCCATGGGATGAATCAGCTGCCTCTCAGCAGTGAATTGTATCCCATGTTACCTCCAGGGATGTTGCAGATGAGGTTGGAGATGGTATTGGGCAAATCTGATACCAAGGACTTGTGAGAAGCTCTTGGAGGGAAAGATTTTGCTTTTGGAATTAGATTTTCTATAGTGAATTGTAATTGTCTTAAGAAATAACCACTTGGTGGATCTTGGCATGTGCTTCCCAATGCCTTTTCATGGAGCACACAGGGAACATGTGCACCATGGAACAAAAAGTGCCTTGCAAAGAGCTAACCTGCCTAATTCTGGTGTCAGTTTAAATTGCTAAAATGAACTGACTTTCTTGCAGTTTTTCTACCTAGGATGTGATAAAGAACAACAGAACCAGATCCTGTTCTGTTTGTTTTCATTGATCTGTTATCAACATTTCAGTGAGATCAAGGTTAAAAATGGACATTTTCTATTACTCATTTGAGGGCAGAAATTTGAATCTTTAGTTATTTCTCTTCCTTTGTTTACTTCTCTCACTGTTAATTGCTCGACTTCAGTCCTTCCACAAGAGTCAGCTGAGAGAGCTTGGTAATGTTTAGCCCTTTTGAGCCTGACCTTCCAATCTCTGCAAAGTCCAAAGGAGAGGAAAGAGTTTTAACTGAATTTAATTGGGGTCATCTTTGCCCATCAACCTCTTCATCCTTAGCACCTGGGGGGTTTGAGCTGGGGCCCCAGTAACTGGTGGAGAAGAGAAGATGTCTCCACGTCAGAGCCGAGCAGCTGTCACTGAGGCTTAGGGAGCAGACAGGAGATGGTGCCTGCAGGAAACAAAGATGGTTCCCACCTGTCCAGAGCTAATGAGGATGTTTCTGATGTCAGTAAATGTTTCTTGAGCACAACAAAGAGCCAGGAATCTTCACAACCCACTCCTGAACAATGAGCAAGTGCAAGAGGTGGAAGACAGAAGTGAAGGAATTGGGGAATAGGAATGAAGATGAGGAAGAAGGAAATGAAGGAAAGGGTGTAATTGAAGAAGGAAAGAAGGGAAAGAGCTAAAGAAGGAATAGAGAAGGTAGAACACAGGGCAGAAGAGGGAAAATGAGGATGTCTGGATAGAGGAGAGAAGAAATTAAGAAATAGGTGGAAGTGACCTGAGATGAGAGATACTGAGAGCACATTGGCAATGGACCAAAAGAAAAAGAGCTAAAGGAATATGGAAAAAAGCATCAGCAGGTAGAGAGTTCTTTTCACGGAACAGCTTGAGAAGCCTGAAGTGATGAAGGATAGGACATTGCCTGTAAGAGGAGTCTTGGGTCTAGAGAAATTAAGGGAAAAGAGGGGCAGAAAGTATTTCTGACATACAATATTTTTAATCTTACTCTTGGAGGGTTCCTTTGTGTCAGCATCTCCAGGAAAATCCTCAGTCTTGACAGAAAGAAAAAGAGAATCCTTTTTATGTACTGCACAAACTATGAACATCAGCTACTGAGTGACCAGCTGAGACAGCAGCTCACGCCTGGGACTTGCAGATAGAAGCCAACAGCCGATTTTTCCAGGAATGTGTAGCACTTCATTAGCTGTAGCAATAAAATGATGGGTTTATATCTTTTGAAGATGATTCATTCTCACTGCCACCCTCTCTTCTTTATCCTTTTTTTGCAACAGAATTACTGTTGAAACACCAAAAGGTCTTGCTCACAGATTGAGGGGGTTATTAAGCTTTCCCAATAACTTATTTTATTATTGACTCTTTTACATGTTCTGATATTACTTTAAATTCTATGAAAAATCTTACTTTGGAAGATTGCTTCTTCCCTTTTGTAGTGTCAGATGTCACATTTAAAAGTTCTTATGTGTTTTCTATGTTTGTTTTTAAATTGCATCTCAGTAGTAGTACTTGGAATAACTGTGCCATGCAGTGTCCCATCAAGGGTGTGACTGATCTCATTTTGGTCCAGTTTTCTCATGCTCCTATAGCACAGCTCTGCTGTGCGCAGTAAGAGGAGATCAGCAGCTCCAGAACATCATTCCACTCATGTTAAAATAGATGTTAAAGTAGAAATTATTCCTATCCAGAGTCACACTGGGCTGTTAAAAACAGGAAGACACTGGGATCTACACAAGAGGGACAAATATTTATGTTGGTGCTAAGTAGCAGTTGTCCTTCATGAGTTTAAAAATAAAATGAAAGCAGAGTATTCCATCAAAGTACGTCCTGTTGCAGCCCTGGGAGCAGTGTGTTATGAAACTGTGTACAAAAGCTCAAACATTTAACAAGGGAATTCTAAATTAACTGGGAACATATATAAAACTTTTTTTTTTTAATTTTAGTTTTGTATTGAAAATGATGGAATTTTGGTTTTATCAGATATCTGAAAAGTCAGACCATTACAGTAGAGCTGTGCAGTGCTCCAGTGGTACACACAGTCAGGTCTGCCAATTATCCTGCTCATTCCCCAGCATTTGCCACTGGCCAAGAGCAGGGATGGGAATCCACCAGCTCGCTTCCTGGTCAGGTTTGGTTCTGAGCTAAACCCACGTTATTAGTGTTCCATTCCTCACAAAGACACTGGGCTCTCCTGTGAGATGCCAAGGGGCTGGATGCAGTGAGGGCATTCCCTGGAGCTGTGATCGTCACAGGGAACAGGCACAGCTAAGCCTGGTCAAAGCCTCAGAGTTTCACACTCTCAAACTTTCAAAGACTTTGGGGTCTCTCTCCTGCTCAGCCCCCTCTGCTCTGTATGCTGCCCTGCCCCTTTTCCCTCGGAGGAAGACTGTGATGATGTAAGTGGACAATGCAGGGAGCAATAGTGGGGTAGAGAGAGCCTGCAGGAGATCGCCTGCAGCCAGAGAGGACACAATTACTGCACCAACTGTCCAGCCAGGCCCAGCCAGGAGACTCCACTTAACGTAATTGAGTGTGAAGGCAGGCTGGAGACACTGCACCCGCTGCCTCAGCCCCCCCTGCCACAATATAGACACTATTGGCTGCTAATTGGCGCCAGTGGGCTGGTGCTAATTGTGCTCATGTCTTGGGCTGAGGACAGGCATGTGAAGGATGGAGGGGTCTGCTGGGAATAGGAGGAGGAGAGAGCCAGGGAGACAGTGGTCATACAAGTTGGAACAGGGCTTTAATTTCATATCAAATATTTAAGTAAGTGAGTGGAGGATCTGTGAACTCTCTTTGTGGTAACCCACAAAAGGCCTTGGGGAATAGCACCCCCCTGCCTCCAGCCCAGCCATGAGCTGCCTGAAGGCCTCTGTTCCTCTTCCTCCTTAGCTTTGTTTAATTAATTGAGAGAATTGCTAACGATCCTTTAGTCCTCTTCATACCTTCTCTGCTTTCTGCCATTGCGCATCCATTCCTTATTTCAAAGATTCAGCTTTTCCAAATCCAGGGCTATCCAAAATTTACACATGGAAATTTTGGCTGAACAGAATGACAGCTAAGGAAGAGATCAGGCTTATTACCCTGAAATTGAAGACAGTCTGCTTTGTACATGCAAGGCCAGGATGAGCAGTGGGGACTATGTGGTGTTGTTTCTTATGAATATCCAATCAGACTTCTAGAGGTAGAATTTTGCATGCATTAGGTGTCAGTAAGACTTATGTTCAAAAATACTCATTTGGGCTAGGACCACCAGTTCACATTGAATTGTACCTGTGTGCTATCGTCCTTCTAAGATTTTAGTCTCAAAAATGGGCACAGAAAGTCTAATTAAGCTGTGCTGTGCTGGAAGCAGGGCCCCTGCAAGGAGATGACCTGGCTGTGAGGGTGTGCTGGTGAAGGAGGAGGTTGGTACATGAGATAATGCTCTTCACCCAAAGTGAATGACTTTCATGATGGTAAGGTGCACCAGCCTTTGATATATCCTGGGAAGAAGCTTGTAATGTCAGGAGCTCTGCTGGGACTTCTGGCTGCCACCATTTTTTTTTACAAAGTCCAGGTAATAGAAACTTGGATGTACTTGGGGATTATGCAGCCAATTTCACCTGAATTCAGATTCTGTCTCTCAGATCCAGGTGCTGCATAGGTTTGTCTTGAGCTGAAGGTGGTAGACTTTCAGATGTTTTACACTTTCCTCCTTTCAGTATTTTAAAGTCAAAGTGGTTTAGGTACTTGTTCCTTGATTTTGAGTGACCTGGAACCTTGTGATGCAGTTTTGTGACTGACTTAAGACAGTGTGACTGTGGGAAGCACCATCCAGAGGCACAAGCTCATCCTGCCTGGGGGTGCCTCTCAACTCATATAATTCTGTGATGCTGAGTTGCATTTGAAAACAAAATCTCCTCATTCCATTGAAAGCAATTATTTTCTTTTTAAGTTTACTGATAATTTTCTACATGATCCAGGTTTTTGTATGTATCATTCCTTCCCAAAGAAGCTGAAGGAAAGGTGTGATCAGGGGAGAGAGAGAGAGCAATGATCAGTGTCTTATTTTTATTAGAAATCACAAGATATTCATGTCCCTATTTCCTCCTAAAAATGGACCATAATGGGCCTTGCAGTGCTGTACCAAACAATGCATAAATAACTTTAAACTTGAGCTGTTTTAATTGTGTTACATTTGTCTGGTGTGTAATACAATGATGACTTGTTTGGCCTCAAGGCACTGCTGCTATAAAATGTTCAATATTAAATAATAATTGCAGAAAGTACTTTAATAGGTTCTCTGGGCAGGATGTTCCAAATACATATCTCACAGGCCACTGCATTCAGATAACAGTTTCAATCTAAAATTAATTTTTAATGTACTGATAGCTAGGCAATTTTAAGCTTTTTATAAATTATCACAATGTGCGGATTCTTGGGTGAAAGGCTTAGGCATCCAAAGTTCTCTGCCTCTTTCTTTCTCTCAAAATGCAATCCCAGAACTGATGTATGAGGCCTTTAAACTCCTTTGACAGCATGTCACTTTTACTAAGGCAGGCACAAAGTGAGTGAAAGCTCTGCAGTGATTTGTTTCAAAACCTAAGTTTCAAATCCCAAGCTCATGAACTATCAGTTCGGTCTAACAATCAAAATATGCCTACCTCTTCCCTGCAGACACCAGCTTCCTGAATATGGCATCCTTAAGAGAGCCTGTAAGCTTGGGAGAAAAGCAAACCATCATAGGTCAAGGATATATTGGGCCAGACTTGTACCAGGTACAGAAAGATGATGTACATGGCTTTCCTTTCTTTCTTCAGCTTTCCTCTTCAAAGGAGTTCATGGCTTGTGAGGGTTCATCAGATCCTTTGCTCAGGCACGTGCGTTAGGGCTGTTGATGGCTCCTACCAGGTGCACAAAGCAGCTTTAGCACCACAGCTTCAATTCTGCTTCTTACTTGGTTGTTCTCCTCTTCCCTCTGGCTCTAACACCTCAGTGCAGTGCTGAGATAGCCAGGCCAGCTACCAGGCAGCTAGGAAAAAATGCAGTGGCCTTGCTGGTGTTAGCCCTTCTGAGACTGTGCTCATGTTCTCTTCTTTCCTTCCTTTTATTGTTGGTTTTTGTGCTTTCCCTTGAGTCAACACTGGTGATCTCACAGAGGGGCAGGGAATCAGCTCACTGCTCCTGCTGAAAGATGAGATACCTCCATTTTTCTTTCCTTTTTATTCTTCTAGTTTTGCTATGCTTGTTTGTAGGTCAGAAAGCTGAGCTGGTTAGTTGGGAAGTGCTAGGATCGCTTGTGCTGATGGAAAGGAAGGAACAGGAATGTGTAGTTTGCAGCACTGACACTGTCCCTCTGTGGTCTTTACTTGGCTTAATCCAGGTATAAACTTGATCCAACAAATGGAGTTTGTTTAATCAAATGCCCTCTTCTTGACCACCTTATGGGGATCACATCACAGAGGGCCATGTTCACTGAGCTCAGTTTGGAGTAGATCTCTCATTTTAAAACTGAGATTATGTCACTAAAAGAGCACAACAATGTGCTGGGAGGGATCTCTATGATGGATCTGAATCAGGAGAGTGTCAATGGCCTGATGGCTCAAGTGCTTCCAGCTGGGCATGGACTGGTGCCTTGCTGAGTAGGAATGGACCTGCTGATAACATGCAAAAGGAACATCAGCTGAATGTCTGTAGACCTGTGGGGCCTTGGGCAGTGTCTCTGCAGCATTTATATCCTCTGCCAGTTTTCAAGTGTGCAGCCCAAGAGACTAAGCCCAGTTCTCCCTCAGAAATCATAATCCACATCTTCAGGCATGGAACTCTCCTTTGGCATCATGCTGAGTTTCTCTTGGACCTTTGCATCTATCTGTGCTTTAGGAAGAGGGAATATTCTAGGAGTTTCTTCTAGGTCAGCCTAGGGATGTGTGTGGGGCTTATTTGTGTGACAAAACAGATGATGCATTTGATTTTCTCTGAATTGGGAAACCAAGAAAAGCTGCCATTCTACTGGAATGTACGTACAGCAGCTGCTTCCTCACTTTCAGTGGGTTAATATCCCAGAAGAAACTATTGCAGTCTCTGCCCATTTCAGAGGGTCTGAACCCAAGGCTTTAAGCAGAGGACAAGGTGGTTTCTTCTTTGTGTATTGTCTTCAATAAATCAGTGCCAAAGGTAGCAAAAGGAACCATTCTATCAATATGGATCCTGTTTTTCTTCCTTCAGAGGATTCCTGTATTTTATATTGCAGTACTGCTTTGAAAGGCAACTGTGACCAAAAAATAAAGGGAGGAACTGAATTCCACTGTCTTAAATTGTGGAATGTTTTTCCTTTAAAGCCTCTCCCTCAATCCCAAGCCTTTTCTCTGGACACATTTTAAGTGAACTCATTGGTGCTGAAAGAGATTGGTTTGACAGGCCTGATGATTCACACCTTCTATTCAGCTTCCTACTTCAGCTGAAAAGAGGAGAGGTCAACAGCTTTAATGTAAGGCTGTGATTACTGTAATTCTGACTGGCTAGGAAGTATCTGAATCCAAGACCTCGCTCTTCCATTAGGCAGTGGAAGAATTTGCACCCTGTGTGTGATACTGGTGAGACATTGAACCTAGACCTCAAAATGTGTTCTGGTGTCACCTCTGGGTTCCCTTTTGGACACACCAGTTCTCACTGAGCTGCGCAGAGTATGTGGTGCCTCTGGTGATGTCACTGCTGTGAGGGCTCGCTTGCACTGCATTGCAATCAGATTTTTACATGGTAAATAGCTATTAATTACTGCTGCTGGAGTGTTTGTGCATAAAAACACTCTCCTTGAAAGCTGGGTAGCTAGCTAGAGTGCTAAATGTGGGCGCATATTAATGACTGAGGAGCTCATTAGTTACACTTGCAAGGATGGAACAACTGAAGTTTCCTGAGTGTCTCTGCAAACCCATAAAGCGAAAACGCATCTCTGTACTCAGAGCAAGAAACAACACAACAAACACAACCCTACATTCAAGGCCAGTCAACCCAGCTGATTGATGGACAGTCCCTCCTGACCACACAGAAATTTGTCCTTCTGAAGGCACAGACACAAAGGTTCAAAGTGTGGCACTTACATTCCTCAGTTTCAGCACTGGTTGTAGAAATGTGACTTCACAGAAATTTCCTCGTGTCTGTGTGCATCAAATCCTGTCCCAGTGTGTCTGTCCCTGTACTTCCCCACACAAGTGCAGATGGCCACGTGCAGCACACCCTGTCACAGCACACACAGTTTTGCCTTTCTTCATCAAAATAAGAAATCCCATTGATTTTTACTTTTCATGCTTCCGTTACCAGCTCCTGCTAACAACTGCCACTGCTGTTCCTTATCAATATTTGATGAGTAGGGTGAGGTGGAATGGAGAAGCCCTGTGAGTTTCTCCTTCTAAATGGTCTCTGTGAGGGTTGAGGTTTTGTGGCTTATGTTTATTTTCTGTCTGTTTTACTCAGTTGATTCAGATCCTGAAGGTGACTGTTGCTAAAAGATAGGATGGAAATAGGACATCTCTCTTCCCCTATATCCTGTTCGTGCCTTTATCTCTCTGTTTCCCCTCTTGAGTAGGCTCATGGATGATTTTGTGGGCTTTTGAGTTTTTAGATCCTTGGTGAAATTCATCAACAGTGGAAGGTCAAGCAGCACTTTTCTGTATGTAGCCAACATAACTTCTCCTTAACTAGTTTTTCCCAGGCTTTATCCAGCTAAGTGTTCTCAGGAAATGAGCTCTCATTTTTAAAATTATCTTTCAAGTCACAGAATTAGTGACTGCCCTAGTACCTTACTAAGTTGTGCCTTAAAAAAAGAGGCACTCCAGAATAGAGTAGCATGCCTTCAGGACACGTCTCTGAGTTGTAACTCTTCATTTATTTTCACTTGTTATAACAAAGAAGCTTACATAGTACCTGAGAATTTTTTTTTCCTTATGCTTAGGCAGCTATTAAAATTTACTTTGTGGATGTGAGCTTATATCAAAGTAAGGTCAAAGGCTCATTCATTACTGAAATGAGAATTCAGTGCTTTGCTTAAAGCAGCATTTCTGAAAATACTTTTCATTCTAAAGAGCTAGTTGGAGTTTACAAGGAGGGCTGTAACCCAGAAAACAGTACATGAAATATCATTTCAATGAGCCCTGTGGTGAGAATATTTGAGAAGAAAACAAGGCTCAGAAAATGCAGCAGAGAGAGTGTGGGAGCCTGGCACACTGCGAATGCTGGGCTGCCAGTGATGGAGGAACAGGCTGCCAGCTCTGCAGCTTCTGCATCTGCCACCTGATTTCAGGTAAGTGAGTACAGACACTCAGGTTGGCAGCTGCAGGATAATCCCAGCAGCTGTGATCAGCTGTAATGTGCTGATGGCATCCCAGAACATGGGAGACCCACCAGCAAACACAGGAGGCTGCCAAGGTGTTGCTGGGGACAATCCCCTCCCCCTTCCCTGAGATTTAGGCTGCAGGGGCTCATTGCAGGGAGACGGAGGTTTGTCATCAGTTAAGCTGGATGTTGGTGTAGGCATCAGGACCTCATCTGTACCCTCTGAGATTAAAACAGGGAAACAGCTGAAGGAGGAACTTACAAGGCTAGGAAAAACCCCTTGTTTTTACTGTAGCCATCAATAGCCTTATAGGAGTGACTGGAAAGTGACTTAAAGATCTGCATAAGCCTCATAATCACATAAGGCAAAACATTGGTTAAGGAAAACCAATGCATGACTCTTTAGTTCATGGTAAAAGAAAATAAATCAAGCAAAGATATTTTGTATTGAGCAAAATGGTTTTTGCCTCATTTTAATGTTGATTTTTTCATCTTAGTATGGTATAAAATTTGCAAGTTAAACAAGTCTGGGCTTTTTTGGGGGCTTCATTTCAAATCTAAATACCTGGGGATGTCTTCCAGTTTCATGCTTCTGTTCCTGTGGTGGCAAAGTTCAACCTCTCCTTGTTGTTGCTGTGCTCTGACCATAAGGACTTCTTTCAAAATGAGCATTACAAGTCATCTGGAGGACAGCTTAGGGATCCAGGTAAGTGACTGAAACATCTGCAGACATGTAGGAGACAAGAGAAAACATGAGCATGTGGTACCAAGACTAATCTACTGCACCAAAGTCACCAATCTACTGCAAGATAAGTAACAAGAGAGAGAAGGTCAGAAGCCGGGCAAAGCTCTTGGGAT
This sequence comes from Zonotrichia leucophrys gambelii, assembly GCF_028769735.1. NCBI lineage: Eukaryota > Metazoa > Chordata > Aves > Passeriformes > Passerellidae > Zonotrichia > Zonotrichia leucophrys. The sequence goes on from NC_088185.1 coordinate 8,991,658, forward strand.
GGCACCTTTCCATGCAAGGCATAAATCTTGAGCTTGTCTGATGTGTGCTGTGAAATGCTGCTGGGTGAAGAGAAAGAAGGGATTCTGTCTCTCAGAATGTAACTCTTGTCAAGTTCCTCAGGGTGACACAAGAATCAGCAGCACACAAAATTCTTTGGGTTGTTTGTTTGCTTGGTTTGGGTAGTTTTTATGCTTCTTAGTTTGTTTTTCTTTTTTTCTTTTCCTGGAGACCACCAGTTTTAACTCTCTCTGTTGCCCATTTTTATGATTTCAAGATTGCTGGTGTCCACAATTCAGCTCAGGGCCATCTGGAGACCCTCTGCTGCAGCATCATTAATCCCATGCAAGTCAGGTTGGTTATGCTCATTTCACATCTACAGATGTGCACAAATCTAATTATCCACCTCCTCTACAAGTCTTACAGAAAAATTGTAGCTGAGTCCTTGGAATTTAGTGAAAAGACTTAATAGTTTCACAGACTTTGAAGCTTTCTTTGGACTCAGTTTAGGATTCAAAGGTGTTTTTTGGGCGGTCTAGAGGCCTTCTTCCAACTTTCCTTTTAGGTCTCCTCTAGTGAGCAAGTCAGTGGGTTTTTTCCTATATGATGACTGTGGGGCCTCTGGGCAGTGTGAAGTCAGTGAGCAGTGCTGGGATCAGGTGTCCGTGTGGGATCACTCACGCTGTGATGCCAACTTAACTTTAGAGTGTTGGGTTATGCCCTCTATAGCAGACTTTTTCCTGCTTCTTGAATCAAAAGTCTGCTTTGGGGAGATATACCAGGTTATTCTTCTCCTTGCATCCAGACCTTTTGGGCAGCACATGCCCAGGTTGGTGTGGGCACCACAGAAACCTCTGCCCTGGTTCTGCCCCCAGGCAATGTGTACAGAGTCCATTCCCAGTGACAAAGCAATCCAGTTCTGTCTTCCAAATGGTTTAGCAAACCACATCCTTTCTCTAAGAGAAAAATGATCTTTCTTCATTTGTAATATCTTTCCTAAAATGTGCTGTACAATCATGTCTCTAAAATATATGAGGCGATAGAGCAACTATATTGAAAAATAGCACATACTTGGCCAGTTTTGCTAATAAGTAAAATATACTGGTCTGAATATGACAACTGTATGTGTTGAAATATATTGAAAACATATTTGGACCATTCCACATAGACTGAAATACTGAAAACTGGCCAAATCTGTAAAAAATTTAAGTCTGTGTTTTATATGTTATATATTTAAAAATCATTTTCACAAATAGATAGCAAGGAACCTTGCTACAAAGATGTGGGAAATACTAATCAGGCTTTATTTTTTCCTGATGAGAACCAGTGATCATGGATGCTGTGTCATTACAGACACTGTGGTAAGAGTTAACCTGGCTGCTGGCTCATAATTTGTGCCGGGCCCAGCACAGGGGTCCATTGATCTTAATAGAGACCACTCAAGAACGGGGAATTCCAACAGTAACAGCTCCCTCGGCATTGCTGGTGCTGATTTAAGTCTGAGCATTTCTTCCCCTGCAGTCTCTTTGGATTAGCCTGGGAATGGAAGGGAGAATGGGAGTGAGAGCAGTTGTGACAGCTCTTAGTTGGAGGAGCTTGCAATTTCTAGAGAAATGAGAAATTTCTGGAGGCTGAGGATTCTAACAGTGATATGACCCCGTAGACAATGCAATTATGCTGGCCTTTGCATGAAAACAGGGATCTCCATTTATTGTTAGCTCCTGCTGGCATTCCTAAGCATTCTCTAGGTAAGTCCAGAGATGTCTGGATACCCTGGATCCTCTGGAAAGTGTCCTTTTGCAGCATTACACAGAGTTACCTTTTGAGTTTTTGTCGGTTTTGTTATACCTCTGAAAGGTGTAGGGCAGGAGATCCTGGTGTTTTGCCATGGAGGATCCAGAGCTTTCTCTCCCTGCATGTTGTAGGAGTGAGATCCCCACTGGAGATGGAAGCCTTTGGATGTGCTTCTGGTTGGGGTTAGGATGGTCTGCTGTGCTGATAGACCTATTGTGTTGCCAGGGAATGTATTTCTGGTGACTGCAATTGAAGACAATCTAGTGACCTCACTAAGTTAGAGATGAGTATTTTAGAGAAGGTAAAAAGGCCATTTGAAGACCTGTGAGGAGAACTGGTTCTGTTTGAGAGTTGGTTGGTAGAATCAGCAAGGGCTTGGCTTCCTCATCCAAGGTTACACCAGGTCAGCAGCTGAGGGAGGAGATCTCACCCAGAGAGCAGCTTTTAAAGGAAGACCACTGTCCCCTGAGATGGTCTTCGTGCCTGATTTGGAGGTGAACAGAGACTGATTTTTTAAAATTGTCCAAATCCTCTGTTAGGAAAAAGCATCTAAGCCAATTTGGAGTCCTAAATCTGGCTCACTGTGTGAATGAATCGTGGATGTCTCAAGCCAGAATCATGAATCCTATGATCCTGTTGACCAGGTGAATGTACTTCTGCCAACTACACCATACAAAGTTTGTGCAAACATTTATCTGCATGCAGAAAGTTGGAGAGAGACCAGCCCCAGACAGAACTGACACTGAATGTCAGGTACATCAGGGGTCCTGTCATGAGGTGACTGAGGAGGTTTAGAAATGTCAAAATGGGAATCATGGTTGTTTTACACTTCCGAGATCCCTTGTGCCTGAAGATGAGCTGCTCTGAGTAGTGCGCTTGTGTTCTGAACTGCATCAGCCTGCTGAGAGCTGGAACACCTCAACATCCCTAATGAAAACAAGGAGCAAACCAGAATTCTCCTGAAAAATAAACAAGCCCATTTCCATGACCCCTTCTTGACCTCCCAATGAGGTGCTAATTACTAGAGGATTAGCACCTCTTCTGTATCACAATGCACTCAGCCAAGGAACAGGAGGTGACAACACTCAGCACAAAATGCAAATCCAGAAGAATTAGTCCAAGGGCAAGAGACAAGTCCCAAAGTTAAGAACAGAGAAACCTTCTCCGTTGTGAGTTCAACCTGTTGTCAGAGAAACGAACTAAGTTACTGCCTTTTGGAGGAGTTAGGCAGGAAAGGAATCTCCCCTCCGCCCCCTTCATGGTAGGCAAATATTCAGCTTTTTTTAATTTTACTTCACAGTTTAACAGAGATCATACTTTCAGTGTGGCTGCAGTGACAGCAATATGAAAAAGGGCTTATTAAAAATTAATTGCACCTGCAGAAGTATCTTTATGTATCCGCGTCTGTGTAGAAACACCATCCCTGTTGCACCGCATCCAGTGGCTCAGTGATAAGCTGGAATGAAAACTGTAGGAATTAGTGCTTGCAAAGGAAGCCCTGCAGAGATGTGTGATCTGTCCTGTCAGGCTGTGTGAGATGATCTCACAAGCTTCAGTGCCTGTATTTGTCACATCGAATGGATAAGGTCTTTCTGTGGTGGCTGCGGTGGTCTTTATGTGGAGATTTTCACCTCTTTGATGGTGTATGAGATGGGAAATTGTATAAGGCATGGTTATATTTGCATGAGGCTTTGTATTAGTGTTTGTATTTTTGGCAGGAAATACTTATGGTAAAAGGGAGTAACTTAAGCTGTTTCCAAACACCAAAGGGAACTTGGCTCAAGGGAAGGAATTTCTGAGGTGTGGAACAGCTCAGTCTGGTGGCCACCTGCATCCACCTGGAAGGTGTGAAATGAAAGCCTTTGCTGCCAGGTACTGGATGAGACTGGAGCAGAGAAGCACAAGCCTCCTTGGGAGCAACCTGGCACAACTGTCCTGTAAAACAGGTGACAGCCCAGGACTTTCCTGAAGGAGAGAAGACAAGCTGCAAAACAGAGTCTTCTGGAGCTCAAGAACCTCTCCTGGGCAGCAGCTTACAGCCATTCTGAGTTTGGGCGTTTTTTCCCGAGTGGAAGTTCACTCATGAACCTGAGAATGCTGCTCTCATTACTTTTTTTTTCCTGATGATATTTCATTCTTGGAAAGGGGAAAGTTTCTGGTTTGAATAACTGAATTTTCCAATAGAAGATCTCATCAATAAATTCCTGACCAGCTCCCCTCTGACCAGCTGTTTTGCTTCTACCCACTTTCTCAGTTTTCTTAGATGTGAACATGAGCTGCTTATACAGCAGCCCAGAGAGCTTCCGTTGGACGAGATACATCCTCCTCAGTAGTTAAACCATTTCAAGCTGTACTTTTTAGTCCTGGCCTTGTTCATGGCAGTTTCTTTTGTTTTTCTCTTCCATGGATGCAAATCTTGGTGTCTCAGTTGACTCTGGCACTGCTGCCTGTGCTCCTCATGGCAGAGGAGAGGGGATTGTGCCTCCTGGCTGAAGGGGCTGTGGCAGACATGCTGCCTAGTGTCGTTTCCTGTTTGCAGAATTATCTCAAGCATTTTCAGATGGGCCAAGAGACTCCTGTCTACATTGTTCTTCTGCAAAGGATATGTGTGGTATGGGGCTCAGGTGACACAATCAGGATCTCCTCAGTGTAGTGTTTGACTGGGGCCTTGGAAAAATAACCAGATTACTATCTCCAGCTTGTCCTAAACATGCCTGCCTCCTTTTACCGTTTTTGTTGCACAGTATTGTTGCCAGGATGGATTTATGCTGGGCCATTTCCCACTCCAGCTGCGTCATCACAATCATTGTCATGAGAACACAAAAGCAGAGACTGAATGCCCTGTGCCTTCCGAAGAATATATTTATCCCATTGCACTGTTGTGACTTTCAGGGTGCCATGTGCTGATGGCTACTAAAGCAAAGACTTCCTGATTCTTGATTACCAGAGATCCGCAAAGGCCAGAATGACTCCTTGCTGTCTCAAACAGCCTGGCTTGAGTATGTAAAGTGAAGTTGCCAAGTGAAGAAGAATTCCTAGAGGACAGGAGTGTAGTCCCGTGCCCAGAGCCCCGGCCCTAAAGAAATATTTTGGTGGTGTTTTGGTGCCCACACCCTCGGTCGTGCACAGACGTTCTCTCTCCACCAGAATGCGCTGTTGGACAGGGCACAGCCCGGGGGTGCCACCACGCACCGGGGTGACATCACCAGAGTCCCCTCCCAGTGCCTCAGTTTCCCCATTTCCCAGTGTTCTGAGAAATAGTGACCAATGTGACACAGAGCAACTGGATGCCATTAAGTCACCAAAGGAGTTGGTCAAACCACATCCGTGCTTTAGAAAACCGAGATCAAACCAGATGCCTCCAGGCTCCTCTGCATGACACCGAGCCACAGAAGGTGAAGAAACTGTTCCTTCATTATTTCATTGGTTTCCCATTGTTCTGTGCCCTGCTCTCATCTCCAGCCTCCTGGAACATTTTGCCATGGGGCCTGAAGGAAAACAAGTGCTCATGTGCTAATTTTACAAGCTGCCATGGCTGCAGCAAACAACACGTGGGGTCGGGGCAGGGTCTTCCTCAGACTCACAGCCTGGCACAGCAGCCTCACTGCTAATCCCAGCTGGCAGTTTGATACCAGCCAGAGAGCTCTTTTTGCAGCAATGATTAGACAATCTGCTGATTGATCATGGGGGGATCTAACAGCAATCAGGCTACCTCCATAATGTACTGATGCTGAGACACCTTGGTGCTTCTCTGGGTCTCATAAGCATCTCCTCAGACAGGCCTTTTCCCTCCATTTGCTTTGTTTGCAAAGCTCTATGTGGTAGAAAGTGGTTTCCTCTACTGTTCATAGAATGATCTAAAGAAATTATTTGAGAAGAGTCCCAGTTTCTACTGGAATACTCTGCTTTGCAGGAGCAATGTGTGACTGCCCACCAACCTGTCCACCCAGCTGCAGCCTGAGTGCTGTCTGTGTTCATGAAGAGGGAGATAATTCCATGCCTAGAGTCCACTCTGAGACTTAAATAAAGAAACAAGCTTTAGGTCCATGTCTTCTGTGCATTCATGAAATGGACGGGGACAATCTGGTACCTTGTGCTTGTCCTCTCTGCAGTTCCTGGCTGTCAACAGCTGCTTGTTGCTGGTATCATATGGAGCAGAACCAGTGATTTCAGTAAATGAGACAAATACAGAATTCTCCCTCAGCATCTCTAGCTCCACCAATTTCATCTTTTCCTCCCAGCCCTTGGGTACATTAAATGGTTTGGCCTAATGAAGCTCTCTGATCTTAAAATCACTCCACTCTCAATGACCTTCTGTGGCAGCAGATAATATTTAAAAGCCTTATGTGCCTGCAGAGGCTCCTTGTCTCTCTTTTGGGTTAATAGTTAAAAATTCATGGTTGTTTTTCAAAACCTAAATTGCTTTATTCTCTGCAAATGATTCTCCTTTCAATTCAAAATCAAACCTTTGTCTAGACTCAGCAGACTCTTGGCTAATAGCTCTGGCAGGCAAAGATACCAACAGTTTATCAAGATATTCACTTTCTACTCCAAACTCAGCTCAATTTCATGAGGTGGTTTTTGTTTTCTTTTTTTTCAGTGGCAGAAGAGTGTTTAGCTAATTGGGTTAAGGAGCCTTAGATGTTCCTTGGCTCTCCGCAGAGTGTTTCTTTTTTAGCAGTGCCAATTTCCTTAACAAATGTATTTCATTGTGTGGTGCATTTGATCCTCATATCCGGAACTGTGTGTGAATCCTGAACCACCCCTGAGCTGCCTCTCCAGCTGCCATGGTACTGACTGCACAAGGCTCCACTGACTTAGAAAGTGACCTTAGAATTCAGAGGCCTACTTCTAAATAAATGAGAATATAAATAAAGATAAAACAATGCAGCTCCTTCAGGCTCATGTGTGATTTCCCCTGTGGAGCTGCTCCTGTGGCTGTGTCTGTCACCCTCAGTGGGTCTGTGCAGAGGTTTTCACGAAGTCTCCTCTCAGGTGTTTGACAGTTGTCTGTAGAGAACCATCTTTCCTTTTACTCGGGGTTCAGAGAAGGCTCAGCAGTGATTTGAAAATTATGATCAGAAAATTTGAGGCTTCTGCACTCAAAGTTTGAGCTTTGGAAACACATCTAGGTGTCAGCCTGGGAGTTTGGAAGGCCTGGCTGTGGAGGTCAGCAATGCTAAGCCTGGGCAGAAAATGTTTCTCATGTACAAGAACTTGGCTAAGACTGTTTTATTAAAAGAACAGCTCCTGTCTGAGATTTTGATTCAGTGTTTAGGGTCTTCCTCTTGTGGGTAGAGCCACTTGGTACCTAAAAGAGACTTAGAGGGTAAGGTCAAGTCCCATTTAGTTTAAAACTCTTATATTTTTGCATCTTCTCAGCAGGCTTATTGTGAACTACTCAAATATTCAGAGTCCAATGTGCCTTACTACTAAATCCCTGCTACAAGTAGTACCAAAGAGACTTGAAGTATTACATACACTTGAAATCTCATTTATTTTTCTTCCAGAACAGTATAAAAGAACTTTAGTGTAAATGTGAAACAAGCTTTCAGTCTTGGTTGTAGTCCTGGGTTGTGTAAAGGTTTGATTACCCAGTGTGGTGTTCTCACATGAGGAGAGATTGCTGTGCAGCCTTAATCTGGCCACAGCTGCTTGTACTACTGCAAGAGTAAATAAAATAATACTTAGCATGGATAAATATTTTATTTGCATGCTGGAGCATCTTAAAACTGTATTTTCCAGCCCACCCAAGGTGAAAATAAATACTGAGAAGCCAGAGGAAAGGAAAAAAGTGCATCATTGTCACAAATCATGTTAGAGCTGAGGCTAGAGGCTGCACTCTGGCTTTTTGGCAATCCTTCCTACCAGGGCACTGTAAGTCTAAGTATTGTTATTTCTTGTGGAGGATCCATGCTGCTGGGAAAAAAGAGGACTAGCTTTGGGTAGAACAGCTACTTTCTATTATTTTCTTTGAGGATTAAAGTGGGCAACTTTCTTTTGATTACTGATAATAATTATGGCTATAACTACTTACATGTTAAAATATGCAATCCTAGATCAAATGACAGAAACGGCAAATGGAGTTCTTCTGTGGCTTGACTGGAATGAACTCAAATGTTAACTTCACAAGTATTCAGCTTACAGACTTCAAAGAGACACACTTTATCCTTACTCTATATTTATTTTCCCCCCAATTTTTTGCATTTAGCTAAAAAGGCTGTTAGAGAAGCAAGGCTTGAGGGAGGATTGCAGTTGGCAAAGATGAAGGAAACAAACGACACTCTCCTGATGCCTGTAGCATCCCCAGGTGCAAAGCATTAATTTAAATTAGAGCTCACAGCTGCACAGAGACAGGAGCAGGAGGCAGCTCATGTTGTGTCCTGGGTGAGAGTGCTTCTGCTGTGATCTGGAGCAGTTCTCAGAGCAGCTCCAGCACTTGGTAAAGGGCTTCTGTACCATCCTGATTTCCAGGCATTTACTAACCCTGAAAATGCAGAACAGCTTCTTTCTAGGATGGAAGAGGTTTCTGTGATGTGGAGGTGAGTGCCAGGATTCAGTACTAGCCAAAGTTACCCTTTTGGGAGGACTCTCCAACAGACTGTTGGGATTCTTGGAACAGCTCTTGAGGATCACAGACAAGGGATGGGAACAGTACTGGGCCCATGAAGCCCTAAAGGTTAGTCTTCACTGCAGTATTGGCTCACACCTTGTGTGCTGTCCCCAGCACAAGCTCCTCTCACACAGGAGGACTCCACACAGTCCTGTTATCCACAGGGTTGGGTCCAGAAGGAGCTGCTGGTGTTTGGTTAATGCACCTTCAAACCACTAACACCTCCCCTGTAATCTTGACTCAAGGGGACTCCATTTGAGCCCTTCCTCTTTGAGTGTGATGGAAAATTCTCCAGTGGGTGACTGGAAAGGATTCAGTGGAGCAGCTCAGCAATGCCCAGAGTTTGTGTTTGTCATGCGAGCAAATTTCAGATTCAGTAGCTGGAATGTTATTAAGTGATGTAACTGCTCAAACTTATGGCTCAGGGGTAGTAATCTGAGGACGAGCTAATTAACTGTGCCATGCAGCTGAGGTACTCTTTTTGAAATCTTCCTTGAACTCAAGAGTAATGTACACTGACAACCTTGCAGCTCTTTTAAAAGGCATGTTCCTGTTCTTTGGATGATGAGTAGATGTTGTACAAGGAAGACTCTCCCAATACATGGGATTTGTAAGATGTGCTAGTGGTCTGTGGGCGTCATCCATATCTAATTGTGGGATGGAGTTGCACTCAGTGTGACAAACTTGCTGGGAGAAGTGGAGGAGAGGAGTGGGAGTCCCAGGGTGGAGATGCTGCTAACACCCAGCAATAACCGGTTACCCTGCTTGGCAACCCCCATGCTGGTCTAGGTAAATGGAAATGACTTCATTATTTGTTTGTCCCTTGTCCTAGTGCCTTTTATTTTTAAGCCTGCATAACGCAAACCACAGCCCCTGGGGAGCTTAACGAGGGTCTAAGTGGCACCACCGTTCCCTGCTAACAATGGGCTTTTGTTGTTCACACTTTCCCTATCAGAGTGTCCCGGAGGAACGTCCTTGCTTAGGAGACTATATTGTGATGTTATGACCTCAGAGAGGGGTGGGAGAGGAAGGGAGGGTTCAGGTGTATCTTTAACTTACTTGAATAACTTTCTTCTAGTTGTGTTTTCTTCCCACCAGGATCTTTAATGACTGCTCGGAGGGGGCTGGCTCTGAGCTATAAATACAGGCGCGTTATCACCCGGCTGTATTGTGTGCGAGTGCTAATTTCTGTGCTGGGCTTGAACTTGTTGACTTCTGCGGTCGCTGTCAGGAAATGTTGGGTGGGAAAGGATTAAAGAGCCTATTGATGTGACTCGGAATCTCGGGCCAGGAAGGCTGCTTGTATCATCTTAGATCTAGGGACGGTGGTGTTGATACCCAGCCTGGGCTTTTTTTATAGAGTCGCTTTAGTCAGCTCCCTGTTCCTCCCTCCCACCTCCCCCATGGCGAGCACACTGACTCCGGCACTCCAGGCTGGAGTCTCCAAGGAGGAAGTAGACCCTGTAGGCGAATTTCCTGGTATTATGCCATTTTAACAACCTCTCTCTTGATTTAGGTGTTGCAGGCTGGCTAAGAATATTCCTTGACACTTGAAAGGGACCTTTATTGTTTTCTTAATTTGTGAAGAATTACCTTTTTTTTTTTTTTTTGTCTCTCCAAACTTTTCTTTGTAGGGTCAGACTGGAGCCATGTTATTGTTGTTAAATTTAGATCTGAGACTATATTAAGTCCTCTGGCAGTCTGCCCCAGCGCTTTCACTTCTTAAAACAGGAAGGCAGGCCTTGGCCTACTTGTGCTCATGTACTTAAAAAGGGTGAGAAGACGACTTTTTACACTGCTGGGAAATAAATATAAAAGTGCACTGTGTATATACAACCACTGTCCTGCTGGAGCCAAGAGACAATTTCAAAGGTTGAAACTCTTTAGGCCTCATGTTCTGAACAGGAATTAGGTACATAGTGCCTTTTTGGAAAGTTTGTCCCCAAAACAATTCTGGCACATGAAAAAGTCTTGTTCTGTGTGGTATGGAGGGCAGCAGATCCAGCAGTGCTGGCTGTTGGGATGTAATGGAGAGTGCCATTGGTGCAGTGAGGCTGGTTCCCAGGGCTTGCAGCTCCTGCCTGCATTTGGAGAAGAGCTCTTCCAAAGCCTTGTGCAGGGTCTCATTGGAGAGGTTGGTGCCTAAAATGTAACCTCCTAAATTATGTTTGCGCGTCTCAGAGAAGGAAACCTGGCTTCTAAGATTCCCAAGATTCCTGTGGAAGGCAGAGAGGGGGAATGCTCAACACTTCAGGAATAATGACTCACTCAGATTTTGAAGTCTGGCATCTGGGTTTGGAAACTGCCTCTCAGCATTCAGTGTGAAAACAGATTAGAGTATCTGTCCATGTTTGTAAAGAGCAACGTGAAATATTAATCCCTAAACCAAAAAAATGATGGGAAAGGGAGAAAGCATGACTACATTAATAACTTTAAATTTTCCTGTTTAATTATAACCTTTCTCAGCATTTTTAAGCAGACTTGATTGACTCCTGCTTTTTATAGGGATGGCCCAGCCAGAAGGAACGGAAATATTGCAGCACCTGCAGTTTGTTCTTTTAACAAACTGTGGCTGAATGCACACAGATGGCCCCGTGGGCTGGAGGGCTGTGCTCCCCTCAAGTTTTGATTCTTTCCCTGTGCCATTTCTGTAGCTAATCCTTCCTATCAGCAGACAGCTAGGAGCCAGCAGCCCATTGAAAAGGGAACCAGACTGAGGACAGGCTGCTGAGAGGAGTAGAAAAACTGTTCCTTTGAGGACTCTATAGATTTTAGGGTTTTTTTCCCTGTGTAAAAGCATTCTTATGCTGATATATATGATGGGGGTAGGGGGCCACAAACTGCGATAAAATACCTCTGAGCTTCACCAAGGCTCTTTCTACCTTTTCATAATTCAGGAGTCTGTCAATCAGAGCCCCAAAGGAGAGGAGGATGTGTGAGTCTGTGTGGGAGGGCTGGGGGCAGCAGAGACAGCAAATACCACTGTCCTCCAGACTGCTGCCAGTCCTGATTCTCAGGATATTACTGCATATGGATAGGCAAGAGCAAGTGACCCCCTCTGTGGGAATTAAAAGAAATTAATTAAATTCTTGAATTCATGGTAGGTGCAGGCTGCTCCTGGAAGGGTTCAGGTGCTGCCTGTGGGTCCCAGTTCAGTGCAGGGGCTGGGCACTGTGTGTTCAGTGACACACTTGTGCATGTGCAGGGCTGAATCATTTGCTTTATCATCAGAGAGAAGCTCAGCATGAGCTTCTGCAGCACATGGAAAAAGTTGCTCAGATAAGGATTGTCCTTTACTGTCTTTTACTATCTTTGAAGCTGGCTGCACAAAACTGAAATTGAAAGCTCTTGGGCCCCACCTCTTTATCTCAGCTTTTCCAGTTTTATGTCCGGTGAAACACTGAAGAGGAAGAATTCCTGAAGTGGGCAGTCAGTTCAGACAAGGGATGTTTAAGCAGGCCAAGGCTTAGTAAGAAGGCAGCAAGGTCTGGAGGATTGCTGGAATTTTGCAGTAATAATGAAACTTTGAAGATAAAGTAGCTCAAGGCTCGGGCTGAAATACCATTCCTTCTCTTCTAGGAAGGCTTATAGCAAGGGATGATGTGGAAAGATGATTTAAAATTTATATTCTCCCATTTTCCAAAGGAAAACCTTATAATGTTGCTCAATCTGATTGGTTTTTGCTTTTGCATGAGTGCTGTTTTGTTTTTGCTCCTTCATATCAATGCATCATTCCTTAGTTTCACACAATTCTTCACCCAAAAAGAAAACTTCAGTGCCAGAGCTGAGTTTTTTCCTTGGACCAGTCCTGCCTGCTCTTATCTTCTGGCTCCTGCAGCAGGGCTAACAATAAGCCAGGACTCAGAATTCTTTCTTTGCACAATCTCCCTGACAAACACTTAGATGAGTAACAAGAAAACCTGAAAGGGTGTAAAAGGCTCAGGCTTTCTGATCCTCTGAATCTTCAGAGAGATAAATTCAGGTTTGTTTTAACTGGGCTAATTTTGGAATTGTATTACTCAGGGAGGCTGCAGGGGGAGGTGACTGTGTGGAAAGGTTATTTCTGTTTGTCACAGGATCTAAATTCCCCAGATCTATTTTCTAGGGATTTTCCTTCTTTATCTTGTGTTTCTCCTGGCCCTAAATTCCCCTACTGCCTAACTGGCTGCTGCCTTCTGTCTCAGCACCGTGGGATGCTCTGGAATGACATGCAGCCTGTGTTACTGTCATTATCTTGGCCTGAAGCCTGCAAGCTTGTGAGGCAGAGCAGTCAGTTATTTAGTGCCTTCCTCCCAGAGATGGGAGAGCTAGAATCTCTGATCAGTCTTTTCTGGTACCTCTTGGATCGTCCTAATGTGGTGCTTTCCTGTTTAACCCATGGCCTGCTCCTGTATTGTCCCAGCACTGGTGTCTCTGCCCCTGTACACAGCTCTTAAACCCCAGTTTTTGCCTCTCAGCTCCTTTGCTGTTTGTGTGTCACTCCCCTGACAGGGCCATGGTACTTTGCTGCAGTTTGCAGAGCAAGGTGTTGCAATTTTGTGATTGAGTTGGTGTCCAAACAAACTATAAATTAATTGCTTTTGGAGCCAGGCCTGTGGATGTTGCCTGAGCAAATAGGCTCTGACTCCGTCTGCTGGAGCACACCTGTCTCCTCAAACACAGGGGTTTGCTCTCTGTGGAGCCCTGGTGCCTTATCCGTGTCCCTTCCCCGGAACAGCCAGGTGGCTCCTGGCTGCCGAGCCTTTACAGCCCCGCTGCATCCCCGGCAGGCACCAGGCCCGTTATCAGCGGGGCCGGGCTGGCCCGTTCCGCAGAGGAAGGAAGGTAGAGTCACAGATACTGAGACACGGGAGAAAAGCCCAGATCAGTGGACAAGATGTCTGAGGCATATGATGCTTATCTGCTGCAGTGGGTGGAGGAGGAAAGGGCATCCCTTATCTCTTCTCTAGTTCCCAGCGCACTCTGGCTGCTTAAGGAGGCTCACTGGAGTCTTCCCACATTCCTGTACCTTCGGGTTCCTGCTGGACAGGAAACGGCTGCTGCTCCAACACCCATTACATCTCAGCTGGTAGTGTCATTTACAGTCGAATTCCCAGGATCCCAAAGAGTTTGGGGTGGAGTGGGTGGGAGTGGGGTGGAGGGGCCGCTTGGTCAGTGAAAATACCTCTCTGGGAAAACAACAAAAACATTGAAACTTGCCTAATTTCTTGAGCAGTTGGTGAAGTTGGCCTGTGATACTGAGGCACTTCAGGAAATCAAACTGACCCTTTGGAAAGAATTGGAAAGTTATAATGCATGTAAGGCTTAAATAGTACAAAAAGGTAATCTCTGTTCAACATTACAGGATGGGGCTGACCATTCTATTATTGTTTTATGTCTGAAGGAAATGTGGAAATACATAAGCATTCATCAGGGAGATTTCTATTTGTCCAGATGCTCCTGTGCAGCTGTTTGGGTAGGAAGATATTGAAAGCTGCAGAATTAATGAAAACAGAGATACAGGTGCTACTTGCAGTGAGAGAACCCAGCATGGCTTGTGGTCTCTGACCACAACTCCTGACCTTAAAGGAACCTTACAGCTCATCCCATTCCAGCCCCCTGCCATGGCAGAGACACCTTCCAGCACCCCTGGTTGCTCCAAGCCATGCCCAACCTGGCTTTGAGCACTTCCAGGGATGGAGAAGCCACAGCTTCTCTGTGCCAGGGTTTGTTCTCCACGTCTCTTGGTTTGTATGTGTGTGTGAGTTCAGTCTGATTCAGCAGAGCCATGACATGATAACTTGTGTTTTGACATCATTATCATACATTTAAAATTTCATTTCTTTTGAATCAGTTCTGGAGGACTTCATAGATAACGATATTCCTACAACTTGTGCAGTGCTACCTTCTGCCTGCTGCCACTCAAACCTGTTAGGGGTAGATCTATCATCAAGGCAGTACTAGTGCACAACTACAATCCCATTGAGGTATTTAATCTGGGATGAATGTGGGGAACAGGCTGTCCATACCTATCTCCACTGTGATCTTCAACAAACCTTCCACTGTTGTTCCTCTGTTTCCATTGCTGTCCTTTGCACCTCACTGTGGGTTTGTGGAAGACCCAGAACTTTGCTTGGAACTCTATTGTTGTTATGAAACAGTTTCATTGTCGTTGCCATTTAGATGAGTGAAAATTCTAAACAAAAGATGTGGAGAGAAACAGATACAAATCCTGTGAACTTCTGTAATTGGATGCCTGGTTCTGCCTGTATCAGGGAAAACCTATCTCTGTGAGGGAGATTGGCATCTCTGTGTTGTTCATCCTGCACGTGGATATAATTAACATTCTATTGCACTGATGCCCTCCGGGTGACCTTGGTGAGGTTCCAGTGCTGGACTCGCCTGACTATTGTCTGACACTGGTTTACATCTTCAAATACGTCCTTCCTTCCTGTGCTCAGGAGAAGCTACTGGGGCCAAGTGTGTGGCTCCTCCTGTTTCATTGGCATCTTGGTCTTCGTGGAAATTCCAAAATGACACAGAATTCCTTTTCCAGGCCCATTTTCCTACCTTAGTTCCTCAATATCTTTAAATTGCTGACCTCTCTCACACCTACCTTCTGTCACATCCACTACTTGATTCACACCTTGTCATGTAGACTCCGGTCAGCGTGATTTTGGCCAGAGTCTTACTTTTACCGGTGTTGGGTAAGCCTGGATTCAGGTCTGTAGGGAAGGTAAAAGATTCAAAAGCTCCTCAAACAGAGATCATGTGAAAAACCCAGTCTGTGTGGTTGTCAGGGTTTGTGTGTGTGTGTGTGTGTGAACTGAGAGAGCTCTTTGGAAGAGCATCTTTTCCACTGTCTTTTGTGCATAAGTGCTCTCTTTCTTTAGAAGGAGTTGCCAGGTGGAGATGGCAAAGAGGTGGGAGTATAAATAAAGGACACAATCCTGCCTTCGTTTATGTCCCTGTTTGTGACTTAATGTTACCTGGATGTTGCAGACTGGAGTCAGGGCCTGCCATTAGGGTATTGGAAGTACCAGACCTATTGACAAAACAATAGAACTGTATCAAAATCACCCTCAAAGGAAAATTAATCTCATTCAAAATAAGCATTTTTCTAGAAGGTATCTCCTTCCTTCAAATATCTTTGTTGAAAAGCAAATTTTAAAGCATGGAGTAAAATCTTCAAGCTTTCAGTTTGGGGTTTCCCACTCCCTGGTTGAACATACTGTGTAGCATTTGTGATGTGTGTTATTTTTGCAGCTCTCTCCCCAGGGAAGTGCATCTCTTCTTTTCTGGATGGTGACTTTGCTCTCTGTTGTACCTGTAGTACGTGAGGTTTTGTGGAATGCTTTGCCCAGTTGTTCTGCAGCTGTGTCTGTGTTCAGATAACCCTTTTCCTGTGACATCTGTCCCTGGTGCTGCCCCACCCTGTGCATTCCCTGTGCCCCTGGAGCACCACAGGTCATTCCCTGAGCCTGTAGATGAAAAGCTCTATTTCACAGCTCCTCTGATGAGGGCAAGCTGTGCTCTGGTCTTTCCAAGTGAGGCAACAGTACAATTCCCTTTTTTCCCTTGCTGCTTGTTTGCATGAAAGAAGAGGACCTGAGTGTTTTGGGGGTCCTGTACTTCCCTGTTCAAACAGGCATTGGATGGGCACAATGGTTTGGGAATTGCTGTTGGAGGCAGGAATACAGTCCCCTGCCTGGCTGAGGGTAATTGCTACTGTACTTTGGGCTAGACTGAATGAATGGGTTGCATAAACACCCCTCTGAACTACTCACTTGTCACTCCTACAGCTTTTTCATTTTAGAGACCCAACATTTCATTCTAATTGACAAAGTTTCTATTGCAGACTCCAAACCAGAAGCAAAGCATTCAAAGCAGGGAAAATGCAGGAGGCTCTGGAGGTCATTCATATATCAGAGGGTCTGGACATCATTAATCTGGAAAGAATTCAAAATTTGCCATATGTTTCCTTTGTAAAATGTTTGTAATGATATAACACAAATATATAAATATTGGAAAATTGGCCATTTTCCATGGTATTTAAAATATATTATGTTGTACCATATAAGCTAAATTGCAAAGAAACTGGTCAATTTTCTAAATTATTTCTACATCTTCAGTGCATTTTGATATATACATACCATAGTATGCCTAATAAATATGTATTTATGCTGTATGGTTAGGGAAATGCATACCCATAAATGTGTGTATGTATTATATATATATGTGTATATAAATGGAATATATATAGTTTTTTCTTTTGAGTTCCTTTATTTATTTTCTTAACACACAGCTGACCCTCCAGATGCATGCCAGAAATCCACCGTTGTTTAGCCCTAAATAATGATGTTAATAATGTAAGTTAAAAACCCCTGAATTTTAAAATCAAAAGTCATTGCTGATATGGTTGGAAGCAGCACAGCTCTGCTTGTTCATGTCCTGGGCCAGGACATGAACACTTCCTGGCCCAGGCCACGAACACTGTCAGTTCCCAGCTTTTTCAATATGACTTCTGGAGATTTAGCAAGTAGAATATCAGTCTTCAGGCATTTGGAGACCCATCTGTGAAAGAAAAGTGTTCAAGTTGTGCCTCCAAATTGTGTTTTCCTTTTGTGCCTCTGCCCCTCCTTCCAGCCTTCCAGTTCTGAGGAGACTCCAGTGGATTTCTGATCAACTCTAACAGTAGGAAACTCAGTAGGCTGATCCCATCCTGCCAACATGAGGGCATTTTAGCACTAAATTAGTTTTAATCTAAGATATTAGAAGGGGGATTAGAATTAGCCTTTAACTAAGTGGTGTATGTTTTTCATACTGCAAATTTATGTAGAAGCCCTTGTATTTACTGGGCAAAGCATTTTCAGTTTTGCTGAACCACTTTTGTGGGGAAAAAATGGATTCAGCATAACCCCAGAAGAAGCAGTTGGGCACTGACCAGGCTCGCCAGGGGTTGGTCATGGCTCCAAGGCTGCCAGAGCTCCAGGAATATTTGAACAATGCTCTCAGGGACAGGGTACCATTATTGGATGTCTGCTTGTGGGGCCAGAGGTTGGACTGGATGATCCTTGTGTGTCCCTCCCAGCTCAGGATATTCCACAATGCTATAACAAATTGCTAAATTGCAATATCCACCCTTGCTTCACTTTGTCTGTCTGTGAGTGCAGACATGTACTAGAAGGAAGAGAGACCTGGGAGATATTTTACACTTGTAGAAAGGAGGTGGTGAGTGTGTGAGTAAGTGTGGCTATACGGATGGACCTCTTGTAATTTTGATGGGCAAAGGGTCTGTTGTTAAACTTCAAGGGGAGTTCCAGACACTGATCAAGGACAGGCTGTGTCTCTAAATTTCCCTTCTGACCTGTTCCTCCTGACTCGTTAATCCATGATAATTTAAATTTATGTCCTGTGCCTTCAAAAATTATTTTCAGCCCCTGTTCTTTGGGCATCTTGTGCCATCTGCCATGTGAAATGTTTCAGCTTGATTTCATTTGGTGGAACATTCCTTTTCCTGTTCCACCCTCGCTCCCTGGCAAGTGACCTGCCCCAGCAGCACAGGCAGCAGCACGTTTTTACGTGTCTGCTGTTCTCTCCCTGCCTGGGAGAAGCTGGGGAGCTGCAGATCCGTGGCACTGCTCCGGTAGCGTGTTGGCAGGCACATGAAGCAGATTCTCCAGTCACCCTTAACGCCAACAATGAGATTTATTATCTCCATTGCTCTTAGGGAAATTAGCCCAGGGAATTAATTTATGGTGTTTTGAAATGCTGTTGTCTTATCGAGTGACTGCTTGCTTATAGCCAAACTCCCTGTTACCTTTGGTCACAGAGATTGCGTGTTTAATGTGAGCTTTAACGGGAGCAATTAAAAGGGCACAAGTGAACACAGTCACACTCCGGGCCGTTTATGGCATTTGATCCTTGTACAGCAGGAATGACCCCTTCCAACTCACCTTCTCTCTCAACATTGTATCTGGGAAGGGAGATAAATTCACAGTTAATAAAGATAAGGCTGGAAAACTCCCTTTGTGAACTTGTGAATAGCTCACAAGTTGCAGTTCAGTTTGTAACAGCAGGATGCAGCAGTATCTTGTAATTCCATGAGCTAGAAGGAACTACTGCCGAGGGAACGGGAATTGGGAAATGAGAATATCTTGCTTTCACTGTACTGGACAGTAAGATTTCAAGGGTTAAAATCCTGCATAAGCATACTATTGATTAAGTCCTTTCATTTCCCATGGTACACACTGCAATCTTTTGTGATTCTTCAGCATTTCTAGAGTAATGGTGCTCTTGGCAGGGATGGCTCTTGTGGGTACAGTGCTTATCCAAGCATCCACAATGGTGTTGAAGATGGAGTGGTGACTCTTGCCCTTCTGTCTCCTACATTATTTATATTTGTATTATCATTAATTAATGATTTATGGAGCCCATTTTGAAAACCATGAGCCCATTTAGGGCAGTATAAAGAATTGTAGATGTAAAACATGCACACACAGAGGTGCTTGCCCTGTGCACAGAGGCAGCCACCTTTGGGACAGAAACTGGCAGGAGTTACAAAAATGTACAAAAACTATTTAGCCAGAGGGCAGAGCCCTGTATCCCAAGAGCTGGAGAAGGATAACTAGAATGTAATTATTCTGAATTGTATTTTAACATCAGCTTCTCTTGCAAGTTGCCTGTTTTAATTTGAGTCCGTCTTTGCTAGACAAAGCAGCACAACCTCAAGTGGATATTCCCCCTTGAGGGAGTTCCATCTCCAGTACCTGGCCCAGATGTTGAGAGGGTTATTTTATCATGGTAATGGAGATACATGTGCAAGATACAGTGCTTTTCTCATATGAAATTAGACACCCCCAGTTAAACAGCTGTCTGGGGTTTTGTATCAAACCACACATCTAGGAGTCCCCAAAGGGCTTGTTTTCCCACAGTTCCTGCAATGTCTCTCAGTGTTTTTCTCCTTTCATCTCAACTCACACGTACAGTTCTTTGGTTGGAAAGATGCTCCCGGAGCTCCTCTTGAACTTCCATTGTCTTTTAATCATAGCTGGTTGGCTCTGTTTTATATGCCAAGTCTGTCTTTTTGAGGATTTTGTGTTTTGTGATTTGATATCTAACTTCAACGCCATCACTGTCATGTGATGGTGTTAAAGTTACATATCAAATCCAGCTGATGCTCAAAAATGTATGATGTGAAAAACTCTGAGGAGGTCAAGTGACTGTGGCCACTTGTTTTTCTTCCAAACAGGCTGTATCTCTGTTGTTTTGGAGCTGGACAAAATGTCCTGGGCAGTCTTTTCCCCATAAACATAAACATTGAGGTCATCATGTATTGGGCATGAGGATAAACATCCTTGCTTGTATTTAAATGTCCATCTTCCTCTCTCAATCAGATAGTGGAGTGACAATTGTGTGGGGGGGCTTTTTTGTTTATTTTGATTTTGTGTTGTGGAGCACTCATACGAGCTTGGCTTGTGATGGAATATCTCAATTGCTGGCATATCACATACAGGTTACATCAGTGCAGCTGAAAGCTCTCTCTGTAGTTATGCCACACAGGTTTACCTCCATGCCCATAAAACCACATCCACCAGGGACCTCATCAATGCAAATACACTCAAGAGCAGCTAATGAGGATTTTAATTTAGCTTTAAATGCCTTTGGTGCTGGGTAGGCCTTTACAGCACCAGGCGGGGAAATCTCCGAAGCTCTGGTGGCTTTCACCATAAATGTCACTGCACTGTATTTATTGTTTGTTTTAGCTGCGTTTCTAATGACCAAAAAGCTCATTTCTCAGATTACACCAATGCTGTGTGTTACTTCCCAGCACCTTGGTTTGTTTAAACACAGTGCAAAATGCAGGAGTTGTCCAGAAATAATTTTCCCTTATGGGACCAAACGTGTGAGTGGGGGAGAACTGACAAAACATCTCCGGAAAGACTCTGAGGGAGAACCTGGGAAGGTCCTAACTTCACTGGGTGACAGGATTTTATGGAGGTGTGTGCTGAAGTGTTACAGATACCTGTGATCCTCTATCAGCATGGATCCTTGGAAGGACTTTCCCCAGGGTTACTCGATAAAGAACATTTTGCCGTATGTAGTTGAGCCAAACTTGTAAGATTAAGGTTTGTCTTGCCAATGTTTTATAACTGCCCAGACGTTTGCAGGCAACGATTACTTATTAATGCTGCTGTTATATTGAGTGTCACCTTTCCTTCTAATTCCTTCAATCCTCAGTGAGTCATTACAGACTTCAGAGCTGACTTCAACCTTTCTCGAGGCCTGTGTTTGCCAGACCCTATCAATGGGAGATTTATTGCCCTGAGGTGGTATTTTCCAGCCTTGGTCCAGAACCGGTCTCGTTTACGACAGGGTAGGGGCAGAGTTTTCAGAGGCTCACAGTCTTGGTGCTTGTTTGAGGTTTGAGGCACCTGTCTTAGGGTGTTACATGCTCCCACTATGAGGTAGTTCTGGTGCTGCTCCTCCTCCTCTTCTTTTTCCCTTTACTTTTTTTGATTTTCTCTCACCTGACACTTTCTCTCGCAAACTTTCAAGAGTCCCTTTTGCACCATCTTTTCCAGCTGATCTCCTACCCTTGGAGCGCCTGGAAATTCCAGCTTTTCTTCACCTATTCTGCCTCTGCAGTCGACTCCTTCCTCAGCCTCTCTCTTTTCACTTTCCTTACAGTCCCAAGTTTTTATAACCCCATTTGTCCTGCACAGCAAATTTATGTCTGGTCATATTCTGGGAGCTAGCAAAAAACCAATCTGAGTCACCAGCTGGCTGTGATTTAAGGGCACAGTATCTTATGTGATACATAACTTCTTTAAATCTAAGGGAGAAAACTAAGACCCCCAAATCCCTTTTACCCAGACACTGAGATGCTGGGCTGTACCATCCCATGTCAATGCTCAGTCCTACAGTAGGAGGACACAAAGTTTTGGGCAAAGAGACCTGATGAACTGCTTGAAAAACAGTTCTTTTCTCTATTTCTCCAAATGGTTTAGGATTTGTAGTGCAAGCTTCTAGGAGTCTATTTGCACAGCTGGAAACCTGCTGTAGCCAGCATGATTCCTCCATTTATAATGTTCTACTGCCTGACACGTTTGGTAGCTTTGGTGAGGTGCCTCTCAGATCTCAACCAGGGCCTGGCCTTGCTGTCAAAACCACACCATCCCTTCAGCTCTGTGGCCAGCCTCAGCAGAGACCAAGGATTAACTTTGCATAAGCTTGAAGTACAGACAAAATGAGGTGAAAATCCTTCTTCTGGCTTTTCTTAACAGAGTTTGCAACACCTGCCTTCCCCAGGTGACAGGATTAAGTGTTCAGTAAACATGAGAAATATCCTTCTGTGTATACATTCAGGCACTATTAAAAGCCCACTACTATGAACCTGTGCTCCAAATTCCAGCTTTCTCAGCAGTTTAGGGCCTGGCTCCTACACCCGAGACACTTCACTGCTTGACAGCTGCTCTGTGGCCTATATACAAAATGAGTCTGAAATCTCAATTTGATCATTCCAGGACTTGCAAGTGCATCACAGAATCACTCTCACAGCTTGACAGCCTGGAAGGACATGCTGTAGATCTGGAGTTGGATTAATTCCTCTTGGAGTTTTGGAAACAGGCCTGCAACGCCAAGCAGAGGTGGAGAACCAGAGACTTGGCGGGGAAAGCTTTGCCTTTCCAGGGATGTATGTTGTGTTTGAAGCCTGAAATGAAAGCAACTTTTTCCAGCCCTTTAAAACTTGAAGAAATCTGTCCCTCTGTTCCACCTTCTACCATGAAATAGTTTCCTTCCTAACACCTGTTTGAGGCTGACGCAGAAGTCTCTGTGTTGGCCTGTCCAGGGAGACAGGGTGAGCTGGCAGGAGCCACCCCACAATACCTCAGCAGTTAACACTTCAGCTCACAGTGAAAGCAGCTGCTCTGCTCCACGCCTCATAAAGCCCTGAACAAACTTTTACACATTTGTGCTGAGAGAAGGGATAGATACTCCTTATCCGCTTCCCCGCCAGTGCACAGCACAGCCCGGCAATTCCGGCAGGCCGTGGTTATCAGGTGAGCAATGAGGAGGAGTGTGAATGGAGATAGGGGCTGGGCTGGGCACTGTGGCAATGAGCAGGTTATTGCAGCTCGGCTGGCGCCGGCGGGGCTGGCGCGGGTGGCTCGGTGGCCTGCGAGGGAGGGCCATGCTCAGATGGCTCCTCACCCGCTCAGTGATGAGTAAACACCCAACGTGACATCCGGAGCCAGCCCTTGCTGTCACCTGCCCTCCTTTATGGGGGAAGGTGAACTTTCACCTTGCCTCAGTTTGCCAGGTCTTCCTTTTTTATTGGCCCTGTCAAAACCAAAGCAAGGGAAGAGTTATTCAGAAGTGTTCATCTTCACAGCCTGTGCATCCCCCCCAAAGTATTTCCATTGTGATTCCCAAGCAGTTCAGGAGCATCTGTCTGTGTGCTGGCTTTTCAAGGCTCTGTGCAGAAATTCACTGTCCTGCTCACAGACCAGCACTCCTCTGAAAACCAGAACCTGTGCTACCAGATTTGTCTCCCTTGACAATTCAGCTTCAAGTCTAGGCTGTCTTTGCCACTCCAGCTGTTCAAACTGTGGTTCTAAGTCAAGTGAAGTGTCTTGCAGTACAATAATCATGGGGACATGAGAAACAAGGGGCTGTAATATATCAAGTTGTTGTGTTCCACTTTTTTCATGTGTTGTGATATCAAGAAGTGCAGAGGGTTAATGGCAGGTCTGGAAGCAGAATTGGGTTGTTTGATCTTGTGGGAATATATCTAAAGATCATCATTAGATGACTGAATTCTCAGTTTCTTTGACAACCTTTTCTTGAAAGTCATCTCTTTTCAATTAAAACACCACACTTTAGATTTTTAATGCTAATTAAAGATGGCAATTTTACAGTTTCAGGAACCATCTTTTAATACTGTCAACTGATACATGTTCAGAATTAAGTTTATGGAGAAGATTGAAATAAAGAAGGAATTGTCCTCAGAAAGGAATGAAGAATCTTGTAGCAGTGATGAAGTGAGAGATGTTCAGACAGAAGGGCCATGGGGGTATGATCTGAGCCCCTGGAAATGCAAAACCTTCTTGTGCAATCTGGGAAAGCCTGACTCTCGTTCTGACCAGCAATCAGAGCATTTCTTCATCCCAGGGGTGTTACTGTGTGACAATACTGTAGGAGACAGAAATCCCAGATGATTCAAAAGGAAAAGCAATGCTTAACTCGGACACCAATGGCCCTTCCTCTTGTTGTAGGAGGTGCTTTACTAAATGGGGTTTCTAAATATACTTTCTGATTTCTCTGTAGGCTCTAGATAATCTTTGTTCTCAGGAATTCTGCATAGATCTGAGATACTGAGTTCTGACAATCTTCAGTAACTAGCAATGCTCCATTAGCTAATTGCTCAGTGACAGTGACCTTTCTGGGTAAGTCCACATGACAACCACATAAATGCCACCCTACTGCTTCCTGATTAACTTTATAAACTATTTGCTGTATAGCTTTAGTCCTCAGCTAACAGCACCTTTGGCTTCATGTGACTTTGAGTGTCAGGGCCAGTCCAGGAGATAGGCTTTGCTTGTTTGGAGTCCACAGGGAAGGTCAGCCTCCTTTACAGGAAATACCTGAGGAATTTCTCTGAGGAACCCAATCAACACCACATGGATGGCTGTTCCAGCAGTGGCGTGTTCTTGGAGACCCTGCCCATGACCTGGCAATGGAGGAGTTTTTCTGTGTGTAGATATGAGATCAAAGAGTGATGAGCAGAAGAGGAAATACAGGGTGGACCAATTGGTCTTGGCCAGAGCTGTGTTGCTTTGCTGGCTTGGTATTGTGTCAGGAACAGGGTGGCCTAAGGCAAGAGAACAGAGGTGCCTGGCAGTGTGTGAGCTATGCTGCTCCTCTGGTACAAGCAGGTCCAATTCTCAGGAGCTTTCATTAGGCAGGCAGTGCTGTGAAGGGCTCTCCAGTGTCTAACACTCACCCCCTACCCTTCATGCATCTGTGATCTGGAGTGATAAGAGTTTCCCATATTGGGAGATACTAGCCTAGTATCTAATCATGGGTCTTTTGGGAGACAATATAAAGACAATTATAACTGGTCCATCCTTCCTCCCCCATGTGGGTACCCAAGGCATCAGAAGAGTTCAAAGTCCTGTGCTTAAATGCACATAGCAATGGCCTAAGTAGTGTAAAATTAATTTAATCAAACTAGACCTGGTTGTGAGGGTAGTTGATGCTCCAGGTGTTTGAAGTGTTTTCCTTCCTCTTTAAACCATTGTGTTTTCCTTTTAACAGCATCTCGAATAAACCTCTGCTACTTTTTTTATTTTCTTGCTATTTTTATTTTTGCTCTGCTTGGGACTCCACTTAAGACAGCTGATTTATGCCTAGGCCAAATATGCAACCTGTGGGATAACATCTCCAAGGTTTGATATCATTCTCTCCTGTAACCTAGTTAAAGATACAGGGCTATATTGTGGAGTCATGATTTAACCCACCAGCTGGGTGAGAGTTTAAACACCATTTAGTGCCTCAGCCCTTTGCTTCTGATCTGGAGATAACAAGGAGGTTAAATAACTGCAGCCAATCTGGATGGAGATCACAACCATGCCTTATGTGGGTGTGGCCCATAAACTTTTATGATAGTCTTGGATATTACTGAGATGTTTGTGGCTATCTTGTCTTGGATCTTCAAGGATCTGCCTTTCATAGGGAGAAACAGAGTTACAAGTGGTTGTATTGCAAAAGCCCTTAATAATACTGAGTATATGCAGAGGGTTGATGGTAGCTGTGGGCTTTGCTTTTGGATCTATGGAGGTTTCAGTAGAGGCAGGAGGAAAATCAATCTGACACCTTTAGAAGAAAAAAAGTTCTCCCTGTTTCTGGTCTCACACTGCTTGTTATCACACAGGTTGTGACATTCTGGTCACTATGCCAACCCCCAGAGAATCCATCTCTCAGGTGACAAATCCCAAGGAAGAATTAAGGATGCAGATTGCAAAACCTGAAGCAAGTTTAGCTTCAGAAAGTATTGAATCAGAATGAACTTAGAGGGAGTGGGGAAAAGAGCAGCTAAGCAGAGATTTTGGTGAGGAAAGAAAGAGAACAGTTTAACAGAGCCATTTTCCTGTTGTTTCTCTTTTGATATCTTCCACTTCTGCTGTTTTAGGACCCCTCTCTAGTCTAGTCTTGTTCAAGTTCCTGTGAAGGGCAGTTTTGTCTGCCCAGTGTAAAGCATGGTTAAAGTCCTGACAGCCAGACTTTTTAGACTGCTTAAATAGATGTTTCCTTCTCACCCTATGGCAAAAGAAGCTGTTGGTGCCATCATAAAGGCTGGTTGGGAGTAGATGTCATCCCAGTGACAGAAAAGCATTGTTGATCACACTGGGGCCTTTTTCCATATTTTTGGATGTGTCCTATGTCTGGCATTTGCACGGAGCAGAGGTTGCCTCAGTGGATTGTGCCTGTGTTTCCTTGCACGCTTGTGCAGTGTTGCTCCACACTCAGCACTCAGAGTTGTTTTGAATTTGGTGACAGTTGATTTATGGTGAGATGTAGAATGGTGTAACCAAGGGCAGCACAGGCTCTAGGATATGAGTCTGGTGCTGTTCCCTCTGAAGTTAGGAATAATAATCCTGATGACTGGTTGAAAAAAAGCCCGCAACTGTTCTGCCACCCCAGAGCCTTCTCCTTCTGGCAACATTTCTGTGGAATTCAGTGCAGAGAAACTATGTTCTCTATCTCTTTGCCCTTTTATTCCCCTGGGTTCTT
This sequence comes from Zonotrichia leucophrys gambelii, assembly GCF_028769735.1. Classification (NCBI taxonomy): domain Eukaryota; kingdom Metazoa; phylum Chordata; class Aves; order Passeriformes; family Passerellidae; genus Zonotrichia; species Zonotrichia leucophrys. The sequence continues at coordinate 9,017,838 of NC_088185.1, forward strand.
TCTCTTTTACTTCCTATGCCTCATTTGTTCCACTGTTCTGAATCATAAATAGTTCTGGTAGTAAAACACATCTACTGGGGGTTGTATGGGCTGTTCTTGCAGTTCTTGTTCCTTTGATGTATTCTTTGAATCCGTTATGTCTTATTTGGATCCTGAAGAAATGTGACAAGACAAGTAATGCAGCTGGTATTTTAGCATCCTACTTGGAGCACTTGAGAGCAGTCTGGTAATATTCTCAGTGTCGGTGAGTTATTTTCACATGGATAATGCAGTGTCTTCACTGCTCCAAAGGATCTGAACTCTAACATCAACTCAGATTTTGGGTGAAGAACACTTGAATCTCTGTCCCTGAATTTGTTTGGATGTCTGGTCCTGGGGTCTTGTGTTGCTGCCTGGCTTTCCAATGCTGCTGGGAGAAGTGAAAATAAATGTTACCGCATTGCCCCGAGGAAGTTCAACTGCCTTGCACCAGAGATGGCCCAAGGTTTTAGTCACAGTTTATAAAGCCTTACACTTGATTGATTTTTGGGTAAGATCAGTGCAGTATAGGGCTCCCATTCTGCTGCAGCCTTTGCTGCAAAACCTAAGTTTCAGCCCCTTAATTCAGTTGAAGCAGCCATGCTGAATATCTTGCTGGACTTTACCCATAATTTTCAGATTCATGCTTATTGCCCATGATACTTCGGGTGTCACAGCCTCTCTAGGGATGCAGTTGGTGAGGCAGGATGGACCTGCAGTCATGATTCTGTTAGTGGTGCCCTTGGGAACAATGTGGCATTGTCACACTGCCACAGATAAGTGACATATTGTGGCAGAGCAGTAGGAGAGGTCTGACTTACCTGAGCCTCATCTTCTGCTGGTCTAAAGCCATTAGAGCTAAGAAGATTAAATCAGATATTCAGTGGTGATACTCCTGATGTTTTGAAATGTTTCTGCAGATTTAACAGGAATGCAGTGAGCAAGCTTTTCAGTTCAAGGCTAATAGATAAATATGTAGATAACCTAGGGAAATAAATGGGCAATTTTCTTTCTCCAAGACTTTTAAAAAAATCCCTCTGTCAAATACTTTAGCAAGAACATAAATAAGAGATAAATGACAGGAACGTGAATCCACACTGTAGTTTTTGCACTTGGCATGTTTATGCTTTGCCCTCTTTCTGTGTATGTCCTTGCTGCTGCTGTACAATGCCATGCTGAATAGCACAGTTGACATTATTTTCAGTGTTTTAAGGTGCAGCTCTTACTGCTGAGGTGACAGAGGGATTCATACAGTCAGAGTCTATTCTTACCTGTGGAAAGCTCTCTGAATTGCAGCCATCAGCTGCCCATACAAACTTGGGTAAGTGTGGGCAAATGTCTCTTCAGTGGCTTAAATCACACCACAATGTGAAGTTACTACAATAGCAACTAGAAGCCATAACAAAGATCAAGTCCTTGTTTTATGCATCTAGAACAAGTGATGGCCTCAAGAATGGAAAAATCACATTTTAAAAAGAGATAGGTAATATTCTTGCTGCCATTTCACAGATGGGAAACCTGAAGATCAGTGAGTTGTGTGCTTGATGTCACAGGGACAGAGCTGAAATTGGTCTGCACGTCCAGTTTAAGGCCTTAATGCCATGTATTTCTCCTCTTCCTGGCTTATTCCTTCTTGGAACTGCTGGTGCCTTACACACCACTCTAGCTTAGCCCAGGCTATCTCTCATTTGACTCTTTCTGACAGAATACTGTGTGCTGCTTTTAAAAGCCTCCCAGGCTTGGAGCCTTTGGAAGCTCATCCCTCCTGGAGGCTGGCAGTGACAGCTCTGCTGGTTCCTAGTGGCACTGCTTGGGAGTGTTGCAAAGGGATGCAAACAGGGTGTAACTGATCTGAAGCGAGGGCATGTTCATGTGATTTACATGCTGGGGGCCAGAGGAAAAGGGCTGCAGTCAGTATTCCCACTCCCTTGTGTCTCTTACTGCCCACTTCCCTTCTGTCCCCTCTGTTGGGACATCAGAGGCAGCTTCTTGTTGTCGATAGTTGCTTACTGAAATGGGATGGACAGGATTTTCCCTCAGGGCAGAAAGACTTTAGCAGGAAAGGTGGAATTTTAAGGGTTCTGGACTGCAAAAAAAAAATTTAAAAGAAAGAAAAAGAAAAGCCAAAAAATTCCTATGTGAGTGACTGAGAAATCTGGTTAGAGAAGGCATGCTCTGGGCTGGGGAGATTCTTCATGTTCTTCTGAAATCACATTTCCTTGGAGACCAGGGCAGAAACTGTGACATTGAATTTCATTTTCCTTTACATTTGTATACCAAAAATAAACCCTGCCTAAGTCATTCAGTGTCTTTTTGATGGTTTAGAAGCAGTCAGGATGGCAACAGCTACTGGTCAGAATTGTCAGAATCAAGCCTCATTATCACAGCTTGCAGTACTTGACCTGGTGCTCTGGCCAGGAGGAGACATTCAATAGGGTGCCATATTCCCTTTGAGTTAAGATCTTGCATATGGAATTTGTGCATCCTAGAAAGATGCTCTTCCTACTCACAGATATTATCAGGGAAATACTGGAACTAAGGGAAAGTGGATGGGAAGCTGGGCACCTCCAGTTTTCTGTTCTGAAGGCCTTAAGGGGTAATCAGAGTTACAGAGACTATTCCCCCTCTGTGGGAGAGGGTTCAAATGAATGAAGGATGTGGTTTTGAGAGGAGCTCCACACCTGTGTTTTTACAGATAGAAAAGCTGCATGATTTGCAGCGTGGCTTAGTTTTAGCCTTGTGTTCATGGTGAATTCCTGCCTTGCCTCCTTTCTTCCCTGCCTTCTTTCATCCTCTGTCCATCCCCTCTTGCTGAATCTGGTCAAGACCCAAGATCACATCTTGGTACGTGTCCTTCAAAATGTTTGTCCATTTTTTCCACTGAAATCAGATTAGTTACCAAGTGTTCACTGAGAACTACAGTTTATCCTTCAGATGTGCTTAGCCCTCTAAATCAGGAGGGAAAGTTTGAAAATGCTTGGATGAAGGCAGAACAGATGTCACAAAACTTTGGACTTTCATATATAAATCTTTTATCAAGGTCTTCAGAGCTGTCCACATGTAATCAGATCTTGTGGATTTGAGAATCCTGACTATTTCTGTGGGAAAATTCTTCATTTTCTATGCACACTAGGTTTTCAGCAGCACAAAAAGAAGCTAGAAATATATTGTTTTAAAAATACTGGCATATCTAGATTTTTATCAAGTCTCCATAAAAAGAAGAGGGTTTGGCCTAAAAACTGTATACAGAGAAGATAAATCTTATGTCAGTGCACAGCTTAAGAAATGTCATTATTTTTAGCCAAACATACAAATACCTGCCTTTTAATTTTTATGTGTTTGTTTTGGTTGTTTTCTTTTTACATCAAAAAATAAACTATAGACAAGCATAGGAAACAATAAATCTGGGTGTGTCAGTAGTAAATGCTCTAACAAGTTCCCATTGCATAGTGGTATGAAATTCCTCTGGGAGCATATATTTTTATATACATGTCAGAGGTCTAAAAATACGTTACTGGAATAAACCATAGTGTTAGAAAAGAGGAAGAGGACTTCCCAATTTGTTTTATTGTTCTGTTTTGCAAATGACAATTTGTAGTCTAAATGGGAAAATATTTTTTTTTCAAAACCTGTGACAGAAAATGATACAGATTAGACTGAGTTAAGTGAAACTAAGATTGTGGGACTGTTCCATAAGGAAATGCATTGTGTTCCTCTGGAAATGACTGCTGTTCTTTCCATCTGAAATGACTGCTGGTCTTTCCATCTTTAGCCAGAGCTGTGTCAAACCCAGCAGTCCCAAGGGTTGTTTTCCCTTCAGTACAGGCAGGAGATGATGGATCATGGAATGGTTTGGGCTCTGCTCTACCAGCATTTCTTGGGTGATTGTGCCTGAAAGGGTGAGACAGGGTCCAAACTTTGAGTGAGATAATGTGGATGTTCAGCCCTTTGTACCTCTGGCTTTGGGAGCCTTTTCAGAGGTGCTACACATAGTGCTGCTCCCACAGTCTGGGAGTGGGGTTCAGAGTCTGGGAAACAGGAGGTGCTGTGCTGCCTTTACAGCTGTCAGGGCCCAGTGTCCCACCATATGTCACCAGAGTAGCTGGAGCCACATCAGCCCCACTCAGGAGCACTGGCCACAGGTCCTGAGCTTTGGGAAGTCCCTGTGTCCCTCCTGGTTTTGTGCAGAGGGATGGTCCTGGCTTGCCTGTGCTAAGGTTCCGATCCCAGGGAGGGCAGTATGTGTGAAACATGGCTGCTGGGATGGGATGTGGGCAAGGGCACAGCAGCTCCTTGCTCTGCTTTGAGTGGAAAACAGGAAATGTGCAGGGTGGTGCCTCCTGTCCATGCCAGACTTAGGGCAAGCGGCTCCTTTATTCACACTAACTCTAACCTTGCCTTTGATATTTATCTTTCTTTGAGCTGGAGCAGTGTTGGGAGTCTCCATTTGGAAAAGGAGTTTGTTGGGGGGACGAGTACACATCCTCACATGTGGGTGCACACACACCTTCACTCACAGACACACAGCCCTCACTGATGTCAGGAGAAATGGCCAGTCCTCTGCTCCTCTGCAAAACTGCTCTTTATCAGCTGTGGATGAATGGAAAACTGGTTTGGAAACAGATTGTCTGTCTTATTTATAATGGCCTAATCAGACATTTCAAGAGAGCCTTTTACCTGTGTTTTCTAATCAGAACATGCCACCAAGTCTGTTTGCTTATCTCTTAAACCTCTGCTGTCCAAACAGAACACGTGGTATCTTTGCAATGGCAAAGTTGAAGTCCTCAAGCCCTGTCATCAGAGGGAGAGCTCTGGAAGATGCAGAAAATAATGGTGTTGTTGTGCTGCAGTCCAGCAGCTGGGAGTGCTGGGGCTGCCCTCGTTGAGAGTGGGTCTGGCTCCTCTCTTAGGTAGCACTGGCCTGCAGGAGATGGGGTGTGCAGTGCTGGGTGACCCCAGCTTATCCTGAGCAGCTCAGAGGCAAATGATGTGAGACTGTGAGACTTGTGTACCCTGGGGTACAGCAGGAAATGTTTAGATTAGAAAGAGGAATAGTCACCAACTTCACTGAGCTCAGACCCTGCATTAGGGTGAGCTTGTTGGCGTGGGTGGAGTCAATTCTTTCTAATTTTGTCTGCTTTCTACATATTCTGGCAATGAACCTGCTTTTCAAGAAACTAGACTGGAACAGGCCACGTTGTTTGGGGTTTTTTTTGGTCAAGAAAGACAGTATAAATTGTGTAAGTGAAAAAGAGGCAAGTTCGCAACTACCTTTCAGTTATACACAGCACATGTCTCTGGTGTATAAATAGCATGAAGAGTTAAGCCCTCCTTAGTATTTCTCCTTCTTCTCTTGTACTGTGACTGAGTGATGACTATGGTGACTCCCCTCAAACAAACACCTCTCCCCCCTCCACCCCTGTGCAGAGATTCTTCTCCTTCCCTTTCTTTTTTTGCCAAGATAAACTCTGTGTGTAAATTGGATGAGCATTGAGTACATTAAGGGGGAGGGGGTGGAACAAAAATAAGACCCTAATTAATAGTTTTGTAACTAAGGGAATGAGAGGAGAATAATTCGAGGAATAACAAGAACAGCTTTCAATCTGTTACTTGCTGTGAGTTTGTGCATGTAGTTGTACACTAAAATAATTCCAGCTGTTCTTCCTTCTTTTAATAATGGTTCATTGCTTTCCCGTTGTGGGGCCATATTTGGACAAACATTAACCAGATCAAAGCCTAATGGATAGTTATGATGGCTCTGATTCAGCAAAGCACTTAAGCAGTGTTTCATTGTAACTTCAATGGGACATGCTTTGACTTCAGCAAGATATAAGCGCTGCTCCAGCCAGTGACAGGAGAAATGCCTGTGTGACTTGGCGTGGGTGTGTGTGCTGTGCTTAAAACTCTAAGGTAAAGTGAGTTCCCATTCTAAAGAAGCATAATGGAGCCCTCTTCCTGCAAGGTATCACTGTTGGACTAAGCACACCTTTGCCTTCCTTAATCTTGGCCATTCCCATTGTGGAGTGTTTTAATAACTGTGCTAGAGCCAGAGTCTGTACTAGAGCCAGAGGAGGCTGTGGAAACCAAGAATTCCAGTCAAAGGGAGGAAGGACAGGGAAATACCATGAAGGAAGAATGGGAATGTGCCCATGGGGCAGGGCCTCTGACTGCTGTAACTGCCAGAAGGTTCATCTGTCCCCAGAAACCATCTCTGGCAATGCCTTACTGCAGGTGCTTAGGAAGAGTTTTAAGAAATAGGAGAAATGCTGAATACTCCCTTCCTTGGTGGGACTCAATGTCCTGGGGACATGCTGAGCTGGACACTACACATGGACTGTGATGGTTATTTTCTGCCAGGAACACAGCAAGGATCCCTGCAGCCCTCCTGGTGCTAGAATGATTTCATAGGAGAGAGCTTTACTGTTGAGCAAGACATCAGGAAAAGAGGCTGAAATCCTCCTTTTGATTCCTTCTTGATGGCATAAAATTTTAAGAGTACAATTTTCTTGTCTCATCCAGGCCATTAAAGTGTAATAAATTATAGCAGCTTCTAGGATTTAAGGTACTTTTTTAAGCGGCTGGGCTACATCACCTTGGAAACACTTGGAATTCCCCTTTGTGATTGTCTGGGAGTTATTTATAGAAAGTCCTTACTCTGATCGCAGAGTCTACATCACAGAGCTGCTGATTTGAAGGGGGTGTAGTTTCATTTAGAAGTTTTGCTTGCTGTGTTTGCCATTTCGTGTTTCTGGTTTTTAAGCTGCTGTCATGAGTGAACAGAAGCAGTTTGTGGCACATTGCCACCACACACAGGGCAGGCTTACTTTGCTTGGGCACTCCCTCTGGAACAGCTTCCTGATGGGAGCATCATTATCAGCATGGGCACGTGTATTGGGCCTCTGATAGGCCAGACTGTCCTGAGGTACTGGTGTGAAAGCTGGAGAAAATGGAGACACCTGGGGCAGGAGAGGGAGGGGAATTTAATTTCCTTTGCCCTGACATCGATGTTATTGTAAACTCTCTGAAATGGCACCTTCTGGCTCAGAATTAAGTAGCCATGATGACATGTCTCAGTTTGTCCAGACTGGTTTTCTTGTCCAGTTAAAGTGGGAGAGTCTTACATCTTTAAAGCTTCCTGGCTCCCAGGAGGAAAATGCCAAACTTGTCAGAGAAAACAAACAGTGGCTGTCCCAGCCTGTGTGTGTTCCGATTAACGAATCTATTAGGCTATAAAACCTGGGACCCCCTTTCCTGGAGAAAGAGCATACATTAGGAAGCTGTTGACAGTTCCTAAGTCTGACCCCTTGCACAGAGCTGGGGACCTATCAGCAGCTCTGAGGGGCTGTTTGTTCCAGGAGGTCTCAGAGAAGTTTTTGACGCTCCGTAAATGCCAGATGCGTTCTTGTTGTTCTTGTTTTAATCTGTAACGTGGGAGGCCGGAGGGAGAAAAAAGGAGGAGACGCAGCACAGCTGAGTGTTCCTGTTCTTTTGGTGTAATCAAACGTGTTTGGAGGCACATTACCTTGGGATATTGTTGGCTCCCTCAGACTGGGCAGGGCCTGCTTTAGTGGCAAGTTCATTGGGTTTGCTGCATTTACAGCAAACACCCAGTGTTGCAGCTGATGCATTCCATGCTTTCGGCTAAAAGGAAAGGAATTGCCAGTGTTGCATTCAGTGTTTACTTCCCAAAGAGATGCAAACTTACAGTTCTGACATTTGAGGACATACAAACCTCATTTAACAAGAAAAGGAGTTAAGCCCTATGTTCTTGGTGTATTTCCATGAAAGCAGTTACCTCTTCCTTGTTTTGCCTTGCCCTTTTTCCTTGTGCTGTTGCTTGCAAGGGAGACAGCTTTTTTCTCTGGCATTATGGTATTCATCAGGCAGAAATGCAAATCACTCCTGCACTCCTTCATACTCTGCTGAGTGGTTTTACATGTGGAATGTTGTTGGAGCATTTCTCTTATGAGGAAGGGCCCAGGGAGCTGGGGCAGCTCAGCCTTGAGAAGAGGTGGCTGAGAGGGGCCCTCAGCCCTGGATGTCCCTGTCTGCAGGGAAGGATAGAGCAGGGTCCAGGCTCTGCTCTGGGGACCCAGCAATGGCACCAGAGGAACAGGCAGGGACTGATCCCAGCAATTCCCTCTGCACAGGAGGCAGAACTTCTTCCCTGGGCAGTGACTGAGCCCTGAACAGATTGTCCAGAGAGGCTGTGGAGGTCGCACCAGGTGACCCACCATGGTCCCTTCCAACCTGACCTATTCTGTGACTCTGAATATTTCTGTGAGTTTCAGGTCACTGCTTTGTCCCTGGCTAGATCCTTGGTGCTCTGTCACAGCTGCAGAACAGATTTTTGCTGCAGTTCCTTCCCAGCCAGCCATGCACACAACTCCCAGCCTAACACAGCCAGCAAGGCTGGTCAAACCAGTGGTCTCTCCAGCCCATGTTGTGAGTGAGTCACCCTGCTTTTTGTAATCAGTAATTAAGATAACAAATATGTGTCAGTGAATACTGCAGAACATATTGAAGAGTTACCAATACGTGACTCAACATGCTTGAGACAAATTGCTGTGCTGAACCAAACTTTGCCAAACCACGGAGAAGTTGAGCAGCAGCCCTGCAGTCCCAGTCCCTTGTGTCCCTCGTGGTCACAGGTGGGTCTCGGTGCTCTGCAGCCCAGGCTCTGTGTAGCAGGTGGCTTTTACCCTTGATAGAGCACACACCATTTAGGTCAGTCCCCAGGAGAGCTCCGAGCAGGAATACTGCAATTCACTGTAGCGCTTTTAATTTGCTGGATGAGATCTCTGGTCTCTGGAACACAGGACTTGTTGTGAATCACAGCAGGATATTCTCTTAAAGAGCCCAGCAGAAGGCTGCTGACAGTGTCCCCGGGCGATGCTAATCCGACATCGCATTGGTCATGGCTCCTCGGGTTACCCGCGGCCCCGTCGCACAGGAGGCCTGTTAGTGTGGGAATGAGGGACCTCGTGCTGCAGGGACACAGCCGGGGCATTAGGAGGAAGAAAATCTATCCTCTTCCCATCACTTCCTGAAGGGAATGTGTCAGAATGACGCACGTACTCTGGGCTTTATTTGATGAGGGGGCCGAGGGGGAGCGAGAAAGGAATGAGAAGGTCTCAAGGGACGCGCGATTTGGCTTCACCGGGTCACAATGCTCTGAAAGTTCATTTGGAGTTGCTGAAACTGAAGCAGTGGAGAGCAGTCCTGGCTGGACACACATTTGTCATCTTCGTGACTCAGGAGGGCTCTTGTGGATATTTTAGACAGCCTGTGGATTATGGTGGGCTTTTCTCAGCCTCATAAACACGCCTCAGGAATGAGATGGGAGAATCCAAGGATGGTGCCCCATATGCTGGGACTGTGGACATTCTCCCAAGGTGCTTCTGGGGTAAAAGCATCCCTTTCCTCACATTCCATCCTGTCTGAACTTTTAGGCTAAATTACAGCGTGTGTCTGTGTCCTCTCCAGTGTGATGTACTATTGGCACAAGAAATGGAGCTTTAATCTTTTGATGAGATTCTCGTGCTCTCTGGTTGTCCATGCTCTGAGGGATACTGTGAATGCTCTTGGGAAATAGGGGATCTCATGAATAGAAAACTTCTGGTGCAGTTTGTACTGACCAAAGCCCAGTCACTCGTTGGCCCAAATCACTTCTGTTGTTTTCTCACTCAGGAAATACAGGTTTTGGTCAAATGAAGTATCTCCAAAACAGGAGCTGAAATCCATTGGTTAAAGCAGACACCATATGCCCTACTGCCAGTTTTTGAAACTAATCAGAACACGGGGGGTAAAAGCAGTTCGGTATTTCTGTTTCAAATGAAGAACTTAGTGTTATTTTTAAGTGTTTTTCATTGGGTCAATTAAATGTTTTGTTTGAGGCCAAAATATTATGTCATTCTGTTTTTCAGTTCACTGAAAAAAAATTTTTGAAAAAATAGTGTTTATTTTGGGCTGCTGCCCAACTAATCTTTCTTCCTTTATTTTTTCTATAATGCAAGCAAAATACAAAATCAGTTATTTATGCATCTCACGTTTTAGCTTCTGTTTTAACCATCCCTCAGATTAACAGATACCACAGCATAGTAATTTTTTTTTATTCTTCAGACACAGAACTATATTTCTGTGCTTGTAAGAGTTGCCCAGTGAAGGAAGAAAGTCCAATGGGATGTTGGGCTCTGTTTGCTGGGCTGTTGAGTGATTGCCCAACTGAATGAAGAGCCTGGTTGAATGAAGGTGTTAACCTTGATCTTAATACCAATGTCCCCTTCACCATTTGAGGAGTCAGCAAATGATTTGTTTTACCTCTGGAATGACGGTTTAGTCCAGGTGCTACTTCTCACAGCAAACTTTGTCTGAGGATAAATGGGAAGAGGCCATTGGTGTCCAAAAAAGGGGATTTGTTTAATGTGGGAAGGAAAGAACTGAATTAAAACACAAGAAGATCACATGATCTACCACCTCCTGCAATCTCATCTGGTGGCTTAACCTTTGATGCCTACTTTATTTTTCTTAATTTCTGTTGCTGTCCTCAGAATTCTCCCTGTTTTCCCCATGGCTTGAGAGAAAACCCTGCAACAATGGAGTTTTACCGTGTGTGAATGTGGCTTGTGCTGCAGCACTGGAGCCCTGTAAAACCACCCTCAGCCCTAATGGGGTTAGGTTGTTATGGGATTATTGTTTCACTCTATAGTGTAATTATTTTTTGTGCTCCTTTCATCAGAGTAACTCCTGTGGGCATGTACACATCACCTGGGTGCTTGAGGTGCTGTTCTGGCTGTTGTGCCCAGGTGGGAGCACAGGAATCAAGTTTAGAGCAGCTTGTATCCACTCCTCACTGCATTTATGTGCCACTGCTTGGGTGTGGGAAATCAGTTTCTCTCCCTGTGCCTCTGCTTGGCTGAGCTGTCCTTCCTGCAGGAATTTGGGCCCGCCAGCACCTCCGAGCAGGTCTGCAGTTTCAGCGGGTGCCTGTAGGTGCTACCACAATACAAACAATAATCAATCACTGACCGACACCTCCGAGGCTCTCACTGAAACCAAACACAATAAAAAAGCCTCCCCAGGGGCCGAATCTACCAGGCTGTGTAAACGATTTTTTAGTGAAAGTGGTAGAACCCCCATCTCTTGGGACATTTAAAGCATGCTGCAGAAAGCAGGAGCAACCAGTGCGGTGGGGAATAAACATATGTTGGCAGAAGGATCAAATAAAGAGGACTTCATTATTCGGGAGTGCCTGTCCAGCAGAGATCACCATGAGTGAAGGCACAATGACTTAACAGATCTCTCTCAGCTTCTGACTGCTGCTCTCCTTCACTGCAAGAGCTCACAACCAATAAGAAGGCAAATAAGGCCTCAGCCAAAATGGAACATGTATTTTTAACCTTCCCACCAACCTTTGATATTTTTCTGGATTAGTTTTAGGTATATTTAGGCCAATTCCTTTGTTCAGGTCATTTGCTCCAGCAAAAGTCAAAAGTAAAGGTGTGCATTTGAAGATGCATTAGTAACTAATTATGGGGACATAATTCCATTAAATCAGAAGTAAAATAAAACAAGAGAGTCCTGTTAAAGAACTGCAGCTCAGTGCAGGAGGAAATGGCTAGGTACAGGTAGGAGAAGTTCCACAGAACTTGTGTGTAAACTGCATAACTTGGATTTGATTCTCATTTGTGTTTATTTTTCAGTTTCCCCCGTTCAACAGAACATAACTTTTCCAGGTAGGTGAGCGCAGGCAGGAATGGAGTGAAACCACCCAATGGAACGAGACAGGGTCATTCTCTATCCGTGTTCTGTTCTTGCTCACCACACTAATTAGCTGCTGCGAGGCTGCTCCATCCTGGGTGGAAGCAGCCGCCCCTGCCTTGGAGCCGGTGCTAATCCCTGCGAGAGGCATCTTTTCCAGCCAGCCCTGCAGGTGGCACAGCGAGCCTTGTCTTTCCAAGCCACGGGAGCAGTCCCTGGCTTCCCTTCCTGTCGGTTCACAGTGCAGCAGCAGCAGCTGGGATGGGGAGACCTTCAATATATAACAGAGACTGGCGTGATACGTTGGCTGCTGAAACATCCTGGCTGTTCCCGGGCTGTTTCCAGGGCTTTGCTTTAACAGGCACAGAGAAACTAAATTTTTTTTTTCTACTCCATCAAGATGTTTTGAAGGCCCGTATGCTACTTCCAAGATAAATCTGAAAAAGAGAGTGCAGCCAAGCTCCTAAAAATCAAGATAACTCTTGAAATCTTGGTTGCACACTCTGAATGTATTCTCTGTCAGGCAGGTCTCCTTATCAGATTATCTCTTCTGAAGCCATTGGAATCAAGTGGAACTGATTTGGGAATTGTGGAAAAGGTGGATAGAACAGAGCCTCGTAGCCTGCAGGGCTGCTGGGAATTCCTGCTTGTTAGTCCTTATTCTCACTTTGCTTCTCTTCATGGCCTTGGGCAAGTCACTTAACTTCTTAATCTCTGGCTCAGTTTCTCTGCCTGTATAATAAGATAACTATTACTATCACATACCTGTCTGACAGGATTTTCTCCCCTAGTAATAATTAACATTTGTAAAATGTTCTTTGACTATGTGTATTTTTATTATAATACTTCCAGATTATATTACAATAGTGACGCTGTTGCTGTTGCATATTTGAGCTCCTGTACAAGATTACACCGGAAATTAAGTCATTTTTCTAATAAGATATAAAACAACTTGTGGTTGGTGTGGTTAAGCTGAGTTTAAAGCTCATTTACAGCATGACAACGGTGTGAAGTAGCTGAAGCATTGCAGGGAATCTAACCCCAGTATGTGTGACAAAATGAACTAGATGCACTGAAGATTATCCATGATCTGATCTTACCCCTAACAGAAAGGTTACTTATTTGAAGTATTTGGTAAGTGGGGCTGAAGATTTGAGGTTTCCTTTGCATTAGCAGAAGGTGTAGTCTTGCTGCACACTTGGACCTTCAGTCCTGCAGTTCAGAGGATATCTGCAAGCTTGAAGAATCTTTATTTGCATTTATATATATATATTTTTTTTTTTTAAACTACAGTGGTAGAATGGGTTTGGGTTGGGTTTGAAGGGATCTTCCAGATCATCTCCTTCCTCAAGCAAGAGTTAACTAGAAATAACTTCAGTTTTCCCTCTACATAAAGGGATGAAAATCAGGCTGAAACCTTGGCTCGATGAACCTGCTGTTCATGAAGCTGCTTTTAATCTCCAGCAACTCATCAGCATGAATTCAAAGTTTGATTTTTGGTAATGGGCTTTGTAGTTCCAGTACCTTTGTCTCTGCCTCCTAGATGCTCTGGTATCAAGATTGATCCCTTCCTCCTCTCCCTCTTTTCTGATCTCATTTGAATCCATGTACACTTTCAGTGTCCATCAAACTCATGGCAAAGACTTCCACCATTTACCGGGGTCTGGGTAAAGAGATGCTGGTTTTGCTGCTCTGAGCCTGATGTCTGCTACCTCCATCTGAGTGTGGACTGGGCAGACTTTTGTTTTCATGGTTATGGTGAAGGATGTTTGGGCCTTTCCTGATCCAAGGGAGGCTTGTCCCCCTGGCACCCCCAGCTGGGCTCTTGAAGACCATTCAGGAAAGGTATAGGGCCTTGCAATCCAAAGTCCATTTCTGTGGCGGGAGGAGGTGGGGGAAAGGCAGTGACTCCTTGAATCGCTGCTTCTCTGCTTGCTGTGCTTGTTAGCACCCACATATGTGACCTATCCAAATAAGAATAAAGAAAGTGTAAGCTAAGCAGGAATCAAATGCAAGGAGGGAGAAAATCAAAAGTGACTCCCTTTAACCTGACAAAGAGGAAATTGTTGACAAAGTTTCAGGCTTGATTGAGCAAATTTTTTTTTTTAACTCATCTTCTCCCCCTTCCTGCCCTCTGCTCCCCTGGAGAGAAGTCTGGATGTAACACTATTGCTAGGACTAGGCCTATGATTAAGTTCTGTTTTTCAAAGGTGATCCCAGCATGATTAAAACCAGGTGGCCCCATGGTGCAGCAAGGGAGCCAGATGTGCTCTGCAACTGGATTGCCATTTCCTAGCCCAGCTGCAAACATTTGATTGTCCACTCGCTCTGGGTATTACAGCCGTGACCTTCTCTCTTCCTTACCTCCCCCGTCTCCTGTCTGCTTCCCCCAGTGACATTTGAGAGCAGAAAAGTCCCCTTAGACTTGTTTGTCACTGTTACAACCATCCTTTTCTCCCTTCACCTCCCCACTCCCAGCCTGGGTTCTGCACTTCCATTATTCACAGATGTTGGAGGGTAGGAGCTGACAGTGTTGGCTTTTACCTCTCTCTTTCCTTTCCTTTCCTTGGATTTTTTTCCTTCTCTGTGTTCCGGCGTGTGTGCACTGACCCCAAAGCACTCCCAAGTCAACTGGCAGCGTCTGAATCCACTTAGAGGTGAAGGGATAAAGCAATTTTCTTCGAGATGTGGCATAAACTGTTTAGGTTTTGCTGTCTCCAAAGGCCTGTAATGAGAGGGTGGCCCTGTCCCAGAACAAGCCCTGTCTCACCCTGATCTATAAAATTTGGAACAGGTTAATCTTTTCCCCCAGCACTGGCCTCTCAGCCCGTTTGTGCTGAATTAGGGCTCTAATGCATGGATGGTGTCAATAATTGCCTAGTAAGCCATACTTAAAAAAGAGTCACAATCAATCGTCCCAACATTAGGATGTCATAATGCATCAGTCCTGCATTAGGAAGTTGTAATCCATCAACTTGACATCAGAAGGGACAGTGCATGGTGGGAGCTCAGCTCAGGCCCAGGGCAAGCTGGAACCACTCCACAGGCTTTGCATCAGCACTGGATTTGGTCTCAGAGGGTCGCACTGTTTTGTTTTCCCACTTACCCTTTGCAGTTTAATAATGAATTTGATGAATATTGAAGTCTCTGGGAAGAGACTGGCTGCTGATGCTATTTCTGGGAGGTCTGGGACAACAGAGAGTTTGAGATTCTCATCTCTTTCTGTCTAGTAAAGTAACTTTTTTCTTCCTCCACTGCATGAATTAATTAATCCATAATTATTCCTGTCCTGACTGGTTTCCACTTCCTCTGGAAATGCCTATTTGTGCTAGTTTGTAGATCACCCTATGCTTTATTTGATTTTAAGATTCACCTTCCCTAGATCAAACCTCAGTCTGATTTGCAACGCCTTTATAGAGCCTTCTCTGTTGTTCAGTGCAGGTGAGACTGCAGAGTTCCCTGGACACATTGTGTGTATATTCAGGCCTCAGTTTTCAGTGAATGGATGCAGAATGCCCTGAGAGTTGTGTTGGGTGTGCAGTTCCAGCACATGCTCCAAGTGACTGGAAATCACCTCAACACTTGTCTCCTTTCTCACCAAGCATTGTAATAAGCTAATTAATGTTTCAGTTTGGAATGTATGAAAGAGCCTTTATCCTGTGTCTTGAGGAGACAAAAACCAAACCAAGAAGCAAGTGAGACACAAGGAATTACATGAATCAGTTCTTTCCCAGAGGCTGTGGAAAGGCAGCTCCAGAGGCAGCTGTGGGTTGGTTGCCCACTTCTGGGTCAGTGCCTGTGGGCAGCTGGCTCTGGTGGTGTTTTGTTTCCTCAGCTCTTCTGTCTGAGGATCCTGAGGTGACAACAAATCCTTAATATCACTTGTGCTACTCCTCCTGAGCTGTTGGGTAGCTCATGAGGAGCTGGGTTTGGGTGGCTGCTGTGGGAACAGGCAGCTGGGTGTCCTGCTGCTCGGTGAGCCCTGGCTGGGTGCTGGGAGCTGGGCAAAAAACAAAAGAAAGGCTCAGCTGCTCCACCAGAGCAGGAAAAGGGAGAGGAGTCACAGGAGAGGATGTCTTGGGGAGTAATAATTTCATTAAAAATGGGATGCCTTTCTTTTTGAGGGTGAAGGAGGGAGAAGCAATCATGATGGAAACATGAGTGCTGGAAAAGGTGATGTTTGGTCAGTGGCAATGGGCCAGGTGGAACATCCACAAGGAATAGCCACAAAGCCAAACACAGATCACATTCTTGTGTCTGCTAACAGCAGTTGGTTACTTTTTTGAAGAACATTATCAAAATTGTTGTTTTTCTTAGTGTTTCTTAGTTGTGTTGTGTAGTTTCCTGTTTGAGCCCAAAGGTCATGAATCTTTACATTTGCTTGCCTTGAATTTAGTAATTACTGGCTTTGTGTGCATAGATGATAAAGTGAATGAATACTGATGGTAATTTTTTTAGAGTGAGGGACAGCTTTAAATGTGCAGAGTCAGTTAAGTTTTAACTCCTGCCTGAGATTTTTCAAAACTGCCTAAAGCCATTTAGAGTTGGTGTCCAACCCCTCAAAAGATTGGAAATCCTTTCCTTTGAGTGCCTTGAGATAGGGCTGAGATTGGCAGAGATAACAACAACAATAATAATATTATATTCCTAGCACTTAAATTGCAAGTCCCTTGCTTTTAACCTCACATTGAAGGGCTCTGTGACCATGACTAAAAATCCCACTTTGGTGGCTCAAGGACTTGGTGGCATTGGCTGAGCAGAGGCTGTGGTGCTGTGTCCTAGAAAAATCCATGGATTCCGGTGTCTCTTCTATTCCCATATCATCATATTTCTTAGGTCCTTTCTGGGTGAAACACTGAGATGGTCTGAAGAGAAAAGCTGCAATTTTGCTTCTGAAAGGTCCATACTGACAAGGCTGAGGTTAAGGGCTGAGCCTGGGTTCAGTTTTAGGCTTAGCCTCTGGCTTTGGTAGACTCAGTCAGTCCTTTGGGAGGGTTTTAGCCATGCACCAACAGTGCCAATAGTGACCACTAAATTCAGCTTTATTGACTGAATTATCTCTGATGCCATGAAAACACCACTCAAAAGTGACCTTCGTAGTTGATCTGGTTCTAATTATAATCCAACTAGTTTTAAACATTCATTTAAATGTCTTCTTAATTGCAACCTAATTTCTTCAATTGTAGCCCATTCATCAGCTGTTAATCATTTTTTAATTGTGTGGAAAGTTTGAAGGGTTAATAACAAGTCATTTGTTAGCTAGAGGTCATGAAAAGGGTTATAAAAATTGCTTGGCTAATTTTAAATAATAAATTAACAAATGGATGTCTTCCCAAATTTTAAGGTGTTTCAATATTTGCAATATTGCAAAATTATTGCAGGTCAGGAAGGATGGATTATATTTCTTGTATAAATATGGATTTTGGATGTGTATTGTAAGTTAAACTCTGTTGTTCTCGCTTCTCAAGAAAACAGTGAATGAGAAAATGAACATTTTTTAATGATGGTTTAATTGGAATTGGATGGAAGTGACTGAGAATTCTGATTGTAATCTTTTAAGGCATGCACATTATGTGAAAGAAACAAAGGGGAAAGAAAACCAGTGCCTTTTTCAAGGTATATATTTTTTAAATAACATCTCTTGACTGTTTCTAATAAGAGCAGCTGTGAGCAGGAGTCAGTGGAAGAAGAAAGGATGTGAAGCTGAAATGAAACAGTGTTTGGGATCACATTCGTCACATCCGCGCGTTCAGGTCTGGTGTTTTAGTTTGTGCCTGCCTTGCTCTCCTTCCCAGGGATGACCTTGCCCTTCACTTCAGGCTCATTCCAGCAGGGACTCTGGGCACTGGGAGCTGCTGAGGTGTTTTCTTACAGAAAATCAGAGACTCTGTGCACCTTGGTAGTGTTAGGCTGAGATTTGAGGTGATGTGAAGCCCCAGCTGGAATAAATGTCTCAGTAGTTCCTTCTCTTTGGATACAGGATCATGGTGTCAGTCTGAGCATTGGGAGTCTGGGAAAATTCCTGCCACGCTGTAAAAGAATTTACAGGAGTAAAAAGAGTCTGAACTGTGCTGAAATAATCCCGAGAGCATTGTGCTCCTCACACTGCAACAAGTTGAAAGAAAAAATTCCTCTGTACCTTCCACAGGCTGCAAACAGGTAGCGTGATGGCTGCCACTGGTTGTATTTTCCTATGAGAAGTGGGGTAGCAAGGCAAGACAAAATCCAGCACAATGAGACAGCCTTGCTAAGAATTCTGTCTTTTAAAAAGTAGAGGGATTCCTCACTCTTTTTCCTCTCCTAAATACAGACATTCCCCAAATCCTGACATTTTCACAAATGGTTTGTTCTGTACAGATGAAATTTTCTATTTATTTCCCTAGTCATCCTCCTTTGCCTCACTTCTTAGCTTAATATTTTGTAACTTTTGCTCCTGGTAAGAAATCCCAACTTCCTCCACTCTCATAGCGGCCTCAGAGATGTCAGGGAGGTGATTTAGGGCCGGGTTTCTATCGGAAGGTCCCTCCATTCAGCTGTAATTTAGAGCCACTGCTTAAATCCCCTGAAAGTTCACTTCTGGGAGCTTTCCTCCTTTGTACCCAGCCCAGGAAATAAAAATGCACAGCTTCAGAGGAGCTTCCAATCAGCATCTGGGCAGGAGTGAGGATGCTGATTGGAAATTGAAAGCGGCTCTTTGCCATATATCAAGGAGGTATTTAGGATATATCATCTTTCCTGATGGGATGGGAAGGGAGCTGCAGGCAAAGCTCACGTATGGAGCGCTCTCACCGGAAGGAACAGATTACCAGAGGGAAAAACCCTTTAGACAATGCCTATGGAGTAGGAATATTCTGTCCTGGTGGGACTTTCTAACCCCAGTGAACTATATCCTTATCCTTTCTTTCCTGCTTTTCCCTCTCCCCACATCCGTCCCCCAAGACCAGCAGCACTGAGAAATTTGTCTCCCCTCACAAAAAGAGGAACAGAAGAAGAGGAAAAACAATCCCAAGGAAGGGGTAAAGCCCAATTTTCCTGACCCTGATGTCTCACACAAATCATGCTATGGGATGTGCACTTAGAGGGCTCTGTATGGCAGCCACAAGGCAAAATCCAGTATGAACTGGGTCCAGCTGGGAACCTACCAACTTCACAGCTAGAGATGGAACTGATTTTATCAGTTTGAGTACATTTTATATGTTGCTTTTTATTCCCCAGCATGAAACACTTATTTTTGTCCCTTCTTTTAATACAAATTGCAGAGAAAAGGTGATTTTCAAATGAAGAGAACTTCTCTCACTTCCCTGTACTAACCATCTGCAAAGGATGGTGATGGACCTGGAATCCAGCACAGTGAGTCAATTTCTGTAAAATTGGTGTCCATTCCATGAAAAGAGGAGTTTTACTATAGTGACAGCATAGAGCAGACCTGTGGTTGAAATGACCTGCAAAAGACTGCTCCTTAATTTGGTTTACTTATTTTTTGAGATTGACCCACATTGCTTCTTTATTATGAAAGCCTCTAAAAGTTTTCTGTTTGCACTTGTTTTTAATTTTTAAAAAAAAATATTGCTTGCATCTTGAAAATACCATAAATACAAATTTATTTCTGTTTTCCTGGAAGTGTGGTTGTGTTTGCCAGAGATACTCAGTGCTCTGGAATCTTTACTGGAGAGACAAGGGAGTTTTTAAGGAAAGTTTTTTATGTCTGATATGTTGATATTAATAGTGTTAAGTATTGACAGAAAACAACCCCAAAAGCAGAAAACACTAAATGTTTGGTGGCTAAATTCCTTTATTTTTTCAAGTTCTTCTTGACTTGATGTCGCCACTTCAGTGCCAGTCAGGGAATTCTGCTTGTGGCAGGAGGGGAAGCCCCACATAAGAGGTCAAGGGGAAGGAGCTCTTTGCTAAAATCTGCTCTGAGGGGTCATCCCAGCTTAGCCTCAGCCTGGGACTGTGAGGAGAGTAAAGTTGGGCAGAAATAAATTAAATTCTTCTACTTGTCAAGGGTTCTGAACAGAACATTGCAGGTAACTTTTAAATGTGTAGAAGAAAAACTATTTCTAATGGGGACTTCATCTACAACTGTGAAATAGTGCTCTGATCCAACAGTTCTGAGCAGCTGAAAATGGTTCTCTTGGCTTTCACCTTTGTAACTGTGTGAAAGTGAAATAAAGCCCAAGCCCTTATGCTGATATCAATCTGTAAAGCTGCAGCATTTGTGTAGCTCTGAAGCATAGTGCTGATTATTTATATGGAATGTAATTTAATAACGATCTTAGCTTTTAAACATTTCTCTTTGTATGCACAGTTTCTCTTCAGTGGGTGATTTTCTTCATCTAAATATAAAGCTTGATATATATAAACATATATAAAGAATATAAAGCTTGATAAAATTTTTGTGATTTCTCTGCTGTATTCTCATCAAGATACCAGAGCAGTTGGCAATGAAATGAACTCACTGTTTTGGAAAAGCTCTTTGCTTTTCCATCCTGCTCTGTCTTACTGTGCTTTTGAGACTTATCCTTGGCTACTTGTTTAAATTTTTGTGTTCTAACTGACCAACCTGTCCCTTATCACATGGATTGGGTTTGTGGATTTGAAATGGAGCCTTCAAAGGGGCACTGGGGCAGGCTCAGGTGAGGCTATTGTTCTTTCTTCCCCCCACTATTTCCAGGGTCCTGAATTTGGCTGTGCAAGTAGTAAGTAGGGTGGTTTTAAAATTCTGACTTTATCCTGACTGATGTACTTTAAAAAGTGAGAAAAGGTAATGGAGTAAGAAAGAATGAGTGACTCTAGATCGCATCTTGGTAGGAATTAATTTCCTATAATTGCTGAATTAATGTGATCAGTAAGCAGGGTCTGTAATGGACAGGAAACATACAGAGGGATTAGAGCAGTACTGAGCAGGGTTCTTATCCAAGGAACTCTTTGTAAAGGAGAACTTAATTAAAACCTCTTTGTTAATTGTTAGGGAGTGCATTGGTTTTGGATTCATCCATAAAAATTAATATTTGCCTTGTCTTATAGATGGCTCTGTCTGACCCTCTGCATAGGATTCTCATGATTATTTAAGGCTTCAGGCATTTAGTGGGGTGTGTCCTCGTTCACGCTGTGTCTGTTGAACAGAATTGTTGCAGTGGGCAGTGTCAGCAGTGTCCATGGAACACGTGAAGGTGCACTGTGCCCTGAGGGCTGCCCGTGAAGGGCCGAGCTGTGAAATATTGCATCCTGGCTGCCTTGGCTTTCTCCTCCTGGAATCTCCAGGCTTCTTTACACAGTGGAGCTGCTTGTAGAAAAAACCCCCTCTTTTGCTTCCAGAAGCAGTAAATGGTAAACAGACCAGAGGGTGATCCAGTTCCTTTCTCCCCTGAGCCTTTCCAGGGGAAATTTTCTGGGAATGACTTTAGCAGAGCCTCTTGAAGAGTCGTGAAATACACAGCGATGAGATCACAAGGACTCTCTTTAATAGGATTTCTTTTTTGGGGTCCCAAGAGTAATGCCATACCAATAATTCATCACTGCAGCTCCCTTTCTGTTTCCTACCAGCAGTAAAGAACCCTAAACAGCTTCCTTTGGAAAAAAGCATCCTAAGTTCAAGTGCCTGATCCAAAATGCACAGCAGTCAGCAAACACTGATTGCAGTAATCTCTGTACAAATCTGATGCCAAACCTGTTTCACCCCAGCAGGTCTCAGAATTGTGTCTGGTTCAGGTTTCAGTGTGTTTCACCCTTGTCCTCTAGAAAACAGAAACATAGCAAAAAAACCTCCAACCCAGGGAGCTGCAAGGAAAATGATATTTTGAAGGATGGACTTAGGCCAGTTCAGGAAATGTTGAGTTATCCCATCAAATTCAGTAAAGAAAACATATTCACATATACAACACTGGCTTTGCATAGAGAATTCACATAGTAAATAGGAAAATAGAACCATGTTCAAAATAAAAAAAAAAAAACATTTCCTGAACTCACTTAACTTCTCTTTCTGGGGGAGAAATAAAATCTCGGGGAGAGGTAAGCCTTGGAGCCAGATCTTGCAGGTCATTTGAAGGGAATGTGAATAAGGCAAGTGTTTTCCAGATTCCAGACCTGAGGAAGGACTTGTCCTGAGGGGTTTCTGGTTGGAAAATTCAGCTGGACTCTGCAGCAGTCTCTCCCATCTCCTATAACAGAGATGCTTCCCAGAGTCCCAGGGCTCTGTATCACACTCAAATGTGACCTTTCTCAGGGGACCCTCTGGCCTCTCTGTGTGGGTTTGACTTACTGGGTGAAATAGGTCCTTCATTCATGAGGGATTTTCATGAATTTGAGGCAAACAACTGGGAAAAGTGAGGTAAAGTGCTTTTTGACACAGATTTTTGATGCTTTTCCACTTCTAAGCCTGAATCAGAAATAACAAAACTCAGAGAATAGGGTTTTGCAGAATTTGAGCATCTCAGGATGATCTCATTTGAATGCTTTGTTCTCCCAACATTGGTATTTGGGAGGGCAGGTCAGAACAGTGGGAATTAAATCTCTGTGGTGATTTTTGGATGCCAGAGCTGTTATACTGAGGACAACTGGTGAATGGGCTGGCACTTGTGTTTCCCTGCCCACAGTGTTTGTCCTTCAGCAACCCCCTGCAGCCTCCTCTTGCCTGTCATCTCTTCAGGCAGATCATAGACATCTCCCCCAGCCCATCCTTCTCTTAAAGGGGATGTTAAGTAGGAGCACAGGATTAAAGAAAGTGAAGTTTGCTTGCAGCTGCTCTGTGCTGTCCGTTCCACTCAGCATCAGTGGGATTAAATGCTTTCTTTTGGGTGTCAGGTTCTCTCTGTGCCTAGCACTGAGTTGCCAGTACAGCCCAGTGCCCTGATCATTCTCCCTTCCCAGATTGGTTCCACCTTTATATCCATTTCTTACCCCACTGCCTGGTGTCAGCAGCCTATTTGAAGTCAAATGAATTAGCACTGAAGAAATAACTGATAAAAATACACATTAGCACCAAGCAAACTACAAAGAAGGAATTGGCTTCCTGATGTGAGCATTCAGTACCATCTGGGAACTCTCAGTGTCCAGGGACAGGCTACATTTTGCCGCAAATATTTGAGCTTCAATAAAATTTTTCCCAAAGGAAAGAACCCGTTCAGACACACAAATATTATTTTGAGTGGTGTGGCACTCAAAATAAAGGTTTTCCATCAGTCACAGATTTTCTTTCAGTCAGAATGGTCATTGCAAACTTATCTTTTTTTCCAATTATGTAAATATGAAATTTTCTCCAAGTACTTGCGTATTGACAGGACAGAGGAAATGTGTGTCCCAAGCTAATCTTTAGAGAGAAACATGCAAATAAAGCAGTGATAATAATGAGAACGGGCAGCTTGTGTCCACGAGCTTTTTGGGAACCAACACAACCCTGACTGCTATGATGGACTAAAGCCAGAGAAAATTCTCTTGTTTTGGGTCATTTGTGAAACATCCTGAGTATTGTTTTCAAGGCAAGGGAACTTTCTAGGAAATATTTCCTAAGTGTTTTCATCTGTAATCCAATGTTGAGCTGCAGCAGAGCCTGTCTCTGGGATTTAGTGTTCTAACCCCTAGTTTTGGTGAAATGATCTTATGAGGGACCTCAATCTGCTTGACAGGGCTTCAAGGGGTCTCACACACCCAGCTATGTGGCACTTCTGTAGGAGAATTCCCTTACCTTCTGGGGGAAAAACTGACTCTGGGAGTCCTGATAGTTGTTTTCCTCAGTTTCAGATCCCTAATTCTCAATTTTAAGGATTCTCAGGAGCTCCCCTCCCTGCCAGAGCACCAAGCAGTGCTGTTTGTTCTGAATACCTTGGAACCTATGGCAGATAAAAGTGATTTTTTTTTTTCTGGGGGGGGGGAAGATGTACTTGATATACTTGAAATACTTCCTTAAAAACACAGTATCCCTCTTCCCAGCTCCAGCTGTGTGTTAAGGTGTCCTATAACATGGATTCTTCCATGAATAGAGCCCTATGCTTTTTCCTGCTGCTGCATTAAAACCCCTCAACCTTGTCTTACTGATATCTTTATCAAATTCTTGTGGAAACATGTTTTCTTTAAAAAAAACACACACACAGACACAACCCAGCAGTGAAAGCTCTAAGTTAACGCCTCATGTTCTTCTCAGATTTCCAAAGCACTGAGACCTTGAGAATATGTTTCCAATATCCTCTCATCTCTCTCTGTTAGTGTTTTACTCAGCTCCATGCTGGGGAGGTCCTGACCCCGGCAATCTCCAGGGAAGGGGGTGGGAAGGGGGGTCAGGCCATGGTGGAGAGCTGCAGGCCACAGCCTGTGAAGTCAGCCCCGTTTCCTCGACTCCTTTAATACATTTAACCTGGAAGAGGCCGTTGCCGGCCAAAGATTAGATTACCAATGTTGGCATGTTTGGCCTAACAAATGGCAAATGGATGACGTGCCAGGCAACAGCTAATCAGTGCTGACACAGATCCATGGGCAGGCCTTTTCCAGGAGGGGATAGTTCATGGCTACAGCCAACTTTTGTCCTGATGACTGAAAGGAGAGTTGAGAAGGCCACCAGAGTACCTGTCTCTTTGAATCTCAGAGCTCCCAAACTGTGTGTCATTTTTAAAGGTCTCACTGGCCCTCTCAGAGGACGATCTAAATGTCCTGTGCTCCTCCAGGCGATAGGACACAAGAGCTTGAACCTTTCTCATAGCAAACCTGCTCTGTGTCTCTCTGTGTATGCACCTATATCCTGACTGTCACCAATTCCTGGGCAGAAAGGAAAAGGAATTGTTTCTGCAGTGTTGGTTTGAAAGGATAGTGGGGTCACCAGCTTTGCTCAGAGCAATGGTTTTTTAAATATTTTTTGAAATGCTTTTTCCATGGCCCTGGCTTTTGGAGTGTTTCTGGCTCCTTTTCTGTGACATGGCTCTCACAGAGGGGTGCAGTGGGAGTTAAAGGCTGAGGTGCTGCTGGTCTCTCTGGCCCAGCAAGGCCGTTTTGCAGTGCTTGAATTTGGTTTCAAATGTTCTGTTCTTTCGTTCCTCTAATATCCAAAAGCCCGTATTACATCTGTATTTTGCATTCTGCTGAGTATTTTCACCTCTGCTCGTAACTCACCTAGATGTGTGTACCTGTCGCTGGAGGGTCAGCAAGGAAAAATATTCTCTGAGTGTAATCAACTAAATCAACCTGAATTTTGGAAGGAAGAGCTGTCTAATTGCTAAAACTATCAGTCACAAGATCCCAGTTCATTTCTAGCTACCATCCTCTTTAGCTTCATTCAGATTAATTGTCTTTTAGCTTTGCAGTTCTTCAAGTCTGAAATTAGATGGAGTGTTTTACTGGATAAGTGAGCTCTGGAGGGGGTGAGGAGGAGCAGAATCACTCTGAGACACTCAAACACTCTAAACAAGGCTGGGGAAAGGAGACTGCAGGCAGGTCCTGTTTGAGAGCTTTGACTGCTGTTTGGGATAAGCCCAGTCTATCTGGAACTCTCTGTGCTAAATCAAAGAGCCTTTAGATGAGATACCTGCCTGTCCAGGGAAGGTCCATAAGCAGTGCTCTGCCTAAGGAGGGATGAGTGGGTGGGACATGGAAGCAGGAGGTGATGGAAGGGGGGAGGAAGACCACTTTAGCACAGTGGAACATGTCTCAGGCTGAAGCTTGGCATCCAGTAAGCAGTGAACAGAGCTGGTTGTCAACTAAGAGATTACTGGAGATTCTTCTAAGAGAGCATATGTTTTGTTTGCCTCATTGAACTGATGGCATTGGAGCCAAAGTATTCCTTTCTGCTTTCCTTGAGCATTTGAGCTCATTTGCTTGATGGCAGGATATCATTCTGGTACCTTTCTTAGAAGGCATCTGCACAGTTGGGTTTGATGCTGTTGACAGCCTGGTCAGCTGCCAGTCAACTTTATCTTCAGTGCCTGATTCCACTTGTAAGGATTTCTGCTGCAGATCAGATGTGTACCTAGCTGCTTCAGACCTTCACAAACTTTGTCAGGCCAAGATATATCACAGATAATGTTTCCTTGGTCCAGAGCTCATCATACTTAATTTTAGACATAACTTCGGTCAAATCAAAGGGAGCTGTCTGTGTTTCTAATATAGTCATGGGAGAAAACCAGGCTGTTCTGCAAGGAATATTCCTTCTGTCTTGAAATGGAAGATCATGATTGAAATCAAGGAGTAGTCCTTTGGAAGCTGTTCTGTCTTTTGCAGATAAAGGGAACCTAGGTGACTAATTTAGATCTGGGATGCTGTTAGTCATGGGAAATGAATCCCAACTTTTGTGAGGAAATCTGTGCCAGAAGTTGAAGACTGAGTACCTCTGGGAATAATGCAAGACCTTCAGGTGCCTTCAGACCCCTGCCAGTAAAGTCCTGAGACATCTGCCATGTGCTGTAGCAGAAATAGTTGCTGCTGTTTGAAGTTGCTTTTCTTCACATGTACTCCCAGATTTTGGCTCATTGTTGGAGAAGGATGTGTTTTGCCTTGGTTCCTTTCATATTCTTGGCTATTGGGATGACCACTGCTTTATTATGTTTGTACTGACAAGATGTCTTATCCTATTTCATTGCCAGCAGGGCCATCAAGTACTAAAACTGTGAGATTTGTCTTTATAAACACAGTTACTGAGAAAAGTGCACTCAATGTGGCTGCACAATACTGAAACTCATGCATTTGTGAGGCCTGATCCTTTTTTTTTATAATTTATTTACATTCTGGCTTTGGAATGTTGGTTTTATATCCATATTTGGTTTGAGGAATACTTTGTTGTTTTGTTTAGCTTTTGTAACTGGAGGAATTAATGGATCTCTGCCTTATGGACATAATAGGGAATAGATTTCTGTAGAGGGTGAGTCTTTTTTGCCAAGGTAGGGAGGCCCTGGCACAGGTTGCCCAGAGAAACTGTGGCTGCCCCATCCCTGGAAGTGCCCAAGGCCAGGTTGGATGGGGCTTGGAGCAACCTGGGATAGGGGAAGGTGTCCCTGCCCATGGTAAGGGGTGGAACTGGATGAGCTTTGAGATCCCTTCCAGTCCAAATCATTCTGGGATTCTTTGATAAAGGTGGGCATGGTTTTGGAGTGATGGTGAACCTGCATTTGAAATGCTCATGGTCCAAGTAAAAACAAGGGAGGGAAGCAAGACAGAAGGTTAGGGGGTTTTCTGAGGATAGATGTTTGCTGCTTTTGTTTTCTTCAGAAATGAAGAGAAAAATAAAGTTGAGGAGGCAAAGGGGAGCAAATCTGTGCCTAAGGAGGCTGGAGCTGGGCAAGGCAGAGGCTGTGCAGCTCAGGGAAGTCTCATCAACCTCTGTCTCATGCTGAACGCTGCTCCTTGGTCATGCGTGCAAAGGGGATGAGATGGAGGCAGAGGAGGACCTGGGGGAAGGAAGAGAAGAGAGCAAAGATGTTGAAGGGGGTGGGGGAAGATGTTGAAAAAACAAAACAGTTCCAGGGCAGAAGAAGGGAGGATGGTTCCATTTAATTAGGAGGGAACATGAGCAAAAGCTCCAAGAGCACACGCATGCACACACCCTCTGCTCCACACCCTCACCCCCCAGAGAAAAAAAATTCATCACACCGATTTTTTCATGGTCTGGCAGTCAAGTGATAAAATTATCAGATGAGGGTCCCATTCTCCTTTCCTGCAGTCACTTTCGCCAAGTGCACCACGTCTGAAATAATGAAGCAGATTTGATTAAATTTTCGCTGGCTGAAGCAGCCACGCTAATTTGGAGATGGGCTTATTAGTTTAATGACCGATCCGAATAATCAGAATTCATTAGCATTAGTGCCACTATTGTCAGCTCAACATTAGCCCTGGGCTCCAGTACACAAAGATGCATGGTTATATATTTATATAGAGGGAGGCAGTGTTTATAAAGGGTGAAATGGAGAGAGGGGGGAAGCTAAAGAAAAACTATATATGTGCATTTATATTTTATACTCTTCTTCTTATCTCTTCCTGCATATCCTTGTCCATTAGCAATCCACTGAATGGGGAATCAAAACAAAACAAGGCTTTGTGAGAGGGTCAGTGCTGCTGTGCCCTGGGCCAAGCAGCCCAGTGCTTGGGGCAGGTGAACTTCGGGGCCCAATTTGCAGATCAAAGCAGTCGGGGCTGTCTTCCCATAAGATGCTGTTGACTTCGATGGCCATTACTTGGATCCAGAGATGCTCAGGAAGTCCTTAGGGTTTGGAGCTGGGAGAAGCCACAAGGGAAGCCCAGAGATTTTAAGGTATTTACTCTGCTTCTCTCTAATGAAATGAGTGAGCTGTCACTTGGTGAAAGTATCTCAGAAAGACTTTGAGCCTCATTTTCTGTCACCGTTGAAGGTATGATCTGGTAGTTCCTCTACCAAAATCAGTGAAGCTTGCAGAGGGTTGGCTTAAATGAAGAGAAAAGAAATTCAGTTCCCAGAGCTCTGATGGTGGTAGCAACTTAGCTGTCAGCTCCAACTACTGCTCAGTTAAATGCAATAAAACAAGATTAATTTAACATTAAGGCTGCACAAAATGTCAAAAAATACAAATTATGAACCCTGATGTTTACTCAGGCTGACTGTGTGTCATGTCTATCTTCTGATAAACATCTTTTCATAGAGAGAATACTATATTAAATCCTGTACTTAGCAGAAGAGGCAGGAATGTGCAAGACAACTTATGCCGTAGGAAAGAATGAATGTTGTAGTTACCAGTAGTGTTTGTATTTCCTTCCATTGGGATCTTTTAAAATGATGAAATTGTATCACTGTATCAGTTGCTTTTTTGGGTGGTTGGGATTTTTTTACCTAATGTTCTTGTTCACATTTATAAAATGTATATTATAATATCTAGGTTAATATGTGTCACCTTAGAACTAAAGCATGCAGGAAGCCTTCACTTCCTGGATTTCTCCAGGTATTGGTCTAAAATGTGTAAGGCAAATAGTTTAATGAGGGTAGATTTTATTCCTCATGGAAGCACGACCCAGTGTCTGTTCCTGTGCATGACCTGCCATGGCTGTGCAGTGTGTTGGAGTGTGGTGAGAGAGCCCTGTGACATCCAAACCTGAGAGACCTTGTACCTACATCCATTTAACTCCTGTTGCAGCACAGGTGTTCCTGAGACAGCATCCAACACATCTTGCTCATTTGCTTTTCCTCATTTCTCTGCTGCTTTGAACAGAGGTGCTTTGCTTTTCACCTGGAGGGGCATTCCATCACCATTATATTGACAAAGTAAGATGTATTAAAATAATATCCGAGGGACTGGGAATAAATCACTAATATTTGAGGAAGCAGTGTAACACCCATCTGTCCATGACCTTTGTTTATATATTGATGTAGTGGGGAGAGCACAAAGCTTTGGAGTCAGGTGAGTAATAGCAAAGCCAAAAGCATTTACACACCTAAGGATGATTGAGTACAGAGGGTTCCTCACCTGCTGCATTTGAACCTGTCTGAAAGCTCTGCCACAGGCAGATATATTGATTTTAACTTTGCACCTTCAGCTTAGATCCCTGGAACAGGGTCCTCGGCCCTCTGGCCTTCTCTGCAGTTGGGTGGAATCTGGAGAGAGCAGTGGAAAGGTCCATCCCTGCATCACAGAATTCCTGACTGTTAAATACATGTTTAAGGAGTCTTCCTCTACAGTCTCGTGTCTCAGAGAAGTACATCCTGTGGAGAAATGCGCTATAAATGTGCGGTTCACTTGCTTACATGTAACCATTGGCATCACTGGATTTAATCAAGTATGGGGAACTGGAAAAATTCCAGTTGCCTTTATTAATTTCTGCTCCTCAGAGATTACACCTCTTGGGGTGCTTCCTTTCACTGTGCTCAGCACCACTGACAGTCTCACTGTGTCATCTCCCTGGGGCTTCACAGCTGCTGTTGGGCTGGGCTGGCAAGCAAATGGTTGGAATATTAATTTCTTCAGGCACATGACTGGGCTTAAAATCCCAGCAACAGGGTATTGGTGGGCATCTAAAACTCAGGCCTCACTGTGCCTCGCTGTTTTCAGAAGTATCAGGTGAAGAAGGATTCAGTACTGGTGTTAGGGATCACTTTTTATTTGTTTCCATTGGGTATAGTTAAATGAGTCTTGGATTGATTTGATGAAACCCATTGCTGCATCATTGACTGATTCTTGTCACCCATTAGATTGTCTTTGGCGTCTCTTCATGACTGCCAGACATGGGAGTGGGATCTTTTAGAAGTCCTGATTCCTGTTTAGCCATCTGAATAAATGAGCAGACTGTTAGGTGTCCAGCCCTCTTCTGGAAATCTGCTCTCTAAGGGATTCAGTAGATGTTTAGTTATTGGAAGTCTGGTGCTGATTTGATGGGTTTGAGTCCTTTAAGAACCTGACCCTTAGCTCATTCAATAGTCTGACTCCATGTTTCAGTTTTGGATGGAGTTCAGAGTGACAGATGTTAACCTTGAATTGCTTTTTGGTGTCTCGGTTCATGCAGCGTTGGGTGTTGGAGATATTGATCCTGGCTTTTGCTTTATTATTAACTTGTGGTGCAGATGAGGATTTATTTCTCCCTGTCATCCATTGTCCTGCAGAGCTGGAGAGTCTGGCTGAGTCCAGCTTTTACACTGGGTTTGATACTGTTCTAGGAAACAGTAAGTGAGAGTTCACTCCAAGGAGATGTGCATTGCATGTGAATTCACCATCATGAAGGTCTGCAAACTGTACACAAAAAGCCTTTCTTCCTTCCATTAATTTTAGCCGGTATTCCTGAGCACTGCTGTTTGAGCAAGAATTTGAATCTTCAGATGTTGAATGGATCTTGCTAGGTCAGCACTGGCTCCAGCTTCTCCTTGTCACCAGTGAGGCTTTTCTGCTGTCTCAGTTGGCAGAGGGGTGGATGCGTGAGGGCATTTGTCTCCACCTTGGGCATGATGAGTGGAGTGATCTGCATATGCTTCCTTTTTCACTAGTTGGGTGTTAGGAATCACATCCAGAAAAATGTCGTCCTTGGCATCAAGGGTGTTGCCTGCATAGTTGAAAGCACTGCTGGCATCTCTCCCCCCTCTCTGTGAGCTCAGGGTCTCTGAATTTCTAGTACTGTATGGAAGACACAATTAGCATGAGACTGGTATTGCCAAAAGGTCCAAATGGACTTCAAGCATCCACTGGAGCTTGGATAGTTACTGGGAATGTCCTTGGCTAGTGTACCCACAGGGATTTTGAAGGGGCATAACACCTCTGTGGGGAATGAAATGGAGGGGGAAGCTTGAGACATCTGTGCTTAATGAGGATGGGGACAGTCTAGAGAGAATCCCAGAATCACTTAGGTTGGAAAAGACCTCTGAGATTCAAGTCCAACCTATGACCCAACATCACCATGTCAACCAGCCCAAAGCACTGAGTGCCACATGCAGTCTCTACTTAAATGCCTCCAGGGATAGGGACTCCACCACCTCCATAATAAAGTGGAGTCAGGAAATATCTTGTATGAAGGCCCTTGTTAAGAGGCCAGGACACTGAAGGAAAATGAGTCTCTCATAACAGGAAATCTGATTAAAATATGTAATATTTGAAACCAGGTCTCCCAGCAGTGTGAAGGGATGACTGGAGTGTGCACAATTACAGGGATGAAAAAACACTTTTGTTCCAGCAGAGGTAAAGCAAAGCTGAAGTTCAGTGTAGGATGTCTGTGTGTCAGTTCTGTTGACTTCACAGCCACTGGGAATGAGTCAACTAGAGCTGACCAGTAAAGTCTTTCCCCAAGCCATGCCAGCTCTAGTCTGGGCAAATCAGGAATGTGTCAGCATGATGGTATGAGGATGAGTAAGCCTGCAACACCTAAAAGCTGGCACGAGAGAAGTACAGTGTGATTTCCTCCCCAGCTGGCATGGATCTGGGGCCAGCAGCTTGATGTGAGCCAAGCATGGAACGGAGGGAAAGTGTGAGTTGGAGCCTGCATGTTCCAGGTCAGGGTTTGCTCACAGGATCCTCCAGAGGTGGATGGTTCCTGTTCTTCTGTAGAAAGAACTTGGAATCCATAAAACACCTACGAATAAGCACCTGGTTTATTGTCTGACACACCACACTGTGTGACAATGTGTCTACACATGGGTAGAAAGGTTTTCTGAAGAACTTTAAAAGCTCTTCTTGGCGAGACCAGGGAGCAGCAGGTGTGAGTGTTATCCTGGAATTTCTGCTTACAGCAGCCTCTTTTGATGGCCAAAATAGCACTAGGACATGGCATCAGCCCAGCATTTTCTCCTCTGAGCAGTTTCTTGAACAGCAGTTTCTTGTGACTTGCATTGGAAGACTGGCCTGGGAGGAGCAGCTGGGGAGGGTGGGTTTGGAAGGAGCTTTGCCAAGCTAAATTTCTAGGTTGTGTGCACTTCTCCTTGTTTTGAAATCTTTGTTCTGTTCAGTAATCCCCTCATTTTCATGCTCTTCATACTTTCCTGCGAAGAGAGAGTTTATTTCTAAGGACCCGCAGGTTGTGCACCAGTAATTAAATAATAACTTTTGGCTCAGTCCTCTGTACACCTCTGATTAAACTTGTGTGGGGTTTTTTTAATTCAGTAGGAAAAAATACTGTGCTACATTAAAAAAACAAATTTATAACGTATATTGCTTCACAGAACACTTGAGAATTACACCATCTGAACAGACTGATCAGCTGCCATGAGAATTAAAATGCACATTTAGGTGGAATGTTATTTACACTATAGACAGCTGAATTCCAAATACATCAGTGAAGGTTCCTTTCCAGCTTTTTGAAATTGGAAACAAGCGTGTTACATTGCATCATTCCCTGGGAACGTGAGGCAGCCATTCAGGTTGGAAACTACTTGGACTGTGCCCCGTGATGTGGGATTCCTGCCCATGGAGAACATTCCCCAGGGTGTGTCTGTGCCCTGACTTCACCTGCAGCCCCTCAGAGCCCAAGTGTTCATCGTGCCATGCCCCACACAGCCCCTTGCTCAGCCCTGCACACCTGAAGGCACTCAGACACTCCTGAAACAAGCTGCTTGTTGGGTTGCTAGGGAGTGGCAGCAGGAAAGCTCCATTTGGAGTGGGATTATGGGATATAAACCATGCACCCACACAAACCTCTATGTGTAATTTCCCTGATTTATTGGTTTGAGCTTCTTACACCTTCAGGGATGGAGTATTATCTGCTGTTCCTGTAAAAGGGGAATGCTCTTGCTCACTTCTTCATTGGCAGCTGGAGGAAAACCTGTGGTTATGGAAGGTGGCAGAGCAGAGCTCTGGGAACAGACTGAACTGCACTGGGATTGCTGCTCCTTTTGAACTGCTAAAAGATGCCATGGGATGCAGTGGGGATTTAGAGCTGTTATAGTCCCTGATTGCCCCACAATGGAGAGATATTTCCAAGAGGAATTTTAATCCAGTGGCTGGTGCTTCCAGGCTCCCAGTTTGCTGGAATACTTGGAGGGAGAATTATTCATACTGTGGCTGCCTGAGGCTGGAAGTTCTGCCCCATTAAGAAGACTTGCCCTGCCCTGAGGTGCTCCATCCAGGACAAGTGCCAGCAGGAAGGAGGGTCCAGCAGCTGAGACAGCTTCTGCTTCACTTTCACTTGGGCAAGAAGGGAGAGAGGAAATTCACTGGGAATACTTGGAATACAATCCTCCAGTCTCATGGCAAATGCTGACTCCTGGTCAGCTGCAGTGGTTCAGTACAAATAATTGTCTGTGGATGCCCATTGACAGCCCCAGTGTGTTTCTGACAGGCTGTTATAGCAAATGTGAAACTGGGAGGGAATTGGTTGTTGTCTGTTGTCAGGAGCTCTCAGTGGTGCAAAATAGAACTTTGATATTTCTCCATGGATGTACCAATTTCTACTTAAAAAGAAAAAAATAGGCTTTTCAATAAAGAGTTTCCTGACAGGCAATTATTGTAGCACTGGCACAGATTTTTCCTTCTCAAAACTGGCTGATTTAAGTGAGCCAAGATTGCAACACTTTTGGAATCTGTTGGTCAGAGGTATGGAGCTGGCTTTCTTGTGAGGTTTCTAGTTCTTCTTGGCTTGGGAGCAGAGGTGGGCTGCCAAGAGGTAGAGGTGTAAAAATCTTTCCTTTTGAAGTTAATCAAATAATTTGAATATTTCTCACCTCTGCTTGTTGGGATTAATCCAGTGGCATATGGTAACCTTGAAAGACCTCCAGCACCCATATCAGAGTTGTCTCTCTGGTTTTAATATGTGTGAATTCTCCTTTATAATCTTTCCTCATTCCTGGTGACATTACAAAATCCCTGCACAGCTCTGGAGGATTTCTCCAGAGATTCTTCAAAGCAGTGGCAGCCGTGGCCATCCAAGGAGAGCTGAAGGATCAGGGCACTGTGTGTTCCCAGGGGGACAGGAGAGCCTGAACAGGGAGCCTGCAGTGAAATCCTGGGGCTCACAGGTGAAATGGAAAATTTATTTAACATTTATTTGCAGCCCTTTGTGATTTTTCAAAGTTGCTGTTTACTTACAAAGTAATGGGGAGAAAACCTTGAAATTGCTCTGAGAGCACTTTAGGGAGAAAACCAAGGAATTTGGGAGCTCTTGGGCTACAGGACATGCTCCTGTTCTTCTGAGGAGGCCCTGCTGGCAGCAGCTTGAGCCCAAGCGATGTGGTAGGGCTGGATAATTCAAGGTTGAGATGTAGACCTTGGCGGATTTATGACCAAGTCATTGTCACTGTTTGCCACAAACTTTCTGCATGATCTCATGCAAAATGCTAAAAGTTCCTGTGATTAGGATTGTGAGTTTTGAAATGTGTTTTTTTATAAGACCAATAAAAATCAAGGCCACTGTTGGAGCAGGCCAGCCTGTTGGTACTTGCACAATAACTTGAGCAGCAACTGGTTTAGCCATAGTTAAACTTGCCAGATATTGAGTTCCTCACCTCAGGAACAGGAGTAATTGTTTTTTTGTCACCTGACAAAAAGTGTTGAGAGGATGAAGAGTTGTGAAGTTGCCCTTAAATTCAGGAGAGGGGAGAATGAAATTATAGAGAAACTGGATATATCACACATAATTAAGGAAGTGAAGGGAGCTCCTTCATCCATCCATGAGGATATTCTCCACTTGCTGCAAGACAGTGAAAGTAAGCCAAAGGTGGGAGGGAACAGGCCATGAGCAGCATCTGAATTACTGCTTTTATGCAGAATTGTTACATCTGTGAGATTTTAATTGAAAAGACCTTTGAAGTCATCCTGCTCCAACATGGGATTATTTGGATCAGAAGGCGTGGAGATTTCAGAGACTTGGCTTTGCTTTGCCACTCAAATAAAGAATTTTTGCTGCTCCTGAGGTAGGAGGATTTACCCACTGAGCTCTTGGAGCAGCATGATGAGAAAAGTCAAACAGCAAAAAAGTTAATGTAAAAGAGAAACAGATGCAAATCTTCCTCTAAGAACTAAGCTGATACAGAACTTTTTTTGTTTTTTTCTTCCCCTGACTTGAAAAACAGTTCTAGTCATTGTGATTATTCCTTATGGGGTATTTTGTGGCTGAATGGATCCAGAATAAGAATGTTCCAAATCTCTTCAAGAAAGTTCCTTGTGGTGTCAGCCACACTGTATTCCAGATTACACAGCAGTTAAATTCAGATAAAAATCTGTACTTGCTTTGATTCAGCAAAGCAATTAACCACGTGCTTTAGATCCACTTGGGATTTGAGCATAACCTTAGAGTTAAGCATGTACTTAACATTTTGCTGAGCAGGGCCCTGAGTCTTTAACCCTTGCTGGGACCCCTTTCTAATGAATGTTGGCAAAGAACGGGCCTGTTTCTCAATAATGTTTGATTTTTTGTAACCTAGAAGTCATTCTCTCAGTTTCAGTGGGCTTTGGATCAGGGCCCAAGAATGCAATCCAGAAATAATAATTTACAGTATTTACATTGCATGTAAATTATATATGAAGAAATGAAATGGCATAATGAATCAACCACAGGGGCTTTTCTTCCCCTCTGATACCAGAAGAGAAAAAGCCTGTAGGCAGCTCACAACTTTTCTTACTAATACTCTTGAGCCTTTCTCTTATTAAGTCTTCTGTTTTCTCTGGCAAAGCCTCCCCTAATGTTACCCTCAGTACAACCTTCTTAGTCCATAAATGAGATTTTGATTCTGCTGTTATTAAAATGTACCATTGAGCACAGGGTTTACTGGTGGGAAAATCCTATTAAGTATTTCTGAAATACCCTTTAACTACTTGATTTTTAAGATGATAGGCAAAACTTAACACTCCTCACAATTATATGTACAATAGCTCGTGCACTCACCAGTTTGGAGATGTGAAGGGGAAAAAATAGATACTGAGTCTTGTATTTTAATGGCTTTGCTGAGTGGAGGGTGTGGAGGGCCCTGATTTTAATATAAATTACTGAAGCTTTGAAGCTGTTCTGTTCCGTGAAAATGCACTGGGATGAGTCAGTTTAGGATCCCTTACAGGTGGAACAATGAATCAAGAGGTATGAGCTAGAGCTCTTAAAACAAAGATCTATTTTGTGTGGAAAAGGCTCCATCGCTGGAGATGATAGTCCAGGGGGTTCCCTGTTCCTCTACAGCCACAGCTCTGTCACCAGTGTGTCACAAATGAGTGGTTTGGGTCACTCAGAGCAAAGGTATCAGCAAAACCATGTTTAACAGTAAAGTGAAAGTGCGGCAGAACTTGTTGGCTAGGTTCACTCTCCTACTTACTAGGTGGTGAAAGCACACAGAGAAAAATCAGACTAAAATTTAAATCAATTAACCTAAAACTAAAATCAACCTAAAATGATATACCTGGAAGTTGGGGATGGAAAAAGGGTAAGAATGGGAAAGAGTAAGGATAGAAGGGAATAAGGGAGACACTTCCATTGAATCACAAGGTTCACCAAGTGGTGGGTACATCAGTGAAGGACTTTCTAGGCAGAGCTGGAGTTGGCACACAGACACTTAGAGTTTCTAGTCCACAGACATTAAACAGAGAATTTGCAACATATTGTTCTATTACTGGAGTCTGTGCCTCCATTTATTCATTCATGGTTGATGTTTTCCTCCCAGGAATCACTGAGCTGGAGAATCCTAGAAAAGGTTGGGTTGGGAGGGACCTTAAGCCCATTTCATTCCATCCCCTGCCAGGGTAGGGACACCTTCCAATATCCCAGGCTGCTCCAAGTCCCTGACAACTTGGCCTTGGAAACTTCCAGGGATGGGCCACAGCAGCCACAGCTTCTCTGGGCATCTTGGTGTTTTTCCTTCCTTGTTGTTCACCTCTGAGATGGCTGATAGTGTTCTCTCCCACTGCATTCAGGGAGTTAGGTGTAATCCCCAGGAGTGGGTTTAAACTCAACCTGTGATTCAAAATCATTTCCTTGGGCCAGGTAAAACATGGCTGCAAAATGCACAGCTCTTCTTCTTTGGCCAGTTGTTATTACTCCATTTGGTGAAACATTAGAGTAAGAGTATATTCATAAATAAATTTAAAAGGATTAATGCATGATGAATAGACTGTGTAAGCATATTACAGGCATGGTTATTATGTGATATAGGTGATCATAAGTCATGGTTAAATGCAACCTATTGACCAACTGGACTCTGTAAAAGTCTGTAACAAGACATTAGCCACTTGTTAACAGAGCTAGTAATCATTTATTGATCTTCCATGCAGTATTTATACATCCGCCACCCTAGAAAGTGTGGAATTCAATTCCAGGATCTGCTTTCAAGTCCCACTTACTCTAATGGGGGGCACAAATCTGTCACTTCAGAATGTTGAACTGTCAGAAATTGTCAGAGTTGGCAAGAGGTGAGTGCTGTCTTCAGGTGTATGAGGGTCTGGTGCTGTTCTACCACGATGCCCTGAGCACTGGGCTGCCTGGCTTGGAGAAGGGAGGAACTCAGCTTTTGTGAAGGATCTTGATATTTTTGCATTTGGTTTGGTTCAAGTTAGAAATGAAACACCCACCTTTGGTATAACAGGTATTGAGATCATCAGCAGGGACAGCCCCAATGATGGGCTCCCTAAGAGACCACAGCTGGGAGTGTTCAGGTCCTCATGGCTGCAGAAGTCCCAGCCAAGGCTGTCCAGGAGAAATGAGAAATGAGACAGACCAATCCATACCTGCTGAATCTTTGTTTATTAATTTCCAAAAGAAATATTTGGCTTGAATTCTTCTCTCAATCTTTCTTCATCCCATCCAAACATAAGTGAGAAAGCAGAGGGATCCAAGTGTCCCAACACAGTGAGATAAGAAGCAAATAAGATTCTCAAAAGTCAGAGATAAAATTTTAGAAATCTCTAGTGACCAGAGATTTGGTAATGGTCTCACTTTGAGAGATGGGTAATACCAGAGATTTGGTAATGGTCTCACTTTGAGAGATGGGTAATTGGTGTTAGGAGAGGGGCAAATTGTCAGAGTGGGTTGGGTAGGAAGAAGGAAAAAAAGGTCAAAGGTGCAGGGAAATGAAAGAGAAAGGAGAGAAATAAGCAGTGTGGCAGGGGACAGAAGGAAAATCAGCCTTGTCAAAGTAAGCCATTGCAATAATAAATACCTTGGAAAGCCCACAATGCGGTCCTGGAGTGTAGAGTGACACTGGAAAGAGCCCTGCATTTCTCTCCTTCTAGTGGGTGGAAGGAGTGATTTTATCATGAGAGTGAGAAAAAAATGATGGAATGGCATATTCATGAAGCAACAGAGTGAGGAAATGGAGGACACACAGCCCTGGAGGCTGGGAGAGAATGGCCTTTAATTCCCTGTCTCTCTGTGTTCCTCTGGCTCTGGGCCTCGGAGCACACACAGCCCATCTGATTTAATAAAGGCAGGAAGCAAATGGTGCTGGAGCCATGAGAGACTGCAGAGAGGGGTTGGAGAAGGGTCAAACTCATTTGTCATATGATGGGATGTAGAGTGTGGGGAGGGGGAGATGCTTGGAGGGTTAAGAGGAGTGGAAATAGTTACAGCGCTGGAAAAATGGATGTTACCACAGCTGACCTGAGTGCTGTGCTGCAGTGTGACTTCTGGGGGTAAGGACAACATCCTGGCCTTTCATCCTCTCCCCTTTCTCACTTTGGGACAGGGTTTTATAGTTTCATTCCTTACAGCTTATTCAGTGTCCCTGAGAGCTGGCTATATTTAGTGTTTGTAGCACACAGGGACTCAAGTCAGGGGTCCCTGCAGGACTTTTGCTGCTCCAAAACATCTGTCCTTCACAAACTGATGCTCCCTCCCATTTGTAGCAGGGGCTTCTCAAACTGTGTGTTCCTCATGCAGCAGGACTCCAAATGAACTTTCCACTCGTGTGCAGAGGGACTTCAAGGGGTCTTTGTTGACCATGGCAAGTGATGAAGCACAAACTTAAGAGATAACAAGGCAGAGAATGCTCATCCCACACATTGATTCCTCTCACTCAGTGAGAGCCTAAGGAAAGGTTCTGGGATGGCCACTGTGTCCAAGGGAGTTTTCCAGGTGTCTTGGGAGCAGGAGCACCACAGGCAGCTGCCCTGGTGTCAGGCTGGGGGCAAGGTGGTCACTAAATTCCCATGAGGGGTACCTGGGTAATGCCTGGACTTCAGCAGGAATGGTCACAAATAGATATCACCCTGTCATTAATGAATGGCCTGAATATATATCCATTAAAAGCACATCAGTAGTTTAAAAAGTGCTTTCATTCATTCCAGAAGGAAGTTCAAGAATTCTAGGTGTTGTGTTGCATCTCAGGACAAACTTTGCTTATGGCAACAAATCTGTTTATTTCTAATGTTGTCTTTTTTGATTGAAAACAAGTTGTTGTTCTGGGGTTTTTTGTGGTTTTTGTTTTTTTTTTTTTCTTTAATATGAAACTAAACCCAGGCATTATAGGCATCAGGTCAGCAAACAATGAGAACTGATCTGAACTTTCCCTCAGAGATGTTTATTGAAGTTCAAGGGGTTTTTCCTCACTCCCTCTTTCTTGCTGTGAAAGGAAATCCTAAAATAGCTCAGTCAAAACATTTTTCTCAGCATGTTTCTGGTTCAGCAAGGAATTAGAATTATATTGAGTCATAAAGGGTGGGAAAATGCAATTTTAAAGAGAATATATTTTCCTAATTTTTCTCCTTCCTAATTTCTCTGAAGTTTTAAAGGTATTTGCAAATTTCAGTGTTTTATCTACAGCTCTGGCAGCTGACTGAAGCAGGTACTGTTCCCTGAAGTCTCCATTTCTGTCCCCAGTTAAATAAGCAAATTTAATTTGGCAGAAACTCAGCCTGTACCAAACATTATAAACTCACCAGCCATGAAGATAATTTTTTCTTCTTCAGTGTCTGCTCCATCCACACTGTCTCTAATAAATGGCTGATGAATGAGAAGGCTCAGGCTGATGGCTGATACAGGATCAGGAAAACTCTGCAGATTGACACCCTCGGAATATCTTGTCATGGGTTTACTCCAGCATCTGTAGTTTCATGTAGTATCTCTTAGAGATATATGATAGCTTCTCTCTCCTGGGGTTCCCTCATCATGGCTCTGCAGAGGATCTTCTGGGGTTTTCTCAGCACCTCAAAACTTCACAGCAGGCAGCAAGCACTGGCTGTACCTGGAGGAGGATAGAGATGAGACTGACAGAATATTCTTCAGGCTGACTGATGGAGGAAGGCTGGGTTTTCACTCTTACAAGTGCAAGTGATAAATGGTGAATTAATGCTTATTAGCTATGCTAAATGGTTTAGAGCTGCAGCTGAAATCCTAGGAATGCAGATCCTATCAATTGATGGATTAGTCATAATCTCATACGAGCACTGTAGGACTGGGCTGTTTGAAATGCAACATTTGGGGTGGATTTCATTGCTAGTTTGGCCCGTTGTGTGTTCAGACACACCAAAGGTACCAAACACGGCCCAAGCAATGAGTTCTGGCTTTTCTTATGCTCCAAAGTCTGGTTCCTGCCTCAGGGAGGAAGGGTCTCTGAAGCTGTACAATTAGGATTATGACAATGTAGAGTGAACACTTGGGTTTGGGGCTTTGATTGGAGTGATGTTTTGTCAGCTGGCTGCTGGTGATCTTCAGACCAAGCATTTATCCATAAACCATTATACATTTAGCATGGGTTTTCCCTATCTTCCTGTAACCTACATTTACCTCAATTTTTCTCTGTCAACAATGGCAAAGCCCTTTTAGTTTCTTTACCTTGTTTTAATACATAATTATTTCGTTTACCCTTGGACAAGGCACCTGCAGCATTCTGGGAGCAGATAGATCCCCTGAGCAGCAGTGATTTGTGCTGTACTATCCCCTCCTTTGTAATTAGGGTTTTCTCCCTTCCTCCTTCACCCCCCTGGCCTAACATGTCCTCTTTGCTGCCTTCCCCAAGTCAGACAAACGTGTTCCTTGGAAGGTCAGTGTAACCTGTAGGAAATTCCTGCTGTCTCTGAGCTGGCTCATTCATCACTAGTCATAACCATTCTGGAATGTGAACTTGTAGTCTGTTATCTGGCTACTGCTAGTGATGATGCCTGGAGACGACAGCTTGGTTTTCAAAAGCTGGGTTGACCCTGAGGGGCGAGGAAAACTTGTTTTGACAGAGCAAACATGACACGGAAGCAGCACAAGTGCCAATATGTGCAGGAACAAGGTGTTATTTTCTCAAGGTGGATATTTTTTTTCCCAACTGAGGAAGGCACAGCAGTGTACAGGAAACAAAATATTTAGGTTTTTTTCCTTCCCCAAAAATGCAATTAAAGCACAAAGGCTATCTGTGTGTATTTTGAATGAGAGAAAAAAAGAATGAAGCAGGTTCATCTGGGAAGGGAGCAAGGTGTGTCCTCCTCTCATTTACCTGTGCAACAGCTAGGCTGTGAGTTAGTGGTCCTGAGACCGCCTGCTGTCCTGCCCTTGTTCTCTCCTCTCTTTCCCCACCTTCCCTTTGGGATGTGCTCTCTCTGAATGGGGACTTGCAGGGGTTTCTGGCCCAGTCCTATAAAGAACAACAATCTCAACTCTTGACCTTGGTGCAGTATTGTTCCTACTTGTTCTGCTTCCCTCAAAGACAGGACAGAACAGATGACTGTGGATATTTTAAAATGTCAGCCTGACATTGTGGCATTAGTATAATTTAAGCCAAGCACTGCCAGTTATTTCACTTTGTTTTCCACTGGCTGAATGTGTTGCATGCCTTGTTTGTGGGGCTCAAAGTCATGTGGTTCCATGACACCCCTGATCCTGCTAAGCCACCATTTCCAAATTGGAACAGCCACATGCTTCTTCCATCACTTGTGCATAGCCTGGCCTGTGTCTGGGAGCTGTGACTGTCACTGGCTCTGTCAGAGAGAAGGAAATATTTCTCCTGCTCAAGCCATGGTATGATGTGGCTCTTTTTTGGGAAAAGAGATTCTCCCTGGAAACCAAGACTGTCACTGAGCTAGGAAGGAAGAAGCAAAGTGCTGAGGCAAAGCACTCCACAGATAAAAATAATGTTTGTGAAAGCCAGGAGTGGAATTTGCTTCTCAGTAGCCTCTCTCCTTTTTTTTTTTCCAATGACATCTGTGGCAGACTGGTTTTAAAGTCCCTGGCTTTGTGTGCTGCTAACACACCTGATGGACCTCTGTGGTATTTGAGAATGTAAGTCAAAAAGATGGTCTTGAATGTTTTAGCAGGAGCTTAGGTCTTACAGAAATCTGTGTTTGAAGGCAGAACCTGAAAATATTTAGCTAAGTAGACAAGAGTCCCTTTCAGAGTCCCTGTAAAGTACTTCAGAATTCTGAAGATATCTTTCACAACTTCAGTGTGAAGTCGAAAAACAGTTGCTGAAGACTTAACAGCAGGCTGTGATTGTGATAAGTTAAGATGGTTTATGTTTTGATGCTGACAACTCGCTTCCTCTTTGTGCTGGAACCAGTCCTGACCTCAGAGCAGTGTCAAGGGGAGAAGCAGCATCTTCCCGTGGCTGGTGGGAGAGAAGCAGTGGGAAAGTCCAGCCGTGGGCAGTCCCATGCAGGATGCTCCTCTGTGCAACTCCCACTGTCCTCCAAGGTTAATCCCACTGCACAGCTGCACTGCTTGGGGCGATAAGGATGCATTAAATAAAAAGGGATTTCCCTCCTTGGGAATCAAATTAGAGCAGTCCAGATCAGGCCAGTTCTTTTATCTCATTCTCACCCCAACAGGAAGTTTAGACACCAGTCCCCAAAGGTCCTTTTCTGGTCACAAACATCTGCGAGGCACTGAATTGGAGGAGTGTGGGGATAGTGCTGATATCCTGGCTGTTGGGAAGATGGACACTGCAACTCAGTGTCTTGGGAAAAAAAAGAGGAGGCTGAACTTGCAAACACTGCAGATTGCTTGGAGTCATGGATAAAATCCCAGGTGTGAATGGTGGAGTTGCTTCTGGGGAGCAGAGCTGCCAGCAGTAGCACTGTCACTGCAGCACTGTGTTCTCCAGCACGTGGGAGGCCCCCAGTCTTTGACCTCTATGCAAAGACCTCAAAATAGGGAAGGAAAAGAAAGAGAACAGCTGAAAGAAAACATATTTGTCTTGTAAAGTTTACTGTCTGAGCATGGGTCAGACATGGTGTGTT
This sequence comes from Zonotrichia leucophrys gambelii, assembly GCF_028769735.1. Taxonomy (NCBI): domain Eukaryota; kingdom Metazoa; phylum Chordata; class Aves; order Passeriformes; family Passerellidae; genus Zonotrichia; species Zonotrichia leucophrys. The sequence continues at coordinate 9,061,106 of NC_088185.1, forward strand.
CAAGAGAGTTCTTGGTTCAGTGTTATTCCATAGAGAAAAACAAAAATAACTCCAGCAGAAGGTTGAAAATGCAGTATCTGTCTGGTTTCTGGGTGAGGTTCTTGGCACAGAGCTAATAGGAAAATAGTAAGAACTGATAAAAATGAAAGACTGTTGATCTGTAACTCGAGTGAGAGGAGTTGGTGGTCTCAGTCCAATCCTAATTAGATCAGAGCTCACAGCATGGAAAACCAGCAGTGACCTTGCTACTGCTGTGGCTGGAGCTGGAACAGCTGATGGAGAATGAACTCCCCTGACACAGAACTGCTCCTGAAGCTGGGCTGGAAGGCTCAGCTTCCAGCACAAGGCTGTTCCCATCACACAAGCAAAGCAGCTGTACAGCACATCAGCTCTTTGTGTGTTTGTTGGCATCAAGACTTGTAAGGCTTTGTTCTTTTCCCTGTATCAGATCTCTAAACCCCTTGGGGACTGGCTGCATTCACCACAAAATCCTATAGAACTGTCTGGCAGCTGATGTAGCAGAACTTGCCCCCAGTAAGTGGCATAAAAAGTAGCACTGATGAGGTGCCTCTTGCAATTTTTTTTCTGTGTGCACTAAAACCACCTTTTAAAGTTGGTTCTGCCCAAGGTCAGTTGAATATGGCCAGTACTATAGAAGCCTCTAATGCTTTTTGCAACAATAATGTCTTCATTGTCTATGCAGCTAAATTGCAATCAGTAGAAATCCAGATGTTTGTCTGGAGGGAGACCATGCTGGGGCATTATTTACCTTACAGCTCACACCAGAGATGCAAACAATAGCAGCACAGTTATCCTCATTTTGGCATTAATCCCATGAAAACAATGGACCAAATTCATCACTGATAAAACACCATTGTTTTACTGGAGTCTCACAAGAAGAGACATTGCCTGGTAGAAAGATGGTGTTGCTGCTCTTCTTGGAGAGGGTGGAAAAAGATTTTGTCTCCTTTGATACCAACACAAATGGTCTTCTAATCTCCACTGGCACACGAGAACAATTATCAGCTTTTCAAACCCAATACATACAAAACAAGACAATAATCGTAAGGTTGCCAAGTGACATCCTTAGATCATTTCCACAGGCTTTTGTTGTCTTCTGTGTCTGGCCAGAATTCCTTTGGGCTCATTGATGTTGCTCTCTGTGCATCCCGTCATTTATTCTGTTCGACAGCCAGTGTCAAATGCTGAGAAATCCAGCAAAGGAAGGCAGAGGTCAGACTTGTGACATCTTCTGAGCTCGGTGTGTTTGTGTAACCCAGCAGGGTTCATTTCCATCAGGGATGGAAGGAGCAGGATTGCTGCTGCTGGGAGTGAGGGTGGGAGTGTGGCTGGGAAGGGCCGTGTGCAGGCAGCTCTCTGCTCTGCCTGCAGCTCTCATTCCATACTGGTCTCACTGGTTTCCTGGGAGGGCCCATTCTCTTTATGTATTTCTGTTAGAAGTTTATCTGTGAAATAAATGGGGGAAAAGGAGGAGGGAGAAAGTGTAGCATCCCAAAGGGAGACACTTCCCAGTGAGCCACTCTTTGTGAGCTCTTCAGTGGTCGCAACATGGAGGGAAAGGAGGAAAAGCAGTGAGAATGTTTTGGGTGTGTGCTGGAAAACTGATGGAAGTGCTGTGCCTTCTCTGCATGTCTCTCATTTTAGAAGCCTGTTTCTGCTCTTCTCCCTAGGCTTGTTAGCTGATAGATAGTCATGGCAGGAGAAGAAATTGTCCTTCTCCTCACTCCCTGGTTAGTTTTCCTCAGTCTGTGTTCTGCCCACAGCACTGTCCCTTGGGGAAGTGTGGCTAAAGTGGATTTGTTGCTGGGGGCAGCATTGTGACAGTTCCCTTATCTTGTCATGGCATTGTTGGAACTTTCTGGCCTTTTCTGTGCCTTTCAGGAGGAGACACTCTACAAGAATTACTCTTAAAAAGTTGATTAACTGAGCTAATTGTTTCCCTGATTTCCTAAGTTAAGGCCTGGTATTAACTAAGTAGTTACTACCAGTTTCTGATTTGGCAAAGAGCACCGAGGTGACTCGTGATTTTCATCTCCATTTCCATGTGCATGCTGTGGCAGTTCCATTTAAACACATGTGCTGGGAGCAAAGATGAAACTTTCATTTATGGAAGTGGTGGGAACATGTTTGTGAATGTCTGGAGTGTGCTTTGAGAGCCAGGCATAGAAGTTATCAGGTACATTCAACACACCAAAAACGCCACAATGAATAACTCTAAAATATAGATATTTGCTATTCCTTCTCATGGCCCCAAAGAGGAGAGGAAGCTGGAGGTTTCCTCTAAAGACAAGCATTTAAGGTGACTGAAATATTGCTCCTTTATTTATTTAGTTATTGAGCTACTTATAGTTTGCTGTCTGCACTCCTGATCTAGTCAGGGCCCAGCACATGAGGTAATGGCTCTGTGTGAATCAGTTCAGAGCTGTGCACTCTAGCAGAACCTCCCTTGCAGACAGTAAATCACTGTCCCCAGCAGGTTGAGGACAGCTTGGTGAGATAACAGTTCTCTGTGTTCCTGGGGCTCCAGGCCCTGCCTCCATGGAGCCTGGCTGCTGAGTAAACACTCTGGGAAACATTTTTCTTGTCCTTCAGAGCTTGCAGTCTCAATAGACCAGGAGAAAAGGGAGAGACTGAAGGAAAACAGAAGGTGCAGTTGCTCAGCAAACCAAAGCTGTGGTGGAGCTTGGACACCAATGCAGTTCCCTGCCTTCTGTGAGGTGTGCTCATGTACAGGGACCCAGGGTCACTCTTACTGAGTGTTCCTTCACTGGAGCAGCACTGGAAAGACCTGTAAAGTGACACAAGTGTTGGCCTTATAAAAGGTGGATCTGTCATGGGAAATACAAGAAGAAACAGTTTTGCCCTGAGCAGTAGATGACCAGGAAAGCAGGAAGTAGCTGTTCCACATTAAAGAACAACTCCAGACTGGTCATGGCAGTAGCTGGGCTGTTCTCACAGCATTTCTCCTGCTCTGGAGATCTACAGCACCTTTGTGACTGATCTCTTTCATTCCAAAATAATTCTGAAAGCCAGAAAGGTGCTTTTTTTGGTGTAGAACAATTTCTCTGATCACACACAGTGGTCAGAAAGCTGATTAAGGCAATGTGATCATCTCAGCCAGTTACACAGCCAGAGCTGCTTTCCTGCAACTGGAATTAAGAATCCAGATGATGTGTTCAAGATTTATGGTTTCCACTGGGGTTTGTGCTGCTGACATTTGTTCTGCTTCACACAGCGTATTCCATCCCATAATGAACTCTGTCAGGAGAAGAGAAAATAAAGCCATTGTCTCCTGGCAAACTCTGCCTGTGCAGTCACCCTTCAGTGCCAGGCATGAATATGTGAATGTTCCAGAGTGTGAGATATAGCTGGGGGCTGCTGAGCTTGGTTTTGGGGAAAGGAGAAGGCCTTAGGGTATGTCAATAAGGGAAGGAGATGAAGGAGCTGGAGGTTACTCACAAAAACAGGTTTTGGCCTGTAGCTGAAGGAAGATTGTGAACAGATAGTTCTTTTCCAGATTTCTTGACCCCTGGATTCTCTTCTGCAGCCATGTTATTCAGAGAGTGATTCTGTGAGGTCAGAGATTGATTCCAGGGTTTTGTCTTCAAATACTTAAATGGCACCAAAATGGGCAGAGCACTATGTTCACCCTCATGATCACAGAGCATCAAGGTGGGCTTTGGTCTTGCTGTTCTGCTCCTCACAGTGGCATAGGCACAGTGTCACCCCTGTGACTGGACATGAGGAGCTGGAATGAACCTACATCAAGGGAAACTCAGTTTGGACAGTAGGGAAAGGTCCTTTACCGGGGGCTGATCAGGCACTGGAACAGGCTCCTGAGGGAAGTGGTCACAGCACCAAGCCTCCAGGAGCATCTGGACAATGCTCTCAGCCAGCTTTAGCTTTAGGTGGTCCTGTGAGAAGCAAGGAGCTGGACTTGGTGATGCTTATGGGTCTCTACCAACTTGAGATACGCTGTGATCCCTGAGTCACTGGGATTGTGTGGGAAATGGAGTGAGGGAGGGGAGAGATGCTTCCTGCTGCACAGTGCTCTCCAACAGAGGCATGGAATTTCACCTGCAGAGCGTGGGCACTTAGAAATGCATTGTCCTAAGTAGAGCTGAGGGAACTTGGAGATTGGAAACATTAAAATACCACAGCGAAGGTTGCTCTTGCAGTATTTATGATCAGAGTGAAAGCAGAATGTACCAGAAAGCTTCTGCTGGTGTCTCTTAACTCTTCTCACGAGGTTTCCCATCCTTCATCCTCGAGAGCCTGGGAGAATTTGGATAGACTTCAACTACACACCCAAACTTTGTGTGATTATCTGTACTGAACATCTGACCCCTTTTGAGGTTTGGGCATCTTTGGGCAAATGGAATCTACCAGAGATAAAATCAGGCTTTATTTTTCATGCCTGAACTTCAAAAGTGCCTGTTTTGGTTAATGAAGCTGTGGCATGCCTGAGGGGGTTGTGTGCCTCTGGGGGTCTCTGAGCAGGACCAAATCTTTTGCTGAGAGTGGTGCTCCTTGCCAATGTACTGCCCACTGTTTTTCACTGCTCCATCACTTAACAACTCTGTTTTCTATTCAGATAGAAATGTTCTCCTTGCTTTTATTTCCTGGATATCTTATGGGAGTGAATTTTTAGCCCATAGTGGTGTTTGCTTACTACTCATTCAGACCCTCTTTTCAGTTGCTGGTACATTTGTGTTTTTGTGAGGTTTATTATCTCTCACAAGAAAAGCAGTTTCTCAGCTGCTGTAAAATATTATCATTCCAAAAGCTATGAGAAATCAAAATGATTTCTGATTTCTAGCTGAGGATTTAGATTCTCAGTTGGTTTTTAAAATTCCTCAATTAAAATTAAGTGAAACAGTACAAGGAGAGTGTTAAATGAGCATTAGTGAGTAGTGAGACATTGCTGTTATGAGTCTTTCTCATCCTTTGTCTGTTATACCAGAGGTCCTAAAATTTTCTGGATGTGCTTATAAATCATCATAGTACTTGCAAAATGTCTTTGCTTCTTGAATTACACCAAAGCAAACTCACTGAGATTGATGGGCCTTTGACCTGCAAGTTGCATAGGTGTTTATGTCACAGTGAAGTGGAGGTGAAATTGGACCTTTTTGATCTGGCAACATTTTTGTCTTCACTTTAAACTGATTTTGTTTTAAGGAAATGACCAGATAAGGTATTGTCCATTATCTGGGATTCAGTGAGCCCTCACGCTGCCTGTGTCTCCTTCTGCAGTAACACAAACAGCCCCAAAGCTTCTGTACTCCAGGAGAAGAGTACAGATTCCTCACATTTCCATGTGGCGAAAAGAGGCCACCGTGTGAGGGGCAGTGTTTTGTGCTTGCTTACACCCCTCTACCTCCCCTGAACCCCATGGAGGTGCTCTGGAGTGCAGAGGGCTGAGAGCAGCATCCTTCCTGCACTGCATAAACACATCAGGGATGGGACACGTGGCAGAAGAGAGGAGAGAAAAGGGCCTATTCTGACAGACAGACAGGGCTCCATAGACAGCCAGACAACAATTATAAATAGCACCCTTTTGAGCTCTGTTTGATGTGTTGCCCAAGGCCAGGTGGAAAATCTTTCCGTTGCTGCCTCTTCAACTAATCGCTTTCCCCTCATTTTTCAATAAAGATTCCAAGTTTGGTCACTTCTTTGGCACATTTGTTTCCCATTAGAATACTTTGTGCTATTTCACTGTGTTATGCTAGATAATTGCTCTAATAACAAACCAAGGGAAAGCTTTTGAACATTTTAGGAAGTAATTCTTTCCCTTATGAAAATTCAGTGAACACTGACAGAGATCTGGGGAATAGCAAAGGAAAGGCAGAGAGAGAGAAAGGGGGAACGGAGTGTATTGACTTTTATTGATGGTATTTCTGCACTTACATGTAAACCACATGCCAAAAATTTAATTGCAGTCTAACTGAATATTTATATAGCACTTTATCACTTTCAAAGCTTTTTAGTGAGTATTGTTCAAGTGAACCTCATGGTATCCTGTGATTAGGGACACAAGGTTATTGTGTTCTGCTGCTGCTGGAGAAGTGAGACAATGTCTTTTTTGACTGGCAAAACGGTTGCAAAGCAAAGACAGGAATTGAAGAGGTCCTCACTCTGCTAAACTTCCCCACTTCCCATATATCAAGGGCATGATTGCTTCAAGTGCCCCAGTAATTGTCCAACTCGGCTTCCGCTCACAGCAGAGTGAGTTTTAGCAGAGTAGTGCAGAAGAAAACAATTAGAACATGTTTAGTACTTTCAATAAACTCCCCCTCTGTGTTTGCATACTGCCAAGATGCCTTTCAGAATTTAGTGTGGTCAAGGGGATAGGGAGATAAATAATACAAACCGAGGAAAGGAGGCTTGGGCTGATTTACTGAAGCCTCTTAGATAAATTCTTTCCACTCAGACTCTGTTAGAGGTGGAGCTTTTGCTCTGCAATGCCTGTTCATTTCCCATCTTACACAAAAAGCTCCAAGTGCACTCAGGACTCAGAGTTTCTGGGATGGAGGTGTCTGAGGGCAGAGACAGATGTTGATGAGGGTACAGGACACACAAGGTGTGTCCCATCTGCCATTAGGCCTTGCCTGGGTTTGTACTTTCCCATCATTTGAAGCTTCAGTCCCCTATTTCACAAAGGTGGAAGGACGGCACTTCCTTCCTTTGCAGTGTTTTTCAATCTAGTCTTGAAAAACACATAATAAGAGCTAGGTTTGTATCTGTTGGCTGCTCCCAGAACTAACCTCTGCTCTTGTCTTCAAACAGGATTTTCACTTATTTATTGTCTTCCTTTTTTTTTTTTTTTTTTCAAAGCATCCAGATATTTGTGAAGAGGGGAAAGGAAGTAAGAAAATAGTCTTCTGCTAAATTTCACTTATTTGACCTCTGGATTTGGTGCAGATGGCCCAACTCTGATAGCTCCCCTGCTGTGATTCCATGGCCTAGATTCTGGATTTCCCTGTGAGCCATAGTGTCATCCTCCCATTGAGCCAGTCCTGCTGAATCCCAAACACCAGACAGCAATTGCTCCAGCTGGTCATCTTCCCTGCCTTCCCCAGGGCCTTGTTGGTGCCTGGTTTTGGTTTCTCTATCTGTGGCATTGAGTTCTCCTCAGCACAGCAGCTGCTGGGTTACACTGCCTTGATCCGGGTCTGGGAGAAGATGGAGAGGCAGTAAAAGTCATGTGTCTTTCCCCTTTTCTCCTTTCTGGGAAGCTGTTTGCATTTTGCAGTATCTCTGGCAGGAGATGCTGAATCCATGGCTAAAAGGGGCACTGCAGCCTTCAGCCACTTCTCTTCTCCAAATTCCTGAGCAGCTGACAATCCTTTGATGACAGCCCCAGAGAGTTAATGAACTAAAAGGGCTGCGGGTTATCTGTTCCCAGAGATTGGGGAGCATGAATTAAATGGTCTTTTGGAAGATGGGAAATAATTATTCTTCTGCTTCAAAGCCATGTCCAATTGAATGATGTCGCCAGCCCGAATCAGCAATCACAATCTCTGACGAAGACCCATTAAACAGATTGGGCTGAGTAATGCACAGGAAAAAATGTCAGGAGCATCTTTAATTCTGAGTCTCTCAACCCTACAATGGTATTTTTTTCTTTTCTTCTTTTTCTTTTCCTTTTTTTTTTTTTTTAAGAAACTCTTTAAGTGCCTCAAGCTTTTCTACCTCAGCACTTCCAAGCTGGAAATAGTTGGGAATGCATTTCTGCAACATCCCTGACGGAAAGGCAAGGACACGAGGAGCCAAGTTTCCTGGGGTATCGTCTGGTATATGTGAGGGGTATTGTTTAGGATATGTGAAGAAAAGAAACCTTTTGGGAAAAGGCTTGGGCAAGACCAGTTGGCAGCCCCTCCTCTGGAACATTGTTCTCTAGGTCACTTCCTTCTGGCAGGGGATGGGAAGGAGGGGTCTTCCCCAGGGCCAACACTTTCATACACTTTAAGAGGAGGGAGAGTGTTGAGTGATTTTTACTGAAAGAAAGACACATTCTTCTGTACTTTAGCTATTGCAAAAGTGACATAATGAAGTCAAACATTAGGGCATGATCATTAGGGGAATTCATTAGGAACGCTTGGCTGTACAGTGAAGTCAGTTGGAAGTTATGAACTATAACTCCTTAGTGTTATTGGAGAGAGGAAAATCTTATTGCAGTGATTTGCTTTTTTACCATGAGCTGCAACTTGAAGGATGTTGCAGCAAAGGTAAATTTTACCACTTGGTGCATGTGCCAGAGAAGCAACTCCTTAGGTTGGGCTGCAGGTGAACTGACTGAATGAAGTCCAGCACCTCTTCCAGAGAACAGCAAGTTACAGAAGTAATGAAAGGAGAGTGAGAAAGGCCCTTATTTTGGAATAAAGGAGTTGTCACTGGGATATGCCTGGTTCCCTAGTGTGGCCCTTATTACTTGTATAATCTGCCTCCCCATTATTCCTTGTCTTAATCCCTCACAGATCAAACCTGTTACATCACAATATTCCCAAAACAAATCTGTTGGGAGGCAATGGCACATGTGTTTTGCAGAGATGGAGCAAAACCCCAAATGTTTTAGGGCTGTACTAAACAGCAGCCCTGGACTGTTTCTGAGGCTGTAGCTCTGGGGTTGTGTGAGGATGCTGAGAAGGAGCTGTAGCCCCAGCTGGAGCATCATCACACCAAGGCCCTCCCACCTGGCTGGGTTTCAGCTGCCCAGCTTTGCTCAACAGCCTGTCGTGTCTCATCTGGACCAGCCTCACTGGCAACAGTGAAAAGACATTGCTGAGGCAATTTACCTTAAAGGAGACATCCAAAACAGGTCAGATGGTCTGGAAATGCCTGTTTCTTTCCATTTGTGATAAAATGGGATTAAGTTTATTGTCTCACCTGTAGTGATCCAACAGCAATGGAATATACTTAACCTCTAATCTCAGAGGTCAACCTAATTTTCCTTCTCTTCCCACAGACACCCCCAGATTTCCAACTGTCACAGATGTAAAGTTTGAAAATATGGCCTGAGTGGTGCTTGCCTGATTGTGCAGCCTGTCTGAAACACAAACTTCAACAAATGCAAACCATGGCCCTCCCACTGGAGCCAAGATAACAGAGATGTGTGCATGGCAGGACCATGGAGATTCTCTCTGGAACTTGGCTTCACTTAAGCCCAGGGGCAGTGAGGGGATCTCCACATACACTGGTAAAACACCATGTCCTTAATGCCACATAAAACCTGGGGGAATGTCACTGGAGTAAAAATGAGTAGGAGTTGAGCTCAGGAGGGTTCACTCAGGTCTGGAACCCTGTTATGGACAAATTGCTCACTGTGAACACCACAGTGCTCTCTGTTCTGGATGTTGAGGGATTATGATTTGAGGCCAATTAGCCAAGATTTGTTTATTGAAGAACCAAAACCCACCAAAGCCCCACATATCCATGGATCAGCCCTTCAGATGTCCCACTCAGGGACACTGCAGGTGGCTCAGCAGCTGATGCAGCATAGCAAGAAAGGGCTTCACAACAGAAATGTTTGCACCCTCTGAAAAATACCCTGGGAGAGCATGGAAATCATCTGGGGACTTGGAGTCTGCATTGGCTGCTCTGGTGCTGGTGACTGATAGGGATCAGAGCCCGTTGTCCTCTCTGGGGTGTGATGTGTGTGGGGAAGTCCTGTGTCCACCCGGATGTGGGCACGTTCCAGCTCCAGAGCAAACAATGCCTGCTTGTTTTGCCCAGCAGGTTAAAACGCTGCTTTGGAGGCTGTGTCATGGGGTTGGAATGTGATTCGGTGTGAAAGACTCAGGCCGTGTTTTACAGGGGTGTCATGCAGGGCCCTGCTGGGGTGGGAGGGGAAGGCTGCAGGGCACATATTCCATGTGCAGGAACACTTTTCTTTCAACCTCTCTGTGTGTGGAGGGTTTGTTTTCTAAAGGTCTTCAGCATTTTTTAATCTCTGGTGGGATTTAGCCATTCTTCTCTACTTTGCCCTTTGACATGCACTAGCTGAAAATGAGATCTGTAGTTAGCTGAGAAGTTACCTGTGCCAGAAAAAGTCATTCCATAATGTCCATTGAGTATGATGCTCCTGGGAATACCCCCTAAGATTGTTCTGACTGTAATAATCAGAAAAAAAAACATGGGTAAAGTGGAAAAACCCCAAATTCCTTGTAAAAACAGTTTTTGCAAGCAGTTAAATCCAAAGGAACCACTTCTACCTCTGAAACATGAAAATACAGTTGTTGCTTGTCCTGATAACAGGCTTTTCCTAGACATTGTCACAGTTGGGTACAGAACATGAGCTGAACCGTGGCCTCCCCTGAAATGACGTAACACGGTTTGGAAAATAAAGGAGTCAGGGACACTGAGGAATGAGTGCTGTATTCTGCTCTGGTGGGTTGGGCAGGATTTGGTCTCATGGCCTTCCTGAAAAGAGGAACACTCGAGGGTTTGGACCAGTTTGTCCACCAGTCACCCTGGCCAGCTCTGTGTAGCTGGGGTTAATGGGATGCATTCCTCAATGTGGTTGGATGGGAAATTTGGAGATGTTGGAAAACTGCCTTGTGCCAAGCTGGAGTGAAAAATCCTGAAAAATGTTATGTGCTGACAGGCTAAGAGGAAAAAATGTTAAGTTCTGCTTGGTTGAAATGTTTTGTTTTGTATCTCTATGTAAAGCTGAGAAAAAGAGGAAGAGTCAAAATGAAACATTTCAAAATTTAATTAAGCAGCACAGAAAGCTCATTTGAACAGAAAGCAAATGTTCAGTGACTGTTCAACCAGCATGTTTTGCTTAGTTGAGATTTTTTTCCACAAATCTTATTTTTTCTTTTTTTCCCTAGTGTCTGGAAATTTAGTGACACCAAACCATTCCTAGAAAAAAAGGTTTTGGTTTGGATGAATCTAAGTTTGTCAAGAGCAACATATTTTGTGAGAAAATTCCCTGCTGCTTCTGCTCATCAATAAAGTTGATGAGTTTAACCAGTCTCATGGCTGGCTAGGGGAAAAAAAGATCCCCCAGTTAGTGAAGTGGATAAATAACTTGGCACAAAGTCCTTCTCTGTTGCCTCAGTTTACTTTGTGGACCCAGGCACGATTGTCATAATAAATTAAAGCATGAACATTCCCATTTGTCACTTCACCGCTTCCTTTTGCTGCCTTCCAACATGTGGTAAAACCATTAGTTTTACTGAGGGAAAAGAGCAGAGGGGGGAAAGAATAGTGCTGGAATTATGGGGAGAGAGGAGAGGATTTGCAGGGTGCAGTGGAGGCATTGCTGAAACAGCTCCAGTTGTGCATATAAAGGGCACAGTCTTATCAAAGTCATTGGGGTTTGTCATCTCCCTCTGCAGTTATAAAGGACATTGTGGTTCTTCTGGGACTCACTATCAACACCTTCCTAGTGCTTAGTGTGGCCCCAAATCTAAGGGCAGTGGAGACTCCTCTTGGTCATGCCATGTCCCTGGATTTTAATGAGCTGTGTCCTGCACTCTCTAGTGTTCCTTGCTGTCTCTTCAGCTCTGCACGGCTTCTCGTCATTTTCCTGTGCCATCCTCAGTGGGAATTTCCTAAAGCTAAAGGAGGATGTGTTCAGATCAGGCCCCTTGTTGACAAGGTGTGAACAGATTAATGGCCATCCCATCCCACCTGGCCTACTGGGCTTTCCGGGGAATCCCGCTCTGAACGGGAGCCTGCAGGAACAGAGGGTTTCAGCTCTAAAGAGGAGCAGAGGTCACATTCACAAAGGGAGAAGGGTGCAGGGGGGTGTTTATGTGTGCTGGGAAGCTCAGAAGAATGTGAGTCTGGGATTTGAAAGCATCCCACTCCTGAATTATGATTATTTATTGTCATTATAGTGCCTAAAGGCCCAGTCTCGTTGTGCTGAGGACTCTGCAGACACAAAATGAAGGCACAGCCCCTGCCTTGAAGGTGAGTGAGGAAAACCTCCCTAAAGGGGGCTGGGAACAGGTGTGGCACGTATCCATCAACCTGATGAAGCTGTTTACAGGGTGTGTGTAAGTGGAGGCAAGTGCAGGAGAAACAGCAGGAGAAGAAGAAAATTGGATGTCAGTTTTCATCTCCCTGGCTCCCCTTCTAAAGTGAAGAAGGGGCTTCACTTTTTGGTATTAATTATTTTTATTCTCACCTTTCTTCTCCGGTAATGATTATCCACAGGTAAGATAAGAATTAACAGAGCATTTTTAGTGGTTTTGCTGAAAATCTGGATGCTGAAAGATGTGATTCAATAATTTATTCTCTATCTTCATGCAAGTCACTTCTACTTAGACTTTTCTGAATGGTAATTCAGTACCTAGACCCCAAAATCACTCTTGCTTAAAAATACAGTGCTTTTGATCTTTTAGTGCTTCAGTTTTACTTAGTCTGTGTGGATAGGAAAGCAAAGGAGTAAAGAAAGAAGTTTTTGCATGAGCAGCAGGTTTAATGAAGCCTGGTGTCCCCATGGACTTGTATCTTGTGTCTTACAACCCAGTTAGCTGATGACATTCCTGTCCTTGCTGTGTCTCCACCACCCAGGACAAGGCATGGAATGTGTTACTTGGAGCTTTTGGGTCCTGCTGCTGCTCCTGCCAGGGAAAATTGTGAGTTTTCAGTGCCTCTCCTTCATTGGAAACTCATTTGAAAATTCTGCCCCTCGATTAGGTTTGTCCAAGACTGGACTGTGGGCCTCAAAATTGTGACATCATTCCACAGAAGGTGGGATTTTTAAGGGGAGTTGGGTTTGCATAGGGATTCACTTTGCTCCTGGAAACCTGGGGATAAAAATTGCAAGATATTGAGGAATGTTGTGCTTGTTACAGGTTAATGAAATAATGAAGCTTATAAAAGAGGGGAACAGAATATTTTGCACCTCGGTGGGACATGGTGGTTCTTGAGTACTTCAGAGAGAAAAAGGAGCACGAGAGAAATGTATAAATTTTTTCTTTTAGTTCTTAGAACAATCACCAACAAGAAGAAACTTAGCTATTCTTAGTTACATCTCAGGGCTCTGCATAATCTTTCCTTCTGAATTATGGAATATGATAGCTTTTATTAAATCCATTACAATTACAGCCTCTCTGCTGCACAGATTTAGAATATGGAATAACTAGGGTGCATAATTTCAAATAAATATTTAAGATTTTGATGCATGATACAGTTTTAGACTCTTAGGAGATTGAATTATATTTCAATAGGGCTGTTTTCTTCTAATTCATACAAACTTTCCTATCAAGCTACTTTATAGTGCTGGATACAATTTAAAAAAGAATTTTATCTTGGGAGAAAATATCAGGGCTTGTGCTGTTTTGCTCAAGATTTTGTCTGTGGTGGTAATTTGGATCTTCTACAAAGTAGCTGGACAAGAAAAGTCATAAACATTTTCTTTTTAAGTTTGCACTAATGTTAGGATGAACATGCAACTGGAAAAATTACAAATAAAAATTTTGTCAAAGATTAGTAAGTAGAACATTCAGACTCAATGATATTATTGCAAAATTGGGATTGTGCCTCTTTGCAGGGGGCTCAGGAGTAACAGGAGAACAGGAACTCTGAATGTGGCTCTTGCTCTGGATCTCCAGCAAGTGGCTGGTGGTGGGTCCTCCCTCCCTGCTCTGCAGTGCCTTGGGTTGGGGTGGCTGCTTCCCAAACCCCACTAGGGGTAGAAATACCTGATCCCCACAGTTGCAAGGACAGTCAGAAACTCCCAGAAGAGACCAGCAGGGACAGCTGATCATGCAGGTGTCCAGGCACTTGGCAGAGGAGCTCCTGAAGAGCCACAACCTCTTTGAGAAGCAAGAGCAGCAATTTCTGAGCGTGAGGCCAAGAGGGAAAACCCCCTGTGGATGACTCCATAGTCCTCCTTTGTCTTCCCCACACCTGCTCCCTCTTCTCTTCCGCTTTCCCCACCCACCCTCCAAGAAGATGCTCTGGGTGTTGGCTTTGCTCCGTTGCCAGCGCTCTGCGGAGACGTGTTAATTATGACTGGCAGCTTTTAAAAGCCCTGTTTCAACACCTTGCTGTCACCACACCTCATACTTCAGCAGCTTAGCACATGTTCCAAGGTGTTTAAAGAGCTTCCCGTGAAGCCCTTTTGCAGGCACCAACCTCTTGCCAGGAGCAGTAGCGCTCCTGACCGCACTTTTCTGGCTGCGACCTTGTTGGTGTTTGCCTAAGACATGTAAATGAGCAGCGCGGTCGTTAGCGAGAGAAATGTGTAATGTTTTCCATTGTGTGGCAGGCTTAGAGCTGACAAGAGCCCAGCTCGTGTTCCAAAGTCTAAAGCAGTTGGCAGGTTTCTCAGTACCAGCTTTTTATGCCCCCGAGTGGGTCATGGAGCGGAAAAGGGGGTGGAGAGGGAAGGAGAGGGAGGAATGTGTGTGGATGCGTGGTGGGGGGAGAGTTAGCAGGAGAGAAGGGCCATTTGCAAGCCACCAGCTCCGAATGTCACTCGCTGGGCCTTGTGGTGGTGCTGAAGGGCCCGTTGGAGCGTTTGATTGACTCGAGGCTTGATGCTGCTTGCCACTTACCAGCACTTGTCTTTGCTCATTAGCAGGGGGATTGTGGGCAAATATTTAGATATTCAAGAGAGGAAATGTTAATCTTTGCAGTGTTCACTGAATATTTAAATGAGGCAGCAGGCAGTTCTGCTCTGTGTTTGACCTAGACTTCTAGTGCTGAGCAAATGCCTCAGTCTTGGGGTGAATTTAGTCCTGCACCTCCCTGTTCTGGGGGTTAGGTTTCAGGGGTAGAGTCCAGACTCTCCCAGAAAAGGCAGCACAGTTGGTCTGCACAAGCCCAGCGAAATGTAAATGGCCCAGGAGCCTTGATCTGGCCAGTTTTAGGCGCAGAGAATTGCAGCCCCCATGGAGTCAGAGGGACATTGACTTGTTGCAGACACTCAGCTCTAGAGAGGAGGTGGCCTTGCACTGGAGGTTGAAGGTAACAATGACTGGTGGACTGGGCTCTTGGGATGCTCTCTTTGATAGAAAACGAGGAGAATAAGGACATTTCCTTGGGGTTTGGACAGGATGTTCTCCCAAATAACTGTTAATTAAGAACTTCAGGTATTTGAAGATGAGCATGGCATTAGGACCACCTGTGTCATTGGAGTATGGATTCAGGTGGGTTAGTCTGCATTGACACACTGGAAGCAGGTAATTAAAGTGTCTTGCACCACATTATTACCAGAACTTTTTCTCTGTATTTGCTCTAAATTGGCTTAATTTCAGTTTTCTTTCTTTATTTTTTCATTGCTACCTTCCAACATTATTTTAGACAACAAACATGAAGGCAGCAAAATCTAATTGCAGAATATTGCAGCATTATAGGAGATAAATGTTGAAGTAGCAGTTCCTGATATCAACACTTGAATCTTGATTATTTTATATCAGAATCAGATCAGGAATTTTCTGTGTAGAATGTATATCCTTTGTGATATTTAACATCTACTGTAGTTCCTTAGAGAAAACTCTAGACTAGGAGTTATGAGAATTATATTATTGTATGGGGTTAAATGACAAATATTTAATAGAAGAAAGGCCAAGAGGATTAAATCTGGCAGCTGCTTATTTAACTGAAGCTTTAAAGGAATATAACCTAAAATGAGCATGGTATCATCTTTAACAGGAGTAGGTAAGTTCAGAACCTGCCAAGTGCTGAGCATCTACCCTGACCTGGCTGTATTTCTGTGTTTCACAGCCTCTATATTTAAGGCAATTCAGTTAACCTGGAATAATTTTCATTGAATTTTATTCAGTTAAAGCAAAATTACCAAGGAAATTATTTACTTATTCCTAAATACAGTCACTGGCTACATCCTGACAGGATGAAGTGAAAAACATTTATATAGATTTTATTATTGATGGAGTTCCTAAACACAGTTTATGTTTTCTGACTCTCTTATTCCAGTAGCTGCTAGTCAATTAAATATTTCTCCAGTAAATTTGAGGCTTAGAGAATCACTTGGGATTTGAAGAACTCCTTTTAGTGGGAATTAAAAGCCAGTTACTGTAGGTTTAGGCACATCTGACAGTTCCAGTGCTCTGTTCACAGCTGTGCCCTCCTACCTGGGATCTCTTCCTGTTTTTTCCTTGGGCATTTTTTCTTTTTGTCTTTATTAGTCTTTTTCTTTCTGTCATAGCATTGCTCTGGGGAGGACAGCCAGTCCTTGTTCCACTCTCCATTTGACCTTCACTCGAGGCAGGGGTTCAGGATTGCAATCGTGGTTTTATTCTGCACGGGCCGGTTATGCCCTGGGAATGAGAGGCAGCAGAGATCTCACTGGAGCCAGCAGACAGCAGTGATTTTAGTCACAGCCACAGCTTTTAATCACACCCCTGCACACAGACTGGCAGGCTGGTGGTGAGAGGTGGAGATCCCACGTTTCTCCCATCTGCTTTCACCGTTTTGGCTTTTTTAGGTTGGCAGAGCTGTTCCATGTGCTCAGGAAATGGCTGCGTGTGTTGGTTTGTGCAGTGCCCTCTCTGAGCTGCTTTCATTGTCAGACTTGCGTGCTGCTGCCCCTCCTGACTCAGGCTGGCACGGTGCTGTGGGAGCCCTGGCTGTGGCTCTGTGCAGATATAGGGCACTCGCTGCTCTAGGGGGTGACAGAGCTGGGCGAGAGCAGCCCGGCCCTCCTGCGCCCGCAGTGTCAGCTGCACTCAGAGCATCACACCCAGCCACGAGAGCTCCTGGGACTGCTGCTTCCACTGATCCACTGCCAGCTTTCCCTCCGCCTCCCCCTCCTCTGCCTGCAGCCACTAGCACTGCAATGCTGGGACAACATGGCGGGGGCAACAGGAAAATAACCCTGGAAGAGTCCAACATCAAACAAATTGCCACCAGTGGAGTACAGCTCCTGCACAGAAGCATCCTCATCTTTGTACTGCATGAGGGTTGTTCTCCAGTTGCTGGGACACCTTCCACTAGACCAGGCATTTGAATTTAATCATTGCAGTCTTTTCTGCATTCTTCCCTCCTGTTTAAGATCTGTTTCTCAGCTGCTAGTGCCAGACTGGAAATCTTAATTCAGAAAGCAGCTGAGACTCTGCACAGCCACAGAAAGTTCAATCTCTGTCACTTCTTGAACTCTGCCTTTGATGATTCAAATAAAAAATTAATTCCCTAATACTTGTTAGAGGCTGGTGTGAAACAGATTTTTACTTGCTGATATCTAGAGAAGTTTCTCTGATAAAACATTGTCACCAGGCTGAGTTGGTGCTGTTCAGCTTGGAGAAGGTTGTATGGAGACCTCACAGCACCTTCCAGGATCTGAAGGGGCTACAGGGAGGTCTGAGAGGGACTGTTCCTCAGGAACTGTAGTGACAGGACAAGGGGGAATGGCTTCAAAGTGAAAAAGGGGAAATTTAGATCAGATATTAAGAAGAAATTATTCCCTGTCAAAGGGGTGAGGCCCTGGCATAGGGTGCTCAGAGAAACTGTGGCTGCCCCATGATCGCTGGAAGTGTCCAAGGCCAGGTTGGAAGGGCTTGGAGTGCTCTGGGATAGTGGAAGGTGTCCCTGCCCATGGCAGGGAGTGGGATGAGATGGCTTTAACACCCCTTCCAACCCGAACTATTCTGTGATTGATTTGGACAGGCAGTAATGTGCTAGGACAGATTCAATGTTGGCTTGAAGACCCATTTACAGAGGCAGGATTCTGGATTCTGTGCTGCTGGAAGAATTCTTCTTCCCAAAGAAATTTATATTTCCTTTAGCCCTCACTGCTGACTTCCCAACAGGAATTATTGCAT
Source organism: Zonotrichia leucophrys gambelii (assembly GCF_028769735.1). Classification (NCBI taxonomy): domain Eukaryota; kingdom Metazoa; phylum Chordata; class Aves; order Passeriformes; family Passerellidae; genus Zonotrichia; species Zonotrichia leucophrys. The sequence continues at coordinate 9,078,868 of NC_088185.1, forward strand.
GGACTTTTAAATAGCAGTGAATGTCAGTCCATGTGGAGAGACTCTCCTGTTTTTCCCCTACATTATGCTGTTGTTGGCGTCAAGAACCTTGCCTACATCCCCAACCAGAAACAAAGCAGGCAGTTTGTGATCCTTGATTGCATGTGGCAGGAAGAAAATATTGAATTAAGTTTCCAGTGTGAGCCATTGTGAACTTGAAAGGGACGTCGTCAAGTAATTTGATTTTCCCACAAAGTGTTGCAACCTTCCGAAGAGAGGAGAGTGTCTTTTTGGTGTGGTGTATGCCAGGCTCCAGGAAGGAAAATGCTGCTGAGGCAGTGCCAGCTGGCTGTGATCCCAACCACCATTCCCAAAGCCCAGGCCATGGCATCAGCAAGACTGGCATGGGAGTGCAAACAAAAGAAACTCGGTGTCTTGACTGCAGGCTTCCTTTGTAACAGCTCCCATGAGAGGGAGGGGATGGCAGACAAGGAGGTGGGTGAAAAAATATTTTCCCAAGTAAAAAACATTGAAAAAGCCAGTGAAGCAAGTTGTTGACAAAATGTGGGGTTTATGTGGAAATCCAGCACTCTGGGGAGCAGTCAGTCTCAGTGAGAGATTTCAGCAGGAAAAGTCTAATCCTTAATTTTTACAAGTAGCAGAATGGTAAATGCTGGCGGTGTTGAAACATATTGATAATAATTCTATTTCAGGTTTTTTATGGGGTAGTGAATTTCTAATTCACAGATGGAAATGTTCCATTTGTTTGTATTATATTTATTATTATGTAAATATTAAATCCAGTAAAAACATAACTGTTGATATCAAAATGAAACCTTTGAGCTCTACTGGACAAGCTGTCCTTCCCTCAGGGTGGTGGATTTGGGGAATTCTGAGTTTTCAGTTTCAGGTTCTGGTTCAGTGCAGTTAAGGAGTTTATTTCTTTGATTATGAAGATTCCTATGGAAACTGCTTCCAGACCAGTTTAACCAAAGTCTGCTTTGGAAGCATTTTAACTGTGGAGACACAATTTTATCTTTCCATGTATTTTAGAACAAGAAGAGGACCTAGATAAAATATATATAAAACACTTGAGTTGTCGTGTAAGGGTCATTTTACCTGGGATACAGCCCCATCCACCTTCTGTGGAAGGAAACAACTTTGTGGGAGGGAAATGATTCTGTCTTGTCTGGAATACTTATTAGGAATGCATGGGAAGGATGAAACAGGTCCCAGAACTCCTCGAGGTTCTCAGGAGCAGGAGGTACATCAAGGAATTAAAGGTATATTTTGAATCACTGGATGAGGAAGGGAGGCAGTGAAAGGGAAGAGGAAAATTCCAGAGCAGCTCAATATTCCTTTGCTCCATCTTTCTTCTTTTGCAGTAAATGCTTGCAGCAGTTCCTGCTGCAACCTTTTCAGGTAATAAAGGTGAGGCACTGGGTGCCAAGAAGTGGGAGTATGGATGGATTACATGGATCACATCCAAGAGCTATGGAGAAATAAAAGGTCAAAGGTATGACTTAAATAAGCACCCTCTATGAGGTTTACTAGTGGTTTACTAGAGACAGTTTTTTCTAGCTCTTCAAGTAATCAAAATTGTAATTTCTAAAAGTTTTTGTTGGGGTTTCTTGGGGTTTTTTTCATTTTTGGCAGACTTTTTGCAGACAAGAGAAGGCAGAATTGCGCCAGACAGGATTGTACTGAGCTCTACAGTTGAGTGCTGTGTGTTGTCTTGGAAATTACTGACTCCTGGGCTATATTTCAGTACCTGGTAACTAAAAATGGCTTTGTGGTCAGAAAGCCATTGATATTTGCTTCAGAGGTAGTAGGTATTGGCAGATGCCCAATAAAAGGCAGAACAATTATATTATCTGTCATGGAGACAGGATGGTGGGTTTTAGGACTGCTGCCTTGTTTTATGATGTAGATGCCCACATCTGTTGATTCTAAATTACCTATATCAGTCTGGGTTTGCTGATTTTGTTTGATGCTGTGTTTTATCTACAGTTGCCTATTTACTTTTTATTTTTTGGAAAGCAAAAGATGTAAGAGCAGCTCTTGGAGTCAGTCTTTATTGACTGCCAGTGCAGTTCCTGGTGACCCTGACCCGCATCAAGAGATTGTGCCCAGGCTATAGTTAGTGTGTCACAAGAACCCCTGTGTGACCTGATCACTCCAACATCCCACAGATCTTCCTTTGCTTCCAGGGGAGCTGAGCAGAGAGGAGGAACCAACAGGCCTTTTCTACTCCCTTTGCTCTCTGCTCTGTTCTCAGGCCACCCAGATCTGTTTGTGAAATAGATCCTGGTGTTTCATTCCTGCTGGCTTTTGTTTAGTTTCAGGTGTGCCCTAACCCCCTGCTCAAGAAGGAGCACCTGCAGAGGGACTGACTCGTGCTGTTTTCTCCTTTGTGGTCACAGGATGTTGATCCTGTCCCTCGTGGGGTTTGACATGAGGAGACCCCATCCCTTTTACCTTGGAAGGCAAAGGGAGCTCCCTGGCAGTGCTCGTGCTGCTGCCCCTGTTCCTGCTGGGATCAAGGTGTGGTGTTTCTCCTGCTGTGTCACTGGGGTTTATGGCCCTGCAGTGACGCAAACCTGCAACGTGCGGGCTTGGGAGATACGATCAGGACAAACTGAGATCTTGGAGCTCAGGCCCCAACAGGCAGCTGGTGATCCTGATCACCTGAAGGGCAGGGAATGCTGTGCTTGCACACACCCTCTTAACGAGTGCACACTCTCTGAAATTTACATTTTCCTTGCAAATTTGCCCTGAAATGGCTCTGAATTCAGTTCAAAATGACCCTGGGTCTCTGGCTCATGAACTGTTTGTAGCTGGGAGTGGATCCACCAGCAAATGTAGGTGTAAAAATGTCACATCTCCAAGAACTAACCCAGAAATATCTACAACTGTTACAGAAGACATTGTCAGCTCTTTGTTTCTTTCCCTTGACTTATTACTCTTTTTTTCATGAATCTCTGAATCTGTGTTGGGAATCCTGATCCCCAGTAAGTCCCAGAAAGGGAGAGGCAGCAGTGCTGGGGGGAGCTGGCAGGGAGTGGAGCGAGCACTTGCATGGCCTGAGGACCACTGGCCTCTCTGGCCTGCCCCATCCTGGCATCTGGCACAGGACTTGGCTGCTGGAGGGGTCAGGACATGTTTGGCCAGGCCTGTGACTGTCTGCCAGCCATCCCCCAGCCCTGTCTCCATGTATCCCTGCATTTCCACATTCCTTCCTCGTTTTCTGTGGACATTGTCCTGTGCCTGTGTCGTCCCTCTCCCTTCCCTCAGACATCACTGCAGTGTATGCATTATTCTCAAAAGAATTATCTTATTCTGATAATTCCCTGTCACAGAGAGAAACTTTTTTTCCTGGTTTTTTCTCTTCTCACTTTTCCTCATACTTCCTTTTCTGCTTTCCTTTATCAGTCCTCTGCTCCTTTTCCCTGGCTCTCCTGATCTGAGCTCATTACTCCTGTTAAAACCAACGGTTTTTTACCTGCTAATGGGAGAGCTGTTCTCTCCTGTTCTTTGCTCTTTGGCAGCCCCTGAACTTTGCTATTTCCTGTGGTGTTTGATAAGTCTGGAAACTCCTTTGGCAAGCACTGGTGTAGCACAGGACTCTCCTGCTCCATGTGTTTGAGTGGATACTCATAGCTCCTCTTGGATCATCACACCTACACACTGTCACAGTTCAGTCCTGAGAGCCCTGCAGAGCTTTCACTGTACATCTAGCTACAAAATGAATGTTATGAGCCATATTATGAGTATGAAGCAGCTTTTATTAGGGAGGGATGTGCCAGGGAAAACCTTGCAGTGAAGATTTCCCAGTAGGAATGCACACTGCATCCTATTTTCAGTGGATGTGAGAGATGGTTCTTCCCTTATTCCTACTTCTCATGAAAGCTGAATAGATTTTGCATTTTAAATCCCTTCTCTGGGTAGAAGCTGTGGTGAGGCAGGTGATTGAACCTTAGTGGTGTTTGCTCCAAAACACCAAATCAGCAGGTGCTGGATGATCCCTAAACACTGCCCATGTGCTTTGTGGAATAAAGGCTCTGAAGAAAGGAGAAGGGAAAAAACAGCTCTGTTTCCTTATTGCCATTGAATTCAGAAGAAAACAAAAGGGTTTAGTTTGCTGAAGAAAAGCAAGGCCAGCTTTAGCAATGTCTGTGAATGCAAAAATATGTTTCTGTGTTGGTATTTTTGTATCGTGTATGTGATATATTTTATAGAGTTTTGGACTTACTTTATTTACATATATTATAACCTCCCTACTGAGTAAACAAGAGATGCCCAGCTAAGCAAACAAGCCCCAGGGTGATGGGAGAGGGAGAGAGAAAGGAGAGCAATAGCAAGAGGGGAAGGAAAAGAGAGGTGGCAATAGGAAAAGGGTAAACAGACAAGCACTAATTAAGGCCTTCATCACAAGCAGGGAGATGTGCGAGGCTGACAGTCAGTCAAGCAGATAAGGGAAGATGAGTTAAAATCTAGCCCCAGGTTTTGAAGGCCCCAGGGCCCTGGCAGACAAGAGCACAGTGAAGCACAGGAAGCCACTGAAAGGTCATTTGCATGAAATGATGTTCAGGATCTTTGCTTTTGTTGTTGCCCTGATGGCTTTAACCCATTCCTGGCACAGGAAACACGCAGAGCTAAGACACTGCACATGACTGGAAGGCTTCTTTTGGTGGCCTTTCAGGGACCACTTCTCCAGGGAGTATGTATGGGGAGGGACACAGGGCTTGCTTCCCACTGAGGATAAGGGGAGCTGAAATTCCTTGGCAAGGGATGGCCTCACTCTCCAGCAGAGAATGAAAGGGAGAAATCATCAGAACAGGAGACTCTGGGCATGAAATGAGCCACAAGCTTGACAGGCTGAGGGAAGGTGCAGTGACCTGCATTGGTCAAAAACATTCAGATTGAGTTTTGTGCATCTTTCCAAGAGCTCTGGACACAAATCGAGGTTTCCATTCTGGAGCAATGTCAGAACCTATCATCACTCGCCCTTGCTGTGGTGTCACAAACACATCATGGCTGTCAGGAGCACTGTGCAGGTGGCTCCTGTCTGCCCCTTCAGCTGCAAATGAAAATACATCCCAAATTTTTTGCTTAGCAAAGAATGGGCAAATTGTAGTTGCAATCTCTTTTCCCTGAGCTGCTCCAGGAAACAAGATCTCGCTCAGCTCTCGAAGGGAATTCTGACACTCTAATTATTGTTACATGTTCTCAATGTGCTTAGTCATTTAGGCAGGTTGTAATTCTTAGTGACATGGCAAGAGAAATGAGCAAGGAAGTGCTCCCCACTTTGTGAATAGTCAGGCAGCCTCACACACTTCTTTCCAACCCCCATTTGTGTTTAGATGTTTTGGAAGGCACAGTCGTTACTCTTCTGCTTTTCCTTCTGAAACAAAAGCTGGTTAGAGCCAAGTTGAGTAGATTAAATGGGGATCTGGACTATTGGACTTCTGGGTTCTGCTCCAAACCACGGCCACTTCATTACTGCCTGACCTTCGTCAGCTCACATCAATTCCCTGAGTAATGTGTCTCTCTGCCACAGCAGGGCAATAAGCTGGACTTGCCTCCAGGACTGAAGATGATTGGAATGATTGTCCCTGGGATTGCTGGGCTGCTCTGGGATCCTTGGGTGGAAGGGCTGGTGAAGGTATAGTGGTGGTTAACAGCAGAGCAGTCAGTGGTGAGGCTGGAAGTTCAAACTCCAGGCTTAAGGCCAAACCATGTTGGGAAGCCAGTGAGGTCTTGAGAGATGTCAGCCTGTTAAAATGTCAGATGTCACAAAGGAAATCTCACTGAGGATTTCCAGTGGGGTGAGCTCCATTCAGATAATTTTCAGGTACAAACCCCTTTCAGTTTCATGTCAGAGCTGAAAGATTCCAATCTGAAGTCCACCTTAGATCAAGGCTGAACAGACTAGGGGTCTTTTGGTTGGCAAGCTCCTGGGTTATCCCACTAGAACCAGTGCTGTCCAAACCAACCATTCCCAGTTCAGTTGTGAAGGTTCTGGCTCAAGCCCATCAGCAGCAGATAATCTTATGCAGTTGCCCACAGCTTTCCCAGGATGGTGGTGTTTCTTTCCATTTCTCTGCTTCTAGGACACGAATCATCATGAAAACAGAAACTTTTTTTTTTCCTTAAAAGAAGACAAAAAAAAATTTCCAAACTTTGCTTCGGTTTCATTTTGCTTACAGCTCACCCTGCATTCCAATGCAGTGTTAGGGCATGCTAGGATCCCATTTAGGGGAATATTTTAAAAGCTCCCGTTGGAATCAGTGGAGATGATGGCATGTAGGATTACAGGTAATTGTTCTGTGTTATGAATACAGTGTCATGATTGAGAATGGACTTGTCTAAAGCAGGAGCTATGAGCACATGGAGGAGTAGCAGGATATAGATAGCCCTTGGCTAACTGCTCATTGCTACTGCTCTCAGTAGCATTTTAAAAGGCCACTGTCATCAAGTAATTTTTCATCTTATTCACTGTATGTAATAGCTTCTTTAAGAGCCTGGAAATTATTTTATTTGCCCTTTTACTCTGGACAAACAACAGTTTCTTTTTCTTGGCCTAACATTCCATTGGGAAGACAAACCCAAGCCCTGTTCAGAATGTTTTTGCTTCAAATTCCACATAATGCCAGTGCTAGCATCAGCCTGAGAGGAAGAGAGTTCTGAAAGTGTGATTAATCTGTTCAATGTATGACCTTGAAAGCTGAGCAAGTGGAAAGGAAATATTGATTATTAAAGGTGAGGTCTATGGTTTGGAAAGAAACCTTACGTTGGTGTAGTAAGAGAGATCAGTGAATTCATATGTTGAGGGAAGTAATTTGTACGAAAGAAGAGCCCTCATGCTCATTTAAGGGGGAAATATGTGTTGTTCCATTCTGTGTTTTATGGGAACATGCTACTGTTGAAAGACAACCCTGTAAAAGTCCTGCACTGTAATATTCTAAACTGATCCTGTACCTCAGGGCAAAACACAACGTGGAATTGCAGATTTCCCTTCATACCTATAGCAGAGATGGCCATGGCTGAGGATGTGGAATGGACTCTATAAAGTAATTGGAGGAAATATTGTCCTGCTGCTTTTCAGCCACTGGATTTGGCTGTCCAGAGTGAGTCTCCAAGAAGAGTCTTCACCCTCCTGGGTGGGGTAGTCTTGTTCTCCAGGGACCACACTGCCCTTGTCAGGAAGAGCAGCCCAGGCATCCAGCACAGCTCTCTGAGTGAACCAGGGGAAACTCCTGGTTCTAGCAGGCTTTAAGTAACCTTGGAGTAGAACTGAGCAAAACATTTGCCAATGGCAGCAGTAGAAGCTGGAAAAATACCGACTTATTTTTCTGTCCTCTCTTTGCTCTTCAGCTTTAATAGCAAATGTGCCTAAAACCCTGCGATTCTGGCTCAGGGAGGAGAATCAGCCTGAGATTTGTTATGGACCTGGAATGTGTTAAAAACCACCGAACTATTTCCAACTCTCCATTTTTCAGTTCTCATTTTAAGACAAGGCCAGCCTCTGCCACGCCAGCGTGGTGTGATCAGTGCCCAGCAGTATGGCACAGGGTCGGAGAGGTTCACTCCCCGCAGGGAGTAGCTTGTGATTTCCCAAAGCCCAAGCAGGCGATTTTTCTCTCTTTCTCTCTCTCTTTTTTCCCCCTTTCTGCCTGGGAAGGATGCAGCATCACAGACCTTGTCACCCGGAGCTTAGAGGACAGCAACCATATGCCTTCCGACCTGCCCTTGCTTTTCTAGGAAAGCTTCAGCCTGCTGGGCATTTCCTATCAGAATCGTTAAGGGAGAAGGGCTGGGATGTGGCCCAGGCTGGCGTTCCTCTGGTGCTGAGCAGGGGTGGAGGGAAGAGGGAGGGCGGCAGGGGAGCGTGGCAGGGGGAGGAGGGTGAGGAGACCGGGCTGCCAAAGAAGAGGAGGAGGCTGGAGGAGAGGCGAGATTGGCATCTTCACGTGCAGGGGGCTGGCCAGCGCCGGGACAGCCTGATGAGCCCGCGGGCCCCGATCTCTCGGCTTGCGCTGATTGCAGTGATGGGCCTGTCTGGTGGCTCGGACACCAGCGCTCATTATCGCGCTCCGCAGCGTTCGCAGCGCAGCGGCGGGGGAAGAAGGGGTGGAGGAGGTAAAGAAGCCCTGGAGTCACACGCACACACAAATCAGAGACAGGAAAGGCAGAGAAACAGCTTTGGCTCCAGGCTATTGATTTTGTTCCGTGACACTTGCTCATTTCCCACTTAGTGATTCTCGCTGTAGTACCTTCCCGCTCCGGCTGCAGCGGCTCTCCGAGGAGGAGGAGGAGTGACCTGGAGTGGCAGGGGTGAGCAGCTGAGGCTTCATCCAGTGATCTGGAGCCATTTTTGAAGCAATCCTGAGTGCTTGCAACAACAAACAAGCACTCCAGCACATCTCCACACTCACCAAGGAGACACTTCCAGGTGCTTTTCTCACTGATGTGCAAATCCAGCCTCTCCATGTCTGTACCTGGGCTCCTTAGATGGTCTTCCAAAACCTCTTTTGCTCCCTCAGCTTCTCCATCAGTCTTGTCCTGCTGTCAAGGTGGAAGAATCTGGAGGCAGAGCTATCCAAATAGTCTTCCTGGAGAAGTGATGCTTTTTTGCAGGTATGGCCCCAGCATTGCACTGTTAGAATTAAAGCAGCAGCTTTCTGTTCAGTTGCACTTGTAGGCCAAAGCACTGATACAACAACACTGCACAGGCAGCATCAGCCTGCTGGTTTTCCCTTGGTTATAACTTTATTCCCTTTGAACTGTTGTGGCAACAGCAGTTCTGATCTTTGCCCATATTATTTTTTGAATTTTTTATTTTATGTGACCAACTGCCTGAGCTGAAGGGAAGGAAGGGGAACTGCTTGTGGGCTAGGGAGGTGAAGGGACCAGGGCTGTCACTGAATAGCACCAGAACCATACTTGATGGTCAAAGTCTATGAACCTCTGCAGTGGCTGCCTGTATTTTCTGTCTTGTCAGAATACTGATGATAGCAGACGTTTCTCATCACATCAGTACCAGAAATTTTAGGGGCACAGAGAAGAGGTGCTGGGTTGCTGCTACTTTGCTGTTAGTATAATTTTCCTTTATTTAGCTGCTTCTGACAGAGCATCTCCACTCAGCTTGGAAGTTTAGCTCAGCTGGGAAAGTAGGAAGGGGCTTTTGGGTTAATGTAATTTCTTGGTCACTCTCTCCCTTCCTGGCCTGAACACACACAGATGCACAAAGACACATGGACATAGGCAATTTTCCCCAGCTTTGTATCAGGGGATGTTGGAATGCCATGGCTGGCAGGAGCTACTAACTGGATTAGCTGGTAAATCCATCTGGAGCTCCCAGTGGGAGGGATGGACAGGTTCAAGATGAATAACAGCTTGTCTGAAGAAGCAAAATGGATTATTTTATTAAAAAGAAGGGGGGGGGAATACCCTCTTTCTTCTTGTAGACTTTTGCCTGACATGTGGGGGGGGAGTAGTTTCTAGAACGTAAGGAAAGAAATTATTTTTGAAGAGGGAATGATTCTTGTTGACTTGTTAAATACGGTTGTCTGTTCTTTTTCAGTTTATTTATCTGCACCTTGTGTTCCCATTAAAGTGTTTTTTTACCTCCTAAAACTTCATTATGAATTTGAGGCTGTAAGGCATGATGCAGCTTTTTTTAGTGGTTTCTTCTCATTTTTCTGTTGTTGTGCAAGATTTAAACCATTTCCAGAGCCATGACTTGGTGCTGCCCCTCAGGCCTCAGCCAGTGGGATTTCACACTGACTGATGGGAGGGAAACAGTGATTTGTTTAATAAGGGCTGTGTTGTGCTCAGCCTCACCTGGGGATCAGCAGCAGCCTCACCTCAGATTTTCCTGTGCAAAGGGAGCAAACCAGCAGGATCTGAAATGTTGTAGAGGGAGGGACCTCCTTCTGGCTATTGATAATCTTGAGCAAAGCTGCATTTGCTGATACTTCCTAGATAAGTGGCTGAGGAAGTAAAAGTGGCTTTTCCTTCCCCTTCCCTCATCCTGTCGCATAATTTTTGCCACACAAAGCTGGAATGAGAAGGGAAGAGCCTTTTCTTTTTGTTTGTCTGGTTGTTTTATCCATCCGTAGTGGTGCCAGTTGTGTTGCAGGATTACAAAATGTGTGCAAGTGCGAGCTGCAGCTTCTGGAAGCATTTTGTTATTAGAGAATCAGAAAGGCTTGGGTTGGAAGGGACCCTGATGCTCTTCTAATCCCAGCCTCCCCCACCATGGGCAGGGGGAGGACCAGCTTGCTCCAAGCCCTGTCCAACAGCATTTCCAGTGTTTAGGGTGAGATTCTTGTGGTGGAGGAGTTGTAGGAGAGGCTGAGGAGAGTGAGGTGCTGAGGGACCCTTCCCTTGGTGCTGGGCTGGAAGCGTGTTGTGCCCTGAAGTGTTTGTGCTCACATGCAACCCCTGTCATTAAGTGACCAGTGCTATTTTAAGGTTCTTATGACCAGGGGTAAGGGCTGTAGGTAATAACAACAATGATAATAGCAGCAACAATAATAAAAGTCATTGCAGTGCTGTTAAGCTGTGACCTAAAAAACCAGAATGGCCGATGAGGAGTCATGGGCCTGATCTCTCCCCCTCTTCCCTTTCCTCTCCACCCACGTCTCTATGCTTATTTCTCTCTTTCTTATTTTTCCTTTCTTACTGATATGTTTTTTTTCTGCTCTGGACATATCCTTGAATCCTGGCCATTCCCCCAGCTTATGGGATTCCCATTATACACGCTTGATATTTAACAGCTTTGGCGTCTTCCATAGCTGGGAGTGAAAAGAGAAAAAACAGCTCAAAAACATAATGGAGCAAAATCTGCATACTGAGCCCTGGTTCCATGTCCCTTTACACTGTTTACTGAGATCTTAAAAGCTACGAGCTGTGGCATCTACTCAGACTTCATCAGCCCATCCTGCCCTGATGCTGGCCTTGGAGACACTGCCAGCTCTGCAGCCACCTCCTCTCACCGGGAGCGCTCTGCGCTTGCCAGGCTCCTCCCTGCCATGGAGCAGGAGGGAGCCAGGGACCACTCCTGCCTTTGTGGGGGCAGCATGGATTCCTTTTGCTGGAATCAGAAATGCTGGTAAAGAGCTAAATTTAAATTCACCCCACTGGCTTTGCTGTAAGTGTGGGCCATGCAGTGCAGATGGGGTGAGGAGGTGATGAGTGTTTTAAAATTATTGGCATCCTTTTCCTATAAATAAAATGTTATGCCACAAATGAATGGAAATACCTTCTGTGAAGTCCTGTTTCCTTACATGCCAACCTCTTTTGTGTGTGTCTTGAAATTCCCTTTTTTTGGTGCGCTTTCCTTGGTAAAAAACGGTTGCTGGCAGGTGGACCTCAGTGTCACAAGCAGTCGCCATTCCCAGCCTCTCTCCCACTTGCCTTCTGGTTCTGTTTTCTTTTTATATGTCTTTCTTTCTTTCTTTCTTTCTTTCTTTCTTTCTTTCTTTCTTTCTTTCTTTCTTTCTTTCTTTCTTTCTTTCTTTCTTTCTTTCTTTCTTTCTTTCTTTCTTTCTTTCTTTCTTTCTTTCTTTCTTTCTTTCTTTCTTTCTCTCTCTCTCTCTCTCTCTCTCTCTCTCTTTCTCTCTTTCTCTCTTTCTCTCTTTCTCTTTTCTCTTTCTCTCTTTCTTTCTCTCTTTCTCTCTTTCTCTCTTTCTCTCTCTCTCTCTCTCTCTTTCTCTCTCTCTTTCTCTCTCTCTTTCTCTCTCTCCTTTAATTTTTCTTCCTTTCCCCAATGGATGTGAGTTTTGTGGACAGCCAGGGAGCAGCACAGCATTCACTTGTCTGTCATGTTAAAACTGGGAAAGTGTCTTAAGAGTATTTAATCTGTTTGCTGTCCTCCGTTACCTGATAAAATTCAAAGTCAGGCTGAGCATTATTTATGATATTTCTTTTGAGTTGGTGGGGACAACCTGACATGTCCAGAGGGCACTTCATATGCCCAGTCTTAAATATTTATTTTACAAGAAGGTAAATTGCTCATTTACCAAGGCTATGAGAAAATAGAGGGGAATTAGCTCTGAACCTTGGTTCAGACATCTGAGTTAGACCTGACTCATCTCATGCTTTAATTGCCAGTGTCCTTAGCAGCTTTGAAAGTCTCCTGATGAAACACCTTCTTTTCTGTCTTCCAGCATCTTTCTTCCCTGGTTCCCATCTTTTACACCTCAGATAGATCAGGCATTTCATTTTCAGTGCAAAAGCCAAAAGATTTTCATTAAAGTTAACAGTGACACATTTAAAGCTCGTGAAGAATAAATGTGCTTATGGCCTAGTGCTTGCTTACTGAATGGGAGCTGCTGCTACCAGTCTCCAGTGAGACTTCAATTTTTGTAGTGTGAAAGATTTTATATGGTTGTGGCAGCATCTGCAGTTTTATTAAACAGACTAAAAGTGCATCAGCATTAAGATGTGAGACAGCTGTTAGCTGATGGATTTTAACAGTGAAATTCCCTTAGAGTCAGCTGTGATTAGCATGGGGAGGTATCTTTTGTGGGCCTTGCTGTTCATCCCCTTGGCTTTTTTCATTATCTCTGGCCCAGCAGCACAGAAGGAAATTATTCCCTCTTATACATTCTCTATGGTGGGCCATTTTCCCAAAGGACTTTTCCCTTTGCCTTAAGGGTGAAGCTCTGGATGAAGCCGTGTTCGCCTAGGGAGGAATCTCACTGCAGTGCTGTCATCTTTGGGTCCTGCTGACCTTCAGGGCGGCTGTTGGGGTTGGTTTCATGCCCTCCCCAAGAGCTGAGACTCGTTTGGGACTCAGCTGTTTGGAAAGCCACTGCAGACCAGAGCTATCCAGGCTGGAAGATCAGGATCTCAGGTTAACTGTCTCCTCTCCCAGCACAGCTCAGAGCACCCTCAGGCAGCTCCTGCACTGCACTGGTGGAATCTCCTCTTTAGTGGCACCAGGAAGAAGCAGCAGGAAACACAGAGTGAAGTTCTTCCACACAAGCTGCTGCCAGACCATTGTCCACTGGAGAATCCCTACGTCCTCAGGTAAAATCCCTCATTTCCATACTGGAAGTGGGGTGGGTAAAACCCCTTTCCTCAGTTGCACCTTTGAGGCTGGTGGATGTTCACATATCTTTAACTCTGCACAAGCAGGTCAGCATATTCTGCCAGGGCCATTATCCTGCTGCTCCCACAGCCTTAGGAACACAGCAGGGAGCTGCATCAAGGAAATGCATTAAAGACGAATCAGCAAGAGAGAAGGGACCTCTGGGCCAACTCCTTGCTTCTCAATTATTTATACTTCATAATTTCCAGCAAATCACTGGCTGTTTATTGGTGCTCATCTATAATTGAAGAGTTTCCTAGATCACTGGCCAGCTTTGCTTAAGTTGTAGCTGGCCGTGCCTGTGAAAGCTGTTAGGAAAACCCCAGAGGGAAAGGCAGGGCCTCAGGAGTGGCTGGTCATCCATTGAGGATACACACTTTTAATTTTTGGCTTTTGTGGGCACCTGGGACTGGGAGGTTTCCAGCATGTGGTTTACCATCTCCATTTGACCACATCACGTAGGGACTGCAGGCTGAAGTACCAGGAGGACCTTGATCAGGAGGTGTTCCAAGGATTCTGCCTTTCCAAGCCCTTGCTCATACTGTGTGCTGCCTGTTCTGCCAAAAAAATAGAAAGCCCAACAAAACAAAACAAAAAAAAAACCAAAAAAACCCCCTAAAAAGTGGAAGGTTTTGATGTTCCTGGAGTTCTTAAAGAGGCCATGAAAAATGAGCTACTGTTCTGAATTGAGATGAAGAGCCAAAGCCTTGGAAACTTTAGAGAGTTGGAATTTAAAGGAAGAAAAAAAAAAATCAAGTGCATACTTATGCAAGGAACGGAGTTGGCTTTGCATGCTTGGGATGGCTCCTTCATCAGGCCTGGCTCCAATAACATTTCAGCTTCATTTTCCTCTTTTAACGTCAAAATTAAATTATTTTGGCAAAAGCAGTTGAATATTTCTATTTCAAAACACCAAAATGGGCTATTTTGAAAAGTTTTTATGCTATTATTTTGAAATTAAAATATTATCTGGAACCAGCTACTTCAGAGCGAATAACTTCACACTGGAGCAGCTAGGAAATTCTAATGAAAAAATGGTGAAATGTTCCCAACCAGCTCTATCCATCACTTCCTTTCACTACTACCCAATAAAAATAGCTCCCACATTCCACTGCAGTCAGGAGTGCCATGTTACAGAAGAAGAAATAACTAAGCCAACAAAATGACTCACATTCCAAAGATAATATACAAGGTAGGGCCTGGCCAACTGGTTCAATTCAAATTAGAACCAGCCTCAGCCCTCCTGTGTGAGACAAACTGATCACAAAATATGATCTGTTGTTGTTGTTTGATGTCTGCTTGTTGTATTTTCACACACTTCTATTCATGATCCCACTTCAGTGGAGGTGGACGTGCCTGTAATGCTGCAGAGACTGCAATTTCTCCTCATTTTTTAGGTGGAAGCTTTTTGCAGTAGGGCTAAAGAAGGGCTGTGGCAAGGGGATTTGTTCCTGGAAAGAGGGATTTTAGTTCAGTTCCAGCTTGCAGTTTGGTTAAAGTAGATCTAGAGCCTTGCACAACTGAAGTTTTGCTCTGCTGGATTTCTGGTTTTGAAGTGACAGAGGTGGAACCTCACAGAAACCAGGCAGTATAATTCTGTGAGAAGTGTCAGGCATGAGCATAAAGAGCTGGAGCACTGTGTTCCCACATGCCCTTAGAGCCTGAAATATCCCTCTTAATTTTAAACATATAAATCAAAGGCATAAAACTTTTAATTTTATTGTTGTTGTGAGGTACTGAACTAATACCCTGAAGTTTTTAGCTCGTTAATTCTGTCGATCTTCACAAAAGCACTCGTTCCAGCAGAGTGAGTCCTTCATGTAAGTACAACTTCTCAGCCAGGTTGGTAGTGCTTTTCAGAGCAGCTCATGGTTTAGGTTGAATGCATTTTAAAGCAATCTATAAATCTTTATGATCTTTGTTTTTCTTTCTCTTGCATGCATACTTGGCAAGCATTTCCAGTTTGCATCATTGAAAATTTGATTCACCTATGTACAATGGGTGAGATTTGTCCATGTTTGAAAAGGCAACATCAAGCCCTTTGCACCTTTTAAATCTTCAAAATAGGACTGAAGCAGGACATTATGGTTTGCCAGACTGTTGCACTGCCTTCCCCTGAAGCTGGACTGAGTTTCAGCCAGGCAGAATGAAGGGGGTGAGGGTGGAGAATGAATTACTGTGACCTTGCAATGTGCTGTGAAAGAAAAAAGTGTTTTGGGGCTGCAGTGCTGATTATTACTTTCTTTCCTCCGTGGCTTTGGTGCTTTAGATTCTGCTTGGACAATTGCATCCCATTTGGGACAGCCTGTTACCAAAAAATGGAAGCTTAGGAGAAAGTAAATTAATGTTAAAGGTCTACAGAGCCCAGCTTCTGGGGGAGAGTTTTGAATTCAGGAGATTTAGTTTATATGGGTAGTGTGGACAGAGTAAGAGACTGCAAGAACAGCTGAGAATGGTGACTTGATGTAGAAAGGGGAGGTTTTTCTGGGCTGGAGGGGTCTCTGTACTAGTGGGAGTTTTCAGAGGGAGGCTGAATAAAATCCTGGATGGTGTGGAAAGGAGGCCACAGACAATCTTGGACTTGGACACTTCCAGGAATGGGACAGCCACAGCTTCTCTGCGAGCCTGTGCCAGGGCCTCCCCACCCTCACAAGGAATGATTTTTCCCATATATCTAACCTAAATTTCCCCTTTTTTTGTTTGAAGCCATTCCCCCTTGTCCTGAGGATTGTTGTATTTCAGAGAGTGTTAGAGATGCCCAGAGTCCCCAGGTGCTGCTCTGTGTGTGAGGAATGACAGGGACAGTGCAGATGGGACAGCCTGAAACTGGGCTGGACCCTTTTCCTTGGATCTGAGTAAATAAATCCAGCCAGGGCAAGGGCACGAGGCATTTCACAGGAGAGTTGTCAAAAAGGCTTTTGTGCCATGTACCTTTGACTCCCCTGGCTTTGAACCAAGCATAGAGTTGCCAGTGTTTATGGTGCTCGGTGGTGTTTAATGCTTGGCTGTTATTAAATATCTTTGTTGTGTGTTAACTTAGTGGTTTCTGGGGACACTTGGAGGAGTTAAGGAAAACAAGCTGAAAATTAAAGTGGGTGATGGGAGTGCTGCAAGGTTTGTTATAGCTGAGTCCCTCTTCCCAGCTCTGTGGTTGCACCAGTGACTCTCCAAGTCCTGGGAAAGTCCCTCAAGGATCAGGATGCTTTAGAAATGCATATCCCTGAAGTATCCAGTTGTATTTTCCTTTGCCCAAGTACAGGGGAACTTCTTAACACTGTTGTCAAACATCCCTGGTAAATGTAGTGATTATTGGACTGATCTTCACCAGGAAATAAATAAATAAAAGCCATAAGAACAGAAAATGCACCCTCCCAAGATAGCTTTTATGTAGCTAGAAAAGTGAGGTGGTTTCCTGTTCTAAATATTTAACATGATGTTTATGATATGTCCTCTGGGGGAAGAGATGCTTGAAAGCTAATGTTTATGAAGTAAGTCTGGAGGGATGGAAAGGGGAGGCAGGGCACACTAACTAGGGAAAAAAAAAGGAAAAAAAAAAAGAAAAAGAGAACCTCAGGAGATGTCCTGATTTATGGCTTTACTTGCTGGAGAAAAATCTCTGTTTTGTTAAAAAGGTTGCAACTGAAGGAAAGCAACTTCAACTCTGCTCCTTTTGAAACCAGAAACCTGTTCCCTCAGTCCAGACAGGATCTGAGCCTGGGCCAGCAGGAATCTTTTACTGGCTGCTGCCTTTGTGCTTTGGAGCCCTGCAGAAGGGTTTGTCTCCCCATCACGTGAGGCTGGAATGATGGGCTGATGGTTAAGAAGCTGAACTACGTTTCAGAAAGGAGGGGTGAGTTTGGTTTCCTACTCTGCCAAAGGCTTCTAGTGTGATATTTGGGTGTTTAATCTTCCTTTGTCTCTGTTCCCTGTCTGGGAATAGCAACAATTTCCTGATTCAACTGGGAGATTGAAAATAAATCACTTTATTGTTAAATAGTTAAAAAATAAAGGCCTGCATAGCCATTATTTCAGGAGGGGTGACTGAGCTCCTTGTGAAGCATACTTGGAATGGATGGTGTTTTTCAACCCAATTTATTAAAACCAATTCTTGGCTTGTTTTACCTGACTAATTCTGTGTGTGAACTGCAGCCACCCAAGTCCAGGGAAAGGTCTGGAGCACCTGGAGTGGCTGAGAGAGCTGGGAAAGGGGCTCAGCTTGGAGAAAAGGAGGCTCAGGGGAGACCTTCTGGCTCTGCACAACTCCCTGACAGGAGGGGACAGCCAGGGGGGTTTGGGCTCTGCTCCCAGGGAACAGGGACAGGACAAGGGGAAATGGCCTCAGGTGTGCCGGGGGAGGCTCAGGTTGGACACCAGGAGGAATTTCTGCATGGAAAGGGTTAAACATTGGCTGGGGCTGCCCAGGGAGGTGGTGGAGTTCCCATCCCTGGAGGCATTTAACAGCCATGTATGTGGATGTGGCACTTGGGGACATGGGTCAGTGGTGGCCTTGCCAGCACTGGGCAACTGTTGATGTTCTTGGAGGGCTTTTCCAGCCTTGTTGACTCTGTGACTCCTGCCTGGCTTTGCCGTCCCTGCCACAGGGACATGGATCCTTTGTGGAAAGCTGGAGCTCAGAGGGGTGGAACAACAAATGTTCCCTATGCTCTGAGCTCCAGTAGGGTGAGTTCCTGCCATGTCCTTCCCCAGCTGGGGCTGATGTAGGGGTGTAAAAGGGAGGCTCTGTCAAGGGGGTCAGTGCAGCTCCTGCCCCTGCTGCTGTGTTTGCTGGGCCCTCAGTGTTCCCTTGGTGTTCCCTTGGACCCCAGCACTGAGGAGCCTTGAAGGCAAACATGAGAAATTTCCAACATAATCTTGTCTAAGATGAAACTCCTGTGGCTTTAGCACTGGACTTTGAAGGTCTCAAAGAAGTCAGAGGCCAGGTAGAAAAATCCTATGTCTGAATCAATATTTTTAAGTTTCTCCCCTGTGTTGTGCTCAGCCAGGCCGGGAGTCAGGCCGTTTGTTTCAATTATTAAATACAGATTTATGGGCTGTTGTTTTTGTTGGAAATAGAACCAGACTTGGGACCAGTTTTCTCCTTGCAAATAACTGTGGCTGCAGTCAGTTCATGCAGGTAGAAACATATCAGTTGTGTTTATAAATTCCCAGTTTCCTACTGGTTTTCTCTCTATCTTCATGGCTCTGACCTCTCTTATCAAAATGTAGCAGTCCCACGTCCCTTTTTCTGGGATTATTGTGTTTTACACAGGACTAATCTGCACTTGATGGCTTTTCTTTGGCATGGTCTCAGCAAGCTCTTACAGAACTTCTCAGCAGAGAAAATTCCTGCACTGTGACAGTCCTGGTCAGTCCTGGTTTGATGACAGCCAGGTCTGGTGGCTCCAGAATGGGAACATTTTCACTGGTGTTGATAATAACAATGTGCTTTCACTCCATTCCCTGGGCTGCTGTAACAACTGCTTTGCAGTACCAAGCCTGGAAAGTTTCCTTTTATGTAGATATTCCTCTGTGACTGTTATTGTATAACACCATTTTGATAACAGTTAAAACAGGGATGGCTGAAAAGATGTTTGAAGTGAGGGAGAGTTCAGGTGTTTTGGGTAAAATCTATCTGACAGAGAAAGCTGATAATGTGTGATGTAGTAACACATTAAAAAAGCAAGGACACAAGTCTGCTACTCCTTCCCAGTAATCAGTGGAGCTGCAGTAGGGTGAGTTCTTTCTTTAAAGGTTCTTTTTCTTGTTGACAATACACAGAAAAGGCTGTTGTACATACCTGGTGTTTAATTTTTTTTAATACTCCCCTTTGCCCTGAAGTTGTGAATCTCTTAAACCCCAGCATGAGAAATTACTGAACAGAAGAAAACCAGCAAACCCTTCCCCTCCCCACACCCCTGCCTATACCCACCCCTCCAAAACCTCATGTATTACCTGAGCATCTGGAGCACTGAGCTGAGGGAAACATGGTTTCTAAAGATTTTTTTAAACAAAAAAATCCCTAACTCTAATCTATAACCCCCATTCAGACCTGCCTCTAGGGAGAAACCCACCAATTACTATTTACTTTACCAACCTAGAGTGATTTGTGGGCGTATGGAAGAATTATTTACGGTTTCATGCAGGAAAAACTTTCAGCTCCCTATTTGCCCTTGTAAGTAATGAGTTGCCTCAGGGGATCAAAGGTCAGATTTTGGTTTTAATGCCCACCTCCTTTTAAAAAATAAATAAAGCAATCTATGTGAAAAGAAGAAGAAGGAAAAAAAAACCCTAACAGTCTGAAAAGGCTCTGACTCCTGCTCTGCTTTGATGTTTTAGGTCTGGAAGGGATCATAAATTTGCTGGTGTGAGATAGAGTGATAATAAATGTAGCTTTTAACTGCTGGGTTTTTAGCTCACACAGCATCCATTATCACTGGCAACTGCAAAGGGAATGCATTTTTTTTTCTTGTTGCTCTTTAGCAAGATAAATATTCACCCTGTTATCCACTGATGTCCCAGAAGCTCACATGTAGTCTCTCCTTGTAATCATTCCCCAACAACTTCCATTCTTGGCCCAAATGATCCAGGGGTGTTGGGGTCAGGCTGCCACTTGGCTCAGCATTCCCAGCTCCCTATTGAATGGGTCCTTTTCCAGCAGTTTGAGGTGAGCAGGGGATAGCCAAGGAACAGCTGGAAACAGAAAATTAGTTTGGGGTTCCATGCTGGAGAAGTCTCGAGGTTCCCAAAAGGGCTGGTTGGTTTTAGGACTTTTGCATCTCTGTTGTCCTGTTGGCCTTGTGTGAAACTCATCCCTTGGAGCCCTTCCTGCCTCCTCTTCCTGACAAACCAAGGGACTCTGTGCCCTGTCAGCACCTTTGTGCCAGCCCCAGGGTGTGTAAAGCTCAGACAAGAGGCACTTCTGGAAATTCCTATAAAGTCTGATGGATACGTTGTGCCAGCATGGAGCAGAGCTTCCAACCCAGCAGCCTTAGTCATGTCATGAGATTCTGAAACAACCTTGTTAATAAATGATTTTAGCCACTTAGATGTCTATTAATGTCTTTTTGCTGAATGCCAGCTACCTCATATTTCAACAATTTCCACAAGCCCTTATTGATCATGTATAGATTTGGAATGAATTTTGCCAAATCAGTTTATTATCCCTATATATCTCTTTCTCTCTGCTTTGCTGTATGGAGTAAACAATTCAAGTATTGTTTCTGTTTTCCCTAGATCAGCAATTAGGTCATTTTTACCCAACTCACATACATTATGGATCACTTCTGGTAGGAGTATCATTTATTATTACTTTTTGAAGTTCAAACATAGATTTCTTTCTTTGGTCTGCTGCAAAACTTAATGATTTCCCATATATTCTTTGAGGCCTCCAATCTAAATGAGAATGTCATCCACTCAAAAATCAGAAACTGTTAAAAACCTCTGAGAGTAGAACAGATGCTGGACAGCAGTTTTAAGTAAATAACATTCGGAGGGTGTATTAAAAAACATTGACTGGATCTTTACTAACAATGTAATGCAGGTAATACTGTTATTTATGGTAGCTCTTGCTCTGAGTTCCTTATTTTATGTCTTTATTGAAATTGCATTTATTAGAGGATACCTTTTCTTACTTGGCTATTCTCTTCCAATCATGGAAATAACCCTCTTCTCATAGATTAAAAAAATGTGAGGGAGATGTGCTGTGTAGTCTGAATTCTTCTGCAAAGGAAGCCCTTTGAATCTATTTATTTGTAACTTCCAGAAAAGTGGTGGCAGTTAATTACCATGGCTTTGGAACAATTAACTGCTAATTTGAGTATGTCTGGGTGTAGCTTCTGACAAAATTAATCCACGCACTCAAAGGGTTTTCCTTTAAGGACCAACTTTATTTCTGACTTTATCTTTGGAGCAGACCACAATTTTACTGAGTGCATCATCTTGGGTTTCTGTTCATGTCCTTGAGTATATCCAAGAATCAGTTTGGAATATTGTCTGACCTCATCACAGGGACTTTGGCTGCTTGCCTTGGCCACACTTTTGCTCCTCTCTGGGTGCATGCAGGTGGCCATAGCTGGCACTCTGAGGTGGAGTTTAGCCTGAAAGGGTGAGCCATTTCGTCCCAAAGCTCTCTGGGACAGATGGGATGTATTACCTTGAGACGTGCCTGTGCCATTGGCTCAGCCAAGAGCCTGGAGGATTATCTAGGCTAGACCTCATTTCCTGACTGCTAAAATTAACTGAGATGTATGCTGCTCGGAGCTGCAAGTTTCTATAACTCAAGAAATGTTTTAATGGAAAAGTATGTCTTGGCCATCTGATTTTATTGAAAGAATCTTCTTCAAATTGGCCATTATTGTCAGTTCTCTTTTTCAGTTACCCCTTCTAAGATGGTCCCAGCTTTCTGGGATTCCATATAGGAAAGGGTACATGGTTGTCAAACAGAAAATGGATTGCTCATCCTGTGAGTAATCTCACAGTAAAAAGGAAAGTTGGATTTCAGTGACCACCTGGAACTGAGTCTGGGAAAATATCTCAGCACAACGTGAATTTGAGCTGGACTTCAGTGGTTGTAAGGCTGGGCTTTAGATAAGGTCAGTTCTGGGACTAAAAACATCTGCTTCCCTGAGCTGGATGTTGTCCATACTCCTTGGAATAGGACAGCTACTCATGGGAGATGTTAGCCAAGTTCTGGAATCAGCTCTGCTTGTAAACCCTCTCAGGAAGCTCCTGCTGCTGTCTGGCAATGCTGAACGCTCATGTGGGAGGAAATGAGCAGGGCTGTGTTGAAATGACACCTCAGTGACTGGAATTAGGCAGTAAAATACAGAGAACATGAGGAACTGGAACTGGGTATCCTCAGGTACCTTGCAGTTGCATTTTGAGAGGTGTTTGTATCCATATCTGTGCATCCCAGCTGGAAGTTGGAAAGCATAGCTCAGCAGAGTGAACACAGGGAATCATTATTGCTCTGGAGCCATGATGGTCTAAGGATGTGAGGGGCAGATTTTGTGAGGAGATAATTTTTTTCTGTTATTGATCCCAGTGGAATATTTAGAAAAGCAATCAAAGTTTTGGTTTCATCTCTCTTGAGTCGTTTCCTACTTCAGGCAGACTCACCAAAGCAGGATACTTGCATGTATGTATGTGCTGTCCCAAAAAGGTTTGGAAAAGAATTCTGAGGGTGAAATCCAAAGAATTCCTGACTGACCTTAGGAATGTCACATTAACACTCTGTTTCCTTTTGTTATCAGTGACTAATACCTATTCCCTCCATGAACAAAATAATCTCTGTGGTGTGTTGGATCATTTTAAATGGGGGAGCAGGGATAAGGAAATCTGAACATCAAAGCAGTGGTGAAGGAGGGCTTATCTGTGGAGCAAAGGTGGAATGAACACACACCACTGCATTTGTTGTTATCCTCAAAGTCTGATAATCTGCACCACACTGAGATGCTGTTGGATTTCAGCAGTCAAATAGAGACAGATAGGAAAAAAAACTTCACCCATTTAGCTAATCAGGATTACACCCAGCTAATGGAGAGAGGTTGTTTTCCCCCCTTCCCTATCATCCTGGTCGATTCCAATTGATCCGGGTTCTGCTGAGCGAGAGCAGTCCTTCAAAGTTTATTCTGGTGTCAATTTTTATAGTTTCCCCCGCTGATCAATAGAATGCATAATCATTAAGGCAAAGTTTGTGAAAGCTAATCCTTCAATAGGAGTTTTATGAATGGCTCAGAGTGAGCTTGAAGCATTTGGATGTAAGTGGAACCTTTAATCAGGTGAGTGACAGGAGACAGTCAATAGGATTTGCTGAGATTGGATTCTGATTTTCTATACAGCTCTGCAGAGTGAGCAGGAGAGAGGGAAATGGGGATGGCCAGAGGAACAGACACAGGCTAAAATGGAAGTTTCTGCTCTTTTATTATTTATAAAATGTATTTCCAATATTTTTAAGAAACACTTTGCACTTGCATATCATTTTTCACCTGGAGAGCTCAAATGGGGACATTTGCTGATTAAACACTGCATCATCTTCTTGTGAAGGTGAATAACAATTAGTGCTGCTTTATGCTGTGAGAGCTTCCTGCTCTCTTCCTTGTGCTTCCTTGGTTTTCCAAGCGCAACACCTTTGGAGCTTCTTGGCAAGGTGAAAAAAAGCAGAGGCTGATGGAGTAGGGCGCTGGCAGAGGAAAAGGAATTGTGGAAACAGAATTGCTTTGGGTTTGCCCAATTGGCATGGGGTTTAACTTGGACTTGTTTTTTTTCTTTTTTCACACATCCTAGTCTCTCTGGAAGGATGGGTCTGAACTATGTAAACTAAGAAGAAGAGTAAGGAATTATCTAAAACGGGGAACTGGAAAATCAGAGGATGAGTGGGATGAGCTGTTGCACTGAGTTCATCACTGCCAAAAAGCCCTTGGTGTCAGCCTTAATATCTCTTCTTTTCTCCTTCTCTGCCATTTCAAGTGCAGTGAAATGGGCAGAGCAAACCTGCCAGCAGGACACCTTTTCCAGCAGCAAGAAATATTTTTGCCTGGGCAAATAATTTCTTTTTGCTGAAGGATCTGCCAAGATGAGAAGAAAACAGTCAGGGGAGAATCTGTTTGCACTTGGTCTGTTGATGAATGAAGGGCTGGGTTTTGGTGTTAGCACAAAGACCTGTGTGCAGTTGGACACTCTGAGCATTCCTTAGCTGTCAGGTTGGGCAGTGCTTTGAGGCAGGAAACCAAAACTGCTGAAGAGCAAAGCTGGGCTTTTCATTTGCAGTTTCCAAGAAGAGCAGACTACCAGACATGAATCATGTAAATAGTGGTCAGTGAATTCCTTTGCAGCTGGCAGATTGAGGGGTTGCTGAGAATGTTTGAAAGGGAGTTTAAAGTTGCAGTGAGTTGCCGGCTCTAAACTGATCCAGCTCCATTGGCTCCCCATGCTTTGCATCAGCTGAACATTGTCCTCAGGCTCATCATCTGGCTTTTCCCTCTGATGGTTAAACAAATGTTTCAAAAGTGTATTCTCATTTGGAGGGTTGAACAAAGTTGTCTTGAGCTCCTCGCATTGTACCTGCAGGTGGGCTCAGGGCTGAGGGACCCAGCTCATGATCCTTTGTACATGAAGCTTGAATGTATTGTGCTGCTCATCTTCTGCTATTGTCCCATTGGGAACTTGGTAAAAGTAGGAGTTTTTTATTTTAGCTGAATTTTGTTTCTTTATTTATTGCTGTTTCATAGTCACTGGGGCATTTTGTCATCATGATTGCACAGCAGTATGAGTAGAGAGATAAGAAATAGAGAAATTCTGCTTATGGCAGCACCTTCAGGAGTTCAGAGGAGTCAGACCTATATGGGAAATTCACCACCACTTGCTAAGAAAATAGAACATGCCAGATAAACTCAAGGTGCTGGCCCAGACCTGGAGAAATGGACTGAAATGCTATTGGGTTTCCAGGCACAGACAGGACTATGAGAGCTGTGATGGAGCAGCGCTTCCACTTTGTCCTGATAAGGTTTGAGGGAAGTGTGTGATGAGTGAAAACTCTCTTACCTCACAGAGGAGTTACCATCCAGTGATTGTCGGTAGTTTCACACCTAGACCTGCATCTGAACCCCACTGCTAAAATTCTGGGGTTTGGCATTCTGTGTGAAATGCTTGCAAGCCTCTACCCTGAACTGCTTTTGAGTGACAAAGAGAGAGATGAGGGCAGCTCTGAACTTGGAAATTATTCATTGCTGAGATGTAGTTCAAAGCTTTTGGTCTGACAGGTGCTAACCTTTGATCTGCTAAATGAGAACTTTACCCTATGGAGGGGAGGGAAGGGGAGGAGAAGGGAGGATTAATAAATAGGGGAAGGGGAGGATGACTTAGGAAAGGTCAGTGCTGAGTGCTGAGTTTGTTGCATCAAGCTCAGGTGGAAGGAGATGCTGAGGGGGCTCAGGAAAATACTGTAGATTGTGAGAGTGCTTCAACTTCCATTCCTCCCCCATGCACCTGTCTACCTTCTCCTGGAAGTCCTGGTTTGCTTTGCCAGGGACTGGGAAGGACACTGGCACTTGGGGTCAATGTGTCCCACTCAGCCTGGGCTGTCCCAGCCATCCAACTGTGGAGCACAAATGTGTGTTATGGGCAGCTGTGGCTGGACAGGTTTTGCTGCCAGGGCAGATGGTGACTATGGGAAGGTCACTGGACCTTTTCCTGTCAATCTTGAGTGTAGCTGTGCTGTCCTGCAGCCCACAGAGCCCCTGAGAGTCAGAGAGCAAAGGCAGCTGAGTTAAAATTGCCCTTGGCAGGACAGAGCATCAAAAGTGCTTTCCCAGGGTTATTCCTCCAAGAAATCAGGGGAATTTTATGAGTCTTAGCTCGCCCCAATGCTGCAATGCTGTGTTTATGACACATCAGTTTTTCCTTCTGTTTTTTCATATCTTTCCTTCTGGCTGACCAAGTAGTTTTCCTGCTCCACCAAATGTTCTGCTGGGCTCCTCCAGAGGCTGACAGGGCTCCTCACCAGCACTGCTGGGGTGCTTTCCATGAGTGATGACCCTGTTCCCAGCCTTCCCCACACCCCCTCCCTCTGCCTCCCACTATGCTAAATATTTTAGTACTCGTTGAAATCAATTGAGCCTCATCAATTGGAAATAGAGTGTAAATCACTGGGACTTTTGCATTCACCCCAGAAATCAATTTTCACACATTAGGGCTATTAGCTTATTGAGAAGTGTGTGATAAATGGCTGTGGGCCATGGTGCAGCCACACCTGCCAGCTCTGCATTTTGCATCTCAAGTAGGCTCAGATCAGGGGGATGCCAAGGGGAGGCAGGTCTCAGTGTGGGGTAGGAGACATGAGGCTCATGAGCCAGGCAATCTGTGCCTGGAGATCAATAACTCCACGAGCACTAACTCATCCTCGCCGGGGCTGGCGGCGGCTCGCAGCCAAAGCTGTGGTTAGGCAGCTAAATTTTAATCTTTCACAAAGATGAGTGTAATTTGGGGAGGAAAGGTGAAACATAGATTACAAACATTTAATAAAACTAATGCAGTCGTTTAAAAAAGAAGCTTTTGTGTAAGTCAATATCCTCCTTCCACACAGCAGCTGCAGGTAGGGTGTAGAAGTGCCACCTCCTTCTGTCATGCCAGTGCTCCAGGGAGGGGGGATGCACAGTTCATTTCCAGCTGTGATACAGGGATAACTGGGATTTCCAGTCTCTCTCTGTAATTCCTTCCTATCCCCTTGATTTCTTAGACTGGCAGCTAATTATCTTCTTGCTGAACGAGTCTGGGAGAGGCGAGGGATCTGGTGGCCTTGGCCAGTGCCCAGCAAGTCCTTCTGTGGCCATGTGGAAGATCTTGGTCTGTATTTAAAACATAACTAATTCTTCTCAGTTACCAGTGCCAGTCCAAACCATGGGTGACTCCAGGGCCTTGGAGGCTCTCCAGGGCTGCACTCCATGTTCATGTGCTGTGTAGTTTGGCATTTTACACATGTGAGCCACCCCTGGAGCTGTGGCAGTCATGCATAAGTAGGGCAGTCTCTTTGCCTACAGATCTCATCCCAGTTCTTCTCCTAAAAACTTCTCCTAAAAAACCATATATTTCCCAATATTGAATATTTGTCTGTACAACAGGAAAAAAAAGGATCCCGGAGCACTTGGATGAGTTGTGCAATGTCAGGAGCAATTGATTTTCTTGCTGTGCAGTGGATGCTGGGCTCGTGTACCCCTGTCATTCCAGGAATAAAACTCTGAGTTATTTGAAGGGACTCAGGAGATCAATTTCATCAAAGGTTCTTTCCCAAGATGAGCAGTGTGGGCTTAGAGGCAAAGCTCCTTCCTGTGAACATCTGGAAAGGAGTGAGTGGGATGCTTCTAAGGCTGTCCACTTTGGAAGCCCAGGCCAGTGGTGCAATAGGGGGTTTCCTTGCCCAGACACTAGAGATGTGCTGTGGCCTGACTTGTTTTACTGAGCGTGCTGCTGGATGGACTTGAATTGCATCAGGAGCATCCCAAGGACAGGCAGCAGGAGAGCCAGCACAGGGAAAAAGATTTCCAGGAGGAAGTTCTTGGCAAACACTTGGAGGTAGCTTTGATCCACCCCTAGGATCCTCTGTTTTGATGCTGCTAATTTATCACTCCGTGTGCCTCTTCCCGTCTTGCCTGTTTGCAAACTGAGGGACTGAGAGTCCTGACTCACTTTGGGATGATCTTTGCTGGCCAGCTGGGAGCAGGAAGCAATGACCTGCTCTCCAAAGAGTGCCAGCGAGGTTTGGCAGCTCTCACAGCAGCACAGACAGCTGGCTTTAAAATGTTCACACCTAAAAGCTCCTGGGTTTTATTCAGCCACATTGCTGGAACATTTTCCAGTTGCTCCATCCAAAATTTTGCCTTTCTTCTTCCTTACAAGTTTCATAAGGAGCAGCACCCCCCGTGCTGTGCAGACCTGCTGGGTAAGGTTATTCCCAGGATCTGGAGCTTGAGGCCGGCCGGCTGCCATCAGGACTCCCGGGCAGGGGCTGCATTGCTTCTCTGACAGTCCTGGGCTCTCACCCTCAGCTAATTACTTTGATCCTTTACACTTTGTAAAAATTCTTACGACACAAAATAAGTCCCCCCTGGCTTTAACCTTGTGACCTGACCGGCCCTTGTAAAAGGGAGGGAGAAAACGCAGTCGTGCACGCCCAAACACACGCACCCACCCCTGTGCCTGCATCCACATCCCCACAAACTGCCTGAAGCCTGGGGCTTTAATAGTTTCCTCCCAGGACTCCCACAAAAAGGCAAATAAAACTCCTTTTACAAGATAGCAGAGCAGCATGAAGGATCAACTTCACCAACAACAAGTTCTTTTTTCAGTTCATTTGTTTTAAACCTCCTTTTCTTGCAGATTTTGATCCTCTGAGTGCCTCTCTCCTTCCATCACCATCCCTCTTGCCTGCCCTGCTGCCAACAGTTTAATGGCTAAAGCAAGCAGGGTAATTTTTCAGGATCTGCTTGTTCACAGGGAGTACCTGTGTGTGAACACATACTTTTAAATTCCCTTTTCACAAATAGGGAATGTTTCTTCTTTCTTCTTCATGGAACCCAGCTAAGAAAAGAAATGCAGAGGCAAGAGAGGGAAAACCATTATATTTATGAAGGGCAGTTAAATAGAGCAGAGATCTGTGAGGTAGCTGAGGAGAGATACAATACAGGTCTATAAAATCATAAGTGGTCTGGAAAAATAAAGAGGTTGTTACTCTTTTACTTTGGTTAGTACAAAAAGCAGATTCAGTTCTTCACATAAAGTGTATGTCCCTTTCACTGGGCTGGGGAAGCGTTTCAGAGAATGGCAACTTGGTGAACAGCAGAAAGAAATCTAATGTATGGTTTAGATTAAGGATGGGGAAGCAAATTTGTATCTTGCTCCCTTACTGGCTGACTTGTATTTATAAAACTTGCAGACACTTAATAATCTTGAGACTTCTTTCTCGCTGACATATTTGGTGAAGAATGCTCAACATATTCTGAAGATGCCATAAACCAGAATCTAGTGCAAGCTGCACACACATCAGGATTCAGGAGCCTTGCCTCTTTAGTAAAACAGAGTAAAAAATAAAACCCCTAATTTGCCAACAAAACCCACATTTGGATGCCTTTATCATTTCCTCAGTTAAGCCAAACCCAAACTGTTTGAAAGCTTTTAGGCTTTCATTGGTTTCTCCCTTCTTTCTAGTACTTTTTATTTCCCATGTTTGAATTAGAACTGGTACTAGAAGGAGTCCAGGAATAAAATCCTGCAGTCTGTTCTTCCTAACACATCATCTGGATCTGCATAGGCAAAAAATCTCTAGACTCAGATGGAACCAAGGGTGTAATTTCATGTTTTCTGGGAGCCAGAAAATGGATTCTGGAAACATTGAGGGGAAAAGCACCCCAGCCTTTTGGTGGAAGGTCTGCAGTGCCTGTACTGCTCCATTTGCTGGACATAAGAGTCTTGGATCCAAGGCTCAAGACAGGGAGTGAAACTTCCATGCCATGGGTGAGGATTGCTGTGGAGGCAGTACCTGCACAGAAACATGGTGTGTATGTTCTTTAATGAGAAAAAATCTTGCACTGTGATTGTGGGCCATTTCTCCAAGTCTGTTTGGCAGTTCTAGCCCTGAAATAAAAACAGAGGCTGCTTTTATCTCCCCATATGAAGTCCCTGTGTGTCTTTTCTCCTCTTGCACCCCTCAGGGTGAGGCACAGCCACAGAATCTGGTGAAGATCTGTGGAAGCCATTCAGCAGATAGTGGCATAATTAGGAAATGTGCGCGTCTGAAGCCAAGGTGGATTTTGCTGATTGCTTGGGCATTAAGGCTTTGAGATCAAAAGCGTGACTGAGAGATTATGAAGGATCCAGGAGGAATCTTGGTAGGATTTTCACACTCATCCCCCTGCCTTTATTTGAAGAGGATAATTATTTGTATGGGGAGCTCCCTGGACTAGGATCTCACTTGTTTGTCTGTGTTTGTACAGCAGCTACCACAGAGAGCCCTTGCTGCTTGCTTGGGAATCTTTGGGATTCTTGCACTGTGCTTTGCTGATGCTCAGGGAAGAATCTATTCCTGTAACAGAAAAAGAAGAATCCTCCCCAGCACCCTTCCCCTGTGAGAGATTCTTGGTGAGGGTTTTCTCATTCCCTCCAGGTCTGTGAGCGTGATTTTATCCCATCAAGGGGGATTTGAACTCCCCAGTGCTGAGTTTTTCCTGTTTTTGTCTGGGTCAGCATCCCACACACAAGAGCCTGAGTGGAGCCACTTCCAGACTCAGTCTCTGTAGGGTGCTGACCATGCCAGAGCTCTGACCACAGCCAAATTCTAGTCCAGGGCTCTGAGCTGGTCTCTCTTTCCCCAAGTTGCCTGTCTGTACTAAATACTGGGGCAGCTCTCTAAAATACTGAAGGAACAAAGCATGCAAGGCAGTAAAATGAGGCAATTAAACCTATAAAACCAGGGTTTACAAGGGAATTTATAGTGTCAGAGGCTTTTTATAGCTTTTTTAGATTAGTTTAAATAAAAAAGGGGGAGAGAGAAAGAGAGAGAGAGAAAAAGAGGACCTGAAACTTGAGGAGACTTAAAAGTTCAGAGAGAGGCTTTTAGGAAGAACAGAGGGGTAATAATTAGAGGCACATTTTCCATTTCACTGTCTTTGCAAATTGAAATTAAAGAAGGGGGGGGGGGGAGCATGCACAGAACAACAGGCAGTTTACATTGCTCCCTCTTCCTCCTGGTAGCTTTTGATTTTTCTATTTCTGTTCTTTTGCTTCTGGCTGGGTGAGAGCATCTCATCACCTGGGCAAAGAGACGAAAGGGAAAAAGTAATCTCAGGCCAGGTGAAGTTTAGCTTTGGTTATTTCCCCTCCTGCAGTGCCTGCTCACTGGTTCAGTGTGCCTTGCAGATCTGGGAGCTCATGTTCAAGAGGTGAAATGGAGCCAGCACCTGATTAAAGCAAATTTGGCCAGGGGAGACAATGGACCCTGTGTTTTAAAGGGCTTTTATTGCTTTAGTTCCTCCAGCTTCCCTTGGCATTCCACAAACACAGCATGCACACACCAGGAGATGAGACTGCCTTGGGAGTGTCTAATCAGAGCCTTTCTTGGCTTTTGTCTGCTTCTGTGTGAACTAAGGAAAAGGTGATTCACATCTCCCAAATCCTGCATCCTTCTCTGTGGAAGCACCTCAGCTACAGAACACACAGTGCTCAAAAGGGGTGCAAGTCAACCAGCATTTCTGGGCCTCTCTGTGTCCCATGCAGTTCCTCAGAGTAGATCCTTGAAGAGGCCAAAGACTGCTGTCCTGAGCTCCAGGGTTGTGGTTCTGCTTTTTGCTTTGTTTCCTGCTATCAGTTTTGGTCCCTCTAGAAGTGGCCCCAGAGTTGGTGCTCTGTGATGGCAGAAGGGAACAGTCTCACCTCATATATGTGGCCATTTCTTTTTTACATAAAGAGGAAATGTCTGCTGGAAATCTTGTCATCATTACTATCTCATTTATAACATTAGGAAAATTATCCTTTCCGTGGTGTTTGTAGGGTATTTTCCAAACCAGGGATCTTGGAATCTGGAATACTTTGCTCCATTCATTCTCTTTTTTCTGTATGTAATAGTTTACTTTGAGAGAGTGTAGATCCTGGTTGGTTGCTAGAATGTGCAATTAGTAAATTACTAATTAACCATAGCAATTCATCATCCTGCTGCTGTGCAGTTTTTTATGTAACCCTGTCTGTTCTCTAAGGCAATATAGGTAAAGGACTCATCCTTTGAAAAATAAACTTACAGGGAATAGGAGCCAGCAGCCTGTGTTCCAGATCAGCTTGAGCACCTGAGTGTGATATTTCTGCTGCTGAGGAGGGTGACAGAGAGAAGGGTTCCACCACCCCCAGGTGGGCTCTGCAGCAAAAAGGGAGTTTGCTCATTATAATCTTCACTTCATCTGAGCTGAATTGTTCCTTTTGTAACAATACAAAATACAGGGTGAAAGGTGAGCAGGAGAGACAAAACCTGAAAGGAGTGAGGATGTGTGACAGCCATAGAGAAGGTTCAGTACGGGAGGAGGAGTAAATTCGGATCTGAGATGGGCACAAACAGCTCCAAAGTGCTTTTCTGACCAACTTGTAAAAGGTATGAACAGTTCTAAACTGCATGTCCACACACCTTCCTGCCTGAAAGGAGGTTAAAAATGAAGCACAATGAGGCAAAATTTCCCATTTCTGATCCCATAGACATGGGGTAATTATCTTCATTGGAGATGTTACCATTTTACAGTGAGATTGGAGTCAAGCCCAGCGTTCTTGAAGCAGCGCTTGAGTTTTTAAAGTCTGTAAATGTGTGTTATTGCAGTCACATGATAAATAGTTCTGAAATCAATAGAGAAAGCTATTAAAAATGTGGGTTTTTTCTCTGTCTAGTATGGTACATTAAGATACATGTATCATCCTACAGTCTCTTTTCTTCTCCATATATGTGTGTAGGGCTGGAAATTTTAGAGTACTCAGCGTTGGTCAAACTGTCCCCAATGGAAAATACAGCACTGACCTCAAATAGCATCACATTTTAGGGCAGTGATGAGTGATTTCTAAAATGCTACCATTAAGTATATATATTGAAAGAGAAATCACTCAAGGAAGAATGAGTCTGACTTGATCCTGAAGTTCTTTTTGGGAAATGGTGATGAGAGGGAGCTCTGGCTGGGCAAGGCTCTCTGTTTGGCTCATCCCAGTCTAACACTGGTTTGGCATTTCTATTGAGATTTCCCACCTGGGATTTATTTTTTGCAGTCTGAAGAGCTCAAGGAAGAAAGTGAGCCTGGAATGACTTGTTTGCATCTTCTATGTTATCAAATGCATCAAGAAACAAAGACCTGGCTGTGTGAAGCTCTCAGAAGAACAGGACAAAAAAAAGCCTCACATTTGCTAGTTGCTAAATGTAACTTTGAGTAAGCACTGGAGTCAAACAAACAACTTATATGAGTGAGAAATTCCATCTGCTATCACTAGTCTTATAGATCTTTCTGTTCTCTGATCCTTCAGTATTTTAAATGACATCTAATGGACCATAATGTCCAAAACAATCAATGCTATTCAAGCTCCATAGCCCTTGCTGCAGGTGTGGGCTGTCCCAGCACAGTGGGCTTGAAGCTAGAGCCCCAGCTCCTTTCAGTCTATGTCAGCACTTCACAGCTTGCTCAGGACCTGGTCCTAGAGAAAAGTCAGCAAATTATTCTGGTCTACACTAAAAAAAGCTCCTTGGTTGATCCCATTGGAATGCAGAGCCACTGTGCTGCTTCAGTGCTTGGAGAAGAGACTGTTCCTAAACCTAAGCCTGCTCAGAGCTCAGGAGAGAGGTGATCACACTCCATGAGAACAAGAAGGAGCTAGCAGGGGAAATGAAGCCTGTTCGTTGTGCTTGTTTAGTCTTCCCTGCACAGTTTGCAATGGCAGTGCTGCCAGGGCTCCTTGTTGGGAGCGCAGCTCCTCCTGGCAGGAGCATCCAAGCCCGGCGGGCTGAGATCCCACAGGCGGCATCGATGCTGAGCAGCATCCCAGAGCCAGAGAGGTGCTGGCTGTGCTGCTGCCTGGCAGTCTGTCTGTCCCACTTGTAGTGTGTACCTGGCTGTGCTGCTGCCTGTCTGTCTGTCTGTCCCCACCCTCGGTGTGTACCTGGCTGTGCTGCTGCCTGGCGGTCTGTCTGTCCCCTCTCTTGGCCAGGACACTCCGTGGTTGGCCTGAGAGCCTCATGGTCTGTCTCTGCCTCTCTTCGTTTCGTTTTCTTGGCTCCATAAGTTAGATCAAATGTCTTTAAAGAGCTCAATGTGAATGATGGAGATTATAATTCCATCTTGGGAGCTGTGATGACTCGAGCTTGGTTCTTGTGGTTTATGATGTCACCAGGACCCATCGATGGAGTCGTAGCCCCATTATTCACCATTGCCCTGTTATTTATTCTGTGCAATAAATGGCTGCAGTTTAATCACCAGAGTAAATTGCTGAAGCATCTTGGTGGAAATTGTGATGCTACTGTAGTGGTTTCTATGGCAACGGCCATGCCATCAGGGAGGCTGATCCAGAGGGAACCAGCAACACTGAGCACCCAGAGGAACAGGAGTGAGCACCAGCCTCCAGAGGGGGACCTGGGGACAAGTCCAGACACACCCTCAGAGGGGAAAAATCCATGAACAGCTGCTAATGGATATCACATGTAGGCTCTGGAAAACTGGGATGCAGATCTCACCAGCCTTGACAGACTTGTAACATTGATTTCATGCAGAGAGATTTTCAGGAAAAACTCCCAACTACTCTGTAGAGATGGAAAGCAAAGCTATCTTTCCCACATAGTTTTATTTTGTTTAGGCCTTTTTGTTTGTTTTTTTTTTCCCTTCTCCAGTTCAGGTAGGAAAAAAGGACTGAGGACACTTGAACCAAATGGTTCAGAACTTTCAACAATTAAAATTTGTGTTTGGTTTTAGTGTAGGCAACAGAAAGAGAAGACTTACCTGCACTGTCTTAATTCTTGTTGCCTTGTGACCTTGTATCTCTTGCCTTAAAAGGCCTGGTCAGATCCTGGGTTTTAGTGGTGGTGGGGCATAATGTTCATTGATAGTACATAAAGTTCCTTCTTTTTGGCAAAATAGATTTGCCAACATATTTAATGCCTGATGGTTGTGGATATGCAGTTGGCATTGGAATAAACATAGGGCTGGGATGTAGTATCATAATAGAACCTTATTATAACATAATTATTATTTATTCTTTCTTAGTGAAGGGATATTTATGACATGGTTTTGCTTTCCATATCTTAAGTTTCCATTCAAGCCCCAGATTTTCTGGATTTCTTTCTTTTTTACTCTTTCTTCCTCCTCAAAATGTAAAATCAAAGCTTTAACTAAAACCTCTCTGTTTTTTGATTTTAAGATAAAGGCAAGACACTTAAATTTCTCTCCTTTCCTTTCTCCTTTATTCCTTCCTACTTTATTAATTCATTCATTTTTCTCCATGGGAAAAATATAAGTTAAAGCCTTCTCTGTCCATCCTCTTTCAACACCTTAGGAATGCCTGCAGTGCTCAGCTCTTTTTTCTCATTTCCCCAGCTGAGCAGCCCTGGAGAAGTACCCCAGCACATGGTATCAGTGCCCTGACAGTCTGCTGCTTATGGGAAATGTCATTTTACAATGTAACTTTTTTTTTTTTAAACCTCAAACTTTATGATTTTCTACAAGGATTCATTGTTTTAAGCCATGGAACCAACATGTGTTTCTTGAGATATCACTTACCTTTAGTAGCAGTTGAGTTTTGGTCACCAGGCTGGGCTGTCTCTGGATTGCTGCATTTATTCTGTTCTGGTAACCTGATACAGCCCAGCCAGGGAAGAACAGAAAGAAAAGTCTTTTAATTTATGGTAGGTCTCAGTTCTAATCATGTAGTTGTGTAGACTTTGGCTTTATCGTGAATCATTTTTAATGACAGTTGAGGAGAAAAGAATTGAAAAGCAAATCTTACCTTTCTCATCACTGACAGCTTTTCATACCAGATCAGACTTTTTTATGGCACAGCCTTGCAGTGAGAGTAGGATGCAAAGGAAGGGCTGGACCCAAGGGCTGCCCAGCAGCAGAGAACGGAGCCTTTTCTTGTCTAGCACAAGACAGGCCTTTGCAGAAGCAATTTCAGAGCTCTCTGTAAATAAAGAGCAATTTTTCACCTTGTGGGTTCCTAAACATTGTTTGTGGAGTCTCCATAAGGAAACTGGTGTTTCCTTGTAGGAGACTTGATGTTATTGGTCACCTTTCAGAAGACCCTTAGAAGTATTCTAGGAAAATCCCTGGACACAAGGGTGATAAATGTTGATGGCAGAAGCCCTCATGGACTTGAATGCAGCCAGACAGACACTGCTTCCCTGCAGTGAGCCTGGTGACATCTGTGTATGATCAGTCAGGAGCCTTGGGATCACCAGGTACAGCCCCAAGGCTGCCAGAGCTCCAGAAACATTTAGACAATGCCCTTGGCACAGGGTGGGATTGTTGGGTGTCTGTGCAGGGCCAGGGGCTGGACTGGGTGATCCCTGTGGAGCCCTTCCCACTCAGGATATTCTGTGATTCTCTTCTATTGTATGATCCTATGTGCTTTGGAGTCTGTGCTATTGGTCAGAAAAGAAAATTATCTGAGGAAATTGCTGGTTTGACATCATCTTGCCAAGAGAGCTGATTTCAAGGGTCATGCTCCTTCAGCAGAGCCTATGACTGTGCACTCAGGAATCACAAAGCAGGAGTTTAGTGCTGATCCCCTGAGCAGGGGCAGGAGGAGGCACTGCCGGGGCTGTTGAGGTGGTGCCCAGCAGGGTTAATAGGGAGATGCTCTCTCTGTAATTGGATACTGGCAGGATCCTGCAGTGTGTCTTCGTCGCTACTTCCCATCAGCACTAATGTGGCTTTCTGAAAGCTCATCCCTTTTCCTGGCATGGCCACTCTTCACTGGGGCGCTTGTTAACTCCCCCACCTTCGTGTGCTTTGACCTGCCATGCTCTGAGTGTGCCAAGATCCTGTGCCAGGCTGGAGCTTTTCAGTGCTCCTGAAACAAACCCCAGACATTTCTTGGAGGCTGAGGGAGCAATGAGAAACCTGCATGGTATAAATCCCACATAACCATGGGCTTCAAATGGCTTCTGTCATCCTTGTGTTTCCTCCATGACCTCCAACTTTCTCCTGTATGGAAACATTTTCAACTTAGGTTGGCTACACACTGCGTTCTTTCTGACACATTTTGACAAATTCAGTTTGATTTTGCCCTTGAGGTCTTTCTAGGCTTAATTTTATGGTTGTGGAAGGTCATCAAAAGGGTAGTGCTATTTAAAGACCAAATTGTGTCACATTTACTCACGGGACTGGTAACTCCTCCTCTTGAAGATGTCCATTCATTTCAATGGAACTACACCCGGAGTAAATGGCACCCGTTGTAAGAAGAGGCTCTGGGGCCTGTCTTACTCCTCCAACTGGACTACTCAGAGAGTAAAAGTCAAGTCCTTGGCCTCAACATTGGTTCTCCAGCCCCTGCTGTTCTGAGGTGGTTTTTTGGCCCCCTCTAGTGACTCCCCACATGGATTTATGAGTGAGATCCAACCTTGCTGTGATCAGAAATGGCCATTTCCACCCCGACCGTAAATGGCTTCAATTTTAGAAGTGGCATTCCAAATCCTGACATACCAAGTTTGTTCCCCTTTGCTCACAACATTCTCAGGAGCTTCCCATTCCCAGCTTATTGGAGCATCTTGCAGTGTTGGAAAGTGTTCTCAGTGGTTGAAGGAGAGTCAAACCACACAGCTGTTGATGTGGTGGCATGGCCATGGTTACACTCCCACAGCCCAAAGGTTCACCTTCTTTAGGGGAAGCAGGAGTTAAGTTTAGAGGTTTTGGTGTTACAGCTGCACTACCAAGGAAACAGCCATGGGTTGAATCATACAATCATCCAGGTTGGAAAAGCCCACTGAGATCATCAGGTCCAACCACTGCAGGCCTGCCACTAACCCATGTCCCCAAGTGCCACATCCATGTGTTTTTGAACATTTCCCGGGATGGTGATTCCACCACTGCCCTGATCAGACTGCTCAGTCTCTAACCACCCTTTCAAGGAAGAAATTTCTCTCGATATCCAACCCGAACCTCCTCTGGAACAACTTGAGGCCGTTCCCTCTCCTCCTGTTCCCTGGGAGCAGAGCCCGACCCCCCGGCTGTCCCCTCCTGTCAGGGAGCTGTGCAGAGCCAGAAGGGCCCCCCTGAGCCTCCTTTTCTCCAGGCTGAGCCCCTTTCCCAGCTCCCTCAGCTGCTCTTCCATGGTCTGGAATTTATGACCTTCTACTGAATTACAGTGAAACCTGGAGTGTCACTTGGAGTTGATACTGAGAAGGCATTTTTCAAAGCCTTTCTTTTTCTTATTCTTTTTATACTACTGGAACCACAAAAGGGAATTTGATTTAAAATATGAGTTAGAAACTTTATACTCCTTATGGCTCTGTGTTCTGGAGAAGCAGATACTTATCACATGCCTGTGTCCTTGGGGGAGTGTGCAAGGAGCTTTTGGAATAGTTTTCTACTTTTTGGCTAATGGGAAGTGGGGCAATTACTTATTCCAAGAAGCTGGAAACAGGCTGACAGCCTGGGGGCAGACCTGAAAGCACTGTAACACTTTAGGCTTTAGATGCTCTGAGATCTTTTAGAAATAAATGCCTTGATCTTTTAGTGCCCTGGTAAATAATTTATTCTGATCACCTGCTTACAAATTCCTCCTCACCGATCCTGTGGGATAGAATGATCTGGGTATGCAGCTCCCAGAGCTCCAGCAGGTGAACTTCAGCCGGGCCCCCAAAGCACCTGGCAAAGCTCCTCACTTGGGAGCAGCCTCAGTCAAGGCAGGGCTGAAATTCAAATTCCTCTGACAAACGGTGTCTGGAACTGAAGGTTTTGGATGGGATTTTTTCCCTCTCAGGTTGCAGGCTGCAGTCAGGACACGCTTTCATCCTTCCTCCCACCGTGTGCCTTGCTGCTCCTTGACAATCTGTTTCAATTCCCCTTCACTCCAGCATGACCAGGTTCCCCCAGGTTACCCAGTGATTCATCTCTGTGGAATTTGGGTGCGCTGCTTCTCTACTCCTACCCAGATTGGCAAGAGGGTTATTAAAGCATCAGAGATTAACCAGAACCTCTTTTGGTGACTATTTAGGCTAAGAGCACTTGATGCCAAGTGTTATTTTACATGTGCATTCTGACACCAGACTTCACTACTGCACCTCCCATTCCTCTATATGCAGGGGTTAGAACACCTTTTCCAACTACAATCACATTAGAGGATCCCTGATGCTTTGGGAATGTACATGGGGAATGACTTCAAGTGGAAGCGTGTTTGGATTGTCCTATTTCTATTTCTGAAGCCCTCTCAAGGAAGCTCGCTCTCTCTTCTCACCCCATCGCTTCCGATGGGGCCGAGTCATTGCATTCTGTGTGCGCACAATGACACCTCAGAGAGACTTGGACTGTTCTCTTGTCTCACTTCCACTCTCTTCCAGGCTGGATGCACACCCTGGAGGTATGTGGTTTGTCTCAAGATATAAGACTTCCCCCCTCAGAAACTACATTACTTCAACAAGCCACAAAGGGCTGGCAAGAGAGAGAAGGATGCTCATGTTAGTGCAGCTTTCCCCTGGGATCTCTTCTGCAGACTCCATGCAGCTGGAAACAGACCCTGCTGCTCCTGAATCCCCTGTGTGCACAGGCACACATTGCCTCATGCAGCATTTCACTGATGTGTGGGTACAAACACTCACAGATGCACAAATACCTTCCCTTTGTTGTCCTCCTGCACAAATGTAGAGGCAGGAATTCTCTGGGTGCACACGAACACCGCTCCCTGCAGATGCCAACCTGCTCTGGCACATGGCTGCAGCAGTGTCCCAGGGTGCCTGGGCCTTCTCCCCTGGCATGTATGGACACATTTACACACCCTGCCAAGGTGTTGCTGAAATTGGTGGGAGACTTGAGTAAATGGAGCCTGAAGGGACCTCTGGAGTATTAGTCCAACCACTGTCCCAGGCAGGCTCGCCCTGAATTCAGAAAAGGTTGCTCAGGGCTGTGTCCCGTCAGCCCAGTCCAGTCCAGTCCAGATGTTTAAAACCTCCCGAGGCAGAGATGTGATAGCCCAGTTTTTTTCCTTATGTTCAGACAGAACCTTCACTCTTTCAATGCTTATCCTCTCTTTTGACCCCTAATTTGTCTTTCTCTCCCCTGCACAACACCTGAGCAAAGAGCCTGGGTGTATTTCCCTATGCCTGCCATGGTATGAAGAAGGCTGTAGCTGTCCCTAAAATTCGAACAGGGTGGACAAACTCCCTTCCCTCAGGCTATCTCCATGGATCTGTCCTCCAGGGTTCTGACCACTGTCTTGATGGCTCCCTGTTGGATTTGTTCAGGTTTATCAGCACTTTCCTTTTACTTCTGACTTCACACTTGGTATGGACCAGCTGTGGTCTAACAACTCACAGAGGGATAATTGTGTCCATTGACCTGCTGTACAGGTGAGTTTGCTGTGAGCTTTCCTTGCTGCCAGGTGCCTGTCAGGTGCTCTTGTCTGGAATTGGACTGATAACAAATTCTGTTCTCCAGGCTGAAAATACTGTCCATGTTCATGGTTAGGGTTGCAGACTGTGTACACCTGTGTCAGGATATACCTCTGTCATTGTGCAGTTTGCCCAAACAGTCACACAAGTGAATTTTGGAATGAGCACTCACTAATTTGGGGAGCAATGCATGCTTAAATTTCAGGGGGCAAATCCAGATTTTCCTGCTGAAGTCAAAAGTGTAAGCAACACAATTGCCACTGAGCACGCTGCCTCTGAGTGACAGTTTGAGTGCAGGGGGGTGATTGGCTTTGGCTGAGCTCTCTGCTGCTCTGAAAAGAGCAGTCGATGCCCTTGACTAGCAAGTGCCACATGAGTGATAATGGCCAGAGGCCTGGTCACTTTTCTCAGCCAGCCCCTGTGGGTTTGGGTCTGGCCAGCAGAAACCAGACTGCTTTGGAGACAAGCATCCCTAGGAAATTTGTGTT
Source organism: Zonotrichia leucophrys gambelii (assembly GCF_028769735.1). NCBI lineage: Eukaryota > Metazoa > Chordata > Aves > Passeriformes > Passerellidae > Zonotrichia > Zonotrichia leucophrys. The sequence goes on from NC_088185.1 coordinate 9,119,036, forward strand.
GCTGCTCTATAGCAACTTAAATTGTAAGCCTCTCATCTGTCTCAGAGAGCATAGAATAAACTGTGGCCCTGGGGACATCTGCAGGTTCCTGGGTGCTGTTTGTGCTGTGGATCCTGGTGTAGGGTGAGGATGGGTTATGCTGCTGTTGGCAGGGGGAAAATCTGGGAGAGCTGAGGCTGCTCACACGTCTGTGTGGGTGCAGCTGTTGGTGAATGCTCATGTTCACGTCGGAGCTGTCTGGGGCAGAAAGGTGCGTGTGGCACTGCAGAGGTGTGTGTTATTCTCACATCCCTGCTGGCTGCAAACAATGTCATGTCCCTACCTGGACTGCAACATGACATACACCTTAAAAACAGCAGCAACATCAAGCTCCAGAGCCACGGGAGAAGGCAGAGCTGCTCTTTTTGCTCATCAGTTAGGAAACCCTGCCAGCCCCTGCAAAGCATGCTGGGACCCAAACTGGCTTTTGGACTGGGACTGAGAGAGTGAGAGAGAAGCAGTAATTTGTTTGCCATTGCCCTCAAGCCAGGAAATCCAAACCTCAAGCATTTCCCAGGCCACAGCACACTGGAGTGGAGAGAGAGTGTCAGGGAATGGCTCACACATCCCGACAGGAGCGCACGCACACGCGCGCACACACGCACGGAGACGGCGCCGGGGAAGGGGGATTGTTCCAGCACCACTGCGGTTAAGATGCTGAGACAATCTCGAGTTTTCAGGCCATAGCTGTCAGGATGCTTTGGTATATTCATCACCCCCCACTCCATGGTGATAAAAATTTACACAGCCAACGAAACGAAGATTAATTTCATGTGAAAAGCTGACAGAATGGCCCATGTCATTGCTTTATTTGTGCCAGCACTCAGTAACTCGGCGCAAGTTCCATTGAGGTGGCAGACACCCCGTCCCCTTGAGCCATCTCATCTCCTCTCTAATGATGCCACCGTTTTGACAAAACCAAGCAACACAGCCGGTATGTGCGAATTTGGAATTAATTTTCTTCAGAAAGGTCAAGTATGTTAATGAGCTTTTGGCTGCCTGTGTTTTCTCTCTTGGGTTTTTTCCCCTGTTAATGGGGGAAGAATGGGAAAAAAAGAAAGGGGAGAAATAATTACAGAAATAAAAGTGAAGGAAGGAGGAAAAGAAGGAAGCTGTGAGGGTTTGGAAGAGGCAGGATTCAGTGTAGCTTTTCATGGGTTCTTCTTTTCCAGGGCTGAGGCAGACTAATTGTATCAGCTCAAGCCTGTGCAGTTTGCTTGGAGCTGTTGAGGGAGGCCAGGGATGTCATGGATTGTGGAGTTGGTGTAACCTGGCACAGAGGAGGTGGATTGCACCTCCTTTGCACTTGAGGACTGATGGCAGCTGTGTGTGCTGGCAGCTGCCTTTGTTTTCCATCCCAGAATGGCTGAGCTCAGCTCAGCACGGGGCTCTCTGTGCTGGAGGAGTGGAGAGCAAAGGCAGGTGAAGGAGAGAAAGAGTTCATGGGCTGCAGCTCTTGTGGCTGTTATGAAAGGAAGCTGAAAGAGAGCTCAGCACCCTGGGAGAAAGTCATAGTCCCCTAATTCATCCAGCTTAGAAACAGGACAAATAGGCAGTTTCCAGAGAGGTTGTCCCCCCATGTGACTGGCACAAGAAGTTTGAGCTAAGTGTGATGCCAATCACCTCTCATCAATGTATTCACCAAACTCCTGCCTTTATTTGTGTCAGTGAGAATTTGCCAATTTGTGGCATCCTGGTGGCAGGAGCTGCCTGGATTTCTCCAGGGGCTGGATGATGATCAGTGGGAGAAAAGGTGGTGAAAACAGCAGATGCTGTGTCAGGGCATGAGAGAGTGAAGCTGGACTTTGTCAGACATAAGCCATACTCACCTGGATAGGACATTTAGGGTAGGATTCATCTCACCTAATTTTAGTCTTCTTAAACAAAATATCCGGACTAAGTTAATTGTCTAAATTTCCCTTCTTGTTAATGGAGAACAGTAAGGAGGAACACGTATCCCACCTAATTTAAGATGAGAGAAATTCCTTTCTGGCAAGGACTTTCTTTCTCATTGAATATAAAGTGAATTTAAACAATTAGTTTGGACTGAATCCCTACCTTGAAGAGGCTTAAAATTATGGGGTGTGATTTCCTCCTTATTCTCTTCTCCCTGCTCCCATTCTGGCTCTTATTCCCTATGTAGTCCAATCCAGCAGGCAGAGGAAATCCAGCAGGGCTCCCTGTGCCTGTATTGGCAGGGCTGGATCAATGCTTTCACTCCAGCTTGCCCAGGCTGGCTCCAAGTTATCCCCTGCTGTGGCAATCCAGCCTCTGGCTGTGATGTGGTCCTGCCTGCCTTGCTTTGCTGGAGGCAGCCCAGCACACAGATCCTGGGCATTGTCCAAAAAGCCTGTGTTGACTTTGGAGGGCGCATTTTACCATCCTGGCTATGGTGCAAGGAGAAATGATGTGGGATGTAACAGTGCCAGTGCCATGTGTGACATATTTCAGGGTGTCCTTAAGGAGGAATTTTCCTTAGTTTCACACCTCTCTCAGCTGTGTTGTGTGGGTCCCTGTGCATGTTGGATCCTTGTGTGTTCCCCACATGAGTCACTCCTGGCTGGGACATGGATTTCAAAAGCACACAAGTCACCAAACTTAATGATTTTCAGCTGACTCCAAGCATTGTCCTAAACATGGAATTCCTACCCATAAATCAATGTGCTGCCCACACTCTTCCCCTCGTTCCCAGGCTCTGGGGTGTGTGTGGAGGCACGTCCTGCTCTGCTCACCCTGCTGCAAGGTAGGGGGTGCTGGGGGCAGTGAGAGGAACTTTCTCATTTGCTTGCACAAATGGTCTCAGAACATTCATGGGCATCAGCAGCACCTGTATATTTCTCTGTGGATGTTGTTGGGTTGCTAAGTGGTTACTTTATTTCTCCTTGGAGGAAGTTTCTGTGATGGAAGGAAATTATTTGCTAAGCCCTGCTGAAGTCTTTGTATAAATTTAATAATAAGTATTAATCTGTGCACTGGACAAAATGGGGACAAGAGATAGCTAAAAAAAAACAGTGACAAGTTATATTTTGAGTTATCAGTTCTAGCAACAGAACATGCAAAGTGTATGCACAGAGACTACCTCATTCGTGGCTGTGGTGAAGTGGGGAATCCCTGTCCTGTAGTTGCCTGGGATGTCAGGATAAAATCTGTAAGAACTTGAATTCTTAAGGCAATTCTCACCCAGCAGCTCCCTGTGGCTTTAGCTGAACTGTGGGATATATTCAGCATTTCCCAGTTCTCGTGTCAAGGACCTTCTCCTCTCTTCCCAGCTGTGAGATGTGGCTGTGCACCCCTTCTGTGTCCTCCCCTCCCACGCTCTGCTTTCCATAGGAAGGAATCCTGGGCATGTGAGTCAGAGAGCCATAGCACGTCCTGGCCATGTCACCAGTGGGATGATTCAGGATTGAGACAGCACAGCACACCTACCCCGTGATCTGCATGGAGCCCTGGGACACTCAAAACCGCATTTTCTCAACGTGCCAAGCTCTTGAGAAAGCCCAACCACTTGGTTTGGAGCATAAATAGAAACACAACCCCTAAGAGCAGAAATGGAATCTAGGAGATGCTCAGGGCAGTGAGTCTGCTGTCCCCTCCTAGGATGGTGTCCCTTCATCCCTGTGTTGCAGGGGTTGTTTGTGCCAACTTCTCTCAGCTTCTGTTTTTTCCTCTCCCACTGTTTCCCCCATGTGAGAGCGCTGGCGCCTACGATGGGAGGTCACCACCAAGGTTACTCAGCCAGCTCCAAGGATTAAGACTTCCTGCTCTGCTCTGCTCCAAAGAGCTGCCAAGTCCTCCCTCCCTGCTGCTCACCACAAACCCAGTGCCTGTTTGTCTCCCTCTCTCCCCTTCCCATCCCTCCTCCTACCAGGAAATCCAGATCTCTCTCCAGCAGACAGAGTGGGAGGTCAAGGCACCCCAGCAACCTCCAGAGGCATTTGCTGGAGCACCAAAAGCAGAGTGGCCCCAGGGTGATGTTCTTGATGCCACTTAACAGTGTTGTCAGAAGGTGAAATGAGCCTGTCTGTCCCTCTAGAGTCTGGGACAGGCTCCCACCAGAATCTGACCCAGTACCTGGGCTGACAAAAAGCTTTTATTTCCACTGGAAAATGCCATCAAGTGTTTTTAAGAGCAGGCTGGGAGGTCCATGGGTAACTGGGAAGGTTTTCTTGGGAAGTAACTAAGGAGGATGTGATTTTTTCATTAGATGGGAATTGGCACAAGGACCCCTAGCTTCCTTACGAGAATGGTGGATGGGTACAGAAATCTGTGCCCTGGCATGGCCCTGTCCCAGAGGAAGCTGCCATTGTCCCAAGGACAGTGTGGTGATGGGAGAGCAGCCCAAGAGGACAGAGCTGCCTTTGGTGGGCACCTGAGCATGTGGGAGCAGGACACAAGGACAGCTTTATTCACAGGAGCAGAGCATAAACCAGAAGAGAGGGGCAGATAGAACAGGACCCTGTGAGAGGGAGGTGAGATGAATATGGTGGGAATAGCAGGAAGATGGGATGGCTGCTCACTATTTTTGTAAAAGGGGGATGCTGCTCCAAAAAGCACCACAGAGATCAACCACATTCAAGTAAAAACATCATTTTAATTTAAAAAAATGCAGAAGCCCTATATACTAGTGGTTCAACAGGATGAGGAAAAGCTGCCTGCTCCACCCTAGTATGTGCTGAGGTCAGGTGAAACCACCACCACCCTCAGGTAGGATTTGGACACCATGAGGGGGGTTCTTGAGTTGCCAAGGATCCTGTTCTTAAACTAGAAGAGAAACAGCTGCTTTTTTAGGATTTTAGCCTCTTTAGGCATGGCTCCTCTTTGCTCCTAACCCTCTTTCCTAAAGATCCCACAGGAAGCTTGCCACTTTGTTCAGGCTGCTGGGATCACCAGCCAGGAGCTTCTGTCTTTTCCCCAGGAACCATGAGGCTGCAGTAAACGTACCTTGAGGAGTTCTTTGTGAGCATTACACCTGAATTTGGCCCACTGTCTGCCAGTTTATGCTAAATGGAGACCACAGAGACCTCATTTAATTACTGGGTTTGTGTAGGTGTAAAGCTCTTTGAGGTCTCCATAAACATGGGTGTTTATTCATTTAGATTTCATTTTGATTTTCTTTTCAGATGAATTCATTAGCAGGGAGAAAGCCAAAGCCTCAGTGTTAAAAATCCAAGTCTGACTTTTGTTTTGTTTTAAGAAATGAAAGAAGTATGTGGTCTTGGTGCTGGTCCTTCAGGGTGCCTCCATGTGTGTTCTGGAGGCTCACAGGTAAGGAAAGCTGAGAAAAGCATTGAAAGAGGAGGGCTTGGGGCAGCTCCTGCTTTGTTTGATGGCACCCTGTGTTAGCTGCTCCTTCACTTGTTAGGGATATCACATTCCAGGGATGCATTGCTGTGGGTAAGGGGTGAAGTGAGACAAATGAGAGGACAGAGGTTACACACATGAGCTGCAAGGATGTCCCTGTTTAGGTGCTGGGTGGAAAATCAGATGGAGTGTGCTTGCTCCTGCCCTGGGGCTAACAGCAACAAAGGGAGAGAGCAGGGGATTTATCTAGCTGGAGTCTAATATTCCTTTGGCTGCAGCAAAGGCTGCAGCACTTCCCGACTATCGGCTGGCGCTTTCACTCACACACATCTGTGATTGATGGGCAGAGAGTATAAACACCTCATTAGTGCCATAATTCACTGGTTAGGACTCAGGCTGGGCTGTGGGAGGGAGGGGGAAAAAAAGAGTTGAGAAAGTTTATTAAAGGAAAAAAAATGGAAGAAGGAGAAGAACGGATGTAGAGGCCACACAAATCATTCCAGGGAGTTATCTGACCTGCTTTGAAAACTTTAATTGCTGATAATGGACAACCTGTTGGGTGGTATTTTATTAACACTAATAGATTTTTACGGGATATTTCTCACATTGCTCTCCCAGAGCCTGAAGAATACATTAAATATTAAAAGTTAATGCTCTTGGTTGCTGTTTCAAGGATGCCCCACCAATAACGAGCTTTCCCGCAAGTTAGAAACCTGGAGCAAACATGAGCTGCCTCTGCCACTTACGGCCTCTGCAATAATAATGAGCAAAATACTTGCAGCCTGTGTGCACCTTGCAGCTGAGGTTCTCAAGCCTGTCCTAAATGCCCTGTAAAGGCAGTGCCCAGAGCTGGTGGTAGCAGTATCTGATCTCCAATCCTGGATTTACAAGACTTGGATTCCAGAGTCCCACGCTGAAAGCAAATGCTCATAAACTCCCATATGCTACTTTACATTTCAGTTATTCAAAGCAGAGGCTGAACCGACAACCCATTCCTGTTTCTCAGGAGAACTCAGGTCTGAAATGGATGATATTTTTTTTTAATATGCCAAATGGTTTTATAAAAGTGCTGCTTCCACACTAATTTGTTGCAGAAATGACCCAGCTACCTGGAGCAGAAACGGAAGTGTCTCTGAATGTGGGCAGCAAGAAGGTTTTGGAGGAAGCTCTTGACATCCCAAAGTCCTGCGCACAGCACTTAACCCTGAAAGTATAGAAAAGAAAGGTCATTTCTGTACTGTAAAGGTACAGAAGGTACACAGGGTGCTCAGAGAAGCTGTGGCTGCCCCTGGATCCCATCCAAGACCGGGCTGGATGAGGCTTGGAGCACACTGGGGTTGTGGAAGGTGTCCCTGCCCATGGAATGGGATGAGGTCACTCCATCCCTTGTCCCAAGTCCCTCTCCAGGTCTCCTGGAGCCCCTTCAGCCACTGGAAGGGGCTCTAAGGTCTCCTCAGAGCCTTCTCTTCTCCATGCTGAACAATCCCAGTTCCCTCAGTGAATCTGGGTCCTGGCTGGATTTGGGAGGAGGTTGCTTACAGGGCAATGGAGAGGAAGGGCCAGGAGACTTGGTGCAGTATTTGTTTCCAAAGGGGTAAATCCTTTTGGCTCCCATGCTCCAGGATGTGCTTTGTTGCTGGGCTGCTGCTGTTCAGCAATAAAATGGTCTCAGTTACTTAACGGGAATTGAGTGCTTGGTCACTTCTCCCCCTGGCAGCCCATCCGTTCTCCCGTCTCCCCTCCACCAATGACAGCTTTTCCTGATTGACCCCACAGGCTTACGAAAAACCTTTTTACTTAAACGTGTATTGACCTCAGTCTTGCTGCCCAGTGAATTATGTCACAGCTGGCTATGTGAAAGTCATCAATCAGGGCTCAGACCCCAGGAGCTGTCTCCTGGTGACACAGATCCGAGCCTTCATCGATGAAGGTTGTACCAGGTGCCTTTGTGTCTCTGGCAACTGGGAGGACAACACCCTTTGTATGGTTTTTTTCTGTCATCATCCCATAGGCTCTGTGATTTTTTCTTTTCCTTTGATTTGTTTTTTATTTCCCTTCCCCATCTGTTTTTGCACTGTGTATAAAATCTCCTTCCTTGCCTCAGCCTCCCCTTCAAAGAGAAAGAAAAGGAAACTGTCAAATGTGACATCTTGGATGATCTTAATTCTTAGGTAGTGTTAATTTTACCAGTCTTTTCTTCCCCCTTTGCTATTTGATTTTTGTGTTGATTCGTTGTTGTTGTTTTCCCTGATGTGATTTTATGATCTGGACAAATGCACTGGACAAATGAGAAATTTAATGATACTAGAAATATTTCTCCCATATTTTGTAATTCCAGTAGATCTTTTGTCCCATGACTTGGGATGTGCTGGCTTGTTGTCACTTTGTGGATGAGGGATGGGGAATACTCCATGAAATGTGAAGCATCACCACAAATTCAATCAGCCCTCCTGTCTCTGAACAAGGATTGATCAAGCAGGAAGGAGGGGACTCAGTCCATAACAGAGTTTGTAAAAGGAAGATCTGTGTTGTATTTGACTGAAACAGTAAAAATGCCATTAGTTTTCAGGATTCTCTGCTCTTTTGATGGAGAAGGGAGGCATAGCTTGATCTTCCTCTTCCAACAAACAAGAGCAAGGCTTGAATATCTCACACCTTGCGTAGGTGGCAGGGCCAGAAAAGGAGGGATGTTTGCTTGCTTTCCCACATCTCAAAATAGGGCTACATAAACAATTCTTGACTTTATTCCATCTGTGCTGGAATATTCTGCTAACCAAGCTGGGAAAGAAAAAGAGCATATTTTTTAGTTCTTCTAGAATTAGTAGAAAAACCACCTTGGTGACAGACCCATTTCTTGTTGGAGATTTTGTAAGGCTGATTTTATATCTGTGGCACATTCCTTCGATGCACCACATGAATTCTTCAGCTCAGGAATGCCTTGAGTTGGGGAAATGTTACCTTTTTCTCCGTGTCTTTACTTTAGGAAATGCAGGCAGATAAGGCTGGTGATAGCTCTGACAATGTGCCTGATGCTGTGGCCAGACCTGGCAAGGCGGAGGTGAGGCCAGGGCTGCTGTTGGCTCCCAATGTCCCCAGGGAGGCTGTGAAGGGCCTCGGCACCTCCAGAGCTCTGGATGGAGATCAGGCCCCGAGATAACAAGGTGATGACAAGCACTTTCAGAAATCCTGACACACAGACAGATAAAAGAAATGCAGTAATAGTGTGTAGAAATAAATCCTTCTCATTCTGCTTTTGATCTTCTGAGTTTCTTAAATAAGAATTTTCTCATATAAGTTTCTTACATCATCCATAAGCTTATGGTCTGCATTTTAACAACCTTACAAAATATTACTAAAAGAAATGAATTCAGACATTTGTTTTTAAGACACCAGATTGGGCACTATCTGTCTTTAGATTAAAATCCTCCCCCACAAGGTTTGCTGTATAATATCTGTGGTACTGGCATGTGCAGCACTGCCCGAAGAATAGAACTGGCTGGAAATTCCCTCATCTGCATAAATGCAAATGACTAAAGAAGTTGGACTGGTGGGAGAAAAATGAGTAGATTGTGGATTTTATTCTTCCTTTATTGATGTAAATTGCAGGCATGTGTAATGATATTTGTGATTTTAAAGTAGGCTGTGTCCCTTCAAAGAAAATGTGAGCTCATAAATCCTGGGAGATTAGAGATCCTGAGGCCTGATGTGGCAACGGCTCCAGGTTTATGGCATTCCTCAAGACAGCCAGGATAGGATGTTCTGTGACCTGGCTTTTATGAAGATCAAAAGGCTTCAAACTGTTGAGAATAAGATTTTCACATCATGCAGGGGGAGACACCAAGCTGTCAGATGGGAGGAGGCTCTTTGAAGTGTGGAGATAAGGACCCTTCTAACCTTCAGTCAGGTATGAAAGCCATTTCCAGCAGCACGGGAGCGTGTCCTTCCACTGGACTCTTCATGGAATAGCCCAGCTGAGTTCATTCAGGTAAACACCTGGCAGTGTCTCAGCCACAAGGAATGCTTGAAGAGAACTAAAAGGACTGGGAAAATGTAAAAACTAATGTATTGGGGAGGTGGGGATTATATGTGTTAATATCTCTGGGATCAATGAGCCTGAGTCCAGCAAAGCTCCCACTCTGGGAGCTGGACTCGCAAGTGTGCTCCTACATGGATTATCTGTGTCTGAGCATGGTGGGGCAGGTGAGAGTGCTCACAGAGAGCTTCTGGCTGGGAGAAGGCTGGAGAGAGACACAAAGCACCTCACACCTCTGTGTTCTGGCCCGGAAGCTGAGCCAGTGCAGGCACAGCAATTCACTGCTGCTGTAGGCCAGGGAGAGCTCGTCACTGGCAGGGAAGGGCTGTGGGAGAAGCATTTGTGGAGCACAGCACCACTTTTCTGGCTGTCCCAGAGCTCCCCATCTAGCACAAACACTGACATGTTTGTTCATTCCCTTCTCAGATTCCTCAGAGGGGCTGGCATTGGCAGCTGCATCATCGTGGTGCCTTGAGAAAGCACTTCTGCACAGTATTTCTCATGTAAGCAAAAGCTCTCAGCACTGAAAATCTTCCCAAAAAAGTATTCCCCTGAGCTGGTAAGAATAATTTCTGGTCACATTTATAGAAGTTTAAATGGCATCTAGACAAGATAAATATCCTTAGTGTTTTGTCATCTTTGTGCTGATGAACTAAGGATATATTTTCTTTTGCATAATGACTTTCTAAGAGAAAACAGCTAAATAAGACAGAATAAAAATAAAATTTCATGGCAGATGCTGTTGATACATGTGTTTCCTCTGTAATAAGCTCAGTCCTTGGCTGACAGTAAAATAGTAATTGTCCTTGGCCAACATCTTGAAAGCTGAAGGTGAAAACAGAGTGGTGGGAATCACATGGCCTTATGATTCATGTCCAAGCATTGAATTCCCTCACAACAACATAATTTCTTTTTTAAACCTTGTCCTAATTACCACAGCTCACATTGATACTCTAGGAACTGTTGTACGTAGAATTGGTCATAAATAATTTCATAATCTGGTTCTCCTTGGAAAATGTCATTTCTTGTTGGAAATGGTTGAGGAAATAAATGACAATGATTTGGTTCTTTTATGTCTTCTTCAGAGAAGAAGAACTTGACTGAGTCATAGCCATGGGTTTTATAGAGGAGTTCTTTTTCTTTTCCAATGATTTTTTTGTTTCTTTTTCTAGTCATGTTTAGTTGTGTATTAGACTTTTCCAATGGATTTCAGCGAGTCCAGAAGGAAATTCTACAGGGAATATTGGGATTTTGAGGGCTCTCTTCCAAAGCAAAACACAATTAATGAAAGAATGAAGTTCTACCAAATGGAACTTCCATTCTTTCCCTCATCCCAACAGTGCTGTTACACTCAGAGGCTGACCCATGTGTGGGTTACAAATATTCCAGCAGAAGGATTGCAGAGGGAGCTCCTCATTTCTCTGAGCAGAGTTTGCTTCTTCTTTACTCCTGACTGTCCAGGTTTTCTTTTTTATCCTTCTCAAACCAGCAATTTCCCAAATACCAGAGCAGAGAGGAGTGTGTTGTCACCCTTGCACTCAGAAGTGTAATGAGTGGGATCCTGCTCTAACGGCCCCACAGGTCTGATTCAGAAGGAAATTCCTGTGTCCCTGTATCCATTTAATTATGGGGTTTAAAACCAAAGTACAGAGACACATCAACTATTATACTGTCATTTAATTTGGAGTAAATCCAGTGTGAACCCTGAGTGCCTGGAGCTGGTCCAGCTGAGTGGCAGGAACAGGGCTGAGAGTCCTGCTAAACACCACAGGATTCCTGGGATTTGCAGGGCATCTGTTCTGCTGCCCTTGCAGTCCCTTGGGCTGTTCTGGAGGAGCTCCTGGCTAACTGGTGCTTTTATTAGGGCCTGGCACAAGAGAGGTAGGAGCTTGTCAATGTGCTCCCAGCAGAAAAGCGCTGTGAAAAAACCTTGCTGTGGGCTTTGAAATCTGAACTGCAGCCAGTTCCAGCTGAGGGATGTGACAGTCACCTTTTCCTGTGAAGCTGCCCTCTGAACAATGACAGTGTTGTGTGGTTTGAAGGGACAGGGAGCAGGGCAAAGGAGAAGTGTCTGTTGGGGCTGAGATTGGGATTTGAGAGGGAGCAGCCCAGGCCCTCAGCCTTTCCTAAGCCTTCACCTCAATCCCCACAGTTGGACTTGTTTGGAGGGGACACATGTGCATCCCAAATTTTCTCCTTTGGCAAGCTCAGTTTGGCTGGGCCATCTGGCCATGCTTCTGCTCCTTTGAAAGCTTTGCCTGATTAAAGAGTCCTGGGAGCTCAAGAAGGAAAGTCACAGGAGGGGAACAGGAAGGGGGCTTGCTAAGAGTTGTGCTGTTCCCTAATTAAATAACAGTTTAAGGGGAGCTCACAGCTTGTAACAACCAGGGAGATTCTGCTGCTAATATTCACTGCAGAACTGCTCTTCCCAGGGCCATGCTTCCCATCCCCAGACCCAGCTGTGGCGTGCATGTGCTGCACAGCTCTCCCAAAGCCTGTCACGGAGGGTGAGAGCTGGAATATATTCATCCAAATTACAACATCTCATCTTTTGTTTTCAATTTGTTGGGATAAACAGCTCCCCTGTTACTATTTATGATTTGCCACTCCTGTAAGAGCCCAGCTGAAGTCATTGCACTGAGTCTGAGCTGGTTTGGTCTGAGAAATGCTTGAGTTAACAGCACAGTGAATGTGGAGAGGAGCAGAGGGGGAGAGAGAGGCTGGTACCTGTTGTATCCCTTTTACAGCTGGGGAGCTGAGGCCTGGCAATGGAACAATTTGTTGTCAGTCTAAAGGAGAGGTGATGGCAGGATCAAGACAGCAAGTCAGCTCTTCTCTGAGCCGAGACAGAAACACCTTTTTTGACCAGTAGTTTTGATGACAAATGAAATACCCAGCCTGAGAAATGGCTGGTTTAAAGTTCAGTGATATTTATGAACCAGGTCCTGCTCCTGCATAAGCATTTTGGAGGTGAGGTCCTGCTCTTTTCCCATCCAGGAACCCCAGTACATCTTAGACATCTCAGATTTACTGTTTGTGAGGGTTTTGCTTGGACTTTGCTTGGTCCAACCACTGCTCCATACTGCTCCAACGAGGTGAAATCCTGGTAGAATGTCTGAAGCACTGAAATCCCATGAGGACAAAACCATGGATAAAAAAGCATATCTATGGAAGCCAAGCACAAATAAAGCTCCAACAGCATTAGAGGCTACACCACATTCCAAGAGGCTGTCCATACCCATCTCCCAAGGGTTAGGACTGTGTCATTGCAATTCTTCATGAGATATTTCTTACACAAGTTACAAACCTTGTAGTATCTCTGATTCCTTTGGTCCAGACTAGGAGCAGATGTTGGGAGAGAATCCAGGCCTGTGTGTTACACTTAGAAGAGGCCATATGTATAAATCCCCCTTCTTTCTACAGCTGTAATACACAGTGTATGCATCTTATCAGAGAGAGATCCAGAGCACAGGGTAGAGTATAACCAGGGTAAAGCAGAGTCTTGGGAGATTTCTTTCCATTCAGAAAAGCTGAAAGAATTTTGTTTGGAAAGCCAGACTTGGGAGGAAAAAAGCAGGGTGAGGAAGGAGGAACCATTTTAAGTGTAAAAATGTGTGAAGGGAGTAGGGAAGTGTGAGGTTTCAAGGCCATGTGAGCAAGTGTCATGTGCAGGGAGAAGAGAGCCTGGATTTAGGCTAGAGATGAGCCAACAGGCAAGGAATTTGCTCCAGACAGAGTTCTTCCTAAACCCTGTGTGCTACTACAGCTAACAATCATGTCAATAGGGTTTAAAAGGTGCTTCAGAGGAATTGGGAAGCAAAGACAAATAAGGTGGGTGGCTGAGGGAGGAATGGAAAGTCCAGTGGTTACTGAGTGAGGCTTGAGTGTGATGAGAATCCTGGCTGTGCTCCAGTACAAGATTTCCTATCACATTAATTATGTTGCAATGGGCTCCAGGGTTTTCTGTGATTCAGGCTTGGTGTATCAAAAATGTTACACAGACATCAGTAAGAGATAGTCTTGCTGTGTTGTCTCCCAGCCTTCCACAAAGATGCCCTCAAAGAAGAAGCCTGAGCTTCCTTGGTGCTGCTCCCTCTGTGCAAGTGGGCAGGAAGTGAGTGATCTACAGGGAACAAGGAATGATCAGTTCTGGATAATGTCATGTTCCTCTCAAAAATTAACTCCATCTCCTTCCTTTCATTAAAATACATATACTCTTGGATGACATTTTTGTAACACTGGAAGGTGTTACTTGAAAAATGTTTCTTGCTTTGAAAATATGGAAATATGGTTACTTAAACCTACACAAACACACTGGGAATGTAGTGGTACTGTCACTCTTTGTTGTGGGCAGAACTCCTGGCAGGTATCTCTTGAAATTGTTCAAACCAGGAAAACTGATGTGAAGACTTTCTCTCTCCCCTCCAACTCTCTCTTTTTCCCTCCATCTGGATGCACTGGCTGGCAAATATCTATGAGACCATGGAAGGACAGAAAATCAGTGTGGGATAAGTGAGATCTGGGAAAGAGAAGTCATGGCAGAGGCAGCTCCATGCTGAACAGCAGTGAAACAAAGGCAAAAGCCAGACAATATCGACAAACAGAAAAGGAATGAGTGAGGAGCTGCCCCAGCACGGTCTTGCAGTGAAGAAGGAGAGCAAGAAGAGTCTGATGCTGAGTTTTCCAGTCATGAGTGTGCCACAGTTGCCTTCTGTTACCTGGATTGAGGTAGATGAGGTAGAGCATCTCCAAATAAGGCCTAGGTCACCTTGCTGGCTTCTGTAGAGGGAGGGATATGGGTGTAACAAGCACCCTTCCCTGGGAGAGGTGTCCTGCAGTGTATGGGGCCAGGACTGCTTTAGACCTGGGATGTGAAGACTGTAAGGCCTGGCTTTTACTGAGACAGTTGGAGTAGGAATGAGGTTGGGTTTAAAGTCTTTTTTATCACTAAAGTCTGGAGGTGTAACCTGAGAAGGACAGAAATCCTGGTCATTGTGACCACACCACTGTCATTCCCTTTTGTGCCAGAGTTGAAGACCAAAGCTTTGTGCTGGCCAAGCTTCCAGATGCTTTTTTTCTAGCCAAACGTAAGTAGAAGAGAGGAGAATTGGGTCCTTTCTGGAGTACCCACCTGTCCTTCCAGCCTGGTGATGCATTGGCTGGAAGACTTGGAGCATCCTCTACCTGTGCCTCCTCTCATGTGGCCAAAGCAGAGTTAAGCTCCTGTCCCTCTCTCCCCTCCATAAAAGTGCATTATGGGATTCTCTTTCCTGCCTCTCCCTCCTCTCTCCAGAGCTGTGTGTTTGAAATGATATCTATTTCTCTTTGTGACAGCACACCATGACTGCTGCCTTGACATTGTGCCGAGCTGACATCCCAACCGGTCTGACACTGATGCCTTTGGGCAGAAATCAGAGCCGGTTTGCTCCACGGCTCCGTGCAGCCACGATGCCTGTAGCGCCTGCAGAGCCCCCAGTGCCCTGCTGGGGAAATGGAGCGAGCACGTGGGCCCCAATGAACCCCAGCCAGAGCGCAGGCGTTCCCCACGCCCGTCCTCCTGCCCGTTCTCAGCTCTAAGTGTTCACATTCACATGGCTTTATTTATTTTTATTTCCCCCCTCCGTTTTCTCTCCCTTTTTCCCTTGCCTGTGAGAGGGTTGGTTTCCTGTTTCTCTCCCCACTGCAGGGTCCTTGGGGAGCTGGGTTTCTGTGAGCTGGAAAAGGAGCGCACAAGCGTCTGATCAGCCCTTATTAGTGTTGGGAAAGATCTAATGGGTCCTGGCTTCTGGGACCATTACCTGTCATTTACTTTTATTAAGTCAGCGATGAGAAAGTTTAAAATTAAAGGCTTTGTAAATTGGATTCCAGTTCTAAAGAAAAGCACCGACCAGGAAATCAGAGCCTAAGCTTGCAGATGGACCACTGGGAACAGCACCAGACTGGGGCATTTCTCTTCAGCTGCTTTGACAAAGGTCCTGTGCCAGGTGTGGAGGGGACAAAGCCTCAGGGCATCTGGAAACCTTCAGCTATATGAACCATGTAACCCCTCCTTTGCCAGGCTACTCAGGTTCAGGCCTTCTGCTCAGGAGGAAGGGTCATCTTCTGGTTGAGCCATTCTGGCTGAAATGATCCCAGGCAGGTCATGTCATCTCCCTGTGGTTCATTTCCTGGTTTATAAGGAGAAGGACCTTGTGCTTGTATTTATTTTGCTTCTTACCTGTTGCCTGGTTTGGGCACTCAGCTCTTTGGGGCTGGCAGTCTCCTTGACTCTTGTGCTTACAAGAGAAGCTCCCACTCCTTTCAGTGTTCCAGGCAAAAATAAAGACTTTTGTTAAATCTGTAGCAGAAAGCAAGTAAAAGGGATGAACCCCTTAGTTAAGATAAACCTCTAACTCTTAGGGGTTGTAGCATTGTTGTATTCTCTGCTTTTGAGGACTTAATCTTTGAATTAACCACCCAAACACGCTTGTGAGTGAAACACCCCAATTGCACTAAAGCAGTGCAGCCAATTATGGTGTGACAAGGGAAGCTCAGGGGCCAACCCCAACCAAGAGCTGCTGTCACTTCTGTTTTCTCAGCTGAATAAAACTCTCATGGTGACACTGCTCTGATGAGAAGCAGCATGAACTAGTGGTTATAAGTACAGTCTGGGAATCAGAATTCTTGGTTATTGCGTCTCAGTTTGTCTTTGACTGGAGTGACGTGGGAGAAGTCACCTGAGGTCAGGATTTTAAGTTGCCTTGTGCCCATCCTTGCATTGTTAAATACACAAGTTGTGCTTACACAGCTTTGCATGAAGATTGGAGGTCCACACAATGTCTGAGAGGTACAGAGCTCCACCAAAGCACAGGGCTTAGCCAGTTAGTAGGAATTTGCAGAATTGTTTGTCTCCCGAAGGGAGAAGGAAACAGTGAGTCCCTTTAAATTCATGGTTTCTTGGAAAAGTTCACCTCAGGTTCTCCCTGCATGGTTTGGCAGTTTTCATCTCCCTGTGTTTTGACTGTGTTGTTTATCATTATTGTTGTTCTTAGTGCTATTGTTATTATTATTATTACATCATACTATATTTACTTTCAACAAAAATCAGATATGTGAATATTTGGAAGGGATACCCTCTGCCCATCCCCTCTAGCACCCCTATAGCCAAGCTCCAGGTGTGAGTCCCCACTTTTAGGAAGATTCCCCTGTTTTTAAGAATCAGGACTGAGACAGAGGCTCACTCTGTACAAATCCAAACCTTTCACCTTCTTTCCCCGGACAGATTCCAAACTACACCAGCAGGAGGTGAGAAAATATACCCAGAGGGAAGTGTGACAGGGAGGGATGGCTAAGGAGGGGCAGGGAGTAGGCACTTGGAAACCCTGGACCCAGAATTCCTGCCAAGTGAGGCTAAGCATGTGTTAACTCCAGGCCTTCTTCCTGTCTGTCCACAGGCACAGCAGCTCCTAATTGCCAGGTTCCCTTGAAGGAGGAGTGATGCCTCTCCCAAGTTTCTCTGCTAGGGATGTGAGGAGCTGATCTCTGAGTTATTCAGTGGTTTCTTACATCATTCCTGCGTTCCCAGCCGTGCCACAAGGCTTTCAGAAGGTAATCTGGGGAGATTTTATCAAATGCAAAATGTTCCTAGACATTACTGGAGCCATGATGTAATGATCCAAGGTTTTTGTTCTTTAAATTCCACTGAAAAACCACAGGACCCAAAAAATTGTTGCAGGGGAACTGATGAATTTTAAGAAGGAGGCTGAGATCTTGTGCTGGACTGAGCCATTCTGGGGACAGTGGTGGGAGAAAAGGTTTTTGTAAGTCCTGTTTTGCTGACCTTGTAAGGTCTGGACTGAATCCCTGACATGGGCAGCAGCCTCTTCACAGCACCCACTCCCTGGTTTCTGCTGCCTGGTGGGAAGTGTTGCCAGAGGAGAAGGCAGCAGGACCAGGCTGTACCTCACTGCTCCTGATTTCACGGAATCACAGCTGGGTGGAATGTTGGGAGCTTTGTATTTGTTTTAGTTGTGGCTCTTCCCATTTTTATGAAGACAATTCCAGCCCAAAATCTTGCTCAAAAAGACCAAACTCATGGTCTCATCAAGCAACAGAGCTCTCTTAGGATCATCCATGCTTTGACTGACAACCTGGTTTACAGGATCTCCGTGCTCTGAAAGGCCTTAACGCCCTTTTCAGAGGGACAGTGATTCCTGAGTGACACAAAGTCTCCCTGGCACATTTACATCTGCCAGACCAGGATGAAACCATCCATGCTTTGATGCTTTGGATTTCAGTACCTGTTGAAATCCCCTGAACAAATGGGGCCATTAATTACGGGGTCTGGCTTTGATGAATGGTGCACAGGGGACAACATTTCATTTTGTCTGGGGGCAGTCAGCAGGATGGGGCATTTTGGAGTGTTCAGTGATGCAGGAGAGGTCCTGGGTGTTGCCTGATCAAGGGGAAGTTGCTTCCTCTCTCTAGAGTGCTGTAAAGTCAGTGTCAAGTCACTGTGGCATCTGGGTTATGTCACCTGCTGAGGGGGCTACCCTTTATAGAGCAGAGTTCTGTCTGTTGCTCAGACAAAAGCCAATTCAGCCCTTTATCTAAAAAGCTTTTAGAATTTCTCTAAGGGTTGCAAATAATTTTGTCCTAAATGACTTCTGACTGCCCCATCCCCAGGCCACTGAGTAGAGCAATGTGTTTGCAGCTCACATGAGACACATGAGATGGAGGAAGGCCATGGGGTGTTGTCAGGGAGAGCCCCAGGATCCTACCACATTGTTTTCCCTACATCCTTTTGAAACTCCCAAAACAAAAGTTGTTCATGTGACAATATTGTAAAAAAGGCTTGTTCCTGAAGTGGTGGAAAAAAATTTTACAGCTTTGATTTAGTTTCTTATTTGTGAGGATTGTTATGTTTTGGTGCTGGGAGGTCATGTTCATGCCAAAAAAAAATGAATTCGTTTTGGAGGCACCTGAAAGTTTTGTTGTGTACAGACAACACACTACTTGTCATTTCAGTCTAATTAATTGCAGCAATCTGAGAACATTTGTAATGGGTTTTCACAAAGGGCTTCTGGACAGGATAAAGCAGTGCTAGAGGACTCTCCTTCTGGGACAAGAGGACTGCTGGGTGTTAGCTTTGTGAGATGATAGGGTTGGTGGAAAACAAGACCATTCAAAAGGGAAAGGAAAAAGAAGGAAAGTCAAAGACAATGCCATCAAAACTAAGGATAATGGGAGGAGAGTATTCACTCCTTTAAGGCTCACAAAATGAGAAGGAGCTAATGGGAGAGCATGATGTTCCCTTGTGGTCAGGAGGAATCTCAGCAAAGACAGAAGGAATGATTCCATTTAAGTGAGTTTGGTTTACACTGGAGATATTTACATGATTCACTCATCCATGTTCCAGCTTAGTGATTCACTTCAGGATAAACTGAATCATGCCTTGGGAATTTCTCATTGCTGACTATAAGGGTTTTCTGATGATACTGGACCAGGTGAAGAGATCTGTGCTGCATCCATCTACCTGGGTTGGAATTAGACACAGGAACATTCAAGTTTGTGCCCATGGTTAAATGCTTGCAGAGAGGGTGAAACTCCAGGTACCTGATACTCAGGTAACCCTAAAAACAAGGCATGGAGTGAAGAGTGAAGGACTCTTCAAGTCCTGAGAACATACTGGTTCTTAAACTAAGAATTTTAATTCTTTTTTAAACAAAGAATAGAGTTCTTTTTGTAAGACATTTTAGTTTAATTTAATTGATCTTTCCCAATGAAATTGCACAGAAAACTTTTCTGAATAGCTCTTCCAAAGAGGCTTTGGAGTCAAGAGGACAGGCAGAACACTTCAGGAAATGAGTCTGGAACAAGAAAAAGGAAGTTGTGACCTGAGTGGCTGAACAGATTGCAGAAGGCACTGCCAGGGAATCCAGTGGTCAAAGGCACAAATGTGTTGAAGGTACATTTAGGAGGGTCATTGGAGGGTGGCTCCATGGATGGCTGTGCTGGCCACCTGATGGAGGAAGTCATTAAGCAAATTAATGTAATGGAAGCCAGGTAGAGCAGGGGAAGGTCAGTCCTGGGAAGACCTCAGTGTTGTGTTCTCCTTCACACATGGCTTTTGGTAGAGATTGGTATCGAGCTGCACTGATTTTGGTCCAGTGGCATCTCTGATGCTTGTTCTAAGGAGTTTGCCTCTTGAGACAGTTTTGGAAGGTGACACAGGGTTTGTCCAGGCTGCCCTTGAGCCCTGTGTGCACTCACTGTCCTGTGGGACCGTTCTGGGATGTGGCTGTGCAGTACTCAGACATTGTTCCTATATCCAAAGAGGATTTTGGGGATCCTACCCTTTTCTTGTTTTCTATGGGGCACACCATGGCCCAAACCAGGCAATCCTCCTTGTGTTGTACTTCCCAAAAATACTGAGCAGGGCCTAAACTGCAGCACTGTGTTTTCCAAACAGACTGTGAAACCAAGAATGAGAGACAAGAGTGAGCTTCCTCCAGCCCCTTGTGTCATCTGGGCATGCTTGTGCCACGTGTCACTACAAACAGTTGGGACATCTGGAACGGGTTCATGTGAGTCCATGGGGTTTGGATCCCTGTGCGTGGGAAATCCCTCATCCTCTGCTCATTCCCCTGACAGGCAGCTCCTGCCTCCGCATGACAACACAGACAGATCCTCTGCACAGTTAATGGAGGAGGATGTTCTGATTGGGATCCAAAATTGTTCTCACAGTAACATCTTCTGATGTTTAGCCCTCCAGATGGGGCAGAATCTTACATTTAGCACAGAATTACTGTGTATAAACCACTAGAAACCACTTATTTTGTTAATTCAAGGCAAAACCTGCTCTCATCCTCCTTGGTTTTACACATGATTAAATCCATTGATCAGTTTCTCCCTCTGGACACTGGAGTCTTCCCAGCTGAGGATCTATTTTACGTCTTCCTGCTGAAAGACACCAGGCCCAGATGAGCACACACCTGCAATCCAGCCTGGGCAAGAGATTTAAGCACATCCTGGCTGAAACTGGGCCTAAGAATGGGTGAAACCTGGTGCTGAGGGGGGCATGTGAAGTGAAAAACACATAAAAATAGGTAGGGCGTAAACTTGGAGCCATTGTTTACTACATTTTTATCTGGTTATATGGCAGCTGTCTGACCTCCTCACCTAATTTGCAAATAATCTTGTCAGGACAAATTAGCCCATGCTAAGCCTGTGCTGTTGAGTCTAGATGGTTATCAGGACTTGCACTGGTGAGTTTTAAGGTAGTTCTGGTGTCCCTGCAGTGTAGTGGAGTTCCTGTGGCAGTGACTGCAGTGCAGAGAGGCTTTTGTATTAACCAGAATGAATATGCACAAACCCTCTTCTAACAGAAACCTGGAATTAATGGTTTTCTGAGCTGGTTTCTTTCAGGCCATTTTCGCTACAGATATGAGTGTTGAAAATAAAGATTTAAACTCCATTTTAAAGTGCAGCTTTGAACACTGCAAATTGCTTAATTCATCTTAATAGAGGTGTTCACTCTGAACCCGAAAAGCTTTTAGTTGAGATTTAGCCTGTGGTTTGATATTACAAATTGCTTGGTGGTAACATTGGTTTAAGACACTGTTGTCTCCTGGCCTCTTGTTCCTGCTGCTCTGCTGGCACAGCCACTCCTGTGGTTGGGAACCAGGTGGGAGGAGCCATCCAGCTTGGAAAAGGGGGGAAAAAAGGTTTCATGTGTTTGGTTTTTTGTTTGTTTGTTTGTTTAAAGCAGGAAAGTTCCTCTGTCTGGTTCAGTGCCTGGTCACAGCAAGTTTTCCTGGCACAAGTGAGTGGAAAGAGCACTTTGGCATGGAGAGGAAATGAGCAGCGGAGGGTGAAAGGTGAGCAGCAATTACTGGTGCTGGGAATGCCCCAGTGTACTTTAATATCAGCCCATGGTCTGCAGCTGAACTCAACATGTGAAAAATGTTCAAATACCTTTCAAATTGTCAGGTTTAATCTTTGCTTTTAGGTGTCCTGGCAGGCACTTCCCATTTGTGTCCTTATCTCCCAGCCTCCAGCTGTCTTCAAAGGCTTCCCAGCTACTGTGTCCTGCAAGTTCAAAACCCTGCAGCCCTCTGGGACTGGAGATGTGTGAAGGAGCACAAGGATTGGAGTTGAATGACAGTGTAAGTATCAGTTGTCACTACAAGGAATGTTTCCCTCATTTCCAGAAGGAGTTAATGGAGAAAGAACCTGTTTTAATATAAATGAAAGCTGCGTTTCCACGGTGACTTTCTCAAATTTAGAAGATCTTGTCTTTTAAATCCAGTTTGCCATGGGACATAAAGTTCATTTGCTATAGACCACATCAAACCAGCTGAGCCCAGAGAAGAATATGGTGAGGTGCCAGGAAAACAAAAAAAAAGGAAAAAAAACTCTGTAGAAAACAGACTTTTGTGGGACTAAAAAGTGGGAGATTATTCTTACTGGAAATTTACTCCCCACTCCAGAAATGGAGTTGTCTGATAAATAAATTCTCTGCAAAGACTGAAGAAAACAAGCTAACCCAGAACAGTGGAATACCCAAATGAATTGGTTAAAGAAATATTCATTTTCTTTAATAAATTATGACAGTTTTGATAAAATTTCCCTTTGAAAATTTGAGTTGTACTTGACAGGAGAAAATTGGAACCTCCAAAGCTTGTGAAAAAATGTGTGTCTGCCTTCAATCCTCATCCACAGAGCAAAATTCAAATAGTTCCCATCAGTATCTGGCATGCAAGTGGAAAGGGCATCTTAGCAGAGTTTCTTTGGTTATAAATAGTAATATATATATATATAATAGTGCAGTGACACAGCTGGAAATCTCAGATCTCTCCCTTGATTAACACATCTCATTAGTGGGACTGCTGGGCCCTGAAGTGTAGAGTTT
Organism: Zonotrichia leucophrys gambelii; assembly: GCF_028769735.1. Classification (NCBI taxonomy): domain Eukaryota; kingdom Metazoa; phylum Chordata; class Aves; order Passeriformes; family Passerellidae; genus Zonotrichia; species Zonotrichia leucophrys. The sequence goes on from NC_088185.1 coordinate 9,141,301, forward strand.
GCTCCAGAGCTCAGTGGGAAACTTGTGCTGGCAGTGGGAACCCCAATTCCTTCTCCATCCTTTCCCTGCAATGCCCAGTGCTGTGAGAAAAAAATGGAGATGGAGAGAGGAATCTCAGATTTCTTCCCAGTGACACAGACAGAGGCAGCTCAGGGGAATCCTGCCCAGCAGAGGTTAATGTGACCCACATATAATTGTGTGAAAAGATGCCACTCTGCGCCTTTGTCAAAGAGGCTTCTCGTTACAGCCTGAGCTCCCCAGTCCCCAACCCCTTCAGCAAAGCACAGTTTTCTTGCATTAAATCACCACTGCCCTCTTGCCAGCTGCTTAGAGTTTGCACATTATACAGAGGAGATATCTAATATATATTTATATATTTTTAAAATGTGACAGATTGTCTTGTAACATATGTGGTACTGCCTTGAAATGAGCTCCGTGCATGTGATGGCCGAGCCAGCGGCCCCTGTCTGTGTGTGTGTGTGTGTGGTTTGTGTTTTAGTCCTTCTGCTGGAAATCTGAGAGTCTGGGACACTGGAGCTTTTCATGTTGCTTTTTCTCTGAAATATTCATGATGAGTTGACGACCTTGATTCTTTGATACCTGCCATTTATTTCTGTGCCACTGCTGATAACTGCTGCTAAGTACATATGTCGGTGCCATGGTTGAGTGAGTGGGATGATAAGGAGAGGGAGGGTATCTCTGGGATTCATGTGCTGGAATAAAATTACTTTAGAAATTCTGAGGGCATTTTAGGAGCCTGCCATGCCATCTTATTCACCCCACTTTGGTTTTTCTGACTAAAGCCTGTTTTCTTTGCTTTTCCTCCCGCTTTTCTTTCTGACTTAGAAATCTGCTAGGTCGCTGCTGCTTTTCTTAGAGATGATCCTTGGCTCGCTGTCAAGTGAATTGCTAATGAATTAGTTACACTTACATTTTTAAAAAAGAGATGTGAGTCTGGGGACATTCAAGGAATTCTTCCTCAGCCAGAAACAGATCCTCATTGAAATGGACTCCAGGAAGTTGAATTAGATGATCAGGGCATTTTGGTGCCCTTAAAGACAAGGAAAGATGAGGGTAGAGCAGAGGGAGATTAAGAAGAAGAGTAGATAAGCAGGTAAGCACCAGTATCACCCTGTAAGTGTGACATTTAAGCAGGCAGATCTCATTGATGTTTGTGAAACCATTCTTTGGAAGGAGTCTAACCTGCCAGTTGCAAGGCTTTGAGTGTGGAGGGTAAAATCAGTGACAGAAAGGGTTACAGAACTGACAAAATGATTAAATATATGGGGAAAGAGTGCCTGAGTGAAAATTAAATTAAGTCCAACCTGAACCAGCTTCACTGACATTGCTGGATCAAGGGGCCAGTGTGGTTCCTTTTGACTGCACATTATTCTATGAGACATAACTGGTGTCAGGGCCTGGATTCATCCTGCTTAGTTCAATTGTTCAGCCGAAATATGGAACTGGGAGACCTTGGGCTGGCTGGCCTGCTGTAGGTTCTGCAGTGATAATCTGGAGAGTGAAGGATGGTGCTTTCACCCTCATTCAAGCTGGACTTTGGATGGAAATTGGAAGGTTCTGTTGGAGGCTGCTGGTCCTTGTCTGTTGGATACTGGATATGGACTCTTATGGGGAGATGCATTGACAGAGTTTTCCTTTACCTAAACTGCGAAGTGAGGGAAGCCAGAGCAAGAGAGACAATGGAGAAAAACCTCTGCCATGGACTCTCTTCTCACCATATTTCATACAGAAAATTGCAGCACTGTCCCTTTTCTGGGCTATCACTTTCCCCTCTCAGATGTCACAGCATATGGCTGTACTGCAGTGTACATTCTCCTGAAGATCATTTCCCTTCCCTGTGAGAAAATATGGGGAAAAGAAAGAGGACACAAGCATGGAAGTAAAATTAGCAAGGCCTAAGGGGCTTCTGCATGTGCTTGTTGAACTGCAGCATCCTGGAGAGGCAGGAGATAAGGTGGCTCAGGGAATGCAGCCCAGGCATTTATTTAAGATTGATATCAAACTTTGGAATTGTGAGTGGGAGGATTTTTGAGGAAGGAACAGGATGTTGCCAGGAGGGAGGGAGGCTGGTTAGAATGATTTATTGTGAGGGTCAGTGGCAGGAAGTCACTGCAGATATGTGATGGTCTAAAATGCAGGCCAAGGAACCCGCGTGCGGACACCATTTTATACTCAGAGATTCTGGCTCCTCAAAACAGGGCCAGCAAAGTGACTGGGTGGTCTAATTTAGGGTCATCCTTGGTGGTCCTGCATGCATGTGTTTTGGTCAGCTTCCTTGTCTGTGTGTCTCTGTGCACAGTGACCCGTCCTGCTCTGGGGTCTGTTACAGAGGCTTCTGCACTTAAAAACATTTCACTGTACTTGCAAGAGAGATTTCAGGCCTTTTTTAAGGCAAGCAGTCATTTGGTGCTTACACAGATAATTATGCACATGGGGGAATGAAGCAGTGATGTTTATTATTAGGCTTCCCTGCTCCCCATAGGAAAATTCCCTGTGACCGAAGAAAGAAGAGACTGGCAAGAGCAGAGGAGCTGTGATTGGGAATGACCTCAGGGGCCATAAACAGCTGGATGGAAAGCTGTAACTGTTTGTCAGTCTGAAATCTGCAGCTCCATGGCATTGCACCAGGCCTGCTATCTCGAGCAGGACTCCTGCAGGCAGCCCTGCTTTTTGATACTGATAGCTATGAATAAATTATTGATCATTAGGCACAGCCACCTTCTGTCTAACTACTTCTGAGTGCCACTTCTGCCTCTTGTGCTGTCCTGTCTTCTGACCCAGTCAGACCTGGAGTCCTCTTGTGTCAGGGACAGTTGTCCTTCCTGAGATGAGAGATGCTGTCACAGAGAACCCTCAAGTTGAGCAGGAGTGTGGAAGGATTTTGGCTCCCTGGGAAATGCAGTGTGGTGCAGAAGGCAGCAGGGCTTTGGAGTGAATGGGAGGGTGACCTTTGACTTCAGGTGACCTTAAATGACTTGTCAGAGCTGACACAGAAAAGTTAGAGCTCAGGGACAGGACAAAGTTCATATCTCCTTTGTAGGGGTGAACATCCAGACAGCTCTCCCCTACCCTGTTCAGCCTCTCATTACTGCAGACTGGCTGTGTTGTGGTTTCCCTCAGTGCATTCCTCCCCTGCTGCTCTGCCTTTGTTCCTTTCTGCAGCTCTTCGAGCTGTCCCTGCTGATAATGGCTCTGATTAGATCGACACGAGGGGGTGACATCTGAGCTTTTCATGCTGTCCTTTTATCTAATGTCCCCCAGCTCGTGGTCCTGTTGTCCCTGCACAGCTCGGTCTGTGGTGATGTTCACTCTCCTGCTTACACTCAGTGAATGATTTATCATCTGTTATCAGTAGGACTCTGTACAGTGTCCAGGGACAATGTTTTCTTCCATCTGGTTCCAAGCTGGTGGAACACCCTTCCATATGGTTTTCACATGTGGTTCTCCTAGTACCTCCTTTCTGCTTTTCTCCCTCAGGATTCATCATTATGCAGTTTGTCTAACAAGTACACTTCGTTTCACTTTATAAATTAACCACACGCATTAATTAAAACTTCAGCAAATGTGGATATTTCCTAAATGACAGAGAAAACCTTCACAGCTGGGTGAATCTATCTTCTGGGAGAAATATCCAGTCCCATGACATACTCTGAATTAATTGCTGCAGCATTTCACACCACTCTTCAGGCACACATCAGCCTGGGGTTTGTTCTGGAGCTAGAATGTGTGGAGAAGTCTTTGGTTCCATTCTGTATTATGAAGGTGCTGGTTCAGTTACAGGTTCATGGTGTGAGCAGGACAAAGACCATAAAAACATCCTTTAATGTGAATTTTCTTGACCCACTGACTGATTCCCTGTGAGTTGATATTGGGCATTCCAGGAGCCAAACAGCTCTGTCTCACCAGTCCTCTGGGTGATCCAATGTCCTCCATCAGGATCCCTTGCTGCTGCATTTGTTGGTCTTTGCAGATAATTTTTGCTGTGGTCTTTGTTGATTTTGTCTTGTTAGACCTGGTAACACACTTTTATCTTATCTGCCTTTTTCTCTTCTTTGCTCTCAGTGCTGTTTGCCATTCCAGGATAAATACAGAGCCGCCTGCCCCGGGGGCCATGCACTGTGTTCCTCCCCCCAGAGTGTGCAAATATTTGCAGCAGAGCAGCCTCTGAGCTCTGAGACGTGAGCAGCGACACGAGGAGGTGCAGCCCAGGGCAGGGGCAAGGCCAGAGGGTGTGAAACCAGCACACAGCCCCCGGGGTAAGTGGCCTGCAGAGTTTAGGAAGCTCCTGCCTGGTCTCCAGAGCAACAGGGAAACGGGGACTTGACTTCAGGGTGTGCTCCCACTGCTGGGAGGTGCTCATGTGATTCAGGAGGTGCTTCTTGAGGAAATCTTGCTTATGAAGTGACTGACACCTTAGAGCTGGCAGGGTTACCTGGATTATCACCCCTTCTTTATGCCCTATTCAGAAGCAGAGGATCTCAAGTAGTTTGAGGTGTTTGGTGTGTCTGTCCAAGAGAAACAAGTCGTTGCTAGTACAGCTCTCACACCAGGACGCACATAAAGTAATTTTTAAGCTGTTGAGGCCAATTTAAGCCAGTATTCTCACCAGAAAAAGATATTTCCACTTTTCCTTCTTCCTTTAGCTGCTTTTCCATTCTTTCTTCTCTTTGAGTAGCACAGATATTCTTACAGCTCCATGACATCTCAGAAAGGAACTGTGCTTGGTGCTTCCTTAGACCTGTGCCCTGATTCTCTCTGTTGTGGAAAGCACATTTGTGTCACTGTGCTGTCCTGCTGCGGTGCTGCCATTGTTCCCTGGGGGCTGCCCAGGACTGGAGCTGCTACTGGTGGAGACCTGTGCTCCTTCCCCCTTCAAGGGCTCCTCCTCCTCGTTGCTCCCATGTCTCTCCCCTCCCTCACCTTGGTCTGGTGGGTTCACCAGGACAGTTCCTGTCTGTTGGTTTTGGGGGTTTTGCTGTTTGCTCACAGTTGCCTTTTCCCGGTTTGAAGTTTGCCGGCCCTGGGGCCAGTGACCCCCCTGGAGCTGCTGGGGCTATGGCCAGGGGGGTTATTCTGTGTCCATCAGGGCTCTTGGGCCACACTGGATCCATCCTGAGGGCATTGATTGATGGTCCTGTGCCAGCCAGGGTGACCCTGGTCTGGAAGCTCCAATCCCTCCTGCAGAGCCTGTGGATGCCCATCAAAGAGGTGCTCAGGTCATCAAGCAGCCAATTAAAACAATCTAGAGGGAGGAGTGGAAGAGGAGGTCTTAACTCTTTCCACCCCATCATAAACACCTTTGTGGAGCCATATTTTTCTGCCAAAAGGAGGTGTGTGAGGGAGGTAAAAACAAAGATCCACCTCTATAAAATTTATCTGTGGGATATCTTTAAAAATGGAGTATGCAGATATCAGGAAACAACTGTCTGTGTAGCTGTCCGTTATTTAGAGCCTAGAATGAGGCTGGATCAAAGGCCTTCCTTTCCATTTTATATTTTATTTCTGAAACACTCATCATAAAGCAACCCATGAAATTCAGCATAGGGTAATGAATATATAATAATATATCTCAAACTCCAACACTGCTTGCAAGAAGTGAATTTTCTATCATGGCTGTTGCTATCTGAAAAGGAGAAAGACACTCCCATTACAACTACTGGCAGCTGACAGCAGGCAGAAGGCAATAAATTTAGGAGTTATTTAGCATCAGCTTCTGAGTAATGGCATCAGAAGGACATGCTCTTCACTTGAGGAAGCTGAGGTAGAAGTGCTACAGCTGGGAATTAAGAGCACCACTGGGATCAGGGGTAATAAAAGATCTGTGATCTGCCAGGGCCTGATGCTCAGACCAGTGCAGGGTCAATCCCAGTTGTTTCACTGCTAATTTGGGGGCTGTGCTGTAAGATCATGCAGCTTTTCCTAAAACGCCAGCAGAAAATACATGAGAACCCAGATTATTTTGCCTGTTGAGCTTTAGTCCACACTTGCTCTGAAGTTTTCAGGCACCAGTTTTGTGAAAATGCTGACAAAATAAAGATTGGTTGAGAGTTAAGTGTAGAAAGGTTACTTTTTGAACAACTCATCACATCCACACACAATTCCTGATCCAGACACTGAATTTCAGAGTGGCATTGTCCTGTACTTTCCACCCTATAAAGAGGAACAACTCCTTTTTTCCTCCAAGAACACTAAAATCTGTGCAACACGATAATGCTAAAAGTGATCTTGGTGTCTGAAAAAGTGAAGACCAAAAAATCCCCTTCCCGCCTGCAGAAGATAGCCTGTTATACTTGAGTGCAGCACACATTCCTCCCAGCTCTTCCTTCACCTGCTTGTACTTGTTCAATTTTTGCTGTAATATCATCATCTAACTAATGCAAAGGCATTGAATCCATTTTCTGACTGTTGGGTAAATGATGGTTAAGTGTCAGGAGATTTATTTAATTGTCTAGCTATTAAAAAAAAAAAAAGGTAGGTCTGCTGAGTGAAAGCTTTTATGCTTTTAAATGAGGTATTGTTGTGATTAGAGTTTAAACAGCAATGATTTCCTCAAAAATGCATTGTCAATAATCACTGGCTTGTTTGATTGTCCACATAACTGCACCACCCTCACTGCCAAGAAACTCATCTGACCCACCAATGGTAAGAATAGCTATTTTTTTCCATTAAGTGTGCAGTAGCTCTAATGCTCAGGGCCAGGAACATCTTCATTAGGCAGTACGGAAAGTGAACACATTGTTCACGAACCAGCCTCCAGAATAATGGACTAGAGAGACTTCAGAGGTGAGGGATGGAGGTTGTGGGAGTGGGAAAGGGGCTTAAAGCTTCACAAACCACATACAGAGAGGATTTGAGTGGGATATGGGCAATTGATTCCCTTAAGTGTCTTTGAGGAGGCTGGTCTAGAGGTGGAGAAGCTCCAGATGACTCCTTGTGATCCTGCTCTGTCTCATCACAGCAGCTCAATGCTCTTTTTACTCTTTTCTATGTATTTAATTCAAAAAGCCAAGAATCTAAAGGTAATTTAGCTGGCACAACCCAAACCCACAGCAGCACCACAGCAGGTTCCTGGGGTCAGGTGAGGACCTGCAGGTCAGGTGGCTGCTCCTCAGTTTACCTGGATGTTTCAGAGACTGATTTGGGAAACGCAAACAGGCCAAACCTTTTATTTATGTTTTTGGGGGATTTTTTCCCCCACAGGAAATCCATTTCCCAAGTGAATGCCACTTCCCTGCTAGCTCTTGTTCCAAAATCTATGCCAAGTGTGCAGCTCTGGATGCATTTTTGCCCAGCACATTTACTGCCTGGGGAGTGTGAAGGGCCTGTGGAAAACACGTGTTCCCAAGGGCAAAGGGAGACATTTTTCCCTGTCCACCTTCATGTCTTCCTGAATTTCCCATTCACTAATATATTTAGGCACTGAGAGCTGCTGGTTCCAGGTGTCAGGCCTGGGCAGGATCAAGGCTGACACTTGCCCTGAGACTGGAGCAGGAATATTAGATTCCCATTTCGCACTGCCACCCCCTGCTTGGGGAATCCAGGCAGGGGCAGCAAGGAGATCCCAGCTGTGTCCCTGGCAGCACCCCAGGCAGCAGAGCAGGGCTGCTGTGAGCAGGGCTGAGCTCCTGCCCTCATCACTCCTAAGGGCCACTTAGCCACATTGCTGCCTGCTCTTCCTGGCTGGACAGGAATTGCTCCCTGTTGGAGAGCTGTCAGTGAGGGGAGAGCCATCCATCCCTGTGGGAAGTCATGTCACCCAGCAGGGGGGCACCACCTCCTCCCAGCCAAAACAACAGGGCTTTGACAGCCTTGATGTATTTATTCTCTTCTGTGGGGCAGAAATGCTGCCACAGCAGGCAGCAGGGAGGGGGAGGATGCTGCTGGGGAATTGGAAGACAAAGCAAGGAAAAGCACAAAGTGCCAAGGAGCTGCCTGCAGGGAGCAGGGGGTTGGAACTGGGTGGTCTTTTAAGGTCCCTTCCAACCCAACCATTCTGTGATTGTACGGTAAAGAGAAAGGAGGAAAGAAAAAGCTTATTGTAGAAAGGCCATTTCTTGTATTTATGTGCTTAACTCATCTCCTGGGCTTGAGAACTGAGAAAAGCAAAGAGCAAGTGCAAAAGCAGAGGTTGCAGCTCAGATGGGTTGTGATGTCCCAGCTAGTCTGGGGTTTCAGGGAGGGGTTTGGAGAGCTGTCACTTTATGAGGAACACAAATCCCTACCCCTTGTGCTGCTTGTCCTCAAGGCAAGGCTTGGCTCTCCTCTGGCCATACACCATCATCTGGGAGGGTTTCACACAAGTGCCGTTATGTCATGTGCTTTTACCAGGCCCAATTTGGGTCCATTTTGACCTTAAGGACTAGCTGTCAGGTTATTTCAGGTGCACAATCATGTCACATCCTCTACAGCTGTGCCAGTTCATAGGGCTCATCAAATTTAAACTCAGCCTCATTACCAGGTCTGAACTGCTGGGTAGCAGTGGGGGTTGATCAAGAACCTGGGCTTCCAGGAGTTAAATCTCCTCACAAAAATGGAAAAATTTCTCTAGTTAGAAGGTCCCTGATGATGTTCAGATGCTTTCTATTTGCAGGAATTAAGTACAAATTAATTCCTTAGTAACACAGGTGAAGCTTGTTAGGGCAGGGCCTGGGTGCACCCATAGGGTCTTATTGCCCCAGCGAGCCTCACCTGTGTTACTAAGGTTTTTCTAGAGACTTTGTAACAGTTGTGTTACAGCATGTTATGGGTTCTCACACTGGTTTTTCCTTCCTGCATGACCCGGGTTAGTACACATGGACAAAGGGGCTCCCCCAGCCACTGATTATTCCAATTGCAGTGGCAAGCCTTTGCTAGCTGAAGTTTGTTGGCCACAGCAGTTGGATGCATTTGTGGTATCAGCTCTGCAACCCCTGCAAAATATCTCCTCCTCCTCTTGGCTGCCAGCTATATGGGGCAAACACTGCTATGCTGGCCAGCTTAGCTCTTCAGATCATCTGCAGGAGTCACAGAATCATAGAAATTACAGAATGGTGTGGGTTGGATGGAACCTGAGAGATCATCCATGGGCAGGGTTGTCACCAATTAGATCAGCCTGCTCAAGGCCCCAGTATTGTCTGACAGAAGTTTGATTCCTCCTGGGAGTTGTCTATTCAGCTTTTATTTCAGGGAGTAAAAACTGTGGTAAGGGGAAAGGATGGTACTGGCTTAACTCATTAAAAATGCTTGGGTTTTTGTTTTAATTCATATTGAATATATGAAAGAAGGGGCTAAATGCAGTCCTTTGGGGTCGGAATATCTGTGTAAAGTGTTTTCTTGTGATTAAATAGTTTATAGGAGGAGGAAAGCTTTGCAGTGTGCCTTCAGGGGTGGATTGCCAGGCTAGTCTCCTCTGGAAGGCTGTTCCACAGCCAGATTGTTTTCTTTGGAAGTGCTTTGTTCCTGTTGTGATCCATGCTGGGCTTCGTGACCTGTGAGTTGCTGGAAAAACATCTGCATTGGCAGGGGTGCTTCAGCCTCTGCCAGTCCTGTGCCATAACCAGGTCTCCCCTCACCCTGGCTCTAGCAGAGAGGCACAAGTTCAAGGGGGAACAGGCTTACTCGTTTACTCCTGTAGCAGTTACGTGCCTGAATTCAGGGTTTGGTTTCCTCCTTCAGCCCTTCTGGCAGCCCAGTCCCCCACAACCCCTGCAGTCAGACATGTAGAGAGTGACTCCTTGCTAACACAGGTTTTCCTGTGCATGACCAGCCTCAGCCCAGGCTCTGGCTCTGTCCTGCTCTGATTTCATCCCTCTCTGAGCTGCTCAAGTGTCATTGCTCTCCCTCACCCAGCCCATGGGCCTGTGCTCCAGGCCCTGTGTGCTGCTCCTAATGGCTTGTCCAGTCCTGGGCTCTGGTGGCTGTGCACGGAGCGCTCGCCAGGCCATGCTCTTGGTTTCCTGTCGTATTTCATGGCTTTTGATGGCAGCTCAGCTGAGGAGTTATGAAATTCATATCCTCCCTGCCTAGGAGAAAATGGCAACTGGAAGATTTAATGTCCCAGAGGGTTGGTGTAGGAAGTTGTACCAGAGGGGAGGAGGAGGGGGCTAAAGCCTCAGGTCCTTCACAAATCTCTGTGAGTCAGGCTTTCCAAAGGTTGGAAAGCTGTGAATTACCCCAGCTGAATTACGTGCATGGCATGGTGTTACAGCACTTGTACTCAGCTCCCCTCCCCACCAGTAATTCCAGGATTTATGTTTGGAGGAAATGGCCTTATTTCATTTGGTGATGGATTTCACTCACCAGCACACAACACTTGGGGATCAGGAAAGACAAACTCATGGTAAAATCTGTCACCTCTTCCTGTGTGCTGCTTTGGAATCACAGATTAGGATCAGATCCTGGTATCCCCAAGAAAGATTGTATTTTGGGGTTTCCAGGGGAGGCTGGAGCTGACCTTTCTATACAAGGCAGGGGATGGAAGCCTGTTTTGTGTGATGACTTGATGAACACTGACCAGTTTCTGCAGGAATTCTGGGCTGGAAACATCAGCCCTTGTCACTCAGGTGCACAGAGCACGTGGTGTGTGTTAATGATATGCTGTGCCTGGACTCCAAACAGCGTTTCAGCTCTGATCCTTCTCTAGAGCCAGACTTTTAATGAGGAAAAACATTGCTTGTGGGATTTTTTCCCTTTCAGTTGTATTGTCCCTCTGAAACTTTACCATTGATATGGCCTAAGAGCTGCAGCCTGGTGTTGTGTGACAGCAGTTGTGATGAAGCCAGATGTCAAGGACCAGCAAAGAGCAGTTGTTGGTTGGGCACATTTTACTGTTTACTTCTTTCTCTTTAAAAAAAAAAGTCAGTTTTATAACAAGTTGTAATGAATCCGTAGCTAAAAAAAGATTCTTTTTTCTTCCTTTAAAAAGCAAAATCTTCATCTACCTCCGTAACTCACCACAAAGTGTTTCAGCACCAAATTATCTTGAAGTCCTCAAAAACAGGAAAAGAATTTAGAGGAGATGGAAAAAAATAATTGAAATGCTTTTATAATGGAAGATTTCGTGAGAGTAATTTAGGGAGAGGCAACAAAACCAATAATTAAAAATTCTGATGGTCGGATGGCAACTATTTTTGGACAAAGACACAGATTCAGTCCTAGAAGAATAGCAAGTGCTCTGTGGCTCTTGGAGGGTTTTTTTCCCCTCGTGGATGTGTTGGCTGCAGAGCTGTCTGGTTGCTGTTACCAGAGTCATTTTAGTGAAGCTGTTCCTGCCACGTGGTTTGTTCTCATCTGCCTCTTCTGACAGGAGACATCAGAAGCCTGAGCAGGAACTATTCAATCATAGTGACAGAGCCCCTTTTTTGGATGGTGAAATGTTCTGTTGGTTTCGTATCCATAACTCCATGTTTGTCTCTCCGCTTGCATCCAGCCCTCGATAAAATCCAGCACGAAGGGCAGCTCTGGGAGATCCCTGCTCTGCCCTGCAGGGCTCCAAGGGCAGGATCCCAGATCCTGTGTGCTTCTTCTGGCTGGTGAGCAAGTAAGGAATAGGATCATGGAATATCCTCAGTGGGAAGGTCCCCGCAGGGATCATCCAGTCTAGCTCCTGCACAGACACCCCAACAACCCCACCCTGCCCCTGGGAGTGTTGTCTGAGCAGTCCTGGAGCTCTGGCAGCCTTGGGGCTGTGCCCATTCCCTGGGGAGCCTGGGCAGTGCCCAGCACCCTCTGGGGGAAGAGCCTTTCCTGATCTCCAACCTAAACCTGCCCTGGCACAGCTCCAGCTGTTCCCTGGGTCCTGTCCCTGGTCACAGGGAGCGGAGATCAGAGCTGCCTCTCAGGAGGAGCTGCAGCCCCCTGTGAGCTCTGCCCTCAGTCTCCTCCAGCTGAACATTCCAGGTTACCTCTGCCATTCCTCTAGACCCTAGATCATCCTTGTAGCTCTCCTTTGGAATAGGTAGCTTGGTGAGAGACTCGGGATCATCCTAAATTTTGGGTTGTTACTAGTGGGAATGCTGTAAGATTGAGAAAATATAACTGGTGATACCTACAGATTTTGTCTGCCCTCCACCAGGGGTATCTTCCCAAAATCTTCACAATTTACTCTTATGCACATGGTGTCACCTGGCTGGTGGTGTGGAGGACCTGGAGCTTGTTGATTAGGGCTTGATTCCCAAAGCAGGCAGGTCCTATCCCTGCTTTGTGCTGCATTCCTTGACTGCAGAACAGGGCTGATAACCAGCTCAGCTGATGACAGGGGTGAAAGGAGAAGGAAGCCTTCTCCTCTGATGTTTGTCAGGATGCAGGGTGCTGACCCAGATCTGCACAATCAAAGTGCATGTAAGCTGCAGAGGGCACTTCCACAGGACAGCATCTGGGCACATCTAGGCTGGCTGGCAATCACTGCCTGCACCGAGATTACAAGCATCACTGTAAGGCAAACAGACTGGCTGATACTCCCTATTTAAAGCAAAGATGTGTGGGTTTTCAAGCTCAAATTCCCTGGGAGGAAGAAAGGACATTTGTCAGGTCTGAATCTATGGGTGGCAGTATGTGGCTTCAGTGGTGTTCTTTGCAGGGTTGCAGTGGATATGTAATATGTGGGTGTGGATATGTAACGTATGCTTTGTGTCCAATACGCTTTCAAGTCCTGTGTCCTAAAAATCCTGTAAGATCCTGTGGAGTAGCTGGATTCCTGCCTTGGCTCCCCTCAGAACAAATTTTTTGTCTGCTTTGGGATGTTACAGACTTTACTCAATTGACTTCATCCCTGTGCTTTTCCTTTTCTTCCTTCTCTGTCCCAGTGTAAGAAGACTCCTCCCAGTCCCCTGCCCAGGGACAGGGGGTTTTGTAAGGGATTTTTCAGGGTCTTTGATGTTCATCCTGTCACTCCAAGGGCACTGGCAGCAGTGCTGCTGCTGTGTCTGCAGTGTGCTGGCCATTGCTGACATCCAACTTCTCCAGGAGCAGGATGAAATCCAAGTGGCAGGGCAGGCACCTCTGAGGAGATAGCTCCTAACTGTTCCCACAGAGCTTGAAGAAAAAGATTTGACGGATTTACAGAGGAAAATGGCTGAGAAGGGATTGATAAACACACAGAGAGATCTAACTAGTGTGTCCCATCACTCTGAATAGCTGATCATAGCGAAAGTGCTTCAGGGCAGTGTCGGGAAGGATTTGTTGATGTGAACTCGTGTCTCCCTGAGAGAATCATGCTGTTTCGGGGAAGGGACCATCCAGGGAAGGTTGTCGTGAGGAAAAATGCAACAACAGTGGGGTGGGCATGTGTGTCAGGAGCAGTTGGTGAGATGCTCACCAGTGCTGTCTGAAGGCAGAGCTGTGAGGATGCCAGCCAGGACTTGAGAGCTGAGCTTCCTCCCAGCAGCAGCACCCAGCCAAACCCCACTCCCCTGTGCAGGCACTGGCCACAACAAAGCCTCTGTGCCAGCCAGGGTCCCAGGCATGAGGAATCCTGGGCTGCAGTTGGGAATCTCCTGTAGATCCCCTGATTAGGCCGCCCTGCAGCAGTCAGCAGTGTGAACTGAGCATCTCTGGTATAAATCACTTCCTACAGTGCTGTCAGTGCCAGGAAAGGCTCAGGACAGGAGAGAAGCCATGGCTTTGTCAGTGACCTCCCCAAGGGTCAGTCTGGAAGTAGTCAGATTTGAGCAGCTCTTGCTTGAAGACCTGGGGAAGTGCCTATTGATATATATTAATAGTTTGAGGAGGATCCTGTGTCACAAACACCTGGGCTAAAGTGAGAACTCTGCAGTCAGAGTTTGAGCATTGGGAGGCAGTAGGGGGATGTAGAACTGGATTTGATCTGGATTTTATGTACTTAATATTCCCCAAAATTCTGCTTTGCCTTTGTTAGAGCTCATACAAACCATTAGATGCAGTGCTGGGGAAGATTTACCTTATGTGAAGGTAAAACGAAGTCTTGCCTTGTGTGGATAACATCATTGTCAAGTGAACTGTGTCAATTTTTAGTGTTGAGCTCCATTTCACCTGCACTGATGTATTTTCTTGGACATTTAATGGACTGAACATATATATTCCCAGCAGGGCACAGTGCTTCAAATATTTTATTAGTGTGTATCATATACTTATCAAGTCTTTAAAATATTTAAACTTTGCACTCAACTATTCTGCTTGAGAGTAATATTCAGAGTTCATAATTTCTGGTTGTTACTAAGGAAAAAAAATCCAAAGTTCCATACTAGTGGAAGCATCCAGCCAAATGTGTACCACACTTTGAATATCAAAACTAGGAAGTTCTGTCTAAGTGCATGGGAAAATAAGATATAGTAAGGCTTTGAAACTTTCAGAAGTGTGAAATTTTTATGTTTGCTTTAGTAGGAGAGAGGTGTCCAACTCTTGGAAAGCTTTCTTCTAAAACACAGGATTGCTGGGGATATTGGTGTGCATCCAAGTAATTTCTAACTGTCTGACAGGCTCTAAGCTGGGATGGCAGGCGAAGTCCTCTCACCTGGATAGGCTGAGGTGAGGCAGCCCTTTGTAAGGATGTTTTCCCAAGCTTTTGTAAACAAGCTGTGTGTGTCTCTTACACTTCAGGCCAGGCTAACAAATTGAGATGAGCCGCAGCAGCTCTGTGAAGGCTGGCTCTGCACACACAGGGGCCTGAGCTGATTTATCTTGATGTTTGGTTGAATTCTTCGCATTTTGGGTCCCTTCTGTAACCTTTTCACCTCGTTCTTTTTTAAGGTGGCTGCCTGGCTGTTACAATTTATCATGAATGCATCTCACTTCACTTCTGGCTCCTCTGACGGAAGGAACAGCCGGTCTCCGGGAGGTCAAAGACATTATTTTCCCCCAGTCTTTCTCAGTTTCCAGTGCATATTTGTCACTTTGAAAAAGCATGAATTCTGGATTTGATGCACTTTAATTGATTTCACCCTCAACAAGTCCAACTGTCCATCAACCTTTCCTTTTTCTTTCCTCTCTCCCTTCTTCATTTCTTTCCTCTGTCCCTTTGCTTTGAGAGTGATGCTTTCACCCTCCTGCATGTTGGAGCTGTTGCAAAGCCCATGACCCTCTCAAGGCTTACTGTCACAAGCCATTGCTCTCATTTCCCCTATCCTCCAAGCTGAACTTTGGATGCTGAGTGAGAATGATGTAGGAGTACTGGTCTTGTAATATCTCAGTGATGTGCTCCTTGTCAAAGTAAAAGTGGTGGCTGATGGTCCACTTATTTTGAGACAACTGTGTAGAATTGGAGATGTGAGGGAATTCACTCATTATATGCTGGCATTGGTATTTTAAAAAATTTGCAGTGTTATGGCAGTGATGAATGTGCTGTTTCTTCTTTCCTCCTGGAAAGATGTGTATCACTGGTGCTGTACATATATCCAGGGTTGTGTGGGTGTAAATTTGGTGTGTAAAGTGGCATTGTCACCTCAGAAATGGAGATCATAGAATTGCAAGCGGTCCACAAAGACCATCCCAAAAATCCTATGAGGTGCCATCACACTCTTGTTTGGTGAATTCTTCTGGCATGGAATAAATGTAGGTGTGTAACAACTTGTCCTTTGCACGAAAATCCTTAGAGTGTGTCCTGGAGACCAGGGGCTGCTTATAGTGGAAGCTGAAAGTCATAGGTGTTCCTCTTGGTGCTGCCATTACATCCTGGATGCTGGCAGCACATGGGCAAGGAGCGGGTTTCTGTTTACAGCAGAGCAGAGTTTCCAAGTTCTCTGCCCTCTTATGAGGTGTCCACCCGAGCTCCGCAGGGACAAGGGTGTTCCTGGGGCTGTTGTGTGCTCACTGAGGAGCTCCAGCGCTCAGGGGGAGCACAACTGCCTCACGTCACGTTATGGGAACGTTTTCAAGCTGCAGCCAAGGAATCCAAGCCCGCTCTCGCCGTGTGCCCGGCGCCGGGCTCGGAGCGCGCCGGGAGCCGGGAACTGCTGTCCATGGTCCTGGGTGAGCAGCCCGAGCGCTGGGGCTCGGCCAGGGCCCTGGGGACACGGGGGATCCCTCTGTCCCTCCGTCCCTGTGCAACACCGTGTCAGGCACGTCTGCACATCAAGGTTTGCCAGCGTGCATGGGGAGGGAACAGTGTTCTTCAAGGAGGTATCCAGGGCTTCCACTTGTGGTGCTTGTGGACCTCATGCTGACCTTTCCTTCCCACTGCCAGAGGGTGGGCTTAGATGAGCTATTAGGGAAAAGCTCTTCCCTCTGAGGGTGCTGAGGCTCTAGCACAGGTTTCCCAGAGAAGCTGTGGCTGCCCCTGGCCTTCTGGAAGTGTCCAAGGCCAGGTTGGGTGGAGGGTTTTAAAAGACATATAGATGTGGCACTTGCAGACATGGGTTAGTGGTGGCCTTGGCAGTGCTGGGGGATTGGTTTGACTCGATCTTAAGTCTTTTCCAGCTTTAATGATTCTGTATTCTGCCAGGAATAGTACAAGCTGTACTTAATACAAAACACTGTATTCTAGTAACTCAGCAGGACAATACTGGAGCTGGGAATGCCACAGATCTTCCCATGCCTGGGATGTACATTAGGAAAGTAGCAAACACTAGCCCTTCATGTGGCTGCTTATAATAAAATATCAGATAACCTCAGAGTTCTGGGAGTGTTCAGCTGATATTGGAATCATTTGAACATGTTGACTCAAGTTTGATGCTTGGATTGGGATTTAAATGAAGATCAGCCTTACAACAGTCCTGTTAAAGACTAGTGTTGAGAGTATCCAGCTCTAGGAACCCCTTTGCTAGAAATCTGGGGTTTTTAAGCAGATTTTGTGTCTCCTGTGCTGTATCAGACATCCCTGAAGAAGCCCTTGCTCCTGCGCAGTCCCACATCCTCAGACAGCCACTCCTTCCTCTCCCAGCCCAACCCCAGGAGCCAGTGGGGTGGAAATTTTCCCAGGTGGCTCCAGGGAGGCTGCACAAGCCATGGTTTGGCAAAGCTGTGGAAGTATTCAGAGCACCAATTTTAATAGATAGGCAAATGAGGAGGAGGCAGAGCTCATGAGAAGGCAATGCAAAGCAATTGCATTACACAGTTGATGATTTCAGTCTGAAGAGCTCTGAATTCCCCTCTGAAATCTTCTCTTGGGAGTCTTAGTTTTTAAGTTAAATGACTGATTAGAGCCTGTTCACACCACAGATCAGCCAAGCAAGGCAAACTCCTAAGAGCTAATGCTGCTTACTCACTCCCAGAGGAACCTGAAGGTCTCAGGATCTTGCAGAGGGATTTTTCCCCTGGAAATCTCTGCCTGCTACCAGGAGAACAAGGTGGGAGGGAAGCAAAGAAAAATCCTCCCCCATCAGACAGGGCCTGCATCATTCCTTTTCTCAGGCCAGTTTTGTTGCCTTGTTCTTCTTTTGCTTGAACATCTTGTTTAGTGGGAGGAAAAAATGTGAAACTAAGTGCCCCAAGCTGAGAGATGTTGGGCACCCAGCAGGACCCTGACCTCCCTTGTAGGTGACAAATTGAATGGCATGTCAGCTGAGGAGGGAGGGAGGGGCCTGGCTCACGGCTGGGGGGTAAAGTTACAAAGCCAACATCTGTTCTGAGGGTCTGTATGGGCTGCTGGCCTTCCCATTCCCTTCAGGAAGGCATGAGGGACTGGCCTGGGGTCACTGCAGGACAAAGCTGGGGGTGTGGGTCTGAGGGGATGAAGAATAGGTGCAAATATAGAAATAGGTCCAGAGGGGTTGCTTGTGGAGAATAGATAGTGGAGAATGAGTCTTTAGAAAGAGCACTGATGTGTTCATCTGTGAGGTACAAAAATCTGGGTTTGGTTTTCTTATCTCAGGGCCCCACAGGAATTAATCATCACTCAGTAATGGAGGGAAGCAAAGCTGTTACTCATTCCTCCCAAAGTCCCTCCTCTGATCATCTCCTACATTCATATTCTCTGTCTCTGACTTGTATCTTCCTTGCTATTAAGCCCCATGAGCCACTGAAAGGGGAAAAAAAGGAAAATTCAGTAAGACTGGCAATCTGAAATCATCTGGAGAGATGATGTGCCACAGCTTCCATGGAGGAGCAGGAGTCTGGGCAATGGCAACTCTTCCTGCATTCAGCTGTGAGATTTTGCCCCAAATGCCTTCTGTCATCTCAGCAGACCCCATCCTTTATACTTTAATTGATTCTGTCTGGCTTTAATCTGGTGTGAGAAGAGACCTCCCACAGTGAGCACTGAGAGCTCATTTGTGCTTGGTGAGAAGCACAAGGTTATTTTATTGAAAAAGGGAGACAAGGATGTTTTGGGAAGGACACTGCCTTCTGTAAACCCATTAACAATTGAAATGAGGCCTTTCACTTCCATATAGGGTTTGTGGGAAGTGCTTGTACAACTGGAAAGCAAAATGCTGTAATAATAATTCTGCATTATAGCCATGTGTAAGGTTTCCTGAAGTCATCCACAGTTGGGTTGGCTCCATGCAGTGGGAGACAGTCCTGGAGACCTGGCCTTTCCCTGGGGATCCAGGGGAAAGGAGAAGGGAATGGATTTGGCTGTGCTCACCCCAATTGCATGATGGCGGAGATGAGAATAAATAGGGAAGTTGAAAAGGAAACCTCCATTGTGAGCCTGCTCAGGCAAAGTCTAAACAGTTGAGGAGTTTGTTTTATCAAATCAAAATATTTTGGTTCGGCAGTGGTGTTGGCTTGAGTCAGTGTGTCTGGGCTGACACGGTGTTGGAGAAACACTCAGGTTTGAGGGGCTGGATCCCTGGCACTGGGGAGGTCAGGAGTTCTGAAGCCATAGGAGAGGGGGTGTTGCTCGCTGTGGCCAGGGGAGGCTGGATGGGAGCAATCCCATTTCCCATGGCTTGGGTTTGGAGTGTTCAGATATTTAAAGGCCTCTCCAAAGCTGCTCTGTGGCCCTGTTGAGTCTGTTCTGCTGCTTGGACCACAAATAAGAGTTTTAAGTGGAATGGGAAGATTTTTGAGAGAAAACAGATGAATAAGTATGGAGAGTTAATTATCTGCAAACTCCTGAAATGGCATGAGTAATAAAATATAGATAGGTACACACTTAATCCTATCATGCCATTAGTGGTCTGTGTCTCTGTGTCAGGGAATGATGTGCAAGACAGTACTCCAAAATACAAAATTACTGCCTGCAGCACTGAAGGTTCAGCTCTTTGGAAGTATGGTCTGGTTGAAGTGTTCTTCCGAAAGTATCTTGCCAAAAAACCTGGTGCTGAGGATCTAAGAACAAAACAAGTAAAGGAGTTGAGGTTAGGCTGGAATAGATCCTTATGTCACTCCTGACCTCTCCCCCAAATACAATTCCCAGTGAGAGCTCATTGTTCTTCTAAAAAGAGATTTGTTCCTACCTGTTAGTTTTGCTTAGGGTGTGATAGAAACTGTAGAAAATAATACCATGTAGTTTTTGTTCAATATTTCCTCCTTTCCTTCCCTATCTCAGAAATCTTCCTATTTTCTAACTTGTTTTTAGCCATTCCACCTAACCCTTCAATATTTCCATATTTCAAGGAGATTTAGCCAAATGGTGTGTTTCCATGGCTGATATGCAGCAATAATGCAGGGTTAATACCTAATTAGTTCCCAGGGACATTGAGCTTTTCATGGATATTCAGTAACAAAAGCAACAACAAACAAGCTGAATTCCTAGGTCTTAATTCATTGGGGAGGAGGAAATAGGAACCTAAAAATGCAGGAATTATTCAGTGCAGTCTGAAAGCCCCGTTCTTTCTCTCATGAAGCCCAGAGGATGCTATAGTAGCTGACAGGGGAAATATAACCTCCTCCTCCTTCTTTCCTCCCTCCCTTCAGGGGGGCTGGAGATGTGTCTGCGTTTGCAGCCCTGACATCTCCAAACAGGAAAATTCCCAGTTCTGCAACACACTTTAAACAGTTCCCTGCCCGTTCCCCTCCCTGCCTCAACCCCCAGCCAAGCTGACCCTGGGTTTTTTTGACATCCAGCCATACCTGATCAGTCGTATCCCCAGCAGCTGGATGTGATCAGAGCTGGCCTTCCACCTCACAGGATGGCGAGCATATGGGCCTGCGGGCTGCAGCCATTATATTCCTGAGCACTGAGCTTGTCTGCCCCTGGCTACAGAGGGTTCTTTCCCCTCTCAAGCAATTGCAAATAAACCTTTCTGATAAGTAACAGCAAAACAAACAGGCCCTTTGGCTCTGTAGGCAGTGAGAAGGAGGGAGGAATAAAAACCTGACCCAGTAACAAAATCTTTGCTGTGTTTAGGCAGTGCCTCCAGGAGGGAGAAGCTGTCTGCCCTCAGCCAGACAGAGCTTTTCTGGGAGCAGGAATGGTTTCAGGATGATTAGCCCTCAGTGCTTTGCAGCCAGGCCCTGGTGTGGGAGCTCCAGGGGATGGTGGATGTTTGGCTCAGGGAATAGCCCTGGAGATCATCTGGACCATCAGAGGGACACTTTCAGCTGACCCATGTGGGCAGTCTGGTCTCAGTCTGGAACTGAAGGCTGAGAGTTGTGAGAGTCCTCAGCCCTGAGCAGGAGGGTGGTGCAGGGCAGCTGTGGGAAGAGGCTGGGGACAATCACAAACAGCCTCTCTACATCCTTTCCTATTTCCAAAAACTTTCCAAAAAATATCTCAGGTTCTGGAAGGGCTCACAAGAGGCTCTGAAACTTGGCATTCTGTGTTCCAAGTGAAGTATAACCAAGTCCCCATGTCTTGGGGATTCACTGTGGTGGTTGGAGAGCTCAGGAGGGGTCCCTGAGTGTCCGCACAACCCTAGTGTGACCTGAGCCCTGATCACTGTGGAAAGATTGAGGCAACAAAGAGATTTTTGCATGGAATGTATTCAAGAAATGGTAGAGTTTACCTTCCTTTCTGGGAAGTGCCAAGGAAGTAAGGCTTCAGCTTAGAGTATGTGCATGCCAGGGCATCAAGATGGAACCTGACATAGTCTTTAAATTGTGGTCTAAGCCTAAGGATGGGAAGAACACCCTCATTTTGCTCTCTGAACCCGACTAGTACATCACCCACTGTTGCTGCCCTGTGTGTGTGGTAATTGAATACCCAGGGCCACAGAAACCTGTGGATGAGCAGGCAGGGGAAAAGCTTGCTCCCACATGTTCAAAAATGTGATGAAAGGTGGTGAGCTAAAAAGCTCCCTGCTAACACTGGCACAACCCCTTTCAGGCCAGGAATCTGTTCAGGGTAGATGTCCCATTTCTGCAGGGTTCCTTGAGGGGCTGAGCCTCTCCAGTGCTCTCCCAGCTGGGGGGTAACTGCAGTCAATAAATGATGGAATGACTTTTTCCACTTGGAAGCCAGACCTGTGAGGAGCCTTTGAGCCCTTTGCCTGGGCAGATATGGCCAAGGTTATCACCCTGGCAGGGCTGCAGTGAGCTGGGACTGCCTTGAAACGCTGCCAGAGTCTGCCCCAGGCTCGTGCTGAGAGGCTGGAAGCACATGAAGGGCCCGTGGCGCTGTCACCTCGGGCTGACAGGGGCCAGAGCACTGATGTCACCACACAGTTACAACAGATGGCACCAGGGACAAGCAGTGGTGCTGCCAATGCCTCTTCTCCTTCAGCAGGAATCACTCCTGTGGAGTTCTGCACCCCTAAACACTTGAACTGTGGAGAGGAGCTGGAAATCCATCTGGGAAAAGCATTCAGAGAAGGGAAAATGAGAGCATAAGCCATGGGATCAGCACCAAGTGGGCCAAACATTGCTGTCAATTATGTCCCAAGCAGCTCCATTGAAGCAAACAGCATTAATTGTAGATTTATGCCAACATTTCTGAGAGTCACTCCTGGGACAGAGCCAGTTCTGGTAGAGGATTAATCTTGTTGGAAAACTCCCTCTTGTTCTTTGCTTGGTGTCTGACACTCGCACATGCACAAAAACAAACCTCGGTGACCCTCCGCCAAGCCAGTTAACTAGCAGGGAATTTGGGGATGTGAAACCTTAGCTTCCCCTCCAGCACAGCTCTGCATCTGCCACAGCCCTTGTGGAAGGCAGGACAAGCCACCTGCTACTTGTTTTGCTCAAGGAGAAAATGTCTGTTGGGCACATAGGAAACAGCTAATCTGGTCCCAGGGGAGGCAGCAGCCATTTGTCATTCCCACAGTCTCCAGCACAGGTACTCAGCACCTTCCAGGGCTGGGGATTTTCTGTGGGTGTTCTTCCCACCTGCCAGTAGTTCAGTGCTTGGCTTTATCTGATGGGGGTGTTTCTCAGGCATTGGCATTTGGTCATTCACTTCAGGACACAGAAAAATACAGTGTGTTCTAGTCCAACACATACATCCCTTCTCAGCTTAAAAATTAACAGAGAAAGCCATGCATTGCATGTGCTGGGGGTGTGTCTTCTTTACATATGGACACGTGTTTTATGATGGGACATTTGTGCAGTTCAAGATCTTCCAGAAACGTGGATCTTCTCTAGTTCTGATTTGTCTGTGCCTTAAGGATGGTCAGTGGCATCCTCTCACCACATTTCCATAATGTCATTGCACTCCATGTGACACTGGAGTGTGATTATTTTTATTTTTTTTTAATCCTGATTTGCCAGTGGAAGTGTTCCAGATGCTTCCCTGAAGTCTCAGCAGCAGAAGGGATAGTTTAAATGACTGAGCAGCAGTCTGGGAATGCCTCCATTCCTCAGGAACAGCAGGCTCAGTTCTGCAGTCTGCTCAGCCTTTCCCCCTTCTGAGGGCAATAAATTGAATACCATTCCGTTTACGGCCTGCCCACAAGTTTCAAGTGGAAGAGGTGAAGCAGAGCCTGAGGCCAGCTACTCCGTGGGCACAAATCAGTGTGGCTGTGCTGGCTTACCCCAGCTGTGGGGCTGGCCCTGAGGTTTTGTGTTCACGTTATCCTGGGGCTCTTATTGCAGGAATGCGGGGTTGGCCAGATGTGCTGGTCACAGCATCCCCTCCCCTCCTGAACTGACAAGGTACCAGCTGCCGCTCCCTGCCCTTGGAGCAGCCTGGTGTGGCCTGCCTGCAGCATGGAAGGTGCTCTGGGATCCTTGGGAATAGCCACCAGCACATCAGCCCTGTTCTAGGACACAACACTGAGAGAGTAAGAGCAGTCGAGGAACTTTTCCCCCTTGGAAGTGATGTTCATCTCCTCCCCCAGCCCAGCATATGGAATTCTGGATCACATTTCTCTCTCTTGCCAATAAATATTGCAGATTTATTGCTCTCTACCTGGTGGGTAGTAAATTGCATTCCACCTCTGTTATAAGGCTCTTTGCTATGACACAGCCTTGCAGCTCCATTAAACCTTAATTACAGCAACACTTCATTGGGTTGCTGCGATGGCCCGAGTGCCATTGCAGTAGGGAGGAAGTATGGCCAAAACAGGCTGATGCAGAGGGGCTTTGTTTTGTTTTCTTTCCTCCCTTTTTAAGGATTATGGAGAGTTGAGCCCAGCAAGGGGAATAGAGGGAGCCTCAGCCTCCTGCTCTCTGCTCATTTTCCACAACAGCTGGCGTCACCTGCCGCAGCCCCGGCAGCTCCTCTGCGTCCTGATGAAGTGCTCAGCTAACAGCCTTGCAGGCTGCCTCTGCTAAAGGGCTGATTTGCA
This sequence comes from Zonotrichia leucophrys gambelii, assembly GCF_028769735.1. Lineage (NCBI taxonomy): Eukaryota > Metazoa > Chordata > Aves > Passeriformes > Passerellidae > Zonotrichia > Zonotrichia leucophrys. The sequence goes on from NC_088185.1 coordinate 9,164,823, forward strand.
TTTGTGCTGATGGGATGCATCCCAAAGCCAGAGTTATCCCTGGGTTTGGTTGAGTGAGGAGTGTGGAGTTTGGCCAAATGGAGCACCAGGAGCAGCACGGCACTTGGATTTCTATAGGCTGCAGCAAGACAAATGTAGGAGCAGCTCTGCAAGTGTGCAGGCTTGTCCTGCAGCAGGCAGCCTGCTCTGTGTCAGCTCAGGGCACTGGTTCTGGTGCCATCTGTCCTTCCCTGCAGCCTGTGACAGGGAGTGAGGCTTTGCTTCAGCAACCTCTGGCTCTGAGGCAGCTCCTCCGAGGCCAGTGCTGCCTGATGTGCTCCCCAAGCTCCTCTGGCCCTGCTGCCTTAGGCTCCAGCAAAGGCTGGGAGAGGGTGGAGGGGTCAGTGCTTGTGGACGTTGCGTGTGTGGATAGATGGTTCTTGTCTCTCCTCTCCAGGCAGGCATGGAGGAAGCACAGCTTGGAGCTGCAGGAGAGGCTGCCCAGTGCTTGTGCTCCCTCCAGACTGTGGGGGTTCTGCTTGGCCTTGTGGTTTTTGTTTTGGAGATCCTTCCTGGTGTGGGAAGAGTCCCCCAGCCCCTGATGCAGGTTCAGTAGGAGTGTGCATTGTACAGACACCTCTCCTAGTGTGGATGCTCAGGCCTCTCTGTGGGATGATGAGCTAACCAGAAGGCACTAATGGCTACACCAGCCACTTGGATTTGGTGCTGTTCCAGAGGTGAAGCACTATTGTCAGATCTGCCCATGACAAGGACTGCTTCATTCCCAGTTTGGAAATTTGCCTCCTTGGCCATTCTGGTGTGATACCAAGTGTCAGATGTGGAGTAGCTATGCAGGTAACCAAAATGCTGGGATTATCCTCAGGATTCCCTTTACCTTCAGTGCTGATCTGGACTGGTGTGATCACTCTGTGTAATGCTCTTCACCCTTTTGTAAGTCCACTCATGGGTGCAAGGATGTTTGACAGAATTTTACCACCCTTGTAACTTTGGTCAAACATCCACACAGGGTGTACTCAGGTATCCACAGGGAGCTGCAGATAGGGAGCACAGAAATCTTCTACACCACTACTAGTGCAGAAAGCAGCTACCAGGAATCAGCTAAAATCCTTCTGCAAATTGAATTGCTGAACTCTTTAATGAACAACCAGCACATGGGGAATACTTTCCTAGGGAGAGCCTGTGTTCAAGCCTTGTTTGTCCTTATTCTCCCCTCTTGCAGCAACCTTGAGATGTCAGACGTAGGAAATGTGGCCACAGCTGTTTCTGCACTTAGAGGGTTTTTTCCAAGGCCACATCCTTCTATTCTCCCGTAGATTACTTGAAAAGATGCTGTGGGGACTCCAGCAAGCCAAGGTCTATGTGCCATGTGCAGGTGTTGCCAGGAGATTGACATTCTGAACATTTGAAAACTATCAGAGAACTCATTTGGTGGTGGGTTTTCCCCCTCTCCTCCTTCCTTCCCTCTCGAGCTGTGTGCTGCAAGACTTTTTGCTGGAGATTGATATTTCTAGCAGAGCCACATTATTCAAGCCATAGTCAAACAGGACAGCACGTATTAGGAAGGAGATGGGCACCTCATCCTTTTCAACTACTCTGGGACAAATTGTCCCTCACCAAAGCCCTGTCCAACCCTTGACTTATCCTCCTCTATAGGGTAGTTAAGTCATGCTCACCCTAAGTGGCTCAGAAAATACCACTGCATCTTCTAGGAAAATGTCATCACCTTGATGAAAACTGATTATTTTTCTATGTGAAAGTGGATAAGTTCTGAAGAATCTTTGTTTTAAATAACATGAGGGAAACAGCATCAGAGGTCTGACTTTGGTAGGTGCAAACCAAAGGAGTTTGTTCTTTCTCCTTGGAGGGAAAACTTTTAATTTTTAAAATGCAGTTTATGTGTAGACAAATTAAAGATGTGTAAAATTAAATGGGAATGTTTTGAAGGGATTGAAAATATATATTTTGATTAACTCAAATGAATTTAAAAATAAATCATGGGGAAAATGAAATGTTGGTGGAGGATTTTTTTGGTCCTCATTTGAAATGAAAAATAATTTGCAATCTTGACACTTTTCACAGAATGAAAAGTCCATTTGCTGATTAAGGTCGAGATTCATCCTGGCTAATTTCAGGCCCTATTGAACTGCTTAGTGCCAAAGGGCACTTTAATCCACCTGAGGTTTAAATTGCCCTCTGGAGGTACCTATTTCTTCCATTGATAAGACAAGGGCAACGTGACTGGTCCTACGTGTGTCTGAGTTAACCACCTGAAGCTGGGTGCCATGGACAGGGTGCAGTGCTTGGCCTTGTTTTGGTGACCTCTCTGTCCCTTCCAGCCCAAACTATTCCATGATTTTATGATTCTGGCTGCTCTGCATGCTGCTCTTGTGTTCATGTGCCCTTCCATCTCTCCCCTCAAAAGCTGAGGGACTTGGGCTTGGGTTGGATTCAGGAGTTGTACTCCATGATCCTCCTGAGTCCCTTCTAACTCAGGGTATTTAATGATTCTATGATTGATTTTTTTTTTCCTGAAAGGGGAGGAGATTTCCACTAAAACACAGTTTATCTACTTGTTTCCTGTTGGTGGGGAAAAAAAAATCTGGAGAACTGGCAGGATCTCCTGATGAGAAGGAAAGGAACAAGATTTGTGGTTAAGATTGAGGGAATCACTGGTCAGGTTCATTCTCTTTTAAGAACCACATCCCCCGACTGTCAGCTCCCACATCTGGTTGGCAGAAGGCAGGTCCTCTCCAACAGCTCCTCCACAATGTACCAAACACTCTGCTCCATCTTTAGCACTCCTTGACCCAGAACAAAAGTGAAAATACTTGGCATGCCAGGAAAGGTTAACAAATAAATGATGCACTGCCTTCTCCTCCCCATGACATCACTTCCATGTGAGAGAACAATCTTTGTGCCACACCTGGCAGTCTGGTGACAGCAGAGGGACACATCTGCTGCAAGTCATTTCCCATGTTGGGATTACACAGTGCTGTCCTGCCTGGCTGGGTTCTCCACTCCCCTCTGGGTGGAGGAGGGAACCTCTGGGGGGTCAGGTCTGGCTTGCTTTGTCACCAACCAATGTCATCTTGTCTTGTCCCATGGGGGATTTGGTCACCTGTCCAGTCAGCCAGATGGCTTTGCTTTAGGTAGCTGGACATTTGGGAAGTATTATATCTTTTGAATATGTAGCCTGTACTGTTCTTATTTTGGGCTCATAAAACATAATGAGATATGGGTCAACATTTAAGCTGTGTGGAAAATTACATCCTGGAAGACTTTGTGGAGCCAAAAGCTTATCTGGTATTAACTCTAATTACACCATTGAGCTGTGCAACAGCAACTGTGGCCTTTGGACTAGGACCTTATTCTCCTTTTAGAGAGCTCTCCATGGCTGTTACACCTGGTGACATGAGCAGTGTTCATCCTCCTCTGCATTTTGCTGAGAATCATGGAGTGCTTTAAGCTGGAAGGGACCTTAGAGATGATCTAGTTCCACCCCGTGCCGTGGGCAGGGACACCTTTCACTTGATGGAGCATCTCAGCACACTGAGATTGCCTCACTTCTTTGTCCACCATGGAGCATTTTATTCACCTTTCAGATTTCCAGGAACTTTTTCAAACTTGTTGCAGCAGCAGCTCCTTGGCAGAGCATGTAGGATGTGTCTGAGTGTTTCAGTCTGAGTATCGCAGGCGTGTGCTCTTGGAGGCGAGCAGGCAGCATAGGAGGCTGGGGAAGGAGATTAAAATATAGTTGTTGGCTGATATGAAACAAAAAAAATGCTTGAATAAACCACAAATTACAAAAAAAAAAAAACAACCCTGTGAGAAAGAAAGAAAGTAACAAGTCTGTGGAGGATGGATGTTTGGAACTGTTCAGCCTAATGCATGCCAGATTCTTTCTCTCCTCGCTCCCCCCACCCCCTCCCGCTGCCTTCCCCTTACCAAATGCTGTCTGCTAAACTTCTGAAACACCCTTTGCCTTTTTGACCCTTCAACTCATCTTGAACTTAGGAAAAATTGGGGAGGCGGGAAGGGCTTGTAGCCTGTGCAGTGCATGTGGCTGTGCTGGGGCAGGGGGTGTGCGCCGGGGATCTGCGAGTGGGGGGGCTGACATGGCTTTGTGTGCTTGATGCTCCCCTGAAAACAATTTGTATCCTGTTAATAGAATTAGTAAATATTTGTAGCTCCCTTTGAAGCCTGTGTCCCCAGGGGAAGTCTGGGGGTGGGGGGGCGCAGAGAAATTAGAGACAAGTTACTGATTTAGTCATCCTGGCCCCTTCCCCCGCCTCTCTCTTTCATTTTCCCCTCCTTTATGAAGACACTAAACAGACAAATTGGAGGTTTGAAACGAGGCTTGTGCTGGTGCCTGCGGAAGTGACAGGGGTGGTACTCGGGGGCCTGAGAGCTGCTAATGCAAAAGCCATTCACATCTAATGACCCCATTTGGGAGCCAAGTTCCTGAGGGCTGGGGGGCCCTGCCAGGCACAGAGCCCTGCAATGGGCAGGTGCCCGGGGGGCTGGCAGGGCTCTCTGGCAGGGCACTGCCCCATGGCATGTGGGGGTGGCTCCAGACAGCAGGACTTGCCTCATGGGATTGTTTCCTGGGCTCTCTCAGCTCCATCACCTTAAGTAACCATAAAGGAAGATGCGTGTGTATAATTTCACTTCTTCCAATCACAGAACCACAGGATGGTTTGAGTTGGAAGGGACCATAAAGACCACCTCATTCCTACCCCTGCCATGGGCAGGGACACTGTCCATAGATCAGGCTGCTCCCTTTCTCTTCTTCCTGGTGGAGGATTATACACCATAAAGGACAATGGAAGAAGAAAGTGATTTCGGATCGGAAAACTGAGTCATGTAGGGCTGAGACATTTCATTTCCCGTTATTATTCCTGATTTCTTTACAGAACTGCACAGATGCACAGGCTGAGCTTAGATCACCTGCAAGTTTTTAGGGGGTGGCCGTGTTCCAGCTCTCTGCCTCCAACAGCTGGCAGTTGGAGTCCCTGTGAGTGACAAGGGCCACCCAAAAGGAGGCTCAGGTTTGAACCGGGGGAAATTCAAAGAACTGTTAGCATCTCCTGATGGCAGCATGGCTTGGGAATGATTTTGACAGGCTTTAGGGGGAAGTTTGTACTAGTTATGTTACTTTAAACCTGTGTTGTGCCATTGTTTAGGGAAACTCTCACTGAGTTGACAAATCCACCCAACTCCATAGTTCTGCGATCATGCAAAGCAGCTGAGCTCTTACAGGTGAAGTGACTTTTAAAAACGTACATATGAAGTGAGCTTTTGCCTTACCCACAGTCTGTAAACAAACTGCAGGGTGGGGGGAACCAAGGAGGGGACACCACATCTCCTGGAAACCACTGGGGTTGGGTTGGAAACACTTTGTGCAATAGGAGTTGCTGTGCTCCAGGTGTAGTGGTATCAGATAAATATGCATCTTGCCTGTCCAAATTAAACTGGTTGGACTCAAAAGCCTGTGTTTTGAGGGTTCAGTGTTTGTAATATCAATGCTTTCTATGCTTTTTCCATGTGAACCCTGGCTGGAAAAGAAATGATGGGGGCAACACTTAGCTGGGAGAAAAGTGTTGCTGCTGGAGGGTCAGCCTGTGCTGGAAAGGAGAGGCAGCACTAGATGGGAGCCCCCTAAAAAAATCAACTGGCCATCAAACAGTTTTCCTAAATGCTTTAGAGGATCCCCTTGTTCCTTGGAAACAGAACAAGCCATTCCAAGTGGTGGTGGGTCTGCCTGCTGGGTGAGGCCAAGCAGTGATGGCATCTCATGCAGCTGAGACCACGTAGGAGGTGAGGGAATGGCTCCCCAAGCCCAGATTGTGAGATTGGAAACTTGCCTAGTGAATTCTGGGGTCTGTGGAAAGCAAGGAAGGAGCCTCAGGTGGATAATTGCTGTCTTGAGGGAAGGAGTGAGCGAGGCAGGCTCTACAATCATTGGATATTGGGATTTCTGTGTGACAGGAATATTTAGTAGGATTGACAGGCTTCACTTCTGTTGCAAGAGTCAGCCAGTGTCATCCCAACAAGTCCTGGTGGAGAGAAGCTGAGGGCCAGGAGCGTGATCCCTCAGTGTCTGGTCCTCTCCAGGAGCTACCAAGTCACCCAGGATTACTCACTGAAATATGTGCTTCAAGTTAGGATGGATAAATCCATTTCTCAGCTGGGAGCTTGGTGTCTTGGAAGAATCCAGATAAAATTATTTCATTGGTTTATACATGGTTGAAGGTTGGCCTTCAAAGTTTGCCCACCTAAAGAATGAAAACCTTTTAAAAGCCCCAACCTTCAGCTGAAACATAAACTCTATGTAAGAAATTAAAACATAAATTGTCTGAAACTCATAAATTTTCCTTCCTTGAGAACAGGTTTAGAAAGAGAGAACTTTTGCAGTTGTTTCTCTCAAGTCTTGCTGTTTTTTTGTGCAAATGCACCAACAGGAATGTTCACAAGTCTTTACTAAAGAAAACTTTCTTAGGAAATAGTTGCAAAGCACATTCAGTATGCTTCAACCAGCTGGATTTTCTGGCAGCTCCAGCGAAATCTAAACAAGGAAAATGATTGTCTTTTTTTGTTGTGTTTTGCAATATTTTTCTGTCCGGACTGGACAGTACAAAGCACATCCTCTGTGGGAAGGTGTCACAGGCTGCAGATGAGATAAAGTTCCCTGTGATTATATGGGGTGTTTCCCTACTGAGAGTCAGCACATGTGGAGGTCCAGTCCTTTTAACGCTCACAAGCAGGGAAAAGGGAGGAAGTGGAGTCCATTAAGGAGAATAGTAAAACCAGGAGTCAAGTAATGCGTGAGGGACTGCTCCAGCAACATCATGTGAGCACCTCTCCCTCCCACTCGTTGCAGGAGGTATTGGCCAGTCCTGAGCCCCAGATCGTGTGAGCAAGGGCCTCTTTTGCAATCCTATATGTCTGCTCTACCTTTTCCAGACATGCATCTCTGGTTTTATTGAGCACACGGCTTGCTGTGGTCCTTAAGTTCCCAGCAGCTCTTTCCACTCCCCTTCCCACCCACAGCTGAGAGACCTATTACCAGGTAATGATGTGTCAAGCAATAGCAAGGTGGGGGAAATCACTGAGGGGAAAGGCTGATGTAGTGGTAGAAGCATCCACAGTTACTCTATTTTCCTTCGTGACCTGCTTTTCTACACCCAAAGCCTTTAAGTTGCTGCTGTTTCTCCTTGGGTGAGTAGGTGGCTTTGGGCACTGAGAGAACAGCAGCAGGTCTAAAAGTGTTGTACTGTTTGTCTTGTCCTAAGGTGAATTATGTTCTCAAATCCCCAGACTTGGAGAAAAATGCTTTGAAGTAGTGAGCTTTAACTTCTCTTGGGTCTGTACAATGACAGAAGAGTCTAATTAACTGTGGCTTTGTGTTTATCTGACTTCTTCCAAAATTGAGTCCAGTACAACTCCAAGCTCAGTCTAACTCTGTGTGACCTGACCTTGCTGGGCTCCAGGCCAGCAATAGGTGACTTCTCCAAGTTCCCTCAGGGAGCTGCCTTCAATCTGGATAGGTTGGAAGCACCTTAAATTGTGCTGTTGTAGAAAGCTTTGCAGAACCATACCTGATCCTGGATGAGCTCCCTGGAAAGTGTTGGCCATCTACAGCCTGGGCTCTGTCTGAGTAAAAGTGATCTGTCATCCAGGGCTGCACCCTCTCCTGGTTCTGATCTCAGCCTAAACCAAGGGAAAGGCTTGCCTGGCTTCTTACTGCATCATGTCCCATTTTAATGGTTTCCCATATGTTAAATATTTTCTCAGTAAGTGGGAAATCCAGTGTTTCTAGTGAAGCTGATATTTAATAAAGCCGTTTTGAAAGTATTCCTGAATAGCAGATCTGCAAATGTGCAGAAACTCCTTTTTTTTTTTTTAACATCAAATGCTCAGAGTTGCATTCTGAGATTCCCTGCAAAGACTCAAGCCTAGACTGTAAAATCTAGTTTGAAATTTAATTTCCACCAGTATCAGTGTGGAAGAGATTAAATGGGGAAGTCCACAAGGAGAAAGATTTTTCTTGGTAACAAAACAAACTCCACTGTGAGCTGGTGACAGGTTTTATCAAAAATATTTTAAAAGCTGTCATTTCATATTGTTTCTGCTTTACAAATTTGAAAATGCTGTAGAAGCTGGAGCCATTTTTAATCTCTTTAGGGAACTAATTTTACAAATCAGCCACTGTAGCTTTGATTAGAACAAACTTCACTTTCTGCAAACAGCGGCTGTGGTGAGGAGGAAAAAACACATTCTTGTTTTGCAAACAATTTTGGTAAGTTCAATAAAAATATAGATAAATTATTCTGAAACGACCCAATTGTCTATCCAAATGCCAAAAGTAAAGAAAAATTCTGGCTAAAAATTTTGTTTTTGAAAAAGAAAAAAGCCTGGTTTCAACATAAAACACTTCTGATGCCAAGAATTTAAGCCAGCTGTCATTGTCTTTTGTATCCATAAACAAATGCTTTGGTCTCCCTAACAAATCTCAAATGAGGAAAAGGAGAATGGGAGAAGCAAGGGCTGTCTGTCTGCAGTGTTTGGGGCAGCCAGAGGGTCTGACATGGATTTGGGGCTGTTTCCTGGAATCCTTGCCGTGGTCAGGGAGCTGCTGAAGTCACCTGGGAGGAGAAGCTAAACCCTTCCATCAGATCCAGGGAGAGGAGATCCAGCTTGGCCGTGGGTGTTGTAGAGAACCTGCCCTGAGGAGGTGACCAGTGTCCCACCATTCCTGACCAGCCATCCCGGCTGTCCAAGGACATTGGGTGGGGCTCTGACCAGCCTGGTCAAGCAGAAGATGTCCCTGCACATGGCAAGGATCAAGTTGGTACCAGATAATCCTTAAGGTCCCTTCCAACCCAAACCAATCCATGATTCTCTGATTCCTGTTCTCCATGGCTGTGCTGTGACACTCAGTGGGAGCAGACTGGGTAGAGCCATGTGTCAGCAGAATTTTTAACAGCTTGTTGGAACTTCTTAACAGCTGGAAACCAGGACTGATTTGCTCCTCTCTCTCTTTGGTCCTGGATCCTTTATTTTTTTTATTTTTCCTCTCTAAATGTTAACTCTTGCTTTAAAGCAGGAATTCCCCCTGGAATGTGGGGGACAGTATCCCCTATGTCCTATTTCCTGCAGTGCTGAGAGCAAAGCCCTGCAAATGTGGATGAGGATTTGGAGTGCATACACAGCTTGCAGATCTTTATTCTGTACCATAGATTCTGAAGCCTCAATTGCTGTAATTTTCTACCTTATAGGATTCTCTGGTGCCTGCTAAGATTGGGGTTTCCCTCTTTCAGCCTGTTATGGGAAGTCTTTCCCACCTGGTTTCCTGGTAGTGTGATACTTGTCGGAACTATGTAACCCTGAGATCTTTGTTGAAAAATGTGGTATTTCAACCAAATCAAGATCTGTGGCTCAAAGATGGTGAGGTAACTGTGGGTGAACAAGCTCTGATCACACCAGTCCTGTCTCCATAGGAATCCAGGGAAAAAAAAAAAAAAACAACAAAAAAAAAAGCTGACATAATTTCTGAGTCTTCTGCCTCTGTTTAACTTCAAGTTGTTGGTGAAGGTTAAACAGAGATGTTCCCCAGATGGTTCATCTTACCACTTCTCTCTCCTTTCATTAGTGGTCTGTGTTGTTCTCTACTTCTGTGATCAGCTTTAGAGTGGTTATTTGATAGGGACTGTTTAGTTTTGGTTTTTTAACTGCCTTTATCCCTGTGGCTCCACCTGGATATAGGGGATCACTGACCGTACCTGCTAGAATGTCACAGACCAAGTTTTTTTTGAGTGCAGGGTCTGTCAGCTGTATACAGCTTCCACATGTTAAACACGGATGTAAATAGGCTCTCCCCTTCTCTTTGGAGTCAAACCCAAGGTCAGGAGAACATGAGGTGCTCAGCTGCACTTCACTCACCACAGGACAGATCTGGAAGTGATGCAGTCTCTGAGTTTCTTGGGAAGGATCCTGGATGGATCCCTGTCCTGCTCATCCCTGGGCACAGAAACCCTGGGCAGCTCTGCCCTGCCAAGCTTGGAGCCGATAAAACGTCTGCCATTGCACTGAGGAGACGCTGCAGACACAGTGACTGTCACCAAGCTTCAAGATCGAGGCTGGGCAGAGCACGGGGTGGAGTGAAAAACCTCCCAGGGTAATTAATCCAGTCCTATTACTCCAGCTTTCGGCTTTGTTGTTTTTTTTTCTAAAGCTGGCCTGCAAAACCCAGGTCTCAATTAATACTATTATCCTGGGGATGACATTTCCTCAGTCTGTCGTCGGTTATTTTTTAATTCTCTAATTTGTTCTAATCTGCACATTGCCTGCACATCAAGTCAGCCATGAAGATGCTGCATTTCCAGGTTCCTTCCTCTCCATCCTCCCAAAGAAATTAAAGCAAGGAGGCTGCGGGACCACAAGTGCAGGAAATAGAATTAGGGAACATATTAATTGGGGCATCAAGTAGGATTTTGTTCCAGGCGGTTTCCTTCCGTGAGCCACTTTGATGCTTCCCCTTCGCAGCTCTGTTTCTCATTAAAAGTATCCCTTAATGGCAAATGTTGTTTATGCATGTTGCAATTATGTCATGCTGTAACCCCTATGCTGGCAGGCCAGGCTGATTGGCAGCGAGGAGCAGGAGGAGGAGGAGGAGGTCAGTCGTGGGGAGGAAGAGGGGGAGGTAAACAACAGACAAATAGTTGCAGCTTTGTGGTTAAAGGAGGGCTGTTCCAAGTCCCTTGGTGTGTCCAGCCAGGCTGGACCCTGTGTGAGAGTCAGGGCTCAAGGTTTCTCCTTCCAGGCGGGTTTTAGGCCTTCTGTGCTTTACTGGGCTTGGGGTTTGCGGCACTGCCAGCAGAAAGGGATGGGTAACAGTAAAGCTCTGCTTTGCAAAGTGAGACCTGGGCTCCCTTTTGCTGTTTCAGCTACTGTTTGATTTAAGAGATGTAGGATTTGGGGTGACTTAGTGGGTTTTTGGGGGGAAGAGAGCACAGGCCTTTGGAGTTTTCTCTGTTGTCCATGGCTCTTGTGTCAAGGCTACAAACCTTCCATGAGGATCTTCTTCAGGGCACCGAGATCTGCCCTGATATCCTCAGACCCTGATCCTGGAGCGAGGCTGCTTCTGGGTGACTCTTGCCAGGACTAATTCGAGGCTGTGAGAATTGCTCATTTGTGGGAGGGTATTTGTTTTTCCATCCAGGCAGCCAAAACCTCCATCTTCCCCTCTCCCTTTGCTCGCGCACCAGGAGTGCAGAGGGTTCATTCTGCCCTTGATCTCTGAGCTTGTGTGATCAGCTCAAGGCAAACCCGATGGTGAACTTCACTTTGTTCTCTCATTTTTTAATCACTCCTACTGCAAAATGGATTTGCCCCCGTGTCTAGATCTCAACAGCAAACAATTAACAGCCATAATGAAAGAAAACAGCTCATGTGTGTGGGGAGAGCAAGTCAAGCCGTGTCCATGCCCAAGCAAGTTCAGGAGCCAATACAAATACCACTGCTGTGTTTTGGAAACTCTTGGCCTCTCAGGATTTTGGGAGCCAATACACAGCGACTGAAGCTGATGGCGAAAGCAGTGAGCAAAAACCTCAAAGCTGTAAAAACCAGAATGTGAAACAAATCTAAGAGAGGGAAGGAAAAAAACCCTCTCTCCTTCCTTCCTTCCTAATATCCTACCTAAAGAGACTGGAGCCTGAGCAGGCAAACAGGCCGAGAAAACCACAGGAGCTGGTGAATGAGGGGAAACAGACAAGTGTAGGAGTCACAGAGGAGAAGTCACTCAGTGCCTAGAGCCAGAGCTGCTGTGAAATGACTCATTTTCACTTTGCATGTATGATATTTGCATGTAAAACACATTCTGCAAACCGTCACATGGGGATTCTGCTCATGGGTTTTGATCCAGGATGAAATTTCACCCTTTCCTCCAGCAAAGTCGTTTATCTTTCTTTCAGGGAGGAGGGAGGAAGTGGGAGGGAACTGCAGGGAGAGAGAATGAAATTGTCCTTCAGGCATAAAATTCAGGGATTTATCCCTCATAAAGGGTCACTCAGCTGCTTCCTAACATGGGGACAGAAGTGGGAAATGCTGGTGAGAGCACAAGGTCAGGGCAGAGGTGGTTCTTGACTCTGCTACCTCCGCCAACCTCTGGCCTGAGCTGGAGCAGTCCCAGTGCAGTCCTTGGCCAGAAACTGGGAGCCTTTGTACTGCTTTGACTTAAATCATTATACAGCTAAAAATCTTCTCTGGAATGAAGTAAAACTCGAGAATTACACCCATGGCATGTTCTGGTAGTCTTGAGAGGTGCAAGGATATCCCTGAACAGGACAGAAGAGCTGCTTGGCCTTTGATCTGTTCCCTGTGAGAGGTTTGTAGTGTTTTCAGGATGTTTTCTGATGCATCCATCAGCAAAAGGGACTGGGATCCTCAGTGATAAACAGCCTATGGTGTAATATAAATAAATAATAAAAAATACTGATAATGCCAGCATGTGTGCTGGGCTGGAAGGATGTTGGCTCTCAGGGTCAGGCAGACAAACACAGGAATGCTGCTTTGGGAATAACTGAAGAGGTTCATAGCCTGACAAATCATAAACCTAATCCTGCAATAAGTCTTGCTGCTATTCTTGAGGGTTTCATTGCTTTGGGACTTGGACTGATCTTGGTGTCCCAGTAGAAACAAGTTTGTGGCAAGATGTATCAGCCTTCACTGTGTGCCTACCAAAGGGATGGAGTTTCCCAAGACCAGGATTGCATTCATGCAGTCTCTTAACATTCTCCTGTCACTTCTTGTGGGCCAGTGCCTGTTTCCAAAGCCTTACAATGCCCTGTGTGGCCTTCCAGGAAACGCAAACCTTTGGTGCCCTGCTGGTACAAGCGAGTGACCTGAGTCTGTCAGCAGCTGCTGTTTGCTCTCCCAGGGCTTCCTAAACCAAAGGAACAAACCCAGGGGTGGGAATCCTGGTGGCAGAGGTGCCATTTCCAAAAGCCGTCTATCTGGGAGTTGATAGCCTTTTAAATTTTAGTATCTTACTCACACAGCAGTTTATCTGGCAAAGCTCTGCTGTCTCTGGTGCTTATGAGTGAGATCTGCTGTTCTTGGCATGGCAGACAGGGAGAGGCAGGGGGTGAATGCAGTTGGGTTATGGAGCTGTGCTCTTGGGAGCCTTTTCCCTCTGGATACTGGCACAGTTTCTCCACTTTGGGAGCCTGAGGGCTGTGTCAGTCACGGCAGTGACTGTGTCTTGTTCAGGTGGATGCATTTGGGTACAGAGGACCATGCCAGGGCAGGTGGTACTGTCAGGGGATTTGGGGGTTTGGTTTCCAAGGTAGTGATTGAAGTGGAAGGCTCACCCATGTGAGTGCAGTCCTGCACATCAGGTGATGAGAAGGTGGGGAAGAATCTGCCTTGCATTTGCTGCCTGTGTTCAGACCCTCCATCCACGTGGAATAACATCTCTGTGGAGTTTATCCCAGAATTGAATCTGTCCAGTTGCTCTTAGGCTGTACCTGGAGTTTACCTTGTGTGCAGACCCAAAGCTGAGCTCTCATCAAACTCACCGTGTTCTGAGCATGGGCTGCTCTCCAAAACTGAGGGTGGTGAGCTTTGGGGCACCCCAACAAAGGAAAAAACTTTGGGATGAGCTTTCCCCTTTGCCTGAGCTCAGCTGTGTGGGTAGGAAAGGGGCTGTGCCTGGGCTGGGGGTCACCAGTCCATGGCCAGGCTGCAGCACTGGCACAGCTAAGGTTGTTCTGTTTTCTAATGCCATAACCCAGCCATCTGAAACACCATGGCAGCAGATCACTGCAATAGTTAAAAGTGCTTTGAAAGGACCTATTTTAGTGCCAAGGTGGAGGAAGGACATCCTAGGACAAGCACAGTTCATAAACAGAGGCAGAACAACTGCCTCTGGCATCATTCTCTGAGCCCGTGATTTTTACAAGGACTTCCAGCATTTCCCAACTGTTGGAGATGTTGGATCCCGAGTTTGGAGGGTTGTGTGGACAAAGGAGTGAGGCTGCAGTGTATCAGTTCAGTTCTCCTCTAAAGATGCAGTTTTTTCAGAAGCCTTAGCAAGGAAGGAGGAGGCATCACCAGGTAAACAACCTTAAATGAGAGCTATTTTGCTGGAAATGTTTATACATCATTCCTGAAAAATACACAAAGCATTGATAGCATAGCACAGAGGTCAGTTTGTGCAATCAGGAGTGTGAGTAGGTGTTTGTGTTTGTTTGTGAGATATGTCCTTCTCTGAAAGTAAGTTTTGGAAAACAGTTGCTGACAGGTGAATTTTTGCTTTAGAATATCCTAAAATATCCTGATGTGTCTGCATCAAGTGACTGGGAAGAGCAGTGATAAACCCCAGCCCTCGTGTCTGTCTGCCAGGGTTTCCTGACAGAATGACACAGGCAGATGTGTTGGGGTGTGTGGATAATAAATCCAACTAAGCAGCACTGGCTGCGGGCATGGGTTGGCACTGCAGCACGTTCTGGCTCTGGCATGTGCCAAAGGCTGGATCTGCTTGATGGCACTGTAGAATTTCCAATCTCTGGGTGTCCAGTTAGAGCTCCTGCACAAGCCAACGTCCTGGTACCTCTTTCTGTGCAGAGATTGATTTTCACCTCTGGCCAAAAGAGGACAAGTGGGGACATCTGTGGTGTGGTGACCTTAATTCAACTCCTGACCCACAACTGGAAGAGTATCAGAAAGGCCAGGTCAAAGTCTCTCATTTGGTAGTAGAAATTTAATCAGGTGACCCCAGAAACCCCTGATCAGAGATTTTTGGCTGGTCCATTTGTTGTGTTGTAACACTGGGGAGAAAGGCTGAACGTGCTGCTGTTGGCTCATGCCACGGTGATGCTCGTGAGGAGATAACACCAACACTGTGACACTCTGCTTCTGTGCCAGCTCTTTGGTCTTGGATGTAAAATGAATATGATTCAAAGAATTGGGAAAGTAAATTGGTCTGGAATTAACCTTGGTGTAATCCCACTATTCCCAGCATGCTGTGCAATTTTCTGCCTTTTTCTTGCCCTGAATCTCCGTTGTCCCCACTTAGATACACAGATCAACACTGCTTGTTGTGTGTGCCCTCAGAATCACGTGTGTTCCTGTGTTCTGCTCACAGGCACCAAACCTCACTGTCCCTGTGGTGCTGGAAATCTCTTCAAATGAAAGATTTTCATATGAAAATGCCTCTGTAATTTAGCCTGCTTATGGAAAAAGGAGTGGAAACGCCTCAAGTCAACAACACAGCTCTCAACTTGGGTGGCCAGGGGGTAGCAGGTGGGGTGCTATGGCAAAACAAAGCCCAGCTCTGTTACAGGAACCTCTGTCAGAGAGGATTTCTTTTTTCTCACATGCACGTACATACATGTGTGCATTTATCTCCTGCAGACACAGCGGGTTTGCTCCAACACACAATTCACTCCTGTTGCCACAGACCCTTCTGCTGACTCAGTCCTTGGAACCCTGGTGAGAGCAATGCCAAATTGCACTTGGGTGTTGCTTTTGATTTGCTTACTGCTGAGTATTGAAAAGAAATACATCTCTATTAAGGCACTTTTGTAGCAGAGAGCTGAGATCCTGAGAGCTGAGTTTCTGATCCAACTTTGGATCTCCTGCTGACCTGGACACACCTGCTTGGGCAGGGGAGGCACCTGGGTGAACATTCCCTGTGAGGGCCTCCTCAGCCGAGCAGGAGCAGCACAACTGAGTCAACAGCAACTTCCAAATTCCAAAGTGTGGGCGGAAGGAAAGAATCACCCTTTGTTGCCGAACCCAAAATCCCGGAGCTTTCTTTGCCGCGTAATTTGCCAGCATCAGCAGATTCTGGGTGTTTTACTGCCAGCAGCCGGACTGAACTCCCTTGAAGTTGCAACATCAGGAGGGTTAATTATGTACAAAGTGCTGGCCAGTGCCGAGGTCTGGCACGCAGGGCTCCAGCTGTGCTGCAGAGATGATCCAGAGGTGATTGTCATGGCCAGGGTTTGCGTGCTCCTGCGGTGGCTGAGGGCAGGGCAGGGCTCTGGAAGGAGCTTCTCTTTCTGTGAAGGATTCTGGTTCAAAGAGAATCATATTAGTCTGTGGAGGGTTAGCATTCCCAGGAATGGAGCTGCAGCCCTTTAATCTGGTTCTTTCTGAACACTTCCTAGCATTACAAATGCCATTTTCAGCCATTACAGAATTGTACTTAACAAATATAAGAAAGGAGTTTTGGGGGGAAAAGTGAAATATGTTCATTTTGGGGCTTGTTTTTTTGGTGTGAGTACCTGGAGTCTTTACAGCTGACGGAGTTGCTTAATGTTGCTGAAGAACTGATGAGTTGAGTCCAGCTGAGGTGTGTAGAGCTTTGTCCATAAGGCTTGGAGTGAACCTGGTGTTGAGGAGATCCTCCCTCCACACTCCTCCATCCATTTGCTGAGTCCTTCAGAGAGGCAAAGCATTTATTCTGCTTTTCCCAAATACCCAGCAACCCTGCCAAGCCTCCATCCTCCCCCTCCCAGCAGTGCTTCAAATATGGTTTGTGGATTTCCCAATATTTGTAAGCTCGTCAGTCAGGGCTTATCTCCCTGCTGCACGAAAGGACAGAAAGCACACGTGGGCCTTATCGGGGAGCCAGCAGCGCTGGAGGTGAAGACATGGGAAGTGTTCTGTCAACAATTCAAACAGTGCAATTAAAACGTGGATCGATTCCTTTTTCACTTGCACTGGTGGTGTCTCATCTTTGGCTGCCAAAGCTGTGCTTGACACCAGGCTTAGCCAAGATTGTGGTGCAGGTTCTTAAAGCATTAAATGTTTCACTTTTCACCTTTGCCTGGCATCTGGTACCCCTGTCCCAGGTCAGCCACTTCATTTTTTGGTTGGGAGAAACTTTTAAACTCATCTCATCCCACCCCTCTGCCATGGCAGTGACACCTTCCACTATCCCAGGTTGCTCCAAGCCCTGTCCAGCCTGACCTTGGACACTTCCAGAGATTCAGGGGCAGCCACAGCTTCTCTGGGAAATCCATCCCAGCCCCTTCCCACCCTCTTAGGGAGAAATTTCTCCCCAGTATCCCATCTAACCCTGCCCTCAGCAATGTGCAAACTGTCCTTGGTACTTTCAGTTTAAGGTCCTTTGCCCTAATGGGAGAATGTTGTTCTCCTTTGCCCAGTGCTTGGCACTGCAATGTCCCCACTTTGTATTTTAATACAATTTTTAGTTAATTATGGCACAATTCAGTTACAACAGCAGCAGACTGGCAGATGCCTTAAATGCTTGGCTGTCATTTGTCTGCCCTAGGTCAGATGTCAGAGCTGCCAAATGTCAGTGTTGCCAAATGGGAGGGGAAGGGACTTAAATACAATTTAAAGTAACTTTTTTCCCCTTTTTTGGTAAATGGACCTTTTTCCTTTATGCTGCAACATTACCAGAAACCTCCAGCCCCCATTTTCCTGTTAGAAATACCTGACAAGGGAAAGCCCAGTTGTTTGCACTGCTGGTGGGTGATTTTTTTAAACAGTAGTAGAGTTTGACTTGATTTTTGGCTTAGAATGTGCAGTGCAACCGTCTTGTGTCTTCCTCACTCCAAAGTGAATGGCTGTTTAATCTCCATCCCATGGAAAAAAAAAAGAAAAAAAAAGGCAGTCAGGACATGCAAGCCCCCTGAGATGGGCTTTATAATTGCTCTAGCTTGACACTCCAACTTAGTGTCCTCATGGCCACTGATTGATTTCAATTAACATTCCCATGCTCCAGGCACTATAAATAACCCTTGTCTGGCCGGCTGCTTCCCCACTGCCAGCTCAACCTTTCTCCTTTAGCTGCTGCTGCTGCTCATCTTGCTTCTTGGCTTGGCCTCAGGCTCAGTCTATAATTCTTTCCAAACTTCCCTGTATAAAATAATCATGTACATGAAGTAAAACAGGAGTCTCATATACACACTTAATAACTCTTGTGTACTGTATGAGTGGGAATTCCACTTCATAACCCCCAGAGCTTTCAAATGGTTCTCATTTTCAGCAGCATTCCTCCTGCGAGATCTAAAACTTCCCATTTTATTCAAAGCCGTTTCTTTCCCTTTCAACCCTTGGAATTCTCTGCTGGATTTTGGGGGACAGGCAGCTTTGTTGTCCCTTTAGGCTGTGGTTTCATCAGGGAGCTGAGAGCCCTGCTCCTGAGCTCTCAGCCAAATGTCAGGGTTCTCTTCCCAACACCACATTTTCCAAATTAAAACTTGGGCTCGCTTGCAATCCAGAGCAAAAGGCTCTGAGATTTAGACTAAACTGATAAGATAAGCTTACAGGGACCAAGAGCTAATGTTCTACACGTGTTCCTCCGTCTGCCTACCTGTTATCTTGTTCCCAGTGAAAAAGAGGAGAAAGAATATCGGGTGTATTTAGACACTTGGTGGATGTGACAGCTAGATAACATCTGTATATAGATATGGATATATGGCTGTATGGATCCATGGATGCAGGAGCACCACTGACAGATAAGAGCCAACAACCTGCACATTTCTGAGGCCAGCAGGGACAGTTGCATCCAAGAGTGCAGAACTGGAGGGTTTCAGTTTGGGGGTGTGTTGTTTAAATGACGTTTCGAAAGCCAAAGCAAAGTAGACACCTCTTTGATAAAATACACGTGTTCCTCTCTTTCCCTGCCAGCTGGAGATGGGGTTGGAGTTTCCCAATCTCAAAGTAAAAAAATAATAATTCATGATTTGTCTCTATTGCATCTGGCATTTTTTCTTCTTTTTTTTCCTGGCAACACATCCAATGGAAGATCTCCAAACACCCTGATCTATTGGTATTTTGAATTTGGAAGATTTGTGTTGATTTGGGGATTACTCCACAAATATGGGAGAAGTAAAATGGATGATAGGTGTTGTCCTCAATACTTCTGGCTTCAAAAATTTGTGATCCCTGTAGATATATAGTGATAGAATAGAAATATAGTGATACAGTAGAGATAGAATAGAAATATAGTCCTCAGAACTTCTGGCTTCAAAAATTTATGATCCCTGTAGAAATATAGTGATAGAATAAAAATATAGTGATACAATAGTGATAGAATAGAAATATAGTGATATAATAAAATCAAAGGCAGGCACTTCTCCAGGTTGGGAGAGTCAGAAGTGCAGGAGCATGTGTGGTGGAGAAGCCCATGGAGCAGGGAAGGCTCATGCAGATGAGGGGTCACGGCTGGAGCCCTGCGGCTGCTGGTTGTGCCACTGTCCCCATCTCAGCACAGGTGACCTACCATGCTGGCAACCCCCTGAGCCGTGCTGGCCAACCCCCTGAGCCATGCTGGCAGCCCCTTGAGCTGTTCTGTCAGCCCCCTGAGCCGTGCTGGCTGCTGGGACCCGACTCTTCCCTCCAGTGCCGCGGCTCCGGCTGCGTGCGGAGCCCATGTGCTCCGTGCATGTCGTGCAGTGGCTGCTCACCCTGGTAATTAAAACAGTGTTTGCATTGGTACATTCTTGGGGTTTTTTTTTCTTTTCCCCCTCTCCTCCCCTTTTTCCACATTTGCAGCCTGGCCTCAGTCCCTCTGTTGTGCCCCTAGCTGTGTTTGCTGAGCTCTGTCAGTGCTGTGTCTCTGTGATGGGCAGCTTTGGCCAAGGGAAAGGATCACAAAACTATAGGAGTGTTGAGGGGCTGGACCCAAAAAGTGGAACCTCTAGTTCAGATATGGTCTCACCAGTACCCAGCAGAGGTGGATAATGATGTTTCTTATTCTGCTGTCCATGTTTCTGGAGCAATTTGCCATGTGTGTGATGAGAGGATGCTGCCAGCTCAGCTCCATCCTAGTGACCATTGCAGACCTGGTCCCAGGTGCTGAGCTTTGCCTGCTGCATTTTCATTTGAATCTCCAGGTTTCAGTGCTGAATTTCCCCCTTGCTGCTGGGACCACCTGCCTGCTGTGTTTCTGTCACATTTGTGGTGCTTGTGCCAGTGCAACTCATTTATAAAGAGCAAGATTCTGCTTCATGTTCTTAGTTAGTGTTCATTTTTCTACCCATCCCTTGAGAAGGAGTTTGTGGCACTGCCTTCAGATTCTGGTTTGTACCTGGTGGTGGGCAGCAGCAATCCAAAATTATAAATCTGTATAAAATATTTCAATATATTGGCAATTGAAAAAACCTTTGAGCAATGATTAATTTAGAATGAACACTAAAAACACCAAAGAGGACTAAATTTTCTTTTGTGCCTGCTACAGTTGTGATATTGCTAACTTTTGATGCTGTTTAAAGCTATTCAAGGGGGAAAAATACAAAGAAGGAATATTTTCAAATAGAAATTTTATTTCTGGAGGTGTTGAAATTTGCCAATTTGATGGGTTGGGATTTAGCAGAAAATAGGAATAATGACCTGCTAGGTCAGCAATATCAACGTGCATTTGTGTTATATTGTCATCCTGAAAGATTTTTCTTTTTCCATAAAAAGCAGTGCAGGAAAAAAAATCCGCATAGGTCTAATCACACGATCTCCCAAAGCTATTAGTGGATATGCTTATAGATAAACAAGAAACAAAACATCCTGAGAGCAGTGGGAGAAATAAATAGATTTTCTGGAAGGGAGAGTGAGTGTGAGAGCGAGGGGAGTAATGGGGCAGATGTGTGTGAGTTTGCAAACTGTTTTTTGCATTACAGGATGTCATTTATTTAGTTTGAAAAACATGTTTTTACGGTGTTATTCTGTGCCTTTCAGAGTTCTCATGCACTGGAAGCCAGCTCTGACTTCTGTGTCAATGGGCACTTGGGGACTCCAAGCCCTGAGTTATTTGACTGTGAAATGCTGTTACTAAGTCACTGGAAATCACTTTTTTTTTTTTTTTCTTCACAAAATTAATTTGTTTTACTCTAAGATGCCCAGAGCAATCATTTATATTATAAAGCTGCAAGTGGCAGGAGGACATCTAAAAATAGCACATTCTAAAAGCTCAGTGCAGACACTGGAGGAGAGGTTTTTCCCTTATTCATATTCTGCATTGTTATTTAATCTAAAAAAACCCCAAAAGGTCAAATGTGGGAAGTCACATGGGGTACAGCTGTACAGACCACGATCTTGTCATTTGTGTCAAGTTAATTGATCTCGAAGAGATACTGGGCCAGATCTTGCCAAGTTCTGTAAATTGCTGTGTTGGGCCAAAGTCTTACCAGGCAAACTGCTGTTAAATCCTAGACTGGTTTGGGTTGGAAGGGACTTCCAGTTCCACCTCCTGCCATGGACAGGGACACCTTCCATTAGCCCAGGCTGTTCCAAGCCCTGTCCAACCTGGCCTTGGACACTTCCAGGGGCAGCCACAGCTTTTCTGGGCACCTGTGCCAGGGCCTCCCCACCCTCACAGGGGAGAATTCCTTCCCAGTATCCCATCTAAATTTTCCCTGTTTCAGTTTAAAACCATTTCCTCTTGTCTTTTCACTGCAGGTCCTTTTCCAAAGCCTCTCTCCAACTCTCTTGGTGCCCATTTAAGTGATGGAAGAGACTCTAAAGCTGCCAAATTAGGATGTTGGTATTTTATCTGTGAAAATGCACAAGTTGCTCATGTGCCTGCTTGGGCTGATTTGTCTGGGCCCACAGAAACATCTATGCTGTGGCTGTGGGAATCTCTGCATCCAGCAGCTCACTCTGGGCTCCCTCTGTTCTCCAGGTGAGCTGGATGTGCTCAGGGTGCCATGGGCTGCAGCCTCCCACAGATATCTGTCCCAGATCCTCTGGGCTGATCTGCCCTGGCTTTCTCACTCTCACTGCAAAAAGAAAACTGTCAGTCCATGCTGGTGGCATCTTCCAGGGCAGGAACACCCCTCGGTGGTGGGATGGGTTTGTTTCTAAAGGTTCAGAGTCCTTGCATTTCTGCTGAAATTTGGAGGTGGTTAAGCTTTGGCCTTAAAATGAACCTTGGCCCTAGACCTCAGGTTTTGGCTGGCTGGAGGGCTTGTCCCCAGTTCACTGGGATCTCTTCCCAAGCTTTTGGGAAATATGACCCAAGCAGATTATGAGGAGGTGTGGAGATGTGTCTAATTCCTGACCCACCTGCTTTGGCTTTCCTTACATGAATGACTTCTGTTACAAAACTTACACAAATCTAATTAAATAGTTGAGCCTCTTCTACCACCTGGAAATCTCATTCATGAGGGAAAGAATTTGACCTTTTGTCTCTCGTTCTGGACTTCAGCATCCCATGTCCTCCTTGGCCAAGCTTTGTTATGTCCATATAAAGCAGTACCAAAAGGCTGGCCAGACATCACTCCCTTCATGCCACACTTCGTTTATAAGCCTGGATTATGCTTTTGTCCTGGACAGTTTACCTTACCCTAAAATCCTGGCAGTCTAGAGGAGAGGAAAATCAGATTAAGTGTTCCTGATAGCAGGGGAGCCAAGAGCCGGTGCGAGGAGCGGCTTCTGCTCGCAGCAGACACCGCTGCCAATCTGGCAGCTGGACACAAGCATCCTAAACTGGGCTGGCCTCGAGTGATCTCATCCCCTCTGACTGCTCCAGCACGTGTTCAGGAGGCTGGGCTGGCACCAAGAGCTGGGAACTCCTGCAAAAGCAGAGGCCGTGGAGAAAATATTTAACAAATGTTCAGATGTAGCAGCGAGGCTGCTGTAAAAATTGCTCGGTTGTGGTTTAGGGGCATCACTCACCTGCTTTGATCTACGTGTGACTTTTGGGGAGTTAAATGCTGTCCGTGGAGCAGAGGAGCTCAGAATATCCAGTGAATGGGGTCAAGTGCTTTCCCTACAAGGTGCAACATGTGGAGTGCTGTGGCCTTGCCTGCAGCTGTAAATGAGCCACTGCTGTAGGCAGACCAGATTCACACAACATCCTGAGCTGGAAGGGACCACAAGATCATCAAGTCCAACCCTGACAGGGCACCCCAACAATCTCACCCTGTGCCTGAGAGTTGTCCAGATTCTTCCTGAGCTCTGGCAGCCTTGAGGCTGTGGCAAATTCCCCAGATCAAGCTGCTGAGGCTGCACTTGATGATCTCCAGCGGAGTCCCAGTGGTGGTGGAGGACAATTTGCTTGGTTACTGTGGTGGAGCTGGAGACCCAGCTGCCAGGGTCAGATTGGGATCCTGGGGTCATTTGAGAGCAGCACAGGGAACTTTATGAAATGCTGAGCATTTTAAAGAAATCCTCCTGGAATCTCTTGATGCCACCATGAGTCACATCCCTTGTTCCAGTCAAGGGATCCACAGCAGAAGGAAGGAAAGGAGGGAACTCGGAAGATAAAACATAGAATAAGGAGAATAAGGACATGGATTGTTAGAGTGTGAAGGGGAGACCATCCCACCACTGCCACCCTTTGGGTGGTGTCCACTCTCCTGCCCCAAAGGGAGGAATAAACAATTCAGCCAGACTCCACTTTGCTGCCCAAGCTCTCTGGGCTCAGCACAGGGTGAACCACTTGGTTGCTAATGTCAGGGACTTTCCTCTGACTGAACCTTGGAGAAATGGTTAGTACAGGTTACTGGACCATTCTGACCTTTTGCCTGCTTTATCAAAGACCAAAGAAAGGATCCTGTCATTTATTTTATGTGGGGCCAGAGGCTGACTGGCCATGCATGGTCATGGCTTTGATAAAAGCCGAAATCCCAGCTGAAACAATAAATTAATTTTGACAGCTCAGGTACATATTGCTCTTCTCATTCAATAGCCAGTTCAGTCACTTTTCCATTTCCATCAGTGGCAAAAGTAGGCTTTGAGTTTGGGAAATTCTTGATGCTGTGACTGAGCACAAGGCACTGGGGCATGGCACCTTCATCTTGCAGCAGGACAGGGCCAGGCTGTGGAGCAGATCTAAGAAGCCTTTACATGGTTGGTTACATGGATTCAAGCTACAGAATACAGTAAAATTGCATGGATAAATTTTAATTCATAATTTAATGAATTCTAATATGTTGTTGTCTCTGGCGGTGAGAGGAATGTTTCTTGTGAGCTTTGGATGCCTTGGTTGTACCTCTCATATATTCTGTTCTCCCACTGTTGAGACTTGGAGCAAAAACTCTTACTGTTTCCATTCTTCCTTTTTGGTTATTCTTCAAATGATATTTTTAAGAGTGCACAAAGTTTTCCTGTTTCCCTTTGTATTTCCCTGAAGTTTTATTACCACTGCAAGCATGTAAAACACTCAGCGGGAAGAGTCACTGCTGTGACTCAGTGCCTGCTCCGTGCACAGTTCATTCTCTTCATTCCCAGCTTCTCCCCAGGTATTCATTAGTACTTGTGAGCAGTCTCATCAGTCCCAGCTGATGATAATTTAAAGTCTTTTTGCTGTATCTCATCATCCTTTTGTGTTCCTGGAGGTGATCATCATACTTATCTGGCAGGTTTTTCCCTTTCTTCAGGAGTTTCCCCAACTGTGTCACCCATCTTTCCTTCAAATCCAAAGCCTGAAAACCAGCATCTCTTCATTTACTGGCTGATGTGTCCCTAATTTCCCAGGCTGGCCAGGGACCCTGACAAATCACATCAAGTGTTTTGCTATCACAGGCCATGTGTTTTCCCCTTTTTATGGGATAACAGTAGTAAATATCCCAAAGTTTCAGTTTAATTCTTTCCTACATGGGATGATTTCTTGGCTGATCATCAGAGATGAGTTACTGGGAATGATCTATATTGGGATGTGCTGTGGATGTGGCTGGCAGTAGCTTGATGTGTCTGTCTCTCTGATGGAGACACAGACAGCACCATCATTTCTGCCTGTGATGTGTGGTGGTGGGTTTGTTCCTGTGCTTGTTGTGCCTTTGGCTGCTTGTTTGTTGTGGCCACTGTGTTTTCATGTTCTGATTTTGGGTTATCATGTAGCTGTGGAGACCCCCACTGCGTTCTGCCTGCCGTTGTTGTGGCTTCCTGCTAACCAGTGTTTGTTGTGGGGGATAATATGTGGTGATGTTTTCTGGCGTCTTCCTTTGCTCTGGCTGCTTGTTGTTTGCATTGTAGCCATAGATTTCCGTGGTAAAATGAAGAACAAACAAGCTTTCCCTTTCTAGTCATTTGTGAAGCTCAAACATGATCTGGTTTAGCACGACCACGAAACCTTGGAGATCAAACCGAGTAAATTGAAAGTGTCCCACAACACAGAAATTCCCTCCTTCCGTCTTTCCCTGTTGTCTCTCCACAACCAGATTCCTGCTGCCAATTCCAAGCAGAAGGAAGGTCTGCCCGCTGCTAAGAGAGCTGCCTCTGATCCCAATGAGTGGGGTGGGACAGTGGTGATGGACTAGTACCTGAGCAGAACCTTATGTTCAGTAGTAGAAGTTTAGTAGGCTCTAAAATGTGAATTCACATCTTTTGTCAGCCTTATGACTCCATAAATCCATTATTTTTATCGTAAAAGAATAAGGTCTGTGTCCTTGGAAAAGGAGAGGAGGGGTGGGGGCGGTGGTATATGTTTATATCAAACGTTTTCATGCAAAGAAAAAATGCAGTTTTGAAAGGCTCTGTTTTGGTGATTTGCTTATGAGCTCCATTCCGCTCCTCTTGTTTCCCCCACGGCTCCAGTGCCAAACGTCTCCCTTTACCTGGACAGATTAAAGCAGGGGAGATCAGGGTTTTATGAACCCAGCATTTTTCCCTAAAGATAAACCCACTGGATAATCAGGGTGGGAAAATGTAGCTGTAAGGTACTTAAAATGAGACGTTTGAAAGCTCCTTGTGAAACCTTTTCCCTGAGTCTTTTCTTCTTACAAGAGTCCAAAAAGCCCCCCTTTCCCTGCGCCAGCCATGATCAACAACACTGAAACTCAGACAGTTGTAATCAGCCCTAATAGGAGCAGAAAAGCCAAGTGCCACGCGTTATTATGCCTCAGCCCCTGTAGTGCCGGTATCCGGAACCTCACTTGTGCTGGGATAACAGTAAACAGATGTCAGGGCAGTAGTTGCAATACTGAGTTACCCTTTCAAAATCCAGCCTGCCCCATGGATTTTTGCAGTTCTTGTTAAGGCCCCCTCTTACTGAATGCTTTTTCTTTCTCTCTTTTTCCTTCTCCGCAGGGTTATTTTATTTTTTGCAGGATCAGCTCCCTTGGCTGATTCACCGTGTGGCTCCATAAATAGTTGGATTGGCATAATTGAGGGGTGAACCGGATTTGGGAGTGAGTGGCTGGTGATTGAGGAAGGAGGGGGAGTGTGATGGGATAAGCTGGGCTTACCACCGAAAGAAATGTTTGTGGAACCACGGCTTTTCCACAAGGAGCCACAAGTCTACTGGAGAAGCAGAGAAATGCTCCGACCACTGGAGGAGTGAAACTGCTCTCTGGGCCAGATGCTGATATCATTGCTCTGAGAGTTTTGGCTCTGGCCCCAGCCTCGTGCAGACGTGTGTACCCATCCCTCAACACACTGAGCTCTTGAGTGGGATTGGACATGGGATTCTGTAGGGTGACACTGCTCTAAATATCTTTGACACCAAGGAAAAGAACTCCATCAGCTGCTGTGGAGCTGAGTTGGTTCTAAAAGTCATGTTAAATAGCTGCTTAAAATGTTATGAAATTGGAACGTTACACCAAACCTAAATCTGGTGATTTTGAGGAGAACCAACCATATTCTCTGTGGTGGGGTCACACAGATTTTTGCTCTTTCAGGTGCTACAACAGAAGAGGAAGGAAGAGGAAAGAGAGGAGGAATCTGGAGTGGCAGCACAGATTTTTAGATTGTTTTCAACTGGTTGTGAGGGAGCACTTCAAGGATTGGGTTTCCCATAATATCCAGCCCAGGGTGTCCTTAGGCAACTGCCCTGGGCTTGTTCCTGGATTCCCACATGCTGTTATTGCTCCCTCATGCTGTTCTTGCAGCCACAGAGTGAGCTGAGTAAACTGTAGACTCACAGAAGGGTTTGAGTTGGGATGGACCTCCAAAGATTTTCTTGTTCTAATCCCCTGCTGTGAGCAGGACACCTTCCACTAAATTGGATTGTTCAGAGCCCCATACAACTTTGAATGCTTCCAGGGATGGGGCATCTCCCACCTCTCTGGGGAACCTGAATCAGCTTATGCTGGGAAAAATGAGCCCAGCAGCAAAGAAGAAATATTTTCCTTGCTGTTCTGATCCACTCTAGACTTTCATCACTGCCAAATATTATGCTGAAGGGAGCAAGGGATTACAGTCAGAGCACCAGGAAGGTGAGGAGGCAGTGGTGAGGAGCAGGGAGAGGTTACATGAGTGTGCTGTGGGTGAAAGAGGATGAGTGTGGTCCTTTGGAGTGACTTGTCCAGCAGCCAGCCTGCCAACACTTGGCTTTTGGCAGTTTCAATTTAATGTCGTCATCAGCTCTGCCCACTTCTTTTCAGGCAGCTCAAAACGCTGTAATTTGGAGGTGTAGCATTTTTAACCATGAAAGGGGTGTTTCTAGGAACATCATGACCACAGAGAGGCTTTCAACAGAAGGGTGTGGGCAAAGAGAAGGCATTTTGTTGGGTTCAGGGGCGTTGTTGAGGGGCCTTCTCTGGAGAGGGTGGGCCAGGGTTGCTGTACTAGAGCTCTCTCTCCTTTTCCCTTGCTGTTAGTCTGCAGGGAGAAGTCGGAGAGCTGGGGATGTGCGTGTGGATGTGGGCAGTGACGCATTCCTGGGGCATGTTTAGAATTCCTGTGAGTGACCACAGCACTTTGCTGAACAACTATCAGAAGGTTTCTCACCCTTCCTCAAGGGAGGATGCTCTGTTCCCAAAAAAGCCTCCCCATGGATGTAACACTGTTCATCCTGTTCTCTTGTGACCATTGCTTTTCCTGTGGCTGTTTTGCTCCTCATTTTCTTCCTGGGAAGAGGTTGTTCTCTTGAGCAGCAATATCCCAATCCCAGTTTGGTTCCTGCAGTGTCCATATTTCGTGGGACTGTTTCTTATTTAGCAGCTGCCTTTGCAGGGGTGTGAGGATACTCCACGCCGTGCCAGTGATGTCAGACAGGCTTTGCCGCCTGGTCTGGAGCTGCAGAAAATGTGTAAGAGATTTCACTGCTGCTAACAGGCATTGTGTTTGCCTTCCTCTTTGACAGGGGGAGAGATCTTGGGAAAGAAGTGAAAGAACCAAAAAAGGCCTTGCAGTGGGATGTTGGGGTGGGAATGTTCCTGCCTGTGTTCCCACATTGTTCCCAGCCTTCTGCTGGAGTCCAGCTTTATGACACAGGCCTCCAAAATGTGAGGGAGATCCTCTGGTGAGTGACACACGCAATGGCAACCCGTTGCCTGTGCCCACAATGGGGTGGGTGCTGGAGAAGAGGGGGCTGGCCTTACCCAGCAGCATGAGTTGCACCCTGGGCTGCTGCAGGGTGGGACCCAGACCCATCTGTGGCCCTGAGGGTTTGTAGAAAGGCTTTCACTTCTTGGCAGCCCTCTGAGAATCATTTGCTGATGCATAGATAGCTAAAAGTGTCATTGTGGGCAGGCAGGTAGCCCTGTCCAGGGATTCTGGAGGGAAGACCAAGGGAATGCCAGGTTCCTGGGAGAAGAAAAGCTGCCTCCAGCAGCAGCAGAATGCCTTTGCTGCTAATGCTTCCAGGGAGGGAGCTTGAAGAAATGCTTGGGTAGGAATAAGTAGAGCTGGCAACAAATGTGCATTTCATTTTATGAACATTTCATGGTGAAACTTAAAACTTCCACAAAATTTGGGGGACTGGATAGCTCAGGGGATTAGTAATGGGATACAGAGCCTTTCATCTCACCAGTGCCTTTTCAACTGCAGCTCAAGTCAATACCAGTGACTGAAAGTTGTTACCATCTGATGGCTTATGTGCAATGAGTTGATGGTCTCAGTGCATTTCCTGGCAGTCAGGTATCTGTGGCTGACGCACACAAACACCCCAGAGAGCCTGGCTGCTTGCCAGCCCTGTTGGCAGCCTCTGCCCATGGCTTGATGAGTCTAAGAGTGAAACATCCCATTTGCTTTTAGCTGGGAGCTCTATCAGGTACTGTCCTGGCACGTGCAGCATGTGAGAAATGCCAGGTGGGGAGGCACTGGGTTTATGTAGGCATCTTCCATTTGTACTGTGGTCCACCAGGAATACTGCTTTGTTGCAAGGACCTCCTCCTCGGATGCTCACCCCTCAGCAAAGCTGTGATGGACAGGAAATTTATGTTTTGCCAACAGAAGGAAGACATTATGACACAGGGCTTTGTGTTTAAAATAATGTCACTGCTTTTCTGCCCCTCCCCAAGTGCTTCTAAGTGGAACACAGAGCACATTTTAACAAGCATTTGTTTATTAATGCATCTGGGATGTGAATCTAGCACAGGGCTGCACCATCATCATTTCCATTTCCAACTGGGAAAACTGAGGTAGGGAGTAACCAAATGAAGGAGCAGCTCTTCCAAGATAAAAAATTCAGGAGTTTGTGGGTGCTGACCCTGGTCCAGTAATGGGTTTAGACCATTGGTGCACTCTGCTTCTCCCTCAAGACATCTGCCCTCCCTCCTTCCATTGTGGATCTAAAAGCAGCCCCTCAGAGGAAACCTTGCAAAAGGCTGTTGCTTCAGGGTTGTGTCCTTTCCCATTTTATGCTCTAGGGAACTCATGGTTAGGACAGAGTTTGGAACAAGGAGACTCCTAACAAAGGTGTTCAGGTGTAGATTTTGTTGCTTCTGTTCCAAGTTGTGGTGATGGGATGAAGAACCGGTGAAGATGTGGTTAATCCTCTGGTTAATAACCCGTTACCAGCCCTGGGGCTGGTCGTGGTGAGAATCCCTCAACATCAGCATCAATCCATGGAGGAACCAGCCCCTGCTGGGACATGAGCATCCCTGAGTTACCCCCATGCTTTGGGGAGTTCTAACAGGAGGATCCCCTGGCTTTGGGAGCAGCCTGGTGTCAACTGTTCCCTGCAGGAATCTCTGCACCCAAGTGGCAGTGAGTGGGATGAGTGTCCTGTGCCCTTCTAGCCTTTCCACGCTCACACTCAGCCAGGCACAAGCAGGCCAGGGGTAAACAAATGATGTCAGCTCCCAGTGGCGTTATTTTTAAGCACTTTGTATATATTACTTGTCCCTATGTATCTCTGGGCTGTTCTTTCTCCCCCTCCCACTGCCTCTCAATCACCCTCAGAGCTTTTTTTTTTTTTTTCTTTTGGTTAAAACCGACATCTGTAGATTTACTCTTGATGAAAATAAAACCATCCATCTCCTTTGCCCTGCCACTCTGTCATGTAAGCTCAGGAAAACGGGCTGGTCAAGGTTTACAGTAGCTGTGGCTGCCTGCAGTGGGAAAGGCACTTATCTGTGAGGAGGGTTCACAGCTCTCAGGAATGCATCCTTTCCTCAGACCGAGGGGGTGGCTTTTGTTTATCCTCTGGCACACAATGAAATTATGGGAAAACATGCTTGGATGCACTGCAGTAGTAAGGTGGGGCAGGGCAGTGGTTAAAAATGGAACGGAGCCTTTGATCCCCAGCCAGAGCAGATGACTCGCAGAGTTTGGGCTTTAGGCTGGACGTCATGTTCTTTCTCTCCATCTCTGTGTACAGATGGAAGAGTTCCCCTCCTACCTTGTGAGGGGAATTAATTCTCTCAGGCAGGCTCGGGGGAGAGAGGCATTACAAGTGAGGCTGGAAGGAAGGAAGTGGTTTGGGATAAGCCATGCCTGGCTCAGGTGGGTGCTGGAGGAGCTGGTACAATTCTGAGCCTTCCCAACAGCCTGTGGCTCCACACAGCACATCCCAAGATCCCAAACTCCACGGCAAAGAGCAGCTGAGCCTCTGGGCTGGGCCTTGGTGGGGGCTGCTGGGGCTGGCGGGGCCAAGCAGTGAGTCATGACAGCGGCTGGCGTTTGGGACAATGTTTTTCCTGTTAATCTCCCCCACCATCTCCCCCAGAAAACACAATGGAAACTCCATAATCCAGGAGATAGCCTGGAGCATACCACAACTCCAGAGGGTCCTCGCAGGAGGCTCCGAGTCCTCCCCAGATTTCCCAGCAGCCAGACCAGGTAGTAAATAACCACAGGAGTCCAAAAGATCGAAGGGGCGTGATAGAAGGATTACGTGCCTGCGCTTAGTCCTGCTCTATCCCAGACCCGGAGTGGGACGCTCAAAGGCTCTGGAGCACTGACTCCTTGGAGCCAAAGTATATCATCTGTTAAGTCTCTGGCACGCCAGACTCGCTTTAGAGTGAGCAAATTGAAGGTCATCTCTCAGAACCTGGTTAATGCCAGATGCCAAAGTAGACAGAGGGAAGCAGAGGGATGATGGATACTCAGATGTACAGATCAATGTATGGCTCAAGGCATGTTTGTTTCTGCCCTGGTTTGGTTTCTGTAGCTGAGGTATATTGTTTTTATTATTTATAGTGTTGGGGGGAGGAATCCCGTGTGTTTGAATTTATTTGCTGTGCTGTGTGGCTGATTTGGAACACGTCCTGTTGCAGGGTTTTTGTTATTCTTTTACTAAGGAGCTAGGCAATCATTTGGCACTGACAACAGAAAAAATAAAAGAAAAAAATAAAAACCCCTCCAGATTCCATTTAACCATTTACCTTTTCAGCACTTGGCCACTGTGCACATTTTGGGAATGGCTGAGGGAACCTGTCTGGCCTTGATTCAAGAGGTGGAATTCTTAGGTGGAATTTTAGCACATGCCCGAGGGCGAAAGCGCCGTGCCAGCCACGGGCACGGTGAGGATGGCCCCAGCCGAGATGGAGCGCGGCAGCTGCTCTGCAGCAGCACCGGAGCCTGAGCCAGGAGGGAAAGAGGATCCATTACACTGCAAGTCAGCTTTCAACTCGCTTCAGGGTTTGAACGTGAATCATTCACTCCACTGGGGAGATGACTGAGGACTCTCAGTTGCAAAAAACACCCAAATCAAATGGAGAGCTGCAGAGGAGCATCCAAGGAATGTGAGTGGGGACTTAGGCCCAAGGACTTGGGCAGCTTGGAGGCATCCTTCAGGTGCTCAACCAGGAGTCTTGCTGTTCCCTTTTTCTTGAGCAACTCAGAGTTCTGGAATGGTTTTCTCCTTGCCTTAGTGTGTTTTTTCTGCCAGCATCTCTGGCTGGCAGAAGAGACCTGTAACAATACTCAGGTGTTTGCTTCTGAACTGAGCCACAGCTCCCCTGCATGGAGCCGGCTCTGTGTCTGCAGTGGAGTGGGAAATCCCAGGAGGACGGAGGACAGTTCCCTGTTTGGGGTACCACATGCAGACAGAGCTGCTTTTGTAGGCCTCTGAACAGGGCTTGGGGAGGTCCCAGTGCAGAAGCTGACATGTGTCCTTTTGGTCACAAGGCTGAGCCTGAGTCAGGAGATTGGAGTACAACACATGCGAGTGTAGGGCTAGGGAAGGAAACTTGCCTCTTCTGCACAAGCCTTTCCAAAAAAATCAGGACTCTGGAGGCATTGAACACTGAGTCCCATGGTTCTGGGCAGAAGATAAAGGTCATCTTTAAGCCTCAGAGCCCCTCAGCAATTCAGTTTGCCAGTGAATTCTTCCTCCATGGTGCTCCCTGTCAGGGATTTCCCCAGCCACATCTTTCTGCAACTGGAACTAACAGCTCAGACTGTGCAGCCAAAAGCCAAATGGAACACATATCCTCAGAGCACAGGCGACAGTTCTGGCCTCTTACATGTGCAAAAGCAGTTTAAGTGGATCACTGAGGCCAGGAAACCCAACCTGCATAGCCTGGAAGCTTTGCATCGTAAGTTGGCTGAGGCAGCATTAATTCAGCTGCTTTGCTCTCCCTTGGCATGAGCTCCACTTGTTTTCCTTGTGATGTGCAAACCTTGACACTTGGCTACTCCTGACTTTTCATCTGTACTGAAATTGAGATCTAAACACAGACACTTTGGCTGAGTGGACATTTCAGGAGAAATCTGAGCTGGTGGAATTGCCCACCTTAGTGTCATTTCTAACTCTTCACTTGGACTTGGGGGATTTGTTTCTCACTGCTGTGCATTCAGGGAAGAGGTACTGCTGCTGGTCCCTTCTTTGTATCTTTTCTTGTCTCGTTTCCAAAATATTGGAGGCAGAGGAAGTGCACAAACGCTTGATTTTAAAAATGTGCAGCTTTGCCCCTCCTAATGAGTTTTGAGGTGTGTGACTGTCAGCATCAACATGTGTATTTAAATTATTTTCTCAATTTGAGTATTGGAACTACAGAAATTCCTACTGATTTCCATGCAGGCTGGTACAAGGTGACAAAAGTGGCTCTGACTCACTCCAAACTTCTTGGATAGGAACCAGCTTTGCACCCTGTATTGTTTTGGAGTGATCCTCCAAGGTGTATTCACATTTCTGTGGCCAAATTCAGCACAATTTTGCAGGTTTGTTGAGCATGTTCCTAGTAAAACTGGTCCAACCTTTCTTCTCCCTCTGCTCTGTGTAACAGGTTACACTGATAAGGAAAACCAGATTTTGGCTAAAATCAAAACATCTTCCAAGAGTGTCAGCTTCAACTAATTTTCCTATGTTAGGTTTGCATAACATCGAAAGGCTCTTGTTTCAGTGGACTGGGGTCTTGTCATTTCAGCATCAGCATTTCACTTCATCCTGGTTTCTGTGTTGCTGTAAGTTCTTTGGTGTTACACTGGGCAGGGGGGTTGTGACCTCACCTTTAGAGGGAATGGACGATGCCTCTTCCAGAAGGAATTCAGAGACCATGGCTTTGGAGGGGTAGGGTAGGGCTTCCCAAAGCCATGACTTACAGAGAGAGAGCTTGGGGCAGGAACTTTATGGGCTTTGGTGTTCAGCACCAAACTGTGACTGAGTTGTTCTCATCATGGCAGGGCTTTGTTTTTACCAGAGCAGCAAAGATGTGGTTTTCTTCCTAATGAAAAGCTCTGGGACTTTCTACTTCATGGAAAACTTCACAATTTTGGCTGAGTTTTCCTCAAATCAGAAGCTGAAGTGAGTTTAGTCACATTGGAGATTATGACAAGGGTGTGAAAACCCTGACCTGCTCATCAGGAAAGTCACCTTGGATTGAAGCCAATGGTGGTATTTTGGGGTTTGAACCCACAGAAGTGTTTGAAACAAAGATGTTCTCAAGGCTTTGAAGAGCACAGCTCCCTCAGCTTTGGGACTGCTGAATGTCTCCCATTTTTTCATCCCAAGAGTCAATTTCTAGAGGTGTATTTAAGTACTATTTGTTTAAATGCATGAAGTTTCCCTGGAAGGGTGAAAAGGGTGCTTCCTCAGTGTCCTTGATGGCGAAGAAAGGCATTGTGAGCTGTGAAAAACAGGTGAAGATTCCTTACATGGACATAAGATGAGTTTTATTTGCTCACTCTTTGGCTTCCAGGTCCATCGACGTTTCCAAACCAAACCCCAGAGGACGATTTTCCCATTTACAAGGCTGAATTGCTTGTCTGTGTTCCTGAATTCACTGCATTTGTTTGCTTCTCAGCCAACACAATTTCTCAGCAGGTGCCTGTAGTAAAACCACAGAACTGTGAATGAAAGCACAGACAGTTCTCTGAAGACACTTTGTCTCCCTTGTGGTGGTGGGGAAGGTAAAGGACATCTCCTGCTTTTTTCCCTGGCTTTGGTAACAGTCTCTTCTCAGGGCTGTGGGCCGTTAAGCAGGACATGCTCCTTCCTTTCTGCTGTGCTCAAGGCTTGGGTTTACCCAGTCTGAAGATATATAATTGCATTTTGAATGAAAATGACATCTGAAACCAGTTTTATCAGTTTCCTGGAAGATGACAGGGAGAAAATATGTGAAAAATGTCTTTTCACCACTGGTGGGATTTTTTTCTTTGTCCTTTGTTGCCCATTGCATCAAGCTTCCTTATCGTTTCACCATTAGAAAATGTTTTCTCCCAGTAAAAGGGAGGCCAAACTCTCATGGGTTCATTAAAGGGTGAGTGGTGTGACCAGAGATACCCGATCTGGATATGAGGGAATGTCAGCTCTGGGACCTGTGCTTTGGGCTGGCTTTTATTTGCTTGGTGGTGATGGTTTGGAGCAGGAAGACAAAGACACATTTCTCCTGCCTAACCCAGCTCTGCTTGCAGGTAACTGAGAGGAGCAGCTGGTGCCATTCCCAGCTCTCCATTTCCCCTCCACTTGGACAGGAGAGAGCAGCAGAACTCTCCTCAGCTGCACTGGGGCTCGCAGTGTGAAGAAATGAGGGAGCATTTGACAGCCCCTGACTCTCTGTCACAGAACAGGGCAAGAAACCTTCTCACTTTCAGTGACATCCCCTCTAGGCAATATATTTTTCCCATTTCTCCCAGTGGATGCAGCTTTACTATCTGTGTAACAACATATTAGTTAGGTCACTTCACAGCTATGAGGCTGTTGTGCGGATTCCCTCTCTTCTAGGAATTCTGCCGATGAATCATCAACACTTAGGGCTGGAGTTTGATGTCTTTATTCACACTTAATGCTCGTACTTGGCTGCAGAAGTAATCCTGTGGAATCCAATGGGACTAACTGTGGAGCTAGATACCATTAAATCTTCGGCCTTTTAACAGGAGTCATGGGTTACAGCCAGATTTGTGAATACAACTGAAATGCAGTCCTGGCTTTCTGAGGGGTTAGGAGGGAGTACCAGGCTAAAATGTTCCCAATGAAACCTAGACCCATGTGAAAATTCCCTGCTAGCTGGCTTTGTTGTAAAGCCTAGGATGTGATCCTCTGGGGAAGGGCAGTAAGACCCACCTGGCCTCACTTCTCAGAGGGACCACTGAAACTGGGAAAAAATTACAAGCCAGCATTGGGTATTTTGTTAGTTTGTTCCATTTGTTCACTATTGTTTGCCTTGGGGTGCCTTTTTCACCTGCAGTTTGCCTGGAGCTTTGGGATTTGTGGCTTCAAAACCCTAACCCTAGGTGTAAAGCTGGCAGAAATGGTGGCTTGGGTCTGGAAGGAATCCTGTGCTGTTCGGGATTCTGGCAGGCAGCTGGCCGCTCCAGTATAATTAATTGTCTTTCTGAACCATTAACTTTTTAATGTCATGCTGGACATGAGAGTTGTTTCTGTCTCATACTCAGTACCACTGGCTGTGCAAGGTGCAAGTATGGGATATGCAGTCCTGCTCTCTGGGAAGGATTTTGGGATCTGATGAGGATGCTGTTTATTTTTAGGATCTCTAATTCTAGGTGGATTTGTTGGGGTTGTTTGAACCTGAATCGATGTGCAGCTTTAGCTTGACTTTCTTGGAGGTTGAGGGAAGTGAGTCCCATTAACGTAATTTCCCTTATGGAAAGAAAAAAGATGCATTTGTTTGAAAAAGTAGCAGTGCTGTCATTGTTCTAAACACTATCTTGGTAATGTGGTTCTTGATGAACTTCAGATGTAACACCGATAGATTTGCATTGGATATTGGGAAGAAATTCCTCCCTGTGAGGGTGGTGAGGCCCTGGCACAGGGTGCCCAGAGAAGCTGTTCTGCCCCTTGATCCTTGGAAGTGTCCAAGGCCAGACTGGATGGGGATGGGAGCACCCTGGGATAGTGGAAGGTGTCCCTGACCATGGCAGGGGTTGGACTGCATGGGCTTTAAGGTCCATCCTAATCCAAGCCATTCCATGATTCTATAAACTTTTAAAAAAGGAAAAGAGATCCAGAGCTTATGAATCATAACATGACTGTGCTTTAATGTTGTTTAAAAAAAAAAAAATCATCAGAGTTGTGAATCACAAATCTTCGTTCAGTGAACTCTTGGGAGTCAACCTCAGCTGCAGGGCTGAGCCCCAGCTGTGCAGGGGCAGTGCCACTTCCTGTGCAGTGCTCTGGGCTGACAAAATCCTGCCAGGAGCAGGGAACAGCTCCTGGAGTGTGACCATGCCTGGGGCACCAGCACAGCCCTTTGCCATGTGCCCAAGAGGAGAAACTCCAACAAAGACACTCTGGTGCAGCTGTACAGCATTACCCTGCAGGGGAGGAGGGTGGGGAAATGAGGAACAGCCACACATTGTCCCTCGGACAGGGCTTGGTTTACACTGCCCCACTGAGGGTTTGTTTTCTTTCTGACCAGATTGGGTTGTAGCCATGGGTGCTGGACATGAAAACACAACCAGGCTTGGTCCTGGCACTTCTGGTCCCCTGGCCCAAGCTCCTGTGAGGACCCAACAAGGAAGACTTGAAGTCTCTCTTTCTTCATCCTCTGCCTCTCCTCCCTCCACTCCCTTACCCTCCCAAGGTGCTTTTAATCCCTTTGGTTAATGTGAAATTAAGCTAATAAGTCAAAGAGAAGAGAGGTCTGGGAAGGGGGTAGCAGGGGGAAGAGGGAAAGAAAAGAAAATAGAAAAAGGAGAGATTCTTCTGACAGATAATTAGGGAGATTGGTTTACCAGCCAGGGACTAATGCCGGTTTCCCAGCTCAAACAGTCCCTTGTGACTCATTTTGTGACTTTAATTTCTAAGGGGTTCCTTAAGCAGGTGCCCTCTGACAGGTAGTCAATAGGGGACTTCTGGCTGAGCACCAGTGCCTCTTTGGAGAGGTCAGAGCCAGAGGTCAGAGAGCAGGGCCTGCAAGGCTGGCAGGTCAGGAGCCATCACGGTGACAGATGAACCTCAACGTGTTCCCTCCTCCAGGGCTGTCCCTGCCGGTGGCAGCGCTGGTGTCCCTTGGGACCGGCCCCCTCTCTGCTCAGGGACATCCCTGTTCCCTCTGCTCACACCTCTCAACTGCTCTTCATTAGTCAGAGGGGCTGTTCACAGCCACGAGCCGATGGGGAGAGGGTGCTGTCTCCATACCTCTCAACTGGTCCTCATTAGGTAGAACAGTCCCCTTTTGTCCTGCATGAAGCCCCCTTTGTTTCTGAGCCGCAGCAGGGCTGCAAGAGCAGAACCTGATACAAAACAATGCAGCATTATTTAGCCAGAGCCTAAAGTCAAGGAGGGAGCAGCATTTTGGGAAGCTCTAGCTGCTTTAGTGTGTGTGTGTGTGTGTGTGTGTGAACACCCTTGGATTCTTGCTGTGCATCCATCTGTCCTTCCTGCTCTGAGCTTGGTTACTCTTGGAATTTCTAGCTGGTGCTCATACTTTCTGCCACCAGCCCAGGTTGCAGGACTCCTCTAAGAATGCATTTCTAAGGTGCTGTAGCTACAGGGAGCAGCTTCTACTCTGCTCCCCTGGGGGAACTCAGTGCCCCCCCCACCTTTCCTGGACAGGTTGCCAGGGGGTCCCGGCTTTGCAGCATTTTCCTGCTTGGCAGAGGAATCTGGGACCATTCTACTTTCTTCCACCCCTCCCAGGCTGCCTCCCTGCTGCCAGCAGCTGAGGTTGTGTTGGCTGGGGCCAGATTAGTCATTCTGTCTGAGATTTCTTTCATATTGAGGATAATGATGACAAAAAAAGAAATTAATTTTCTTCATAATTGGATTCCCGCTTTTCCCCAAAGAGCTGATGCCTTTTTAAAAAGCAGCATCTCTCACCTCTGTGTTGGTGGCTGCAATCCTGCTGCAAAGTAGGATCACCCCAGGAGTGTCTGGTAGGTTATAAATCGGGTGGCAGAATTAAATGCTTACATGCCTGGAGTGCCAAGGTCGGGTCCCTGATCCCATTAGGCACTTCTTTCGCCTTGAAACAGCTGGAGCAGAGCTGAGCATCAGCTGCAGAATACCTCCTTAGAGTAGAAACTGCAGGGGCTAACTGGAAAGAAATGATCCCAAATGTTGTGCTTTTGGGTCCCATCCACTGCAAAAAAAGTAAGAGGGCTGGAATTAAACAGAGAAAGAAAACAAAGCCTGGCTTGGGAGCAGTGGTGGAGCAAAAATGCTGTTTGCAATGAATAGTGTTTGCAAAATTAAGGTAATCTTTAAATTTTTTTTAATAAGAAAAGGAAACCCAATGTGCATCAAGCCCCAGCAGAGCTTCAAAGAGGCAGGAGTGAAGACAAGGAGCTCATTGTCCGTGTGCCAGTGAGCCAGAGAGAGGAGCCTCTCTGTCCTGTGCCAGAGTCTGAATATGAAAGTCCTCCATAAATCCAACCTGATTTCAGAGTTAATTAGAGTAGGAAAACCAGGACAGCAGGATGGAGAAATAGGGCTTTGTGGGTTTCCTGGTACACCTCTCCCAAAGAGATCCTCCTGAATTAGCAGAAGGTTTTTGTGGCCTGTGGGGCCAGCATTTACACTGACATCTCTGCCAAGGCTGTTGCGTCACATCGGTCAAGGTTTATTTTGATACAACCACAGGCAGCCTCACGACTTGCACACCAGTCACACCAGCATTTTGGACACCTTGGGAAGCCCTTGCCTGGTGACCACTGTGTCCATAGGGTGCTGTGGGACCTGGAGCCATGGCTGTGGTTCTGCAGCCTCGGCCTGTTGGGTGTCAGATGTTCACACCCTGCTGTACATTTGAATCCTGTGCAACCCAAGGAGAGCAGCTGGTACCGACTTTCCGTGTGACTCAGGCAGCAGTGACACACGGGCCTGGGTGTCTCTGGCAAGCAGATGTTTCAGTGGCCAGCTAAGAATTTTCAGGGGGATGGTGTTTTTGCTGTGGAAACCTCCAGCACCATTTGCTGAAGGGTTGGAAATTGTGCCAAGGGGCTGAGCAAGGGTTGTATGCAGCGGTTTGGATGAGGCTGGTGCCTGCCTTTCATTTCATACTCCCACCCTGCTGGTGGGTGGGATTTTTGGCTCACTGCAGCTACAGCAATGTGCTCACCTGAGAGAACCAGTCCATGTGGCAGACTGGGAGCTGTTTGCTCCTGGAGGGTGGATTTGCTCCATGGAGGCTGGGATGGGGCCAGGCACAGCACTGGGCTCCAGGGCTGCTCCCTGTTTACAGCTCTTCCAGCAAGCATAGGCCGTGGCTGGGTGGGACTTGGAGTCCTGCAGTTGAGGGTTTTGTGTTTTGTTTCAAACCGTAAATATAACACAATTGTGTTTATGTAATGCAGTTCTGCGAGATGCTGCACACGGGTTTTAAATAGAATAAGGGTTAAATTTAGCCTCTCTTTTTTTTCCTCCCATTGATTTTGCAGAGATAGATTTGTGTTTAAAAGACTTCTCACCCTGGAGTTTACCGGACTCCGTGCTGAATGATCTCATTGCTAGGATCTCACTCTTTCTCCTCCCTTCCCTCCCGTTGTTTGCTATTCTGACTAAAGATGAGACAGAAAAAGTTAAACAAACTTTTTTTTAAGACAGGGAACGCATCATCCTATGTGTTTATGCAGTATTAAACACAACAAGATCATTATCTGGAGACACTGGAGACCGGATTCCCTTTGGATATAAATGAGTAAAGTTCCCATCAAGTACATGATTTACACCAGCGCGGGCTTTGGCGCCAGGGTGTATAAAGATGAGCAAGGCAAAAAAAATTCAGCTATGCAGAGTTGGACTTTTTAAACCTTTCTTATTAGCCTCCAATTAGCAACTGGAAAAAATTATTGGAAGAAGGAAAACAAATGAGCTGAAAATCATTAGAAGAGCAGACTTTGAATTTGTGAACGTATTTTGTATTTTTAAACCTCACTTGGTTCTTTTCCAGTCATCAGCAAAGGGTTAGGCCGATGACTGGGTCTGAATTTCCCCACTTCTCAGAAGTCAACATTTGTTATTTACGCCCCTAATATGAGCGAAATTATATCTGGGACTCAGAGCCAAGAGCCACTGATGCAGAGGGGTTTGCGGATTGAGCTGGCTTTGCCATACGGGATGTTAGGAGCAGCTTTTCTCCAGCTCCAGCCTCTCCCAAGGTTATTTTGAAGTTTCTGTTGTGATTCACACGTCCTGGGATCTCTGCAGTAAAGGACTGGAATTTTGTGCTTGAAGGCAAATCCTTGGGTCAGCTAAACTAAGTAGTAAACAACACTTCATGTTTCCAGGGCTCTCAAATAGCAGCATTCCCTCAAAAGTCTTTGATACAAAGTGATTTTAGGTTTACTGACAACATTTCTGAGGAAGAAATTCATAATCCACCCAAGCCAGAGCAGGATCCTGACTCAGGCCTGTTACTGTCCAGCTGCTTCTATGCTGCTGCTTCCATCCTGCTGGAACACCAGAATTACTGGATTTTATTCTCTTAGGAAGGAAAAATATTACCTGGCTTTTGGAGGAAAAAATGACTGGTGAGCCAAATTCTTTGGTCACATCTTCTTCATGGTCTTTATGCAGCCTGGAAGAGTCTTCCAGTTTGTCACTGGTTCTTCACTCATGTTTGTGAACTAAGTACAAGTTTGAATTTCTTCCAGCTCTAACAAGGATGGCATCTGTCTGGGGAGCTGGAATAGGCAACAGGCAAAAGCAGGTTTGGGTCTTTCTCTAATATGGATTCAGGACAAAATATTCTGTGCATCCTGAGGCCCTCTCTGTTACCTCACTGGTCCTTCAGGAGAGAATTGCCGAGGCTTCCTGACAGCAGGGATTTGATGCATGAAGGAAATTTGGATAATTTTGTGCACTGGGAGATCTGGATGGAGCAGTTGTCTCCCAGTTGGTGAGGTTTAAACTGGTGAATGGAAGGGCACTTGGAACATTCTCCTGGCTGACTGGGACAGAGCACATGTACGTGATATTTGTTGGTTCCAAGCTTGGCCCATGCTGGGTTTGAAGCCCGGGTTTGTTTAGAAGATAGAACGATGCTGTGGTTGAATGACACGTAATTCAATGCCCATTTTTGCCAGTTGGACTGTCTGTGGTCTCTTCCGTTGCTCCTTTCCAGGGCTCCCTAACTCCAAGCTAATTGGGTGCTGGCTCCAGGCTTTCTATTTTAATGCTGTTTGATGATAATCATCATTCCCGCAGGATGAATGGTTGAGAACAAAGACAGGAAACGTCCCCCTGATTAGATAGAGGCAGGAGAGCCATTGGAGGAAAAAAACAAATGACAAAAGTGACAAATGAGGGTCCTGTGACTTCTGCCATCCTCCTGGGGCATGTGGAAGGGCCTGGAAGGAGACATGAATAAGACTTATTTACTGGTTTGGAAAACCATGCCTTGGAAGTCTTCAGGTTTCATCTCCATCTTCAAACAAAGGCCAGAGGAGAGATAAGGCCAGGCAGCTCCCAGGGCTGGGCTCTTTTGGGGACAGTTACACAATCCCTCCTTCGTTCCAGGCAGATCAAAACGAATCATCGATGCTGCATAAGAGGGAAAGAGGCAACATTGAGATGTGGGTTTAGGTGGTGAGCAGGGCGCAAACTACACCTGCAGTGTATTCAGAGCACAGACCTGAGCCCAGCTGGAGTCTCACCTTGTTTTATGTTGACTTGTGTTGATGCCATGCTAAGCTTGGTGCATTCCTTGGGAACCACTGGAAAGGCAAAATGGGCCTCAGCAGTGACCTGAATGTGTGCAGTGCTGCAGAGCAGAAGGGTGTGGTCTATCTGGTGCTCCATTCATGGGTAAATGTGTCTTTTACAGAATTATCAAACAGTTTCCGAATCCTAAAAGGGCTTGCAAGTGTCTTGCTGCAAGGACAGGAAGGTTCTGCAGGAGCTGGGCTTTAGGTGTCATTCCAGAGAAAGGTGAGCCCATGGAGTTTGGAGCAGGTCATGTTCAACCCTGGGTCCTGTCCAGGTCCCAGAGATGCCATGAGAGTCAGGTTTTACCTTTTTTTTCAAGTACAGAGGTGCTTATGTCTTGGGGGGAAAGATCAACAAAATTACTCTTTGACTTCAGACAAATTGTCATCAGAATATTGTAGCTTCTTAAAAATGGAGGTTTTAATTTTCAGTGGTTGAAAACTGAGTGGGAGCTGGAAGTACAGGGGAGCTGGTTCTGATTAGCCCCAAATTCCCACATGCTGTCATGCATTTTGGGTTTATTTTTGTTTGTTAAACTTTGTTTCAATTAATTCTGTTTAGTGCTCATGTTTAGAGCATGGCCTTGGGTTTGTTTATGATCATTGTGCACTGGGGGGATGAGCAGAGTCTGGGCAGCCCTGAGAAACCCCCAAACTGGGGGGTGAGACTAGAGGGGCTCTGAGAATGCCCAAAGAGTTTGACATTCCCATGTCTTGGAGAAAACCTTTAAAAGGTTTTCTGAGGCTGAATGAAACATAAAGCCCCAAATCTTTCCTTCTCTGTTTTGACTGTAAAAGAGGCAAAAACCTGATCTGGAGAACAGCTCTAGGGCTGGTATTTTTGGTGGTTCTTCCCCAAA
This sequence comes from Zonotrichia leucophrys gambelii, assembly GCF_028769735.1. Classification (NCBI taxonomy): domain Eukaryota; kingdom Metazoa; phylum Chordata; class Aves; order Passeriformes; family Passerellidae; genus Zonotrichia; species Zonotrichia leucophrys. The sequence goes on from NC_088185.1 coordinate 9,207,812, forward strand.
CCTTGGCAACTTGTCCTGCTTCTTACCAGACCCTTTGAATTAAGGGTTGCTGTGGTTCTCAGTGCTGTCTAGGTTTGAAGCCAACAGAAATCTCCTGAAAGGAAATGGAAATAGAAATATTCTGATTTAAATACCTTTAACTTAAGGTATCCATGCTTCTGGAATGAAGCATATTTTCTAAAGCTACAAGATTTTTGTTGGTGGTGTTTCTGAAGGTGAGGGTGACTCCTCTAGGTGTGCTCATATAAACCCAAATCTTCCCTCTGTGTTTAGGGATGATTTATAACTATTCTTTAGGATCTCTGCTGTGAAATAAATTAGGGACATGCCTGGAAAATACTGGATTGGCTTAAATGTGCAGCAGAGTCATTTTCGTTTCTTTTATCCTGCATTTTTAAATTAAAGAAATGTGATGATTTAAGGCGTTTGATCTCCGAATGTTGCAATTTTTATTAGCATTTGTTTCCAGTTGTGTGTTTTCCCGGTAATCGGTTTATGGAACCTTTCACCCCCAGTCTCCTCCTCCAGGGTCGCGTGCCTTGATCAGGTCCAGCCATCTGGCTCTTCTCTCCCACCACTGAGCAAATGGGGGTCACTTTTTTTTTTTCTGGAAAGAAAGAAGAACAAATGCTGCTGCAGCCATTGCTCCTTGGCAGCTCTGTTGGGTGGCCTCAAGACGGGTCAAGGACTTAAAAACTGCAGAGTGACCTCCTGGTTCCTTTCTAGGTAGGATATTCCAGCCTGGGAATGAGATGTACGATGTTGCTGGAAGTTCTGCCAAGCAACTCAACCTAATGCATGATTTCACTTCCGAATCAGATATGCTTCCCCCTCCTTTGGAGGGTCTAGTGAATCAAGATGTGGCTTCAAAACCACTTATTTCAAAATCAGACAGATCTGTCTTTTCCCATCTTGGGACCAGTTCAGGCTCTGTTTGGAGTCACTCATATTCACAGGCAACAGCCCAACAGTTGGCCTAGAGCAACACTGAAGGAGCAGAGCTGGTCTGAAGAGAGGTTTTGCAAAGATCACTGAAGTTCCGAAATCCCTAAGAATTTATTCTTGTCCTTTATTTCCAGTAGAAACACTTCCAAAAATATTTCTACGTCAGTCCCATTCTCTTGTACCTTTGTCTGTGCATTGTCTGTGGGTTCCACTAGCCCACACTCCTTCAGCTGCTCTGCTGTGCCAATGCTGTGAGGATTCTGCTCTCCCTGGAGCGCTGTCCACTCAGCTTTGGTGCATCCCACAGGAGCTCCCACTTCAGCAGAGTCCCATTCCCTCTGTCAGAAGGCAAAAGCTGGAATTTGGTTTAACCAGCTGCAGCTCTGGGGCTTGGGTTGCTCTCCCAAAGCTCAGCCTATGGTTCTGACCTGAAATAGGTTCCCTAACAAGTCGTTCCAGCCTCTGTGTGTGTTGTTAACTGTTTCCATGTTTTTGACAGATGGCTTGGTGTACCTCACAGCGAAGCCAACTTCCTGTTGAACAAACAATGAGGAAAGAGGAGGGAGGAAGAATGGGGTGTGGGAGAGAACACAGGATGCCATTTATATTTTATTTATGCAAGTGTTGGATTTCTTTTTTTATTATTTTTAAATCTTGAGTATGCAGAGCACTGAGAATTTGGGGAGAAACTGGAATTTTGAGGCTTCATTTAGGAGGAGTCTTCAAGGTTTCCAAACCTCCCTCAGAGACTGAGACCTTGCTGATTGCTCTTGTTTTTCTGATATCATGGACAGTAATGGTTCAACGAATGGAGTTACTGTCTTGTAAGTCATCTGTAAGGAACTGTCCATCCCTCCCTGGCAGTGATGTTCCTTTTGGAGAAGCTTTCAGGAATTCAGGCTGCACAAGGCTTTGCTTTCAAGGATTTATGCTTGTCTGAAATGCCAGAAGCTATCACCAGGCTTCATTTCCCAGTGGACTGCTTTGCTAAGTGACCCCTTATTTTGTGACCCCATGGTCCAGCACATTCTTTTACTGTCCTACAGAAGATTTTGATGGAATTTATTTTTGGTCAGAGCACAGGACTGTGACTTGGACTTAGGTCTGACAGGGTGAACTTGGAGAAGCCAGGGCAGAGTCTTGTCAATCTGTAATATAAACAGGAATATTTGACTGCTTTTGCCAAGTATTTTTAAGATCTAGTGGTAGAGAAAGCTTGGAAGCCTCTCCAGCTAGCAGAGGTTATTTATGTTACTGTGGTGACCAGCACAGGACTTTCTCAGTCCGGTAGAGAAGAACTGGTGGCACTGACAGAGCAGGAATTCCACATCAGCCACAGAGTGGGACCCAGGTGCTGGTAACTTGCTTGATGAATGGCTTGAGAAGCAGCACAGCTTCTTGTCTGTTATTGTTCAAGTCCTCAATGGCCATAACTCCTGTCCAGCCCCTCCCTAGCAGCACACGCTGAGTGATTCCCAGGGTTTCTGATGGCTGAGTTTGGAGCTGTCTCTGCTGTCCCCTCTGAATAAGGGCTGCTCTTTCAGGATTTCAGCCCTGGCTGGCACTTGCCCTACCTAGTCAGTGTGATCAATTTTGATGGACACACAGTTCAGCTGACCCCAGCTCCTTGGAAAAAGAAAGGCAGAGAGAAAAGCTGACTCTGCTCTGTGCCTTGCTCTATGCCTTGCTCTGCTTTCTGTTTACTGTGACCCAGCTCTTCTATTTATCTCTGAATCTGCTTTTTTCTTCTCTCTTAAAACCATATGCAAATTTGTTTCTCTCCTTCCTCTACATTTCTGCAGCTCTCCCTGTGGTGATCTCGTTCTTGTTTACAATGGAATTCTCCCCAGACACTGTGCAAGGTGTGGCTGATGGGGGTGAATTCCTCCCACTTGGGATTTTGCCCTCGTAGAACAAAACAGATTTTTGCCCGTGAATCTGTAGGTCCTTGTCAGCTCCTCAGCACAGTCAGATGACACTAGGAAAGCAGAGGTGGTGATAGTTCCTTTTCCAAAACCCCTCTGCTTCCTTGTTTGCTCTCTAGTAACTCCAGGGAACTGAACGTGGATGATCCCTTCTGAGATGTGGTGAGGGTCTGCTGGACAGGGCACCCAGGCCAGAGGCTTTTGGACAGTAATGTCCTGCCGGAATATCAAACACCCATCCTGAAATGCTGCTGGCTGCCTTACCCCAAGGCTGTACCCCGCACCAGGGTACATCAGTATATCTTGGGGTATTTCCCCCAAAAAATCTGGCAGCTCCAAGCCTGAGAAGCATCCATGCATCCCTCCAGTTCTGCAGAGACATTTGCAGGGATCCCAAGTGGTTCTCTGTCCCTGAAATAGCACAGCCTGTTAAACACTCCCAGCTGAAGGAAACCCACACTCAGTGGCAGGAGGTTTGGGAGGCACCACCATGCCAAGTCCCCTTTGCAATCCATCATTCCCCTTTCCACAAGTTTCCCAGGCAATGGGAGTGTTTTTCCATCCTTCCCTGCTAGTAATGAAGTAAAGTATAAAGTGAGTTATAAGGATGTTTAAAGGAGCTTTTGCCCTGGCCTGGCCTGGAAGAGCTGAGGTCATTCCCAGTGCACATTAGAGAATATGTGGAGGGTCTTTGGAGCTTTCTTCCAGGGAAACAGCTAATAAAGCTGCCTGTGTTTGTTGTTCATGCCAAGACACATTCCAGCATCTGATTATTTTATGTCATTACTTTAATGTGGAAAGAAAGAGCGGAGCATGGATTTTTCCAGGTGGATTGGCCCATTTGGGGGAGGTCACAGCTTAGGGTAGGTGTGTTGGATTAAAACTGACCCAAACTGCTCTGTCAGAAATAAACTTTGTGCAACTGAACTTCAAATTTTAGTGCTTTAGGAAGAGTATGGCAGCAGAACCAACAGCTTCCATTTGGAGGCGTTTGCAGATTTGATGTGGAATTGAAAAAAGAAAGAGAAAGAGACAATAGCATTGTAATTGCTTAAGTGGCTCAAACTGCAAAGGAAATGCTGGAAATTCATGTAAAAGACCTCCCTGTAGCCAAATGTAGTACAGAAGGTACCAAAGAGGAATTTTGCTCCCTCAGAAATTCTGTAGTTTGAAGAAGGGATTGTTCCCAATTGGAATAAAATGCTGAACTTCCCATGTCCCACAGGCCTACTTAAAACATGGATTTAATGTTACCAAGACACTTTGTCAAGGGGATTAGCTGCTTGAACTTTTTTACTGTGGTAAATAATGCAGAAATCTAGCAAACATTCTGACATTTCTAGGAAAAAAAGTCATCAAAATCAATACTTCTCTTTAGATCTCTGCTTTTTAAAGGTAATTACCCTGTTTCAACTCTTTTAAACCAGCTGTGCTCTGTCTGAGGTCTTGGTCTTTGGATATGTGACCAGTCTGTACTCATGGGAATAGGGAATAATGATTTTGTGAAACTGGATACATGAGTATGGACTCTCTATAATCAGAAAAAGTCATAGATTCATGTTCTGTAGGTCTGGTTTAATTTTTCACTTTTGTGTCACTTCATTGGCATTTCTCTTAATTCTCCCCAACACAGCCAGAATTGGAAACAGGACATCTAAGTCTGGGAATTTGTGGCCAGCTTCTTATCTCCCATTGGTTTTCCCCCACTATAACTTCAATGACTGATCATCTTTTTTTGTTTAAATATTCTGGTGTGAGAGAAATGAAGACCAAAGGAGTTGGGATAGTTTATGATGGGTTACTGGATATAAGTGGAAAATTAGAAGTGATCCATATCCGGTCTATTTAACTCTGTTATCCATTTAATCATCACAATTCCAGGCACTGTAAATTTCTAAATGTTATTTGGAAATGAAGTGGCTCATTACAACTGATGTTGCTAATCCTTCTGCTGGCAGTAGCTCTCCTGCTGAAATGACATAATTTGTGACTTGCAGTGATCAATGGTGTTGTAGGCAGGTTAAATCTAAAGCCCAGTTTGCAATGGTTTTGCTCATTATCTTACAACACAGTTATTAACTGCTACATGTGGCTGTTATGTTTGACATTAGATGGTGAAGGGAAAATAAATATTTAAATCCTGTTGATGTGTGGTCCTGCCAAGCAGCACGGAGATAGGACTGGTGTTCAGTCCTCCCAACTGGAACTCCATGGCTTTGGGTTCTAACTAAGGTGAGAATTCCTGAGTTCTGCTGTGCACTGTGGGGGCTTTCCTGCTTGTAAAGAGGATCCTAAAGAGAGGATTAATTTTCCAGTTCTGAGGACAGACAACAATGAATAGGTCTCATTTTCAAGTCACTAAGGAAAACTAGCAGAAGAAGATTGGCTGTTGCCAACAGCTGTCTACGTCTGGTCTAAATTGTAATAGAGGATTCCTGTCCACAAGTGGTCTGTGAATAAGTTTTCATTGAAAATTCTTTGAGATCCTATATTTCCTAAACTTCTGCTGGAGATACATTGCATGCTGCAGCAACTGCAGCTGTGAAGATTGTGGACAGTGCTTGATGAGCTGGGTAAAATGGTCTCATGAGTAGGCAATATGTTCATGCAGATCAGCACATTTTCTGACTGAGTGTCTAAAAGGTAGATTAATTGAAATCTAAATCGGAATATATTGACTTCAGGGTTTGGTGGAACATTGCAGGGATGAGCCCAAGGAGATATGGATGTTTTGGATCTGGATAAAAAGTTTAAAAATTAAAATATCAGATTTGTTTCCATCCTGAAAAACTGGGTATGGTGTAGAAGGTAGATCATTACTGATCTGTGGTGAGGCTCAGATGATTTAATCCCACTGCTTTAGTATGTTCCTCTAAAACAATGTTTAGTACAGCTCTCATCCCTTATCCACATTTTTGTTCCGCTTGGATTTGTGGAAGTTTCTTATCAAAAGGAAAACATCCAAGGACTGAACATAGATTTGAGAAGGGAAATGAAAAGCACTGGCAAGCCAGAAGGGAGGTATCGGGTTGGTTGATCAGCTTTCTTAATAAACTGCTCGAGTTTAAACATGGCCTTGGTCCTTCAGCCCAGCTTCTCCTTCCTGGCTTCAGCTGTGGAAAAAATAACAACAAAACTTTGTATTGTGATGGAGAATGTTGCTCACAATGCCATAGAATCACTGCATTCACCCATCACAAGAACAGCATGACATTGATCTGAATCTTGGGTGGGCTCCAGGGGTTGAACATTGGCAAATTCTATGGATCTGTTTGGGTTTGGGGGTTTTTTGGTTGATCTCTCGTGCAAAGAACTGAAGTGTCCAAAAAATGTGTTCCCAGTGTCTCAGGAACAGCTTCACACCCATCCTCAAGCTCTAAGGACTGTAGGGAATGAGCAGGGTGGACACAACATCGTGGGGCAGACATGATGAAGATCAGGGATGACCTGCAGTGATTTCTCTGCTGGGCAGATGGGGATACAAAACACAACACGCCATGGATCTTGGAAACCCTTCCAGAGCTCCAGGCTTGGATGTGCCTCCAGGTATTTGTGAAATGTGTGGTACTATGAATGTGCTGGAAAACACAGGGCTTTTGGTTTCCTTCAAATTACTTCACTGGTGTTTTCTTGAATTGCCCTGAATGTCTTAGAGATGAATGGAGAAGAAGAAAATTTGCAAAATTTAACATTTCAGGACTATTTAGCTTTTTGATAATGATATTGGTAAAATAATGAGATTATCCAAAGCAATCTCGTCAAAGTTCTTTTGTAACCTTCAGTCACTTTTGAAGAACTTGTGGAACAGCAACAGTGGATTTTGCATCCTTCATGTTTTTCCCAGAGCTCAGAATTTCTCTGCAGTGGCTGTTCTGCACTTACCCTGGGGACACAGGATGCTCTGCTTGCAGATCAATCTTTCACACAGTCCTAAAGCCTGCTGGGATGTGGGAACCTAAAGCCCAGGCTTCCTAGAAGCTGGGAGATTGAGGTGATTGATAATGTAGCAGATTTTCCTCTGAAAGCCAAATGGTTTATGCCAGGATTTTGTTGAGACCAGAACGCCACTCAGAAACATCCCAGGATTTGTCCCATTTGTACTCTGGAGTTTTCTGCTGCAGTTTCTGAGCAGTTTGGGTCATGGTCCCATGCCTGTGGTGAAGCTGCAGCAATGAGTGTATCATGAAAAGAAAGCTCTTCCATCCACCCATATCTGACCCACTTAAGTGTGTCCAGATGGACTGATGACCTCCAGAGGTCCCTTTCAGCCTAAATTATTCAGTGACTCCGTTTCCAGCATTCCAGAGGGAGTGTTAGGTGAAACTGGGACCATCCCATCTGGGGAGGAGGATAGAGTTATATCTGCAAGTCCTGTATCTTGACCCCATCCTCTGCCCTGGCCATCCATCACTGGGCGCTGGTATTTTATTCTACCAGGATGTCAATCACCTTTTCAATTAGTGAGTGGGAGGGGAGAGTGTGGCTGATAGCACCCAATCTTCCATTTGATTTAGGATGAATCACACTTAAGAGGGCATCTGGGGTTAAAGAACACAGGATTCTGGACACACATATAAATCAACAGACTTGAGGTTTGCATTATTCACCTTCTGGAGTATGAAGTGATATGACTCATTGGATCATAAAAGAGATCAAATAGCTTTGTTGCTAATAATTCTTTCCTTGACCCATTCCCTGGCACATTAGGTTTGTAAACAGAGTTTTAATGGCATCCCTTGGAAGTAATAACATCACGCCTTTATAGCACCTTGGCTGACTGTATCCTCCTGGCTGTAACTGTGCTTGGGTTTAAGCCTCAGCCATTTGTGGGAACTAATGTGCTTTCATATCTTAAGTTTGCAGTTATTGCCTTTTTGAGATTGATCATCTCCAGTTACTCTGCCTCCCATCTTCCACAGACGACATTTGAACCCTCCCAAGAGCCTACAACTCAGCTTCTTCCAAATGATAAGCACACCCTGTAATATTCTGGTGCAGATAACATGCTTGAACTTCAGGGTGTTGTCAATGTCTAATGAGCTCATGGCACCGTTTACTGTTTTATGGCTAAATCATGATTGTTCATTAACAAAAACAGCACTAGACCATGTGCCAACTTTGGACAGAGGAAAAGGTAAAGCAGAGTCGTGTGATGGAGTGTGATAAGGATGTGGCACCTGTGGCAGGACAGGCAGCACATTTCCTGCTGGCTCCTGTGCCCATTCCATGCAGTGGCTCCTGTGGAGAAGCCTGGAGGAGAGGGAGAGCAGTGCAGGGCTCTGGTGTTGTGGCTTTCCAGGAACCTCTGAGTTGTGCTCTGATATGATGGTGCTCTTTGTCTTTCTGGGCGCCACCCCTGGCAGCCTGCTTTGAGTTGTGTCATGGAATTATCAGTGTTGGGAAAGGCCTCTGAGATCATCAAGTCCAACTGCTAACCCAGCACCACCATGTGCGCCACTGAAACAATGTCCCCAAGTGCCACATCCATGTGCTTTTTGAGCACAGCATCATAGAATGGTTTGGGGACCTTAAAGCTCATCCAATTCCATCCCTTGCCATGGGCAGGGACACCTTCCACTATCCCAGGTTGCTCCAAGCCCCATCCAGGGATGGTCATTCCATCACTTCTTTGGGCAGCTTCACTTGCCCCTACCTGTGTCTGTCTTATTTGCTGCCTGTCAAGTGGTGCCCCCTTGCACCCCACCAGCTTTGCTCTGCGTGTGCAGGCTGCGGCATTTGCACACAGGGTTGATGGTTCCCAGGACAGGAAGTCACATTTTCAAGCAGTAAAAATGGGAGAAAGAAGGTCCAAGTCTCCATTAGAAGGTCTGTCCTGTTGGAAGAGATGGAGATATCTGGTCCAGGGAGAGGAGGAAGGAGGTAAAGGAAAGGAAAGGTTGGGAACTGTCAGTGTAGAACTGTACTGCTTCATCACAGTCTCAGGTTCATCACATAGACTCAGGTTGTTGCTGAGCCTAAGAAACATTTGTAGAGATAAAAACTGGAACAAAGTCTCAAAAGTTATCTAAGAACTTGGAGTTTTTTGGTGGTTAATTTAATCACAGGCTGGTAGACACTCAAAAGCAGCAAGGTGTAGCTGATGGTCACTAAAGAGGGGTTTGGGTGCAATAGAGTTGCAAATTTCTAATTATAGCATGAAATCTTGCAGACATGCAGACCAAGGAGTTTCAGGAGAATGTTAAAGAAGAAAAACATTATGAAGGATGAGGAGTGGGTGGGAATCTGGGAATATCAGGATTGTTCCACCTCATCTGAAGGACATTCTGTATCAGTTTTCATGTTATCACTATTTTAGTCAGTTTCTATAGTTAATACATAAATTCCTTCATTGAGGCCTAACAAAAGACTGCTCAGGGACAGCATATAAATAGCTTTTGGGCTGCCTTATATTTATATATGTTGGTTAAGCAAACTTACATGGATAAACAATAGCAATATAATGACCTTTTTATAGATATGGCTCCGTGCATGTACCAGAGCAGTCTGGTGTATTTATTTCAGCTCGTAAACCATGCGTGGTTAGTACAGGATGTGTACTCTTCAGCATTTACAGTTGTTTAAAGGGAGGCTTTCGTGGTGGTGCTGTCATACCAGGAAACACCACCAGCCTAGGGCGCACAAAGTATTAAGTGTCAAGGGGTGGATGCATTAATCCAGAGATATACTTAAAAGGCCATCGTAATATCTTGTAGCTTAAGAGTATCTTCAGTTAAAAACTGAACATAGGAGTTGAGTAACCCTATGAGTAACCTGAAATGCTTTGGAGGAGAGTTAGATACCCAGTAACAATGGGATTTTGGAGAATGGGGTATTTAACTCCTCTTAAAGTCTCTGGAGTGGTTAGTAGTGACCTGAAGGCTGAATTCATCCCTGGTCTTGTAAAATCGCTGCTTTTGGCTGGGAGTGGTCTTGGCTCAGGGAAGAAAAACTGCTCTCTGATGTGTCCTGGAAAGCAAACAGTAGGTTTGGGATGCACATTGTGCTCCTGCCAGCTGTGCTCTGGAGGAGTGTGGCTCACAGAACAGCAATGAACAGCCCTCACAGCACTTAGATGGGGAATTTTGCTGTAAATCTTCTAAAACTCTTGGAAAGATGGAATGTTTCCCCTTCTCTCTGCCTTTCTTTGTGAATATAAATCCCCAGTGTTTAAGGAACACGCAACCCTCATGTCTGAGGACAGATGGTCAACTTGTTTTTGCTGAGGGATTTTCCCCCATGGGTGGTTTGTTCTGGAAGTAATGCCCAGCTCTTTCCAACCGCTGGACTCAAGCTCTTTCCAAAGGAAATTGCACATGGGGAAAACCATGGCACAGCAAAGTAGTTGAATTACCCTGGCCAGAAGTTGAGCATCAGGCTCTAGAGCCCATCTGGGTGTTAGGGGTTGGTGATGTTCCCTCCAGGCAGCTTCTAGCTTGGCTGAACCTGCTCTGGTAAGGTTGTCTCTGGACCTTCCAGGTAGGTGGACACCCTAAAACTGCTGCACTCAGCCATCAGCACCTTGGTGCCTGGACAATTCCTGCTGAAAACATGCAGTCTTCATTTTATGAGTGTCCATCCTGCTCCATGATGTTTCTCCATGGCAGCTGTTTGTGCCTTCCCTCCTCTTCAGCTCCTTGTGTGCTGCCCCACAGCCAAGAGCAGGAAGGCCCATTCCGGTGTTATCAGCCTCTACTTTTGTATCCTAGGGAATGGGAGAAACTGCCAAGCCCACTTTGCCTCCCAAAGTTTAACAGATTGGGCCACGTCTAATTTCTGCCTCTGTGTTTACAGAAGGTGGAGGACGGAGGGGAAGGGGGGCTGCTGAGCAAGGGAAGAGGGCACGGAGAAAAAAGAAATTACTAACCCTCCATCAAAGAGCTGCTTTCCTACTTGTGGTTTCAAAATGCTTCCTCCTTCCCCAGCTATCCTGTAATCACTCTCCAACATTCACCAGAGCAGTGTTTACATCCAGCCCTATTACCGGCAGGGGAGACAGGAGAAATTAAGGGCTCCCATGCCCCATTATCTCCCCCTCTTCCCCCTCCTCTCCCCCTCCCACAGGCAGACACACTTCTCTCCCCTTACCCCTTTTCATCAAATGCCTCCAATTCATGAAGGAGTAAAAGCCCTTTAATGGGATTCTGGAGATCTTAAAATCCAGGTGGTTTGTTTAAAAAAAAAAAAAAAAAGAGGGAAATAAAAAAAGGAAAAACTTGGAGGAAAAAATACCACCAGCTCACTCTTTTTGGCTTCTTTGTTCCTTTTCCACTTTGTCTTGAACCTTTTTCTCCTCCACAACTCTGCTTGGCAGCTGGGGTGAGCTGAAGTTTGACTTGGATGGCTGGTGAGACCACACAGAGCTCACCCTGGCTGGAATTAATTTCCGATGTACGGCTGAAGAATCCCATGCACACACACAAACACAGCGAGCCCTTGCATTTCCTTTTGATTTCCTTCTGGTGCTTCCTTCCCCAGATACCCTTTTTATCAGAAGCAGAACGAGCTGCAGTGCCAGCGCCGGGGTGAGAGGCTCTGCCCCAGCATGGCAGCAGAGCCAGGGGAAGGCGGAGGCTCTTTAGATGTTGGGCAGGCACAGAGACGTGTGAAAAATGGTCAATGTTGGACAACAATAAATGGGGATTATGACTTTTTTTAACGAAGGGTAAAAAAAGGATACTCATCTGGTACTGGCACTTGACGGGGACTTGAGGTCTGATTCCAATTCCTTGTTTAACCACAGATTTCCTCTAAATAATTCTCGTAATCTCTTGATTCCCTAGCTGAGGTCAGGGGCCCATTGTTCTACACCCTGTAACAACACAATGGGACACAGTTCCTGCCCCAAAGAGCTTACAGTGAAAACAATCAAAGAATGAAAAAGAAACCCAGGCTTGCCTGGAGTTACACCCTGGTGTTAAATTGAAGATTAGAACCAGACCTCCTGACTCTCTAGGTTTTGAGTCTTCTGCAATTGTAACATTTTTCTGGCTTCTATCTTGAGATTCACACTGCAGTGTTAAAGACCATCAAAATAGAAAATACTGAACCTCTTATCCATTGGAGCAGAGGAGAAGAAGCTGTTTATGATGGACAGCTCTGCTTCTATTGCAAGGACAGCCTTGTTGATTCTTACTCGGTGTTACCAGCACACAGAGGGAGTTGTGAAGTTTGGGAAGCTGGTTGACCTTTGAGGTTCCCGGGTTTCCTATGAACCAGGGCTCTGGACCAGTGCTCAAATGGGCTGGGTGGCTGGGAAGGGATTGCAACAGGGCTGCATTGAAGTCCCTTCCTCAACAGGAAGGCAAATGGCCGTGGGCGTCAGGGGACATTTAAGCGGAGAATATTCGCTCCCACATGGAGGAGTTGTTGGAACAGCTCCGCGCCCGGAACTCCTTCCCCTCCCAGGGCAGGGTTGTGTGAATGCGTGGGGCGGCGCACGCGCGAGTGAACTCAGCCCAAGAGCTCTGAGTGCTGGCACAGCCATGCTTCGCTGCGGGAGTACTCGTGGCACCACGGTCCTGGAGAAAGGGACAGGCTGGGATGGGCTTCTGGGTGTACTGGCAGCGCTCTAAAGCATCAGAGCATGATGTGGTCTCTGACTGGAGGAGTAAAACTAAAGCAGGCTTGGCTAATGCCACCCTCAGTATCACTCGGCAAAGAGAGGATCTGGCTTTATGTGTTGCTGGAAATCTCATGGTGTTATGGCTTTCTTAAGCATCTGGAATGACCTGGTAATATGGAAAGTGATTATTTGTGTATGCTCAGCCATAAATATACAGCCATATATACACTCCCCATTTTCCTTGAATTCCCAGACCCTTATTCTTACCTCCAGTGTGTTCCAGTGGCACTACTTGGGCTTTGGATAATGAGTTTTATTAGTGGGCGAAAATGTGAGTGCTCATATCCTGTTTTCCATCTCCTGTTTGACAGTTTATATGAAACTTTTAGTCACTCTGAGATCTTTGATTTCATTCAGTTTCAGTTTTTAGACTTGTCAGAGAGATGGACATACACACATGTGGATGAACACAGTGTGCAGGATTCCTCACCCCTAACTTTGGGCATCAGAGGAGATTTCCTCTCCATGTACAGAGATTACACCTTAAATGTGCTTTATATCTGCTCAAAGATCTACATTTCTGCCTGTATTTTATGGTCGAGGGAAATGGGTATTTCTAGAGCCAGGCTCAACAACTTTATTCCAGTGTTTCACTGGGCTGAGAAGCTTCTTCTGACTGCAAAGTGAGTCAGTTGCTGCATTAAAAAAAAACCTCCAGCCTGCTGGGGCACTGGGATGGATCACCAGAGCTGTGTGGGTCTGTTTGAGGGCACTCAGTGGTCCCACGTGGCCCTGTTGGACCCTGTGCTGGCTTTGGCTCCAGATCCTGATCCTGGAGAAGGTTTGTGCTCAAGAGCTTTATTAGGCACAGAGCTGCCACTGGCAGATTTGTTCCTTGGCACCGGGGCTGAGCTGTTGAATAAGACTTTATTCTTCAGACTTAGAGATGACAGGTTTGACGGTACAATGAAATCAGCTTCATCCTCCTGATACTCTTAAATTTATTTTCTTTGTTTCAGAAAAATGTGGGGAAATTACTGGATTTCCAAACATCTCTTCCAAAGGGAACTGCACTTTAGACCTCAATTTCTGTAGAAGTATTGGCAAAGGGTAGGAGGAGAAGCAGGAAAATTATTCTGGTAACATAAAATGCTCCAGAATCAAGAGATAGGCATCAAAAACTGATAAGATTTAATGCACAAGAAGTCTATTTGGCTTCTGAATTTGGGGATTTGGGATATACTTGGGTCACACTTTCAAGATTTTCTTTGCATAACAGCAAGGAGATTTGCTTCTTTTAACTTTGTTCTTCTGTTGATGAGAGCCGAGACCCTCATGTAATTACTTGTTTCCTGGAGTTGAGGCCTTTAAGCAAATATCCAATATCCAGAGTTTTGTGTTAAAGTCAGGGATTGGCCATTCTGTTTTATTTTATTTTGGAGAAACCTCTATTCATGTACAAAACCTAGATAGCTTTGAAATAGCCATGGAAAGAGAATTATCGTTGGTGTTTTTTAGTCCTACTAATAGCTATTCTAAGAGCAGTTGAATTATTTTTTTTCCTGTGAGAATTTATTCTACTGGAAAAAAATTTGAATGTAGCAAAATGTTTCTTTTTGGAGAAGTTGAAAAGCTTCCTCTTGTCTTGATTCTGCCTCCCATTATAGTACACTTTGTGTATTGTATAAGGGATGACAGAGCTGAGATCCATTTGAAATACTCAACTGGAAATTAGATAGTTCTTAATAAGAAGAAGGATTTGGGGGAGGGGGTCACAACAAACTGTTTTTATTAGTTTTTCATCTCCCCAAAATCTGAGGGTTTGGGCTTTTCATGCCAATTACTTGAAATGTGGATATCTCAGAAATTTTTGCTGTGCATTCAACTTTTGACCAGCCTTTTTTATTATTTCAGATGCAGATTATAATAGAAACACGATGATACAATTTGTTTAGTTATAAATATATTCCTTATTTTCTTGTCCTCTGCTTTCCAATTTTATTGGCGCCCCATTTCAAAAGCAATTGTTGCAGGCCAATACCTTGATGCAACATTAATAAGAACAAAGAGGCTTAAATTATGGAAATAGCTGTCTATGTGACACATTAGTAGTTTTACTCTCCATTTGGCAGATCTATTGTGGATAAAATTGTGTGTGAAGGGATGAAAGGGAAGAAACTTGGATAAGAGTGGTAGGATCTGCTCCAGGATAATGAAGAAGACAGACCCACACAGAGATTTATTTACTTTTGGCAATTAGCATTAGCAATACTGTCCCTGAGAAGCTGAAACTGCCACAGATAATAATGGGATTGCTTTTGAGATGATTTACCCAATTCTTATAACCAGGAATTGAATTGTGAGGGCTGTGGAGACTCAGTACCACCTCTGGAGGTGCTCTCATGTGTGCTGCTAGTCACACAAACGTAAGCCCAGGGTAAGAAAAGTTGGCTTTAGGGCTGTCAGGTGAAAGCAGCCCTGCCCTGAGTGTTCCATCCCTGCTGCTCAATCTCACCACTTTCACAGGAAAGGATTTCTTCCCAATATCTCATCCATCCCTGCCCTCTGGCAGTGAAAGGCCAATCCCCCTTGTGCTGTCCCTCCATCCCTTGTCCCCTGTCCCTCACCAGCTCTCTTGGAGCCCCTTTAGGCCCTGGAAGGGGCTCTGAGCTCTCCCTGGAGCCTTCTCTTCTCCAAGTGAGCACCCTCAGCTCTGCCAACCTGGCTCCACAGCAGAGGAGCTCCAGCCCTCGGGGCATCTCCATGGCCTCCTCTGGACTCACTCCAGCAGCTCCAGATGGTTTGTCCTGCATTTGTCTTAAATACCTGTGGCTGTGTATGGTAGACGGTGCATTTACATCAGGCTTTCACATAAACTTCAAGGCTTTGGTGTATTTGTTACCAGGGATCAGCTGAGACGTGGCACCCTTTTTGGGCTGTGCTGCTCCATCTCCTTTACCCAACTACACGGTTCCCTCTGGTTCTGGCTTTGATCTGGGATGGACAACTGCTTCTGATCTTGCTGAATGTCAGAAAAGTTCTTCTCTGATGTAAATCTGGTTGTCAGCAAGCTGCCCGGACTTGACATAATGCAAATGACACAAGAGATGGGTCTGAGAGGTAGAAGTAGTCCAGTGGCTGGTGTTTGGCCAGTGTGGCTGCTGTGAGCTGGCCTTGGCTCAGCCTGTGGCAGCTGCGGTGAAACCCTCGATATGGGGATGCTCACAAGGCATCTCATGCATTACCAAGGCCTTGCCAGCTGTCCCAGTCCTGTTCACAACTTCAGTATTTCTCAGTGCTTTTTCAGGTGCAGGCAGTGAGGGGCAGGAGGTCTGTGGTGCCCTGAGCCACAGGACAGGTTGAAGGAGAAGCGAGAGCCATGGGTTTCCCATCCCCGTAGCAGCTCCTAAAAATGCTGCCCTGAAATGCTGCCAAGGCAGCAGAGCCAGGAGATGTCTCGATCCCCTGGGCCAAAACACAAGCTGTTGGCTGACTTCAGAGCAGGAAACTTGGGGTGCAGGTTTGTGCTGGCTCAGTGGTGGGGTGCCACCAGCCAGCTGCTCATGGCACTGGTGATAGAGAACCCCTGGGCCATCGTCACCGAGGGCTCTTGGCGGCGGCGTATGCAGCAGAAGCTGTGTCACCCATGCCTGGGAAGGTGCCTGTGTGGGAGTGTTGAGCAAGATCCTTAGGCTCAAGGGAATGTGAAATCCTTCCCCTTGCTGTCTGTACTCTTTCTGTGTGTCTGGAAAGGAGAAGGGAGCTCGTGCTGTCTCCGTCCGCTCCCTCCTCAGGAAGGTTTGGGGAGCTGGGAGCCGGGGACGTGCGCACCCCATTCTGTCGCAACGTCCCAACATCAACACCCTCTGATCTATGGGATCCTGAGAGTTTGCAGCTCTTGTGTGGAGATGGAGTATGAATAAGGGCCCCCCAGTGTATTGGGAATTGGGCCTGTGGGTCTCCCGTGTCAAGTGAGTCATAATGTATTAGATCCGAGGACTTCCCCCACGGGTGTTTAGTCTCAACAAACCCAGCTAATTCAGATTTAACTTAGCTCTTAATATGCTACATTGCTGAGTCTTCTAATTAATGCCACATGTTGCAGTCAGCTGTCATACTGAATAAATGTTTACAAAGCTATTAATGTACTGTATTTGTAAACCAGACCAGCTCCTTTTTGGAAATCATGTGGTATGTGTTTTCCCCTCAAAGATGAAAAAAGTTTTTTAGCAATAACGGATACTTTATTTTTGCAGCAACAGCCGCTTCCCAGGAATTCCTTACTAACTTCCTTGGGCTGCAGCCATTATCCCAGGGATGAGATGGGGAAAAGCACCGTCCTTTAAACAGAGATGCTGAGCTGAGCCCATGGTGGAGCGAGGGGCTGGTAGGGATCTGAGATCCTGATGTTGGGGGAGACAGAGTCCATGTGTGTGTGTGTTGGTGGCTCTCCTGTCCCCAGCTGCTGCAATCCCTCCCCTTTGCTGCCACGTGAGCGGGGACACCCGGCCGCAGCCGAGGGAACAGGGACACAGCCGTGCCGTCAAGCAGTCTGCAGGCCAGCTGCCTGCTGCTCAGGGGCCCCTGTGGGGCTGGGGACATGGGCTGGCCACCACCATCCCCACATGGCCAGCACTTGCCTGGCACAGGACTGGGTGACTGGAGCAGGGGGATCGTGGGGGTGGGAGCTCCAACCTTATCCTCAGAGCCACTCCCCAGC
This sequence comes from Zonotrichia leucophrys gambelii, assembly GCF_028769735.1. Classification (NCBI taxonomy): domain Eukaryota; kingdom Metazoa; phylum Chordata; class Aves; order Passeriformes; family Passerellidae; genus Zonotrichia; species Zonotrichia leucophrys. The sequence continues at coordinate 9,224,964 of NC_088185.1, forward strand.
AGCTTGCTCTGCACAAATTCATGTTTTCTGTTTTCTGACTTTGTTTGGTTGCGCCTTTAATTCCCTCCTGGGGCTCCGGGGAAACAGCTTTCTTCTGCTGGGATTCCTGCACTCCTGTTTAATCTCTAATCAGCTGCAGAAACCATAGGAGATGCCAAAGGACTTGAAAGCTTAGGGAGGTGAGGCTGGGATCTGTGCACTGCCACCAGCTCCTGTGTCCCACTAGCCAAGGCATCTAGCTAAGGAATTTGGGGATATTGTCCTAGCTGAAGTCCATGACCCTCAAAAAGCCTATTGAGAAAGGTTTCACTCCAGCAATAAGTAAGTAAATGAAAATGGTGTTTTCTCTGCTTTTAATCAGGTGAAATTTAGGCTAACACTATATTGGAGAAATTCACAGTGAAGCCTGTAGAGGTAAAGAGAAGCAAAGCCGTTAAGTGATTTCTCTGGTGGGGCTCAGCCCTTTGCCCTCTTACTCCACTGGCTCTGACTGACTTCCCCAACACAGGGATTAGCTCCAGATCTGCCCATCTAAGCAGGGCAAATCCTACCTCCTCCTAGTCATTGTGCCTTGGTGAGAAGCTCAGTGTTCTCTTAGTAGAATGAGCCTAGAAAATACTCTTACTTAGGTACTTTATTCATTCTCTCTGTATGTCCTGCAGCCCTCTAATGGCACTGCACCTGCATTGGATTGTATTTTCTGCTAAAAGGGAAGAGTCATTTCATCTGGAAAATGTTTGACTAGTTTACCAAGGAATGATGCTGCCTAAGTTAAGGACTACCTTCCTGTTTTATTTAGTGCTTTTTTATGGCTAAATATAGCTGAGGGAGTGGGAGATCTTTGTTTCCCTGGTGCTGGCAGCTCCACAAGGCACTGAAGGTGCCATCAGAAGTCACCAAATATCAGGACTAAATATCTCTCCCTGTAAGAACTGTTCTAGGAAATGGCTTTTGCACTTTGCATGAGAGCCTACAGGCATCTCTGGGGAGGTGGCTTTCATCCTCTCACATCCCCTTGGATAGTATCTCCCGTCCCTGGGGTTTTCCTCCTTACCTGATGTTTGTCTCTCCCCTGCAGTGTGATTTCTGTTCTGTTTGCCTTTGCCCACAAGATCTCCCTGTCTCCCTCCTCAGGTGCTGCAGCCCAGAGTCAAGGGCTGTGTCTGCAGAGGAGTGCAGGCAATGTGCCACTGTCCCAGTGCCTCGGCCACTTCAGATGGGGGGACCTGCTCCTTCCCTTCCTGCCAGGGCTGGCAAGGGAAAAGCATTTGGGGTGGGAGATGGAGCATCCCCATGGCTGGGGCCATGGCCAGGCTGTGAGTCACTCCTGCCTGGAGTGAGCAGTCCCTTCCAGTACCTTCCAGTCAGTTCAGACTGAGCCCCATGTACTCCAGTTTGTGTGCAGTGGATAAAGAACTGAGATGTTCTCGGTATTGCTTCTCCCTGGGAGTAATACCTCTGCTAGTGGAGTTAACACTGTGTGCCTGGGTGTTTCCTGCTATCTCCCAGCTTGGTGAACCCCCAATAGAGGCCTCGAGGGGCTGCTGGTGACGGGTGGGGCACAGCCACCTCTCAGAGCCCCACACTTGCAGAGAGAAGGAAGCAAAGAAAGCTAAGCTGGCTTTTCATTTAGGATCATGGTTTCAATGCAGGATCCCTTCAGGACTGTGTTTTGAGGGGCTGCCCCAAGCTGCAAACCTTAAAACATCCTGCCGTCCCTGCTGAAGCCAAGCACACACCTGCTCTTGCTTTGGAGCTGCCTCTTCTATGTCTTTAATCCTTTTTTTCCAGTCTGCCTTGCCAGTGCAAAGTGTGCTCGCGATGTTAAACTTCCCTCATTAGGCTGAACATTCCTCTTTTTAACCTCTTTAACCTGCAGCATTCCCACTGGGAGCACCCTGTCTCCATACTTCTCAACTGCTCTTAATTAGATTGGGCATTTCTTGCCTCCACTGTATATTTACAATTTAGGAACAGGAAAAAATACAGCCTGCACTTAAGGGCTTTCTTCCCTTCGTTCGCTTCCCGTGCTTGATATGTTGGACAGCAGGAGGTGGAAATTTTAAAGCCCAGAGGAGCAGAACTTGTCTGGGAGGACAATCTGAGGCAGTTCAGGTCATTCTTTAGGCAGGGCTGATTCCACATCTTGATGGATTTTTACATCAGCTCTCACTTTTTTTATTTCCATCGCCCTGTGTGCGCATGTCCCTGTGCACACTCACACACAACCCTATTGTCTGTCGTCTGCTCTTCTCCTGCCATCAGCCTTTTATTATTGTTGATGTCTTTTCATTCCTGATGCCAAACTTGATTTGGAGATCACAGTACTGAGGGTTTCATTTGGAGCACTGTAGATGGAAAACTGAAGTCCTAAGTGACTGGAGCCCTCGGCCAATCTAATTGTTATTGACATTTGTGTCTGATTGTTCATCAAGGGGGATTTGACTTGCAGGCCAAATCATTCTATTACCAGGGTTCCTTTCAACCTTTTCTCTAACATAAAAAACACCCCCACCCCAGTCAGCAGCAGCAGAATCAATGGCAATATCTGGAGATGTGGGAGGGGGGAGTGAAGCTGGAGGAGATCATGTACGTCCCGTTTGAAATGTTCGAGCAAAAGATCCAAGAGCCGGTGGTGTTGCCTTACAGGGGGAAAAAGGATCTCATTAACAGACTACCGTTTTCATGGCAAGGTGAAGGAGGCAGAGGAAGGAGGGGCTGGCAGGGCTAATTATATTAAGGTCATTTCACCTGTCAAAACTTTCCCTTTAGTGGTGTCCCTGGTGCCCTGGGATAACATCCAGATTTGTCCTGAATGGTGTCTCTGTTCCTGCTTAGGAGCCTTGACTGGTGGGTCGTGAAGCGAGCTGCATGAAAGAAGCCCTGAAGGCACCCTTTTGCCTTCTTTTCACCTCCTGCTCTCCTTTGATTTTGCTTTTCTCCCCTCTTGAGTTTCAGGGTGGGTAATGACAAAGCCCTGCTGTGCCGCTCACCCGGAGTCGCGCTTTGCCCAGGAAGCAACGAGGCAGCTGGCACAGCAAACACCCCATTTGCAGCCAGGTTCCTGTCTCCCTGCATTTCCAAGCCACTTACACCCTGCTGCAATGCCAATTTATCCCCCTTGAAAGCTCTCCTCTGGAGCAGAGAGGGATGGAGTGAGGCTGATTTTGCTCATTAGACTAATGGTGGAAACCGGAACGATGCAGATGTAGGGATCAAAACAGAACTAAGGGAAATATTCTGTTTATTCATTTGAAACAGGCAGGGGTGAGGGGGTGGCTGGTAAACCAGAACATCCTCATCCTGGTGATGAACCCTAGAATTACCTACCTCCTTCAGGGGATTGTTCCGAGCCATTAAGTTATTTCATTTTCCAGGAGTTTGGGGGGTGGATAATTTCTACAGTTAATCTTTCTCTCAAGGCAGGTGGAGATGGCCTCACTTTGCTAACGTTAGCAGGTAGAAGCAATTTGGGGAAGGAGGCAATGGAAGGAACACAATAGAGTTCATTCAGGATCATGCAGGTTTTACGTGTCACCACGGAAACAGCAGAAATTTCAAAGATCAAAGACTTCTCCACCAAAAGTTGCTACCTCAATGTGTTGGGTAGCTTGAGAGAGAACTGAGGACAAGGAGGAAGTGAACCTAATTCCCCTGGCCTTGGGCAAACAGCTCAGTGAGTCAGATTTATCCTGCTGAAGTTGCATTGCTGGAGTTTGAGAGATGGATTTGGCTTAACTTGCCCTGCCTTTGAGAGATGCTCACGAGCAGCGGTGAGTCATGAAGTTGTGACGTGCAGTAGGATTGGATGAGTTTCCCTAAATCAGGACATATTTGGATCCTGGGATTGTCTTTCAAGTAGGAAAATAAGCAGAACCACATAGTTGCTAATAGTACATAGTCATTACTACTTTTTAATTAATTATTTCCTTTGAGAGACGTACGAGAGGTGTTGAGCTGTGGATGCAGAGTGGAAGTGCCTGGTGAGTGGTGCCATTAAGGTTGAACTGTTGGGCATCTGCATTTTGCTCCATTGAAAGAGTTAAATGACCTCTACTGATAAAAAGGATTCTTGGGGATAAAACCCTGCTGTCTGTAGTTCTGATAGTGCCAGGGGAATTGCTCAAACTGAGATGTGTGTACCTATCTGTCACACCAACCTCTGCCACTCCAGACTCATTCCATCATATCTAACATATGAACAGCCATGATAGCAGCCTGTCCTCTGTTTCTGTCTGTCTGTTTGGCCCAGTGCTGCTCTTCCATCCTCCTGTCTCCCAAGCCAGCTTAATTCAGCAGCAACTGGCCAGACTCATATGTGACTCTGATTGCTTTATTTGCTTTTGATGAAGTCTTTTGGGAGGTAATTCTCAATAAATGCCACTTTCTCCTTTCTGGAGGCAGGCAGGGGTGTGAAGGTACCATACAATGCTTTGGCCCTAAATAAGGAGGAAAAATACCCAAATGAGGAGAGTGCATCCTCACTCCTTGAGGACATGAATCTCCCCTTGGGACCAGACCAAGCTGCTATTTCAAAAGTCTTCCAGACCTCTAAAACACTGGTTCCATCGTAGCACAGTTTGTAACTTGGGCCTTGAGGAGGATGAATGAACAAGTGTAAATGCTATTGCTCTTTCAGGAAAGGAAAGCCAGAGTTTTGATCATATCAAGGGCAATGGGAAGCAAAAATATGTGCTGGGGCTGGCACTTGAGTATCCACCCTGAGTCTCACTTCTGCCAGGTGTTCCTGCCTGGCTCCCAAGGCAGCGATGCTTCCAGTGCAGTAACCTGAATCATTTTAAAGAGCAGAGCAGAGACAAAGCACGGCATTGTCGGCAGCAGAGGTTGAATAAGAAGACCTTTGGGAGTCCCGCCACTTCTCCCTTTTAATCTGATCAGCAAGCAGCATTCTTGTAATTCCCTCCAGGTCACTCTGAATTCCTGCAGTTTCTCAGCCAGGTTGAAGCCTTCCCCTCTGATATTAAATAATGTGCAGGCTTGGAGAAAACAAGAGAGCAGGAGCAAGGCAAGGCTCAGTTTATATCAGAAACCAACAGGAAGCTGCTGCCTCCTTCTCACAGCATCTCTGAGGCTCAGGAATTTAAGCCTTACCTTGCAATGTGAGCTCTGCTTTTAAAATGCTTTGCAAGGTCATTCTGAGAGGATGTGTTTGGTTTTTATCATAAAGCAGTGCCCTTACAATGTATCTGTAAACTTCACTTGTTCTGGCTTAATTCAGGTGAAGCAGCAGCTTCAGTGGTAACCCAGAGCCATGGGACTGCTCCTAAAGCTCGTGAAAACAAGGCTGGCTTGCTTCAAATCTCACCTCTGTTACATTTTGGGGGCAGAGTGGAGCCCACAAACACAGAATGAGGCAGGAATATGAATCAAAAGAATTAAAACTACTTTTGTCCCTCATTGGTGGGAAATAGTGATGTAGCCAGAATTCCTTATTCCAGCTGCCTTAGAAAAGCACTTTATTCACTTCAGTGGCTGCTAACTCCAGCTTAATGATGAACTACAAAGATTTTAAGTGATGCTGGAGAGATGAGAGTATTTTGAGAAGGGAAGTGTTATTGTTTTTCTGAGGACTTGATTTAGGAAAGGAACAAATTTTCTTTCAAAATATACAAAAGAAATATTCCTACCATGGAAATGCATAGCCTGAAGACTGAAATGACATTAGGTCACTGCTTTCTTTTATCGATAACTTTGAAGTCTTGTCCCAGTTTTCTAATTTAGATTCTTGTGATAAGAGGTTCTCAGCGAGCCTGGGCAAAAGCCAAGGCCCTCTCCTGCTAATAATGTGCTGGGAACACAAGTACCAGTAGCAGTTTCAGTTCTGAGGATGGGCCAAGTCTTAAAAGTGGCTGTGGGGGCTCTGCAGAGACAAACCTTGAGACTTAGGACTGTTTTACATTTCAGCCAGCTCTGGGACCCTAGGGCGTGAGCCATGTGCTGAGTTTGATCTTTAAAAGCATCATGCTGGTGCTCCCTTCCTGCTCTGCCATGCTGGACTGATGCATGAGGTGGATTTCACTGACTTGCTCCTTGAACTCCCTCCTCGTCTCATCTGTTCACAAGAACTTTTGAAAATTTCAAATAGTAAGGTGGAGAATTAAATTAGCAGCTCGTAGCTAAGCTTATTTTTGAGCAGGTGCTCTTGGGGATGAGCCAGCCCTGGACAGAGCTCGTCCTAGTCTGAATGACATGGAGATGTGTGGAAGGAATGGGAATGATGCATTGCTGGAGTGGACAGTGACTGAGTCCAGTTATTCCTATCACCTGAGAGCAGGCAGTCCTGGGAAGGTGGGAAAGTACAAAGGCCACCTGCCCCCAGGAGTTACCTTCTCCTCTGTGTAGTGTTGAGGGGGCCCATGAACACTAAAGAGGAGCTTGAAAAAGCTTTCCTTGCTCCAAGACTTAAGGTAGCTACCAGCTGAGCACAGCACATCCACAGTTTGCTGGGTGTTTCAGCAAGAAGGAAAAATGGGATCCTTGTGTCCAGGGGAGCACCCTGGCTGTCTCAGCCCCCCCAGCTCCAGGACTGGTCACTGCAGGTGCACTGAGCACTCGGGCCTGCCCGGAGGAATGCCAGAGCTGGGACATTTGTGCTGGAGCCATGGCTCTGGGAGCAGGGGCACCATTGTGCTGCACCAGCTGTGTGTGCAGGACCTGAGCCCTGAGAGCTACAGCTCATTCTGTAATTAATTAGTGATTCCTGACCCCAGGCAGCTCCAGCCCGCTGACAATAACAAGATTGCAGGAGCTGCCTCCGTGCCCTCGCCACTCTCATTACATTCACTGAAATCCCCTACAACAGAGACAGGAGCTGCTGGCAGGGCAGGGATAACCCTCCTGCTCTCCTTGCTTTGGCTCTGTTTCCCTGTGGAATGAGCCCTTGGGTGTTCCCCCCACCCTCAGTGGCTCCTTGCCCCAGGGCACTGCCCCAAAGGCCTCGGCAGTGCCAACAGCACAGCTCACCGCCATTGCCCACCCAACCCACTCACCAGCTGGGACTGGGATTCTTTGGAAATTCTCCACAATGCCCTCTGTAGGCTCTAGATGAACAGAGCACACACTTCCCAGTGCCAGGGGAAGCAGGAATGGGCTGGGGCTGCAGCAGGACACGGCTGCCTGGGAGCTGGAGTAGCCCTGGGGAGGACTGGCTGTGGTTCCCTGGGTGTATCCTGGTGCATCCCGGCTGTGCCAGCTGTCCGGGAGAGCTCTGCAGAGAGGAGGTAAGCTGGGAGCTGTGCTAGCGTGTTTGCCGTCTCACACGGGGGTGCTTTCACACTCAGAATGGTTTTAATTATTTGTTGGAAGATTTTGAGAGCTCCCAGGGTAATGGAGAGGCCTCAGTCAGTGTTTCCTAGCTGAAGGCATCCATGGATGTGTATTCCTCGCCTTACTCACAGCCCAACCTTGCATCAAGAGTGGGGCCTGTGCCAAGTGCCTGGGTGGTTCCTTGGTGGCTCTGGTCGTGGATCTCAATAGTTGGCAGCTCCAGGCATGTTGGAGTTTGCACCAGGCTCTATGGAATTTGTAGAGAAATGTCTGTTTCTCCTAAATTATCACTTATTATTTTGCCTTACAACAGTGCAGTAAACATAATCTTGCAGGGGTAAAACTTTGTTTGTGGGAATAGCAAAGTGGCTCAGAAAGACGGGACTTCAGCTGCAGAGGTGAGTTGTGGCTGTAGCTTCAACCCTGTACTCCTGTCCCAGGTTACACTGTGCAATTCCTAATGTTCAGGATTCCCTTTAGTGTCAATTCTTGAGCAAGAAAAAACTCTCTCCTCTTTTTTTCCTGCAGCAGATGCTGCTGACTAACTGAATTCACACTTCCAAGCAGGAAAAATCAAAGGTTCCCTTCCCTACTTGGCCTCAGACTTCACCTCATCTGGATGAACTGTGTAAGGAACTAGTCCAGAATTTTTTGTGTAGGTTTTATAAAGTCATGTTTGTGGTGAAGGTGGGAGAAAGGATCCCAAATGAGGGGTGATGGCTCCTGCTAAGGGTATCTCACCTCCAATGTGATCCATGCATTCCCACAGCACTGAATTGCCCAGCCTCACTGCTCATCACCTGGGGATCTCTCTGCTAGGCTTTGGAGCTCAGCTCTGAGCATCAGCTCTGTCCCTGTGACCCACACCCCTTTCCCTGCAGGCTGGGCACGGAGGAGCGAGCGTGGGCAGTCGGGTACAGCGCAAAGGGAGAGCACAATAGAGCAGGGCCAGATGTTGGCACATCAGTGGGGAAGCAGAGTGGCCAAGAGCTGTCACCAGGACAACCAGAACACTGATGGATTGGTCCAGCCCTGTCCCCTGCACTCTGCAGATGCCTTCCCACCCTCAAACCATCCCTCCCATGGGCTCTTCCACCCATCCCTTAGATCCTCTGCAGGGCACTGACAGACTTGTAACAGGGCTAACATTTCTGCAGACACTGCTGATCTGGAGGGGGCTGTTTCCGTTTCTCCCCAGTACCTGAGGATATTGTATGGGGATAAGGTGAAGAGGCTCATGGTGTTGGGAGGCTTGGAGTGCTCAGGGACACAGCTGATGGGCTCCACCTCTCTTTCCTTGCACTCACCCCACAAATCCCACCCTAGTGTGTTGGTTCATCAAACTCACATGATGTGATCTGATACTTGCCTGTTCTTGGGGAAAGAAAAAGCACTGAGTGATTCCTTTTGTTTTAAGCTGTGTAATTGGTAAGGAAAACATATCCTCTTCTAGTGGCTTTTCTTTTATTGTCATGTTTAGGAAGTTTTCTCGCATGTCATAACATTTTGTCTGTTTTTACTGAAATCCTTCCATGAAGGAATGATTGTTTGCACAAACAGACTGACATGTTGATACAGGCTGACAACTGCATGGCTAAGACCAAAATAAAATGTAAAGTAAACACATTTGCATAAGTTTATAATACGACCCAGTTCTTACGAAGCAGAGGAAATGGGGAGATGTGAATCTAAGCAGCTTATCTTGCATCTCCCCTTTCTGCTGTGCCCCTCAGTCTTAACCTCTGCTCCATGAGTGCCATGGGAGAGTTGTCTGATTTTTCCATTCAGATTTGAAACAACAGGTCCCTCTTGTAGTTCACTTGTGGTTTTGTTTTGCTTAGGAGGGAGGGCACGGAGGAGGGAACATTCCTGGTTTTCCCCTCATGTGAAACTGGTTGGTCTTTTCATCCATTTTCTTCTCGGTTACACTTTAAAAGGCTTCTGTCAGTGTATTTTCCATCACTTTGAAATTGCATTGACATGCTGCTCTTTTGTCATAACTGTAGCATCACAAAATGCTGATTTGGTACTATCTATTTTTGATCTGCTTGTGGCATGATTTCCTCAAGGATTGTGAGATCGGTGCCTCTTTTTCCAGATGAGAAAACCAGAGCGTAGAGCAGTGATTTCCTTTTGGACTCAGATCACTGCTGTCCTGGCTGAGTGAAGTGAGATTTGTTAGTTCTCAGCTGCCTGGAAATGATACAGCTCCCTTGTTGGTGTGTGTGACTGGAAACAAGCCCTTGCCCAGACGCCCAGGAGTTCATCCAGCAGTTTGTGGCATCAGTCAGGTCTAAGTTGTTTGTTGGCTTTCACAAAACTGGTCCCAAAAACTATGAATCCTAAAAATACCTTTTGAAGGGCCTTCTCTGAATCTGACATTCCCAGAGGGAGCCAAAGGGCCTTTATTCCTAAAACTGCAGTTAATCCATGTTTTACAGTTGAAGAGAAGGAATGAGGGAAGTCTTGGAAAAGTAACGTGAAGTTCTTGGAGCAGAAAGTTGCTTAAACCTGACTGCCACAATGGTAAAGATGGACTCCAGCTCCATCAAAGAACTTGCACAGTTTCTTCCTGCACTTAAACATCTCTGTTGAATTTCCTACAGTAACTGAAGGCAGAGGAACTTCTAAACTCAACTCTCAATCTCCGAACCTTAGAGGTCCCTCAGCCCCCTGCAAGGCTCTCCCAGCTGATGTCCATGGCCCTAGTCGTTGTTGGTAGTAGAGGGGCAGAGTTAGCCTTTCTATCAGTTTTGAACAGACCCATTTTGGTTTTGATTAGGAGGAGCCCATTGGTGCCAAACGATCTGACTAACAGAGCCCCACATGAGCAATCCTTGCTGTGGAGAGAACACAATAATACTTTCCAAAGTTCTTGAAGGGAGCTCAAAGCCCTGGTCTCCTAGGGCATGAGCAATTCAGATGCACCATCCTTCCATGTGTGAGTTTCAGGGAGAGAGTGGGATTTAGGGGAATATTTATTTCTGGGTTCCTTTTGCCTCTTTTGGGCCGTTTCTAGGTTGGTGAGTTGTTGTCCGTGCCTTGATTAGATGGTTGTTATTTTAGGAACTGACATTCAGTCCTTGGAGCTGTGAAATCTCACAGTGACCCTCGTGTCACTGTCCTTAGGAGGGTCCCAGCTCTCCAACCCCATGGCTTGCTCAGCTGAGCTCCCTCTGGAGCTCCAGAGCTGATAGGAAATGCAGCTGTTTTCCTGCTGGCCCCTCTGGCTCTGAGTTCCAAAGGGAGTTGGAGGATCAGAGCTCTGTTTGTCACCATCTGACCCCATTGTCATCTGGGGGGACTTTGCCAATGACATTGCAAATGAGGAGAGTGGCACAAGGGTGCTCTGTCATGGCAACATCACCCTGGAATAACAGTGGGGAACATTATTTAGGCTTTTTTTCCTATATTGTTGCACATACTAGTAAAAGTCTAACAAGAAAAATATGTGTTTATGAAAATCCTAGACAAGGTGTCCCTACAGCCAAACCCTTCATGTGTCTTATTTTGTTAGATTTTGGATGTGCCTCTCTCTTGACAGGAATTGCATGCCCAACCTTAAAAAGTATCAAGATATTCAAGACTTACAAGCCATAATTTTGATTTCCAAGATGCAGTTGTGGGGCTGTGATATCCAAATTATCCATGAAATACTGGTGCCATGGCTAGTGCTGGATCCTTTAAAGAATGGAGTTGGGGTAAATATTCTAGAAGAGTTAGAGCAAAAATACTGTTTGCAGGAGAAAGAAGACCTGGAAAGGGGTTGATTGATGCTTGTATTTTGTCATTCTGGGTATTTTTCTGTGAAACATCTATTTCAGGACGCTAGTATTAAGCTCTGATGTCATATGTTGCAGGTTTTGTGGCTTTTCCAGTTTTCTTAGAAAAGGTGGGAAGAGTTTTGGTGTATGTGGGAGAAAATGTGGCAAGGATGACTGGAACTGAGTCTGTGAGCGCACAGGTCCCAGCAGATGTTCCTATGGCCAGGATACCCCAGGAGAGGCAGAGCTGAATGTGACTCATGGGATTTTTAATTGTGCCCTCCCAGATTGACAGTGAAGCTTCATCTTAACTGAGGGAACTGTGCTGAGAGCTGGGGGTGTTCAGCTCAAGAAGGCTCCAGGGAGACCTCGGAGCCCCTTCCAATGCCTAAAGGGGCTCCAGGAGAGCTGGAGAGGGACTTGGGACAAGGGATGAAGGGGCAGGACGCAGGAAATGGCTTCCCACTGCCAGAGAGCAGGGATAGGTGGGGTATTGGGAAGGAATTGTTCCCTGGGAGGGTGGGCAGGCCCTGGCACAGAGGCTGTGTCTGCCCCTGGATCTCTGGCAGTGTCTAAGGCCAGTTTGGATGGAACTTGGAGCAGCATGGGATGGTGGAAGATGTCCCTGCCCATGGCAGGGGGTGGCACTGGATGGGCTTTAAGGTCTTTCCCAACCCAAACCATTCCATGATTCTCAGAATTTGGAAGGCCTGAGTCTCTATTTGTGGGTTTTGAAGGTGATCTGAAAAGAAAGGGGAAAATGTCATGGCCAGAGCTGAACCAGTTTATGTAACCACCACATTCTCTCCCTGGCCTTGCTGCAAGCTTTCTGAGAAACTATAGACCAGTCACATATTTCCCTCCACTGCCCTGGTATTATTATTTGAGAATTAGAAATAATTAGCTGTTTTTTGCCTGTTACATCTGTTCAGACCACAACTAACTGGAACTTGACTTTCCACTCTGTGGCCAGACACAAGAGCAAGACGTTAGTCTGAACGTTTGGCTTGTCTGATCATTTTCATAGCTAATGTATCAGATAAAACCAAGCACAGCAAGAACGTGTCTTGTTCCTGACTCTGCTCTAAAGGTTGGCTTGACAGTCATGTGTTTCTGCACCAGTGGAGCTGCTTAAGCCAGTGTAATTGTGCTGCTGCATACGTGGGTGGGACTGATTTTGGACTGGAGATGTTAATGGCTCGAGCATGGTGTAGGACTCCAAGAACAAAGGACGTGGAAGTTTGACTCCCAGATCACAAGTGGGAGATGATAAGGGCATTATTTGAGTCTTCTGGGTATCATCTGATACATATCAGATCATCTGAGTCCCCTGATGAAGGAGGTGGCTAATAAACCCAGCCCTGTGGCAATGCTACCACCCCAGTTTTCAGAGTTCACTGGTTCATGCTGGCAGGTAAAAAGATATTAAAGAGATGGGTACCTCTTACTCCTTAAAAGTTCTTTTTTTACTACCCTGTGCCTCCCAGGTCATCTGCACTGGCTTTTCATGTCATTCTGCTGGGTAGGAACGCAGGGCTTGAGCTGGCGTCTGTGGGGAATTGATGGGAAGCTTTGCCCTGCTCATGCTCACACTCCAGATCGTTTACACAAGCTTTGCAAATCCAGTGTTTTGGGAATATGGTCGGGGTATGCTAGAATAAACTAAGCACGCTGCTTCCATGAAGTGTGGGAGCAATGAGTCACATTACACAGAGGGACTTACGTAGAAAAACTCCCTGCTAGGTGTCAGAAGAAAATGTGTTTTGTGCCTGCAGCCTCTGCGGTTGGGCAACACATGCTGCAAAAATGTTCTGGATGTGCAGGAAACCAGCTAGAGCTGGGAGCTCTGACCAGATCCCAGAAACACAGAAATCCTACGCAAATATCCAGAAACTTCTCAGCGGGAAAAGAGGACACGAAATAGACTCCTGACAGTGTTTTATAGGGCTTTGGTTTCCCCCTTTCAAAGGGGATTTGTTGGATACACCCTGATGCAAGTTTGGATGGAGCTGTTGCTGCTCATGGCAGAACATCCGAGATCACAAACTCCCTCCTTCCCCATTCCCGTCACAGAAGCCCTTGAGGAAGGGAATAGCCTGATATTGAAATTGTCTGTAAGCTAGTTAGATCAGCATCCCTAGACTGCTGCAAGGGCTCTTGGATAATGTATGTATAATTTTTTTTTATGGCTTTTTATGGAAAAGGAAGTCAGGGCTGGGTTGGTGAGACTGGAAGAGCAGGGAGTGGATTGGCTGTCAAGGGTCAGCCTCCCAATAGCCTGTGATCAAAGGCTGCTCTCAGCAGCATGAGTTTATAGGCAGCCAAGACAAACAATGAACGACTTTATCTACTTTCAGAAAAGAAAAAACAACAAAAAAACAACACTTAAGTTCCAGGAAACCATTTCTGGACTAGACAAATTTTGGTTGTTATTCCCCTTCTCTCTCCTAGTGCAGCTATTTGTAGATGTAGGATGATAACAGGGAGGCAGCAGAGCAAAGCCCAAATGTGAACCAGGTTCTCAGGTGGTGAAAATTGGTGCAGAGCTGGGGAAGTCCAAGCAGCAGCACCAGTTTACTCCTGCTGAGAATCTGGCCTTCACCAGCAGCTGTCCCTGGAAAAGCAACAGGAAGCCTGAATTGAACCGTGGCCATTTCCCCTGGTTCGATCCCTTCTCCGAAGGTGTTGCCTCATTTGTTTGCAGTTGGAATATTGCCTGTTTGGCTGTCCCAGCTGGGCCTCCAAAGTCAGCTGGTCAGAGCACAGCTGGCCAGTTTTAAACATGCTGGCTGCAGTCTCAGCTTGCTGGATAAAGTGAGCAGAGGGGAAAAACATTTTGGGCTCCTGTATACTTGATTATTTGTTCAGGAGGGAGAGGAAGATATGAGAAGAAAGACTCTCATTCCTAAAATGGAAAAAGTTGCAAAACATTTAGTTGGGTTTGGATGCGAGGGAGAGGAATCTTCTCAAACTGCAGAGTGTTCTTGATTTAGGATTTCCTGTTGGATACGTTTCAGAAAGCTATTCCAGTCATAAGTGGCCAGATTCTCAGCTAGAATAGATGTGTAAAGTTCTGCCAATATGAATCCATGTAGCACTTTGACCCCAGCCTAAGATCTTAGGCCATGGTCTGGTCATGGATTGCAAAGATCTATCCCTGTTTATGGGTTCAGGGCAGGACTAAATCCAAACAGAAGTTGCAGTTCTGAGGTTCAGAGCTGCATGTGGGCGTTTAGTCCCCTCCAGTGACACCCTCACCGACACCCTCAGTATTTGAGGGTTGGACTGTTCTTGGAAGATGTCTTAATTCAGGACTGTAAGGTTTGTTTGGTATTATGTTAAATGGGCCTGTCACATCAGTCTGGGGAGAGCCAGGAAGCCCCCAACCTTCCAACCAACCAGCCTTGGGGGTTTTATACACATTATATGTTTGTACCCTTCTACACATTGAACATGGAAAATATTGTGAGAAAATCTTCCCAAGCCAGGATTTAGTGCTGAGAATAGAGGCAAAAAAGCCCTGGGGGCTCAAGAGAACATATTTCCATAGTCTTTCCAGATGTCCACACAACATAGTGGAGAGTTGGGAGGGCATTGCCCTTTCCATTCGTGGGTGCTCCTGAGAAAATAATGGGGACTGTGGCCTGGATGTGCAGGAAGAGGACCATGGGAATGGAGCTGCTCCCCAATGAGGGATGAAGCACCAGGAGAACTTCACCTTCTCTTCTTCCTATCCAACCTGGTGGACTCAAAGGGATACATCTAATCTCCTGTTCTGGATTTTGGGATAGAAGGGACAATTGGGTCCAGGCCTCCATACTGAGGTCAGCAGCATAATCAATATCAGGACAGGTTGTCTGGTTCTCTGTCCTGGTTCTTAGTACATGAAGTTGATCAGGTTTTGCCAGTGGCTGCAGCCTAGGGTGGAAGGGCTTTCTCCAGGGGGTTACTGAGCTCTAGCTGGAAGGTGTGAGATGAAGCAGAGAGAGATTTGTCAATGTTTGGGGGGTTTTGAATTTTTTTTTTGTCTCTTACCCTTCCTCCCACCATGGGAAGGCACAGCTACTGGAGACCTCCATGGGAGGGGAGGATTTCCAGGGCTGGGACACGAGGCCCCTAGATTTTCCTTCCTTGGCTGGCACCACTGCTCCAGGATATATTCCCAAATCCCCAACTTTGTTTCCACACCTGTCAGCAAGGTCTGGGCTGTGTCCACTGCTGTGCTCTCCCCTTGATGTCTCATTCTCTCTGCTCACGTTCTGTGTGTTCCTCTGCCTTTCTCCTACCCTTCAGAATCAACACTGCACCAGCCTGTGAGTGACAGCAAAAAATGAGCGACTTTGTTTCGTTGAACTTTATTGACTTACAGGCCTTTGTTTTAAGCCTTTAACATTCAGTCTGCTGCCTGCTGCTCCTGCCTCATAGGAGCTGTTGAACTCCAGAGGCACCAGAGCTCACAGGTTGGTGCTAACACACCTGGTACCTTCAGAAGGTCTAAGAAAATTAGGTACTCACTTGCCCAGGGATTTTAACAAAGTTCAATTCTCCCATTCCTAGAAGGTGCCTGTGACTCCCCCAGTGAAAACGTGCTGCATTTCCCCAGTGTGGTTCATTATTTATACAGTATTTCTGCATAATTACTGGGCTCATGTGAAGGTCTCAAGGTGCCCTGCAGATGCCAAGGTGTGACCTCACCTGCAGTTAATGAAACTGGTGACCGATAGACCTGTGACTTGCCCAGGGCACAAAGCACTGGGCAACGTGAGCCGGCTCCCTACCTCCACCCTGATGAGTTACCCCCATTCTGCTGCTCTAGAGAAGCTGGAAATCCAGTTTAACCATCTGCTTGGGAATTCCCCAGTAGCTGGAGGGGATGGAGCATTCTCACACCCCAGCACCGAGGGTGCGGTTGAGGTGAAGGACGCATGCGTGGGATCGTGCGCGCTGCCTGAGCCTGGCTGACCCCCAAACTGTCCCTTGGGAACTGGGACAATTGCTCAGCACTCAGCGTGGTGCTTGGGCTGCCAGCTGTTTCCCAAGGCTGGACAGCGTGTCCTGAGCATCCTGCAAGCTTGGTGACTGTGTTTGTGCTGGGATGTAGCTGGAAGAAGAGTGCCTGATG
The DNA here is from genome assembly GCF_028769735.1 of Zonotrichia leucophrys gambelii. Classification (NCBI taxonomy): domain Eukaryota; kingdom Metazoa; phylum Chordata; class Aves; order Passeriformes; family Passerellidae; genus Zonotrichia; species Zonotrichia leucophrys. Next base: position 9,241,137 of record NC_088185.1, read on the forward strand.
TGTGGGTGTTGGGAATCTGCCCCATCTCTCTGGTTAGAGGGCCTGTGGAAACCTGGGGACAGAGCTGCATTGCTCTTGAGCAGAACAGACTTTATGAGGGGGGAATACTCCCAAAACCAGCAAAATCTCTCTCTGTAATTAAGGAAATTTCTCAAATAATAGCTGTAAGCACCCTCAAATATTCTAAAAGTGGTTTGCAGCATAGCATTGTTAGGACCTGGTTCTCCAGAACTCACACTGGAAGTTTTGCCATCTTCCACTGCCAGACAACAATTTGGAAAGCCCCAGCTGTTGAACAACATGTGGCAGCAGCATGTGCTCCAAAACTGGGGAGAAACCCATAAAACAGTGACAGCCAAGCCATAATTTGGACCACCACTATTCTGCAGGGTTGGGGTTTTTTTTAGCATCTCTGATTGGTTTCTTAATTCATTCTGATTTCTTCACAGAAATAATTCAATGGTTTGATGGAGGAGCCTGTGGTTCCTTGGAGAGGCCCTGCTGCTGTGGCAGGACAGGGGGGCTGGTGCTTCTCTGTCACTGGTGGTACAGTAGGAGCTGAGAACATCACCTGGACAGAGGTGATTTATTCAGTAGTGTGGGGATCTATTGCCAAACCCCACAGATTATTGCGTAAGAACTGGGAAGCCAACATTAAGGTTATTTGTTGCAATAAAGAGTTTTTAAATTTATTTTTTTGATAAAGCTCCCAATGAGAGCAGCTCAACAGAGCTGACTGGATCTCAGTAGGATATCCTCATGTGGAGAAGGCAGCACTTGGAGTCCTGCTCCATGCTGGGTGTGAAGGGCCATTCCTATGACCCAATAGTCAATATATTGGATAAATCTGTATCCAGTAATGAAGTCTGGATTGAGTTAGAATTGCCCAATGACCTATTAGTGCAATGTACTTGTTCTTTTTCCTGGCATGCTTGGGTTTTTCTCTACCCCTCATGGTTTTTTCCTGCAGTTCGCAGATAGTTGGGAAAATGTACTGCCTTTATTTTCTGCATGGCAGAAAACATCTTCATCTTCTGCTCTTCTTTTTTTTTTTATTTTAAGCATAATTAACAGGGCAAAATTGCTTGCAGATTCTGCTTTTCAACGGTCCAAACACAAACTGTCGGTTTTGCTTTGGGGTTTTTTTATGGCTGAATTTTGGGAAAGAGGGGATAGAAGAATTAAAATTACCTGTTTTTCTGTAATGGGTAAAAACAGGAACCTTTTCATGAGAATTGACTGACGACAGTACTTTTTTTATAGGGAGGAGGGAGGATTAGGGTAAAGAGCAGAAAGAACAGCACGAGTTAAAACTCCTTTTGCCAAGTGAGCACACATCAGCACACTCAACAAAATTCCACCCTGCCTCTGCTAGATTGAGTTGGATGCCATTAACCTCCCAACTGCACTTTCTTTAGCAAATATGGTTTTCATTTTGCCTGTTTTGCTGCTGTTTAGGCCCTTATCAGTTCCTTGCTTGACAAGAGATGCTTCTGCTTTTTCTTATTTGTCCTTGCCTTCCACGCTTAAACTTGAGCATTTCCCATCATTGTTGGGTTGTTTCATCACAGACCAAATCATTCCCTTGCCTGTCCCCCCCTCCTCTGCTGTTGAGCTTCATGATGAGGAGTGTGGAGGAAGGAAAATACAGAGCTCATTTATTTTTAAGTAACTGTAACTAATGGCTTCATCAGCTAACGTAGTGGAAAATATGCAAACTGCTTGGAGGAGAGTGGATGTTAAAAATGTAACTACAACATTATTGAGACATCTTTCAGCTCTAATGACAGGCTGAATAACAAACATGTCAGAAACTTTGTTGCTTCTCTAAGCAAAACCAAATAATTGAATTTATTTTCAGTGATGGTTATTTCTTTCACATATTCAGCTCCTCATCCATTTTGCTATAGACCTTGTCAGATCTCTTTGAAAAAACAGATTTTTTTCTTAAATGGTAGCATGAGCAGGTGGACAGGACTTTTTCGTATGTCCCTTTCTTCTCTGACCTACACTTTTTTTTGGTTTATCACATAAGACCAATTTTTAAATGTTTCTGCTGTGATTCCATCACATGCATACATTGTGGTAGCTGTCTCTGCTCCTTGAGCACATCCATAGATGATGTGGACTGGACCCAATTTATTTATTTCTCAGAAACTGTGTTACCTTGTATCAGCTGATGATCTGGTCCCCATAGTCTGGAGCTGTGAAAGTTCTTGTACAAGCCTTTGTGTAAGTTAGGGGTGCTCATTCTGCTGTGGCCAGCAGGCTCTTCTCTGCAAGACTCCCTTGATGGCGCAGGCTGTGAACAGAGTGTACGATGGGATCTTTTCTCACAGTTCTCACGGGAAACAGGGAAAACAAATCCACTTGTCTAATGGGACAACCCTTGAGAAGGCATGTATTCGCTTTAAAGGCATCCTCCCAAAGAGAAAGGTTGGTTGGATTTCCATCCTTCCCCCATGGAGGGGCTGGGGAGGCCCTCATGGCACTGTGCCGCGCCGCACCTGCCAGCCCCTGCAGCTCTCTGCTCAAAATTGCTCCTTGCCCTTCTTGGCTCCAGGAGCTAAACCTGCAGCTCTCCCTCTCTGAAAGGGAAGCCTGGAGTTGGCCCACAGCTCTGCACAGCAGTGGGGACACGGCAACTCAGACACATGGTTCTTGCATGTGCATTTCTTTTTAATTTAACACAGAGCTGCAGCAAACCATTCCACCCACAGGTGAGATCCTTGGAAAACTGACTGCCCAGAGCTCTGAAGCTTTCAGCCTTCACGCTAACGCACGGGCCCAGCTGGCTGGAGATTAAAGAGCGCAGTTGAAAACCAAAAAGCATTTGAAATTGCACCACTGAGCTGGCAGGAAATTCCAGCTTTTTGTAGATGTCGGAGGCGTTGGAACGACGAGGAACCAGAAGGTAAAATTCCAGGGTGAATCGCATCATCAGCGTTTCGGCAAAGCCTTGGACATGGGTTGTGCATGGGGAGGCACTATCCCAACCCCTCCCAGTCTTGGGAAGGGGGGAAGAGCATCCTGGCTTGCAGCCTGGCTCATGCCTCAGCTGTCTCTGAGCACAAGAGGCCTCTCAGCTCAGTGTGAATCCCAGAGCAGTGCTCAGCACTTGCTCTGGGGATGGAGCTTCCAGCCCTGTCAGCCTCAGCCAGCCCCAGGCGTGCCAGAGATCTCCAGGGCAGATTGGAGGCTTTTGTTGTGCCCAAGATAAATGTTCCCTTTGCTTCTTGGACTGACTTGCTCATAATCTTGGAAGATAACTCACAGTTTAGCTGGGTTTTAGCTGCTCTGAAAGGAGTCAGTGTTGTGCGCGGTTTGATCAGAGAGGACATCTGCCTGCAAGGAGCAAGGGTAGGAGACCAAGAGGACTAAATGGTTTTTTGGACCTTTATCCTTTATTAGTGCAGGCATGTGTGGGCCTGAAATGAGACTGTTGGTGGACATTGATTCTGAAATCCTCCTGAAAATCAGTGTGACCGCTCATTCCCTGCCCCTCCTAAATGGGCTGCCGGAGATTATCACTCCAGCAACAATGCTTACAGGCAGCTGAAGAACTCGAGGCCTCCTGTGAAGCCATTGGCACCAATGGGAGACTTCAGCTTCCTCTTCTCTCATCCCCTTTCCTCCCCCCTCACCAAGAGTACATCAAGCCCTGCCAGCATGAGCGGTGGAGAACAGAATCTGCATTGACGACAGATGGAACGAATGTTATGGATGCATCCCAGGCCTTGAGCTGTTGTGCCACATAAATCAGTAGTAAAACTTTGCCAACTCAGAATGCTTCATAGGACCAGACTATCAGCCAGCTTAATGTCTGGCTCTGCAACACCAAAATTGCATGGTCCAAATAAAAGAAAAAATAAAATAGTGAATGCATGTGCCCTCAGTTGAACTTCCAGCCAGCAGAGCTGGGTTGGGTCCAGCTCCTGGAGATGAATGTGTCTCTGTGATAAGTGACTTGTGAAAGATAATTCATGGTTTGGAAGCCTCCCACTGCACCAATGGGCCGTGGATGCTGCAGATGAAGTGTGAGGTCCCAGGCTGCAGATGCTATCGGAGCTGGGCGGGCGGCTGGATGTGAGCAATGGCCAGCCCCAGCCATCAACCCTGATTAGATACCAAAGAATCAGAGCACCCAAAAATACTTCATCTTGCTCTCCTTGCATGTGTGCCAGTGCCTGGGCCACTCTTTTGCAGAAAAAAGCTGGAACCACACACAACCACCGTGTGTGAAAACTCGCTCCCATCAGGAGAGCTGCTTCCCATGCACTGCATAAATCCCAAGTGGCTGGGATTTAAGACCAAAAAAAAGGCAAATAAAAAGATTTGCTCTTAAAATTATGGCTTGGCAACCTTGTAGATGTGCGTGGGGGAGAAGTGCCTGCAACCTTTTTAGAGTCAGACTTGCCCTTTGGAAAATGAACTTCCATTAAAGTAACAAGGCTTCACCCGTCTTGGTGGGGTTTTGGCAGCACAAGGGGGAGAGGAAAGGCTGAAATGATCCCTTCAGCTTTCTCACTCTGCCTCAGCAATGATAAAATGAAATATTTTAATGCAGCACTTCAGATCTCTGACAGCTGTGGTAGCCTGGTGTTTACAGAGGACATCCTGTTGCTCAAGGGAGACACTTCTGCCTCACTGAATTTAAGGGGTTTTAATTTTTTTCCCTCCTCACTGCTCTTTAATGCAATTTCCACTCCAAGAGGCCATTGCAAGGGTGACTCTGCACATTCTGAGGGTAGTAACAGCAACAATTCTCCATCAAAAAGCAGATGCAGCTTGTGGGAAAACTGCCCTGGCACCCACATGGGGCTGAGCAACACTTGGAAGGGAAAAAAAGTCTTGATGGTCATGGAAACTCTCGCTGCAGCACAGAGTCCAGCACGTGAGTGTATCCTCCTGGGATTGCATCCCAGCTTGCAGCACAGTGGGGTGAATCATAAGGAGATGCCACCCCAGGGAACAAATTGGTCATTCTTGGAAAGAGCTGATGGCTCTTGGACTAGCCATGGAAGCAGGGAGGGAGGCTGCATCCAGCTCGCTGCATTCGCCGCAGCGCTGCAGGAACACGCCGGCGAGGCCGGGCATGCTTTGCTGCCTTCCCAGCAGAAAAACCATTTCCCTGTGTTTTTGGTTCCTTGATCTTTCTAAATAAACAGTTTCTTTGTACTGAGAAAGAAAAAAAAAAAAAAAGCTCAGCCGTTGGTGCGCTGTAAAGATTTTTTTGGGAAGTAGGGAATGTGGGGACTTTCACCTGCTGGCAGCCCCTTTGGTGCTCCACAGGGGTTTTGGAGTCTTCTGAGCAGGGTGATGGGAATGATAGCTGTGAGCCTTGAACAGCTTCTTCAGCTTTGGATCTCCAAACCTGCTGCACTCTCGGATTTTCCCCAGCCTTGTGGGCGTTCATGACTTTGTTCAGCTGTTGCTTTGCCTCTGGATCAGGAGAGCTCACGGGGCTCGCTCAGAACTCAGGGTCACTGGGAGGATCAGCAGCAGAGCCAGAATCAGGGGTTCACAGCCTGCTTACCATGAGCTGTGGGGTAGCTGGAGAAGGGGGAATTTTGGTGTTTGGATGCTGCTTTGCTTGGCAAAGGCTGTAAGACTCAAGGATAAAGCCTGGTTTACCTCTGTGGGATCTTCAGTGGAAACCAGGTGAAGATCTCAGGTCTTTCTGCGATGACACCCCATAGGGAAGTCCTGTGAACACCACCCTGGCATCCTTTGTTCTTATGCAGGAGATCCTGGGAGCTGTGACTTTAGAGGCCCATGATGTCACCAGGGAGCAATCCCTGCGGATGCTCGAGTGCATTCAGCTGGCTTGGGTAGGAGAAAGGGTGAGTCCCACAGACTGATGGATATCTTGCACCTCCGGCCACTGATTTAAGGGGAAATGTGTCGCCGTCCTCCTGTCTCCCCACAAAAAGCCTTAGATGGAAGAAACTGGGAGATCTTACAAGATCTCTATCAGGGGACTTGCTTTCAAGTGACAGCCACGTCTTTAATCCAGCAAAATCTTTCTGTTTCTATTGATGCCCTACAATAAAAACAAAAGTAAAGAGAGGGAAGAATTAAGAACAGGGAGACTTGCTTTTAAAAGGCTTATAAAAATACATATAAAGTGAGACACGATGAGAACAAAGGGGTAATGGAAGCCGACAGACAGTTCTCATGCCATTAAACTGCATCTCAAAAAAAATCCTCTCAAAAAATAAAAAAAAAAGAAGTTAATCGTTATTTGGAGGGGGGGAGTGTTTTTATTGTGAACATGTGCAAATGGAGGCTTCAGCCATATAAAACCCATGCCCACAATAAGTATATTTGTGTAGCAATTAATGTGAGATCAGAGGCTCGGCTTTTGCCAAATAGTCGTGTCAGCATGGGGTACATTATGTGTGTCAGGAATCCAGTTTCCAAATGTGGAAGACATTGGGCCACTCATAATTAAATGTTTTGTCATCGCGGGGCAGAGCCGCGTGCGCTTCGGCTGAGCCGAGCGCGGCACCTCCAGTGCCATTGCCCAGGGTTTGCTTTTTGGCAGCTCTTTAAGGAAACTTTATGCAGAAGGAATTTAAAGACACTTGTAATTAGATCTCCCCCCCTCCTTCTTTTCTTCCTCCCCCTCCCTGAAATGCAGAGGGCAATTTTGATTTTCTCCCTCAGCCAAGAAAACCAAGTTTCAATTTCTCTTTATCGTAGCAGGGATTATCTCCCTGATTGGCTGCATTGAGACATCATTTCCATGGGTTTCTGTTAGTGTTTCTAGTAACACTTCCGTGAATCCAATACTTTCTGGGAAGTTTATTGCAGCAGCTGCTAAAGGCAAAGCAGAGACGTCCAAATAGTGCAGGAACATGCATTTACCACACTTATAACTCCAACAGATTCAGTTACAAGAACTGCTGCAATATTTCTTTTTGTTTTCCCCCCTTTTTATTTCCTTTTTTTTTTTTCCTTTCCTATTCCTAGTGGTCTTACTAAGACCCAGCAAAAGCTATGGTCCCTGGTGCTATGTCTCTGAATTAATTTTAAGTAAAGCAGAGGCTGGAATGGCGTGTGGGAAGGTTCTTGGCATGGATGGACTTGGCTGGAGTTTTCAGTGGAGAGACATTTAAGGGAAGGGAGAAGAGGATTGCGTGTGTGTATATGGGGGGACAATATTTTTTATATACTCTGCACAAAAAGCCATCTCCAGAGCTATCAGGCTTTCATCACCCCAGTCTGATCCAAGGATGTTCAAAAAGTGAAACACGTCGTAAATCTGGCAGGCTGGCTGGAACTTGGAGAGGTTTGAAAGGCGCTGGAGGGTGGGAGCATCCCGGCTGGGCTGGGCTGGTCAGCACAGCCCGCGGCAGGGGAAACCCCTTTCCACAGCTCCGGGCACTTCCATGGGGTTTTTATCTCCTTGCTGAGGAGATATCCCAATTACTCCCCCCTACCTACTTCCAGGGAGATGGGAACAGATGGGCCCCACTGTAGAAATGCTGAGCAGCTGAGACAGAAGCTTGAGAGTTCAGAGTGATTTTTTTCTTTTAATTTTTTTTTTTTTTTTTAGTTCTTTAATGGTTTTCTCAGTGGTGATGTGAGGCGTTGCTTGAGAATAAGGAGCACAGCACAAGTCAGTTTTCATTTCACCTTTCCCAGTGCTACTTCTTCAAGCCAGTTTTTATTCCACCTTCTCCAGTGCTACTTATTCAAGTGATCTTCCACTTGATGAGAATTGGGAGAGTGGTGTAAAAGATGATTGGGGGTGGATGGCAGAAGCGCTGGTGCTTCACCACTTTCAGTGCCCTTTTCTGCATGAGGTGAGTTAGACTTGGATGGGCAGCACTGGATTTTGGAGCCTTTCTCCCCCTCCACTGGTGGTTTGTGACTCAATTGCCCTGGTTAATTCAGAATGAGATCATTGATGCTCCAAAACTGCAATAATGCCTCTTGTTTGCAGATCCTGTGGTGGTGGGCTGGTATAGACAGCTCCCTGTACCAAAATGTATTCCAGGAATCTTCCCTACTGTTTTCAGACCTCACACTTTCCAAAAGTAATAGGAACATGCACCAGTGATGGGGACATATTTTACTCTAAATGAGCAAAACACCCACATTTCCACATTTGCCCTTTATTAACTTTAACCACAACTCTTCAGGACTGACCATAAATTAAGTGTCAGCCGTATTAACTTTGAAAGATGATGTTACTTAAAGACACCTGCTAATTAATTACAGCCTGAATCTTAGCAAGGCTCTAAATGAGAGGGGTTCTCACCTCCCAAGCAGTATTTCATAGGAGGCAGGTAGCGTGCCGAGCTCATGGATACTTCGCTCTGTTTGTTTGTCTTGTAGGTGTTGCAGCGGGATGTAAATTCTTGTTATTATTAAGAAAAAATCCCCTTTTCTGAAAATGATTCATCAAACACTTCATCCTCGTTGCATGTAACGTCTTGTTGGGCCTGGAATTGCTCTCTGCTGAGTGCTTGCACCGCAGGGAAGGCGCTGGGTTCCACAGGAGCCGGGGCGCTCGTGAGAGAAGCCTTTGCTCAGTCTGTGCTTGCCTCCCATGGCTGTATGGTGGAGAAGCCTCTGGAGGGGTAGAGGCCAACAGGAGTTGGTTTCAACTTGTCGCAAAGAGGTGAAACCCTCCTTTCCTCTGAATCTCACCAATGATGCTCAGTTTTCCACTTCCCCTGCTCGGGAAGTCCACAGAAAGGGAGGAGCCCAGGGTGGACTAGGAGATCCTCTTTCCAAGAGGGAGAAAAATTATTTGGAATTAGTAGTGAGGCCACCTAATCCTATAAGAGCTTCTCCTGGAAGGCAAAATCTCAATGAGTAAATCTGCAGAAATCTCAAATATTAATGATGAGGCTGAAGGGAGAAGGGGAGAGGGTGGCAGCAGTGATTGGATTGCCTGACTTGGTGACATGCACTTCCCATCCCAGCTGGGGGAATTCCAAGCTTGTCTGTGTACTTTCTGTGCCTTCTACCACACTTTTGAAATTGCCTCTCTAGGTAGAAGGGCTGAGGGTAGTGAGAGTGCTGCAGATGCGCAGCATCCAAAAATGCAAACCTATAGCATGAGGGAAATCTGTCTGAAACTCACCCAAGATTAGGGTGGCACTGAGCATTTGTGCAGGAGGTGTTGGTGTTTCTGCTCCTCCAGGGACAGGGATCCCACAAATTCCCAAACCCCATTGACACTGGAAGGGCTTTTGGGGCTGGAGTTGTATCCAGTGCAGCGCCTGGGGCTGCACTTGGGTGTGGTGTGGGGTAATCACAGGCAGCAAAGTGATGGCATCTGCCTGCTCTGCATGCCCCCTGCATTGTCCAGGGTGGGAAAATCCCCCCATGCCAAGAAGGTGGATTTAAGGCTGAACTTGCTTTCATGGATTGATGGAGTGCCTCTCTTTGTGGTAGGATGAGTTTATCTGGGTCCCTTCTCCAATGACAGGTGAGGGGTGTGACCCACACTGAGGGCTGAGCGCTGGCTTTGCCATCAGGGAGGTTGGGAGGTTATCCTGCTGGTTTCATCTGCCCTTCCCAGAATTATCACTGTTCTTGTCCTTCATGTTGGTTGTGCTGCAGGGCAGGGCTGCTTTCTGCATCCCAAAATTCCTTTGCACCAGTAGTGCTACTGCAAAAGCTGCCTGGAGCAGCCCAACAAAAATCTCACCTTTTCTTTCACTCCCTACCAAGACAGAGCTCGGTCTTGAGCCAGGAGCCAGGCTGTATCCTCACTCCCAAAACCTGGCCCTGTGGATTAAGCTCAGTAACACCTGGACGCACCTTTCTGCCAGCAACCCCAACAGCACTTCCTGCAAAAGAGGGTTTTTTCCCCTGGCCTTTCCCTCAGTCATGGTCACTCTCCTTGCAGAAACCCTGGCCCTCCACATCTAGGCTGAACTTACGAACCTTCCTCCTCAGCCCAGCCAGGTCATTATTTTTGACACCCTTTCCCAGAGTTATTGCACAGCTGAAAAAGAGAGGGCTGGCCTGGCCATGGCTTCTGGCTTTTCCCAGTGTCCAACACTCCCTGCTAGCCCCTGGCACATGTTCGGGTGAGCTCAGGGTGGCCCAGGACGTGTGACAGCACAGTGGACAAGTGCCACCAGGAAGGAGAGATGCCTGCCTGCTAGTCTTCCCATCTGTATGACTTAGGGAGGGTATTTTTCTTGATCTGGATCCTGCATTAATTGTTTCCTGGAATATTTTGCTATACGAATGTCATGCTTCTGTCTGCTTGGCTTGCCCTGGGTTGAGCAGAGGTATTTATGAGTGGTTTTTTGCACATATTTTTCACCTTTTTGAAATGCTTGGCACTGGTCTGGACGCTGAAACAGATCCTTCCTGTTGCAAATACTGAACTCAGTTAGTCTGGTTGGGCACTGAAGGGAAAAGCAGTGGTTTAGCTGCTCAGCTCTGGCTTTGCTGATGCTCAGTGATGGTGAGCCCTGCACTCCTGGAGTTGGCCAGTGCAGGGGTCAAGTCTCTTTGCCTGTGCTGGTGTAATTCAGAAGACAGAAAAAGCCTCCTCCTCCCCAAAAAGGGCATCAAGGAAATCTGTCCTCCCCGGAGTGGGGTGCCAGGGCAGGGTGGGAGCCCTTTGGCTGCAGCTCTTCCCTGCACACAAGACTTGTTGCAGTATTTTGTATGTTGTATGACAGTCCCTGAGCGAGGTTCAGGCCCATGATCAAGTTACCAGGGCTCAGCTGCTCTGCATTAACCAGCCAGGGGGATATTCTCATCCTAGCCAAAGAAAAGGTAAAACCTGTTCATTTAAACATCTTTCTCAGAGTTTTAAACAAAACATCATTTGCTTTACGTACTCATGTGTGCAATTAATGTGGTAGTAGCTTGATTTGAGCCCCTGGTTTTCCAACTCTGATGGTCACTTTGGTTTGGACCAAAAGAGAAGCATCCCAAATGTATTTATTTATTTACCTACAGGGCAAACAAATGGAGGAATTAAAGCTTTGCTCATGGGAGTGGAGCTGGGCATTGCCATAGATGTCTTACAACCCTTCCTTGGAGGCCAGGGATTCATGTCCCCTTGGAAGGGAAGGGGTTTCAGACCCCACCAAACTCTTCTTTCAGCTCCAGTAGGAATTAGGAGATTGATGGTTTACAGCATCAGGCTGTAATTGTTATTGGGAAAATGAAAGGCTCTCTGAGGATCCCATGCTTCCCCAAAAGATGTCCCCTCATTTTCACCTTGGAGTGAAAGGATGTTGTGTTGGAGGTAGGAACACAGTGTAGAGCTGGTGTAGGTGTGCATTTTAAGGCTCAAAAATTAGTCAAGAAATAAGAAAAGTGGTTCCCAAGATGTGGGAGGTGTTTGTAATTTAACAGCCCTCCTTCCAGGGAAGGTTCCCAGCTGCCTGTCAGTCCCAGCCCCAAATGCCCCAATCCTGGTGCTCTGAGAGCCCAGCTCTGCCCTGCTCTGGGACAACTCTCCACAAGCCCTTTTGCAACTCTTCAGCTAAACAGGAGCTTAACTGTGTCCTCCTGTGGGCCAAGAGCTTTAGAGCTGGCAGAGCAGAGCATGGTTTGAAGATGATTAAGCCTCTGCCTGTGCTGTCTATTATTGGAACTGCATCGGAGCTCAGGCTGGGGAACCATTTTCTGAGCAGCCCTCCCAGCTTCCTGAAATCAGTGGTGAAAGTAAGCAAAACACCTTTACATTCCTCTGTGCCAACAACTGAGCAGTTTTCAGGTGCCAACTCATCATTTATCTTCCTTTTCTCTTTTCCTGTGTCCCCCAAAGTCCTGAAGAAACTCCAAGGTGATTGTTCTCACTCTTGTTCAGGGCTGTTCCTTGGGCTTTGCAGAATTTCAGAGCTGGTGGCCGACAAACAAACAAAACCCCCTTTCCTGCAAAAATGTGTGTTACTTTTTACTGGGATACTTGCTTATTCCAGTAATTTTGGTGAGTGGTGGCTTTGTTTCTTCTAGGTCTGTTAATCTGCTTTTTTGTTGTACAGAAAGACAAATGCCAATTTATAGTCCAGACAAAATTCTAGTTTGATGTTTGGAAATGCAGTACCCAAGCTAAAATCCTGGATTTTCTGCCTATTCAAACTCTTGGGAATTGTCAGGCTTCAGCTCTGAGCCTTCAGACCAGAGACTGAATTCAGACCAGGAGCTATTTCCTACTTCAGGGAAAGCAAAGTTAAATCTGAGTATAGAGATAAAACTTGGCAGGTTTGAGGTTTACAATTGTCAGAGTTCCTGGCTCAGGAGCATTTCTGCAGTGGGTCCATGAGCATTTTGTCCTTTTATGCTTTTCTTATTTGTATTTGTATCATTATATTTTTGAAGCCCTGCTGCTAATTCCCTCCATCCACATGGAACCACGGTTTCATCTGCTAGAATGAGCTGCAGCAAAGTTCTGCTCAGCTCCATTCTTTTTAGCACCAGTAAAGGAAGAAGTGCAGCACAGCATCTCACAGACCAGCCCTCAGCTCTCACTGGTGCCATAAATCAGAAATAAGAAGCTCACCTAAAGTCAAGCAAAAAAAGCCATTTTTGTAAATGGAAATGGCTGCAAGTCCCATATGGATGTCATGGCAGAGGTTCCCTGCCCCAGGAGGAGGTGGCCCCATCACCCCACACTGGCTTTTCCCCATGGGAATGGGAATTCATTATTTAGCTTTTTCTGAGCCATAACAACAGAATGTTTTGCAGAGCAGCTGAACAGGACTGCAAAGCTTGGCTGACAGGAATGCCATGGCCTCCAGAGTAAATCAGAATTTCCTCTTTGATTTGAAGGGGGAAAAGCTGGTTTTTACAAGGAAATTCAGGGGTGATCACAAATCTGTCCTCTTCTCTCTGTTCCCCAGTGATATTCCCCAGCAAGCAATACTAGAAATACAGATGTTGGGTTTGCCTTTCATGTTTTCTTGGTAAATATCTGAATAAATATTTATCAGTAAACAGAGCAGATTTATTTCTGAACTGGAGTTGGCTGGGTTTGTGCATAGTTTTTGGTGAGGGGTTTTTAGGAGTGCTGGAGGGATGCTCAGTCTCAGGGACTGAGCTCTGCAGAAAGAACAAATGAAATAGAATTGGGGTTTGAATCAGAAAATGCTGTTTAATGGTTTCTCCCTCATAAAATGTGCTGATGGAAAAATTTTATGTAATAAAAACAAGCAACACCTCCTTCCCCCTCAAAAAAAAAAAAAAAAAGAATAGGGAGTTTCCTTGCAAAATGTATTATTTGGATGTTTTCAGACTGAACAAACTTTATTTCATTTTTGAACTCATTTCAGGGGAGAATCCATAGAGAAATAATTGAACAGAGGCTCCAAACCCAGATAAAAGAACTTGCCCTGACTGAAACAAAACATTTCGTTGAGCTTGAAAGTATTTGTGTGCTTGGAAAGCAGCTCGTTGTGTGTGTAGGGGGGTTGTTTTGGTGATCCATGAAATATTTTTAAGATTTATGGGACCTGGTGGTGACTTTGAAGACAGAAAGTTCCTTTTTCAGCACAGCTGCAGCCACTCATGTCTGTGTGCTGTGTGGGCACTGAGGAGATATGAAAGCAGTAAATATATTTTGTGAAATGCATTCTTTGCAAAGATAATAGATGTGTTTTATATAAATAGATCTGTCTAAAATAAGATCTATATGCAGGTTTTGGTGGGAAGGGAGCATGTGTGGGTGCATCCCACAGCCAGGTGAAGAGGGATTTACCCACAGAGCAGTGGGGAAGTTGATGGGATTAACTCTTCCCATCACCCTAATTCCTCTGTTTGGAGGGAGATGTTCTGACTCCCTAATCCCATTTTAACCAACCCAACTGGAATATTACCCTGACCAGTACAAAAACAGTTTGCTTCTGGTTTTATACTGGTCAGGATACTTCTGGTAGGCAGCAGGACTCTGCTGGGCTCCTGCCAGCATTGCCTGGGTTTGGAGGCTCCCCTCTCTTCTAAAATGTTGTGTTCTCCTGGGAATGCAGGGCAAGCAAGCAAAACTTCCAGCCCCTCACTCCTTGCATCTTTACCTTTTAGGAAAAACTCTTCTTCAAATGAGATGCCAATGAAAAGATGAATGTCCCCTGTCCCAGGAGCAGGTTTTAGGGCTGGCAGAGTCTTTGCTGGGCTCTCCAGAAAGTGATACACGCTCAGCTTGTGTTTTGAGGGAAGGGAGGGCACCAGGGAAGTGCAAGGCAGGTATTTCTAGCCTGATGTGTCTGAGAAACAGAGCAGGATTCAGCTGCAGTGATGAAATGCGAGTGATGGATCTGGAAGGTGGAGGGAGCCTCCTATGCCCTCCTGCTCTCCAAACCTCAGGCTCCATACTGAGCCTTTAGCAGGCAGAGCAGGAAAAGGGGTGGCAGGATGTTGTGAGGAGGAGGATGGAGGGAATACCTGCTGTTACAGGAGTGTTTCCATCACTGCACTCATGTGTGGTGCTTGTTTAAAAGACACATTTGTCTCTGCACAGATTTCTCCCTTCAAACCAGAGAGGCTGAATGGATAAATCCTGAGATTCAGGGGTTGGCTCACACCTGTGTGTTTGAGGCAAAGGGGTTTCCACCTCCTTAGAGCTGAAATTGTTGAAGAAATCCAGTTTTTCCACGTCTTCTAGCACTTCAGAGCATGGCAAAGAAAATACTGTTTGGGGTAGAGGTACAGCTCTGGGCTGAGCCTTGAATTAGACAATTAAATAAGCTCAGGAATAGCAGAAGTGCATCCAAATGGTTTTGTGATGGCTGGGACATGGTTGTGTCCCTTCCCTCTCTCTGTGCCACGGTCCCTGGGGAGCAGCAGGTCCCAGGGTGCTTGGAAGGAAAAGGAATGGTGGAAAATGAGTGACCTGGGGTTCACATCCCTTCTCTGGTGCTCACAAGGAGCTCCCCTGACCGTGGCAGACAGGGCTTTCACTCAGGGCCCATCTAACACAAACAGGAGAATTCAAAGCTACTGGATTAGGAGCTGGTGTGGCTTCCATTAACCCAGGGCTCTGCTGGGCTGACTCCTGGAAGAGCTGAGCATCAAATGCAATGAATCAGGAGGGAAGCCCCAGATCAGAGGAGCCCGCTGACCTCTGGAGTGAGACAGCATTCCCCAGGCAGCACCTTGGGAAGGGGGGCTGACACAACCAGGCTGGCCTCCTATTTATTAATTTCTTTAATCTCTTGATAGGTTTTCAGGCCCAAACTCGTTAATTTTGCCCATATATACACAGATTTTTGTCAGCAGGGATAGCTGGGGCTGAGCCTCTGCAAGTATTAAAGTAAAAGAGCAGCTAGGGAAGAAACACTGTCTTGTGAGCAGGGAAGATTTCACTGCAAGACAGCCAAAAAAATGCTGAGCCCTTCCAGGGAATTCTGCTTCTCTTAGTTTTCTCTTTGCATGCTGCAGATAAATGAAAATATTGATGCATTCCTCAAGCATCCATCTGAGCCTGGAAGCGCATCACGGAGCCCAAGAGCAGTGCACACCCGTGTGCAAGTGTGTAAATAAAGATTGTTACCCTGAGACCTGGGGCTGCAGCTTTCCTCACTGGGACCAGATTCGTTTCATGCACTGATTGAGTTCATTCCCAGGCCAAGCAGCATTTCAGCTACTGGAGGCAATTCTTTTTTTAACCTTAAAAGTATTAAAAAAAAAGGAAAATCCCTGAACTAACTCCAGCAATGGTTAGGTGAGCCCCTTGCCAGCTAGGATGTGCCTGCACATATGGACACACAATAACTTTGTCCATTGCTGTCATAAAACTAAAGGCACTTACATGAGGGTGAGAGGTCAGGGGAGACCTTGATTTAATAACAGGGGAAACATTATTTTTCTGTTATTAATTACACATTATCCATAGTACATTTGCTGCACTTAGCTTAGATAAGGTTACATCTATATTTTTGTTAGGGAAACTGCTCAGGTCACATAGGGGAAGGTGGCTGGAAGGCAGGGAAAAGAAATCTGCTTTAGAGAGCTGGGAAATGCTGCATTTCTCTGTGACCTCCCCCTTCTCAATCTGCTCTTCTGGGGACTGATCCTTGCACATTCCTGGAATAGCTCACTTGGTGAATGCTGAATGAACTGAGGTGCAGAAGAAAGTTGGGGCAGCACCAGCTTGGAGTTCCCAGAAATCCAGAGGGATGGATACATCCTTACACCTGTGCTCTCCCTCCCTACCTTGTAGCTACTGGATCAGTCAAATTCAAAGCGAAAAGTTATGTTCAGTGAGAGGGAGACTTAAAAGTTCAAATCGAGGTCTGGTTCAGTGCATTCCTTCTCTTGTTTCCTCACTTTCAGCTGCTTTGGAGGAGCCTCCTGGGAGGATTTATCCCATTCCTGCTGGGGAGACTCCCAGCCTGCAGAGGTCATGGACAGTGGAGATCATCCTGGGGAAAATGTGGGGCTCAGCTCCAGGAATTGTCCCAAAGTGAGAAGTGCAGGTGCCTCTGTGCTCCCTTCCCAGCCCAGATCAGGAGATAACAGCTCTGCTCTCAGGGATGGATCCATCTCCCCTTTCCCAGCTGAGACTCTGCCTAAGGAAGGGGTCAGGCAGCTGATGGGAAAGCAGGAAAAAGAAGTGAGAGAAAATAAACAACCCTCAAGGAATCCACTCCATGCAGATGGATGGTTTGTGTTGCAGGGAGTGAAGAACCTCTTCATGTGGTGTCAGCACTCGGGAAATTTCTCCTCTATAAGTAAATTTCTGGGGGAGAAAAAAGAGAAATAGAAAGGTTTGGGGTTTTAGCACAGCAAAGCTCAGGATTAGGATTTACCCAGCTGAGATCTCCATCCCTGGGAGCACAGAGGGCTGAGGGAGATGCCTGCCTGTTACATGGGAGAGCAGATCATTCTCCAGGCGCTTAATTCCACAGGAAATGGTGCCTGCTGCCCTGTCCTCATCACAGAGTCATTAAATTGGGCATGTGAGGCAGTGCCAGTGCTGGACAGAGGATATAATCCTGTGTGGAGCCTCTCCTGCAGGTGAGGAACAATTGGTGTCCCTGGAAGTGCCCCAGCCCTGTCTCTGTCAGTGCACATGGAAAATGGGAATCAGCAGCCATTCTGTCCAAGCTGATCTGAAATTGAGCTGTTTCTTTTCTCAACCCCCTCAGGGCACAAGGGGATGCAACTCTGGGTCTGTCTAGCAAGAGAGCAAACACAGAAGTGTCTGCTGGGCTGGGTGATCTATAGAAATGACTGGGGCTGGGTGTTTTTAGCAGTAGTTCCTTTTTTCATGGTCTTTTCCGTACTCCAGCAGTGCTCATGTCAGTAGAAGCCACAGGCTGAGGGATCTCTGCTGGGTTTGCCCCTTGGGATGTCCTACAGGTCTGGTACAAATTCAGTGATGGAGACCCAGCTGTGTCTGCTCTGGCTGAGTTTATTGCCTGCCCAAAGCTCAGCACTTGTCCATCTTTGTGTGCCCATCTATTTATTCCACTGCTTTCAGATGGCTTCCAGTATCTGTGGAGTGTTTGCCCCCTGTGGCTCATCTCTGGAAAGAAACAAGTGAAATTATTTTGGGCTTTTTTTTTATGTGAAAGGCAGAGACAGCAAAACTCTGGTTCTGCTTTAGTGGCTGAAAAGTAAAATTGATGAGTGTTGGGACACAAGCTTGTGTTACTTGACCAAATCAACTGGGAATCCTGGCTGAAGTCAGCATAGTGACTTGCTGTATTAATTAACTTGATTCATTTATGTGAACGCAGTGACATCTCCCTATTCCAGAATCCTGGTCCCAGAACTGAGCATCCCTTGGATGTCCCTTTGGAATGTTTGCTGCTGTCTCCCACCATCAGTTTCCAGTAGTGAACCTGATGTTATTTCTTTGGGAGTTGTTTTATTCCCCAGTTCCCTGTTTCTAACAGTAAAATCAGAGCCAAAAATCATCTGTGCAGCTCAGAGTGATGATGTCCTTGGGTCAGTGGTTTGTCTGTCACATGCTCTGAAGAGTGATGTGATCCCCAGTACTCTGCCTCATCAGGACCTCCTGTTGCTTCTGTTTTGTTCCAGGATATGTTAATTTATATGGAAAATTATACATCCATTTTCATTGCTGGCATACTCATAGCAAGGCACTTTGTGCAGATATAGCTTTCAAGTCAAGTTGTTTCAAAACTTTCCTAAAAGTCTCGCTGTGGAAATTCTCTCCTTGAAAACACTCATGCCTTAAATTAGGGATTGATTTAAGCACAGTTCTTAAATCAACTTATTGTCCCTGCTACGAGGAGTATTCATGTAACAGTCATCTCAGGCCCTGCAGTCAGAGCCTCTGAGCTTTTCTTCATAAGTAAATAGAAAGAAAAAAAAAAAAAAAACAAACCAAAGAAAGCAACCCCTGAGCTGAATCAGAGCCCTGTCGCTCCCACGCAAAGTGGAACGATTAAAAAAAGGATGCTTTTGTTTTAAGTGTAGAACCAGTCATAATAGGCACAACAGGGAAGTGCTTAATAGGGTTTCAGCTTGCAAAACAGTAATTAGAGATGATATTCCTCTGATTGCTCAAGGCTGAGTTTGTGATAGGTCATCCCTCAATCGGGGCTGAATATATGTGATGTGGAGGCCCATACTTGCAACATTACAAGGCAGGCATGCTTTTCTTTAATCATTATTATTTCAGTTACAACCCGGATGAGTGATCCCAGCTGGTAGATAAGAATCAAACACACACAAATAGGGCTCATCTTTCTTACCATATGGAAACCTGAATTGCAGAAGTCGTCTCCATCTCAAGCCCTGCTCAGCCCCTGTCCAGCCAGGCAGTGTTTCTGCCCTGGTTTTGCTGCAGTTAATTGATGAGCAACCCTCTAACCCAAGCACAGCCTCTCCCTAGGTGTAGGGGCAGGGATAACTTCATTTATTTATAGCCCTTCATTTAGAAGGGTTTTGAGCGCTGTCTGGCTCTCCTTTCTTCAGAGCTTGAGGTACCGTCTTCTCCTGGCCAGCTCAGAACACATTTTCCATCTGCTCCTTCTTCCTCTTGCTAACAGCTTCATGTCCCAGCCACCAGGTATCCAAATGGTTTTCTTAAAGACCAAGTAGAAAAAATGGATCCTGCTTTTTTGAAATATTTCCTTTACAAGTTTTAGGGTGGATTTGCCTTCTTTTACCTGCACAGCCAGAGCAGAGACAGGACAAGCCCAAGGAATGCTCTCATCTTCCATATGTGAACATATTTTGCCCTGTGTATTAAAAAGTAGAGGGGGTAGAAAAATCTCTGATGAAGGGGAAGGGGCAACAATGTCTAATCACTGCAGAGCCATCTTGAGCTAATTGAGTTTGTCTAAAATTCATCCAGCCTTTAAGGTTTAATAGAAGATGATGGTCTTAATGCATCACATGCCTTGGAGTAAATGGATACTCTGCTTTAAAGGCCCTGTTGATGTTATGTGAAGGGGAACAACAGTTGTTATGATTCTGAAACTCAGATTGAACCCAATTAATCAATGCTGAGATGATTTGAATCATGTGGCATGCATGGTCACCTCTCTGATATTCTATCCTTATCCCTCCCTGGACTGAGACATGATTGATGTCAACTGTACACCGAACTTTCAGGGGGAAGGCTGAGCCAAGTCATTTGGACAGAGAAACAAATTAGATCAAAAGTGTGATCCAGGGGAAGGGAGATCAGTTTCAGAGCAGAAGCTTAAATTTCTTTTTATACCTTGGGTGCTCTGTCTGAGTGCACAAGCCCTGGGGATTACACTTGTGTGTGTGTGTGTGTGTGTGTGTTTTGTGGGGGTGTTTGGTGTGTGGTGTGTGTGCACGAGCAGCAGCTCAGGACACTCGGCAGGGGATGGCCACACATGCCTTGGTCAAAGCCCAGCGTGCAGAACTCATCCAAAGGCACGTTTGCATCTTCAGGCAGCCCTTCATGTAAAAATAATCTGCAGCCATCCTCAGATCTTAGGTTACAGCCAGCCGTGGTTACCTTGTGACTTTCCTTGGAGGAGAGGGAGCGGGAGGAGGCAGGAGGGGGCAGAGCTGGGGGAGCAGCCCGGGCCCTGCACGGTGCTTCACACCCTGTCCCCCTCTGGCTCGCTGCTTTTCCACCCTCCCAGCCTGCCAAGCCTTGGCCGGGGGTTCGCAGGGAGGGGGATTTTGGATCTCGCCTTTTATTTCCTTGGGCTTCCCCTCCTGGGTTACAGAAAGCAGTGGGAGGGTGGCGTGATATGGGTGTTTCTAAGGACTGGGGGTTGGGGTTTGTTTCTTTTTTTGTTGCTGTCTTTTTTTTCTTTCTTTTCCTTTTTCCCTCCTTTTTTCCTTTCCTTCTTTTTTTTTTTTCTCTTTTGTATTTTAAATTCCTTCTCTTTTTTTCTCTCCTTTTTTTATCCTTTATTTTTGCTTGTTTCCTTTTTTTGTTTCTTTCTCTTTTTGTTTGTTTGTTGGTTTGTTTGTTTGGGGCTTTTCCGTTCTTTTCCACAAAGGGCTTTTCCCTGCTGCTCTCCACTGTCCCCACAAACCTTGTGCCACCAGTTTGCGGGTGGAAGGACTGTCCTTGCCTCCTTGCCACACGTTTTTCCCCACAGGAGGTGTCCGGGGGACCGGAGATTCCGAGCAGCCGCTTTATCCCTTCGCTTCACACAGCGCATCCCGCTCCCCTGGCAGCTCCGGGGGGTTTGGAGAATCCTTGTCCAAAGGCACGGGTGGGGTGTGAGCGGGGAAATCGCGGTGCAGACCCCGCTCGGCAGCCCCGCTCCGTCCGCACGGAGGGTTCTCCCGGTCCCTCTCGGTCCTTCCCGGTCCCCTCCGCTCCCTCCTTATCCCTCCCGGTCCCTCCCTGTCCCTCCGCAGGGACCGGCGCTGCCGCGGCTCCCCAGGATGCTGCCCGGGATGCTCCTTCTCGTCCCCGAGCCCCGGGTCACATTTATTTCCTACAAGGACCTAAAGTCGCTGTCGCTTCACCCATTGGTGGCACCGGCTCGGACCCGGTGTCACCTCCCCGCGGGAAGGTGGAGACGCCGAACCCCGAGGTCCCCAGCGAGTTCCTATTAAAGGGGTTTGAAAGCTTTTGTGTCCACAAATTTTCGGTATCCGTCTCCAGCTGCTGGTGCTGGGAATTCTGGAGTTTGCTGACGCTAGGAACTAAGGATTTTTTTCTTTTCTTTTTTTTTTTAATAGGAGCTTTCCTTAATTGTGATATTAAGCGATTCAGCCTAATTCTGATTAAAGCGAGCGTTGTAACAGCTCAATACGACCACGTCTCATCTCTTTAATAGCTCTGAAAGCGTCTGCGGGGGGAAGATACCTTAAGGAAGTTAAATGATGTCAAGATTATTTTTCATTACTGCAGTTTTGTATAGTTAGAAAAGCAACAAACACTGTTAATCTGGTTCAGTGAGGGGGCAAAGCCTTTAACCACACATTTTTTTTTACTCATTAAGTTCATTTGTGCAAAAATTCTCGTGATATAATTGCGTGTTTATACTACCTTTGCTCGTTTTCCTCTTTTTTTTTTAACCCCCAATCGAAAAAAAATCACTGCTGCTGAAAATCGCTGATTATCCTGACACATTTTTTCCCCCCCAGTGGAAACGCTGATGATTTGAAGCACAAGGAATAGGAAATTCTGACGGGAGATCTATTGTTTTTCAGAAAGATCTGAACAATAAATGTCCTGGAAGGCTCCGCGCTTGTATATGTGTTAATTAGAGGCTGCATAAATAGGTGCACAGAGGAATAGAAGCGGCTTCCTTAAGTTTCCAGAGCTGGGCTATAGTTTATGTTACAAACAAAAGAAAATTCGGGTTTGGGTTGACGTTTTTTTAATGAGAGCGCATAAAACCTTCTCACTTTTCTCAGTACCGTCCATCCAGCCCTTCCTGTCTCTCGCCTCGGGGCGGGGGGGAAATAAATAAAGGAAAAGTGGGGATGTAAGCGCTGCCTTAAGAGTTTGGGTAGTTTAATTCATCCCCGCTTCCTTTCCAGCTGAAATCCTCGGAAACTCGCACACCGGCGGGGAGAAGGGATGGGGGCAAAACCGAGGCTTTTCCAGAACACCTGGCCCGGGGGGTTGGGGTGAAAACGCTGAATTTTGGGTGCCAGGGTGACACTTCTGTCTCTTCGCAGCGTTTCCACAGAGTTTGAGCAGCCGCGGTAGGGGCTGAGCTGGGTGCGGGGATTTTCCCCCGTGTCCCCAGCGCTGCCCTATGCCCCGAGCTTTCACCCTCTGCACCAGCATCACCTCTCCCACCAAAAAAATTAAAAAATAAAATAAAAACAAATTAAAAATTTTAAAAGCGATTTTGTCGCTTTTTACCTCTTGCTTCAAAAATAAACCCCAAACAACCTCCAAGACTTGGGGTGAGGGTGCTCCCCCCTCTCGGAAGCCGTCCTGGCTTCCTATTGATTTTATTCCTTGCCCAGAGCCTCCTGGAAAATGGCATTTGCCGGGATGTTTTTCCCTCGCAGCCTGCGTATCGTCACTCAGCGGCAGAGCTCTCTCCATCCTCCCTCCTTTTGTGTCCTTCCAGCCCTCTGCTTAATTGTATTCCCAATTGCATTTCCTTTGATGGATTTACTTCCTTTTATAATTTCCCTGTTATGGACCCTGGTTTTGCCTTCCCGACACTTAATGTGGAAAAAAATGTCCTTTATGTGTTCAAGTTGAGGAGGAACCGCTTGCTTTGGAAGTCTCTGCCGGGATGTAAGAAGGGTTCTCCCCTTTTTTATCAAGCCTTGATATCCCCCCCGTTTTCCAGCGGTTCTATCGAGTCTCCCCATTTCGCTGCTGTTTTTACAGCCTTAAACTCCTCGAGATCCCCGAAAAGACCGGGGAGCAAAGCGGGGGAAGCCTGGAGGAGAGGAGGAAGGGGTGTGGAGGGGAGAGCGGGGTCGGTGCGGGACAGGAGCAGAATTGGGGGGATCTGGCACTCTCGGGGTGCTGGCTGCGGCTCCATGCATGGATCCATTGCCATGCAGAGTAATGCAGATGGGGAGGCGGTGCTGATAACGCTGATGGACGTGGAAAAGGTTCGGGAGGCAAACCCAGGGACCCAAGGGCCAGGGCTGGGGGCATCTCCCTGCGGAGCCGTTCCCATGTCCGGCCATTCCCGGCGCTCCGGGAGCATCTCCCGGGCCCGTCCCGGGACATGCCGCTGTCCCCGCGGTGTTCGTGGGACAGTCCTGGCGGGTTCGGGGAGGGCAGGACAGCGGCCCCGATGTGCGGATGTGGGGTTCCACCCCCCCGGAAAGGAGCCGCGTTCCGAGGGACACCAAATCCCTGCTCTGCAGAGAGGGACGGAGCGGAGCGGGAGCAATCCCGGGAGAAGGAGCCGAGGGAGGTGGGAGCGGGGGGCGAGGAAGGCAGAGCCCCCCAAGGGGGACACGAGGCACGGGCAGCCCCGGGCGGGAGGGGCGCTCCTGTCCCCCCCTCGGAGGGGATGATTTCGTTTACTGAAATAAAGGTGGGGATGCTCCTCAATCCGGACACAGCGGTGCTGCTCTTCTGCCGATCCCCCAGAGCGGAGAGGTCCCCGCGGCCCCTTCGCGGTGCTTTAGGGGAGGGATGATGTGTTTGTCCCTCTGCAGAGCTGCTGCCTTTTCCCTGCTTGTGGGAAATGCTGCTTTCCCCCTCTCCCGAGTCCGGCGCCGTCCCGGTTTGAGACATTTGTTTTAAGTCCGAGATCTTTTTTCTTTGGCAACAGTCGTGGGTTAAGCGGAGATCGGGGGAGGAGGTGCCCGGCTGGCAGTGCCCGGGGCCGGAGCCCGTCGCCCTCCCCGCCCGCTCGGCTCCGGCAGCCACACCCGGCCCCTCCGAGGATGCTCGGGCAGAAGGGATGCGGGCGATGGGGAGGTGGATGCGGGTTGGGCTGGGACTCAAAACCGGTAGAAAACAACAAAAAAAAGAGTGGAGATGGGGAGTAAGGAAGGAGATGAGGGAGCTGCTTGGGCAGGGGGACGCAGAGCAGCCGACTGTCCCCATGGGTGGCTCGCCGTGGGGTGTGTGGGGGAACCTGTAGCTTTGGGAATAAAAGAGACAAATTATTCCCTTCTCTTTTCCCCTTCGTTCCTTCCACATCCCTGTGCTGAGCAGTAATGATGTGGGGATTGGGGCAGAGTGCAGCTTTCCACAGGGGCTGAGCCCTTTTTACCCCTCCGTGTCTGTGTGTGTGTGTCCCGTGCACGAGTTCATTCTGAAGGTGGATGCCTGATGCCTTAGACCTGGAAAAAATATGTCCCTACCCTCGCAGCACCCTTTTCCCACCCTCTCTCCCTCCCCTCCTGGGTGAGCAGCTCCAGCAATGTCCAACCCACCCTCGGTGAGCTCAAATGGGAGAAGAGGGGTCGGCCAAAGAGGGGGCAAAAGGTTGTTGAGGCAGCAAATAAATCCCAACACCCTGTTCCCCCCAGGTCCTTTCTGCGGCCCCACGTATCAACAACAACAATAACAGCCAGGCTGACACTGCAGCCGTTTGAGGAACAATCCTTTTAATCGGGGAATAATCCACAGGACACTTTAAAGAAAAGCTGGAGCATTAACCCTGTGCCCCAGTATAATTCTTCCAAGAAGCATCTGGTACTTACATCACAACACGGGATTAGCTTTCTCCTTGCAATACTGCAAGATCAAAGGGGTTTTCCTGTGCCCTGCAAGGACCTCGGTGAGGTGTCCCTGGCAGAGGGACACGGGTGGGACCCGAGGTGTTTCTGACAGTGCAAACTTAGATGAGCTCAGCTGAGCCTTCTGCCAGGGCACAAGGGATGATCAGGACTTGGCTGGGTGGGGAAGGGTTGGGGGATATTTTAGGGTTTGTCCCACCCTCTTCTGTGTTGCCAAGAGCTACTTCTGCATCATGGCTCCAAATGTCCCACCTCACCTGCAGCTCTCAGGGGAGGAGACCAGAGCAAGAGCTGCTCTTCAAGGAATAGGACAAGAGGACACAGCCTTAAGTTGTGCCAGGAGAAGTTTAGATTGGATAATAGGAAAAATTTCTTCACTGAAAGGCTGGTGAAGTGTTGGAGCTGCCTGGGGAAGGGGTGGAATTAGTGTCCCTGAGAGTGTTCAGAAAATATGTGAATGTGACACTTGGGGTGCCAGTGGTGAACCTGGCAGTGCTGTTAGTGGTTGGACTTGATGATCTTAGAGGGCTTTTCCAACCTTAACAATTCCAACAGGGGATTCTGTGATTCCCCTGTCCCTGCTCCTTTACTCATCGTGCTCCAGCTCCAGTTTAGGCCTCACTGGTGTTCCTGGGCTGGGTCATAAAAAGATTTACAAGACACTGTTAAACCAGCAATAAAAACAATTAACTTTAATGGCACCTTGGTTGGGGTTTTCTCTCTTCTCTTTTCTCCTCCAGAGTGTGCATCAGGCCAGGAGCAGTGCAGGACATGGTGGGGAGAGACCCCAGGGAGGGAGGGGGCAGCCAGCTCCCAGCACCCCACCTTGGGGGTCTGGAAGGTGGGGTCAGCTTGTACAACCTGGGTTTTGGGATGTTTGGGGTGTGACTCCATCCCCACAGCCCCAGAGGAGCTGCTGAGCTCTCCCTGTGCCAGTGGTGGCACCTTCCACACTCCCTGGGGATCCCCACAGGAGCAGGGATGGAGGAGCAGAAACTGCTCCCATGCCTGGGGCTCTGCCCTGCCCAGCCTGGCCAAGCCCCATCACAAACCCCACAGTCTTGGGCTCAGTCAAGGTATTTTTCTTCCTTTAAAGTACAGGAATTAATTTCTAAGAAACTGGAAATGCCAACTGTAGCTATAAATCAGAAATTGCCAGAGGATGAACATTATCCAAAGTGAAGCAATTTAGTAAAATCATCTCTTTCCTTCCATCTTCCTCCCCCTTCTGCTCCCCAATGAAAATTAAATTATTAGCTCAGCAGTATAAATGATAGTGCAGCACCAGTTGGAGATGCTGTTTGGGGTGAGTTCATTAGATAAATGGCATGGAGAAAGACTTGCAAAAATACAAATAAAAATTGATGCTTACTTCTGCTGATCACCAAGGGGGAGTTGTCTGTTAATTTTGTGATAGCAAACATATTTCTTGTAAGGACAGAAGAGAGGACCTTCTCTTCTTGGAGCACTTCTGTATTGGTATTTGAACATCTGGACAGATTGTACAAAACATTTGCCTAAAATAGCATTGCTTCGTTGATCTTAGAAGTTATTAAAAATAAAAGAGCTGGCAACAGAAAGGAATCATAAAGTACATTTGGATTTCATATGAAATTTCCACCCTGAGATAAAACTGTAGTGTTTTACAGAAGATGAGAGATCCCAACCAAGTTTGGCTATGTAAAAAAATCATCGACCCAAATATTTCAAATGTTCCCAAGTTATTATTAGTATTTTTTCCAAAAGCTTTGCTGATGGAGAGGGAGCCTGTGAAGGTAAATCCCCCGAGCAGAAGCCTGGCTGAAGCAGCACTGCTGCCGTTGATATTCCCAAGCCAGAGCTCTGGATTTATGTCTGAGACCCCAGGAACTGGTGTTGGGAGGTTCAGCCCTGAATCCACCTGTGGGACACGGGTCTGGAGTGAGGATGGGTTAACCCAGATGGAAATTTTCCTTCACAGGGCACCCACATCCCCCTGGGATGAATGGGGACGTTTGTCCTCCCTCCATCCTCCTGCATTTTAAAGCGCAGCCAGCTGATTTCTCACGCTCTCAAACACAGATACCTTATTAGCACACAGATGCCACCATGCAATTTGCTCTAGGTTTGTGCCTCGAGCTTTGCCTCTGTGCAAAACGTCCAGAGAGAGAAAGAGAGAGAGAGAGAGAGAGAGAAGTGTAATTATCTGGTTACAGCTCTGCTGACACAGGGCAGGGCCACGCCGACAAGCCATAGCCTGTCCGTGCTCCTCACTAACTGTCCGTGGGGCTGCTCCTACCCTATCCCAACTGGGAAGTCACTCAGAGCAGCACCTCCTCCTTCCCTTTTCACCCCAACATCATTTTTTTTCTGGCCTTTTCCTTCTTAAAAATATTTGCTGTGCTTCAAAAAGTGCTTTGAAACAAAAAGTGCTTTGAAAGCATCACGGCTTGCAGCGCTCGAAAGAGGGAGATAAAAAATCACTGGGGCTGGGTTTTACTGCAGAGCCACACACACTCTGTCTTTGGGGTTCCAGCATTGTAGAAACTTTGCTGTGGAATGGGTTTATTAATTGCTGGTTTATTCATTTACTTCCCCTCTGTGCTTGGTGTAGAAGAGGGTGGCTGCTGCAGTCTCAGTGTCACACCTGGGAACAGCAGCACGGACAGGCAGTTGCATGTCATTAAATCCCATCATGAGTGCTCCCCAGCCCAGTCCCTGCTCCGGGCATGCCCTCAGCCCAGCCATTCCTCCCTCTGCCAGCCCTTCAACAGCTTTTCCCCCCACTGGGTGTGGATCCCTGAGTTCGTGGTTGAACCCCAGTGACAAGCTGTTTGTTTTCCAGCCACCTTTGCAAACCTCTCAGGAACCAGCCTTAGACTGTGAGGCTGGAAAACGCTGTGCCAGCCCTTAGCCAGCACAAAGCCTGTCCCAGCTCTCCGGAGGGAGCAGCAGGCAGTTAATGCTCCTCAGCTAACGAGCAGTAACTCGTTAAGTTTCAGTGACTTAGTCCTTTATGTTGGCCTGTCTATAAGGGAGAGACCACACAGAAGCAGAAAGAGCAGCCTGCTCTGTGGCCCCGTTGGCCAGAGTCAAGGGGGAGGTGATAATTGTTTGTTTGGACTCTCCTGTTTTAGGGGAGTTGCCGATTGTTTGTTTTTAAGCCCATCAGGAGTTGAACCGTGTTTGCCTTGTGGCTCTTAAGCCGGACTAGGGAGGAGCAGAGGCAGCACTGGCACAGGCTGGGGCACCCCTGGGGCAGGGGTAGGGGCAAGGAGCACAGAGGATGCTCGGGGTGAGGGGATGTGACTGCTCTGGGAGTCATTTGGGAATCTCAGCTCATGATAATTGAGGCTTGGAGGTGTCACACGCGGGCTCCAGCAAGTTTGGGAAGACAGGCACCCCTGACAGCTCTCTCTGCGGTGGGAGGGAGATTAGGGGATGGTTTTATGGCATTTAAGTGCCCTCCTCCCCCAGCTTCATGACAAATAGCCAAAGGGGGAAAAAAGGATTTTGTTTCCTCACCCTGCCTCGCTGGAGCTCCGAGTGAAAGGGAGACAAAGCCCAGGCTTATCTCCTAAGTGCTTTCCACTGCCTTGCTTAGCTCTTGGTCTCCTCTGATTCCAGTTGTAGGCCCCCTAATTCTCCTCTGGTGTTGTAGATGGGGCTGGAGACAAGGCTGGGACCCCACAGCTTGACCCGTGTCCCCTGCTCCTGCTCCCATTTTGGATGACAGATCAGGAGAGAGCAGAGCATTGGAGCTGGGGCTTCCTGGATCAGCCAGACCCAGGCTCCTCACTAGCAGGACGCTAAAGGTTCACTGTCACCAGTGTTCCTGCTGGTAACTTGAGCCCAACCTTTCTTATCACATCCCATGGGAAGGCAATAGCAGCGTCACACATAACTCCTTGGGGCAGGAGAACAGCAACATGGAATTGCTACTTTAAAAAGCCAGCTGCAGATAAGCTTTTCTGCCTTTCCTTTGCTGGTTATACAAGCACTACTTAGGGAAAAAAAATACAAAAACAAAACTGGAGACAGACTTGAAACAACTGCTGTGTGCTGGAAGAGCGTGCGTGTGAGATATGGAGTAGATTAGAGCTTGACATGGCACGTAAAAACACTCTTTCCTTTTAACACCTTTATTGCAAGTTTTAAAGGGCAATCAAAATCCTGTTCTTAGCTGTTTGCCTCTGCTATAAAAGGACACTCATACGTGTGAAATCTTATGACCTACAAATAGAGAAAATGGGGTATTTTTTGCGTCAGTGACCTCTAGAGTGAGGCTACGTAAATAAAACATAAAGGAAGGGTTGGGGATGAGTTGTGTAGCAGGAGGATGGTGGGGACAGTGCTGGTTTCCACCAAAGAGAAGGAAAAAATTGTTATGAGCACTTTCTTAAAGAGAATGAAACCAGTCCTGAGGAAACATGGTTTTTCTGAAGTCAGCGGAATGATGCCAGTGTGTGTTGGGCCTTGGAGAAATGCTCAATCCTGCTTGGAGGAGGGCACCTGTGTGTGCTCCTGGATCCTTCCCAAATCTTCATCCCAAGGTTTTCTTTACTGCTTTTCTCTAGGAGGCCCAGACAGATGGATTTGTGTATGATGGGCTTAGAAAGGAGTAAAAGAATGGATGGATATTTCCAAAAAAATGCCCCCAACAGCTGAAGCTCCAGGCAGGAGGGAAGGGCAGTGAGATTTCCTTCCCTGCAAACTCTGCTCTCTTTGGTTTTATTTTTATTTCTGCTGCTTTGTGTTTTGTTATTGAATCTTTTCTTGGCTTTTTTCCTTTCCCGAAGTCAAACTCAATGAAAGTCTGAGAATGAAGTCAAACCAGTGAATTTTGTGGCCTTGCCTCCACAAGGTCATGAGATTTTGCAAGAGACCAGGGGCTGGAATGCCTTGAGCTCTGATTGCTGAGTTGCACAGCGGCTCAGGAAGGTGGTTTCCAGCAATAAGGGCTCACCCAGGTACCTGGCCCTGCTCTGTGGTGGTTGGGAAAAGGTGCAGGAGCAGTGGAAGCACTGGTTCAGCCGGATGGAGCCTGACTCCATCCCTCTGTCTGGAAATGAAGCAAATGCCTCTGCCCCCACTATCAGCTCTGTGCATCATATGATTCATGCTCGAGGAGTCCCAGAATTACAGCTGTAAGGCACGTTGTGTTTAGGCTCACTGAAATCATTCTGTCATAAAAGGGCTGCCATTGTGGGCGCACTGGGGAGGGAAAAAAAAGGAGAAGGAGTCACAAAGGCAAGGCAGGCACCCAGCCATCTTGTGCAATCAATATTCCTGCAGCCGTTCCTTACGGAAAGACCTCGGTTCTTTTGAAATGCCAAGCACCTTCTCCCTCTCCATCAGGCAGCTGCCTTGCTCTTCCCCCCTGGGGAGGGCATGGACCCACTGTGGGCATCCTTCCATGCCCATGCAGCAGCTGCATCCAGCCTTTCTCTGCTCTCAGCTTGCCTCAAATGTATCAATTTTCATTTGTTTCCCAATTATCCTGGCATGACTTGATTAAAGGCTGGTTGAAATGTACAGTGCAATCTGGTTCATCTCCACACTGTCTTTTTTTTTATTTATTTTTTTTCCTGTGGATAACAAGGGGCTGAGCTTGGTGGGAAGGGTCTTTTCCAAGCCTGGCTCACAGCAGAGCTGCTGCTGTAGTGGGGGACAATGAGCACATGGAAAACATCCCAGGTAGTTGTTGTTCTCCTCTTTGGGAAGTGGGAAAAGGCATTTCCCATCATCTTTCTTACACCTGTTTGGGGAAGAGGTGCTATAGCAATCCTTGTGCTTGGGGATCACAGGAGAATCCTTCAGTGCCAAGGAAATCTCCTCCTCACTCCTTGCGTGGCACCTTTCACCTCCTTGCCCAGGCTGTGGGCTGGGGGCTCCCTGGGTTGGTTCTGAATGTCAGGACCCCTTCTCTCACCCCTTTCCAACTCAGGGCACTGACTTAGGACAGTCCAGCTTAGACTGATACCCAGCTGCTGCTCAGCTGCATTTCCAGGTATCCCACCCTGCATGATCCCCCTGGTCCTTGCAATCCTCACCTAAGCCCAACTTAACTACAAGTTCTTCCCTGCCAGCAAAGCACAAAGCTGCCTTTCTGCCATGGGTGTTTCTCAGCCCGTGGGTCACAAGCTCAGGGAAGGCAGGAGGTGAAGGGAGGGAGAAGTGAGGGGGAGGGAATTGCTGAAAAGTTTATTGCAATCGAAGGCCAGAAAAATCCTGCTCCTCCGCTTTGCTGCTGCCAGGGATTCTGTGTCAGAGCACTCTGAAACCTCTGCCCGTGCAGGGAGTGTGGGGATGGGGAGGTGTTGCTGAAATGTTTCTGGGTTTACTTTCAGGGAGAAGGAATGGGAATAACAATGTGGCTTTGGTGTTGTTTTGTGCTGGGGTTTTTTCCCTGAAATAATCACAAAAAGAGCAATGATTTGTTCTAGATCAGACTCTTTGCAGCACACGAGCACAGGATCAACATTGTTGCCATGCTTCTGTTTGTTTTTCTACCAGCTCTAATTGCTATTAGTCATAAAGTCATACTACAGTTAACCACTTTCCAAATTCATCCTGGGGACACCTCTCCTAAATTATTTCCATGCTGGTCATTTGCCATTTATTTCCTTCCCCTGTTTTCTGTCTCAACAAGTTTTTAATCTATGACAGCACTTTATCTCCCAACCCCATGATTATAAAATTTCCTTCAGAGACTCTACTGAAGGGCTTTATCAAAAGCCCTTTGAACCTCTCCATAAATTAGAATCTCTGTTCTACTTTTCCTACCATTTTGTTAACTCTTTCGGGGGTTCAGAGGGATAAGAAAGGTTTAATTCACCTTTAGCAGGACTGGATTCACATTTCTTTTCCTTTACTCAAGGTGATTAATTTACATCCCTATTTTGGCATTATTCTCTCTGTCTATCACCCCTCTCTCTCTTTGGCCAACACATCCAGACCCCTGGCTTGGGAGCACAGGTTGTGCTCTCCTAACTGGGGAATGGCTTTCAGTGAGCTCCCATCTCCCCTCTGCTCTTCCTGGCCCTGGTGATGGATAAGGTGGAGCAGACCCTGCTGCTGTTCAGTGAGCAGAGCCCTGGCTGCTGGGAGCTGTGCTGATTTACCCCAGCCCACAAGTGACACCATCATGTTTTTGCTGGTGACAGGCACTTTATTCTCAGATAATCTTCTCTTGATATTTCTCCATTTGCTGCTCCTTGGCTGTGGCCTGGCTTCTCATTTTGATAGGAGGTGGCTCTTGCTCCCTGCTGTTATGAGCACATCAAAGGGATAGGTAGGAACAACCTTGTCTGAAGGACAGTGTTGGACTGGCACTCTGGAGCCCTGGATTATTCCTCCCTGCCTCTATTCTTGACCAGATAAGTAACCCAGGGTGAGTCAGTTCAATTCTCCTCAACCCTCCCATTTTCCCTCCCACACTCTTTCTGTCTCTGCAGCTTAGATTTTAATATATCTAGTGCAGGAAATTGTCTCTCACTGTTTGCACAGTGCCTGTTGCAATGAGATCCTGGAGGAAAAATCATAAGTCAACTTGGAAATCTTTTCCTTGAATATCTGAATCTCCTTTCCCCCTTGATGGATTCTTTCCTGTAACTTATTCTCTGGCTGCATGTGGGTAATACACAATTACTCCTTTTTCTTCAGAGAGTTGTCGGGAAAAGGAGATTGAAGTGGCATTGCCCTTGCCATCCATCCCCTCCCCCAGTACCTTTTGAATGGCGGTTTCAGTCAAAGCTGAAAAAAGGGTGAAAGTTTCCTAAAACTTCTGTGGGAATGGGTGGAGTGGGATAGAGGAGGAGACCATTACTGATCCCCACTAAAGCAGTGGGTATTGAAGCAAGCTCTCATTTCTGGGCAGAGGATCCACACTGGGAGCAGCTGCTTGGTGCCCACAGCAGGTACAAACCAATCCCTGGTGCCCCTGAGGAGCTGCAGACACCACTCACCAGAGTCAAACCTTGTGCACAGCCCCACAAGGGGACAGAGGAGGGAAGAATTCCAGCCTGAGCCTCCATGGGATTTCATTGAAATGGGAGATGAGCTGTGAGTGCTGGGAGCCAGGCCATGCTCTGGGGCTCTGCTGGCCCTACGTGCTGCGTGTGACTGAGGTGTCTCCTGGCAAGCAGCAGCTCTGAGCCTCCTGTGGGGCTGCTGTGGGGAAATTCCTCCCTTCCTCCCACCTTCTGCCTGCACACTGAGCTCTTGGGCTCCAGGAGAGGGGGAAGCTATTACCTGCTTTCCTATTTTCCCCTCTAGATATCTCTTCAATGGAAGTGCAGAGAGATTTGGGGCTCATTAATAACATACCCTGTTATCAGCTGAGTGTCACAAACCACCAGTTTTGGATGCCCTGATTTTTTCTGAGTGGGTGGTTTGGAAGAAGGATGGAATTGGCTTTCTGGAGCGCTGCAGAATCCTTCCACCAAATATTTGGTTGCTCAGCAGCCCTG
This sequence comes from Zonotrichia leucophrys gambelii, assembly GCF_028769735.1. Taxonomy (NCBI): domain Eukaryota; kingdom Metazoa; phylum Chordata; class Aves; order Passeriformes; family Passerellidae; genus Zonotrichia; species Zonotrichia leucophrys. The sequence continues at coordinate 9,274,112 of NC_088185.1, forward strand.
AATACTGAAGCCTTTAGGGCATTCTGGAGTTGGGAGTGTGGAAAACGAGGAATCCTCAATGAACAGACTCGTGAAAATTACAGGTTTCCCTCTGCCGTGCCTCAGTTTACTCATAAGTAAATTGGGCAAAGCAATCCTTGGGCTTTTGCCCCAGGGGGCCCCAAGTCAAAATTCTTTAAAGTCCTTGAAGGCACCTGAATGAAAGACTCTGGACCTGGTAATTACAGTGTGTTGTGCTTGCATGAGGCTATGAGATAGGGAAGCCTTTGCCAGGCAAGGTTTGGAGAAGGAAATCAGCCTGGCTCTGCCAAAGCCTCCAAGGGGAAAATGCAAGATTTACTGTTGCCAGCATCAAAATCAGCTGTTGTCGTTCAAGGCCATTGCAAATGGATTTGTGGCAAGACTGCATTTGCACAAAGCAGGAGGGAAGAGCAGCCTTTGCCAGGGTGAGGCTGCTGCTGCTGCTGCTGGGATTTGCATAGGAGCAGGTTAGGAGGCAGCACTGCCTGGCCAAAGTCAGCTCAGCCCCATCAGCCCAGCCAAGCTCTGTTCATTTCCCTAAGCTCAATTTTTGGCTTCTTTCCTTGAAAAACATATTCTCAAGGAGAGAGAGAGAGAGAGAGAGAGAGAGAGAGAAAGGAGGTCAGCTGTGTCAGAGGATGTTTTGCCTGTCTCCCTTAGGACTCAGTTATGGATTTAACACGAGATTTCCTTGAAGCCCTGGGAAAAAAAGCAGGCTTCAAATTGTAGGTCAAAGCTGTGACTCACCCCTTGGTTTCTGTTTTGCTTTGGGAAGGAGGAGAAGCTGTTTGGGCCAGTTCTGCCCTGTGCAGGGGGATCTCCAAGCTGTGCTGACTCCTGTGGTGGTTGGATTTGGGAAGGTGGTTGGATTTGGGAAGGTGATGGGAGCAGGGCTCTCCTTGCTGCACTGCTGTGCCCCATCCCTCTTGAAGAGGGAGATGTGGCCTTCAGAGGTTCGTTTTCCTCCCCTGCGCTCTGCCTGGCACTGGGCTGGAGAGGACAACTCAGGGAGTCTGATATTGTGACTGATGTTCCAGTTCAAAGGTATAAACACGCCTCGGGTCTTCCTTTGCTTGGCTACAGGAAAAGCTACAAGACCCCTCACGGCTCATTCTGCTGACACCTCTTTCAGAGGTGCCATTCAGGAGCTCTGTGCATCAAGGAAGTTGTCAGCACAAGATGATAAATGATGAGGTGCCGGCGCTGCTGCTAAGGGCCCATTAAAAGCGAGACACCTTTGAATTCACAGGGTAATAACAGGCACGGGCTATGGGTTATTGGTCTCTTTTTCAGCAGAGAAATGATAAATGTTCCTGTGGAAAGAAGTGCCACACCCCCTCAAACAAGCCACCCTTCCCTCTGCCATCAAAATTCCTGGGTCAGAGGAAAGGATTTGATTTCACTGCTAACACTCAGCCAGCACAAATATGTGCTAGGTGTGAAAGCCACCTGTTCTCAGCACAAACCTGGCAGGGAGATGTGCAAAGAGCAAAGGGTGTGAGACAATTTGGCTGTCACTCATCTTCTCACGAACTTTGGAGTGATGTGTGAGTGTCTAGAGGAAAACTCTCACTTGTGGTGAAAAATGCAAACAACTTCTTTTACCATTTCCTTTCTTAAATAAAAAATAAAATCCAAAGTTGCCTCACTGCACAAAAAAAAAAAGGAACTAGAAAATCTTGGGTCAGTGTGTTTTTACCCATTTACTTGGAAGGGGCTGAGCATGGCCTTTGGAAATCCCACTGCTGATGACTTGGCTCAATGCTAATCTCCAGGTCTTTTGATCTTTGTACATTTAGGGCTTGACCTGAAGTCTGGAGAAATTAATGGGAGCCTTTCTCTCTCTCACTGGGTATTTGCTCAGGGACTGATGAATTGATTTTTACATTTGTTGACTGTGCCTATATCATGGACTCAGAGTACACCATGAAAGTTTAATGAAATATTAAAATGGGATATTTGTTGACAAGAGTGACCCTGTGTGTCATGCAAGAAAAACTGCACATTTGGAAGTGTCTTCTGAACGTCCTCAACTCCCTCCAAATCTGATGTTTCCCAGCCATGTGCTCCATCTTCAGGACTTCTTCGGCTGGATGAACCATCTGATCATGACAGGTCTTGAGTAGGCTTAGGAAATGTCTGGGGTTTCTGAGCACACCCTTTTCCATGCCTGTAAATTATGCCTGGGCTTAACACATGCAGTCTTCCCAGACGTGGTCATTGAATATATGCAGATCAGCTGTGTCTGGGTGAGAAGCAGCAAACCCAGCGCTCCTGGGGTGCCCTGGATGTTTGTGTGTACCCTGGGAAGTGGGAAGGAACTCCAGCATGTTTGGGGCCTGGCAGGGCAGCACACATTCCCATCTGGGAAGCCCTTGCTGGACAAGGAGTGGATCTCCACCAGGAGGGTGCCACAGGCAGGCTTTGGTGAAGGGAGGTGAGAAGTGGTGCTGCCAGGGCCTCTCACCGAGCAAAGGCAGCTGTCAGCACTGCCCACACTGCCTCCCCTGGGACAAACTCCAGTGATCCCAGCACACAGGAGGGGAATGTGGGTTCTTCCTAAAAGGCAGGGCCCAGAGCATTTAAAGGAATGGGGAGGAGACCTTGACTTTGTGTGGTTGATGGCAGATCCCCAAATGTAGGTAATGCATCCTGGGTGTGAAATTGAGGATGGCAGTGGCTGGGGAAGTACCTCCATGGGGAGATTAACTCTTCATGGTCATGCACCTGGATCGATGCCTCCCTTGGAATATCACCCATCAGCTCCAGAGTGGCTGGAAAAAGGGCATTCAAAATAGTCTTGTACTCCATCCTCTTCCTGTGCCAGTCCTAAAGAGCACCTTTGGATCTTCCCTGGAAGGCATTTACTCCACAGAGGAGTCATATGCAAATCCATCTGCATATTCACATTGCACAGGACAAAACACAAACCTTTCTTCTTGAGTTTCCACAGGGTATTCCTGGCCTCCTCAGTTCCTGCAAAGTCTTCCTTGGCAGGATCATCCCAGAAAGCCTCAGCCTGTGGAAGGGAGAGCAGGGAGAGCCATCCCAGCTCCTTCCAGGCTGTAAATGGTTGAGCTCCTCTCTCTATCCCCGTTACCCCTTTGTGATGTGCCGGCCATCCTCACAGGGATGAGTGTTACCACAAACGATGTTATCTCATGATTACTGTGCAGCAATGGTGTGCATCACAGGTGAAATGGTGAGTTAGTAATCCTAATTATCTTAAGGAAGGCACAGTGAAGTTGCACAGCCTATTTTTCTGGCCAGAGACTAAAAACTCTGCTATTAAGAGGAGACAAGCTGTGAAATCTCTCTCCAGGCATCTGAAGAAACCTCAAGAGATGTTTAGAAGTGCCGAACCCTTAGATGTTCCCAAAGATTTTAGAGGAATCTCGAGTGCTTGCCTCTGGCTATAGCCCCATTCCAGGGCTTAGGGCTGTCCCATGAGCAGAGGTACCTGTTTGCAAATCCCCGCACTTGCCTCATTTGGGGCAGGTTCTCTACACTTTCCTAGCCTGGGGCACTCAAGAGTCCTCCCGTGAGGCATTCCCAGTCTTTTCTGTTGAAACTGGCTCGGTGTAATTGGGAAATCATTGCTGCAATGAGCTTACTAGGGACATGACAAACCTCTGGCTTTTATTTTCCTGTTAGAACTGATGGCTTTGGCTCCCTTGCTGTAGCAGGAGGAGGAATCCAGCTGGAGATCTCCAGCAGAACGTGGCACTTAACAAAGTGAAAATGCTGAGAGCAGCTTAGGACTTGTTGTGTCTCCTCTGCCTGATGTCCCACACCTGTGCACCCCGTGCCTGAGCATTTTGCTGCCCGGGAGCTGTCCTGGGAGCACGGTGGGCATGTGGGATCCATCAGGAGACCTCTGTTATGTGCTGCCATGTCATGGGGCTTTTGCATTTGGCCCTTTGAATGCAACTTCAGGCAGCCACGCTGGAGCAGAGCCTCCCAAGGTCCTTCTCAGGGCTGTTTGATGATGCTGAGTGATGAGATGTTGGGCTGTGCTGCTTGCTCACAAGATGCTTTTGGCTAAGGGCTGCTTGAACATATTCCAGTCCTCTCCAGAGGTCCTCAGCACCACCCCCATGCCCTCAGCCAGAGTGGCTGCAGCCTCCCAGGCGTGCTGAACACGGGGCTGAGTGGTCCTGGCTCCAGCAGCCTCCCCACTCGAGAGCTGCCTCTGAGGAGGCTTTCAGCAGGCACTAGGAGGTGGCAACAGCCCCTTGGGCTGGGGGCTGGAGAGGGCAGCCTTTGTCCTCTGCAGGGATGAAGATGGCAGCTGGGTCCAGCCAGATTCCAGAGGCATCTGGACAGGCTCTGTCATCGAGGTGGGATGTTTGGGGGCAGACAGGGCATAAGGGGGGTTATCTCCTCTCTGCCTTCTTGTCTGGCAGGGGACAGCTGAGAGCTGGAGGAGGTTAGAACAGGAGGCTGGAGTGTGCTAAAGGCAGACCTTGAGCACCCTGTGTGCCCGAGGAGGTGCTGAGAAGGGGCTCCCGGGGTCAGCTGGGATGTTCCTGGGGCACGGGGTGGCTGGGGGAGCCTGTCGGGCGGGTCCAGCCCTCCGTGCCTCGTGTGTGCCGCAAGAATCCAAGGGAAAGGCAGAAGGAAGCAGGAGGGGCAGCGGTGGGGGAGGACAGAGTGAAAATCATCAAAAACGCCGAGTGAACCTGCTGACTGCCCCAGACTCCGCGGCACCACTGGTCATTTCTGTAGGCTATAGGGGTTGTCAGAGTAGGCTGTAAGGACAGGTGTAAATCTGTCCTGTCATTCCACCCTTCCAACATCTTCTCACCTGAAGGGCTCCCATTTGTTGCGGAGAGCAAGCAAATAAAGCCAGCCATTGCTTTGACTCGCAGAGGGCATGAAAAGACACCCCGTGCCGCCGGTTAACCTCCGTCCCCTGCCTTTCCCCTCCCGCGTGGAGCTTTTACAGCCAGCCTGAAAGTAAATCCCCCCCTCCAGCTGTTTGTTAAAGCAAAGCAAATAAAGGCTATTACAGCTCAGACCAAAATCCACTTGTTTGCAGTCTGATTTTGAACTGTCATTCCAGCAGAGAGGGCAGGGGGAGGGCTGCAGGCTGGCCCCAGCCCAGGGCAAGAGGGGCCATTTGTCTGCCAGGAGGAGAGGGGGTTTCGGCAGCTTCCAGGGCGCTCTGGGGCAGGCAGGGGGATGCTCCGGGGCTCTCTGAAGCGGGGGAACATCTGCGGAACGACCCCGAAGTGTGTGTCGGGTGGAGACGTGACCTCTGGCTGCGGCTGCGCTGCTCAGCCAGGCGAGGCGGCTCCTTCTCCCGGCTCCTTCCTCTCCTCTTCCTCTCGCAAATTGTGCCGCTGATTTTTGTCCTCGGAGCCGCAGTGAGGATTCCTCTCCCTCCTCAAGGAGCCTTCCGCAGCATCGGTCTCCCCATGGTTTTCATTAAGGAGTGGATGGTGTGTTTCCCATCAAGAACAACTTTAATCTTGACCGAGTTCTGAAAGCTAAAGGTTTGCAGTTTCCTTCGGCCACCTTTGATTATTACTTCTTCTTGTTTTCCAACTCAATATTATAGATTCTCCCTCCTGGCTGAAGTCCTTAATGGCCCGGTCCATCCCCACTCCCCCAAGTACCCATTCTGTGGATGTAGCAAACTCTAATTAATTATAACTTATCTCATGACTTGTCAGCATCACATGCTTGATCCTGTTTAGAAACCATATTCCCAGGGGACAGAAAGACTCGGGAGTAGGTTGATGCTACTCAACAGTGATTTAATGGACGCATTAATGCCGAGACAGATAACTGTGTAGCCATGTTAAGTAATACATCAAGAATCTTTCCAGAGAGGCAACTTTACAGGTCACTGCAGAACTGCTAACTGATATTAACCCGCTTTGCATTGTGCTGTGCATACGGGCGCTGGGAGTTCACACACTTTCTTTTGTCTGTGGCTTTTTTCGAGCAGCCTCTTCCCATTCCCCCCTGGAAGCGATGGAGATATTAGACGCCTAATGACAATGTTTCACACGCGGGGGTGGGGTGAGGAGGACAACACGCTCGTTAGCCGGGTTGATTTTAAGCACACCCAATTACTGGCCCGGAGGAGGCCGGGGCAGAGCGGGGATGCTCCGGGCTCTGCCCGGCTCTCCCCGGCCCCGCTGGCGCCTCCCGGGCACGGAGCGGGATGCGCTCCTTCTCCAAACCTTCCTCTCCCTAAAACCCAGCGGGTTTTGCCTTCCTCCTCCCCGGGAGAGGTTCCTGCACCGGAAGGGATGCTGCGACCTCCCTTCTGCCAGTCTCCCTGCCGGGATGGGGACACGCCGGGGACGTGCAGCGGTGGCCCCGGAGGTGGCCGGGAGCGCGGTAGCAGCGCCGGGGCTGCTGCCCATTCTGGGCGGGCAGTTCGCATCCCCGGGGCCCGTTCTTTGCTCAGCCCCGGAGGAGGGGTTAGGGTTAGGATTAGGGTACTCCGCAGGGCAGGGATCGCCCTAACTGCAAATAGCGGAGTGCAGCGGATTTTACCGGCAAGGTCCGTCTGTCGGTCCCTCGGGCTCTCCCAGCCCCACGCGGGATGCTGGGGGATCTGAACCCGGGCTCCTGCCACAAGCCTCATCCTCCCGGGCCTCGTCCCGCTCGGGTACGCGGAGCGACCCCCGAGGGATCTCTCCAGAGCCCCGGCACCCCCTGACAGGGGTCCCGTCCCCACTGCGAGCCCGCACGGCGGCTCAGGGGGGACACCCGCACCCAGCTGGGAGCTCCCGTGGGCTGAGGGCTCCCCCTCTCTGCTCCCCTCGCTCCATCCCGGCACAACCGGGCCACCTCGGCGTGGGCTCCCCCCGGCCCGGGACCAACATTCGCCTTCAGTGCTGAGGGTTTTCCTCCCGTGAGGACTCCTCTGCTGGGACTGGAGGGAAGGTGCTGCGCATCCCTCGCTCGTTCCCAGCTCTTTCCTCGTCTCCCTCTTCCTGCCATCCGGACTCTTCAGGGCAGGCAGAGGGAGGAGTGTGCCAGGGAATTCACTGAGAGCGAGGGGAACCTCCCCTGCTCGGCCGGGGACAGCCGGCAGGGCTGCGCTGACCCAGCGGGGGCCAAGCCGTGACTGCCCCGAGGAGAGCAGGCCGGGACGGGGAGTAAGCGGAGCCGCAATGTCGGCGGGGCGGCCGGGAAATGGGGTGGGCAGCGGGGACCGCCCCGTCCAGCACCGCGGGGAAAACTTCCCCGGCCACCCCTGGGCGGCTCTGCGGGGGAAGGCAGCAGCTCCAAGGGCTGAGGCAGCGCGGAGCCCCGGCCCTTGGAGCCCCACGTGCCCGGCCGGGCTCTCACCGCGGGCAGCGGCGGCTCCGCCACCCTCCCAGCTCCTGGCACGGTTTCACCCACTCGGAAAAGGGGGGAGATTTTACTTTTTTTTCTCTCGGGCCGTTTGCAGGGCGGAAGGACGGGAAGGTGGTGCGGTTTGCCCAGGTTGCGAGGGGAGGATTGTGTGCCACTGTTGATTAAACGCTCTCCCCGAAAGATGGTATCCGACATGAGATAATGAGGCTCTGTGACCGGCCCCAGGTTCCCTTTAAGTTTTCCCATGGACTCGAGCTGTCGCCAGTTCACAAAACGACAGTGTAAGACAGCACCACGCTACTCAGATCCAATTTACGGCACACAAAAGCTGATCCCCAAATCCCCACTAACAAACCGGGACCCGCAGACAATTCCGATAATGTTTAGTTTTTATTCATTTCTCGACTAATTAACTGGAATCCCACCTCCTCTTCCCCCCTCTTGACAGTGCCCAATTAATCCGCAATGTATGTCAAAGGTCTGGAACCCACTGTAAACTGCTAAACCTTTGCAAAGATTTCTGTGTCTCTATATTGATCTGATTAGGACCGCGATGCTTTTTCCTCGCTATTACTGCGTGAAAAATAAAACTGTCGCGGGTTTGGGTTGGGATTTTTTTGTTTTGTTTTGTTTGTTGTTTTTTTTTTTTTTAATTGTCCCAAAAGCTTTACTTTCTCCAAGTCTAATAGGATTTCTCCGAGGCGCCTTCAAACCTTATGTGTCCATGACTAACAGTGGCTCCAAAGGGAATCAAGAGAAATAAAGTTATCTGCGAGACAGGAGTGGAGCGTGCGATGGCGGGATGCTCCAGGGGGTTGGACTCAATTTGGATGTGTTGGAAATTGGCTTGTCTTGAAAAATAAACACGAGTGGGGAGGGATGGGAGTAGAGAATTAATTTTTTTATATTAACTTTTTTTTTTTGTGTGCCGGCGCTGGGCTGGGAGCGCGGAACGGAGCGATCCCCGCCGGCCGGGGCTGCCGCCCACCCCGCTCTGCTGTCGCTGGGGCTGGGGCAGCTCGTTTCTAATCTTCGGAGGGAGCGAATATAAAAGAGGAATTTATTAGCTTTCAGGCCATCAGAGGAATAAACATTGATTTTATTGACCTAATTATGGGCCAAATGACTCCTTCCATCGATCACGTAAAATACTTCATTTGGAGAAAACCAGGCGCAGGCGCCCGGAGGCGGGGAGGAGAGCGGGTGGATGTGCTGCAAGAGGGGGAAAAAGCAAAAGCTCGAAAATGTATGGAGAGGTTTTAATGCAGTTAACGTGCCCGTCGCGCTGGAGCTCAAGCCCTGTCTCCCAGACGTTATAGTGCGGATGTTTTGCAAACTAAAGCTTTTATGTCGAATTCCAATCCGGCCAGTCAATTTGGCTAAAATAGCATTAAAGAAATGGACAGCAGTTTATTTATATTCCCCACACACACGCTGTATTTTATAGACAGAAAAGAATTACTTGAAATGTATTTTACAAGCACAGGACAACACGTCGTTTCAGCCCGAGAGCAGCGATTTCTCGTAATTAGAGTAGGCTCGACACTAATAAAGAAGCAAACAGGCTCTTTTTTATGCTTAAACCCAGCTACTGTCCCCTTTGCTGCACGATGGGATTGTGCTTGGGCGGTGGGCACACCTGCCCAGGGAAGGGGGCAGCGAGGGGCGACCGGCTCCTCTCCTGCTCTGATCAGGACGAGCAGGGCTCATAAAACGCGATTTTCATTTATTTTATTTTTTTTTGTCTTGGATGGTGGGTGACAGTGAGACGTGACTTTGGATTTATTTGCTCGAGGGTTTTTTTTGGCGGGGGTGGTCACTGTATTTCGGGGGAGGAGGTGGTGCAGGATGAGAGATGCTTTTGGCAGGGTGTTTGCTCCCTTCTTATGTCACCTGAAATATTAGATCGCGTACACCTTCAGTCTGGAGGGGGAGGGTGGATATTTTTAGTCCAGCTGTTTTGAAGAACGGATCCTTCCCTTCTCGGTCCCCAAGTTTAGCTCAGCGCTTCTCTTGCTCCGCCGCGTTATTCCTCCCTCTTGGCGAGCTCAGGAGCTGTTGATACCGGCTGCCAAACTCTCCCCATCTCCCTCCTTCCTCGCCACCCTCCCCGGGACAGGTTACCCTGCGTCACCCGCGGGATGCTGTGCCCGTGGCTCGCCTTGTCTCTCAGCCCATAAACGCCTGGCTGTCACTTCTCAAAGCTCTTTTATTGCGATCCGTTGGGATGAGCGGTGCCGCCGCTCCAGCCGCTCCCGGGCGGGGCTGCTCTGGGGGTGCCCGGGCCGGGCCGGGGTAGCTGGGCCGCCCAGGTGAGCCCCGCTCCGCAGGTGAGAGGCGGCGGCCGCGGCGCCATCCCGTGGCCGGAGCCCACGGAGCCTCGGCGGGACCCCCGCGCCCCCTCCCCGCCCGCTGCCTTCAGCCCTCCCTCCTCCCCTGGCTCCGTCTCATTAAGATAGGGCTTTATGCAGAACATCTGTAAGGGAAGGCAAAATAAATGACAACACTTTTACACCACTTCCTACTTAACTTCTCTTTTTATGTGGCTGCTCTGGATTTTCCGACGCTTTGTACTGCTCGAATCTTGTTTGGATGTTTGTACATGTAATACTCTGCCCACTCCAGCTCTTGGGACGGGCTTGTCTTGTATGTTCTTTCTCTTTTCCCCCTCTCCCGCCCCCGTCCCAGTGTGCAGAGGCTTCCCAATCTGCTCTGCTTGCTTCGCTGTCGGGGGACGAGCAGCAGGATTTGTGAGGCAGGGCAGGGACAAACGGCTCCACAAGTGTCGGACATTAATCACACCTTGTCTTTGCAGAAGGTGAGCTCCAGGCACTATGCACCCACTTATTCGCTCTTCAAATCCCCCCTTCTCCTTCCAAGCCGTCGCCTTCCTGTCTCCACTGAACAGCATTTTTCCCTGACCCGGGGTCCGGACAATTGTCCTAATGGTATTTAAAGAAAACAAGGATTAAACATTCATTAATGCTTTCCCCCCTTATTTATACTGTAACATCAGAAAGTTGAGTGCCCCGAGCCCGGAGTGTGTGTCAAGCCTCACTCTAAGGAGAAAAAAGCTGTTTAAGGGGGGTGACTCCCACGGACCAGGACGTGATTTGGGCTCCTGAATACTCCTGATGAACAAGAACCAATTTTCGGGGGGAACTAAGGCTCCCAGCACCCCCGAGAAGCGGTACCAAAACGAGCAGAAAGTGGCCGTGCTCTGTGAGAGGGCATTTCCTTCCTTACCCCGAGGATCAGGAGCGATGCCCCGGCTCCCCGTCTGTTTCATCCTCCCCCATCTCCCATCTACCTGCAATCATTCCTTCCCGCCGCCGCTTTTCCGACATCGCTTGTGAGCATTTTAGCTTCCCCTTAAGCCCATGCCATTAAAGAAGCGGCTGAAGCAACAGGTGAGCAGGGAATTTTCAGGGCTAGGAGGTGGCGGCCGGTGGCCCCGCGGGGGCTGCAGGCACCGAGCCGCCCAGGCGCGCATCGACCGCGGGGAAAGATGCTCCGGCGCCGGGCCGAGCCCGATGGCTCCCTAGCAAAATCTCCTGCGGGAAAAAAAAAACCCCAAACCTTTCCCCTCTAACCCCAGTTAGAGCAAAGGGAAGGAGCCGCTCCGGGAAGAACAGCAAAAGCTGCACAAATGCAGCAAAAGCTGCACAAATGCAGTTTACACCTGCGGCGCGGAGCTGGTTGTATTCTGCTCCTCTCGGCTTTAATTGGAAATCTTTTCCATCTGCCCCAACTCCTGGATCATCTGGGTTTAATAAATTTTTTGCAACACTCCTGCTGCTCCAGAGAAACGCTGTGGCAGAAGCCGGCTCTGCCCGCGTTTCTGAATCCCAGCAGAACAGTGATTACCGTAGGCGCAAGAGTGGCCTGGGACTTGTTTTTGGTCCAGGGGAAAGGGTGGAGAGACGAGGAGAGAGAAACCTGGCCGTGAAATGGGGGCTGTAAAGCCTGGAGATGGATATACACACATATGCATATATGTGCAGAAAAGCAAGGAGCAAGTGCAAGTTCGAAAGCAGAGCCCGGCTTTGCTGCAGCCACGTGTGTCATTAAAAGCAAATAATTCAAAGTACTTTTAAACTATAAAAACATGGGATCTTTCCCCTTCTGTTACTTTTTTTTTTTTTTTTTTTTTTTTTTGCGGGGGGCAGGGGGAAGAAGAAGGATACAGATCCCGTCTCCCATTCTCAGATGACCTCGAAGGACCGGTTTTTTCACTTTCCCATGTGTGCGCGTTTGCGCTTTCCGGAAATCAATCTGAAGTTTGTTCAAAATACTAAACTAAAATAAAACTGCGCTACAAAAACCTCCCACGCCCCAGAGACAGAGAGGAGCCCCTGATTTATTTTTCTGCTTTTTTAAAATTTCTTAATTACTATTATTATTTATTTCCATCTTGTCGTGCTCCCCACGGAAATGATCTCCGGAGGGTTTTGCTGGGTCGTGCGTGGATGTGCGAGCGTGTAGAGGAGATTTTGGTGAAGAGCCGGTGCCCCGACGGGCCGGGGGTTGGTGGCGGGGCTCTCAGCACCCCCAAAGCGGGGATGAGGGGCTGAACTGCTGGCTCAGCCCCCCGGGAAGATGTCCCCTGGCAGTGGGGACAGTTGGGAAGCGGTGGGGAAGGAGGAGAGGATTTTCTCGGTCCATCACACCCCATGGAGTGGCGCTCCGAGGGAGCCCGCAGCCCCCTGCCCTGCACGTCGGGTGATGGTTTCAGGCTGACCGGAGCGCTCAAGTTCTTTAGAGAAATTTGCCGCTACCCAAAAGTTTCCCAGGGCTGAGCTGGCACATTTCGGCCGCCTTTTGCAGCTCCCGTTTGAAGGGAGGGCGGGTGAAGCCCTTCCCTCGCCCTTCGCAGGCAGATGCCAAGGGTCAAACGCACAGAGGGGCTCCACGAGGGAAAAAAAAAACCCGTTCCCAGCCTTCCCCTCCTGCCCCGAACCTCCTAACTGGGACATTGGAAAAAAAATAAATAAAGTTCTTCCGTCTTTCACAAAAAAAAAAAAAAAATATAGTGGAGTTTGTTAAGTTTTTGTTTTGGTTTTTTTTTTTCTTTTTTTTTTCTTTTTTTTTTTTTTGAGTTGGGGATAATTTCGGATCTATTTCACGCGAGAAGGGAAGAGTGAAATGAAATTGTTGGGAGCACGGTCACGCTGTGGGTGCCCACGGCTGCGCCCCGAGCTCTTCTGCTGCCCAGATGCTCGGGGAACATCCACCTTTAGGAGTTTTCAATCCCTGCAGCCCACGGCGGGAAGGAGCGGTGCTGGTGCGGGTCCCGCTGCCCGCAGGGACGCGGCTCTGCCCCGGCCCGGCCGCTCGGGGCCGGGGAAATTCGCTCGGGCACGTCAGAGCTCGGGGCTGGCTGGAGTTGTCCGCTGCCTCCTCGTCCCTTTCATGTGTGCCCTGCCTTGGGGTGTGCGTGTGGGGGTTACAGCTCTTTAATTGAAACCTAGTAAGGAAAATAGTAATGGATACCAGGCTTCGATGGAGAATACGTGTCCGCGGCTGCATGATGAGTGTTAGTTCAGCAGACTTTAAGAAGCCGATTCTTCTTCCCTGTCATTTCTTTATTGACAGCAGCCCCTATTAGATTTACCATGTCCTTTTGCAACAGCTGGTCCTCCCCCCGCCCGAGGTATCAATCGATGACCGGGTGACTTGGTGGCATCTTGGAGAAAACGGGAGCAAAGCGTGTGTCAGTGGCGGTGCCAGAGGCTCCCGGCTCCCCTCCCTGACCTGCAGGCAGCGTCTGCCGAGTGCCCGGTGCCGCTCGGCCCCTGCCGGGCTCCGGCCCCGCTCCGGCCCCGGGGGCGTGGAGGAGACGCCCGGGGGGCGTGTGGAGATGGGAAAGGCTCCGGTTCTGGGTTGTTAAAGAACACGGCTGATGGTCAAAGCAGATAAAATCGGCTTCTTTGCCGGGTGCTCTCGAGTGCCTTGTTCTACTGGGTCTGCGGGGAGGTGGGGGGGCAATGCCGCGTCTGCAGAGCTGGAGGGCTTCTGCGGGAGGAACCGGCGCTCCTTGGCCCTCTTGTTGTGTTGTGTGTGTGTTTAAATAATTGAATAAACGTATCCACTCGTTCCCTCTTTCTGCCTCGCACGCAGAGACACAAAGACAGCATTGAAAAGATAGATCTGTTTGACTATAGGAAAGGACAATTAGCGCAACTTCCTGAGCGGCAAACTGCATGTATGGCTTGGGTATTAAAAAAAAAAAAAAAAGCCTTATCCAAATAGTGAACTCTATTTACAATTTCTGCTCGGCCAACGCTGGTGGAAGCAGGAGGATGGGTGTAGAGAGGGCAAGGGGGTGTTCATTTTGTTTCTGCCAGCAGCACATTGGTGAGAAGAATAAGACCAGGGAGTGGAAAGGGTCGCCAGATCTGTGAGTGCAGGAGGTGTTGGTTTGCGGCAAGCAGAAGCTGAGTGGTGCAAAAAGGGCTCAGAAAAGGTAAAAAGGGATGTGAGCTTGGGAGGGAAGAGGTCCAGCCCCAAACCTTGCTGTGCCCTGACATGTCTTGGTCGGTGAGGCTGGGCCTGGCCCGAGGCAGAGGGGAGAGCTGCAGCAGGCAGCTCTGGGTGCTCCTTTATTTTCTTTTCCAGTCCAGGACAAAGTGGAGGCAACTGGAGAATGTCAGGGCAGCTGAGATGGAGACGAGATGAGCACAGATCTTGTGGGGAGAGGAGGAACTGGGGCAGGGCTGGTGATGTGAGCACCTGGAGCCCTGATGTTCTGGGCTTCCAGCAGAGCCAGCAGCTGGCAGGATCCCGAGCAGGCTCTGGGTGCCCAGGAGGAGCGAGGGGAGTTGGGGGCTGTGCAGGGCTGCTCGATGTGCTCAGTGTGGTGACCTGTGCTGGGGGACAGCACTGCCTGACCCTGCCACACTCAGTGCTGCACTGCTGCCACCAGGCTGGGCCACGAGCAGCCTTCCCCTGAGGATTGCTCCAGCACCAGTGAGAGGTGCTGGAGGAGAAACCTCTCCGAGTGGTGCTCTCCCTTCTCTTTTCCCCCCAGTACTACAACAAGCAGTGCTGCCTCTGGTTTTCCCCCAGCTCTGCAAACCCTCACCTCAGCTGTGTTGGGAAGGGGTCCTGATCCCCCTGGTGGGGAATCTTCTGTTCAGAGAGAGGGGAATGGCCCCTTTGATTGCAGTGGGACACGATGGGGCTGAGCCTGCTCAGAGAAAGACGTGGGGAATTTAATTTTTGGTATTTTTAATGCCTCACAACGCTTTTTTAGACTCTGGCAGGTTATTTTTTTAAGTTTTTGGGCCAGGCTTTCCATGAAATCCAATTTGCAATTGGAGGAAGTGTTCTGCCAAAGGGCAAGGCAAAGAACTGCTGCAGTGATTCCCCACTCTCCCCATAGCAGTTTGTATAATCTAAGTGTATAGATGAGCTCCCTGAGGGAGCTGCTCCATTACGCTTGTGGCCTGCAGTGCCACTCGGGGATGGATCTGTGTCAGCACGGCCCCATCTCCTGACACCTTTTGTGGGGCTGGGGAAGGGCCTGCCCGGGGCTGGGCACACTTTCCCTCGCAATCAGCGTGTAATCACCACTCCCCAGATGCCCCCCGTGCTCCAGCCAGTATTTACTGCAAACCTGCCAAAGTAAACCAGCCCGCTGCTGCGTTTTATTTGGGATAAACACAGCGTGGCCACGCCGGGGTGTTGCCTCCCGAAGGGCTGGAGACGGAGCAGAGGTTGCATCGCCGTGGGAAAGGGAGGGAGGAGAGGGATAAATCCTGCAGGATGCAGAGCTGCTGGCAGGCACGATGGGTCTGGGCCCCTGGGGATGCTTGGAACAGCAGCGTGATAAGGAAATGCATAGATAGGATGCAAAACCCCACTCAGGCTGTGCACGTTGGCCCTGCTCACCACGCACCGAGGCTTGTTCTTTCCTGCAGAGCACCCAGCACATGGAGGGGGTGTCGGGGACACCTGAGGGGCTGCTGTCGGAGCGGGGATTGGCGGTGTGCCCCAGGGCACGAATCCCTCCCGGTGCCACACACCCACAGCATCCCGGCAGAGGCTGTGGAGCACTCGGAGCCCCTCCACGCACGCACACACGCCTTGGAGCTGCTCCCGCAGGCCTGGGAGAGGACGTGTGGGCCCGAAAGCTGGGCTGCCTTTATTTTCCTCTTGCCTCCTTCCTCCAGCTGGCTCTTCAGGCCACCGGGAGAGAGCCAAAGCCTCTCTCCTCCCACACCTCCAACACATACGCACGGGTAATGCTCGCTGCAGCGCCGAGCTCTCGTGCAAACGCTAAAAGTTGCTTAGGAGGGTGAAATCCGAGGAAGCGGAGCTCTCCCAGCCGCTCAGCCACCACAGACCCGGGGTCTGGATTCAGCCGGGGAAAACCCATGGAGGTGCTGGCGATGCAGTGAAGAAGAGCTGGGGAGGGTGGGAGCCGCTCCCCCCACCCTGGCCTTTAGCTCTCATGCTCCGAGATTAGAGAGCCCCGGCCTGGCCGCTCTCCGGGGAGACAGCAGAGACCTTTCATGCCTCTTTGAAGAGCCAAGATAGTGTCGGCCTTGGTGCAAGCCCAGGCTGCAGACAGGCCGGGAGGCGCGGGGGCAGCCGGCTATCTCAGCCTGCTATCACCCTGGCTCCCCCCGCCACCAGCCCCATTCCCACCTCCACCCGCTCCCGCTTCGCCGTCAGCCACCCTGATCTCTTTTTCTTTTTTTTTTTTTTTTTTTTTTTTTTCCCTGACTCCCGTACCATCCCTTCGCTTTGTCATTCATTTCTATGGGTCTCTCCTTATTTATTTACTCCTGCGGCTCGCCTATTTATTTCAGGCAAAGAGGAGGCTAACAAGTAGCTGGAAGCACTGGCCAATATTTAACTAAGATGGCTGGCCATCAGGTCCCTTTTGTTTGCTTGCAAATTAATCATCCAGCGCGCAGTCGGCGCCAGGGTAGATTTATCACACACAGAAGGGGGAATGAGGCGGCCGAAGGGAGACAAAGACTGTTCGCACCTTCCCGCTTTTGATCTTAGATTAGTGCAGCCTCCCTTCATAATACGAGTCTCCGGGGGGCTTCGTCGGGGAGGTCACTCGGAACTGGCGGAAGTTTGCACGCCATTAGGCCAGACGCTGCAATTGGAAATCATAAGCGGCAAACATTTTATTTTCCTGCGCGGGTGGGTGCGGAGCGCGGCGCAAGGTGCGGGGCGGGCGCGGAGGGCGGCAGCGGCTCCGGTTTGTGCCGCGGGGCCGAGGGCGCGCTCCGGCGGGGCAGGCGCGGGGCCCGGGGCGCGCCGGGGCCGGGGGCGGCAGCGCTTGTCCCGCGGGCACCTCCCGGCCGCCGTGAGACAGCGGCGGCCCGGGTGGGGTAAATTGCAGCAAACTTCTTGAGGCCGCCGGGCGTTTGCTGTGGACGCTGATAAAGGAAAGGCAGAGGCTTTGGGGGTTCCCACCGCGGCAGGACCCGAGAACCGGTTCCGAGCAGAGGTTGGAAAGACTCGCTCTCCTGGTCGACAAGCAGCCGCACAGCGCAGCCGAGCGCTGCGCGGGTAACCAGGCTCCTGGCTTCGTGAAACACATCAGACTTCCCCCCCTCATCCTCTTTGAACGCATTACTCCCGCTTCCTTTCCTCCCTCCTCCTCTTTTCACCCCCACCCCCGACTAAAGGGGAGATATTTTGGTGAATGCAAAGCGATCCTAGACGCTGGTTACTACAGGGACTTCACCAAGCTGGCGCCAAGCGCTCTTAACCATGTGCGTCAAAAATGCAATGTTAGAAGAGCTAATCACTTTAGAGGTTCCGCTCCCATCTGCGCGCAGCCAGCGCCGAGCCCCCGCGCTCCCCCGCTCCGCTCCCGGAGGATTATCCTCCCCTGTTTAAAGCAGGGTGGGGGGCGTCAGGAGATTCCCCCTCCCTCCCTAGGGCAGCCTAGTGATTCCTCCCAGCGCTGGGATACCCTGCCTGACACGCGTGGGCGCTCCGTGCCCTGCATGCCCACGACACGCACGGTCCCAAGCCCCCTCTTGCTGCCCTGCACTGTCACACACCCACACCCAGCAGCACCCAGCCCCCCCCAAAGGAATATATCTCCCCAGAAACTTCCCAGGAGGATCCTGCCCGGCTCTTCCCTCTCCGTGGGGTGGGATCAGACCCACGCGTGACGCCTTCCCCGGGGGGCGGCCGGCTCCATGCGAGCCCGGGTGAACCCGGAGCTGGCCCCCCCCGCCCGGCGCTGCCCGGCCCGGGCGCAGGGAAAGCCGCACTTCCCGTCTCCTCCCCGCGCACCTCGTGGAAGAGGAGGGGTGTGGGAGCGTAACCCTGTCGGCGCCGGTGCCAGCCGAGTGGCCTTCATCGGCAACGCCAAAGAAAGAAAGAAAGGGAATAATAAATACATTGAAATCCCATTTTCCAGCGCCCTCCCGCTTCCCTGCGCGCACCCGCCTCGATCGGCAGCCGCCGGGGCCGGAGCTGAGCCGGTGGCGGCCGCCGCCCGCCCGCCGCAGCCTCCAGCCGCCCACCACAACAATAACAGCGGCGGCCGCGGCCGCTGGAGCCGAGCTCCGACCGGGGGAAGAGCCGCACAGCCGCCCCCGAGCCCCGGAGCTCACCCCAGATTCTGGGTGGAAGGAAAGCGCCCGGCTCACGGGCCGGAGGTGTCGTTTAAAGAAAGCAACTTTGCCGGGGAGGGGACAAACGGCGCGGGGGCAGCGGCCGGGGGTGACACCGGGAGCGGCGGGGATGGCAGTGAGGAGCGGCGGCCTCCCGAGGTGGCTCCGGGCCGGGGGGGACACGAGGGGACCCGGCCGCGGTACCGGGAAGGGGGGACGCAGCTCCGGACCCCCCCAGCGAGCCCCCCCCGCTGCCGGCGCTCGGGAGCTCCTACCGGGGCAGGGCGGCCGGGCAGCGCCGGGGCGGCGGGAGGCCGGGGCCGGGGCCGAGGCGGCCCCCAGCACCCCCCGAGAGGCGGGCGCTGCCGGCCCCTTCCCTCCTCCCTCCCTGCTCCCTCCCCTCTGATCATGTTGACATATTCACACGGCCCGAAGTACTAGTGATGCTTTGCTGCAGCGTTACAGTTTCCGACACCTTCTTTTTATAACTCGGCGCTGTCCCCCTCCACCCGAGCTGTCAGAACCCCGCCTATGGAGCCTCACAATTGGTCCGAAAGCGTCAAAGAGCCAATCAAGGCGGCTCCAGCTCCCCTGTAACCCACAACACATCCCTACGATCGGGTGCACGCAGAGCACAGACTCACAGGGAATTCTCAGAGCCGAGAGGCTCCTTCTCCCTCTCTCTTCTCTCTCTTTCTCTTTTCCTCTCTTTCTCCCTCCCCCTTTTTTCTCTTCCTTTCTCTTTCCCTCTCACTTTCTCTCTCTCTCACGGAGACAACAGTATAATTCTGGCAGATTTTTTTTTAAGGCACAGCGAAAGAGAAAGAGAGGGGGAAAAATAAATTAAAAAAAAAAAAAGAAAAAAGGAGGAGGGTGAAAGAAAGAAGAGATCCTGATGGAAATCAGGACACCCTGACCAGCTCCTGCTTGGGGAGCGAGGAAGGCGAGGCGGAAACGAGATTTCCCTACAAGTTTTTGCTGCTGAAGGTTGCTCAGGAGCCTTCCTCGGCCGGCGAAGGGGGGTGGGTTTGTTTGCTTCTTTCTGCTTTCCCTCCTTCCC
Source organism: Zonotrichia leucophrys gambelii (assembly GCF_028769735.1). Taxonomy (NCBI): domain Eukaryota; kingdom Metazoa; phylum Chordata; class Aves; order Passeriformes; family Passerellidae; genus Zonotrichia; species Zonotrichia leucophrys. The sequence continues at coordinate 9,293,111 of NC_088185.1, forward strand.
CAGCCTCTGCTCTGCAGCCTGACCGTACGGAGGAAAGGTGGAGGGGTGGGGGGGAGGGGGAAGAGAGCCAGCCACCCTAAAAGAAAACCCAGCTTCGAGCCGTCACCCTCCGCCACGGAAGAAGAGAAGAGGGATTGGGACTAAGAGAAAAAAAGAAGAAGAAGGAAAAAAAAAGGATTTCGGCTTGTCCAGCTCTTCTGCGGCAACAGGAGCAGACAGCGAACCCGGTGGATTTTTTTTCTTCCCTTCTTCGGCGTTTCTTTTCCAGCACAAGAACTTCCACTCAGGAAAAAAAACGCAAACAACTAAAAAGCAAAACAAAGCCTCTGAGACCGAACACGAGAAAAAGCAAGACTAATAATGAACAATCCTGTTAATCCGCTGTCCCGAGGGCTGGGGATGTGCCCCGGCTCGGGAAGTTGTAGGCTGTAGAAGTTCTGCCTCTCCCTCATGTACTGTGCTGTTTAGAGCTTGTTACCCCAACCTTTTTTTTTTTTTTTTTTGGTGCTTTATTGCTGTTATTGTTATTATCTTAATTTTTCTTCTTCGTGATGTGCTGTTAGAAACCACTCCGGGACTACTCCAGCAGTAGGAAGACCGAGGAGTGGAGTGGATGAATTTACCGATGAGAGATCCAGTAATCCCTGGGACAAGCATGGCTTATCATCCCTTTTTACCGCACCGGGCACCGGACTTTGCCATGAGCGCCGTGCTGGGACATCAGCCTCCCTTTTTCCCGGCTCTGGCTTTGCCTCCCAACGGGGCAGCCGCCCTGTCCCTTCCCGGGGCTCTGGCTAAACCCATCATGGATCAGTTAGTGGGGGCTGCAGAGACTGGTATTCCCTTTTCTTCCCTGGGTCACCAGGCAGCAGCCCATCTGAGGCCTTTAAAAACTCTGGAGCCAGAAGAAGAGGTAGAAGACGATCCGAAAGTGCATCTGGAAGCTAAAGAGCTTTGGGAGCAATTCCATAAAAGAGGCACAGAGATGGTGATTACCAAATCGGGAAGGTAGGTCTGGCTCGGGGGTTCGTGCCTTTTCCCCCCCTCTATCCCCCAGCCCTCAGTCTCTGCACCCCAGCAGGGCAGGGCTCTCTCTCGGGCGGTTTCCTCCGTAAATCTCCTTTCACCTGCAGTTCTGGGAAGCTTTAGGCAGCTGAAGATCCGAGCCCGTCTGGGGCACCAGGCTGCCGGGAACAGCCCAAGCGCGACCCGGCCCTGCTCAGCATGAGCGTGTGCAGGGGGTGAGGGGGTCCCTTCATGGTTCAGTGGCTTAATGCTTGCTGGAGAAGACTGGGAGCAGGAAGAAAATAATTTGGGGTTGGCAAAGGGGATGGCCTGGTTTTCAGCCTCGCTACACGCAGTTTTTCTTCCTTAAGAAAGGGGAATGAAGGAAAAATCCTATGGAGAGGCGTCTGGCTGCTGCTGGGGCAGGAGGGCAGATAGGCTCGGTGTGTCAGGCTGTGCCCATCTCTGTGCTGGGATCTCGGCTGGGTTTGTGCTGCCTGGTTATGTCTGGAAATGGACAGAAAAGCTGACAAAACTCCCCAGCCGTCCTGCAGCCGCTGCAGGAGTGGCAGGGAAGGGTTTGCAGCTCCGCGCTGCCTGTCCCTATATTTATGTAACCTTCACGTGGGAATGAATGAACACACACGGCGCGTCCACGCTCGGCATTTCTGCTTTTTATAGGTTTACCCGTCTGAAATCTCTCTCTATATTCGCTACTCATTGACATCTGAACTCTTTTACAACTCTCCCTATCGCTGTGATGATACGTAGGGTGAAAACCTCCTTTGCACCCGGGTGTTTAAGGGGCTCTCTGAGAAACCTCCCAAACTCCCCACATCTGATTTGCCAGGAGAATTACTCGAGGAAGCCACTCCTGAAAAGTCTTCTTAGATGGCCTTCAGCTGCCTTACTGGAGCTTCGCCTATTTGCAAAGCACTAGTTGCAGGCTACAGGCTCAGGAGGAAAAAAAATAAATAGAAGCCCTAAAAGCAGCAAGGAGAAAAAAAAAATCTCGCCCGTTTTACTGCTTTCCCGAAGTTTTTGCTGTTAATTGTGGTCAAAAGTTTTTGCGTGAAAGCCTCGGCCAGTATTAAGAGCTCTTACATGTTGCAAAGTCATGTGTTTCCTTTTAAGTTGAGATTTGCTGAATGCCAACCACTCGATATAATAAACAGCAAATTTGTGGTATCCTGTTGCAGTTTGGAGCCGGAGCTGGGAGCGGGGATCGCAGGGAACCCTGGGCACAGGGGGGGATCCCCGGACAGCCCCGGCAGCCACGCTGCCCTCGCTGGGGGTTTTTATTCTCGTCTGCGAAGTGTAAAACTCCCGCACTTTATCGGGAGCCCGGGTTGTAACAGTTCAGACGATTTATTTTATCGGGGTGCGATCAGCTCCCATTTCTTTGTTTAGCAGGCAAAAAGGAAACTAATGAGAGATCAGAGAGCCCCAAATGGGCCTTTGCTGTTTAGGAATGGCAGAGAGAGGTAGGCGCCTGCTGATTTCCAGGGAATGCGTACCTTTCCCATCCAGGGACCATTTTCTCCTGCAACTTTTAAGCATTTGAGAAACCTTTTCGCTGGGGGCGGTGGGGGGGGAGGAGAGGAAACCTTTTTGCTGGACACAGACTTACTCTGTTGCTTTTGAGAGCCGAAAAAGTTGCTTTGTAGACACGCTACCAAAATTCAGAAGCTTATTTAAACGTTGTAATTAATTTCATTTTATTTTTCTCTTGTCTTTTCTTCCCCCCACTTCCTCCCTCCCCCCTCTGCCCATAGGAGAATGTTTCCTCCATTTAAAGTGAGATGCACTGGACTGGATAAAAAGGCCAAGTACATTTTATTGATGGATATTGTGGCGGCTGATGATTGTAGGTACAAATTCCATAATTCCCGGTGGATGGTAGCCGGCAAGGCTGACCCTGAAATGCCAAAGAGAATGTACATCCACCCGGACAGCCCGGCCACCGGCGAACAATGGATGTCCAAAGTCGTCACCTTTCACAAGCTGAAGCTCACTAACAACATCTCTGACAAGCACGGATTTGTGAGTGCCTTTTACACCTTCCTTTGCCCCCCTTTTCCCCTCCCTCGCCCCCGGCCCGAGCGGGGGGTCCCGGGGGTGTGCCCGGATCTCGGCGCCTGCTCGGCCGGGCAGGTCCCGCTGGCAGCTCCGGCAGGCGCCGAAATGAGGGGAAAACGGGGCAGAAACACCTCCCCACGCACCCGGGGACGGGCACCTAACAGTCCTTGAATTTTCCTCCTGCTGGGGTCAGGATTAAAGCCCGGAGTTTACTCTGTAACCTCCCCGTGCCATGCAGCGTTAACTTTAGGGATACATTTCCAGCGCAGCGCAACTCGATATTTCTCAGAGCTGCGGTGACTTTATATATCTATATATATTTTTAATAAAGTCGATCACACTTTCTAAGCGTAGGAAAACGATATGCATATGTGTATAAAGGGCTTAAAGGCCTAAGTACGCAAACGTTTAAATCTATATTAATCTGGATAATGTAAAGCAAGCCGGAGTGAAAATAAACAGGGACCAAAAGCAGAGGTCAAGTTGCCCATTCATGTCTATCCACTCCTTTACATTTACCGGGTGTGCAGAGATAAAAACTTACCCTGAGAGTGAAATCAAACAAACCTGCTGATAAGTGCTCTGTCGGTCCTGGCCATTTCTTTCTATTCCTGGGAAAGCCTCGGCCTCGGAGCCGGGGCTTGCTGCTGGTGGCCGCGGCCAGGGGATCTCTAATGTGCCGAAGATTGCATTTGCTGCCGTGATTTGATTAGATGATACATTTTTGCCGTTCGCAGAAGGCCTTAAGTGAATTGGGGCACGCAATTAGACCGAGCCGAGGCTCTCGTGGTGGTGTTGCAACTGTAGCTGCTGCTTCTGCTTTACTTGATTTTATTTTATTTTTTTACACTTTGAAATCAAAAGGCGTTGCTGCCCGAGCCCAAACAGCTTGTCCCCCTCTCCCAGCAGAGCTCTGAGGGGATTCCCCCCTCTCTCCTCTCCTTCGAGAGGTCCAGCGAGAGCCTTACCCCGAGCTGGAGCTGTCAGTACTTTTAGTTGGATGCTGCGAGGCGTGTGCGTGTGTTTGGAGTGTGCTTGGCGGGGAGGAGGAGTGAGGGGAGGAAGGAGAGGGAAATTAGGAGGAGAAAGTGCCGATGGCCGGGGGAAATGCTGCTCCTGCTGACCGTCTTCTTTCCCCCCTCCTGCCCTCTCTGCTGCCGGCCGCTGCCCCCCCCAGACCATTTTAAACTCCATGCACAAGTACCAGCCCCGGTTCCACATCGTCCGAGCCAACGATATCCTCAAGCTTCCCTACAGCACGTTCAGGACCTACGTTTTCCCGGAGACTGAATTCATCGCAGTGACCGCATACCAGAATGATAAGGTAAGGAGATTAAGAGAGGATTTGTTTTACGTGTTTTGGCTTTTAAGAGAACTTTTACTCTGCATTGTTCCCTTAAAACTCACGAAGCCCATCCCGCTCTTCTCTCTCTCTCTCTCCCCCTTCATCTTTTCCCCCAAAACCTCCTTCATCCAACTTCGGGGAAGGCGCTGGGGGAGGGGGTCCAGCGCTCTCCTAATACCGACCTCGGGGAAGGCAATTAAAAGGAGGGAGGACTTGGGGTGAGGGGGAGAATGTTTAGGGGTTTTCTACCTTTTTTTCCCTCCCCAGTATAAGGAAAGGGATGGGGTGGGGTTTGCTGCTCTTAGTGTGGATTTAATCTAAGATGCATCAGGGAAAAAAAATAGTAATAAAAAAGACTCGGCTCCGTGTGTCGAAAGACAGACTGGGGAGAGCAGCGGGGCTGAGATTTTGTAATTCTTCCTGGCCTTTGTGCTGTTTTAGCTCCTTTAACAGCAATTGGCAATAAGGCTGGAGCGTACGTCTGGTTCCTATTATTATTATATTATGATATTTTTTTTTGCATCCTGCAGTGTTTTATTATTTTTTGTGGTGCAGAAATATGCTCTGGTCAGAGAGGGGTATCTCGCTTGAATTCAGCTGGAAGGGCTGAAAAAGCCCGTGTGAGAAAGTTCTGCAGCGCTGCAAACGCTGCCTTTCCATTGCTGCTGGTTTATTGTCGCTCGCGATGAAGGTGGTATATTCGGGAGAGTGGCAAACGGCGAATTTACGATTATTAAGTCAAGTGGAAGGAAGGGAAGGAGCCAAAAAAGGGGCTTTGATATTTTTTGTTGTCTGTGAATTACAACTTTGCGTTCGCCTGCGTTGAGCGCAGAGGCTCTGGATGCGCAGTGCCGCTCGCTGCAGCTCCCCTGTGCCCCTCTCTGCCCCTCTCATCCTTCACCGTAAAAAATTCGGGGGTGAAAAGGGGAGGTCTGCACCCTTCTGCCCTCGCTCTCCAAAAAACCGCTTCCCCCTCGGGGCTCGGGCTATTTTCCTCTCTCTCTGCAGCCAGGCACTTGCAAGGAAACCGAAAGAAAATGAGTGTACAGAGAGTAGACTTTGCTTTGGGACTTTATCAGCAGGGCTGGCCGGCCCGCTCTATCAGCTGGGGGCGGCTGGGTTGAAGGACAGAAATGAGCATATTTGTGTGATTGCCATGAAATCGGCTGGGAAGCGGCGTGCGGAAGCGGCGGGGAGCCCTCGGCTCTGCGCGGGGGGAGCAGAAGGCACGACCGGGAGCACCTGGATTAAAAGTCCCGCTGGTTTTAGCACTGGGCTTTTCCTGCTCCTCCTGCTCCCGTGTGTGCGGTGCGGCGGGGGGTGACTCGGGAGCCAGGGCTGCTCCTGCCCGCACTCGGCGTTTCCTTTTCGGGGTCATCCTCTGCTCCTGAATTGGGGGCTCGCTGTGCTCGCAGCCCGGCCCGAGATGGGAATGGGGCGGCGGGGAGGCGGCGTTCCCGTTGCCACTGCTCGCGTCCTGTTCTCATGTCGGCCGGGCTGTGAATTCGGCTCCGTGCATCGCAGGCATTGCGGGATGCCCCGCACCCCCCATCCCTCCCAACAGCCATTCCTGAACCCCGAGGAAACCCAAACCATAAAACTTCCACACACACAACCCCCCAAAAAATATGAGCTGGCTCCTGGCACCCCTGGCGCCCCAACACACAGGGAGCATAATGTGATTATATAAAGTATTTTATTATAGCGAGGGGGTGGGTATGATTCCTTTGCGGTTTAATTATGGTATTTAAAGAGTTTTAAGCACAGGCATAACTTGCATGGATCTCATTGCACGGCTCAATTAATTCTGATGTGGTGGCAGCAACACGGGGCTCTTTCATTGCCACCATGGCCCAGGTCACCGGCCAGCCCGGCGGGGGATTGGGGGTGAGCTGCCTCCAAACAGCTTGGAAAACACAAGGATTCACCCCAAATCCAGGGACCTTTGCCCCCTGCCCTGTCCTACTCCTGCCAGCACTAGGGGAACTGGGAAGAGTGGGGTTTGCTGTTTTATAACACAAAAATCTCCTTATTCTGCCCCAACCCCCTGGCTATTTTTTTTTTCTCTCTCTATCCTATAGATCACACAATTAAAAATTGACAACAACCCCTTTGCCAAAGGTTTTCGGGACACCGGGAATGGAAGGAGGGAAAAGAGGTGAGTCTGGCTCGATCCTTTACAGGCGCCTCGTTTGGTTTGCATGTGTTAAGCTCAGAACACGAGCAGAGGTCAGAATCACCTTGCCTTGCCTCCAAACCACACTTCCCCCCGCCAAAATCCATAAGGATCTTGGCGTTAATAGCGTCAAACGGATTGCATGGGAATTCTTTCCTGCTTTCCACGTTTGGTTTTCACGTCACAGGGGATGGCTGGCCAAAGGGAGTGCAGTACATTGAGCAAATATTGCTAGAAAAAAGCTTCCCCTTACAAATTAGAGAGGGAATATTGCAGTGTAGTTTGGATGTGGGACTGGAGAAGAGGGACAAGTGAGGGCTGAGCACTGCTTGAATCTCCTCTGGCATTTTTCTGGGGGTTGCCTGGAAAAGAGTAAAATGGAAGAGAAATACAGAAATAAACACAGAAATGGAAGAGCAACACAGAAATAGAGGTGAAACACAGAAATTAACTGTTTGGACAGAGGTATCTCATGAATATGAAAGTAATTAATGATAGAAGATTCTTTATTTTTTTCCAAAAGCAGCAGGACAGTGTTTGTGCCCCAGGTAGACAGACAGAACTCTTTATAATGGGACTCGAGACTTTTATTTTTAATATAAGAAGAAAATACATGGAGAAAAACGGGACTTTTTTTTCCTTTAATGGGGGATATATCTGTTTTGTTGTGGTACAGGAGACAGGATATTTTAGCCATTTGCAGAGGGGGTTAGATAATGAATAAATAGATCTGTTTCTCTTTTTTCAAACAAACAACAAAACAAAAAGGTGAGGGGAACGTGGTGTAAACCAAGAAGCCTCTCTCCCTGCCCAGCACACACACAAACATGCACACGCCAGCTCCTCTTGTCCATCAGTGTGAAAATAAAGCCAGCGCTGGAGCCACAGGACGGAAATGATTTCTAATTTCTCCAAATATAAATAGATTTTTTACTCCGGGTTAATTGTTGGTGAAAAGATTACATAAAGTGCCTAACAAAATAACCACTTCCTAGCAATCTTAGCAACCATTAAGATGGCTCATATCTCTGGAACATCCTTGCCTTTTAAAAGCTAATCTCCAGGGAATGCTTCCCTCTCCCCTCCGCCCCTTGTCTTTAATATCAGCCCTCGCTGAGGAGCTGCTCACGCTTCCAAGAAATCTCCTCTCATTAGCAGCCAAGCGCTGCCTGCCAGAAACGCGCTCTGCTCCTGAGGGGACCGTGGCTCTGATTCCCCCGTGCCCCGATGGGAGCTGCAGGAGGGGCTGGGGAGGTCCCGGGGGGCACTGGGGACCCTCTCCCAGCGGGTTCTGTGCCCGCAGGAAGCAGCTGACCCTGCAGTCCATGCGCGTGTACGATGAGAGGCAGAAGAAGGAGAATCCCACCTCGGACGAGTCGTCCAATGAGCAGACGGCCTTCAAGTGCTTTGCCCAGTCCTCCTGTCCTGCCGTGCCTGCCGTGGGCACCTCCAGCCTCAAAGGTGAGAGCTGTGGCCCCTGGTCTCCTCTGGGAGAGCCTGGGTGCCCGCTCTGTGGTGGCAAATCCTGACCTGTGTCACTGCCCTCTGGCTCTGGCCTGTTTTCCTTCCTCCCTTCTTTCCCCCCTTCCCTCTTCCCTTCTTTTCTCACGTTTTGCCTCTTTGCTCTCTTCTTTGTATTCTTCCTCTCTTTAGTTTTTCTGCTCTCTCTTTCCTTCTTTCCCTCACTCTTCTTTCTTTTTGTCTTTCCCTCTCCTCCCTTCTCCCCCTCACTCTCCTCTCTCTGCCTTCCTCACTCTTCCTCTCCCTCTCCCCACCCCGGCCTCCCTCTCCCCTTGCTGCACATTCATCCCTCCCCTCCATGGTACAGAAAGGAGCCAGCTCCGAGTCAAGGGAGCAAAGACAGACCACGGGGCAAAAGTTCAAAACTGGAGTCACTCCATTAATATCCCTCACTGAGTCTGTTACTAGAGGAAGGATCTTTCCCCTGGATACAGTCGCGAACTTTGTTATAGAAAAGTCACCCTGGGTTTCTCCGTGCGGGGTTGGGAGCTGTCTGCAGCTCTCTGTATGTATTAATCCATCCCGGGCCGGGGGGGCAGGGGGAGGAGGAAACAACCTCCTTTTTGTAGTTGCTTTACTCGTTTCTTTCAAGGCCTGCCGAGCTGAGGGGAGGGGAGCTGGGAGGGGACCCGAAAAGCAAAGCAGAGCTTCGCACCTGGGGCGCTGAAATTAGGAGATGAAGTGCAGAGGAATCCAGCGAAGCCCTGCATGTGTTTGGGGAGAAGGGGGGCCCAGGCCGTGATGAAGACGGCTGCGGGATGTCTCTGTGAGCCTTTGTAAAGTTTACCCGTTGAAAGGGATGAAAACTTTGGGAAACTTCATAGGAGACACATCCCCAAGGCCCTCCAGCCCTGTCCCGAGTTGCTGCTGTCCCGTTTCTCCTCTACATCTCCTGCAGCTGGGGAGGGAAGGGGGGTCCCTGGGGGCTGCGGCAGCCCCGGGGAGCTCCGGGGAGCAGAGCTGCTGGCCCCGGGCCCGCCCGGCTGGGGGGTCGCTCCTCTGGGCCGCTGCTTTGTTTCGCAGCCAAATTTGCTGCGTTGTGTAAAACTCGGGCTGGCTTGGACGGGGCGGGCGGTGGGAGCCGGGGGCTGTATTTATTTATATAATAATAAAGAAAGGGAAGGATTTCCACACAAACCTCTGGCCGGCCAGGAAGCGTCTCTGCCCCCTCTCCCAGTCCGGTGGGGATTTCGGGATGTGCAGTGCCGGATCCCAGCCCCGGGCCCCCTTTGTCTTGCAGATCTCTGCCCCAGCGAGGGAGACAGCGATGCGGACAGCAAAGACGATCCCTTGCTAGAAGGAAACGAGTCGGGCAAAATCAGCACGACCACCGCCGCCACCCCAGCGCCGGCCAGCTCCGCTGCCACTGCGGGGGACGACCCCCGGGACAAGGGCGGCAGCCCCTCCAAAGGGCACTTCTTCCCTGGGGACTCGGCAGGGAGTCGGAGCCGAGAGAGGACTGAGAAAGCCCCTCCGGACTCCCGGCACAGCCCGGCTACCATCTCTTCCAGCACCCGGGGGGGAAGCCTGAGCGGCGAGGAACTGAAAAGCCCCCTCAGGGATGGCCCCAAAGTAGATGAGAACCGACTGCTGGGGAAAGAGCCCTTCACCCCCCTGACGGTCCAAACCGACAGCACGGCCCACCTGAGCCAGGGACACTTGCAGAACCTCGGCTTTCCCCCTGCCCTGGCCGGCCAGCAGTTCTTCAACCCGCTGGGGAACGGGCACCCGCTGCTGCTGCACCCCGGGCAGTTCGCCATGGGGGGAGCGTTCTCGGGCATGGCCGCGGGCATGGGGCCCCTCCTCGCCACCGTCTCGGGGGCGTCCGCCGGGGTCTCGGGACTGGACAACACGGTCATGGCCACGGCGGCGGCCCAGGGACTCTCGGGAGCATCGGCGGCTGCTTTGCCTTTCCATCTGCAGCAGCACGTCCTGGCTTCACAGGTACCGCGTTCTCCCCGCGCCGCCCCTGCGGGCCGGGGGCTCCGAGCCTGGGGATGGGGGGGGCAGCGGGAACCTCCTTTAAATTCCCCGCGTCCGTGTCCCCCCTCTCGGGGGCCGGTCACAGGGCTGGGCAGCAGGTCAGAGGAGGGAAAGCTGTGGGCGGGGAGGGTGGCCCAGCGCGGTCTCCCTGAGCTCTCCCACCCTCCCCGCTGTCCTGCAGAGCCCGGGGCGCGTCCCGGCCTGCGGAGCGGAGCCGCTGTCGGGGGGATGTGCCGGGGCTGCCCTGCGGAGCGGGAGGGGGCTGGACCGGCGGGTAAAGGGAGCAAGAGAATCGCCCGGTGCGGGGGAGAGTGCGGGAGACACCCCACGGCCATTTGGCCCCCGGTGGGAGCGGGGCCGTGCAGGGCAGGGCAGGGCCGGGCAGGGTGTGCCCCATCGCCCCCGTGTTTCTGGCCCGGACAGCGGGAGCAGAGCTCTCATCCCTCCGGCAGCTGCGTGCGCGGGGAGCACCTGGTGCCGCGCGGACCGGTAACCCTTTCCTCTCTCTCCTCCCCTCCCGCAGGGCCTGGCCATGTCTCCCTTCGGCAGCCTGTTCCCCTACCCCTACACCTACATGGCAGCGGCGGCCGCCGCCTCCAGCGCCGCCTCCAGCTCGGTGCACCGGCACCCGTTCCTGAGCGCCGTGCGGCCGCGGCTCCGCTACAGCCCGTACCCGCTGCCCGTGCCGCTGTCGGACGGCAGCAGCCTCCTCACCACCGCCCTGCCCGGCCTGGCCGCCGGCTCCGCAGAGCCCAAGGCGGGCGGGCTGAGCGCCAGCCCCGGCTCCGTGCCCCTGGACTCCGCCTCGGACCTCACCAGCCGCTCCTCCACGCTCTCGTCCGGCTCCGTGTCGCTGTCCCCCAAGCTGGGCGCGGACAAGGAGGCGGCCACCAGCGAACTGCAGAACATCCAGCGCCTCGTCAGCGGGCTCGACCCCAAGCAGGACAGATCCCGCAGCGGCTCCCCGTAACCCCCCGGCCTCGGGAGCTCATTTCAAATCCGTCTCGCAGTGCACTTTGTTTCAAAGAAACCACATCCTCCACCCCGCGAGTGTTTGTTTTTTACCCCTTCTTTATTTTGTTTTATTTTTTTCTCCCTACTTCTATTTTATTTTTTTAAACATATAAAATCCCGCGGCGTTTATCTGGTGGAGCAGGGAAAAAAGGGTCGGGGATGAGGGAGCGCTGGGTCGGAGGCTCCTCACAGGGATCGAGGCACCGGTGGGGTTTGTGGCATCCTCCTTTAATTTTCTTTTTTACCAGTGTAAAAAGAAAAATAAAACCCAAAACCAAAACACACCGGGGAAAAAAAAAAGAAAAAAAAAAGAGAAAAAAAAACTAAAAGAAAAAATAAACCAAAAAAATCAAACAAACTTATGAATAAAAATTAAGTAAGAGAAGTGATTTTTTTTCTCTCCTAAAGAAAAGCGTGTAAGTAACTCACGTATTGGTTCTTCAACAGTTGTTTCCTGGGCGGGTTGTTAACCACAACCCTCTTAGTCGATATTAAGGGAAGCTGTGTGTTTAAAATATTATTGTGATGTCTGAGAGCCAGTTGGTGGCTTTTTTTTTTTTTTGCATGTTCCAGAGTAGTCTGCTTTTTTTTTTTTTTTGAGGGGGGGTGGTGGTATTTTTTATTTCAGTGGGGTTTTGTTGTTTATTTTTAATGCTCGTTTCAAATCCCAGGGAAAGAATTATTATTAATAATAATAAAAACAAAAATAAGACCTTTGTCCCTCTACCTTAAACATCCTCCCTTGTAGCAACAAAAATAAGACGTGTAGTTGGAAAGAAAAAAAAAAGTGAATTTATTTTATCTAAAAACCTCTGTAGCTCGACTGTAGATTTATCACAGCTTTCCCTCTTTAATTGTATATGCAATAACAAGGTTTAACATACTGAGAAGAAGAAAAGAGTGGACACTATTATTAAAACAAAGTATTTATGTAATTATTTGATAACTCTTGTAAATACGTGGAATATGAATACTCGAAATTAAACTTTAATTTATTGACATTGTACATATCTCTGTAAATACGACTGCAGCGGTCTTCTTTTGTTTCCTTCTGTTTTTATTTTTAGTCGTTTTCATTTCAAGTTGGTAATTCCTTTAAACATAGATCCCGACCCAGAGGAGAAATTCCCCCATTTGTGAGGGCTCAGTTTTTAAATCAGAGCTCAGCCCAGGAAAACCTCGTCCTTTGGTCCAGGAGCCGAATGCAAAAGGCAAAGCAGAAAGAAACCAAATTATTCCAAGACCTTAAAAAAAATTCAAAGAGAGAAAAAGACAAAGCAGTGTGCCATGGTAGCTTTTAATCCTCGATTTCTTCGGTGTTCAAAATGTCAACAACCACAAAATTATATATGTTTATACACGACAACAGGCTTCTCCAGTGGCTTGAGAAAAAAAAAAAAAAAAAAAGAGGTGAAGATTCTAGGATTTTCTGTACTTTCTATTATTTTTGCCCGTTTCCTCAGTGCGTCAGAAAACAACCCCGCAATGGAGTTTCACTACTGTGCTTATTGTTGTCTTTGTTTGAGTGAGTGCATATTTTCTTGGGTTGAAAGTCAGGTGCTCAGAGCTGGTTCAAAGAAAAAAAAAATGAAGGTATATTTTGTGTTATATAAATGTTGAGAAGTTCTTGCTATTTTTTTTTCTGTAATTTTTTTCTCCCCTTTTAAAAGTCACTGAAGTTTCAATAAATTTTTATTGAAATGTCTTGGGCGTACTGTGAAATGCCTTCACCCCAACCCTCCCCGAAGTGCCTGGGAGGATGGAGGGGTTGAAAGATATATATCCCTCTTCTGCCTTTCTCCTCCACCCCCTTTCCCGTTCCCAATATTAAGATATTTCCCCTGCAAGGAGCTAGTACGAACCAGTCGAGATGGTGTCATTGGAATTGTTGGGGGGGGAAGGACGAGTTTTAAGCAAGCTGTTTAATGTACCTTTTCCGTCTTTATCCCTCTCGCTTTTAAAGTCGATCCAGAGGCTACTAAAGTCACCTCTTTTAATGGAACAATATTAAGTGGCGTTTGAAAAGTTAATGAGAAAGGCTCAGCTATGCTTTTATCTGTCATAAATTAATAACGCAAAAGTGAAGAATTAGAGAATAGATCGGTTAAATTTTAATGCAGAGCCCTCCTTCAAAGTTTCCAGGTAAAGTGCTCAGGAGTTGATGCTGCTGCTGGGCTCGTTTTCCTTTCCCGTCCGGGCAGAGGATTTGGCTTTCCCAGTTAGTTAGCACCTGGAAATACATGTTTTTTTAATATTTATTTTCCCCCCTTTTATTGGAATCGCCCCTTTTTGCCCTTAGGCTCGCGATATATCGAGATTAAGCTGGAAAACGGCTGGAACGGGGACCGACATCCAGGCTGGACCAGTGGCCTGGGAGGTCACTGAGAGGAGAGCTGAGGTACAGCTGGCAGCCCCTGCTGTACCTCTGCCAGTCTATGAGCACATCCTTTAGCAGAACATATATATTTCTTGTTAATGAGATTTTTTTTCCCCCCATCCCTTCAACAGTTAGTGGCCCGTATATTGAAAAGCGATTCATCGTCCGCCAGTAATAAATATTATAAGGATGTACTTCCAGCCTGTATCCTGTTTTATGCTCTGCCTGCCCCTCGGCCCGCGGCCCCCGGTTCCTGCGCCGGCGAGATAAAGGGAGATCCAGGGGGTAAAAGTGCCCGTGAAGTTGTGTTTTTTTGGTTTTGGTTTGTTTTTTTTTTTTCCCCTCGATCTTTTAGTTTAAAAATTCCCCCACGAACATGGAACTGTTCCCCTCCATGAGGAAACGGGACCCTTCCCATTTCAGCTTGGGGATGGGGGTTTTGTTGAAATCCACGATGTTTGAGCGGCAGAAAGGTTTGGGTTGAGTTTGGGCAGGAGTTTTTGCCTCCCTCTTCTTCCCCCACCTTAGCATGGCCCAAGGTGACGGCTGCTGGAAATGTCACTCGAGCTGATGCTCCCCTGAGCTGGCCTGGCCGAGGAGGGGCTTTAGGGATAGAGGTGGCGGCGGGTCGGGTTCAAATAAATAAATAAATAAACAAATAAAAATAATAATCCACGCGAAGAAGGACGCAGCGGCTGTGCAGGCAGCCCGGCCCGAAGGCTGCAGCCCCACACGGATCCTCCACACGGGTGGGAGCTGGAGCGGCTCCGGGACAGGGACCCCGGTGCCGAGGGGAGCAGGACAGCGGGACAGAGCCTGGGACAGCCATCCCCGCCCTGGGAGCAGCTTTGCCCTCCGTGCTGAGCTCCGGCCTCAGCGGCAGCGCCAGGGCTCGGGTCCATGACAGACCCCGGCCCCTCGCCCCCATCCCTCTGGATTCAGGAATCACGCGGGGACCTCAATTCTTTTCCTCTCTCAGCTGCTGGTCCCCCAAACGGCTCTTAGAGGGGGAGAGCCGCTCTGATCTGTGTGTGAGCGGGGAAGTGTCCTGGTTGGTGAGGAATTCACTGCTGATGGTCAGGAGGAAAGCAACAGACACCCACCCCAGGCCCCCCTCGCCCATCTCGCTGTCCTGCCAGCCCAGGAGCCGCCCCGCAAGCCGGACAGGCACCGGCAGCCCCGGGGCGCCGCAACCCCCGAGCTCACCATTTATTCTCTTTAAGGCTGAGGGTGCAGCCTGATTGCTTCAAAGCCCCGCTTTTCCACGGGCCTAACGCTGACCTCCCCCGCGCCATGCCCTTGCAAGAAATCCGTGTACCGCAGGTGTAACTCTGACTTGCAAATGGCTTTATCTCCTGTGTATCTTATTTGTATATAGTAACGTTAATGAGTAACTCTTGTGGCGCTTGTGGAAGGAGGTAAACAGCGAGCAATCTCTGTGGATTATCCTGTCTATTACTCACCTGGCGCCTGTCTTGATATCCTCAATGGTTTTATGGCTGATGCAGGCGACCCGGCGCTGGGTGGGGGTGGCCGGCGGCGGGGGGGCTCCGGCGGGGCGGCGGCGCCACCTCTCGGGCAGCCCGGGCAGCGCCCCGAGACCCCCGAGGGGACCCGTGGGAGGGGGCACGGAACGGAACCTCAGCGGGGCGTGCTGGGGGGAGCGAGCATCCCGCACCCCGCACCCCGACCCCCGGGCGGGCAGCGCAGCTCCCGCAGGCTCTGCTCGGAGCCGAGTTTAACCCACGGGAGCTTTAGCCCCGAGTCCAAAGTCTCTGGGAAAGCGGGGCTGCGGCGAGGATGGAGCGGGGATGGACGGAGCCCGGAGCGCTCCCCGGAGCGGCAGCGGCAGCGCCCGGGGGGCAGCGCGACACCGACACCCCGGCGGGCCCGGCACCCGCTGTCGCCGGCGCGCTCGGCCCACGCTCCGCTATTAGTTAATTATTGATTGATTACAAGTGAAAATTTATGACCCTCTCTACCCCCCGCCCCCCCGCAGCCTCCCGGTCCCTCGCACGCACACACGCTCCTGCCCTCTGCAAACACTCCGGGGGAGGCGGGAGGCGTGTTGTTGTTTTTGGCCTTGACAGCTTCCAGGAATATGAAATATTTAAGCCCTTCGGTCGATCTCCCGTACCCTGGACGTCCTTTTTTATTTTTTTTAAATTTTTTTAAGATTTTTTTTTGTCTTTTTTTTTTTTCTTCCCCCCTTTCATGTCCCGGCTCGGAGGCTGCCGAGCCCCCTCCCCGCAAACAGCCGGCGTGCGGGCTCGGAGCACGCCAGGCCTCGCAGATCAAAGGGACCTCTCCGGCCTCTGCACAAGGGAAGAAAAAAAAAAAAAAGACCAAAAAAAAAAAAGTTTGATTTCTTTAACGATTGTTCGTAAAAATCTTGGAAGCAGGGACCATCCCGCCTCTTCCCTCGCCTCGGGCTGCAGGATTGCACCGGGAAACGATTTTGGGAAGGCAGAAAGAGAGTTTGGGAGAAGGGAAGAGAATAGAAAAGGGGGGGAAAATTAAAAATATAGAGGAGTTGCTTGAAATTTAGCAGCCGTGCGTCTGCAGGAGCGCACACGCCGTCCCGGGAGGGAGCCCCAGCCGCGATCCCCGGTGGGCAGCGGGGTCGGGGCAGCTCTTGGGGAGAACTCCGAGCCCCTGAGCGTGCCCGTGGCTGCGCGGGGACACTCCCCGAGGGGACACTCCCAGGGTGACATTTTCCAGGGGGACATTCCCCGGGGGGACATTTCCCATGGGGACACTCCCCAGCTCCTGCCGGCACGCCCGGGGCGAGGGGCGCTGCCCGAGGGTGACCGCAGGGCGGCCCCGGCGGGGCTGAGAGACGGACGGACAGACGGACGCACGGACGGAGCGGTTGTTTGCCGTCTCGGGAGGGTAAATGGGCCGATGAGGCGATTGCCTGGAGGCGCTGGCGCTTGGCAGCGTGCGGGGCCCGCCCCGCTGCCCCCCCGGTCCCTGTCACCGGGCCGGGAGCGACAGCCGGCCGGGCGGATCCGCGCTGGAGGCGCCGGGACGGCGGGGCTGGAATCATCTGATGGGGGAAACGGGGCGGGAGAAACCTCCCTGCTTGGGCACCCCAGCCGCGCCTCGCTGAGAAACCCACGGGGGCACCGCCGAGCCCTCACCCTGTCCCCCACGGACGGGGGGTCCCGGGGGAGCGGAGACACCCCCGGCAGGACATCCCAATCCCAGCCTGGGGCTCTGCGCTCCGCACCGCGGTACCGCCTTGAGCCACGCAACCATCGCCCTTTGCACCTGAAGGTTTTTGGTTGCGGTGGGGAGAAAAAACCCAGCGGTTCCCAGGGAAGCAGCCCGCGAGGGTGATGCCTTGGGGTTTTTCTTGTTGGCATTTTTGTTTTGGTGTTTTGGTATATTTTTTTTTCCAGCCAACCCCAAACTTCCCACCTGCTTCTCCCCAAACCCCGCATTATTAGGGAACAATTAAGGCGTGTAAAAACACGGCGGGGCGAAGCCCTTGAGCTGGAAGTGGCCGTCCAAGGCGCTGTTTGAGCTCCCGGCCCCATCCTCTCGCCCCGAGCGGGGGCAGCTGCGGGCGGGGCGAGCCCCGAGGCCGGGCCGGGGCTCCGGAGCTCCTGCGGGGCTCCGAGCTGCGCTTTCCTCCTCTGCCTCCCTCCTTCGTGGAATCTCAACCCGCAGCCGCCTCTCAGACACCACCTTCGGGCTTTCCCTTTTCTAATCCATCTTTTTTTATTTCTTTCTTTCTTTGGTTTCTTGCTTTTTATGATCTGATTATTCTAGCCTAAATGCTTAATAATTATTATACTTCTAAAAGCTCTCAGCCGAAACAGAGTTCGACCTTCAGCTCAGGTAACCGCGGCCATAATTCCTTCTGAATTTCACCTTGGTCTCACCAAACGAAGCTTTCCCTCACTCTCCCACATAGAAACCTTCCCAGAGAAGGCATTTAAATAAAACCAAACCAGCACCGAGCGGGCTGGGCTGTGCGGAGCCGACCCGACCCCACGGACACCCCGACCCCTCCCGGGGCAGATCCCTTCTGCCTGCAGCTTTTCGAGGTCCTTTCAAGCTTAATTTCCTTTCAAACCGCCCGAGCGCCTCTCTCAAAATAAAGTTATCAAGGAAATAAACACGACAGAAAAAGCCAGTGGTGCTTTTCCCCCCGGACCTGCTCCTCCCAGGGAAGGTACGAGCGACTCCGGGCAGGGGGAGCCGGCCGAGCCCGGGATCCGGCTGGAGCATCCCTGGGGCTCCACTGACGGAGGTGTTCTTGGGGCAGGAGGAGGCGGCAGGGATTTCTGGAGGGTTTCTCCAAGCTTTCCTGGAGTCCCGTTTTAGGTCCCTCTGCAGGAATGGTGTCCCCTCACCGCGCTCCCTCGGGGATGTCACCGCGATTTTCCAGCAGGATTCTGTCCCTTCTGCCCCGACACTGCTCCTGGTTTATTCTCCACAGGTTTCCTGAAAATGCATTTTTCCAGCTTTCCCTCGCGGTCCATTCCTGGCCTTCCCCGCGGATTTTCGAGGGGCGCTTTTTTATTCCTCCGTTCTCCCGAGTCCTTTTTCAGCCGGTTTTCATTTCTTCCGTCTCCGATCTAAAAAACAAGCAGAAAAAAACCCCTCAAACCTAAATACAATTATAAACCAGGTCAGGAGACTCCCTCGCTTCCCTCGCTGGAGCGGGTGGGGGTAGGGGCTACCCCTAGGAAAAGTGAAAAGCTCGTTTTAATGGGCGGTCATTGCTAAATCTCACCTTAGGGCCAAAACGACTCGCGACCCATTGCCCTCCTTACGATGTATTTATTTGTCTCAGTGGCACCAGCCGTCAGTCATTACTGGGGGGGTGAAGCCGAGAGCCGCCCCACGCTGGTGGCGGTGCTCCTGTGGCTTTTTTGGTTTGTTTTAAATCCGATTTTTAAACAGGAACCCTTCTAGAAGTGGAGGAATAACCTGTCCCGGGCGGGGTCCTTGGCTAAACACGGGGGGAACACGCGTGGGAGCGCAGCGAGCGGCGACCCCTCCGAAAATGGTTTTGGTCCGAGCGAGCGGGGTTTGGTTCGCACCCCGAGGGGCTCGCTCCCAGGAAAAGCGGCGCTTGGGCCAGCAGGGACATTATTCAATGGATGGCAACATTTTCCGATAGTGACAATAACGGAGGGGCAAACCAGCCCAGACACCCGAGTTCAGCAGCAGCCGGGCGGGCACCACAGACCCCGGGACGGGAGTGCAGCTCCGGACACCGCCCGGCCGCGCTCGCCTGCCCGCAGCTCTGTGCTTGCGGCCGCTCCAGGAGCTCCAGAGCCGCTCTGCAGCTGGAGGACACTTTATGCACAGCTTTCTCTGCATGTCATATTCAGAAAGCAGTTTTATATACATTTCATATATTTATATAGCTCAAATGCTTGTGTGTGTGATTATATAAAGTTGATGTAAAGAAATGTGGCTGTGAGCGCGTTTTTTTCACTCCACACCAGACGGTGCTCCCTGTCCCCGCATCCCCTCCGGCCCCGGCTTTCCCAGCTCAGTCCCGCCTGGCCGAGCTCAGCCCGGATGGGGCTCGGACCGCTGGTTTGGGATTCGTTCAGCGATCCTTTTGCTGTCGCGTGTTTTGGGTAAATCCATCTCTGCCAACAGCAGTTTGCTGAGCAGCCCCAGGCTCCCCCGCCACCCCCGGGACAGATTTGGGGTCCCTGACCAAGGAGAGGGAAACGGGCATGAATGTCCCCGGTATTTGTGTTCGCACCCCTTCCACAGGCGGCTCTGCTTTGTTCCCTCTGCCAAATGTCTAACCAGGGGTAGGGACGAGAGAGAAACAATCCATTTCATCCTCCCTTTGCCCCAGCTCGCCATCCCGCGGCTCCAAACCTCGGCTGCCGGAGGCTGCACCGACGGGGCGGCAGCGCTGGGCCTGGCTGGCTCCGGGCAGGGAGGGAGGGATGGAGAAAGGGATGGATGGATTGGGGATGGGGAGGGCGAAGCTCCATTCTCGTCTCACTGTTCATTTCGTCCTGAAATCAGGAAATCACGAAATTAGGGAATCACGAAACCACAGCAGCGGGCAGGACCGGGATGCCCGGAGCCAGCAGCCCGCAGGAGGAGCACGGGGGGCTCCCTGCTAATGGGGTGTCCCCGCGGCCGCTCCCGGGCTGATCCCGAGGCCGGGGCCGTTCCCGGGAGCGGGGCCGAGCCCGGCCGGGCCGGGGCCGCCTCTGCCGCTCCTGCGGCGCCACCTGGCGGGGGCAGCCCGGCACGGCACGGCCCGGCTCCGGGGGCACGGGTTCATTAGCAGGGGAAGGAGCTGAAGCATCCCCAGCACGGGTTCATTAGCAGGGGAAAGCGTTGAAACATCATTTTTGGGGTATGAGCCTGATAGCTCGATTAGCTGACCCTACTAGAAGGTAATATAAGAGAAGGATGGAGGGTTTGATTCCTCTAGTGTAGGTTCGATTCCTGCTTTTCTAAGTGCTAGGAAATGAGAGGGCTGGTATAGCTCTGTGTTCACTTTGTCCTAGTGACCCTTAGTGCTCCAGGGGCACATCCTGGCAGCTCGGGCACAGCTCAGCTCCAGCAGCCCCCGGGGAGCCTTTCCCAGGGCTGGCAGGGGCAGCAGCAGGGTCAGGGGGTCCTGGGGATCCCCAAGGGCCTGGCCATGAGCAATGAAGGGGATGCCAGCAGCAGTAGCCAAAAATAAAAGATCTGAATTGAAAGTGTTCCTCCTTCAGAGGCAGAGGAAGAGGCACGGCTGGAAATGCTGAGAGCCCCCTCGCTCTGCTCACCTGAGAGCAGGAGGGCAGGGCTGCCTCCAGCATGGCCAGGATGGCTCCTGGGGAGTCCCACACACTCCAAAGGAGATCCTTTGTGCTGGGAATTCAGAGGGAAGCAGCTCTGGGCCTGGCACTCTTGCAGGAAACCTCCCAGGGTTTTCCAGGTGTGTGTGTGAGCATAGCTGCACCCTGGGAGCAGTGCAGGGGTTTCACAAACGGAACTGTCACCCTCCTGGCCGTGCCATGGGCTGGTTTGGGTGGCAGAGCCCTCCTTGCTTTGTTCTCCTTGGGTTTCTGATGCCCTCCCTCACGTGTCCACATCCACTGAACTGTTCTGCTCCCGTGGTTTTGTCTCTGCTCTCTGCCTGCTCACTCACAGACAGGTCCCACCTTGAGCAAGCGCAAAACCAACGTGTTTGTGTTTTGTTTCATAGTTTTATTTGTACTCCTTTAGCTTGCCTTGCACTTTAACTCTCTCTTACACACAACTATCCTTCATAAGCACTTTGCCTTATTATATCCTTGTTTTAGCTCTGATTTCTGCCTCCTGCCTCATTATAAAACCATTCTGCACCAGTAACTGCCATTTCACATGAAACATTTCACTCTGAGCCAGAGGATGAACTGGCTTCGGTGACACCAGGGGCACAAAAATGTGAGAGCAAGGATGTAAAGGCAAGGAAGACAAGCATCAAACTTCAGGGTAAACAGTGGGGATGATATTGACTGCCTTTTAATGTAATGTGGATGCACAATGGGGAAGAAAACCTTCCCAGAGCAAAAATATAAGACATTCACCCTGCCTGAGACTCTTGGAGCAGCCAGCGAAACTTTGGGATTAACTCAGACGGGACCTTATCCCAGGGCTCCTGTGGGGAAGTGCTTTTCCAGGTCCAGCAGAGCTTCCAAATAAAGTGCTGTCCTACTTTCTGGCTGTGTCTGAGAGTGATGAGAAATGCCCATTGTCTGTGCCCAGGCTGGTGCGTGCCCTCATTAAGGCTCTGAATTGTGTGTGTGCATCTCGGCGTCAGGGCTCTTTGGGAGGCAGGGACAGGCAGGGCGTTTGTGGGAGGGAATTCCCAGGTTCCCGCAGGCTGGGACATTTCTGAAGGAGTTTTAAACTCTTGGAGGCTCGGTGCTTCCAGGAGTGGTGGGGCAGGAGGATGGTGATGGGTAGGATGGTGGTCCTGCATCACAAATGCTTAATGGAGCTGTGTAGCCACATTTCTCATCACAGAAAAAAAGCAAAGAATATTTCTGGGATTCCCATTCCCTGAACCTCAGAGAATGATCAAAACAATTCTTATCTCATTTGCTGTGCCTGTGTTTGTGCCAAAGTACAATGCAATATGGAGACTGTTTACCCAAAGTGATGGTGCTTTGTTTCCTTGGCCTATCAGTGCCAAGTGTGTGTTTGTGTGTGTGTGTGAGGTGTGTGTGTTTGTGTGTGTGTCACGATTGTTGCGTGACATTCATGAGATTCTGGGCAGTGGAGTGCAGTTGAGTGCTTGGCAGATTCTGTTTAGATGTAATGTAATATAGATGTAATATAGATGTAATATAGTATAATAAAGTAATTAATTAGCCTTCTGATAAGATGGAGTCCTCCTCATCATTCCTCTCCCTTGTTGGGGGCAAAAATATCCACTGTAGAGCTGTGTGAGCAGAGCTGTGGGGGAATCCTCCTCAGAGGATTCCCTGGGAGCAGCAGCAGCCATTGAAGGTGTATCCAAGTAACCCCATTTTGCTCCTTGGGTGTCAGGTTCTGATCTGAACTGACAGCGGTGAGGAGACCTGGAAAATGGCCTTCCCTGCCTTCCCTTAATGAGTTACCTCAAGTCCAAACCACTCCATATTCAGCAAGGGTGGTGTAACAAAGAGAAGTGTCGGGAAACATGAAGGCACAGCTGTTCTTTCCACTTGGGTAGCTGTGATTGGTTTGAATAATGGATATTCTGTTCAGCTCCTTCCAGGGCAACTCGGAGTCTCCAGCTCCTCACTAAGAGGAGACACGCCGATTTATCATTTATTTATTGGATTATAACCCTGTTTTACGGGTAATCAATCGCTGCTTTTTCGGCTTCCTCTTAAATCACATCACCCCAGTGCAATCAGGGGCTGAGGCCACGCCAAGAGCACAGAGGTTTCCATTGGAAAAAGTGTTTCCATTGGAAAAAAGTGCTTCCATCAGATTTGGAGATGTTAATGTGGGGAATTGATGGGGGAAATAACAGGCAGGGGCTGCTCCGGCCATGTCTCTGGGCTGGGTGAGCACCCTGGTGGTCACACTGGAGGAGGATGCTGTTTTCTCAGCTGCTCTGCAGTTTGGAGACCCTGGTGTTTGCATTGAGATGAGCTGGGACAGAAACAACACCCCTTTTGGGGCTAAATCCTATTTATTAAAGAAAAATGGAGGGGAGGGCACAGTCTGCAAACTCAGATGAAAATTGTCATTTATTCTTTGCACATCACTTGTATATCCCACCAGATGCCTCCCCACCATTGAGTGGGACCCAGCACACCTCTGGTGAGAGCTTCACATGAATTTTAGTGCCAGGAGCCCTCAGGGCAGTGTGGGCACCCCTGTGAGGGCTCTCACTGCCTGCCTGGAGTGGTGCTTGCCCTCCTCCTGTGCCCAGGTGCAAGCGATGCCCATCAGGCTCAACGAGAACCAGCTGTGGCCAATAAAGAGACCATTAAAGTGTGAATTTGCTGCATAGAAGAAGAGGGTCTTGAGTTTTTATTGACCTGATCTAGGATAAGGAAGGATTGGTCCTCAAAGCTGTGCTGCTGAAGGAGCTCTGAGAGGTTTTTGGGAGAGGACCTATGATGGGGAGCTCTGGAATCCTTCTGAAGGTAGGAAACTGTGAGAAGTGAGGGGGACGTGGTGTAGACACGGATGGAAATGGATGCTGTGTGATTTCCTGGCTCCCCTCAAGAGCTGTGGGGGGTTGTTTCCCTGGAGGGAGTCTTGGATGTGTTAGATGTGCCTTCCCTGTGACTCAAAAGGGCTCCAGGGTCTTGGAACTTCTGGTTTCTGCTTCTTTGGGGACTGGTGGGATGAGCAGAGACAGAAGCAACGTGATTTACATGGAGCTGAAGGGTGGGGGAGAAAGCAGCTGCTCTGTGCAAATGTGGAATCTGACTGTGTGAAAATGTGGGAAGGGCTCACAGAGGTTCCCTGTGGAGCTGCTTCTCCTCCCTGCTCCTGCAGCTGAGGCTGGGCCTGCTGCCCTCCATCCATGGCTGAACTTCCATCCATGGCAAAGCATTAAACTCAGGGGTCTGAGGTTCTCCATGGAGCCTGTGCACGAATTGAGCTGGTTTTACTCTTCTCTGGGACTCTTCCAGACTCACCCTTGCTTGTGTGTGGGATTCAAGCTAGACCTGAGCAAGCCCAGCCTGGTTTTGGGTCCCAGGTGCCAGTGTGTCCCCACAGAGAGCTGGTCCCAATGTGCCCCTCCAGGCAGGTGGGAAATGGTTTGGGTTGTGCGTGGGGTCCTGTCCTATCAGTCTCTCTGTGCTCTTTGATTTTTGGAGTTCCTTGGCTGCAGAACAAAGGAGGAGCCCTGGGTTTGGGGAGGATGTTGAAACCCAGGGACCAGCGTGGCAAAGGTTCTGCTGCAGAATCAGGAGCATGGCTGGGAGGGAAGGAACTTGACAAACGAGTGGAATGCTGCCCCTGGCTGCCCTGGCAGCCTTTTATCATCTGCATTATCTGCCAGCCTGGCTGGGCTGCTCGACACCTGCTTTCTTATGTGAGAAGTCCCCAACCTCCCCACAGTGGTTTTCCTTTTGAAGGACCTCAGCCAGGTACAGCATCCATGTGCAATTTTCCACCCTTGGCAAGGCACACCCAGGGAATCTGGGCCAGCCATCTGCTGATCCTGGCTGTCCCTTGGGGCTCTGGGTGCTGCAGGGGAGGCTCAGCACCCAGGAGCAGGGTGGGAGCTGTGATGGGAGCCTGTGGCCCTGGTCAGGCTGGAACGGAGTGGAAATAAATGCT
This sequence comes from Zonotrichia leucophrys gambelii, assembly GCF_028769735.1. Lineage (NCBI taxonomy): Eukaryota > Metazoa > Chordata > Aves > Passeriformes > Passerellidae > Zonotrichia > Zonotrichia leucophrys. Next base: position 9,317,375 of record NC_088185.1, read on the forward strand.
GGTTTTTAGAAACTCTCCCCTAGAAGTGTGATCTTGAGCTTTAAAACAACCTGTTACCCCTCTAAAGGTTTAATGTTCAGAAAAAGAAAAATGTTGGAAGGGTGGGATGCCACTAGAACCTTCAAAGCTGCAGACACTCTTTGTGCCTGTTGTCACAATAATGTGTTCCTCTTTGTCACAAGAAAATACCAGATATTTGATCATTGAGGAAATATTGATTTCCCAGGAAAATTACTGCACTGGATGAATTTCTCATTTGCTAGTGAGAAGTTATACATAGGAGTGAACACCACAACATTTCAGGCTGGGTTCTGTTCTCATAGTCTGCAACTTCCTTAATTTCATAAAGCCTAGAACCTTGATAATACTTACGTGTAGGTATATAATACCTACTTATATATAGCTATACAATATCTAGGAGCTGATTGTCCTTGCAGAAGGCAGGAGCTGCACAGCTGTGGCCAATCCATGGTGGCAATGCTGCCCTCCCTCCCTCCCCACAGTGACCCATCAGCCCCAGGTGGTGAGGAGGGTGCTCATTGTGGTCATGTCTTACAGCTGGGGGCTGAGGAACCCACGGGTTTGAAATGGGCAAATAGACACAAAAAAGGCTCAAAATGTCTTTGTCTTGACACTGAGGGAGCAGAGCAAGGGCAGGGGAGTGAGGACACAGCCCTGGCTGGTTTTGATCTCTGCTCTGGTTGTGCCCAGAAAAATGGTGTTGTTACCTGGTGAGCTCTGCAAATAACTGTTCCCTAATTCCTGCTGCCACCCCTTCCTGCAGATGAAGGCAGGCCTGGCTGCAGTCCCTTGGGAATGGTGTGTGATGGCCCTTGTGGCACTTTTGTGTGCAGGAGCAGGGTTCCCTCATCCCTGAGCCCTGTGCCATGCTGGTGACACATCAGTGAGGGCTCTGCTCTGTGGGGAGGGAAATCATTTGAATTTCACTGATCTGATACTGGTGCACCTTGTCTAGATGAGGGAATGCTTTTCCAGGCTTGGGTGGGATTTGCAGAGTTAATTTCATTTAAATCTCTTTAGGCAGAAGATCTGGGGTTTTTTTTGCACAGCTTAGTGCATGGGAACAGCTACATGCACATTATGGTAAATACAATTTGGAAAAATTCTGGGTGTAGCGGCACAGGTGTTTAGCTCCTTAATTTTAATGGAGATAAAACCCCCCAAACCTTGTAGTTATCTTGATTATTCTGGCTTGGCTCACCTCTGGTGAGGTGCCAGGCTTTGAAACACGGATGGTATCTTTGTGATTAACCAGCCTGCTACCCCTGTAAAAGCATTTTTTTTTGGATTAAAAATTTCTGTGTTCATAAAGATTTTAAACAGAGGGGGAAAGGGAGTGTGTGCTGCTCCTGGTGTGTCAGAGGAGGGCTGGGGAGGTGGAGATGCTGCTGTGTGCTCTGATGCAGGAGGACTTGTCACCCTGGCTTTTTAAGATTTTCTGAGCCTTCTGATGTTGACATTCTTGTAGCGAACTTTCTCACACAGTTTTTGTAAATAACTTATTGTTTTACATTCTTTTATGGAGGAGGAGAAAGTTGATGGACTGTTGGTTTGTCCAGTGTCATTGAAGAGGTGGCGCTGTCACCTCCAATCCACTGCCACTTTTGGAAATCTATAAACGTTAGAGTCAGAAAATAAACTTCCTTTTTTTCTTCACCTTGAGCACAGCGGTGTGAGCTCGTGTTCTCTCGTGTCCTACAAGGACAAGGGCTCGGAGCAGGCTCCCAGAGCGCGGTTTGCACAGAGCCCTGGTGCAGCGCGGCTGTTCGGGATGTGTATGGAAATGTGCCGCTAGATGGCCCCAGGGAGAAAGGATGGACCGGGCAGCAGCGAGGGCAGGAGCCGCCTGCAGCAGAGCCTGGAGCGCCCCGGGCAGGGCTGGGGAGGCGGGCCCGACCCCGAGACAGCGCTGGTGGGAGCGAGCGGGGCAGCACCCGGGGCTCCCGCACTGCTCATCTCTGCCGGCTGCTGCTGCTGTGCCATGGGAGGGCAATCCCGGCGGTGCCCGGCTGGGCTGGCCGCGGGAGGGCTGCTGGGGGCTCCCTGTCCCTGTGCTATGTCCCCTGGCACTGCTGGGGGCTCCCTGTCCTGGTACGATGGTCCCTGGGACTGCTCTGGGATCCCTGTCCCTGTGCTATGTCCCATGGGGCTCCCTGTTCCCCATGCTGTGTTCCTGGGAATGGTGTGTGACGGCCCATGGGGCTGCTCTGGGCTCCCTGTCCTGGTGCTGTGTCCCCCCTATTCTGTGTCCTGTGGGACTGCTTTGGGCTCCCTGTCCCAGTTTGTGTCTGACTACTGGTGTCCTGTCTGTGTCTGGACTGCTGTGGGCTCCCTGTCCCTGTGCTGTGTCCTATAGGACTACTGGGTGCTCCCTGTGCTGTGTCCTTGGGACTGCTGTGGGCCCCCTGTCCTGGTTCTGTCCAGGGTGGCTGTGGGCTCCCTGTCCCTGTGTTGTGCCCTGTCTTGGCACTTTTCCATGAAACGAGGGACAGCCCAGCACAGCTGGCACATCAGGGTGGCTCTAAGCTCCGTGTCTCTGAGTGTCCTTCTCAGGCTGGACAATTAACCAGCCCTGGTAACTCACAAACATCACCCTCCATCTACAGCCAACCTGGCAGCCATACCCAAAACCCCACACTGGGATAAATGACAAAATCACCCCTGTGATGAGCAAACCCCTGGGGTCTGGTCAGCAGTCCCATGGGACACAACACAGGGACAGGGAGCCCCCCACAGTCCCAGGGACCATCACACCAGGACAGGGAGCTGGCCTGGCTGGTGGGGCTTGGGCTGCTCCTCAGGGGAATCTCTTGTATTTGGGATCAAGGTGCTTTTCCTTTCCCCTACTGTGCAGGAAGCCTTAACTTTAGAGGGGGGCACAAAATGTTCCCTTTGGTTGGGGGAAGGGGACACCAAGTGTTCCCTTTGGATAAGGCTTGGGGCAGTCTGGTGTCCCTGCCCATGGCTGGGTGGCCTTTAAGGTCCCTTCCAACCCAAACCATCCTGGGGTTCTGAGTGTCTCTTTCTGGTTACTGCTGCTTCAGCTGGATGGAGGGTCACAGATATTGAGGTCTCCATCCACAGAGCTCCAGGTCCTCTGGAAGGTCTGGAAGGGTGGTGACTGTGCTCAGGGGAGCCCATGGGTTAGCAGGGGATGCAGGGGCTGTGCTGCTGGCCCACAGCTGAGCCTGTGGGGAGCAGGGAGGATGAGAGGCTGTGCATCATTCAGTGCTTCTCTCTGGTGTGCTGATGAGCTCCTGGGGAGGATTTAATGAATGGAGCTGCTCTGATGGAGGAGATAGGAAAAATTGCTAACCTGGGGAGGTGGAAAAGCGTGCAGAGCCATGTCACAGAGTGAGCCTGGCCTGGTGGCCTTCCAGGAGGGGATGGCTGCTGTGTGAGCCAGCTCAGGAGGGGACGCACAGCCAGGGCTGGAGCTGCCACCGAGCCGCGGCGTTCTGGGCTGTGCTGGCACAAAGGTGCTCAGGAATGAGCTCAGGGAGGCTCTGTGGGCTGCAGGCAGCTGTGAGCCCTGCCAGGGAGCGCTGCAGGGCAGGCAGCCCCCGGGCCAGCGGGGAAGTACCTGCTCTCCTGCAGACAGGGAAGCTGCGTCCTCGCCCCTGTGATCTGGGGTTCCTGCGGGGCCCCGGGCCAGTGGCACTGCTCTTCCAAGCCAAGCTCTGCTCCTGAGGCAAACTGGGATGAGTCCAAGGGCTTGTCTGGTTTCCTTTCTAGGTTTCCTCCCTGTTTAGTGGGATTAATAACACCTAAGGGTGTCAGAGTTAATTACTCATCAGGCTTTGGGCGCTCTGAGAAAACCCTGTGCCATCATTGTTGGAATTTATGAGGCACTGCTGCCTCCTGACTCCCAGAGCAGTGACTGAGGTCCCTTCTGTGACTTTGCTTTTTGAGGGACGCACAAAAGCCCCTCTGTTGTGACTCCTGATGGGGCACAGGAGGGAATCCACAGGTTCTTAGGAGCAGTTTGATTTAGGAATGGGTCAAAGAGAAGATGGGGCTCGTCCACAAGACCCCTGGGTTTAAGGAGCAAACCAACCTTCAAAGAAACAAGAAAAAAGCAAGACAACACCTTTGATCCCTTATTCAGAACTCAGTAAAACTAGTGGAAAACCTCTGAGTCTGGGGGATATTGGGTCACTTCCAAAGGGTGGAAAACAGTGGAGAATGGTTGAGCCCAGGTTGGGACAAGCTGGAGTTTTGTGGCCAAGGGCTGTAAGGACAGAGCTCAGGTCTTTCAAGGGAGAAGTGCAGATTTCTATCCCTGTGTTTGAACTGACACAACTGAATTTACTCAGTTTGGGGCATTTTATGCAGATTTGAACCACAGGACAAATACCCCTTTTTTTGGGTCTTGACATAACCAGTATGAGCTGAAATAACACCTGCTGGGAAGTGTCCCTGGGTACCATGGATAAATCCAGTTCAGCATGGCTCAGAAAGAGATGCTTTTTCCCTGAAAACCTTCATCTTACCCCTCCCCATCCCTAAATATAAATTCAGAGCCTTTTTTTCCTCTCCCAGCCTTGTTTCTAGAAAGCATCCTGTAGAAACAGCTGTTCACTGAGTAAATTCCTTCTGACAGGTACACTGAAAGCTGCCATTGAGCCCTTTTGGGCTGGGCACTGAGCAGAGCTGGGATGTGCTGGATTTGGGAGCTGCTCTGTCAGGGAGGCTCAGCTCCAGCTGAGGCATGGCAGGTACCTGCTGAGTCAATGTGTGATGGGAAGTGCAGTGCCCTGCCTGACACCTGCTGATGAGCTCAGCCAGGATTGTTTTACCTGTGGGAGGAGGAATTTCTGGAAGGGGAAATGCAGAAGGGAGCACTTGGAGTCAAGCTGAACCTGTTCTGTGGGGTGCTGGCCCTGCTGAGGCACTGGGATGATTGCTCTGTTCTGCTCGCTGGTTTTGTGGGAGCAGGGAGCTGAACCCACCAACACATCCCTGAGGATTTCAGTCCCAGACTTGCTGGGTTTGTTAAGTGGCAGCAGGGGTGGGTTTGGATCCCTTGTGATGCAGGAGCTGTGGAGGATGTGTGCTAGGACCTCATCCAGCTGACTGCAGGTGCATCTTGAGGCTTTTGGTGCCTTGGATTTCAGGCCTTTTAGCAATGTGGGGAGTTTGGGAGCATTCTGTGGTGTGTGATGGATGTAGGAGGGGAAGTGGATATGCAGCAGGCCCTTTGGGATGGAGGATGGCTGTGCCTGGAGGAACCTGGGGTCCTGTTGCCTAAAATGATTCATTTTATTATTATAGATTGTGTCATTCCCACCCTACATGATGGCAACTGTGTCCAGTGTCCAAGTCTTTGCTGCCAAATTCACACAGCCATTGAATTGTCTGGACTGGAAGGAATCTTAAAGCCATCTCATCCCACCCTCTGCCATGGACAGGGACACATCCCACCATCCCAGGCTGCTCCCAGCCCTGTCCAGCCTGGCCTTGGGTACCGCCAGGGATCCAGGGGCAGCCACAGCTGCTCTGGGCACCTGTGCCAGGGCCTGCCCACCCTCACAGAGGAGAATTCCTTCCCCATATCCCATCCATCCCTACCCTCTGACAGTGGGAAACCATTCCCATTTGTCCTTGTGAAAAGCTGTGGAAGCCCTTGGAAATCCCACAGTAAGGTGGGGAGGAAACTCTTGGGATGATAGAAGGAAAAGAGGAGCCCTTTGAGTGCTGCCAGGCTCCTGTTCCATGGCTGTTTGTGCCTCGTGTTGGGCTTTGTGCTGTGGCTCCCTGGGGCGGGGAGGAATGGGCTGTGCTGGAGGAAGGAATGCCTTTGTGGTGGGCAGGTTCCACATTGGTTTTGATGGCTAAGTTGGGAAGAAAACGGAGTGGTTTTTATTTCTCATTTACCTCCTCCACCATCACTGCTCCTCTGCCTTCACCAGCTGTACAAAAGGACAGAGAACAGTAGCTTGTTTTGTTGGCAAATGTTTATTTTGTGGGCTTTTCTTACACAAGTTTTGGAAATTGGAAACACAGGAATGCGCTGCCAGGGCCATGCTTTCCTCAGCAGAGCTGTTCCCTGCCTTGGCTTTGCTGCTGGGGAGGAAAGGTGGTGCTCCCAGCCCTGCTGCACTGGGGGAGTCTCAGCTGGGGCATCAGGACTGGTGTGGGTTGCTCAGGGGGATGAGCCCCCCATGTACCCCCAAACTGCAGCCTGGGAGGGGAAAAGGAGCCTTGCCTGCCCCTCGTCCCTGCAGTGGGTGCAGAGGGCTGGCCCATGAGCTGGCTGTAAATCAGAGTGCAGGAGGAAGGCAATTTTCAGTGAGTGAAACCTGCCCTCACCGAGCCCTGGGGGAGGAGGAGAGCTCAGAGTGTCAAGGTGGGACGGAAGAGCACCAGAACGAGATTTAATTTCCTTCCCAATAATTTTCTCAAGCTGTATAAACTTTCCTTATTTAAAACAAATACTCCCTGAAAACACATTCTGTGTCAGTGGCCCTGTGAAAACAGCCCCAGTCACAACCTGTGCCTGTCCCTTGCTTGCAGCCTCAGCCAAGAGCCAGCAGTTTTACATTTTGCTCTATTAATTCGAGCTGTAAATTTCCTTGTGCAAAGTCTCCCAGGCTGGGGAATGAATTTAAGTAAACAGGGTGTACAATAATAGACTTGTGTTAGGGCAGGCTTTTCAAGTGGCCTGTAACTTTTGGGTAACTTGGTCTAAGTCTTGCCCTGTTATGCTGGAGAGAATGTGAGTTTGTCCAGGAGGTGGAGGAAGTCAGAGAAAAGGTGAAAATCTGTGTTCAGACAAGAGCTAAGAATTCAGGTGAACTCCTTACCTGGCCCATGGCAGAAGGGTTGAACTAAGGGATTTTTAAATCTCAAACTGCTTTATGATCCTATTATTCCATTATAGTTTTTGGTTCAAGTCTTCCATAATTATTTTTTTTCTCAGTGATAGCATTAAGGAGACACTTATAAGGACACTGAGGATTTTTCCCCTTCCCTTGACCTACAAAATCCTGAATGCCCACTCTAAAATCAGTTTTATTTGCTTTGGTGGCTAAAGGATTAATTCCTTCTCAGTTATCTTCTGTGGAGAGAAGACAGGAGGAGTTTCTCCTGTAAGTGTGATGGAAAGCAATATTCTGTTTCAGGTTTGTGGGCATCCTTGCTCTGAGAGCCCTGAAACTCTGCCTGCTAGCTGTGCAGCTGTGCTGGATCTGTTTCTGGTTCATCTGAAGGGATTCTGGGGATGTTATGAGGTGTTCATGTTTCCTGCTGCTCCAGGAAATCTCTACTGTAAATGCAACCTACTTATCTCAGATTGTTGTTCAATCTTCTGCTAAAACCAGGCTGAAGGTGAACATGAGCTAGAAGGCTGCAGCTGAGGAAAGACTGATCCCATGTTGCAGTTTTCCTGCCTGATGCTTCTGTAGTAGAAGATTTTATTTTTCCCCATGAACTTGCAGTTAAAATGCACATCTGGTCAGTGTCTTTGAGTGATCTTGTAAAGGGAACTTGATCATTAGATAAAGAGGAAAGGAACTTCTGGCTTATAGACAGCCCTTTACTGAAAAAAAATAAAAAGGAAAGTTGTATGGAATAACCTGGCATAAAAGCCCATGAACAGGGATTTCTTTGGACTCCCCCGGGTTTGGGGATGTCTGGTTATCCAACCTTTCTCCAGCTGGCTCTTGTAAAACCACAGCAAAGTGGTTCTGACTTCTGATGGGGGAAAAAACCAAGAAAACATCTTTAAGTCCTTATGCAGAACTCAGTAAAACCTGTGAGTCCAGGGGATCTTGGATCACTTCCAAAGGGTGGAAAATAGTGCAGAAAGGTTGAGCCCAGCTCATGTTAGATCTAGAAGCCAAGGGAAATTCTCTGCTCCTGGGAATGGAAAGAGAAAGGTCTCTGTAAAATCTGGATTGCAGTGCTGGAGGAAGTGATTAACCCAAAATGGGAATTTATGGGATAGAAGGAGGAGAAAGCCTTGTGTATTGGGGCACTTGAGCATCTTCTGAGCCAGGAATTTCCTCTTGGTGCCTTCTTTAGATAAGAACTGGGTGTCAGGGTTCCTGCTGCTGCTGCTACAGCCCCTGCTGTGATACATCCATTTCTTCTCTTTAAAACAAGTATGCACCCCAAATTCCTCCTTCTCCCAGCCAGGGGGCTGATCCTGCAGCAAGGCTCAGCCCAGGGCTTTCTGTACCCCAAAAGACACTGAGCTCACTTCTGTGGGCCGGAGGTGTGACTGGCAGCAAAAGGGCAAATTTACCCAGCTGGATGCAAAGACTTTTTTAGATAAAACCAAGTGTTTGCCTTGGCTTTCAGAAGCTTGGAGATACCTTGGATGGAGAGCTGCCAGCTGGCTGCTCCCCAGCACTGACTCAGAATGTAAAAGTGTAGTGTGAGTCCCTGTATTATTTTCCCCCCCACTTCTTGACAAACTTTATAACTGGCTTTTTTTTTTTTTTTTTTTTTTTTTTTTTTAAGAGGAGGAGGGAATTCTCATGGTTTTAAGCAAATCACAACTGACTCAGCCTAAGCCCAAGGGTAGAATGGCGAAGGCTTGATGGATTAAGTGTCCTGGAACAACTGGCTGCACAGCTCTTTCTTGTTTTCTGGCTGTGAGGATCATCCTTTTGATGAGATCCATTTCCCTGCCGCTTTCCGGGTTGTAAATCCAGATTAGTCATGGCAGGGTGGCAAACAATGAGCATGGAACAGGAGGTTAAGCCCAGGGAGTGTGAGGTGGTCCCTGGGTGTTGCTCACGCCCTGCTGGCCAAGCAGGGACACCTTGAGGCCACCTGCTGGTAAATTAGGAAGGGTTGAGAGCCTGAGATTCCAAATACAACCTGGATTTCTGTCACATGTGCAGAGATGTGCCTCTGACTCACCTGCTTGAGGCTCTGACTTCCAAGTCTTGCTGTAAAACTCAGGTTTGTATCCTAAATCTGTGTGGTTTGGCTGTTTACCATCTTCTCCTTCAGGTGTATCTGACCTTCTCAGCTCCTGTCAGTGCTGCTGAGGCTGTCCTTGCCCTCAGGACTCCCTGGGGAACTGGTCCTGGAGAGCTCCAGCAGCTCCTGCTCATCCCTTGGGTGCTGCTGATCCCTGCTGGAAGCAAAGCTCCTTGCTTCTCTGGCTGAAGGGGAAACTGGGGTGATTTTATACACCTCTGCATCTGGAATAAAACACTGAGGCACTTAAAATCAGGGTCACCAAGGTTGGAAGAGACTTTTAAGATCATCAGGTCCAACCATCAACCCAGCACTGCCACTGTCACCCCTTTCTAAGGACTTTGGGGACCATGAGGAGGGCAAAAGCTTCAAATGCAAGGCACAAAGTGTCCTGATGGCCAGTCAGTGTGCTGAGGGGTGGGCACAGGAACACCACAGCCCTTGGCTTGTCTCTGACTGAAATCCCTCCCCAGCTGCCCCAGTCACACCAATAGGCTGGTTCTGAAGGCCAGTTTGTGTTCTACTTCCCCAAAATGTGGCTTCAAAATGCTGCCTGCCCAAAGGTGAGGGTCTTGTAGGAGATGAGGTGACTGTGCTCAAATTACTGCCATGCCCAAGCCTGAAAATGTCATTTTAAGGCAATTCTTTAAAGCAGCAAACTTGCAGCACAATCAGTTTGTAGTGGGCTCCCAAAGGTGAAGCCAGCAAGGGCTGCTGTGTGAATTTGCAGATTTATTTGCAATAAACTGATTTGCCTGCTTAGGGTGGCTTCTGAACGCAGCTGCTGCTTGGAGCAGGGCTTCTGACATCAGCACTGTTACACCAGGGGTGAAATTGGCCTCTCCTACATTGTTGCCAGTTGCAGGAATTTATCATCCACCTGTGCTCTGATTTAGGTGTGTGTGTAAATCCCAGGTAACTGCATTAACATCAATAAAGCTGCTTGAATAGATCTCTATCTGGGCTGTGCTGAAGCCTTCTCCTGTTGCTGTTGGCTATGCAGGTGCAGGGATGTGGTTGGCTTCAGCTGGGAAACACGATGCCATCCAAGTGTGTGTCTAGCATGCAAACAAGAAAACGCTGAGTTGAAACCACAGTGCTCATTTAAAAGCAGGAAGGAGATGCTGTCAGGCTTTCAAGACGTGATTTCTCTTTGCCATCTTGAAATATTTGAACAGACAAATTTTCTGGGGAATGTTTGCCTGGAAATGTTTCTCTTGGAGGAGGAGAATATGTTGTCCTCCTTTGTGGTGGGCAGAGGAAGGTGGGCTGGTTCCAGATTGGTTTTGGGAAGAAAAATGAGTGGTTTTTATTTCTCATTTACCTCCTCCACCATCACTGCTCCTCTGCTTTCACCAGCTGTACAAAAGGACAGAGAACAGTAGCTTGTTTTTTTGGCAAATGTTTATTTTGTGGGCTTTTCTTACACAAATTTTGGAAATTGGAAACACAGGAAACAACCTTGAGCATGTGGCATGGAGCAGAGCCACATTGCACTGGTGCATGGATTTTGGGTCAGTTGTTTTGTGGCAGCAGCAGAAATGAAAATTTACCTGGAAAAGAGTTGTCCCAGGGAGATGAGGGAGTTCAGCTCTCAAACAATTTCTCCACCGAGCTGGTGGCTGCAAACCCAAAGCATTTGGGACTGGCAGCTCTTTGAACCACTTGTGATGTTATAAAGACTCCCAGATAAATTACCCATACAATTTCTGAGTCTCACTGATCCCTTTGGGACAGCTCCCCTAAGGAGATCCTGGGACTTTTAGGGGGGGCATAAGGAAACCTTGTGGATAAAGGTGCAAACCAGGATCAGCTTGGATTGGTTTTTCACATGTGAAATGCAGATTTTTGATTGGAATTTCTCCTGATTAGCTGAAATAGAAGGATTGGAAATGCTGTTCATGGCAGTTCATTGCTGTGAGCATGTGCTATATCTGGGGACTCCAGTACTGAGCTAACAATGGATAGGTGCAGGGGAGGAGGAAAGAGGAATATTGGCAGGTTTATTATGATTTTTTTTTTTTTTTAAATTAAGATGTTGGCTCCTTGGAGTGAGAGGTGACATCTTAAGGAAGGAAAAGGCTTGTGGTCTCCTGAGGTTTTCCATTGCAGGGAGGGATGTTGGCTGTGTGCCCTCAGCTGGTGACAGTCTGGGCAGGAGCAAGGGGGTGCCAGCCTCGGGCTCTGGGGACACTGCCACCATCTCTGCTGGGTCTGTGCAGAGCCACTGTGTCCTCCAGTTCAAGCCTTTGGCCAAATTCTCATTCCGTTCAGACAGCTGGCAATGGCCAAAATTGGGGTGTGTAACCTGCCTCTGTTTTTTTACCACTGCTCTGTCTTGTGCCTTTGAACTGGAAGCAAACACAAGACCAAGCCAAGCACCTTAACTCCCAGACTAAACCATGGCCTTCCTCATCCTCTTCATCCCACAGAAAACTGGAATAGTGCCTTTGGAATGAGCAGAGAATGTACTTTTGGGCTGTAACCTTTGCAGCTGCTGGGTCTTTAATATGAAGAAGGGTCTGAAAATCTGAGTTTGGATCTGATCCTCATTCACCTTGCAGGGCCCCTGAAGCAGCCGGTGCAGGAGTTGCAGTTCAGGTGTCTCATGTGCCTATTTTCCATGAACAGGTTTCCCACCTGGGCTGTCTCCCATGGCAGATTGTAGCTGGAGGTCCCTCTTGGGAATTCTGGCTGTTTTTCCCACAGGCTGATGCAAAGTACCACAGGGGATGGGAAGTGGGCAGGAATCTGTGATACAGAGGAAAGCAGAGGCCCTGGCTGCATTTTATATTGCAATGGCTTTTTGGTAATAATGCCTTTTATCAATAATGGCTTAATTTTTATTAATTTGGGGGAACGTGTCCCAAACAAGCTTTCCTTGTGGACAGGGGTTGGAGAGGCCCTTGTACAAATGTCACCTGTACAGTGGTGTGAAGAAAGGGGCTGTTAAAATGAAGAATTCCTTTCCAGCCTCGGAGCTCCTATAGGTGTACCCAGGTTTGCTAAAAATAGGCTCCTGAGCTGCCTGAAAATGGGCTGCCCCAGGCGCTTGACTCCTGCAGCTCCCCTCCTCCTTTCCCTGCTTTTGAAGTCGAATGCTTATGGATGTTTTTTAGCTTATCACAGCCCCATCACTCCTGGCAGCACTCCACTGTTCCAGGGCTGAGGGTTTTCTTTCTCAGCCTCCACCCATGCATGTACCTCTGGGGAAGGGAGCACGTGAAACCCTCTGCTGCTGCAAGAGCAGCTTGTCACTTCTCTATGCCTCACAGATGGTGCTTAGCATTCCTGTCAGGAGCATTTCCCACCTCCTGAAGGACCTCAGACACTGGCTGTGCCCTTGATCTGTGACAGACTCCTTCTTGTGGCCTTTAGTCTCTGCTCTGAGCCCTCAGGCTTGTCCTGAGGGGCTGGATGAGCTTGAGAAGGGGATGGTGCTTCCAGGAGTCCTCCTGTTTTAAGTGTTTCCCTGCCAGAGATCACAGGGAGAAGAAAATTCACTGTTGATACCTGCTGAGACAGAACCGTGGAATTGTTTGGGTTGGAAGGGACCTTAAATATAATTTAATTCCAATTCCCCTGCCATTGGCAAGGACACCTTTTAGATTCCCACCTGATTTAAGGGACACCTTCCACCAGATTTAGAGTTTTTGCACCATCAGCAGCAGCTGGAGGTGTCCTGTACTAAACTTAAGGTTTTTTGTGAAGCACATTGGGGGACAGATCTGGCTAAGATAGAGCACCTTAAGAGAAGGAAAGGACACTTAGAAACTGTGTCCATGTCCCCAGCAGGGCCCTGTGTGTCTGAGGCACTGACACAGCCAGTGCTGACAGCAGGAAAGGGGGGACACAGCAGCTGTGGGACTCTGAGAGAGCTGTGCTGGGCTGGCTGTGCATGTGAGCACTGCAGGAGTAACCACAGAGTGCTGGAGGCTGGGAAAAGCCTCTGGGAAAGATGTGTGGGCCCATCTGCGCCATGGATGGGCCCAGGCTGCTCTTCTCACCTTGGCCCTGCCTGCCACAGCCAGGCTTTGGGGGGCTGTGCTCTACATTGTGTTTTAAAGTTTGAGGGAGCTGGTTTGGGCACACCTGAGGGCTTCCAAGTGCCTCTTGCTGAGGCCTGAAGGGGTGTGCATGGTGCTGGCCATGGCTCCATGGCTGGATGTGTGGCGCTCCATAAAGGAGGATGCATGACACATTTTATGGTGCAACAGAAAGGATCCATCCTGGTTTATTTCACACATCCTCTTTTATAGGGTATTTAAGAACATCCCCTATCCCTGATTGATCAGTAACAAGTTGTTACCCTATATTAATTGGTCACTCAAACCCCTGGTGTGTACATACAGGAAAAATTGTTTGCGAGAGATAGCTTTCATTTTTCTATCTAACAGTGTAAAAAGATATTATACAGTGGGTAATGTTTATCACAGTCCTAGAGCTCTTCCTCAGGGAAAACAAGTTGTTTTTCACTGCTGCAGAGCTCTGTTGTCACCAAGAGCTGTCAGCTTTGTCGTGGTTTCTCATGGTTTGAGTCAGGGTTTGGTTTGTAGGCCTTTGGCTGCTGTTCCTCCACCACAAGAGTGGTGCAGGAGCTGAGACATGGCTGGAAGGAGCTTCTGGGGATTGTGGTGTCTCCCTGCTGGTCACAGGTCTGAGCCAGGCTCATCTGTGGGGTGAGCAGACAAAGGCACCCCAGGCAGGCAAGGGGATGCTGCCTGTGGAAGGGAATCTGGCTGAACAGGCCATGTCATGAGGAGTTGCTCTTTGCCCTTCCAGCACACATTAACCCTGTCAGAGATGCTGGAAAAAAGGTCCCTTCCCTGGAGAAGGGAACAGGGATTCCCTCTGTCCCCTAATGCAAATGTGGCTGCAGTTCCTGCACACAAAGGATCCCCTATGGAGCCTTTCCAGCAGGTTTCTACCAAGAAAACTGTTCAATTTAGGGAGAATTCCTTAGGGCTTCTTCAAAAATCTTTCAGAGGCAGGGATAGTAGGGAAAGAGTTAAGGAGAGTTAATGTGCAGGACCTTTTCAGAGGGTTTCAGTCCATGGGGCAAGGGACATCCCTGTGGTGTCACCACAAATCCTACAAATCCAGGTGAGAAAAATCTCAGAGGCTCTGTGCAGGTGGAGAGGGACCCAAATGCTGCTGAAGTCCAATTCTTTGTGACATCCCTGCTGCTTCAGCTGTGTGTCCATGGATGCAGCAGTGGATACCCCATTGCTGAGCCCAGACCCACTGCTGTGCCTGCCCTGTGGGGCTGAAACCCCTTTTCTGCACAGAGCATGTCCCTGACTGACTTTTCAGGGGTGTCATTGCTGTTAGTTCTTGAGGAGACAGGAAAATTCACAAATGTTCTTGGGAACACTTTGTCTTGCTAAGAGCTTTGCTCCCTGGGTCAGGCTCTCTGATAATATCAGTGTCTGAGCTCAGGGAGGGATGTTTTGGTGGCTGCTGCACTGCAAACAAGACAGATAAATAATAGCAATCCATGTAGACAGAGGTAATTAAAGTGACAGTCCCACTGACAAATAGCTGAGTAAATGGATGGGGTGATTTGCTAATGAAATGAGGATAAATGGATATATGGACATGCAGGATGGGGAAAATGACAGAAATATGAATTTTGTGTATTCCCAATAGGCACTCTCGGGGCTGCTGTACAATGATTTAGTCAAACAAGGCTTTGTGTCCTAAATCATGAAGTTGTTGCAGATTGCAAAGACTTTTTTTTTCCCCTTTAGCTAAGCGTGGGATTGATTCAGAGCTGGAGGAAGAGTGCAAATCCCAAAAGAGGCAAAGGTGGACAATAATCCCAGTGCTGGGCCAGTGACTGTGGGTTGAAGTACAAAGTACCTTCAAGGCAAGGAGATGTGCAAGCAGTTTGATGAAAAGTCGAAGGAATTTTCTGTTCTTTAGTCCTCCATTTAGTAATGGTGCAAGGTGCAGGAATGTTTGCAAGTGTTAGCATTGGGATGAGTCAAAATGGGAGAAAACAATGCTAGGGAGTCCTGACAGCAAAGTTATGCTCTCTGCGAGCCCCCAGATGATGTTGGAATGGACAGAAAGTCCTAAAGGTGGTGTAAGCCCCTATTTAAGACTGAGGACTTGATGTGTATCAGCTTCTCTAGACCCTGATTAAGCCCAGCTTAAGCTGCTTTACATCTGGGACCAGTGCAAGAATGTTTTAAGCTCACCCTTAGACAATGAGGAGTTTCAGATCTGTGGTTACACACAGGTTGGCTGATAAACAGCTTATCTTGTTTTTTAAATCCCCTGTGCTGTATGCTGGGATATCCATGAATTTTTTGACAATTTCAGTCAACTTTGGAGCAGAATCTGAATAGCCAGCTTGTGATCCTACTGCTCATCAACAAAATACTTAGCAAAGATAAGTATTAATCTATTAGTTGCTGTATTTTTAGCTTATTCTGGCCTTCTGATGTTATTTAAATGTGTTCTCCCTCCCTTTGCAGCCTCTTAAGACCCTACAGCAGTCTTGCACATGCAGCTGTTTCTGGGGAAATACCATGGAAAAATCAGAGTTGTTGCACTTTTTAAGTGAAGCTTGGAGTGGTTTCTCTGGCTTTAATGGAACAGGCACCAAGTGCTGAGCAGCTTTTCAACTTCATGTGCTCAGGGTGGGGAAAAAATGCTCCTTTAATATGAAAATGACGTGATGCTTCTTTTCCAGAAATAGCAAACGGTGTGTTTGGAGGGTACCCATTAATCTTCATTAAATTAGTGTCCGGGAAATTGGGGTGAGCAGACGGGGAGGAGATGGGGCAGCTCTGGAGCACGTGTACCCTGCTGCTTTGTGCAGCTCAGAGCATTCAAAGTGCTGCTTGTTGGGACTTGAAGCTGAATTTTATGGAGGGATAAGATGGAGGAGGCAGGAGAAGGAGGCAGCATAACTTCCCTGCAGGCAGCATTTCTGCTCAGAGCCTGCTTTGTGTTGGTGTGCTCTTCCTTCCTTGAGATGAATTAATTGGAATGGTGGGGAAGCTTTTGAAGGCTGCCTGGTGCCACAAGCCACATGTCCCTCTGTGTCCTGCAGGATAAACACAGCAAACCAATCTGTCAAATTGCTCCCAAGATGGAGAGCTGCCTGCCAGCCTGGGTGGTCCTTTGGTTTCCAGAGAGGGAAATAGCAGGTGTAAAGCAACTTTTTGATGCAGAGCTTTCAAAGCATGGCCCCTGTGTGGAGCTGGGCTGGGTTTGCAGCCCTCAGTGCCAGGATTCCCTTCCCAGAGGTTGAGTCACTCCCTGGCCGTGGTTTTGCTTTGGTTGCTCTGTGCTCTGCTCTGGTGTATAAACAGCAGGTACTGAATATTGCCTTTTGCAAGGGACTGTCTTGCATTGGGAGCACTGGGAATATTTTTTTGTCTGCCCTGGGGTGTTCTGACCCCCAGGGGAGCACTGACTTTGACCTCATCCATGGAGAAAGTTTCCTGAACTGCAGAATAGACTAGAATCCACAAAAGTGTGAAATAGATTATAGAGAGAAGTGTAGGTGTATCACTTAGGTGGGAAATTTATGTTTTGGGATTTTTAATATGTTGTGGATGGAAGCAAGATGGAGGGCACTGGGTGTCATCCTGGGTTTCTTCTTCGTGCTGCTTCTTCCTTCTTCTTCATGGGTTTGGGTGGCATTTTGTAATTGGGCAGAAAAGTGCCCATTGCAGCTCTTTAGGATCAGTTATTGAGTTAAAAAGGGAAATAATCTAGGTGTCAGCTCTTAATTGGATAGTTTAGCTTTAAAAGACATTATAATGAAAGATTTTTAGCCATTTTTTTTGCTGCTTTTCCAATGCACTGAGCCTGTTGTGAACAGCGTGCAAAAATCTAGATAAGATAACAATAAACAAGAACCTGAAGACTGAAAAGATCCAGTGCATCTCTCTTTCCACACAGAACCACTCCAGGAGGGTCTCCCTGGTACCCTGACACTGCATCTTCCTCTGAGGAGTTTGTTTGCTCTGTCCCTGGGCTGAGCAGAAATCAGGGATGATGTTTTCCCCAGGCCAGGAGCTCCTTTGCTTCCCCTCAGCCTGTGCAGGATGCAGTGCCTGCTCCTGAGGGATGCCATCTGAGCACAGCCACACCTCTGGGGCTTTGTGTTGATTGGCAAAAGCTTAGAAACACTTTTTGTCACCAATTGGAACTTCTCTCCATCAGTTTTGCTCTGCTGGTTCCTGTCTGGATCCAAATCGGAGTGTTCAGCATTCCAGACAGGCTGGATTCAAGGGGCAGAGCAAGGTCATGGTTCATGATTTTTAAAGGATTTTTTCAATATATCTTTCAGAAAAGAGAGTTTACAGAACCTGGTTCTGTGTGACTTAAAAATATCCCTCCCACATACTCTGTGATTTTATTCTCAAGGTACTTTCAAGCTTTTCTGCTTCATGACTCAAACAGAAAGAAGTGGATGCTATTTCTTGTCAATCTCAATGTGTTTTATTATTTTTCTTGAAGTGACAGGTAGAAACCATAGCTGAGTTGGGATTTTTCAGCCCACAGCTTGTATTGCTGACACTGAAAGATTGGATGTGTGTGGATGGAAGAGCCTAAAACTCACTTTTCCCACAGTAGCTGGACCTCTTTGGGTTTGCTTTCTTCTTCTTGGTGCCTTTTCCAAATTCCCCTTCATGCTGAGTAAAGGGAGGTTGTTGCCACAAGTTAGGCAAGGCTTGCTAACCAAGCCTGAGCCTGGAATTTAGGAGTCTAATCCTTGTGTAAGGTGCAATGCCACAAACCACTCCAATTACAGAGCAAACTGGTGTGCACATGCTCCATCCTGAGCCCAGCTGGAGCCTGCCTGCTGAGCTGGCACAGCCTTTTATTCCACACTGCTGGGGGTAGCAGCAGAAAATCTCTGGGGTTTATTCAATTTATGACCATAAAGTGAGTATTAAGAAATTCAGGATGCAAATTTTCTCCTCAGTGGTTCAAGGGGCCCCTGAGATGGATCTAATGCAAGCAGTCTGTCCTGGCTTCTTGCTCTTGTTAAATATCTTTCTCATGCTTTTGTAGAGTGGAGGGGGTTTTTTGTGCCAGGCATAATAAAAATATAACCTCTGCCCCAAATCCTGCTGCTTTCATGTCAGAGCACAGTAAATGTTTGCAGATTTTGATGCCCAAATGCCAGTATTAAACCTCCTGTCAGCTGTGCTTTGTAGTCAGGGTGAAGTTGTTTATCCCTTTTTCCTCTTACTCAAGCTTGTTTAGGTGTAACCTGTTCCTGTAAAAAAGGAATTTCTCCCACACTGTAAACTGTTTTTTTTAAAAATCAAACTATGTAGCATATGGAATTTCCCCTCTGTATTACAGATATAACAAGACTATTTTTAAGTCACTCTCAGTTAAATTAGGTGTATTTTACCTCCGTATTTTGGGGCAGGTGTCTCTGGAGAGCTCACAGCCCTGGTTAGTGGTGCAGAGCTTGCCTGTTGTGGCAGACTCTTGTCCCTAAGAGGCATTGCAGGGCCGTAAATGATAAACCCTCCTCTTCCCTCTGGGCTTTCCCATCATTTGGGAGGAGGAGGAAAGGCTGGGATGCTGAGAAATGTGGCTGGAGGGGGTGGAGAGGCCATGGATTGCTACCCATGGAGTGCAATATGCAAAAATGGGAGGGAATGGGAATTCTGGGATAATTCTTTCCAATTCCTTGCCCTGCCCCAGGCACTGCTAAAGGCTGCTGGCTTCATGGCCCAGGCTGCTTTGGAGTCCTCATGGCACAGCCTGGTGCTGCAGGTGCTGGGGAGCTTTAGGCTGCTTCCAAATCAGCAGGATCAGAGGGAAAATGGGATCAGGAGTGCAAATGAGAGAGAGAGTCAGCAGCTGATTTAATGGATTTCATGTCTTGTGGCATTTTCCTTAGAGCTAAAGCAATTAGCTCAAATATGGAGCCTTTGGTGAGCTGTAATTCCCTTTAAGGTGTGTTTTGAAGGTTTCTTGCAAAACCAGGGCTCAGGTGGCATCCCAGCCTTCCTCCAGGTTTGTGTTTTCCATGCTTGTCTTGTGCTGGAGTTTGAAAGGAGCTCCCTGTGGGAGCTCAAACATCCCAGCAGTGCTGGCACTGGAGTTGTGGCTGTGCCCCTGTCACTTGTTTCTGGTTTATTGTCTGAAACTGGGCTGGGAGCTGCTGGGGAATTGTCAAGGCTTAGCAAAAATCAATAGTTTTATTTTCCTTTTAGCAGAGCTGCCTCTGAACCCCTCTTTAAGGTTGGTTTCATGTCCAAATGCAGGTCCCCAGTGCTCCTCAGCACGCTCCACTGGCTCTGAGATGCCTTCTGTGGTGGGCAGCGTGTCTGATGTGAGCTGATGTGGTTTTGCACTGCTCCCTGCTGCTTCCCTGGGCTCCAGGGGAAGGAAAAGAGCTGAACTGGTCATGTTCCACTTATCTCCAGCTGTTGAAACATCCTTTTCCAGGTGATGAAGAAACATATTGTTAAGACTCAAGGCCCTGCTCTTTGCCAAGGATATCGTGTCCATTTATCTTCCCTTAAAATGTTTTTTGTGTTTCATCTCTCAGTTCACCTTCACAACACCCATCACTCTGACAATCAACACCCAGCACTAAGGGATGGAAAACAGAGGAGTGCTCTGCACCAAAGTGACTTCTTGAAGCTTGGATTTATTGCAAATTAGCCATGAATCATAAAATAAAAGCTTTGCACAGAACCAGTGCTCCCATGGAAATTCTGGGAGTGCTCTCCTGAGCTCCAATCTCATTTGTGGTGCTCTTGGTTCTTTTGATATTTGCTGACACTCCAAGAGGCCTGGCAAGCTCGCAGGAATTGACAGAAGAGTCTTTAGGGAAAAAGGACCCAGGTGATGCCTTCAGCCTGGCGGAGTTTTGGACTGCGGCAAAATGCAAAGGGGAAATCTCTGTGCTGGGACAGAACTGGTTGTGCTGTCACTGCTTTGAAGATCTCTGCAAGATCTGGGGGAGGATCCATGGCCCAGGAACTCCTCCTCAGCTGGGGGAGCTGGGTGGAATAGTCTATGACAAGATACTGGAAGCTCCCTCTGTGTCCAGGAGAAATTAAGCTGTCAGTGAGGAGCTCCTAATGCTGGACTCAAGGTTCAGCCTCTGCAAACCTTAAATCATATTTGAGGTGGCAACAGTGCTAAATCCCAGTAAATGTCACCTCCTGTCAGTGGTGGCCTCATTTGTGAGAGGAGATAAAGCTCCCCCAGGCTGCTCACCTTGCTGGTGGGAAACAGATCCTCACTTTGCCTTGGTTTCCTCCTGCATGGAGCACTCTGCTCATTCAGAGGAATGGGGAGATATAATTAGTGTTTATGAAACACTTGGGGATTGTGTAAAACAAATCATAAAAAAGAGGAGCTCTGCCAGAGCGCTGACAATATTTACACAACATCTGAAGCCTGCCTGTGTTGGACTTTATCACAAGGAAATCCGTGCAGGTGCCAGAACTTGAGCAAATGTTAAATGCATCCTTCTGGCATCCATGAATCCTGGAGGAAGACTCAGTCCTTGAAACTCAGCCATGATGTTCCTGCTGGTTATCATCCAAAGCTCTCTGAAGGGGGAGACCACCTCACTGCTGCAGGTCTGGAACAGGGATGATGGATCCTCAGGGAGGCCCAACAATTCCAGGGTTGTGAAAGAGCTTTAAATCCACAAAGCTCTCCTTGCCTTGTTCTGTTTGCTGCTCTTGGCTTTCCCTCCTCCTGCTCTGAGGAGGGGTAGGGAGGGTTTAAACCTTCCCCTGAAACAAATTCCAATGGCTTCCTTTCACAGTGTCCTTCTCATTTTAGGTGGCACCTCCTGCTCTCTGGGAGGAAGCCGCATATTTCAAGAGTTCCAAGTCTGAACACTGGAGGTTATTCCTGCCTTCCTTTAAAAATCTGGGATTAAAATCTGCTCAGGGATGCCACCTGCATCTCAGAACTAATTGCTGCCCATCAGGATGAGCTTTTGGAGTCACATCCTCATGCCTGATGCCCCACCATGGAGCTGTGCCCAGTGGGAGGAGGCACATCCAGGCTCCTGCAGAAGGAGGATTTATGGACTCATCCCTCCCTGAGCCTCCTGGGTTTGAATCCTATTTCACCCTGCCTTTCCCAGCTGATAGGCCTTATCTCCTTGGAGGGCTTCCCCTGGGACAGGATCATTCTGCAGGATCACCTTTGGCACTTTTTGATGCTTTTTCAGGAAGATTGATGGGGTTTTGGGATCCTCGGGGAAAAGCAGCCAGGATCAACGTGCAGCTTGTTTCTTGTGCCTGAATTGCATCTTTTTTCTCTATCTTTGTGCTCAGTGCTGCTTGCCTGGATCTAATACTCAGCTGTCTGCTTCAGATATCAGCTGGCTGTTTGTGTGACTTCCTCCACCCAGCTCAGGGTGATTTTTCAGATGAGTGCCAGGCAAGCATGAATATCCCTGCCTTTTAACAGCATTTTTGGGATCAAGTCAGATTCTTTTCAGGCCTAGCATGTTCTTGTGCAAATATCAGCAGCAAAATGTCCTTCAAAAAACATCTCCCAAATGGGAGACAAGAAGTCCCTCTGCTCCTGAATGGTGGAGTTCTGAGACTTGTCAAAGGCCATGGGGGATGTTGGGAATGAGGAAAAGGGCTGGTGCTTGCAAATTCCTCTGGTTTTTGAGCTCATTCCTAGGATTGAAATGTAGGAATATGGTTTGGTTTAGCTGGAGGAGATTTATGGCTTTTGGAGGAGATGGGTGAAGCAGGTAGATGTGAAAGCCCTTCTGAATTTCAAACAAACAAATGCTGAGCATGTTTTATTATATTTTAATTGAATGGTGTCTTGTGTCTCCCATAGACTGCAGGGAAGTGCCTGGAATATTGAGACACTGTTGGGTTATATTGATCACAGGATAAATCATGAAGGATGTGGAATGAAAGAAATTCATTCCTTCTGTACATTTTGCTGTATTGCTTAGGAATGAGGAAGCTCTGCCTTCCTGGAATTTCAGATGCCTTTGGATGTTTGATCAGATCCCATGTGAGACCAAGTGGTGTGTTTTGGCTCTGCATTCAGGGGTTTTTTTTGCATTTCTTGAAGTTACTAGAGAAGCACAAAGTCCTGGCAAGAAGTGGATTTCTTTACATCCTGCCTAATGCTGAAACTGCTGTCTGGGTTTCCAAATTTTAGTGGGAACAAGACTAATGTCCATTTGAACAAAAATAGAAGTTGGACTGAGGCACTTTCTGCTCTTCTGTGTTTGGGGAGGGAGGGAATTGAGAGGGAAAGCCAGCGAGGCTCAGCAGCATTGCTAATCAAGTCCATGGTCCGATGATTGTCTTAATTTCAATTAGTACAAGCATCCTCCAAGAGGCTGAGGCCAGCTCTGGATGCTCCAGGGAATCCAGAGCCTCCTTCTCTCTGAGAGCTGGAATGGATCTGCTGGAAGCACCAGTCTGATGGATTGTGCTGGGCATGTAATGGCAATGCAGTGGGAATTGCTGATAGATGGTGCTTAAATGGACTTGAGCAATCTTTCACCCAGAGCTGGATGGCTCTGTTAAAAACACCAGAGCCTTCAGTGGCAGCTCAAGTCTATTTTTGATATGAAGGGAAAGCAGGAAGGTTTAAATAGAGCAGATTGAGGAATGATTGCTGTTTTATTAGTCAGGATTTGCTGTTAAAATGGTGTTGGGTTAAAATTTGTTGCCTTTAATTTGCCTGGAAGCTCATTGGCTTCAGTGGGAATGAGGGGCAGAGACGGGAAAATCCCAAGCTGTGAAGCTCAGGGAGGCTGCAGCTCCATCCAGCACTGAACCATTTCCCTCAGAAAGGCTCTTCCACACCCTGGATGGATGTTTTAGTCACCAGCTAGGGTGCAACAATGATTGCACAGGTTCAGTGTGTGCAAGGCCTGGCTTCCCAGGATAAACTGGGATTTCAGTCCAGGATCTCACAGCACACCTGTGTTGCTCTGTGTGGTTCCTGTATAGTCTGGGCTGCTCAGACAGAAGCTGTTGTGCCTCTGAAAACACTCCTGGAAATGTTTTCAGCTGCATCAGGAGCTCCTGTGTCACCTCAGGAGTTTTTTTGGACCACAGCTTTAGCTTTGACTGTCCCCAGGATCTCTTCCCACAAAACACTGGCACAGCATTGATTGTCTTGGTTAAAAAAATTAGTGAAAACTTTGATTGTGTGGTCTTAGGCTCTGGTTTAGTCACTTCAGCTGAACTCCCATGACTCCCTGTCAGTGGCTGCTTCAGGGACTCCTGCTGGGTGGAATTTGTGACAGTTCAGCAATTCCTGTGTTGTTAATTTGTGTTGTTAATTTTCACACAGAAGGGTTTTCTCCACTGCTGGTCTTCTACTGCTGCTTTCCCCATCTTTCCTCACCTTGAAGAGGGGGAAAATCCCAAACCAAAATAATACAATCCTAAGTTTTACAGCAGAAATTACCCCTGAGGCACTGAATGTGACTTGGGGGATCCCTTGGACGCTGTGGGTGTCAGTTCTTACAGCACACTCAATTCAGTGGGATTTCTTAACAAGGATGGGGATGTAAATGTTTATGAATGATCACACAGCAGTTGTGTTAGCTTAGGAATGGGTTTCATTCATTGTGAATTCCTGCGAAATCTTAAGACAGTTTCTGAGCTCATTTTCCTTGGAGAAAAATGTGGGAGAGCTTCACACTTCTACAAGAATTGGGGTCTTAGTTTCTTCACATTTATTGCCTCTGTGTTTTCTGGTTCTGCCTCCTCCCTGACACTTACTCTGAAGAGGCTGTAGCAGCTTTCACACCTTGTCTTGATAATCTGCTGTTGGTTTATTAAGTAACTTTTTGGCTTTAATTGAATTAAATCTTCATGGATGAAATCTTGATTGGATGAAAGCTTCACTAAGCCTCTTCCTAGGGCAGGGGGTTGGAGCTGAAGGGTCTTTAAGGTCCCTCCCAAGCCAAACCATCCCATGGTTATTCTCTATCCTAAAAGCCTGGCATCTACAACTGCTCAAGCAGGTGCTGCCCTCTGCTCTGCCTGGATAATTGCATTCAGCAATGCCTACAACACCTTGAAATCCCTTAATACACTTCACAGCTTTGCTATGCTTAACACACCTGACTCCCTCTGTGTCTGCAATATCTCCTCACCTCTGTCATGCTCATCAATATTTATGAGGCTCATGGCAGGGCTGGATTGGTATTTTCTAGGTGTTACCCAAGCTCTCAGCCCTGCAGGCCACGTTCTGATCTCCTCACTTAGAGCAGGGAGTCTTTGTCCCACAGAAAGAATTAATTGTGAAATGAGCTCTGGTCAGTGATTTACTGCCCTGTTTGGGAACTACCTGGGCTGAAAGCATTTTAAAAATGGAGTTGGCTTCAGGAGCTGGGCTAGGTGGCACAGATAATTTGAATACCCAAGCTAATCACTGGTTCATTTTCAGATACACATCCACACTGCTGTTATTAACATGGAGTGCAACACTCCTGGTGCTCTCAGGACTTGCTGCTGGGGTTTTGTGACAAAGTTAATTAGGCCCCATACGAATTTCTAGGTTGTTTGAAGAAAAACAGAGCTAGTTATTTTTAGAGAGGCTTCCAAATTGCCCTCCAGAGGTGAAAGAGTTGGGGTGTGGTCCAGCTTTGTCTCAGAGTTCACAGAGACACAGGGATCTCTGCTAATTTAGAGTAATTGAGCTGTGAACATTTTGAGTTGTAAGGGTGTGACCGTGTTCACAGGGGTCTTAGGATGAGGGATGAGATGAGGATCTGACTCCATGTTTCAGAAGGCTGATTTATTATTTTATGATATATGTTACATTAAAACTATACTAAGAGAATAGAAGAAAGGATTTCATCAGAAGCTGGCTAAGAATAGAATAAGAAAGAATGATAACAAAATTTGTGGCTCGGCTCTCTGTCCGAGCCAGCTGAGTGTGATTGGCCATTAATTAGAAACAGCTAACACGAGCCAATCACAGATGCACCTGTTGCATTCCACAGCAGCAGATAACCATTGTTTACATTTTGTTCCTGAGGCCTCTCAGCTTCTCAGGAGGAAAAATCCTAAGGAAAGGATTTTCCATAAAAGATGTCTGTGACATAAGGGAGCTGGAGAAATGAAGCTGTGAAGTTTCAGTGATGTCAGCATTTTAAACAACAAAAACACACTCAACCCAGGATATCATGGATGGGGAAAGTGTCTCTGTCCAGAGAAAAGCGTCTTTCCTGTGGCTGTGCTCTGTTGCTTCTATATGTTGTCTTATTCACAGACAGGCTTTGTCCCTGTCAGTGGATTTATCTTTCCCTTCTGGCTTAGCAAGTGCTTTTGTGGGGCTGCAGCTTCCCCCTGCAGCTCTGTGGGCGCTGCAGATGGAGGCAGAGGTTGCAGCAGAGCTGTGGCACTAAAAGCTGGGTGTGAGCTCTGGCAGGTGCCTGCTCACCAGGAGGCTGCCCTGCTCTCAGGCTGTTAATTGATTCCCTCCCTCCCTGCCCCAAATGAAGCTGGCTGCATTAAGGGAGCAGTTTCTCTGCCACTTGACCCAGAGGAGCATTTCCATTAAGTTGCAGGATCTGTGTCCCTGGGGGAGCAGCTGGCTCCTGAAGCTGAGAACAAAGAGCTGCTGTCCTGACACAAATGCAACGGGCTGAGCCAGG
This sequence comes from Zonotrichia leucophrys gambelii, assembly GCF_028769735.1. Lineage (NCBI taxonomy): Eukaryota > Metazoa > Chordata > Aves > Passeriformes > Passerellidae > Zonotrichia > Zonotrichia leucophrys. Next base: position 9,342,948 of record NC_088185.1, read on the forward strand.
TGTGTGCTGCTCTCCGTGGGCTCTGCCTCTGTGGAAGAAGCAGAGAAACACTCAAGGGGCTCTGAGGAAGAGCTGTACCCATACAAGACATTTTATTTGTTACCTGGCTTCACTGGAAGCTCTTTTCTTGCATTTCTGTCTCAAGGCTCAGTGCTGCTGAGGAAAGACCAGATGCTCCCTGTTTATACATGCTTTACTGAAGTGTTTCCTTTTGTTTGGAGGATCCTCTTTGAACTAGAAATGAAAATAGCTTTGATTGCTGCCTCTTGGATTATTTTGAAGCAGTGGGGTTAGGGGAAGATGTCCAGAGTTTCATCAGTGGGTCCCATATCTGTGTCTGGAGAGCTGCAGGAGATGGGAATTTGCTGCAAGAGCAGCTGTGGGTGAGAGGATGGGGATAATTGTGCTTTTTTCAGTGTCCTCTGGTAAAGCATCATTTGGGGAGCACCCTGCCAAAGTGGGGTGTTCAACCAGCTCTGAGTCTGAATAAAAAACTCCTGGACCTTTTAACATTTGAAATTTCATTTGGGACTGAACAGTAGCACCTTGAGGTGAATTGTGATGCTGCTTGTACCCAAGGCACCTCTTTAAATGAAACTTCTCCCAGTTTGTGCCTGTGCTGTGCAGCCGGGGGATCTGGCCTTCTTTTTGTGTGGAGTTTGGTACTGGTGGTGTTTCTGTCCTGGCAATCCCTGCTCTACTCAGCAGTCCAAGCCACAAGTCCCAGAATGGGGTGGGGAGGACAGGAGTATTGAAAATCATGGAATTAAAGGCAGAGATGTTCAGAGAAGCTGGGTATAAGAATCCAGCTGCAGTGTCCTGGTATTTGTGCTCCTTGTGCAGCATCCATGGCCTGATTCCCTCTCCTGTGGATGCAGTTTGTCCCTGGGATTGTCTTTGTCCCCACCAGAGGTTCAGTCTGCGGGGATGGCACAGATGGAGCCGGACAGCTGCAATGGGAAGAGCCCAAGGGGTGCTGGGGTCCCTCTGGTCCCAAGGCTCTTGCTTCAAGCCCCTCTTTGCACAGAAATTCCCTTTTGGGAGCTCTGCTTTCACAGGGTTCCAACTCCAAACTGGTTTAAGGGGTTTGCTTTTCATCTCTCACCTGGGAATTCTGTGCTGGCAGGGGAGGTGGAAGGGCTGTGGGTGAGCTGGAGCTTGGCAATGCCTGCCTGGGGCCCTGTGAGGAAATGCCTGCTCCCTGCCAGCTTTGGGAGGAGGAGAGGAGAGGAAAACACCTTGGCCTGGCTGTGCCAGCTGCAAGCCTGGCAAAGTGCTGGGAGCTGCTGGGGCTGGGCTCATCTGCCCCTTGTTTCCCTTCATTCCAGCCTCACCAGGCACATAAAGGATGTTTCTCCTCCTTTCCCAAGCTGGCTGGCAGCAGGGGTTTGCAACCAGCACAGAAGTGATCCCAGATCCTCATCAGAAGTGATCCCGGCTTGTTTGGGCTGGGCACTGGCAGGTTTGAGCTCTGGATGGAATTCAGGGTGGGACAGTCCCTGTCCTGGAGGGCTTGGTCTTTTCTCACCCTCTGGAGGGTCTGGTGACAGCACAGGGACTCAGCTGAGGTCACGTAGCTGTGGCAGGGGAGGGGAAACAGGGCTGCAAATGAAGCATCTCCTTCCTCCTGCCCCCAGCACTCCCCTGGGAGCATCTCCTCTCCTCCCTGGCTGCTTTGCATGGCTGGAAAGGCCCAGGGAATGTGGCAGTGACCTGTTTGAAGCCAGGTTTCCCTGGGCACATCCACCTCCAGCCTTCAGTGAGGCAGAACTTGGGAACAAAGCACATTTTCTGCCTTTTGCAGGGCTCTGCCTTGCACAAGAACAAGCTTGCAGCAGCCCATATTCCTGGCAAGGGCTGGGAAGTGGGTGGGATAGCACAAACAGGCTGGAGATGGAGAAATCCAGGCTCAGAAAGGAACTTTCACTCTGTCCTGCCGTGCCTCAGGCAGGGATTTGGATCTGAGGAATAGATCCTGCATCAAAGTTCAGAAGAAATGCATAAAAGTGGGAGATGTGGGGAGCAGTGAGAGTGTAGCCTGAGGCTCAGCTCTGTGCACAGGGCTGCACAACTGGCAGTGCAGGTCTGCCTCTGCAGAGCTCTTGCTCTCCCTCCTGCTCCTCCTGGCTGCAAACAGCCCCATGTCAGGGAGGGCTTTCCTCTCATCCCTCAAGCCAACCTGGCCTGGGAGCTGGGGTTTCTGTGGCTCTCCTGAGCTGGTTTAGGGATGAAGTACCTGGGTTTTCCACCTCTGAGTCTTGTCCTGCATTCAGGTCAGATGAACAAGGTCTGTGGGAATCTACAAAATCAGAGGGTTTTGGGAAAGCTGCAAAAGGCAGGCCCCAGAGACAGCAGAACTGTGATTGGAGCTATGCAGCAGCTGTGAGATCGGTCAGCAGAAAAATTATTTAAATTGTAGAAAAGCAAGGACAAATAGAACAATTGTCTGTGTATTAACACTTGTCTGAATGGCTCCCTAAGCTACAGAAAAGTTTATCTAGCAAGATGTTAGGAAGTTCTAAGCTTAATAATGGAGCTCTGTGCATTGTGTTTTAAGGCTCACAAGCAGGTATTGTATTTGAAATAAGCAAGCATTGCTTAACCAAAGGTACGTGTGCTTATAGTGGTTGCATAGAACTGCTGTCAATGTGCTTTTGCTTTGTGTGATTGGGCAAAAAACTTCTAAAGTGAGTTGTAACATCAAGTTCTGTGTCTGCTGCCAGAGATGTGAGCTGATGTCATCTTCCCATTGCCAAAACCATGGAATGAGGCTGATGCTGGAAAATCAAACAGCTCAAGGGACATTCCAGGCAGTTCTGTCCTGTTTGTAGTCTGTAAATAACCCCCTGCCATCGATAATTGTCCAGCCCTGTCCAACAGGGAATTGTGCATTTCAGGGTGGAGGATTTTGGATTGCCAAGGTGTTGCCAGCTGTCAGAAGAAAGACAAGGATGTGATGCTTTCCCTGTTTCTTGCTTAGAGTCAGGGTACAGGAGATGGAAGCTAAAAATAGTCCTTAAAATAGTCCAATTTCAGGGATTCACTCCTTCCTTCAGCCTTACAGGACCTGAGCTTGAGATGAGAGGCACAAACCCAAACCCCAGTCCTTTGTCCCTCCTTTCCCCTGTGTGGGATTTTGCCATTCAGCAGGACCCAAAGCAAAGCTGATCTGTTCCACACTGAGGGAAGGGTGTCAGAAAAGTACTGCAATAAAATCAAATTCACCCTGATCCTTTCTGGAGGAGCCAAGAATGGGGACAACCAACATATTTTGCTTCTCCTGAATTTCCTTGAGGTCTTTGGATAGGAAAGCAACTTTGCCTGGGCTGGCTCCCAGTCTCTTTCCCATTTTTAGTCGTTGGCATTAATGTGGATTATTTAGAAGAGTAAATTGCAGTTTCCATGAATGAAAATAATATTTGGGAATAAAATACTTGAACTGCAGAGAGAAATTTGGATCTGTGTGTGGAAAGGCCATGACCAGGAGACAGAGCATGGGATGGTTTTCAACATGGGAACTCCTGCTAGACGAGAGCAGGGCTCTACTCTTTGTGGGGTAAATCTCAAATAAAACACTTCCAACAGAATGGGATCAAGGCTGGATTTAATCTGTTCTCTTAACATTTAGTCTGGAATTACTGTGCCATGAATCTGGAGGAACAAAGGGATCATTTAGAGTTCACTGGGGATCCCATAATGCTGATACCACTAGAATTAAATGGAAATTCAGAGGCAGGTTGTCTTTTCAGGCCAGCCTGCTGTGGAAATAGAGCAAGTCACTAAAACAGGCTGAAAGAACAGGCAAAATCATGCATGGGAAAGGCTCTGAATGCTTCTACAACCTCTGGGAAAAGGGCTGGGTTGTACTGGAGGTCAGCATCCAAGGTGTTTAAAACCAAGCAACCCATACCCAGATTGTCACTTGAATGTGGTACAATGGTGAAGGAGTCTCTGGGTATTAGAAAATAATTGTGCAGAGAATCAGATCCTGTGGGTCCTTCTTGCCATCCTGCCCAGAGCAAACCCTTTTTATATTACATATTGTTTCATCTCCCTGCATGTACAAGCTGTGTCCCTGCCCATATATCAGATCTGCCAAGCCTGGGGGAGACTTTCAGCCCTGGATCCCTTCCCAGCCTCTCCCTTCAGCCAAGGCAGCACCTGTAGGATGTCCTGTGCTCGTGGTCCTCAGCCTCTGCCCTCCCTGGAGAGGTGGGAGCCTTCGGAAGGCACATTCTGACATTCCCAGCCTCCACATCATCCCAGCTCCCCTTCCTCATGGAGCTCTGGTGCTCCCCCAGGTGTGGAGCCTGTCTGAGGCTGAGGGGACACGGCCTGGGGCGATGGTTTTGTGAGGGGACACGGCCTGGGGCGATGGTTTTGTGAGGGGACACGGCCTGAGGTGATGGTTTTGAAGGGATTGGCTCATTTTTCCTGCCTTGAGGATCCTGGTTTGTGCAAGGTGAAATTCCTGCTGCTCAGGAGATTAGCAGCACCTTTGGCTCCTTGCCGGCTCTGTCAGAAAGCAGGTGGCAAAGAGGCTTTAATGTGAGATTTAACGAGGTGCCAAAAGTCACTGCTGCGGGAGGTGAGGCCCCAAGCTGGGCTGAGAAGAGATGAGCCTGCTCAGAGAGGAGGAGTTGTGTGGGTAAAGGTGCGGGGCAGAATCCGGGCCCTGATGTCGCTGTCCTGAAGGGAGAAGTGGCTCCTGCAGCATCCCTGGGACCATTCCTTGTTCCTTGTGGAATGCACATCCCTGGTACCATTCCCTGTCCCCCTTGGAACAATGCATCCCAAGGACCATTCCCTGAGTCCCCTCTGGAATTCCCATCCCTGGGATCATTCCCATCCGTGGGACCATTCCCTGTCCCCTCCAGAGCATTCATCCCCCTGGGACCATTCCCTGTGTCCCCTCTGGAACAGGCATCCCTGGGACATTCCTTGTGTCCCTTGGGACCATTCCCTGTGTCCTCTGGAGCACACATCCCTGGGACCATTCCCGGTGTCCCCTCTGGAGTTCCCATCCCCAGGACCATTCCCTGCGTCCCCCCTCTGGAACACACATCCCTGGGACATTCCCTGTGTCCCTCTTGGAATGCACATCCCCAGGATCATTCCTTGTTCTTTCTGGAGTTCCCATTCCCAGGACCATTCCCATCCCCAGGACCATTCCCTGTCCCCTCCGGAATTCCCGTCCCCGGGGCTGCAGCGGGAGCCGCAGCCACGAGAGGGCACTGGAAGGATGCGGATTTGGGGGCGATGCCGCGGCTGGTCCCAAACCATCCCTGGAATTACCAGGGAAAGGAGCTTTTCCTCCTCTCCCCCTCCGTTTGAATCCCAAATCATTGGAGCTTGAAGCAAGGCTGGAATGGCGCACACCCAGCATCGCTGCTCTGTGCTGGGTTTCTTTCCTGCCAGGAGAATTTTTTCCTGCAGCTATCTAAGCTCTGTTGAGTTTTGCTCATCTTCCTTCCAGTCCCAGGTCTTGCAGGGAACAATCTGGTTTTTGTACCCTGAATTCTGGAGATAAGGCCCTGGACTGAGACAAAAGAGACACACAGAGGAGATAATTGTATTTTGTATATTTTGTCCTGATGAGAGGTTACAATATCTGTCTCATTTCCCTGATTTTATTTTGAGCAGGGAATACTTTTTTCCTGCTCCCAAAGGGTGACAAGGAGAGGTTTTCCTAAGAATTACTGTCCTGCCTGTGGTGGAAGGTGTCGCAGGAACAAATCCTCCTTCTTCAACTGAGTGTCAGAGGAAATTTGGAAACAGTTTGAAATTAAAATGCTTATTTTGCCCTTTCACTTTGGCCTTATCCTTATCCTGACTCAATTAGGTTCTGATTTTTGGGCTGCACATTAAACAATTCTATCTTGGAATATCTCAGAACTTTCATTCTGCAAAATATCTCAATGTCTGCCTTTTATTTTTTCCTTCCAACCTGCAGTCAGGAGGAAATGAAATCAACAGCTTGGGATCTCTCTTGGAGAGAGAATCCTGTTTTCTGAGCTCCTCCTGACACTGCCTTTCTGGTGTTGCTGGTGTGCTGGGCTGGGATGATGGCTTGGCGGGGCTGCAGTGTGTTCCTAGGAAGGCTCTCACTTCATCCTCTGCCTGACATTTGTGCTGAGGCCAAGGCAAACCTCGGTGCAGTTTGAGCACTGATCCACACTTGGAGATCAGCAGATGGGAGGGCTCAAGAAATATTTTATCTGGCAGAAGATTTTTGTCTTGGAATTAGAGCCCGTGAGCTGGGGGTGGAGCAGGGATGCGGATGAGGATTTGCAGGTAGAAAATGATGCCTTGGGGAGCTGGAACAGAGGCTAGATGGAGTTTAGAGGAATAAAGTGAATATTTATTGGGGAGCCTTCAAAGGCCACACCCTGGCAGCACCTGAGCCTCATCCTGGCTCTGCCCAGATGGCTCCAAGGTGGAAGCAAAGGAGGGCTTGAGATCTCACATTTTTATAAGTTTTAGTCCATTTGCATATAGGAGTTAATTGTCTAATTAATAGCTTCAAATTATGAAGTTTCATCCTCCTTGCTTGTTTGCCCACTTCCTCTTTTCATGTTTGTGCTTTGGGCCTGAAGTTTGAAGAGCTTGTGTCTCCAGCTAGAACAGAATTGTTTTATCTCCACCACCATGTGAAAAGATCCCAGTAACACTTAATATAAAGCTAAAAGCTTCACACCAAAGCAGAACAGAAAAACTTAAAACCCAAGGTGTCAGAGACAGACGATATTTTTGACCTTCAATATGAAGAATATTGAGAGCTGCACTAATCTGTGCAGCCCTTCAAGCAGAAGAGCAGCTTTGTGCTGTTACTTTGTTGACCCCCTCCTTTAATTACCTTTAAATGCACTGAGTTTATTCCAGCAAAAATGCAGCGCTCAGGTTGGAGAAGTTTCCTGAAGCTGCTCAATTTGTTAAAAGCTAAAAGCACAAATAACCTCTGGAGAGATCTTTTATTCCAAAGCATGGATCTTCAGTTCCAAGTCTGAAATTTCTCCCTCTCCATGTAGTCATTTATCAAATAATGTAACATTAAAGCAACACCCATTTCTGGTAATAAACCAAGAAATGGGAGTTTTGCTTGCAAAATAAGTTGAAGCTTTGATAATTTAATAATAACGATAAAAAAGAAGGTGTTTTTTTTTTTCCAGTTGGCAAAACCCAGCACTTCCTGCTAAGTGGCAAATAAGCAACTGAAGAAAAGACAGAGCCTGCTCTGTGAGGTTTAAATCAAAACATGCACACTTTAAAAAAGTATTCCAGAGTTTTAAAGGCCCTGGAAAAGAGGAAGAGCAATTCATCTGCCTTGGGTTTAGAGTGGTGGCTTGGGTTGTTCAAAGAGACAGCACGTGTGTGGGAATACTCCCCTGGAAAATGAAGATATTCCCTCATCAAAGCGGGAACCTGCAAACGTGTGTTGCATAAAGGGGGAAATTCCAGGCATTCCTGGGGAAATTGCAACTTCTCCACTGCAGAACCGAGCCCTGAAACGCTTGTAGACCATCCTGGAGGCTGTGTCCAGGGCTGGAGGGAGGTGCAGGAGGGAGGCAGCGGTCAGGATGCTCCTGTGGGAGGAGGGAAGGAGCAACTCACTGTTCCTCGAGGGCTGGAGGTTTGTCCCCAGCACTCATGCTGATAACCACAGCTCCACCTGGCCATCCATTATTCATGGAGACCCCAGCAGCCCTGGGAGGCTGCAGGGATGAGAAGCAGCAGTGTTTGAGCTGTTAATTGGATGGGTAAGTTCCCCTCTCCTGAGGGCTCACATGAACTTCCCATTGACCCCACAAATGGTTTCTGGAGGCTGGAACAGAGCCCAGGGTGCTCAGGGCAGGTGCCTCTGACCAGCTCTGGCTGCACTTTGCAGAGCTGCTGGGCTGGGGTTGATTCCAGGCACTCCAGGGGAATTTGGGGAGAAATGGAAGGATGGGATCCCAGGGGCTCAGATCCCGTGGGATCACCCAGCCTGGTGCTTCCCACAATAACCTTGGATTCTCCACTTTGGGGGAAAGGGGAGGTGTTTGTCAAAGCAGAATTGGGCAGCTCTTGGCTCTGCTTCAGGCCATTGTCCACTCCTTGATTTGTCCCCCCAGCCACCTCCATCATGCTGACTCTGCTGGCAGAGCTGCAGGGAAACTCAAAATTCCCCTATTTTCCCCTCAAATCACTCAATGGAGTCCAGCTTGGTAGAAGTGGAGCCCTGGAAGGAGGGGGCTGTGTCCATGGAGTTGTGGGGAAAGGTAAGAAATGAGACAACCAGGCTCCAGTGATGCTGGAGATGGGTTTGTAGGATTGGGAGTGGGTCAGGGCTGCATTTAATCTATTTATTTCATCTATTATCAGCTATTTTATCTCCCTTTGGGAAGGGAGGGAAACCTTCCAGGTGGATTGTCTTTGTCTTGGGATATTCTTGGCCTTGTGGAACTGAAAGTTCTTGTTCCTCTGTGTAGTGAGAGCCTTATTCCCACTCGTGCTGAGTATCCCCCAAAATCTGTCAAATCAATGGGGTTCAAACTGTGCCAGCTACCAGGCAAGCCTTCCTGTAGAGCTGATCCATGTCCTGCACCTCCCCTGTGGCCTCCCTGCTCTTTTCCAGGCTCCTTTTCCTACTCTTTGGTGTTTGAAACTTCCCAAACCTCAATGTCTGGAACAGCAGAGCAGCTCACACGCTTTGACAGATGAGCAATGTCCCTCTTTGTCTGTTCACTGCAAAAATATTCCCCTGCCTTCCTCGCCTTCATCTGTCCAGTAGCTTTAAGTGGCTTTCCAAATGTGTTTATCTGGAATTCTTTACATTTTTAGCCTCCATCCCGTGCCTGGGAAGCAACTGGGCCCTTGGATGCTGGAATCAGTGCTTAATGTATGTCTGGCCTGCAGAGTTATCTAGAGGAGATGATCCTGTTGAAGGAAGAAGAGCACAGAAATCAGTGCCCCTGGTGAAAATGCAGGTGATAAATGTATTCTGTGAGCACATTCCAGCTCCCTGAGTCCCAGCATTGCTCACAAATCCCTCCTAGGAAGAAGGAGAGGGAAGCAGGGAGCTGTAAATTACAGCTTGGCTTAATTGGCTGGCTCAGGTACAGGAGGCTGGGCTGGGAATACACAAAATATCTTTATGTAAAAGAAGTGGTTCTTAGCAGGGGATGCAGTGAAATGGGGGTTTCAAGCTGTTGGTGTCTTGTGGTTGGATCCTCTGGTGTCTGAGGAGGTGCAAACTCCAACCGAATCTTTTCCTGCCATTGGGGCTTTCTTAATATTCCTCCCTCCCCTGTGGATTCTCGAGTGTCTAATAATATTCCTAATAAGCTGCAACGTGATCTCAACAATTTCTTTCAGTGTGGGGCATTAATAGGTCTCAGGGCACGGGAGAGGGCCCTATTTTCATAAAACTTGTAGGAACTGTAAGACCTCTGCCCCTTCCACCAAGCTGGGCTGGAATTGGCCAACAAATTTGGAAGTTATTGGAGACGTGGGAGATGAGTATGTTTGTTTTATTTATATTTTATATATGTATCCCACGTGCAGACTGACTGCAGAAACCTCATTTCTTAAGAGACTGAGCCTAAACCTTATGTTCTGCCTCTCTATTGTAATAAACCCTGTCTCCTTTTATTTACCCACCTGTAGGATTTGATGATTTCCCCTTTCTCCCCAGTCCTCAATTTCCCCATATCCTGTTCCCAAAAGGACTGGGGCCCTTCCCAAGGGATGGTTTTGTGCTGTTTCCCAGGAGGGCTTCCCTGAAGGATGCAGATTTGTTAGGTGCACATATGTTACATTGCATTATTTGATAGCAGCAAGGGGGGTAAAGGATACTGGGAAAAAGGAGAAGAGGGAAAAGGACACAGGGAACAGAGGGAAAAGGATGCAGGGAAAAAAGAGAAGAGGGAACAGAGGGAAAAGTATGCAGGGAAAAAAGAGGAGAGGGAAAAGAGGGAAAGGGATGCAGGGAAAAAAGAGAAGAGGGGGAAAAAAAAGAGGGTAAAGGATACAGGGGAAAAAAGAGAAGAGGGAAAAGGATACAGGAAAAAAGAGAAGAGGGAAAAGAGAGTGCTTGCTCTGGCCTTCCCCAAAACCAGTTCAGATTTCTGGGGTTGCTTTTGAATCTGTCAAAGGCACCTATATCCCCACAGGGGAAAAAACCTTTAACAATGCAAAAATAGGAGCAGCAGGAGAATTTCTTGTACATTTAGCCCACGAGGCCATTTTGCTGAATTGGAAAGGATCTTTCTTTTGGGACCTGATGCCTTTGATGGCACCTGAAGCCCCAGGACCTGAAGCCCCTGAGGCAGTGTGCTTTTCCTGCTGCCCCAGCCCTGTGTGCACACAGATGATCCACACAGACACACACAGCACCGTGTCCATGCTTCCCTCTGCAGCATTCCAGCCCGCTCGGGTTGACCTTGTCTCTCTCAGTGATTTAGGTTTTAGAGAAGGAATGGCTGAGGATTTGCTTTGACATTTAAAGGCAATCCAGGTAATTGATAGCACTGGCAGCGTCCATCTCTCCCCCCATATATCTGCACAACAGTATCTATTTTTGACGTAGCTGACACGCCATTTCCTCTGGCAGCCCAGGGGCGGCTCATCTTTAAATTAAACTCGTCTCCAAGGCTCAGCCCTGCGAGCTGTGCAGAGGCAGACACGGGTGGGGTATTTCATCTGGAGACTGTGCAGGCATATTTGAGCAGGGTGATGTATTATCAAAAGGGCTCTGCATTACTGCTAGCTGGAACCAAAACAAGCTCTAAAGTATTAACTAATGACATGGGAAGTCCCTTAGGTATCTAATCACCTTTAATGTTCAGATTTAGAAGACAACTTTAAAGGAAGAAAAAGAGATTAGCGGGTCAGGTCAGAGCACCCCTTCCCCCCTCCCTCCGCCCCCAAAATACAATTGGCTTTTTAAAGTCAAAACCAGATTCATATTTCACCTCATCAGTAAATACACCATTAAAACCCCAGCCTTGGTGCTTGCATCTTGGAGCAAAGCTTTGCTCACATTTGGAGGGGTTTGAACCTTTGGTTTGTATCAAAAGCAACGATGGGGCTTGGGGGTCTGGAAAACAAACAAAAAACCCACCCTTTGTGAGGTTGGAGGTGAAGTTTGGTGCTGTCTGACGGTAGGAATAGAAAAACCCTGCAGTGTTTCAGCTGTAGATTCCCAGGTTTTCGTGCCTGTAAAGTGCTTGGTCTCAAAACTGTGTGGCTCTAATCCCTGTTTTCCTCGTGCCAGAGCTCCTTACCTGGACAGAGGTGCTGTAGGACATCCCTGTCTCCTATAGGAAATCTGTTTGGGGGGAAGGAAATACTGCTTTGGCCTCCCAAGACTCAGGCCAGCATGTGGCTTGCAGAACTGGCTCTGTGGACTGGGGGAAAAAAAGAAAAAAAAAAGAAAAAACCAACCTAGAACCTCATAAGAAAAGGAAAGCTGTTGTCAGTAAATTCACTTTCCTGCATGGATGTGGACCCAGCTGTGTTCCTCTGACTTGGGGCAAAGGATTTCAGCCCTAGGACAATTCCTGCCTCCCTCTCCAGCTTTGAGGGAGAGCAGTGACATTTGTTTTCTCCTGGGTATGTTGCTGTTTATAGCAGGAGCAACTCTGCCTTCCAGAGCTGCTTCTACAACTTCAAATTGGGGTTTCCAAGGAGGATGAACAAGTTTTGGCATCCCAATCCCAGCTGAACTTTGCTGCAATGTGGATTTTTGTCTGCTCTGAGGCTTTCTGGCAGTAGCACACGAGCTCAGCATTAGCCACACGCCTCAGTGACTTTGGATGCAGATATAAAATTTGCAGGGATTAAAATGATTTCCAACCCTGGATTTCACTGATTTTTTTTTTTTTTCTAGTTGTGCTTTGGCATCTGTGCTAGAAATCTGGGATTTCTGGAATTTTTTCCTCCATTCCTTATTTTTTTAAGGGTGGCTTGCAATCCTGAATCCTCCAGTATTTCCCCCAGATTAATGGAACCGAGAGATGCTCAGCATTCCTTCTAGTCACATTGAAACTAAAACCCTGAATTAACATAAAATCTGATTTCTTTCCCTTTTCCTCATTCTTTGACACTCTTCAGAAACTGTTTAAGTACAAACCAAATAAATTGCTCATATCTTTTTATGGGTTTTGTGCAGAAAAAATTACTTAATTAGCTTAAATCGTTATTCCTTTCTTTTGAGAGTATAATCTTAGGGTAAGAGTTGATAGTTCTGAAATACAGACAACAGAATAAATAAAATTGGGAGCTGACCAATTCCAGAGCAAGTGTGATGGAGAGAAATCAGATCTAGTGCCTTCAATTCTTTATTTAATTTTTTTTAAAAGCCACACAATCACCCTCAGCAAAAGCTGTGGAATTGTATCCAAGGTTCTGCGTCCACCCAGGGATGTGATGACGACAGAAGTCACAGGAGCTCTGCTCTCATCTCATTTGTTAGGATGTCACCTCTCCAGACATATTTATAATTCTGCAGCTTGTGGTTCCCAATCATTCCTTGCTGTTAGATAAATACACGGTCGTGGGCTTTGGTGACATCATGGTAAACCCAGGGAGTGAGGGCTGAGGGCTTTGGCATTGTGGGTTTGTCTGGCAGCTTTCCCCACGCCTGTGTGGTCACCCCTGCTGGGGGATCCCAGGGGGAGATGGCTCTGGGTAAAGTGGGAACTCTTTGTGCTTCCTTCTCCCTTCTTCTGTTGGACTGGCATGGGTGGTGTGGTTCCAGTCCTAAAGAGACTCTATAAAGAGCTGGAGATGTTTCTTGGGACAGGAATTGAGGATTTTGGCAGCCAGCACCCAAACATGGAAGAAGAATTGGGATAATAGTGCTGTTTCAGGGTTTTGTGTGTTTTTTTTTTTTTTTATATAATGCCTTGTGCCCATGTGTATCTGGCACAGAGATAGAAAAGACACTTTATCTGCTTCATCTACAAATGGGCACCTTAAATCAAACATTTACATGGATAACAATAGGTGAGAATCTCTTTCTGGGTACAAATCTCTATAGGCCAAATTCTTACAGCTCTGGGAAGAGGCTGGGGGATTTTATGTGAGAAATGAGCCCTGCAAGTGGGATTTCCCCCCTGAGCCCACCCAGCAGTGCCTTCTGCTCCCTCTCCTTCCCTTGGGAGCTGCAGCTGGAGCACAGAGGCTCTGAAAGCTGCTGGCACCGCGCTGCTGCCTCCATGCCCTGCTGGAGCTCAGCCTGTTTCAGTCTTCACTTTGCATTATTCAAGCCCAAATGTAACAGGGGATGATTGGAGTGGCAAGGGAGGGGATGGTGCCTCCTCCCAAAGAGCTGGGTGGGCTCTGGTGCCCTGCCAAAGTGAGATCCCGTGGGGAGGGGAGGAACAGGGGGATGCCAAGGCAGGAGAGACTCTGAGGAAAGTGTCCAGGCAGCTTCCCAGCTGCATTTCTAGGGCAGTTGTTGCTTTTCCTTGAGCTTCATGCTGCTTGGAGGTCCAGCTCTGCCCTTGCCTTGCTAAACTGACCCCAAGGAACACAGATTGGTGTCTTCACACTGGAACAATCTTCCTTGGGTCTTCTGTTTTCCTGGGTGTGTCTAGCAAGGATTTTTCTCCTGCAGAAATCAGAAAAAGTGGTGGCTCCAGCATCGTGTGCTGGCATCACTGGTGGAGCTCTGGGACATCTGATGTTTGCATCTGTCCTGCAAACCACCCGGGATGCTGGTGTTCATCTCCTGAGAGCGCTGTGAAAACCACGCTGCTCATGGTACAAATATTCTTAGCATTCAAGGAAGGACAAATATTTTCTGCCTCTCTATGCCAAAAACAACAGGGGTGGTTGAGGGCTGTTTTCTGCTGCCATCTCCTCACTCTAGGGCAAGGCTCTGCTCTAAATAGGGCCTGACTGTTTGTTCTGCCTCTGGATGCTGGATAGAGGCGTGGAAACCTGTGAGGATGATTGCACTGGTTGCTCCATCTGTGCCCAGATGGGAAAAGCCAGCCCTCTGCATTCCTATTTTCCCAAAAAAGAGATGCCCAGGTGCTGATTTCCTGCCAGCAGTTGGGTGGGATGGATTCAGAAGAGGCTGCACATGGGTCCAGAGGAACCAGCACCAAACCAGCGCTGAACTGTGGCTATGTTCACAGGGTTGAGGGAAGACATGAAGATCTGACTCCATATTTCAGAAGGCTTGATTTATTATTTTATGATATATATTACATTAAAACTGTACTAAAAGAATAGAAGAAAGGATTTTATCAGAAGGCCAGAATAGAATAGAATAGAATAGAATAGAATAGAATAGAATAGAATAATAACAAAGGCTTGTGTGTCAGACTCTCTGTCCAAGCCAGCTGACTGTGATTGGCCATTAATTACAAACATCCAACATGGGCCAATCACAGATCCACCTGTTTTATTCCACAGCAGCAGATAACCATTGATTACATTTTGTTCCTGAGGCCTCTCAGCTTCTCAGGAAGAAAAATCCTAAGGAAAATATTTTTCATAAAAGATTTCTGCCACACTGAACCAGCATTGAACCAGAGCCAAGCCAGTGCCAAACCAAAGCCAAACCTACACCAAGCCAGAACCAAAACAATGTCAAACTAGAGTCAAGCCAACACCAAACCAGAGCCAAGCCAGCACCACCAGTGCCAAAGCAGTGTCAGAGTAGAGCCAAACCAGCGCCAAACCTGCACCAAACTAGCACCAGACCAGCACCAGCAGTGCACGTGCAGTGGGGAGAGCTCTCCAGGCCGAGCACAGGCAGCAGCGGAGATGGATGGGACTCTGGGCCAGTGCTGTGAGGTTCAGATAAAATCTGCAGTTCCCAGGGCAGGGTCTCAGCGCGCTGGTGACGAGGCTAAATGGAGTTTACCCACTTGGGCCGGGAGTGACAGACTGTTTATCCATTTCTCATCTGCACCAGGCAGTGGGAATCATTTCTTTTCATATCCTATCTTGACATTGAGAGGGGGGGTTCACCCCACTGGGGGCTCAGGAGCAGGTGCATGGGGGGCTTGGGAATGCTGCCATTCCCTGTGGTGTTGGAGGGGGCTCTGGCTTGCTGGGAAGTTTGGAAGGGGAGGTTTTTAACCCCACATTGCTCCAAGGGTGTGCTGCTAAGGGGATGTCTGAGCCCCCCCGAGTTATGCTGTGCACTGTGCAGAGAGCACCCTCACTTGTGTTCTCTCTCTCATGGCATCTTCTCTCATAATCATTCATTCTCTCTATAAACAGATTTCCCAGTAATGGTTTTCATTTTCTTTGAAGTGTCCCATTCATTCTGCTGCTCTGCCCATTCATGTGCTCAGGGTTCCTTGAAAGGAAGACAGACACAAACATCCAAAGTGCTTGAAATATGCTGGTGGGGGATGGGGCAGGCACAGGCATTTCTTTTAAAATATATCTATTTTAGGAGACTTTTTCATACCTTTTTTTTTCATCCTTTTTTCCCCCACCTAAATAATTATCTTTTTGATTATTGTGTTTCTCTCCCCCTTAGTGATCCTGGTGCAGCCTGGTTTTTAAATTCCACCCCCTGCAATGTGTTCCTGCTGCTTTAAACTATTAATAAATTGAAAGCATGTTCTGGAGGCTGTTTTAATCCAGCCCCAAAGTTAAGCAGGTGCTGAAGTGCTCTGCTGATGGGGTGCATTGCTGAACTGGGGCCTTCAGGCTAAGACACGACTGTCAGCAGGGCTTGGTGGCTGAGCTTGCAGGAACACAAAGGAATATTTAGCCCCGAAAAACTGGAATTTTATTTCTCTGTGAGGGCAGGGGACTGGGAAGGCTGTAAAGAAGGGCTGCTGTTCTTTAGGGCCAGCAGAAACACCAATGCTGGTTATTTGTGTTACACAGCCTGTAACACTTCACCTGCCCAGGATCCCTTCCCACTGCAGGACTAGCCCAGTTTGAGGGTGAATCAGTGCAAATTCTGCTCTATTTTACCCCAATGTCCTCTGCCATCCTTCTGTGGTGTCTGAACTTCTTGGGGCTTCCTCAGGAACAGGGATCCTCCTCCCTTGGGTGGAAAGTGACTTTGCTCCAACACCTGGTGGTGTCACCAAACCCATTTCCTTCCAATGGCAGGCATGGCTTGCAACTGGCCCTACTTCCATCCTCAAAGCCTTCTCCCAGCACAAGAGGAGGAGACCTCAGGCTTCTGGTCCTTTCCTGGGCAGGCTGAGTGTAGGTTCAGAGCAGAGAAAAACCCTCGCCCTCTATGAAACAGCACTCTTGAGTCACAGCCCTGGGAGCCTTCACAAACCCAGTGCCCCGAGTGGGTTCTCAGCAGTGCTTTCCTCTCTTGACGCTTCTGCCCACACATCCAGGGCTGCATGAGGCATTTTGGGGCTCTATTTATGGCCAGTCTGGGGTTTTTCTTAATCATTATGTCATGATGGACCAGGGGTTGTGTGTTGGGTTGGTTTTTATTAGGACGTGTTCGGCTCTGGTTTCAGATTTTTAGGTAATTCTGTTCTATGAGGCTCCAAAAGGTTTTTTGAGTTCTGAGCGTGATAGAAATGGAGAATTATGGTTCCAACATCATGCCTAGTAGCAACAATAATAATAAAGAACTGGAGGCTCATGTTTGTGTGAGAGACAAGCCCAAATTCTCTTTCTGGAGCAGGCAGGACCCCATTTCAGGTGGAAGATTTTGCCCACTTGACTCAGAGGGGTGGGGTCTGCAGCAGATCTGGGTGAGGAGCACAACTGGGGGAAGGAGGCAGGAGCAAACCAGCCCCTAGCATACCACAAATGTGTTTTATATTGTAATATCAAACATTGGCTTCTTCTGTGTTTTCTGTTAAAACAAGTCATAAAAGGACTACTTAAAGGGGACTCCATTCCTATATTTTATATATACCCACAGAGAACATGTGGAGTGCAGATAATGGTGACCAACCTTCCCCCCCCACCCCTCCTTCATCTCCTCCATCTAATAAGAAAAAGAACAGAGCTGGTGTTAACACAGGAGGGGTTGTTAATCTATTCGGAAACGGATTTTCGGGGCCAGCCATACTATTTTTAATTTTTTTTTGGCAGGCCTGAGAGGGGAAGGGAAGGGATGGGAAGGGATGGGATGGGATGGGATGGGATGGGATGGGATGGGATGGGATGGGATGGGATGGGATGGGATGGGATGTTCACCTTGCTGCTCAGGGGAGAGAGCAGCGATGGTCGGGCAGAGCTGCAGGGGCTCAGCCCCTCGGAGGGCTGGGATGTAATTGATAGCAGGGAAGAGCTGTCACAATAGCAGGATAGGAAACCGGCTATCCGGGATAGAGCCAGCTTTTAAAAGCCCCTAATCTGCCCGTCTATGTATTAAAGGGCTGATTTGAGAGGAGGACACGGCGGAGGGGGGTTAAAGAGGAGGCCTGACTCCTGTTAGCTCCTTCTAATGAGGCAGTTGAATAGCATTTAAAAGGGCTCCTGGCCTGGCATGAAATCTCACAAAGGAACCTCCTTATTTTAATGCACGCAACTGACTTTGCTTTACAAACACTTTTATAGTGTCCAGACACTTACAAATCGACCTGCAGTGAATCTCGAGTTAATATGAAGTCTTGGGAAACATTAATGCGCTATTAAAAAAAAAAGAAAAAAAAAAAAAAAAGAAAGTCTCTCAATAGATCTTTCTAGTCTTACAAACACTCTCAGAGTTCTTGAGTACTCGGCTCGGGGTATAAAATGTAAAGTCGTTTAAGGCTATTAATGGGGGGAGGGAGCCGATCCTGCATTCCGTGCCCGACTCTCTCATTTGAGCCATTAACCTCCCGCTTGTAGTTGTTTGGTTTGTTCAGGTTTTTTAGTTTTTTTTTTCTTTTTTTCCCCGAGTAAAAAGCAACGGATTTTGGCTTCGAGCAAGCATATTTAAAACCCCGAAGAAGGGCTTGTGTGTCGGCAAGTTTATCTTCCCCTCCCCAACCCCCCCTTGATATGTCAGTTGGTTTAATAAAAAATCCCCTATTACCATCCCCTCCAGACCTCGGCTCTCTAATTATCCAACAATGAGAGGGAAGAATTTTAGGGGTCCAGTCCTGCCAAGCGAAAAACTGGAGGGGATGGGAAGGGCGAGATCGGGAGCTGTCTGAAAGCAGCTTGGAAAATACCATTTTCCTTTTAAAAAAATAGAAAAAAAATTAAAAGAATCCGCGCAGCAGAAGGGAAACGGTTTTAAATTGGCAAGCGAGATGAATGAGGGATGGAGAAAGCGCGGAGTAAATGTGGTGGAAGAGGAAATGTGTAAATGTGTGCAGAGTGGGGATGCACCGAGCGTGCCCAGCCCGTGCTGATCCCAGGACAGACATTCTGCACTTTGGGAGCTGGAATTCCCTGAGGATTTGTCCCTCAGACACGGAAAAGAAGGAGGAAAAAGCCAGACTGAGAGAGGAGTGCTGTGATGAGGAATGGGCCGAGATTTTGGGATGGCTTTTGGAGGAGGGAGTCGCTTTCCACAACCCGCTGCTCCCCGGCACACCGCGCCGTTCCGAGCACTAAAACTCATTTCTCACCACTGAAATTTTGGCTTTTTCCCCTTTTTACCGCCCTGCTGAGCTGGGCAGAGCTCAGGAGCCTGCCTGTGGGGCGGGGGGGTAAAACCCAAGCCAAGCCCGAAGCACCCCACTCTCCAACCCGAATTATCTCCTCTGAGCGCTGCTTTCGATAAGGCCAGACACAGGCGGGGGCTCCTCTTTTGTCTGCTTTTCCCCCGGCTCTCCCTCGGTTTTTCTTCTTTTTTTTTTTTTCTTTTTTTTTCCCCCTTCATGGAACAAAGAGCCAATTTAAAGGCTGCCCTGGGCAGAGCGCTGGTTGTGCGCAGGGGCGCGGGCTGAGCGCGGAGGCTCCGCTGCAGCGCAGCCGGGAAAATAAACAACGCTCTGCTTTATCTCTTTGCTTTCCCCCTTCTTGGGCGAAATTCGCGGGAGGGGGAGTGGATCTGAGCATGCGAACAGCTGCTTAAAATCTAATATAGACAAATAGACATCTTGTATAACATTAAGTTTTAGTAGGCAACTCATTTATTTTGAAGTGCGCTGGCGAGTAGTTTGGCAAAGAGGTTTTCTCTCTTTTTTCCTGTTCCTGGAGAGGAGCTGGAGAGTTTGCTGGGCTGAACTAGGATTTGGGAAGGATCAAGGCACTGTCCGTGAAGCTTTCCCAGCCCTCGGCTCGGTCACCTCAGCGCTCCCGGGGCTGGATCCCTTTCACTAAGGCAAAAATCGAACAAGAAAAACCCCCAAACAAAATTAAATGTAGAAAGAAGACCGTGAGGATAAATGAAATATTTACTATTTGGGCTTCTGTAAATAACTTTAGAGAATTTTAACGCCTGTTGCGTTCGAAGTGCAAAGTTTTGGGGCATCCCCTTCTTTAGGCTTGTGCGATATTAAACTAAAACAGCCTGGCCCGGGGTATCTTGAGTTTGTAAATTCCTCAGGAAAAGTGGATTCCGCCGGGGATGGAGCAGGGCGCTCTTGCCTCCGCAGGATGGTCACACGGTCTGTCAACGAAAGGATAATATATTAATAATTATTAATACTATTATTATTTTATAGGAATGTAAGTATTTTATAGGAGCCAAGAGCACAGAGGCAAACAGCAAACCCGTGTCCAGGCAGCCATGGGGAGCGCGGCTCCAAACGAGAGGGTTGGAGTTCAGGGGGAATAAAAATAAAAAAGGCAAGTAATAACTAGAAAATCAAGAATTACTCGTGGAGATGTGTGCTGGCTGCTGTTACCCACCGATCCTGCCTCTGTCTCTCCTCTCCAGGCAACAGAGCCCCCGTCCTGCCTCAAATCCCTCC
Source organism: Zonotrichia leucophrys gambelii (assembly GCF_028769735.1). NCBI lineage: Eukaryota > Metazoa > Chordata > Aves > Passeriformes > Passerellidae > Zonotrichia > Zonotrichia leucophrys. Next base: position 9,362,738 of record NC_088185.1, read on the forward strand.
CTGAGCAGAGATTTTAGGGCTGGATACGAGGAAAAAGGGAGAAACTACAATAGTTTGTGAGCTCGTAGGGATAACAGGGCCCTGTGCCGCACCACCGCCTTCTCCTGCCCTCAGCGTTTATTTGCACGGTCAAAAATTCCACGGGTTACCGAAATTTTTTGTTTAATTCGTTATGTATATTTACATTTTTTTCCCTCTCGTTTGTACTAAGACAACCTGGTGAATTACTCGATGGAAAACAGTCCGGGTGCCAGGATAAAGTTTTCTGCCGGATCAGGAGTTTGTTTGTTGGGGTTTTTTCCTCTCAGAAACCAATTTCTGCAGCTGCCCGTGCGGCGGCAGTGAGTGAATTCACCGCTTGGGAATGATGCGATCCGGGGCTAAAATCCCGCTGGGTTCAAGCTGGGGTCCTTCGAGGGGTTTTTAAAATAGTAATTAAAAGGAGGTTGTTTATAATAATAATTAAAAACCATGAAGTGCAGGCATACACAAAAAAACCCCATATCTGGACCATTTAGGAGAGGGAAATGTAGAAAGAAACCTGCGGCGTGATTAGAAAACGCGGTTTTGGAGCAAGAAGGGAAAAGAGCGAGCAGAGCTTTGGGGAAGCACCAACCCGCGGTGCCTGGAGCTGCCCGGGGCTGTTCCCATCCCTCGCTGTGCAATGGGAATGGGAATGGGAATGGAGCAGCAGCGGTTCCGCGGGCCGGGAGCGGCCGGGCCGGGAGCCGGGGGTGATTTATTGTGTGTTTGTTTGAAAGCGTTCCCCCCAAACAGAAACAAACCATTGATCTCCCTGAAAGGCGCAGGGCTGGGCTCGCAGGGTTTGTGCCGCCGCTTGGAGCCAGGGAATAACAATTTTTCCTCCCGGAGCCAGGGAAAAACAATATTTCCACCCGAACCCTTGGCTTGGCGGGGGAGGAACGCTCCCCTCGCTTCAAACCCGGCTTTATTTTGCCGCTTAAGAAGGCGAGGCGGCCCGCCCGAGCACGGAAGGTGCTGCCGGGTCTGTTATCCCTCAATTATAACTTCATTAATATCTCCTGCTCCCGGGGCAGCAGCGCCGGGCGGCGGAGGCAAAGCGCGCAGCTCAGCCCCAGGTATCTCCCTTCTTCTTCCTCTTCTTCTTCTTCTTCTGATTCTGATTGTTGTTTTTATTCTATCCGCGTTGTGGGCGCATCCCGGATCCCGGGCTGGCGTTGGGAAGAGCCCCTAGGCCGAGGTGTTAACGAGGGGGGACCAAAGGGGAGCGGAGCGGGCGCGGCAGAGCGCGGGGGAAACGCCTCGGGTTCCTTTACGGGCTCATTTTCTCCGAGGAGGATTTTACTGCACGCGTAAAGAATTTTGAAAAGCAGCGGTAAATATTTTCTCTTCTGGCAAGTTATTTATTGGCATGAAGAGAGGGTTGGGGTTTTTTTCTGTTTCTTTTTTTTTTTTTTTTTTTTTTTGTTGCTTTTTTTTTTTTCTCTCCCCCTCTTTATAAAGCTACATGTGGTGACCATATAGGATCAGAAATAATGTGGCCCTTTCTGGGTTTGAAGAACTGCTAATGTCATTAAAGGTCTTCCTAACACGCCAGCTAGGAGTTCAAAAAGCCTCGCCTTTTATCCCGAGCATATATTTGGTTGTTTATAAAGTGCAGACTTCCTTGCGCTTCAAGTGCATCGGGAGGATTCCTTAAAACTCCGTAGCCGGATCTGTTTTCAACTATATTCTTCTTTGGAAATTGGAAATCGGGCTGTTTAACTGGTGTCTTTCACACTTCTTTGCTGGCTGCTATTTTTATACATTTGACCGCAGATGAGATTTTCCCCCACACAGAAGCAAACAAAGAATTATCCCCTTTGCCTCGTATTGCAGAAAATATCTGCGCCGACCACTAATTGTCCATTAGCGCTAATAAGTGGCTAAAACAATAGCAGGAGATAACCCGAGCAACCTGTCTTCTTTATTTTAATTTGACTTAGTGAAGTCGGGAAGGTTTTGACGAAGACCCGACTAGACGTGTCCAGGGAATCTGTGTACTAAACTTTTGGACTGTTGATTTTGAGGGTCACTTATCTAAGCTAAGTTCAAAGTGTCACCTGCTTTAATCCCCTTTCTGTCATGCTCGGAGAGACTCCACACAGCACAGTTCGTTTCTCAGAACGCCTGGAAAAATCTCTCTGTCTCGATGATTTTTTTTCCCCCCTCCCCATTTTCCACTCACAAATACGTTTAAGAATTTCTCCCCTCGATTCTAGACTTTTAGGGAAAACTCATTTGAATTCAATTATTAATATTTTCCGGGCATGCTCTTTCAGTGTGCCATTTGTAATATATTAGGATGAATTATATGTTGGGTTAAAAAAAAAAAAAATAAAGGAAGGGGAAAAAAAATGGCAAAAAAAGGAGAAAAATCCGGAGGAAAAAAAAAGCCTATTCTGTTAAATAGAAACAAGATGTTCAAATATAGAATACATGAATTTGAAATCTGGTGTTTTCCACTCTCGGATGTTGATGGCGTTAAAAAAAAAATCCACTTTGCTGCTTCTGCAATTTAAATCTTTAGGTAGAAACATAAATTACCCACCGGGATATTATTTTTAATTAAAATTCTCTTTCCTGAAGGAGTTGTTTTTACCTTCTCCTCGGTTTTCCTGAAGATTTTTCTTTTTCCCTCGGATTTCACATTTTCATTAATTGAGGGATTCTTAAGACGTGTCTTGCAGCAGGCTTGGTGTTTTTGAGACTTTGACAGAAAACAGCCCGCTCGGTTTGGTTTGGTTTGGGTGAATGGTTTTGGGGAAAATGCATAGTTTTGAAACAACTCAGAGGGAGTGGAAAGCTCGGAGCTCTCAATGAGCAGTGTTCACACACACACACATACAAAAATCCTGTGTTTTTTCAACGAGCTCTTGAATGTCAAGCTCCTCACTAAGGCTTTGGAGGGGCAAACCTAAATTTATGCCTCTCCAGCCAGTTAAAGGCACCTAAATAGAAAGGGAGAAGTGCTGAGCCCTCCCAAACCCGGGTGAGCACAAGGAGGACAGCCCCAAATTCGAGCCCCTTTCCTCTCACTCCTTGCATGGGATTTGAGCTGCCTTTATCATTCCCTCCCAGAGAAGAGCTGGAGCACCAAGGAAAACTCCCTCAGTATCCCAAAAATCAGGAACTTAAAGCACTTGGTGGAGTAGAAAAGGTTTGGGAGGGGCAGGGCAGCACACCTGCGTTGTGTTGGATGGGGAGAAGGGCTGAGAGGAGCCATTCCTGGGAAATCCATCCCCACGAGTGTTCCTGGGGCATCCACGGCACAAAACACCTCCTGCTACCCGGGGACAAATCCTCAGGTGCTGGTAGAAGAGAGAGAGAGTGTGGAGGAGCCCAGGATCAGGGGACTTTAAAGGTTCCAACGCCCCCAGGTTTTGCTGTGGTTTGGTTTGGTTTGGTTTGTCCCCTCCTGCCACTTCAGGCTGAAGAGGCAACAACATTTGAAAAGTCTAGTAAAAATAAAGCAAAACTAAAGAAAATCAGCTGCTTCTTGTATCCTGAGAAATAGGAAGGGAAATAGGGATAATTTTGGTTACTTGAAGCTGGCAATTGAGGCAATGCCCTGTTTTCTCATGGGGGTCCTGCAGCTCTGCTGAGCTGTGCTGCTCTGCCCAGAGCCCAGCAGATAAGGCAGGCAGACAGGGACTGAGGGCACAGACAGGATTCCAGGGGCAGGTACATCTGCTGATCCCTCTTAGTGCTTTCATGGACTTTTTTGCTCTTTTCCTGTAATTTTGGAATCAGTCATTCTGCTATCAGCTCGCTCTAGAGATGGATGAGTAACACCAGTGAGATAAAAGAGTGAAGCCTCCCTTTCCTGTGATTTGGCTGCTTTTTGTTAACAGTGCTGAGTGCCATGATTTCCCACAAGAGACATCTGGAAAATCATCAATGTGTGGTGGAGAAAGTGGCTCTTCTCTGCTCCGTGCTCCCCTTTGATCCAACATGGAGCACCATTCACTGCCTCTTGAGATCAATAGCTGCCATCCCGGGATATTTTTCACTCTCCTGTGCTGTGGCTGATTTGAACCACTTTAAGAAAATATGAATGTTAGGCTGCTTTTTGTCTTGGATGGTGTTTATTTATGAATTTGTGACAGCAAGGCTGATGCCAGGAGGAGAATGGCATGGACCAGCTGGATATCATGAGTACAAACATTGGAGCTGGGTTGGCTTCACCTTTGTAGCAGCACACGACTGGGGATTTGCAGAAGTCTGGGTGGGCTCTGCAGCCTCCCAGCAATCAAAGCACAGATCTCCAGAGCCAGCAGCATCAGCTGCTGGGGTTGGAGCTGAAGCTGCCTACCTGGAGCAGGGATGGGCTCAGGGCTCTTTGGATCCAAAAGGGGGGAGCAGAGCAGGGAGGGTTTTGTGTGTGTGTGTGTTGGAGCTCAGCAGCAGCACTGAGTTGTGCTCTGGTTTTTCTAACCAAGAGGGGCCAGCCTGTGATTTGTGGCTGTGTGCAGCCTCTGGGGCTGTGGCTCCTGACCCAGGGCTTTGCCGTGGTCAGGCAGTGGTGGCTGAGGCTGCCCCTGGGTTGTGTGGGCACCACTCAGGGCTGGCACTGGACCCAGCCTTGTGTCCTGCATCCTTGGGACCTCAATCCCTGTGGCACTCACCCCCAGAGCCTTCCCCACCCCTGTTTGTTGATTCCTGAGTCAGAAGACACCTGGGTGGGTGGGTGAAGCTTTTCCTTGAGAAAGCAGCTCTGGGACATGTGAGAAGTGCTGAGCTGTGCATTCACTGCACAGACACAGAGATGTTTGCCTGCTCTCTGGTACCTCTGCTCTCCAGCACTAAATTCTCTAGTACTCGACCTGAAAGGTCCTGCTAATATGGGCAGGATCAAGCACAGGCCTACAAAGAGCAAGGGAGGTCATTATTTTCACAGGAACTGCAAGTTGGACCCTAAATCTTCAGAGGAGAGCAGTGCCTAGAAACCAGCTGTCCCATATATCTGCTGTGCTGAACTGGTAGCAGGGAGGGGAGAATAAAAATGTGTTTTGCAGTATAATATTGCTTTGTGCCTCTAAAAAAGGCTTCTAATTTTATGTTTTAAAGGCAAACATTGCAGCTAATTGAAGAGCAGAGAGGGAAAAATGGATCTCCTTTTCTAAGTGCCAATAAGACTGGGTTCTGGGCCAGTGGTTCTGTGAGAGGTCTCCATTTACTACCTGTCCTAAACCTCAGGTATTTTAGAAGGAAAATGCCTGCCATATATTAAAGAGAAAAGTCATTAAATGGATGTCAAAAAAAAAAAAAAAAGCAGTAGGACAGAGAAAACCCATATGACTGAATTTATGGCTCGCTTAGGAAGCACAAGGTAGCACTGAGAAAACATGAATGGGAACAGGGGGCCATCCATGCAGGGGAAAAGGCTTTGACCACTTGCTGCCTTCCCAGTGCTGACCTCAGAAGATCTCCACCAGCATGGCAGTGTCACTGTCCCAAACCTCCTCCTGCCTTTTCCCTCAGCCCCCTCACTGGAGGAGCAAAACCTTCCTCCTCCTCGTGTTCCCTGGGAGTTGGATTAGGCCCCGTGCCCAGAGAGTCTCTGGGATTTTATTGCTCTGCTGAATGCACCCATTTGCCTCAGGAGGAAACTGCTCAAGCAGCCCCGAGCCAGCAGCAAAGTCAGGGCTCTGTGGGCACCAGGCAGGAGCCAAGCTAAACCAGCAGGAGGCAAAGGGAAACGCTCCTGGGGATGGTGGGTTACGAGCAGGGCCTTGGCTTTGGGCAGGAGGATGCAGGGAGAGAGAAATGTGGAATTGTGTCCAGAGCGTGGTGTCAGAGCAGCACCAAGGTGGGGACACACCTGTGGGCAGGTTAGGTCTGTCCATGGGAAGGGCTGGCCTCTTCCACAGGTTCCTGCGGCTCCAGAGGTCTGGGCAGAGCTTGGAGCATGAGGGTTCCCTCGAAATCAGGGAGTGGGACTGAGCTGGGCAGGAGACAGCAGAGACACTGAGCTGTCACTGAGCTGTCACTGCTATCAGCTCCTTTTGAACTTCAGGCTTTCCTTTTGGACATCCAACTGGAATAAAAGATCTGAAAATCCCATCCTGGAGGGATCTGTCCTGCCTAACCAGTCTCCTTCTTGTCCTCAAGCTCAGCCATGAGGTGCTGTGGCCCTTCCATGGGATCAGCCCCAGGGCTGGGCAGGGGCTGATGGTGATAAGCTGATGATAAGCCCAGCTCTGCTCACATCAGGAACCCCAGAGCTGGTGTCCCAGCAGATGCTCTGTGCTGCTGCTGTTCCCCAGGCCCAGCCCCTCTATCCCAGCAGCTCCAGGTGTTTTGGAGGAAGGAAATCAGTGAGCACCAGGTGGAGCAGTGACTCCCATCCCTCACCATGAGCAGCAGCAGTTGAATGGAGCTCGGTTTGTTGTTCTCTCCTTGGCTTTGAGCCTGGTTTGATGGCCCAGCTCAGCTCTAGGGCAGCCCCTGTGGACAGGGGTGGGCTGAGGAGGAGGAGGAAGGTTTTGCTGTTCAAGTGAGGGGGCTGAGGGAAAAGGCAGGAGGAGGTTTGGGACAGTGACACTGCCATGCTGGTGGAGCTCTTCTGAGGCCAGCAAGTGGTCAAAGCCTTTTCCCCGGCATGGATGCCCCCCTGTTCCCTTTCCCTGCCTCTCCTGCCTCCATCCCTCAGCTGCTCACTGCTCACACCCAGCAGCTCTGCCTGTGGGGAGGGCAGGCTCAGCTGGGCTGATGGTGGATTAACCCCATAAAATATGGCAAAGAAACTGGATTTTCTGTCAGATCAGGCACTGAGCTGGCCACTTTATGGCTGATCCCCCAGGATTCTGATCCTTTCTCTGACTTGCAGTGGTTTTGGTGTGACCAACACAAGGGAAGTGGCTTTCAACCCTTTCTGCGTTGTGGAGGTGAAAATGGGAAGCAAAGGCAGCAAGGATGCTGCTCTGAGCTTGGTGGGATGGACAAAGAGTTTGGGAGGGAGCAGATTTGCTTTCTCCTGTGCTGCTGATGTGCCCTGTGGTCTCAGGCTCCTCACCTCATCCTCCTGTGCCTGCCCTGCCCCATCCTGCTGGCCAGGGGCTGTGGGGAGCCAGGCCCAGCCCCTCCCTGTGTGTCTGGGGATGCTTCACACGCTGGTGTCTGTCACGGGGTGGCCTCTGGACTCTATCACAGCCCCACTACTATTAATAATCCAGAGGATTAGAAAGATAAGCCAGTTACAGTGAGGCTCGGCCTTGTCAGTGCTGTCCACTGCCTTGTGGTATCTCCTGGGTGGGGGAACTGCTCTGCTCTGTTTATTTACAGTCCATAACTTTGCAAATGGGCTCATAGAGGCTCAGCTTTTACTTCTTTGCAAACCCCTCAGCGTAGGAGACATCTGTGCTGACAGAATTATCTTTTTTTCTTCTTCTTTTTCTCCCCCCTTTGCCTACAATGGTGCCTTTAAGGAGAGCTGGGCTTTAATTGGAGGCTCAGATGGATCCCTCCCCCTTGGCTTGGGGGAGGATGCCTGACAAGTAGCCTGGAAGTAAAATCCAGGCAGACTGAATCTATGTATCTCAGCCAGGAAGCCAAATATTTAATACCTGTTTCATCCCCAAGGCTCAGAATTACTTTATTTATCTCTGTGTGAAGCACACTGCCTTCTTCCATGGGAAAATTATATTTAAATTATAAATTTATATTATATTATATTTAGTATATTAAACATTATATTTATTATATTATATTTTATATTTATATGTATATATGTATATATTTATGTATTTATATATAATGTATTTTAATATATTATATTTATATCCTTTTCTATTTATATTATTTATTTATTTATATTAATTATATTATATTAATTCTATTTAAATTATAAATTTTCAGAAAAAATATAATTTTCAGTCAAAATGCAGTCGAGGTGCCTGCTGGGTCCCTGCTGGGTTGGCATGGCCAGAGCTCTCTCCTGGGTATCCCTGGGCACGGGGGGCTCCTGGTTTGGCATGGCCAGGGCTCCCCCCCGGGCTCCAGCAGCTCCCTGGGATGCTGGCAGCGCTGCCCAGGCGGGCTGGAGGATCCCTGGGGTCACAGCAAGGTGAAAGTTGTTTATTCCCTGCTGCAGGATCTAATCCAAGCTGCAGCTCAGGGACAGCCCCTCGCTGACTGATCTCCCTCTAGGGGCACTTTTCCTTTTTTTTTGTTTTTGATGTGATACTAAGTGGATTTTGTCTCCTGGCTGATACAAGAGGGTTTTTTTTTCTCCTTTTTGCAGAGGGGAAAGACAAGCTCAGAGCAGGGACTTAAGAGCCAGCCTGGCCCTGAGGCTGAGCAATCCATGTCCCTCTGCACCACCTGAGCATGGATCAGCACAAGGATGATGCTCACATGTGCACAGATACATTCCTGCTCCTTCCCCTACCCAGGCAGGGCTTCTCAGCCATGGGGTTTGCGTATCTCAAACACCTGAACATCACAAAATGATTGTTTGTGATGCAGAGGTTTGCTGTCCGCAAAAATCCAAACTTTGTGAGACCATGCAGCTCCATCCAGCTGTGGGACCTGACTCAGCCCCACCCAGCAGCCAAAGTGTAACTCTCACACATCTCTCTCTTCTTTCCTGCTCTGGGATGTGACAGGGGGGTAAGGAGATGCTGTGTGTGTGGAAAGAAGGGATGAGGTGCACACTAGGAAATCTCACCTGGGATCCGCACAGCCACGCTGAGCATTTCCATCCCCAGCCATGCTAGGGAGGCTGGGCTGCTTGTGCCAGGGAAAAGGGAGCAGAAGGAGCTGCCCAGGAACCCCCCTGGGCTTGCCTGGCTGCTGCCATGGAGGGACAGCTCCCTGCTGGGCTGTGTGCCAGCCCTCTGCAGTCACCTGGAGTTTCTGCACCTCCTTCCCCCTCTTTGCCATCAGCCCAAGGACATTCCCTGCCCCACTGGTGGGATCTCAGCTCCCTGTGCCCCGTGGCTCTGTGTAAATTTATTATTCCATGTTTCTGGAGGACAGCTTTGCCCTGTAGTCCCTCCTGGCTGCTGTGTAATGAATGTTATTATTCAATGTTCCTGGTCCCTCCTGGCTGCTCTCAGCACAGGCAGGGTGAAGCAGCCCTTCCACAGAATGAGCTCCCCCTCCTCAGCGACCTCCTCTGCCATAGCAGGCCTGAAAGGGAAGTTTGGGAAGGACAAATGAAGAAATTTCGCTGTCAAACTCATTCTTGAGAGGGATTTTCCGCTGTCTATGCAGAGGTTTGTTGCTGTGGGTGCAGCTGTTCTAATGGTGCTCCTCTGGGGATTCTCTGAACCCAATGATTTGTTCCCAGTCCATGTGGCACAGGAGCTTTCAAGGAGTGACAGCATGGAAATGGGACCAGACACCCCAAACTGAGAATGGAGAGAATCAGAGAGATGAATCAGCTGCTGGAGGCAGGTCCAGCATGCAGGACTCGTCCCCTTCCCTTAGGGAACAGGCTGAGCACTTGTTCTGTACCAAGCTGGCATCTTTGGGAATCACCCCAAATTTAGGACCCATAACACTGAGCACATCCCTAAAACAGAGTGATTTTGACCTACAAAATAGACTCAAGAAGGGTTTATTTAGTTCCTTGTTCCCCAAGTTTGCTGCAGGGTGGAGCCCTTCAGCACAGCTTTGGATGTGCAGCAGTGCCCACACCGTGCTCCAGGCTGGTCCTGCTGGTGTGAGGTGCTGCTGGGGTCTCTGGGGGGTAGCAGGGGGGCTCTGGGCAATTTCTGGAGCCAGAGTTTAGGGATCTTATGGAGTTTCTTCAGTGGCATCTCCCCAGACTGGACTCTCTCTCCCCAGAGAGCTCTTGCTGCTCTCCCCTTTGACAGCACTGGGGCAAGTTAATAAATAATTCCAGGGGTTCCCAGGGGTGGTACAGGCCTGCTGACACCCAGGGTGACCCCCCCAGATCACAGGAGCTTGTCCCCACCCCGGGAGCCAGGTGCAGGGCTCTGGTGACAGGGGCACAGTTCACAGGAGAGGGGAGGCCCCAGGGGTTTCACACTGGGATTTGGGAATGTGATTTGGGAATGTTCCCCCCACCCTGCTGCTCCTGAGTAGTTGGTCAGAAGTGTTTATCAAGGGCTAGAAAGGAAACCTGTGTGTATAATAGCCCAGACCAGAAAGCCAGAAAAATCTCCCTGAAACCGCAGGGTCAGCCTGGCAGATTTGCAGCATTAATTTACTGCTGGCTTAAACAAATAAAAGCAGGTTTGCACTCCTGCCTCCTCCTCTGCCATCCCACAGTGCAGGGAGCAGCCAGGACAGCAGCCAGCTCTGCTCTCAGGGTCTCTGCCCAGCTCTGGGTGCTCCTTGCTGCTCACCTGTGCCCTGCCAGAGCCAGAGGTGAGCATCAAATGGGAACTCCCAGGAGCCACAGCATCCCCACACAGGATCCAGCATCAGAATTCCTCATTTTGGAATGAAAAGTTGAACAATCTATCCCTCAGCATGGATCCCTGAGCTGCTGCTCTGGCTCTGGTGATGTCTCAGGTTTGAGCTGTTATATGTTCAGATTCTGTGCTGCTTTAGTGTGTGGGTCTGAGCTTCATATCAGGGGTGGTGTAGAGTAGCTAGGTTCATATATAGTGATAGTACATAGCTACTACTAGTAGCTAGTAGCAAACAATTCCTTCTCTAGCTGGGGACCAAGGACAAATGATTGAAATTTCAGGCTCAAGAGCACGAACAACGTGGGCTGAAGAGAGAAAAACAAAAAGGATGGGACTTCTTCATAACCTAAAGCTGTAACTGCACAATTAGCTCCAATATGCAAATGGAGCAGAAGTTGTAAAAGTGAGAGACCCTGTGACCTGTCCTCATGATGGAGCAGTGATTCCTGCTGGAATCCCCTCCCTCTGAGGGCCAGGGGGGCTCAGGGCTCTCCTCGTCGAGCTGCTGAGTTAATTGTGCCCATTGAGGCTCTGATGCAGGAATTGCTGCTGAACTCTGCCCCCACCTGCCCTGGTGACGCTCACTGCCCTGAGCCTGTCCCTGCAGCTGACAGGGAGCCAGGCAGGCTGGGGAAGGGCAGGGCAGCCCTGATCCCTGCTCTGCTGCTTGCTGAGCCTGCAGGAAACCAGCTCCAGGGATGCCTTGGGAAGGCCGACCTAGAGCAGGGCTGGACAGAGAGGATAAAGTAAATATTCTGTAAAGAGTAAAGCAGGGATTTATTAAAAGGATCTCCTCCATGGATGCACCTTGGGCAGCACAAGAGCCCAGCCAGGGCTGCACCCAAGATGAACCAAAATGGTCACAAAAATGCATGAGAGGTTACAGGGTCTGTCGCTTCTATAAGTTCTGGTCCATTTGCATATTGTTGGAGTTAATTGTCCAATTTTAGCTTTAGGTTATGAAGTCCCATCCTTGTTTTTCTCTCTTCATTCTGTCATTGTTTATGCTCTTGGGCCTGACATTTGTATCATTTGTCCTTGGTCCCCAGTTAGAGCAGGAATTGTTTTGTCTCCCTGCTCTAAGAAGAGAGCTCACCATCCCCTGATATGAAGCTCAGACCCACACACCAAAGCAGCACAGAATCTGAAACGTAGCAAAGCTCAAACCTGAGGCATCACCAGAGCCAGAGCAGCAGCTCAGGGATCCATGCTGAGGGGGATGTTGTTCAAAATTTAATTCCAAAATGAGGAATTCTGATGCTGGATCCTGTGTGGGGATGCTGTGGCTCCTGGGAATTCCCATGTGAGCCTCACCTCTGGCTCTGACAGGGGCAGAGACATCCTGCTGCTGTGGGATAGTCAGGATCAGCTAAATATTTAACTCTAATTTATATCAATGCTCCTAAAAACATCCTCACTGAGGGTCATTCTGCCTCTTCACGATCATAAAACGTGGTCCTTCATGTCTGCTTGGACCTCCCTTTTACATCTCCTCTCTGTAATTGTGGGATCTGTAGATGAGTGTGAGATATTTAAATGCGTGCTGAGAGGGAAGGAATGGCTGGGATCAGCTCTGAGCTGGGACAGGAAGGGTCTGTGCTGGTCAGAACTTGTGATCCATGTCTTGAGTCTGCCTTTAGGGAGGGATGCTGTGGATTTGTCAAGTCTGTCACTCAGATGAGGAGATTTCCCTTTGGAAAAGCAGCTCCATGGGAGTGGGTGGATGTCACACACCATGGGATGCTCTGGGAATGCTCCTGCAGGAGTTGGAGCAGAGAACAGCATTTCTGCTGCTTCCAAAGGCAAGGGTTGGCAGGTTGGAATATCTTGGGGAGCTCCTCTCCATATATACACAGATTTTATAATATGCACCTTTTAAAAATTTTTAAAAATCCAAACGGATATGAAATTTCTCATCATCATATCAGAATTGCTCATTAAAAAAAAAAAAAACATTACTCTTTATGATGGGCTGGTGGGTCAGCACTGGCCTCTGTGAGAAGGTGACTTTGCTGTGTGGGTGCCAACTCCAGGTTATTTGTCTGCAGGAATTATGGGGCTGGCCCAGATTATGTTAGCAGCCTACTGCAATCTCCTTGAAACCCCCTCAAAAATGGGTATTTAGCCCAAGGAGAAAAATCTGGGCTTTAGAGCAGAAAAGAGGAGCATCTTTGTTCTCCTTTGTCATTAATTTGTTTTCTCATCTGAGTATAACCCTTCCCTCCCTGGAAGGCACTGTCACTGCACTTACATTTCCAATTCCAAATCCCAGCGCTGGGATGCACCAGTGTTAGCAGCCCACTGTAACCTCCTTGAAACCCCCCAAAAATGGTAATTTAGCCCAAGGAGAAAAATCTGGGCTTTGGAGCAGAAAAGAGGAGCATCTTTGTTCTCCTTTAATTTCTTTTCTGAGTAGAACCCTTCCCTCCCTGGAAGGTGCTGTCACTGCGCTCACGTTTCCAATTCCAAATCCCAGCACTGGGATAAGCTCAGTTGAGTTTTGCGAAGGGCTGGAGGTGGTGTCAGGGCCATCTGCTCTGCAGGCCATTAGAAGAATTTGCAGGGTAAAGCTTTGCCATGTGTTCCCTGCAGATTACACACACCTTTGGCTGTGCTCTTGTTGTTAGCTGCTCATTATTGGGGGGTTTGAAAAGCTTTCCTTATAAATGCCCTGGGTCCCAACCACACGTGTTGTATCAGTGGTTTTATAATGACCCATTTGGAATTATTTAGCCAGGGAACCTTGGAGTTTTTTTCCTTTCAATGTGTCCTTGTAAGATGCCCAACTTCTACAGTTAGTCTATGAATGTACCCACACTATTAGATCCACTTGTTTATAATAGCAACCAAATGTCTTCAAATATTCAAGCCTCCTTTTATTTTTTACAGCACTGGCAATAAGCCTTTACATGTTAACTCTTGGCCTCTCTGGGTAACCTCTTATTTAAAAGCAACTTAATTGACTTTACCAGGCCTGGGCTATTTTTCATTTCTTCCTAGAGGACTCATTACTGGAGATGGATGTTTATAAACTGGATCTGGATCCTTCTCCCTCTCTCTCTCTCTCTTTCTCTCTCTCTCTCACACACACACACACAGAACCAACCTATTTTACCCCTTCCTGCCTGTTTACATTAGCAGGCCATAATCATATTCATGGCTTCACATAGTTTGGCCAAGATTTTTGCAGTGGTGACCCAGTGGAAAGTGAAAAACTCAAATAGGTGAACAGCAAGTGCTGAAAGAAAAGAGGAAATGCTGAAACACTCAGGATTTTAGGGATCTGTGTCTAAATGAAACGAGCAGGAGTAGAATAGAGGTTTGATTATTTGGAGCAGGTAGGATTGTGATGTCAAACAGGTGTAAAGCAGTGATAAACTGAACCCAATGCTAGGGTTTTGATTCCTTCTTTCCCTTTGGAAGTAGTGGTATCATAATTATTTTGGAAAAAGGGTGACAGTTTGGGTCAGTATACAATCCTTGGCATGACATCCTCCAAAATTCTGCCCAATGACCTGCAAAAGCTTAAGGCATGAGAATTTCATCTGTGTAAAACTGCTATGAAGGACGCACACTCAGACCCACAGCCTTGGAGTATTTAATCATCAAGCCCTCAGCCCAGCCTGTGCTGTAGGAATTTTCCTGGTGCCATTGGATCCCCTCTGATTCCCACCATGGAACATCTGGTGCTCTGTGGTCATGTCCCTGGCTCAGTTTAAACCCACAGACCTGTTCTGCAGAGGGGCTCCCAAAGCCTCTGTGTTTGCTCAGGGTCTGAGCTGCTCTGTGTAACCCTGGGCAGGCCACACTGCTCTTGTGCACCTCCTGAAATTCCTATGGGACCCAAGGGAGGTACAAACACCCATTCTCCATCCTCTTTCTGCCCTATTTCCACTTTACACCTGATCAATTAGGGGATTTTTTCATCATTTTAAGTCTCTGGGCAGCAGAAAATTGCAGCACCTTCCACCCTTCTCAGGCCAGCAGAATTCCTGGGGAGGATTTTCCTGATTTTTGTTTAATTTGCCCCCATTCTGTTGTGTCTTGTCCTCTTTCCTTGTTCACCCAGCAGGTCCCCACCAGCTGCCACTGCTCTGGAGAAGGGTTCAGCTGTGGGATCCCAGATGTTTGATGAGGGTTTGATTTTTGATTTTCTTTTCCTCCTGCTGCAGCCCCTCACAGTCCCCTCACGGTTGATGTTATTTTTTCAGAGCTCCATGAGATGCTCCTGAAAGAGCTGAGGGAGAAAAGTGGGCAGCCAAGCTCCAGGATTGTCAGATTTATCTTATTTACCGAGATCTGGTGTCTCCTGCACCACTATCCCAAACTCAAACTGATCCAGAGCGATTTGATGACACCTGCCAGGAGCACAGGGAACCCCAAAAGATCTGGGGCTGTTGTTGAACCTTGTTCCCTGCCTTTCTGTTGAACCCTACCCTCAGAATTAAGGGTCTCTGCTACCCTTTTCAGCCCAGCAGCTCTGTTTGCTGTGTCCCAGTGTTTCTCTGGGTGTTTTTGGCAGTGCCAGCAGGAGGGTGCAGCCCCCTGTCCCACTCTGTGTGCGAGCAGTGCTCCTGCTGTGGTCCCTGCCCTCCTGCCACCCCTCCCTGCAAGCTCCAGCCTCACCTTCTGCCCCATCTCTCTCTGGGACTCATAATTCATTTTTACTGGGTTGTGGATAAAACCACAATTAGAGGATCTGGGTTTTGAATGATCCTCCAGCCACCTTTCCCTGAATTTCATCATCACAAATAATTTTGGGCTCTTTCTCTGTCCTTTCTTCCTGCTTTTCTCTGTCATTTTCCCTTCCCTTTTTAATCTTCTCATGCCTTTCATGAGCTCCCTTAACTGGGTAGCATCTGCCAATTTTATTAATGGGCTGTGTAATCCATTTACTGGGTCATTAATGAAAATATTAAATAAGGCCAGACCTAACAAAAGATCCTTGGAGTACTCTGCAAGATACCTCCCACAAGTGTAACACTTGGCTTGGTGCCTTTCTGGCAGCTCTGAATCCACAAAGCAACGTTCTTATTATTGTTATTATTATTGTTATTATTGCTGGCATGAGGTGACAACCAGAAATCCCAGCCAAAGGCCAGGTTTCTGTGGCCATGGGCATGGTGCACACATGCTCTGGTTATTGATTAGAAAACAGCAGAGTTTCTGTGTGAGGGGGGGTCTGGTTTGGTGCAAGAGCTGCACAAAGAAGAGGCAGTGCCAGGGTGGTTGCAGCACAAAAAAAGTGACTTAAATGAAGGATGGGAAGGGTGACAAGGGGAGCAAGGGCACTGCCAAAGGTTTGCCCTCTGACAGAAACCACTTGTCTCCATCTGCTTGATTTTACCTTTTCAAAGTGTGTCAGTGCTGGATGCTTCAATACCAGTCCCAAAATTACCCTTTTTGTAAAACGCTAAAGCCCAGAATCTTAAAAGTCATGGAAAAAAAGAAAATACAGAAACCATTCTGTGTCTGGTGCTGCTGCTTGCTGCACAAGCTGAGTGCCTGCTAGGAGACACGAACAGGGGATCAGGTTGATTTTTAGGAATCCCAAGTAGATCCCAATGAAGGGGACGATGAGGGGAGCTCAGAGCTCAGCAGGTGGTGGCACAAAGCCACAGCAATCTGGACAGGGAGCAGAGGGAATAGAGCAAAATGCCCAGTGAAAGAGATTCTGGTGGATTTTCTGCTGGAAAATGTGAATTTCCAGAGCTGCTTTTACCCATCTCCCAGGGAAAATCCCCCTGTTCAGGCTTTTAAGATCTCGAGTTAATTAAGATCAATGCCTGGATATGTAAATTGTGCGTACCAGATGTTTAAAGAAGTATTTGTGTGCACACACCCCGATGTTTACTGACAATTCTTTTCATATCAGCACATTTATCAAACTCCTGGATGCTGCAGGTTTAAGGCCTTAAAGCTGCATTTTGGGAAGCCTATCCCAGTGGACCTGGATAAATTATTTTTATATATTCTCCTTTCCAGGTGCATTTCCCACAAGGTCTGTGTGTCCACCAGGACCCCTCCGTGGCTCTATGGGACAAACAAAGTCTTTTTTGTAACTTTGCAGCTCAATTTGCAGGACCTGAAGTCCAGGCAAAAAAAAAAAAAACCAAAAAAACAAAAAAAAAACCCAACCCAAAACAAACAGGAAGGGTTAAGGGTTGGGGTGAGGGGGAGAAAGAGAGGTTTCTATGGAAAAGAAGAAATTTCTGACCACGTTCCTTTTATTGGCCTGGAGGAACCCTCGAGATTAACAACCATCAACCCCCCCCCCTTCCCTGCAACCCCGAGACCTTAAACAATCCGGTAGAAGGTGTGACTTCAAACTTGGTGGTAGGGATAAAGAGAAAGGAAGCCGGAATGTAAGCACTTGTGTGATGTGATTATTCCCAGAAATGCCTCGACATCTCCCCGCTGGCCCGGCCCGGGGCCGCGGGGCTCGCAGCGCGGCTCTGCGCGATACCTTATCGGGCCGGGCAGTGTCCCCGCGTAGTTCCGAGCGGAAATAGGGCCGGGAGCCAGCCGGGCCCTCTGCCAGGGCTGCTCGGCATCCATGAGAGCTCTGCCGAGCCCCCCGCCAAGGTAAAGGGGCTCCGCTGCACCCCCGGCCCGCCCCGCATGGGAACACCCTGGGATGGGCTGGGCTGGTACCCAGGGATGGTACCCAGGGATGGGGATGGGGATGGGGTTTGGGATGGGGATGGGGGTCCCCGAGGCCCTGAGCCCAGCCTGACCTGCGTGGGGTGCATCCCACAGCAGGGCCCACCCGTGCGGGCAGAGAGGTTTTTTTGGTGAGCCACCCTTGTGCAGGGAAACCGGGGTGGACAGACTGGCAGTGTTTGATCACTGCTTCTTCTGGGCTTGCTGGCCATCCCCAGCAGAGGATGAGGAGAAGGGAGAGATGGGTGTGAAGTTTTGGTGTGAATATACCTAAAGATGCTCTGGTAGAACTCACCATGGCGCTTCTTCACGTTCTTCATAAATATGAATTTATTCACCTGAAGTGGTACCCGGTGTGCCAGCTCTGATCACATATGGCAGGAGAGAAAAACAATACGCCTATTCTCTCTCATATATATATATATAATTTTTTTCATTATTTAAATAATTTCATTTACAGGGGAGGTGGAAGCGAGAGAGGGCTAATGTAGAACAGGTGTTTTGATTTCACGATCCTCTTTGAAAAGCAAATCTTGCCATTTGGAGCCCTTATTCACCCTTGGTTGGTGAAGAAATTAATAATAGGGGTTGTTTAGGAATTCATCAAAGAAATCCCCATCCCCTTTCTCCACCTCCCCTTCCCTGAGCCGTCAGTGGGATCCAGCACCCCCTGATTGGAGACAGCACAAAGCTTAGGCGTTTCATTGCTTTTTTTAAAATTATTATTTATTCTTTTTGTTGTTGTTGATTTTATTTTCCAATGCGCTGTTTGGCGCTGTGATTTAGGAACTTGGCACGGAATGAGAGGGGCTGGCTCTTCCTCGCCGTGGGGATGGGGCGAGCAGGGAGAGCCAGCCCGGATGCGGAGGGGCGGCGGCATTCCCGCAGAATTCCCGTTCCATTCCCGCTCCATTCCCATTTCATCCCCGTTCCATACCCGTTCCATCCCCGTTCCGTCCCCGTGCCACCTCCATTCCATTCCCGCTCCATCCCTGCTTCTTTCCCGCTCCATTCCCTCACTATTCCCTCACCATTCCTGGACCATTCCAGTTCCATTCCTGCTCTATCCCCGCTCCATTCCTCGCTATTCCCTCCCTATTCCTTCACCATTCCCTCTGGGAGCCGGGATGGGAACACACGTGGGTTTGGAGAGGTGCCCCTGAACCCCCTCCCCGACCCTTCCAGGGATCTGCTCATGCCCAAGAAGTAGCTATCAGTATAAATATATTTATATATAATATAAATATATAACGATATAAACAAATATATAACAATATAAGACTATATATATATTTAAAATAGCTATACTTATATATATATAAATAAATATAACTATACATATATATACATATACAGAAATAGCAAATAAATATACACATATATATAAAAATATAACTATACTTATATATATATTACTATACTTTTGTGTATGTATATATATATGTATGTATGTAAGTGTATATATATATATTTCCTTTCTATTTCTGCTTCTCTCCTACCCCGTGAATAATAAAAAACACAGAATTGCGGCCCGGGGACTCCGTGTGTCCATCGGGTGACACAAAATGTGTCTAAATCTTGTGAAGGTGCCAGGAGCAGGGGGTTCATTCATCCCCAGCTCCCTGAAACAGCTCGGGGACACGGGGATGAACGAAATCTTTGAGTTGGTTTTGGATTGCTGTTTTATTTGTTTTCCATTTTAATGATTATCATCCATCAGAATAAAATGTGGTTTGGTGATTTTCCCGTTGCCCGAGAGCTTCAAGGTTCCTCCCTGCTCATCTCCCGAGGTTCACAAAAATGAAAAGCAGTGGTGGGAAAGAGGTAAATCGTTACATCGGGAAAAATATGTTTGCACTGGGGTGATTTGGAGTAAAACGGGGTCTGGAGAATTAACATCGAGTTTGTAAAGCGAGGGTAACAAGTGCCACGCCGATTTGGGGGGGTGGTTTTAGGACGGGGTTTTAAATAAGCCTAAAACGTGAGCTGGTTTATAATATAAACCTAAGCTGGTTTATATTCGCCAGCGTGAGGATAAAATAAATTCAGGATCCTAAATGATGTTTGCGCCTAAACTCAGCCAAATTAACCAAATATTTGGCAGTTCAAGAGCCCCGTTTTGCTCTCGATTTCAGCGCTTGGGCTGCTGCTGTGGGAAAGCCGTGGGTAAATGCATCTCCGAAATTTGATTTCTGCAGCCTGATCCCGCTATAGGTACTTGTGCCCAAGCAAATCCCTGCCTGCCGCTGCTGCCTGCTCCGAAAAAAAATAGATTTTCTTGGAGCCCAGGGCAATTTTCTCCATCCTTCTCTTGGCGAGGCTGCTCCGTGCTGCAGAAACCCCGGCTAATTTCCCCAGATAACCTTAATATTGGCCAGGAAGCCGAAGGAATGAGCTGGCCCGTTCCTCCTTTGGCTTAGAGGTTGTTTCAAAGCTTTGATTTGAGCTCGGGGTGGTTGGAGGGCGCTGCCCGCACCCCCTGGTGAAAAGGCGAAGGGGAAATCAGCGCTGAAACATCTCCGGGATGGAGAAGGACCTGTGGAAACTCTGCAGACACTCAATCCCGCCCGGGAGCTCTCCCTGGCCGAAAACACCCTAAGGGTTTGTCCCAGCAAGTGCGGGGCGAGAGAGATTCGGATTTAAATTAGGCAGAGGAAAAGAGAAATGTTTTCTGTGTGGAAAACAGGGAAATCGCCTCTTTTTCCGTCGGGGAGGTAAAATGAAAAAGTTGTGAGTTTGGGGATTTTTTTCCCTTTTAATTTCTCTCACGAGCGGCGCTAATTTGGCAGCGATCGCCGGTTTTTAATCCCGAGCCTAACGGGAGCCGGGTTTAGCCCGAGGCCGAGCAACTGCTCCCCTCGCAACCCTCGTTTTCCAAAATCAGGGATGCCTTCCTCATATTCCCTACAAACCTCTTTAATCCCCTTTAAAAACCCTCAAAACTTTCAGTAATTCTCTTTAATACCCCCCAAAAAAACCTCATTAAAACCAACACAGCCTCACCGTTAAACTCGGATTTACGGGGAGTCACTTCGGACGCAGTTTGGGGGAATTTATTCTTTTTTTTCCCCGGTCTTTTCAGAGTAACGTTTTTCTCTCCCGTTAGAACGCTCCTGAATTTCTCCCCCCTCCCGCTTTTGGCTGGGGGGAACGGTGTAATTTAAATCCGCCCTTCAGCCCGAACAATGGGGGCCGTAAACCCAGACTAAGAAAGTTGTCGGCAGGGACGGAGGAACCGCAAACACATTTTTTCCCCCCAACCATACAATGTGGAAACTCTTAAAGGGCGCTATCTGTAGACATCTTGCAATCACTGGTCTTCCTTGTCATCTGAAGGAGAAAGGGGAAAATATATTAAGTGAAGACACACTTTAAAATTACTTATACATTTTAAACATGCTGGCAAAGAGAACTGCCTGATAAACTCTTGCCCAGATTTCCTTTTTCTCGGGTAAATTATTTCAAGTTGTTATACAAATATCTCCCGCCCCTCTCCTTCCCCGCATTTAATTCGAACGAAAAACAAATTCCTGCAGCCCCCAAAAGCAGCTCGGACATGGGGGAACAACAGCCCCGCGTGGGTGCGAACACCCACCTCAGTTTGGCTTAAAAAAGGAGAAAAACCCAGCAATAATAATAATTTAAATAGGTTTAAATGCTTCATAACAAGCCGGTGCTGCAGCCAGGTGGGAGCTGAGCTGGGCTTGCTTTCCCCTGAGCCAAAATTCCCCCGAAAGCGGTGGGGACAGGGAATTATTTCAGTGCTGCCGGCTGTGCCGCCCAGGGCTGCGGCCAAGCTGCCTCTGTACGGCCGCCAGCTCCGAAGCTTTGGCTCTGCAATAAACTGAATAAACTGAATAAACCCCGCGACTTTCCCACCGTGCGGCCGCGCTCCTTGGCTTTGCGTACGGGATTGATCCGCACGGGAGAGCGCTCTGAAAAGGAAGCGTGGCTCTGGAATTTTTTTTTTCTTATTTTGTATATTTTTAATTTTTTTTCTTGTTTCTCTGGGGCGATATTGATTTTTTTTTCTTTTCTTGCTTTTTTAATAAAAATGGGGAAAGTCTCGGGATTCGGTAGGGGATGCGCTGCTCGCTCAGGGATATCCCGTGGTGGGGACGGGGAAATGGGGAATTGGGGGATGGAGGAAGCGGGGTGGGGGTGACCCAAAGGAAGCTCCGGGCAGCGGAGGGGCTGCGGGGATGAAGGCTCGGCTCTGCTGAGCCCATGAGCAGGATCGGGCCCCTCTTCTCCAGGGGATCTCCGGGCTCCCTCTCTCCCCCTCCCGCACTTCCAGCATCTTCAAACAGCGTCCGTCGCACAACCTGAGGGTAACGGGGCGGGGGGAGGGCGCTTTCTTCTCTTTTTTTTCTTTTTTTTTTTCCCCCGTTAAGTCTCTTTCAAGCTGGATTTATGTTTGTGTGATGAAATGCCCCTCTGTGTTTAACATTCCCAATGATCATTTGTTTCCTTAGCTCCATTACTCCTTTATGAGAGCGCCTTTCGCCCGGGCATGTTTAATCATAGCCGCTTACGCAATATTTTCTTTGGGATAGATTCACTCAGCCTTATTACATATCAATTATTTCCTTACAACTTCGTTCCACACCAGCTGCTTTGTTATCTGGGCCTGCCACCCTTTCACCCCCCCACCCCAGCCCGGCGTGCGGTGGGAAGGGAGGGAGACGTTTGTTTTTCCTAGGATAAAATACTGCTAATAATAATGCAGATTGAGTGGATGGAGAAGGGGGAAGCGGGGGGAGAAGCGGGGCCAGGGATGCTCCGTGGGGCTGAGTGTCCCTATCCCGGGTAGGACTCCTGCGGATCGGGGTCCGCTTCCCCCCTCACTCGGTGGGACTCCCGTTTCTCCACGATTTTGCCTCATTTTGGAGCTGCTCCGCTGTGTTCGCGCCCCCCAGGCTTGGCGCTGGCTCAGAGCGGAGATTTCGGCTTCACCATCCCCGGGGGAGCTCTCCCCACCCAGCCTCCCCCGGCCCCTCCGGCAGCCACCCATCTGGAAAGGACATTTCCAATCGATTCGAGCCCTTCCCGCCCGGACTTGGGTTCGAAATCATTTCAGTGCGAGTTTTATCGGAATTTGACATCGTAAACACGCCGCCAGATTTGGCTCCTCGTTCCGAGCCGGTTTTGCGGGGCTGTCCGGGATGGGCTCCGCTGCACCAGCACTGCCGGGGTGGGCTGGGGGAGCTTTTCTGCTCCTCCAGCTGGCAGGGACAGGCGGGAACAGCCCCGACAGCAGGGAACCATCCCTCACAGGCTGCGAGAGCCCCTGAGATCCCTTCTCACCTTCTGCTTTCCACCCTTCCCGCCCCGAGACTCCAGTGACAGAGTTTCGTTTCCCGTTTGGGCAGCGCGGCACAGCCAAGATTTCTTTTCTTTTTTTTTTTTTTTTTTGCTTTTTTCCTTATTTTAATTTTTTAAAAATTTTATTCTCCCTGATGCCGAAGAACCCGAAATCTTTTGGTTAAGTTGTGTCTTTATAGGGGAAATATATACATCCATTTATGTGGGCTGTAAAGCTGCGCTGGGGAAGGGAGAGTGACCTGCTGCAGTTCTGGGACCGTGACTCGCTGGGACAGGGACTCTGAATGGGGACACCCAAATTTCGGGGTGTCAGGAGCCCCGGCAGGATACACTCGGGAACTGGGGGGGTTAATGCTGAATTTCCTGACTCTGGCGAGCTGCTCTCTCCATCATCTTTACGCGCACACACGGATATGTGAACAGATGACTTGGCACCGGCGAAAAACACTTAAAATAATGCCTCTGCCTCTGGCCAGGCCTGTGTAAATATCTCACTCTCCCACATGCCCGCCTGGCTTTTCCTGATGCTGCGTTACTTGATCACAAATACATAATTTGCACGAGTGTGTGTATACACGGAGCCGCTTTGATCTCGGCGCAGAAATGCCCCCCCTCCCGCCTTCGGAGGGGCTGCAGCCCCGAGAACAAAAGCGGAGAATAAAAATGCTCAAATAACACATTTTCAAATGGGAAGCGTGTGTCGGCTTCCTTGAGTGGTTCTGGCACTTGGAAAGGGTGGGGGGGGGGGGGAAAGAGGCTTTATTGAACATATAAATTTAAACTTAGTTACCGCTAACAGTTGCCTTATAAAAGGGGTCCATATAACCCACATCCATTTTTTTTCCTGCAGTCCTCAGGCGCGTTTCCCAGCTCAGCCGATCTCTTGGCAGCGCCAGGCTGCGAGCAGCGGGGCTGGCCGCGGGCTTTCGCAGGGGGAGATGTTTATTTTTCAGTCATTGTTGGCTCCCTCCCCTGGATTATTTTACTGCTGCAGATTTAAGCCCTTCTACTTATTTCTCGGCTCTCTGGCAGCGCTCTCTGCAAAGCTGCTCCCAGCTCTGCGCTTTCTCCCTTCGCCGCGTCTCGGGGTGGTGAAATTACAGGGTACGAGGGAAATGTGTAAATTATAGGGTTTATTAAAATGTAGGCGAGCGTGGCTCTCTAGGCGAAACAGATGCAGGATGGCTTGAAGTCAGGCAGGCTGACAAAGTGCAGAGCAACGGGGCAGGGGAATCATTAGAGGGACATTTCCCGCGGGGAGAGAGGAAGCGGCCCCGGGGTGCCGGGGATGGGGAGGGGGGATCTCCCTCCAGGAGCCCCCTAAAACCAGCACTGATCCGCCTGGGGAACAGCGAGGAGGTTGATCCCATAAGGAGGATGAGGCCTCTGGGTGTACAGCCCCTAAATGCTGCATCACTTCTCTGCCTGTCCCGGGATGTCCGAGGGGCTTCCCCTCCTCTCCCTCCCCACCCAGCCACAGCCCCGGCCTCGGAGGTGATGATTTATTTAGGCTAAAGCTTAATTCTCAGTTTATAGTTTGGCTTCTCCGATATTAACCTCAACTACTTTTATGTGAATCTCAGGGATGATGAAGGGACTTTGCGGCAGGAGAGAGCTCTCAGAAGGACCTTGAGGTTTGGGCACTCAAACTCCCTTTTCCCTCTTTGCCTCGCTCCAGGGAAGAGCAAACTGGCAAGGAACAGGGCTGGGATGTCGGTACAGAGTGGGGAGTGGAGAAAAACGCCCTGGATGAGGTGGGCTTGGTGTTTCCAGGGCTCATCCTGGGAGATGGAGGTGGATGGAGCTGGCTGAGATCACAGGAGGGTGAGCCATTGCAGCTTTCCCTGAGCTCAGGTGGAGGATGGAGGATGGATGTGCTCTCCTCGGCAGGGCACAGACCCATCCTAGATCTCTCAGGAACTGTTATCACCCTGTCGGAGGAAGGACAAACATCCCGCGATCCCTCCTGCTGCCCCTGCTGCTGGGAAGAGATCCCGCACAGGGAATCCTGCGGGTGTTCTCTCAACGCCCGAGTTCCGACACCTCGCGCAGCTAATGAAGCCTTTATTTATTCGTGTTTGTTTTGGAGCTTGTCGGAGCAGCGAGAAGTAGACGGGTTAACAAAGGAAAGCGTTATTTACTAATCCTCTCGCAGCCTCCATTCGGGGTAACAGAAACACCATCATAAATGGAGTAATTAGCAGGGTACTGAAGTATTCATTCAATTCTTGTCTTCAAGAGGTTGGTTTGGGGATCTCAACCAGCCTGATTGTTTCACCACAATGGGGCCGTCACACCCTCCTGCTCCTCGGGCTGTGAAATGGGGAGGAAGGCTGCCCACACCTCCCTCCCCTGTAAAGCCAAGTTTTACAGTGCTGGTTATCAGTCCTGCCTCTCAGTTTATGTCCTGCAAACTCATCTGTAAGCTCAGCTGTCATTTTCCCTCCCTCGCTTTATGTGATTTTTTGTTTGTTTGCTTCTAGCCACTGCATTAATTTGAGAGGAACACATGTACTCGGAAATGGTCTTTGGGCAGCTTTGCAGCTCTCAGTGAGGGGAAGCTGAGACAGGTCTGGGTAGGAGAGACTGGAAAAGCAGCTGGAATTTCCATAAGGATGTGGGAGAGCTCCGGCTGAATAGTGGGAACGGGGGAAGAGGCCGTGTCAGCAGGGAACAGGAGGAGAAACCTCCTCCAGGGCTCCGATCCTCCTCTGGGGAAGTCCTGGCTCTGGGCAGATGCAGGAATTGCTGAGGGGTTTCTTCTCTCATTCACTGAAGCTTCCTAGCTGAAATGCCTTTGAAAGACAAGCAGGTTTGCAAATAAAGGACTGTCAAAATCAGCTCTTCAGTTCAGCTTTCCCTCCGCTTGAAGCAGGGATGGATGCTGAATGGAGAAGTGCCTGGTGTGATTGGGGAGAGCTTATGCACTCAACAGTTGCGTTCTCGGTGCAGAGAGGGGGCTTTTGTGCTGCTGGATATTTCAGCAAAAGCTGAAGAGGAAATGAAGCAAACCCGTCTGCGTTTCCAGAGGGAATTCTGCAGCCTGCAGGCTGGAAATATCTCCCTCTTTTCCCTTGGACTCCGTGGCTATTTTTGTGTTGCTTTAGATCATGATCCTGGGTTCTTGGACTGCTTCTTCTGGGGTGCCAGTCGTTCTAAAAACAGAATGAAAATTCTATTTCTAGTAATATTTTCTTTCTACTTTTGACTGGTGGCTTCTTATTTTTAATGAGTTTTTGGGGTATTTTCTTTTGGGGTTTTTGGGTTTTTTTGAGCCAATGAGGTCACCTTTTCTCCTGTGCTGAGGGGAAGGGGATCTTTGCACAAATGCCTATGCTTTTCCCCCATGCTTATCTCATGCATACATAACTCTGGCAGTGCTCCACTGCCTTGTGAGCCGCTCACTCCTGGCTGGGGAGGAGCAGCTCCGTGTGTTTGGGAAGCCCAGCAGGGCCGGGCAGGCAGGAGCTATCAAGTGTGAGGGTGATTAACGGGATGGAGCCTCCAGGCTGGAGCAGCACGAGGGCAGGGCTGTGGGGATGGAGGGAGACAAGTGTCAAGTGCTGCCTCTCAGCTGTGCCCGGAGCTCTGTTATTCCAGCTCTGTTGTTCCTGAGCTAATGCCCGCTCACCCCCTCGGGCTGGGCTCTGATGTCCCCAGCTAAGGAGCCAAACAAAGCGAAGGTGGCAGCTGAAGCCTCCAGTGAAAATTGTGCTGCTAGAGCCTCGTGTAGGGAACCCTCCTGAGTGATGGGAAGAGTGCAAAAGGCAGGTTGTGTGCGGGAGGCAGCGATAAAACAGGATTTATCCACAGGGAGGGAGATCCTGCCTTGCTACCGAGCTGCTCTGGGCTGCTGCTGCTGAGCTCGAGTGCCTCGGAGTGCTGCCTGTGCTCTCTGCTTCCCTGGGCTGCTCCTCCTGCTGCTGATGGAGCCATCAGGCTCTATTCCCGCTCCTGACCCATCCATGTGATGCTCCAGAAGAAGGAAATCTCCTGTAACTCGGGGGTGGTTTGTCTCCTGTCACCTGCCTTTGGAGCTGCTGCACTGTGCCCACAGAGCTCACTTTGCTGCGGTGCTTGGTGGGTTCAGGGTGGGCTCAGGGTGGGCTCAGGCTGTCTCAGCCCCAGATCTGCTGCCACAACAGTTTTTGGCTTCCATGGTTCCTGCCCATTTGAGGAGGGCCTGGAGGGATATGAGATTTGCCATCCAGAGCAAAACCAGTGCGGCCACTGACCCAAGCTGGACACCAGCATGAGCACTGTGCTTACAAGTGTGTGTACTCCACTATGGGTATTCACCACACATTTTATCTCTAAAAATGCCTCAGGCAGCTGTAATGATGCTGATCTCTGTGGAAATGAGCAATGCATCTCTCTGCTGTCTGCTGCTGTGCCTCCAGTTCCTCTGGCAGCCACTCGGGACCCGACATCCATCTCAGACCCAAAGACAGGAAAGACTGAAGGGTTTTATTGTGTGATACACGAAGGACATGTTGAGAATTCCCAGCCAAGGATCAGCAGAGGTGAAAATGAAGCAAAACTGAAGCAGAGGAGGGATTGATACTGGTGGGATATCAGGGACAGTGGAGCTGGCTTTTCCATCTGAAAGGAAGAGCAAGGATGTGGGAAGGGAAGAGGTCTCTGAGTCCACTGTGGGAGAGCAGAGGCTGAAAGGAGGCCCCAGCACGAATTCTTCCCTTCCCACTAACTTGGAGAGTTTTCTGTATTCTGTACAGAACGTGATACTCTCTCAGGAGTGACCCTGCTGACCTCCCGCCTCCTGATAGGATGGCGAGTAAGTGAGTGCAAAATAAATGGCACCAAATAGACCTTTTCAAAGAGAACAGGGGAAATAAATCAGGTTATTCTGGTGCAGCATTGACAGCATGTCAAAACAACTCCCCAAAGCGTGAAACTTGGCTGGGGAATGGTAATTCCACTGCCATGATCCTCACATGCCAGATGTATGGCTTATCATCATGTCTGTCTGTCTGTCTGTCTACCTGGCTGCCTACCTGCTGTTCCTCAGGATCCACTCTTGGAGCACACAGGAGATTTTTATCAGCTTGTCTCCCATTCTGGAGCAGAAAGTGGGTTGTGAATGGGTGAGGATTACCCAGGAAGGAAAGTCTGTTAGAATAACTGGGGACTCAATGTGGCCAAATGATCTGCTGGGCAATGCCATGGCAGATGGGTGGTTACATTTTATTTATAATTTATTTATATTTTATTTACATTTTATTTACAGAAGCCCTGTTGTCTCTCTGAGACCCATCAGGCAGGTGGGTGATGGCAATCCCTGATGGATGCTGCACTCTCAGCCTGGTGAATTATTGTGTTATCCAGGCTCGTATTACCCAGAGCAGTGACAAACGGATCTAGAGCTCATCCTGCCAAAGAAAAAAAAAAAAACCAAAAAAAACCCAAACCACATTTAATTGTGTTCTGTCGAGCCCCAGCCTTCAGGATGCACACACTGCTTGCTAATTCCACCAGGAAACTGGGACACGAAATCCAAAAGTGGGGAACCCCTGGCAGGCTCTAAGCAGATCAGGAAGAGCTGATGAACGAGGTGTAAACAGCAGGCAGAGAGCTCCACAGCCCTACTCTGTGGTCCTCAGGACACACATCCCTGGATTTGCCATGTACAGGAGCCTTTGGGAGGGAAGGCAATTGTGGATTTCATGGCTGTGATCTCCACAGTTCCCCCAGCAGGAGCAGAATAAAGAAGGCTTAGAAATGCTGCTGAAGTTAGTTAGTATGTTGGAACATTCCTGGAGATTTCTGTAAGTCCAGAAAAACTGTAGAAAATTATCCTCCCCAGGAATTTCCAGGGCTAAAGGCTGAGCTCACTTCCAGTAGTGCAGCTGCTGTAAATTTTGACTAATTAGCAGAAGGCTGAGTAATTTGGGGAGTAGTTAATGTTTTGGCATTTGTGTGCTTGTTTGTTTTTCTCTTTGGGGGATAAGGGGGAAATGGATCTGTGCTGCACACTGGGTCTGGTAGCAGGGGGTGTTTCTGGGGCCAGGTTGGAGAGATTTCCTGGCTGTGCAGAGCCTGTTTGAGCAGTGGAGCTCAGGACATGGCCGAGGTCTTGAGCATGCAGCCTTTGATCCCAGGGACACCCACCAGCAATCCTGTCCCAAATCCACTGGGAATTTTGTGTTTCTGGAGGTGGTTTTGGAGCTAGGTGGGGGATTGTAGGGATCTGAAGAAGCTTTAAACAAAATTGCTGGTGCTGGTGAGATGTAAATGGAACATGAGCGGCAGAAGAACTCAGATCAGGCAGAACTTTAGAATGATGCCTCACCCCTAAAGTCTCCCTGATCCACAGGAATTGGTTTTGCCTGGGCTGAAATTCAGTGATTTAGGACCAAGCTATGCAGGATTCTCTGTTCCAAAAGTAGATAAAAGCCCTTTCTTCTGACTTCAGGTGAGCTGGAGTAACCAGTGTGGTCTGGAGGAGGAGAAGTGTCCTGCAAGACAGGAGCAGGGGCCAGGTTCTGTAATTTCCCAGTCCCAGGAGTTCCACCTTGTTTATGGTGCCAATCCCCCCTCTCACCTTGGTTTATAGGAGTCACACCTCGAATGAGAGCAGGGGGAGATGTCCCAGCTGGCCCTGCTGGGGTGCAGCTCCTGCAGTCAGGTGGCACAGCCCAGCTCCTGCAGGACCAGGGAGGGCTGGCACAGCCTGGCAAGGACCCACCTGCCCCTTGGAGCACAAACTCTCACAATTCCAGGTGCCCATGCTTAATCCAGAGGGGTTCCCAGCACATCCACCGCAGGCTGCAGGCCATAAAACACTTCCCAACACCCTATAACAAATTTAAGACCCTTAGTACAAAAGACCAAAAGCCACAAAACCTTGAACATGCAGGAGAGATCAAGGGCATTGCCAGTGTCCTGGGTCTCAGCAGTAGCAGGGAAATTGTGAGGTGAAAATGTCCAGACCATCTTAGGAAGTGGACCATGGCCCACCCTACAGAGGAAAAGCAAGAAAACCCCATCAGTCCCTGCCAAATCTGACCCGAGGGGAAATTCTTTCCTGAATACAGGCCAAAACACAAAGTAATTGCATATGTACTCTTTAAAAATGGATTTTATTTAGGAGAAACACATTGTCATCATCATCCTGTAAACTGCTCCAAATGTGTGCTGAGGACTTTCCGTGGAAGGAGGACTGGAAAGGCTGCAGAGCTTTGCAGAGATGCTGGGATGGGTGAGGGACCCTCAGCCCTGTAACACCCCAGGTTTTTTTGGGAAATTAGGTCTAACTTTGCTGGAGCTGCTTTTTTCCCTTACATGAGTCCCCCACCAGCTGTGGGGCCCTGGATTGATGGTTTAGAACCAAAATCAGAGTTCTGAGAGGGAAACCAGGCTTTGTGAAGGGTTTCCTCAAGGTCCTGGCCTGAGAACCTGGCTCAGGGCTGGAGATCCATCGTGGTTTTTGAGCACACAGCAGCCACTCTGTGCCTCTGCTGGAGCCCTCTCTGATGCTTGAAAAAGCCCCAAGCACCACTCCAGCCTGACCAACCAGCCTCAAGGACTCGTTCTCAAGGCAAATCTGCTCCTGTTTCCTGCAGTCCCAAGGCTGTTTCTCTCTTTTGCACCCTTTGATTGCAAGGGAAATCTCTGGAAATGAAGGCAAATCAAGGGAAATCTCTGCTCTCAGTTCAGGCAGCAGTGGCAGTCAGAGCTATCTCAGGCTTCAGTTCCACTGTGTGTGTGGAAGCAGATGGATTTAGAGCATTTGCCAGAAAGATTTATCCAAATTAGAGCTCCCAGCCTTGCTGAAGCAGCCAGCTCTGTGCTCTGGATAGAATTAAGAGGGGCTGGGAGGGAATGGATAGAGGTTGTTTTGCTCTCTTCCTGTCCTTTTTGTGATGATGAAATTCCTTATTTTCAGTGAGGATGAGCTCACCATGAAATATCAAAGCACTTTTCCCACCCAAATGGCATCACAAAGGCATCAGACTACTCTGTCATTTTACAGATAGGTTCACAATTCAAAAAAGGGCTCAAAATCACACAGAGATGTTGGAATTTTCTGTCAGAGACCCTGAAATTTTGCCTTTCCTAGGCAAAATCAGGGCTGGCATGACTGGATGCTGATTTGGGGAGCTCTGGAAGTGTGGGATGTGCTGCTGGCCCTGAGGACAGATGTGCAATGAGGACAGCATGCACTAGGGACTGCACAGACACCACTGATCCATCTGGGACTCTGCTGGCTGGGATGAGCAGCAGCTCTTGCACCCAAACTGTCTGAAATGTGGGAATTTGCATCCCACACCAAATCCTCTTGATGTTTTCTCACAGCTGTGTCATGACACTGGTGACACATGCACAGAACTGGTATGTTCAGGTCTGAAGTGAAGCCATGGATGGAAATTTTTTGGCAGGATGATCCTGGCTGGATCATCCTTAGGGTGAGGTCTTGGCCCTGCAGTTGTGGGGTTTGCCATGGGGAGATCTGTCCTTCCTATCCGTCCTTGCCTTCCTGTCCTTCCTGCCCATCCCAGTGACTACAGGCCCTGTTCTGGCTGAGCTGAGGAGCCTCTCTGGCCACAGGAGGTGTCTGACAGGCAGCTGGGGCAGCAGCTGAGCTCTGGAATCCAATTTCCACTGGGAGCTGGTGGCAGGAAAGCTTTGGCAGAGGGAGGGCTGTGGGCAGCACGGTGTTTGAGCATCCCTGCCTGTCCAGCAGTGACATCCAGGGCTGCTCCAGCAGCTGCAGCTTCACAGTCCTGCCTGGCCCCAGATCTGCTCTGGGTGAGTGTCCTCACTCTGAATTCCCTCTCAGGCTCATTTCTGAGCATGCTGAGCTTGGCTTTGATGGGAACCTTGCTGCAGGCTCCCTTCTCATGCCAGGAGGAGCACCAGCAGATCCAGCAGACCCAGCTCTCACTGGGCATTCCCAAATCAGCCCCTCCCACCCTATAGCTGCAGAAAACACAGCAACGGGATTTAATGCCAGCTCACCTGGTAAGGCTGGAGAGCCAAGTGTTGTGGAGAGAGTGTTGGCATCTATTTTTTTTTAATAGGAGGATTTCATTTCTATATATTTGGAACAACAGGTTAAAAGCACAAGTCAGTGTTAAGTTAGAGTGTGCATGCAAGAAATAAAAATAGCCCATGCTGGGCTTGGTGGAGAGAAGCGGATCTTGCACCACTTCCATTAAAAATGACATTTAAGTGGAAGGTGAGCTTGAAACTTTGACAGGACCATGTCCATCCCCTTTGGAGCCTGCTCCTGCAGAGCCAGGGTAGAACAGCTTTCCCTGCTGATGATCCCTCGCTGATTTTTGTGTCCTTTTTCAGTGTGGGGAAAGTCCACTGAAAAGAAAAATAACCCATTTTTTTTTCTGAAATTCCCCTATCAAAATTAGCTCCTACAGACAAACAACTCTCTTTCTGGAGACCTCATTTAGGAATAATTGATGTGCTCCTCCTTCCTCCTTTCTGTGATGGAAAAGGGTGTTAAAGGGGGTGCTCAGGTGCCATCCTGAGTCTGAGGATGACATGGGATATTTGGGCTTTAATAAAGCATTTTTCAGCACCTGCTGAGCCTCAAAGCCAGGTCTGGAGACGTTGTGTGGGATGTGAGTTCCAAGTGCCCAGGGTGGCACTGAGATTTGACTTTTCCCATGGGGCTGGGCCTTGCCCACTCAAGGGAAATCAGACCCTAAAAATCCTGGAAAGGAAAAAGGCATGAAAAGAAAAAACAAAGAATCAAAAACCCCCAAAATTACTGAAAACCCCTGTAAGCCCACACCTCCCTTCCTCTTCTCCATGGTTTGGAGTGGATGCTTTGGGGGGATCTGTTTTCACTCAGGAGCGGGGCCACCCTGCCATGGTGGGCTCCATCCCCACGGGCCCTGCTCCCCTCTGGGCTGAGGTGGCTCCAATCACAGCCCCGGGGCTGGGCTGGGCTGGGCAGAGCCCTGGGCAGGCTCCAATAACCCTGGGCAAGGTTCACCCTGCCCTGGCCAGAGCCGGCCCCGCCGAGCTCCAGCCCCAGCAGTTGTAGGGGTCAAGCCAATGCTGACACTGGGGCCTTTGATTGTGTTTGATTCATGTCCCAACACCACTGGTAGGTCAGATGGGCTGTTAATCCAGATGCCCTTCCCCCTTCCACAGAGGGAAAAAAAAAAGGAAAATGAGAAATAAGTTTAGTGGGTGACTAAATAAGCGACTTCCCAGCACGCTTCAAGGCTTGTGGTGCCAACTGGCTGCAAGCTCTGGGTGTGCAGAAATGCATTTCCTCCTCTTCAGTTGGGTTTTTTGGGGGTTTTTGTGGTTGTTTTTTGTTTGGTTGATAGGTTGATTTTTGGGTTTTTTCTTTTTCTTTTCTTTTTTTTTTTTTTTAGTAGCCTGCTGACTAAAATGCATTGGAAGGAAAAAAAATCTCAGCTGATGTGTGGAGCAGAGTTGGTGGTGAGGTGGTTGTAATAACCTTTTTCAGGGGAACCTGGGCTGCCTGGGAAGCTGGGGTGTAAATGTGGTGTATCTCTGGTTTGCCGTTTGTATTTAATCCCAGGGATTCCATTTCCATCTCATTTTGGCAGCTGGAGGCTGGAGGAGGAAGCTTTGGAGCAAAACTCAGCATCATCCCCGTTTTCTGTCTGCACAGAGCTTTTGTCTGCTTGAATCTGCTTTTACATGTGATAGGGGCGTTTTTTCCCAGCTGATAAAACGTATTTGTGCGATAACATGTATTTGATATCGCTAAAATGCCGGATAATCAGATTATGGGTGTGCTCAGCGGGACACAGAGGGTGGTCAGAGGCACAGCCACCCTGGCGAGGTGATGCTGTGTGGGAGAATCATTCTGTGATTCCTGAATGCGGGAATTCCGCGGCTCCCCCAGCCCGTGCGGGTGGCTGGGAGCGAGCAGGAGCTGCGATTGGATTTGGGAAGGGAAGATTTGGGGAGCAGCAGCATCCCGGGGGGTACCTGTGGCTCCACACCCCCGCAGGAGGCTGAAAATAGCGTCAGGCGGGCCCTGCGCTGGGGCAGGCTGCTGCGGGCAAATGACCAATTAGGGAATCTTTGTCAGATTCGGGAAAGCCGAGATAAGTCCCTTTTATCAGCCTATAAAAATACCACTTTCACTTATCTGGAGCTACCTACGCCGCCCAGCTGCGGGAGCCGGGAGGGGGAGCGGAGCCGCTCCGCAGACAGAGGAGGAGTTTCGGATGGGCTTGACAGCCAGGGGGGTTTGGAAAAACCTTTTCTGCCGCAGAACGAGCCCTCTCCCCTCGCCTCTCTTTCCCCCGGTGCCCACCGCCGTCTGCCTGGGTGGGGAATCCAAAATTTCAATTTTCCTCTTATTTTCACCCTTTTTTTCCTGGTGTGATGCTGCTGGGGGCCTCGGCCAGGTAGCAGAAGAGCCGAGGAGATTTTGGGGCAATTCCGAGTGGGGAAGGGGCACCCATGGGCACGCAGGAAGGCACGGGATGCTGGGTGGGTGGCAGCTGGATCCAGTCCCCCTTATGCACTCAAATTCCCTAATTTATATGGAAATGCTCAGATCCGAGGCCGTGCTGGGGTGGGTGTTTTTTGGACACCCCAAAAATCTCTTCCTGCATCTGTGCCAGTGCATCTGAAGGCATCTCCGCCCGCATCCCCACCCGCAAAGGGAGGATCGAGACATGGAGAGAGTTCTAACATGAATTATTATTCACCTTTCCTCTTATTTTCACCCTTTTTTCCCGGTGTGATGCTGCTGGGGGGGCTCGGCCAGGTGGCAGAGGAGCCGAGGAGTTTTTGGGGCAATTCCGAGTGGGGAAGGGGCACCCCCGGGCTGCTGGGTGGGTGGGTGCTGGCCCCACTCCCCCTTTTGCACTGAAATTCCCGAATTTACATAAAAATTCTCAGACCCATCCTCCCCCCGAGGCCGTGCTGGGGCTGGGGGTTTTTTGGACACCCCAAAAATCTCTCCCTGCATCTGTGCCTGTGCATCTGAAGGCATCTCCGCCCGCATCCCCACACGCAAAGGGAGGATCAAGACGTGGAGAGAGTGCTAACATGAATTCCTACTGTGGGAAAACATGCTGCACTTTGATTATTTTTTCTGTGGTTTCCAGGCTGTTTGGGCTGTAGGAAAACGAGCAGATAGAGCGTGGAGGGGGAAAAGAAACCCATCAACTCGCAGCGCTGCTTTCTAGGTTTTTTTGAGAGGCTGTTGGGGAAGAGAAAAATGCGGGGGAAATATGGTTTTCGTTAAAAAAAAAACGCCAAGCGGTTTTGCTGGGTTGGAAAGAGGGCAGAGAGGCAGCTGTTCCCCCCTCGCCCTTCATCCCCCCAGATCCAGGCCCGCAGCTCTCCCTCTGTTATTTTTGTTTTTTAGGGCAGAGCAAGCAAATCTGGCTGGCACCGAGTGAGAGCTTTGGCTGGCGTGGGGTGAAATCGCCTCTCTTGGGGTTTGGGCAGGCGAAACTTTGAGCTGGGGTTTTTTGTGGAGTCGTTTCTCTTTCGAGGAACCAGCACGGGGATGGAGAGGAGCAGCGGTGCCACGGGGCGTGGGGCGATCTTCGGGGGGCTCGGGGAAGGGGCCCGGTGCCTTTCGCGCACATTTACTGGGAGGGTTTCCAAATTCTTTTCCAAATATAGCCCTGGCTCCTGCGGGTGCCCTTCAGGCCGCCCGGGGGGACAAGCGCGACCCCGGCAGGGAACAGGGATGGGGTGACCCCATGGAAACACGCGTGGAAGCTGCGGGGCCCATCCCCACCGCTCTCCCTTTTCCCTGCACTCCGAGCGAGGTTATTTTGGGATTTTTTCTGGTCCTTTCTGCCCTGCTGTCACCTCCGGTCCTTCCCGAGGGTGGCACCGTCCCCCATGCCCTGTCCCGGGCCAGCAAGGAGGAACGAGGATTTATTTTCCTGTCCGAACCCAAATCTGGGAATTCCCACCCCAAAACGCCCTGGCAGGAAGGGCTGCGTGGGGACAACATCGGGGTGTCCACAAGCGCCTTCAGCTTTGGGGGGACACCAAACCAGACCCCCATTTCCCTCAGAATTCCTGTCCTGGAGGGAAACCCGGGCTGGGGGAAGGAGGCAGAGCCTGGGGGGATCTGGGGTGAGGGGACCCCTCCCCGCAGGCCTGGGAGCCTTCAAAGAACATTTCCCCCGCGATAAATGGGATTTACACCCGCACCCCCCGTCCCATAGCCCCCGGTTCCATTATATAAAAGGCTCCGCTTTGGGATATTCCTCCCCCATCACGTTTTTATAGCGAGATCAATGACAAACTTGTTGCGGGTCTTTGGGAATTTTTTTCTGTAGTTGTTTTATTTTTTTTTTTTCCAAGTTCTTTTCGGGGAAAAGCTCGGAGAAATTTGCGGTTCTCCCGCCGCAATTAAGAGGCAGAGGGAGCGCGATCTTGATTGCTGCCGCTCGTTGTGCTCGCTTCGGAGGTGGGGAAGGGGAGGGGGAGACGGGACGACGGGAGGGAATTGATTTTAGATTTCTCTTTTATGTCGGGTCTGGTTTCTGGTGATTAAATTTCTCTCTTCTGTGGACTGAACCTCGGGATAACTGATTAATAACATGCCACTTGGCGCCAACACGGGGTCTCGAGGCCTTTAATCGGCAAGATGCACAAGAGAACAGAGAGAAACACAGAGCAGGACAGAACTCCACCGACTATTCCAGCCTGCTGCTCTCTGCCTCGGCGGATTTTTTTCTTCCCTCCCCCTCATCTTTTCAGTATTTCCTGCTAAACTCGTAAACTTTATTTGATTTACAGCTATTTCATGAACCTGCTTAAACTAACATGTGTTCCGTCTTGTCCGACTGAATCATAAAAACAATCTTGGATCCAAAGGAGATTTTTTTTTTTTTTTAAAGGAAGAAACGAGTTATTAATGACAGAAAATAGACATTGTCTTGCACGGCGGCCCCCGGAGAGGGGAGGTTGGTGGCTCCTGTGCCCGCAGCCTGTGGGGGGACCCGGGCTCGGCTCCTTTTTTTGGGAGCTTTTTTTGTGCGGAGGTTCGAGAGCTCCTTTCCCCCTCTAAAGAATATTTCGTTGGAAATGAACGATTTTCAAGGCAAAATGAGCTGGTAAAAGCATCAACCCGCAGGCCCTGTGGTGGCAGCCTGGCAGACACACACGGGGCAGGTAAACACGCCTGGCTGCACCCCAAAAATCCCAGGCAGGAACTAAACGAGCTCCTGAAATTTTCTCCAGCGGGGTGAAAACAGAAAATTTTTGTGCCCAAAACCACAGGACAGAGAGGCACGTATCAACAGGACCTGTTGATATCCGTGGAACGGGTATAAATCCATAGGATTGTATGGATGGAAGCACATGCGGGCTTATAAAAAAAATCAGATTTACCACACCGAGTACCACCCAAATATTCAGCCCTGATTCCTACTTTTGTTTGTGTGGAAAAGCTCTCCAGGGGAGATACCTGCTAGCCTCAGAATTAACTCCCTGACACTTCGGGAAGCGGGATAGGGCATCCCACTGCTCCCAGATATCGCTGATAACCCGCGGGGCTCTGCCCCTCCAAAAGCGATTTCTCTTCTGCACTCGGGTACCTCAGGGCCCTGAAGTTGCAGTTTGGGTTTAAACCCTCACCCAGCCCTGGAACAAAAGGGGAAATCTCATTTTTTATTTTCTATTGCTCCTGTGATAATTTTTTGATATTTAACATTTTCTGAACACACACACAAAAGAAATCTCAAGAACTCTTTGGGTTATTGATGTAATCTGTATTTTTCCCGCAGAGATAAAAATGGATTTTAGGATGCCCGTGATACCCGTCCAAGGCCGAGCCCACAGCCCTCTCCCGCCTCCCTGGGAGCGTCTCTTGCTCCCAAAATTCGCGGATACCCGGGAATACAAAGGAAAATCTGGGAATCCCAGAGCGGCCGAGCTGCGCTGTCACCCGGCGTTATTCAGGGCAGGGGGCGAGAAAAGGGGGGAGAAACGGAAAATGGGGAAGAAAAAAGGAGAGAGGGATTGGGAAGGAGGAAAGAGAGAAAGAAAAATGAGTTGGAGAGAAAGGGAGGAAGAAATTGGGCCGGGATGAGGGAACTGGGGATGCCCTTGGGATCCCCCCTGCCCAGGGCTCCTCTGCTCGGGAGGGCGAGGGAAGGGAAAACACCCACAGGTGATGCTGCGAGGCCTTTTATCGGTGTCTGCCTCAAACCCTGCGGGTCCGGCTCCTTTTGCCACCCCCTCAAGGTCAGGCAGGATCGCGGTCAGGGAGAGGCACGGGGAGCTGAACATTTCCCCTTTTTTGCCCCCATTTCGTTTCTTCCCAGGGAGAGAAGAGAGCCAAGGCCTTATCAGCTTTTATTTGCTCCTCGGGGCCGAGATAAGGCCCTGATTGACGCCCTGGTTGGAGCGGGGATCCCACCGACACCCCGTGCCAAAAATTCACCCACGATAATGGGCGCAAAGAGAAATTCAGCCCAATTCCCTCTGGACAACACTGGGGAAAACCTGGGGAGGGAGTGGTGGGGTCCTGTGTGCCCAGACTCCCCTCCCTGAGAGATTTTTCTCCCTTTTAGAGGAAACAGATCCCTTTTGCTCCATTAGGGATGGATTTGGGGATCCAGGAGGAAAAGGGATTTTCACCCCACGCGTGGGAGGTGCGGAAGGGCAGCGCCGTGCCCGCGCCTCGCCAAGCCAAGCCCTGCCTCTGCCCCGCTCCCTCTTTTTCATTTTCGTCACTGTTCTAAAGCCTGCAGCTCGCCTGGGAAATTAATGGGCTCAGGGAGGGGAAAAGGGTTTTAATTGCAAACTTTTTTTTTTTTTTAAGGTAGCCAGAAGGGCGGGAAAAAAAACCCCAACAAACCAACAAAAACCAAATCCAAAACAGCCGAAACCACAAACTTTAAAAGAAAAACGCTATTCACCTGTAATTAAAAAAAAAAAAAAATTAAAAAATAAAAAAGCTCGAGCCAGGTATCTACCCCCGAAGGCTCGTCTAAAGCAATTCTCCAGCACTAAATGCAGGATTTTGTAATGGAAATAACGACACGACAGAACTGTATTGGAGGGACTTTCATACAAATATTTTGTTGATACCAACTCTCAGATCAATGCAGTCAGTCCCTGCCCCCATGGCTGAGGGGAAATAAAATAGGAAACAATAGGGTGAAAAAATCCAACACATATATAAAAAAAAAACACCAAAAAAACCCAAAAACCAAATAAGTGAATGGACAAAAATGCTTCCAGAGAGGAGGATTATTTTAAACACTTGTTTGCTCCCAGGTGCGTATTTCGCCAAAGCGAAAAGCGGCCAACAAAAGGGAAATAAAAGCAAAGAGAGAACTGGTCCGAGAGGGGAAGTAAATTATCTAAAAATGGAAAGGAAAAATAATAATCCCTGCTAGGAGGAAGCTGCTTTTCTCTGAAATTATGGCAAGGAGAAAAAAATTAGCGTTGGGAAGCCACAAGTGCTGATGTCTCTGTGCTTTACCAGCCGGGCGTCCCTGGGCAGGGCGGCCGCCGAGGAGCCGCGAGAGAAACTCAAAAACCTCCTCGGTTTGGTTCAGCCGACCCAAAAAGTGATTTTAAAGGGGTGTGGAGGGCGGGCGGGGGGAGAGCGAGTTCACGCTCGGCACTATTTCTTACTGCTGACACCTCGACCCCACTGCGAGCCGGCACCCCGGCCATCCATCCCCTTGCTGCGGCAAATCCCGCACGGAGAGAGCTGCGGGGACAGCCGGGGACACCCTGCCCGGGGCTGCGGGGACAGCCGGGGACAGCCAGGGACACCGTGCCCGGGGCTGCGGGGACAGCCGGGGACAGCCAGGGACACTGTGCCCGGGGCTCCGGGGACAGCCGGGGACACCCTGCCTGGGGCTCCGGCCATGCGGGGCTCCAGAGCCGGGGCTCGCCGGGGCCGGGCAGTGCGGCCGGGGAGCTGAAAAACCGGGATCGAGCCCGGCAGGGCTGCACGGAAATCGGGGGGAAACAGCCACAAACCCGCCACCCCCACCCAGGTAAGTGCTGCACCGTGTTTGGGGCCGTGGCTGCTGGAAAATGCGGGGGATTTGTATTTCTAGATAATATATAAATATATATTTATATATCTGTGGTGCATAGGCGGTGCATCCACGCCGATCCGCTCGCCCGCCTTCTGCTGGCGCGCAGATTTGCGCCCACTCCCACTGAGCTGTGAGGAGGGTGGGGGCACATTAAGGCTTGTGTGCACTCAAAAATCCCTCTTTAAACCCCGGGTAAAATGGAAATATCCATATAAAACCAAACAGCGGATGGGGCAGGGATGGCTCGAGCTGTTGGGCAAGTGTTGGTGAAGATCTCATCACCTGCACATCCACACAGGCGATTTTTGTGCTGTGCCTGGGGGTGTTCCCGTGCACAAACAGCCGCGTTTATCCACGAGGAACTCTTGGATCGCAGCACTCGTGCGGTCATACTGCTAAAGATACCAAATAAATAATATATGGAATACTGGGATATAAAATCGCTTAAAGGCTTGAGCGAAGAGGCATCGTGTGTGGGGGCGTGTTTGCAAATGGGGTGTCCGCACTCATGTCTGCACATCTGTGCCTAAATACCTGTATTTGCCTTAAATACCTGTATTTGCCTTAAATAACTCTATTTCCCTTAAGAACCTGAATTTGCCTTAAATACCTGCATTTTTGGGTGGTTTTATCTGCATTCCTGCTTGTGCCGGTTCTGTGGCCCCTCATCCTCGCCGTTGCCATTCCCCGGCAGCAGCAGCAGCAGGATCCGCGCTGCTCCAGCCTCGGAGGCCGGGAGCAGGCAGGGACAGCGATTCCCATCCCTCGGGGCTGGCGGGGACCTCAGGGGACACCAGGAGGTGATGCCGGCTGCGGGGGAGAATATTGCAGTTCTCATTTTGCGTGGGGTCCTATCCTTTGGGCGCTCGGTGCCTGCTAAAGAACCATCCTCGGTGGGTTTTTCCCTTCTCTCAGGGTTTTTTCCTTCCATCCCGGACATTTGGCACGGCCAGATCCAACAAATGTGGCGCACCAGGGTTAAAGGGGTCTTTCCCTCCCTAACCCCCTTAATTTTAATTTTTTTCCTCCATCCTTGCTAGTGCTTTTCCAGCAGGCCTGGTTCATCCAGACCCCTCAAAGCTGGGCCCGGGGGGCTCAGGGCAGGGCTGGGGGTGCTGCCCCAGCCCCTCGGGCCGGGCAGGGCTGCGATGCCCGCTGGGAACTCACCTTGGCTCCCGCACGGCTCCTCGCTCTTCCTCGGCTGCTGCTCTTTAATTCCTCGCTCCCTGTTTCTCCTCCTCTCTTTTTCTGTAGGAGGGAAAAACGCTTTAGCACTTTTTTCTCTATATATGTATGTGCATTTTATTTTTTCCTTTTATTTTTTTCCTTTTATTTTTCCTTTTATTTTTTCCTTTACTTTTTTCCTTTCATTTTTTAATTTTTTATTTTTAAAATTTGAGTGAAATCTTCCTGCTACCACCGCGTGTGCATCCTAAAATTCCTCCAGATTAAAGGAGAGCTGGGACACGGGGCAGCGCCAGCGGCATCTCTGGCTGCACTTGGAGTGATCTGGAGGGTTTTGATTTTTTTTTTTTCTCTCTCCTTGTCAATCTCATTTGGCAAATAATCGCCTGGACTTGCTACTTTTTTTTCTTTTTTTCCCTGTATTTTTTTATTTAATCAGAGCAAATAATTGGTTCCCGAAGCACACTTGAATCCGTGCAAATAACCAGGTTATCATTTACTATATATAGCCCAGCGTGCTTGCTTCCAGAGGCGCCTGAGCGTTCATTGGACAAGTTTCCTGCTCACTCTCACAGAATTATTTGTTTAGAAAAAGAAATTCAGCTGAATAATGCCAATCCCGTTGGATTATTTAAGTTGTGGTGAACAGGGAGTTTTGTTTCTGTTTTGCTCCTTTTCTGCTCAAGGATGAGGGGGTTTCCCTGACATTTCCAGCGGCTCAGTTCCTGCTCGGATATGCTATAAAACCCCTCACACCCGCATGTCTAAGTCTGCCTCGTGAATATCTATATTTATATATATAAACATACATCATATAGAGGTCGCACACACCCAGACACGGTTATTTTGCATTTCACCGAATGGGTTTCTCTTTGGGAAGAAAAAAAAAAAAAAGGCACAGGAATCTCCCTGATAGAGCTTTAAAAAGAGGAGAATAATACAAATTAACCTTCCATTACTGCTGCAGTCAACCATGACAGAATAGGCCAGTTGCGTGGTTGGTGACGTCTCCGTGTCCTATAGGAGCAAAGCTCGTGAGATAGCAGCTATCGCCTTGAACTCTCTTTATTTTATCGGAGTATGGCCGGTAATAAACAGTAATATTTAATTTGTCTGAGACCACAAACCGGCTTCGAGCTGGAAGGCTCCTCGCCTTGCCCTTCCAGTCCTGGGGGAGCCTGAATTTGCCGTTCTTTTTTTCCCCAGCTGCTTTCTTTTTTTTTTTTTTTTCTTTTTTTTTTCTTTTTTTTTTTTTTCTTTCCCTCCTTGTCCACTCCTCCCCCCCCAACCTGCAGACGGAAATAAATTCGATTTATTTGCATCGTTTTCAACTTGTCTTCAAGGTGTTTGAGAGCTAGTTTGGCACTGGAGAGGTGAGTGCTTTTCTAGGCAGCGGCCGTGCTCGGGTTCGCCTCTTCCGAACTTCAGCATTTTCACTTCTCCCTTCCTTTCCGCCCAGGGGAGGGAAGCTATTTTTCTCTGCCAGAAACCTTTCTCCTCGTTGCTTTTGCTCGGTTTTTTTTTAAGGAAACCCCGCTGTCCTTTCGGGGATGCTGGCGGCACACGTGCGGTGCGGGCCGGCCGCGCTCCCCGCGTGTTTCCGCGGCTTTCCCGCACCTCCTGCCCGCCTTTCCCGCTGCCTTTCCCCGCTTTTCCCTCGGGTTTGCACCGCTCGGAGCAGAGCCCAGGCCAGGGAAAGGCTCCTCGGAGCCCTCGCTCGCCCCAGGCCGGGGCTCCCTCGCCGCTTTCCCCGCAGGGCAATGAGCGCCCGCTTTGCTGCCTGGTTTATTTGTGTTTGGAAGCACTGCACGGCTCGTTTCCCCTCGAAAAATAATGAAATATGGGACAAGCTTGGCTCTGTTTGTTTAAGTAGCATTCTCTGGCTTATTCTCTGCGGCTACAAGTGCAGTTATTTTATTATTCTTATTTGCGAGCGTTTACTGTTGGCTGTTTCTTCTCAAGTAGCTGCTGGGACTGGCGTGCACATGGGAAGGGTTTGGGAGATGCCAAACTTCATCCGCAGCCGCGCCCCCCTCCCCGAGAGCCGCTCAGAGCCCCCAGACCTTCCCCTTCCTCACCTCAAACTTTCAGAGGGCTCCGGTGTTATCGCGCCCTGCGAGGGTGGATTTGCTGAAAATTTCCTCGAAACGCCAAAAAAACAACAACAACAAAAAGAGAAATTGTCTGAGAGGCAGAAAAGAGTGAGGGATTTTTTTTTTTTTGGATGGGACAGAGCGGCGAGCAGAAGGTGGGGGCAGCAGCAGGAGGAGGAGGAGGAGAAGGGTGGGCAGAGCAGATCTGAACCATGCCATTTATTCCGAGTCTTATCAAAAATCCGCCTCGCCAATCTGGTTCTCTTCAGCCTGCAGAATGCGACAGGGAGGCTGTTTACCCTGCGCTGACCTATTCAACTTTACCCTCCCAATAATACATTAAAAAAAAAAAAAAAAAAAGAAAGAGAGAGAGCGAAGGAAGATGCAGATAAACCCGCAGCCCCTCTCCACGCTGACGGCTTGATTATTTGAGCTCCGGGGGGCTGCGGCCCTCGGTCGTGGCAGCACGGCCAGGGGTGAGGAAGAGGATGGCAAAGGGCAGGGGAATGAGCCTGGATGCGGCCACAAGCGGGGACAAGGGACACAGCCCCGCGCACACAGCCCGGGGCCTCGGTGCCGCCGCGCCGCTGTTTTTGGGGGATGCACTCATTAGGAAAATCTATTTTAGGGGAACACCCCGCACCCCCCAATAAAAGGCCTCTGTGAGCAGCAGCAAATTTCGAGCCGGGTTTAAATCCACACCTCCGGGCTGCCTGTGAGGGCGGGAGGGGGAACTGGGGGTGGTGCGAGGTTAGCGCGGCCAGCGGTTTATTTAGGGCTGGGGGGGCAGGATATTCCCAGCCGCTGAATTTTCTCTTTGGTTGGGAGAGATGGATGGAGGAGGGAGGGAGGGAAGGAGGGAGGGAGCGGGGAAGGAGGTAAAGGAGAGGGGGAGGGTTGCTGGGGAGTTTGATGATTGTCTTTGTGCCTTGTTCTTGTTTGCCGGCCAGAAAAATAGGCTGGAAAAGGAGGTTTGGGGGGGAGGGGGCGGGAGGGAGGGCTGTGGGAGAGGGAGTCTCTCCGGAGCAGGATCCCAGCTGGTTGGGCAGCGGGTCCCGGCACTTGGCGAGCGGAGCTGGACGAGCCCACGTCACCTCCGCGCTGCGCTCGGCTCCTCCGCGCCCCGCGCCCGGCTCCGCGCACGGCGGCAGCGCCGCGAACCTGCCCGGAGGAGCGGGGCTCGCCCGCCGCCAGAAACTTTTTTCTTCTTCGTTTTTTCCGAGAGGGTGCTGCTTTCTTTTTCCGCTCTTTCGCCCTCTCGCGCTCTCTCTCTCTTTTTTATTTTTAATTTTTTTTAAATGATTATTTTTAATTTTTAAATTATTTTTAGCTGGGCAGCAGCGAGAGTGCGCTGGGGAGAACTGCATCAGATCAGGCTGAGAAAAGGGTGGGGGTGGGGGCATTATCTTGGTCTCAGGATCCTTTCTAGCGCGTCTGACAACCTGGAAGTGTTTGGAGAGAGCAGGAGAGAGAGAGAGAGAGAGACAGAGAGAGAAGCAGGCTTGCATTGGATAGATTTTTTTCTTCCAGGCTGTGTTTTCACATGCTGATCCGCAAATATAAATAAATAAAAGGAAATATGCACACGAGAAGCCTGATCCCATTGTAATTTCCATTGCAAACGGGGGAAATAGAGCCACACATTATATATGTGGAGATGCATTGATTGCATGGAACTCAACGAGCAAGGTAACGGCTCTTGCATTGCCATGTCTGTCCGTCGGGCTCGGTCTGTCCGTCCGTGTGTGCGGGTGCGTGAGCGAG
This sequence comes from Zonotrichia leucophrys gambelii, assembly GCF_028769735.1. NCBI lineage: Eukaryota > Metazoa > Chordata > Aves > Passeriformes > Passerellidae > Zonotrichia > Zonotrichia leucophrys. The sequence continues at coordinate 9,407,189 of NC_088185.1, forward strand.
GCACAGCGAGAGCGGGGGCACCGCGAGGCCTCGGCAGCGGCGGGGAAAGCAGCGGGGGCTGCTCTGCCCAGCGCTCCTCGGGCTCGGGGAGGGCCAGGAACAAAAGCAGAGGGTGGTGATTTCATTTATTTCATTTTATTTTATAAAATTTCCCCCCTCCTTTCTGCTTTTTCCTCCCGCAAACCCCACTCGGTGCTACTTTAGCAAAGGGAGATGCATTTTTCATCCAGCCACCGCGGCCTGGTTCTGTCAAGCTCCATTTCTTCTCAGAAGCTCTTTTAAGGGGAAAAAAATAAGAAAAAAGAAATTAGAAGCCACGGATCGCCAAATGCTCTTAGTTGTGGGGTTATATTTTTGTCGTCACACCTTCTGTTTTTAAAATTATGAATATTTTAATATCTGCTTAATTATGTCTGGGCGCGGAGAGCATCGAGGAGGCTTTGCTGGGCTGGGCTGCGCTGCCATGGCTGGGTCCCTCTTTGTTTTAATAAACATGCTTTAGGGTTTTTTATTATTATTTTCCCTCGCTCTACCCCCTAACCTTGCCAGCTCTGAGGGAACCATAGCTCCAAGCTGGAGGGAAATCGATTAAAAAATGCATAAGCGGCGCTTCCCAAAGCAAGGAAAAAAACCCAAACAAACAAGACAGCTCAACAGTCCAGGAGGAGAAAAAAAAAAAAAAAAAAAAAAAAAGGAGGAGGAGGGGAAGAGAAAAGCCTTAAATGGTCCCTGGAGCTGCGGCTCTGCCCCCGCGGGCTGGGCCCGGGCCCGGCTCCCGCAGCGCCCCGCGCACTTTCCGCGCTCTCGCTTCGCCCTCGGCTCCGGAGCCGAGAAAAAACCTTTGGGAAGAGAGGGAAGGAGGGAGGGACGGGCACGGGCCGTGCCTGCAGGAGCTGCAGCTCCAGGGGTGCGGACCTGGGGTCCCCTCGCTTTTTGGCCTTTTAAATTATAAATCCGTCCGTGTGTGCGTTCCCCACCACTAGTGGGGAAGATCATTTTCTCCCCCCTCCCTTCCACTCCCAATTTTCCTTCGCTTTTAAAGGAGAATTGCCTTTTTCTCGCTCTCGCTGCTTGATTTTGAACAGCTTTCAAATATCGTTGCAGGGCGAAGAACTCATTTAAAAACATTCTCATGTATTTAAACCCAATATTGCCTCCATATGGTTGGCCTTTCAAAACTGAATCCCCTTCATTGAAACATGCAAGAAATATTTTTTTAAAGCAGCAAAAACTCCAAACTCCTTAAAAACAATAAAAACCTAACAGATAATTCAATGGCTTTTATCTTTTTTGGGGTTTTTTGTGTGTGTGTGTGTGTGTGTGTTGCTATGAAACTTTTACCATTCCTGATAGAGCCTTTAAAACTAAGTAAAAATACAGTTTTAAAACTCACTGCGGTTACTCACATCAGATGTAAACCTTGTAATTTTTAAGCTCGTTTTCTCTGCTGGTGCAGTTTTATCCTAAATGTTCTGGCTTAGTTCACTCCAACCAAAGTTCCACACCCCGTTCACCAGCTCGAGTCCTCGTTTGTCTCGAGACCTCGCACAGCGTTTGTCCGATTGATTTATTTGCATTTTATATTGTGATTTTTCTCGTCCATCCTTTACTTTTCTTGTAACTGCCCGGGTTAAGAGAAGAACAGGCTTTTAAAATTTTTCCTGCTTTATAAGAGGTGCAAAAAGTTGAATTTTCCTTGGGAATTGGGTGCTAGAAGTGGCCTCGTGTGTCAGCGGTGTTTTCCTGCTCCAAACCGGAGCGGGATGAACGCTTCCCCTTCCCTGGGAGCAAAGTTGGGACTTTCAACCCCCGGGCCGCAGCGAGCCGGGTGGAATTGGAGGTGGCCAAGACTCTGGAGGTCGGGGGATCCGAGGTGGGGGCTCCAGAGCCGTTTGTGCCACTCGCTGCTCGTTCCGCAGCCCCTCGGGTGCTGCCAGGCAGCCCTAAAAACGCGCTGTTTACCTTTTCCAAAAAGATGCATTCAATAATACCGCCTCCCCCTTCCCCTCCCTCCCCACACCCCCCCGAGCCCCCCCCAAATCCTATCATCCCTTGCGGGCTGCGATAATAAATAAAAGTCTTTATTTCTCCCTCTCCCAAAGTTAAAGGGCCTTGTGAGTGTTAAAGTGAGTGTTGGGATGGTCGGGGCAGCCCCGGCCGGCGCTGCTCTCGCTCGGAGCCACCCCGCCCGATCAAAATCTATCTTTTATTAAACGTCAGCATTGACTTGTGCGTCTCTTATCTCTGCTCTCTCCCGACGTGTGCCTGCAGTGGGGGATTCGGCGAAGGAAGCTCGTAACATGGCGGATAGCGAGGAAGGCTTCGGGCTGCCCAGCACGCCGGCCGATGCGGAGGCCAAGGAGCTGCAGGCCGAGGGCAAGCAGGACACGCAGCTGGGCAACACCAGCAAGTCACCCACCTCACCCCAGGCAGCCTTCACCCAGCAGGTAAGCGCCCATTCTGCTCTCCTTGCACCCCATCCCTGTTCCATTCGCTGGTTTGCCCCTTTCCCACCCCATCCTTTTCTATTCGCCCCATCCCTGTTCCATTCGCTCATCGCCCCTTTTCCCCCCATCCCTGTTCCATTCGCTCATCGCCCCTTTTCCACCCGATCCCTGTATCATTCGCTGGTTTCCCCCTTTTCCACCCCATCCCTGTTCTATTCGCTCCTTTCCCCCTTTTCCCCCATCTCTGTTCCATTCTCTCATTCACCCCTTTTCTCCCAGCCCTGTTCCATTCGCTCGTTTCCCCCTTTCCCACCCCATCCCTGTTCCATTCCCCCTTTTCCCCGCGGTTTGCCCCCTCCCCAGCAGGGGTTGGGTGAATTTAGGCCCCACGCGTGGGCAAAGCCTCGCCTGGCCGTGGGCTCACCCTCCTGCCGTGTTATTTGAGGTCGTGCTCCAGCGCCGAAGCTGCGGGGATGTGCCCGGGAGAGTTTTGGGGGTGTGGAGGAGCAGGAGGGGAGCAGGACCCCAAAATACAGCGAGGGGAGCCCGGCCTGCAGCGGCACCCCCACACCCACCAGTGTCCGTGCCCGAGTGGGCAAATGCACGGGCGAGAGCCCACAGGGCGGAGATGCCTTTATATTTATACATAAATGTGTATATTTTGTACATACCCACATCTGCGCCCCTCGGACCTCCGGGCGGACACAGCGGGCACTCAGCGCAGGCTGAGCCACCCGTGGGCACCCCCAGAGAGACACTTGGGGGGTCCCTGGTGCCCTCCCTCAGCCCTGGCCCCCCTGGCGCTGTGTGGGCTCCGTGCTCTGAGCCAGCCCTCGGCTTCTCCCCGCGCTGGGAGCCCTGGGAGGGAAGGGGAGAAATGCGGGGAAAGGAGATTTCCACCGCGGTCCCTGCTGTGGGGTCCCCCGGCAGCATCCCCGATGGACTCCGCTGCCCATGGGGTGCGCAGAAGGCTCGGCAGGGCCAGGGTGGGCACCGGGGGTGTTTGGAAAGCGACCCCCGAGGTCTGAGGGACTTTTTTAGTGAGGGGAGAAGCGCTTGGTTCGGCCGCGGGTGTCCCCTGTGCCTCCCAGCCCGGCTGCAGGGATGTGCTGTCGTCCCTACGGTGGCATCGAGACAATCAGGGCCCGAGGGGAGCAGGGTGACAGCCACGCCGCTCTGGCCTGTAAATCACTCGCGGGACGGTGTCAATTCCCTCCGCTTGGCTCTGGGAGCAGCCGGGCGGGGATTTCTCCGGGAGGATGCGGTGGGAGCCGGCTCAGGGGCTCTCTGCCCGCAGGACCCCGCTCCAGGCCTGCCCTGAGCGGCATTCCGGAGATCCGGCCTGCAAATCCCTCCGGCCTGCAAACCCTCCGTCCTTCAAACCCCTCCGGCCTGCAAACCCTGCGGCCGGCTTTGGGCAGGATTATCCCGGGAGTGCCCCGAGCTCGGCCCGCAGAGCCCGGCCTTCCCCGGCCAGCTCCCGGCTGGGCCGTGCGGGGCCGTGCGGGGCCCGGCTGCCCTCGGGGCTGTGCCCGCTGCTCTCCGAGCTGTCTCCGCTGCCCTCAGGGCTGTCCCGGCTCCCCTCGGGTTTGTCCCCATGGCTTTCGGGTTTGTCCCCGCTCCCCTCGGGGCTGTCCCCGCTGCCCTTGAGGTGACGCTCTGTGCCTCCCCGCTCCGCAGGGCATGGAGGGCATCAAGGTGTTTTTGCACGAACGCGAGCTGTGGCTGAAGTTCCACGAGGTGGGCACGGAGATGATCATAACCAAGGCCGGCAGGTAAGAGCAGGGGGACTCCGCGGTGCCCTCGGTGTTTGCGGGGACGGACAGGGGGACACCCCAGCCTGGATGGGGGCACCGGGCACCTCCCTGGTCCGGGGACGGTCACACCTCTGGTGTCCGTGTGTGTGTGTGTGTGTGTGCCACTGGCCGGCCGTGCAGAGCCCTCCCTGCCTGCAGAGAGGCGGCAGAAATTGTTTCTTCTGGCTTCTTTCTCAACCAGAACAGTTGGGTCATTAATTCCGACTTCAGGCCTTTGGAAACTTTCCAGGCGAACGCGAGTTGCAACCACTTGGCCAAAAAGCAAACTTTGTTTAGAGCAGCTCGCTGGGCCATATTATATTATTATTATTATTATTATTATTATTATTATTATTATTATTATTATTATTATTATTATTATTATTATTATTATTATTGATGCAATTTGGCTCTTCTGCTTGCCCCCCAAAGTTTTATGCCATTTTACAGAGTTTTTTATTTATTTCTGCTCACTCTGGAGCGAATATTCCCATCTCAGCCACTTCACCCCTTTTAAAAGTCGAGGCGGTCTTAAGCTACTGTTTAAAGAGAGATAAAAAAGCTGTTTAGATGCAGAGATAGATGCGTCCGCAAATAAATATCATGTGGGTGTGTTTCTGTGCGGGTGTTTATCTGCGTGGGTGTGCGGCAAAATATGCAGCCTTGCAAATCCAACTTTATTGGGGTTTAATCGATTCCATGACCGGCCGTGTAAACCTGATCCGCAGATATTTATATGCGGACGAGGGTATTTTTGAGGGGATTTAACATTATCCTGCATATTAACGTGGTGGAGGGTTGTTAAATTGAAGAGTGGCCAGCGAGACGCAGTAAAAAAGTCTCTCCAGTCCTATCAACAAATTGGGGGCAGCCCGAGGGAGGATTTTTCGTTGTGATTTTCAATTAGAATTCTTGGATAAAAAGGAAAAAAGCCTCCACGTGTAGGAATAGTTTCAGATTGTAGGGATGCAATCAACAGGGCAGAATGAAACTTTCATTTTGCTCTGTCAGCTGGTATTTGTTGTATTTGCCTGAAGAGGGAGGGGAAAAATAAATACCGAGCTGGTTGGGTAAAGTTTTAGCGAATGGATCTCGCCTTCCCCTTGAACCTCGCTGCTGCAAAAATGGATTTGAGAGGGGTTTGTGGCCAAGGGGACATGGGATGGAGTCGGGGTTGGGATATCCCGATAAAAACCCCGGTTCACAGGGACAAAAAAAAAAAAAAAAAATTCCAACTCCGAAGGGAGACAGAAACCACCTTGCAGAAATTTCAAACAAAAATCTCTGTGGACAGAGATCTCATCTGGAGGGCAATAAAAGAGACATTTACAGGCAGGGCTCGAGGGGAGATGCGGGCTCGGTTTCCTTATTTACATCCTTGCCCGTGGTTCTCGTTCAAGTCCCTGGTCACGCTGCTCAGGTGTTTTCCATGGAGTTACAGATTAATCTCCAGCTGGAATTTGGTTTCTTCTCCCTTAAAGAGTTTAAGTTCAACACTCGCTTCCTTCGTTGGGCGCTTTTCGCCCCCCCTACAACTTTTTAGAGCCGAATTAAAGCCCAGCCCAGGTGCCCTACGGCAGCGATAAGATCCCGAGCCTCGGAGAAGAGCGCGGTATTTTTAGAGGTGTGGGACTTTTCTTTTTTTTGGATTTTTTTTGTTGTTTATGCGTGTTTTAAGTCCAGGGCTCCATTTTCAACTGCTTTATTTTTAAATATTTGGAAAGCTCGAACTAAAATAACAGCAGTGGTTTAAGTGCCTGCCTTGCAGTAATGGAAAATATTTCGAAAAGCCCCTGCCTTGTGTGTATCCGAGGGTTTCCAAGGATTTGTCAGGTGTGTTTGCTGCTGTCTCGGGGTGATTGCACGGCTGTTCATGGATTTTCTCTTCCACCTGAGTGTGTGCAGGTTTTTTGCTCCGTATCTGTCCCCTAGAACCTCGAGGTGTTCATATAAATTTCTTTAAAATGTTTATATTTCTATATATGTAATATATGAGAACATATTTCTATAAACATATACATTTATAGAAAGATATATAAATATAATTTTTATAGGAGTATCTATATTGTAACTTTTATTTTAAAACTTTTTTTTTGGCAAATTTCCTCTCCTGTTCCAGCGGTTTATGGAGGGAGGGAAGTAACTTGCTTCCAAAAGTTCTCACGCTCAGATTTGTTCCAAAAAACGGAGATTCAAAACTTTGGTGAAAGAAATAATTAGTAAAAATACGAATAGATTAACAGATACACGAGGAGGTGAATAAACAAAGCCGCCAGCCTCGAAATTCCGATTTTGCTTTGATAAATCACCCGGTTTGCCTGGATGGGACCCAGCACCACCCAAACCTGTCCCATACACCAAGGGGACGGTGGGGAAGATCCACCTGGGACCGGGGTTTAACCCTTTTGTTAAATGTTAAATGTTCCCTCCAATGTCTCCTCCTCGCACACACGAAACCACCCTGGCAAACTTTGTTTTTTTACTTATATTTATTTATTTATTTCTTCAACAGGCGAATGTTCCCCAGCTACAAAGTGAAGGTCACTGGACTCAATCCAAAGACGAAGTACATCCTGCTGATGGATATCGTACCGGCGGATGACCACAGATACAAATTCGCGGATAACAAATGGTAGGCACGCCTGGGGGACAGGGACGAGACCTCTGGGGCTGCCCGAGGTGGGAGAAATCCTTCAATCAGCGGCTCGTCCTTCTTTTTCCGTGCAAAAGGTTGGGCTGCAGGAGCCTCACCTGGGCATAGTAGGGTGTTACCACAGCCCCTGGGACAAAAATGCATCCAAAAAAGGGGAAAACAGCAGGAATTCTGTCGCAATTAACGAATCCTGTTTGACGACGAAATTATTCACTATTCTGGAGCTGATGTTTTAATTATATTAAGGAAGGGAATATCGCCGGGCAGGAAAATTTTTAGGATTGATTCTTTGCTCCTGGCCGTAATTAGGGAAAGGGGGAAGGATGGGGTTAAACGGGCGAGCGGCGAGAGCCATCTCCGACGGGAAAGGTGCCAGAGAGCTCAGTAATTCCCCGAGCCAGCCGTGCTGGAAATGCCTTTTCTCCTTCTCCCCGGCACGGGGTACCTGGGTGCGAGGGGACGGAGGGGCAGCTGGAACCCACGGGAGGGCATGGACGGGAGCAGGAACCCCAAGAGGGGACTGAAGGGAGCAGGAGCCCCAGGAAGGGACAGACGGGGAGCAGGAACCCCAAGAGAGGATGGATGGGGAGCAGAAGCCCACGGGAGGGGATAGATGGAAGCAGGAACCCCAGGAAGGGAGAGAGGGGGAGCAGGAGCCCACGGAGGGGACGATAGGGAGCAGGAACCCCAAAGAGGATGGTCGGGAACCAGGGACCCCAAAAGGGATGACGGGAGTAGGAACCCAAGGGATAGTGGGACAGAGCCCACGGAGGGGACGGATGGGGATAGGAACCCCAAGAAGGGACAGACGGGGAGCAGGAGCCCAGAAGAGGATGGCGGACGGACCCTAGGAAGGGACAGTATCCAAGAGGGATGGACGGGCAGGAGCAAGAGGGATGGACGGGGAGCAGGAGCCCAAAAGGGACTGAGGGATAAGACCCTAGGAAGGACAGACGGAGCAGGAGCCCCAGGAGGGGATGGCCGCGAACAGGAGCCCACAGGAGGGGACTGAAGGGAGCAGGAGCCCACGGGCCGTCCCCAGGCGGCCGCAGCCCAGCCCCGTGTCCCCCGCAGGTCGGTGACAGGCAAGGCAGAGCCGGCCATGCCCGGCAGGCTGTACGTGCACCCCGACTCCCCCGCCACCGGAGCGCACTGGATGAGGCAGCTGGTTTCCTTCCAGAAGCTCAAACTCACCAACAACCACCTGGACCCCTTCGGACATGTAAGTGCCGCGGCTGGGACAAGGGCACCGTGCTGTCCCCTGTCACCGAGGCCGTGACAGTGTCACCCACACTCAAACCCAGGGTGCTGGGGTGTTATTCACCCCTGGGAGAGCGGGGTGAACCCCACTGAGGACCCCCCAAAAATAAAAGCCTTAAATAAAGCCAAAAATGAACCTTAAATTTCGTGGGAATTGATGGCAGACCCCCGGGGCCTGGAGTTGGCGAGTGGGTGAAACTGTCCCGGCTTCACTGAGAATTTGGGCACTCGGATTTTTATCTCATGGGGAGTCCCCAATCGTTAAAATCCGCCCGCTGCCTCCGGGAATTTGCCTAACAGGTAAAATCAATCAGGCATAATTAGCGGAGGAAATAGGACCTAAAACGATGTGGATCCTCGATCAGGAAGTAAAAAAAAAAAAAAAAAAAAAAAAAAAAAAAAAAAAAAAAAAGGAAAATAACAATAATTAAGGACAATTAGAGAAATTGAAGTCCCGCTAGAACTTCTTGGGCATTAAAAAAGTCTTTGTGAGACTCGTGGGGCCGTGAAAATTTGTATGAATTCTGCAGCCAGGAACAGCCCTCCTTCGAAGGTCTCCAAAGATGTGAGTTCCTCTGAGCAAATATATATGAATAAAATATATATATGTGTGTGTATATATATATATAAAACATATAATTGAACGAATATGTGACTCCAGACCCCGCCAGCCCTTTCCAAGAGTGGATTTTTCTCCAGTCTCGTTTCAACACTTCAGTTTCATTTTTTCCAAGCTGTTTTTTTTTCTTCTTCTTCGCTTTTTAATGATAAATTTTGTGCTATTAAATCCTCGCCCACGTGGTAGCCAAGAAGTGAGAGGGCTTTAGGGGAGAGGAGCCAGCAGAGTCCCGAGCCCACCCTAATGCTGAGCATCATTTACAAGCGCTCCTTTGCACCTCCATTTGCGGGGCTTGATTTCCTTGTTCTTTTTATAATTCGAATTTTTCTTTTTATAATTCGAATTTTATTTTAATTCTAATGGAGCTGCTGCAGAAGGGGTTTGCAGGGGCTGCTTCCCAGGGATCAGGAATTTTCCTGCGGGAACAGGGAGGGAAGCAGCGCAGCCAGGGGAACCCATCCCAGCCCCGGGGGTGCTTTTGGGGATCCGGCCCGGGGGGAAGGGGCCAGGCATCCCCGCTGGGAACAGGCGGCTCTGGGGAAAAAGTCCCTCCAAACAAACCCAAGACGCTGAAGGGACAATAAGGGACTTCAGAGGAGGAGCTGCGCCAGGAGCCTCTCAATTAGAGTCGCTGTAATGAAATTAAAAACCATTAGATCGTTCACCGTTGATGTCTACGACTTTCCTGGATGTCAAAGCAATTTGCTTAAACCCCCGGGACGGGGGAGGCGGCGGCGGGACGCGCTGCGTCTCGCTGTCGCCAGGGTCCGGCAGTCATTATCGGGCCCGAGCGGCCCCCCGCCGGCCCCCATCCTCCCCCGGGATTAACCCGGTACCGAGCAGGGCCCGCTCTTTATCTGGAACCTCCCGGCCCCGCCACCGTCCTGTGCGGGAGAGATGTCCCTAAACCCCAAAATCCCCCCAGCTCTCTTCCCTCGCCCTTTCTGCTCTCTTTACCCTCCCTGAGATGGGGTGGAGGTGTTGAGATACCCCCATTGCCCCCAATGCGTGTTGGGGGAGCAGCTTTGGCCCCTCAGGGGTTTGTGTAGGGGGAGCAGGTGAGGAAGCACCTTTGACAGCACCTCCCGGCCCTACTGGGCTCCTGGACGTGCCTACCATTTATTATTCGCGAATTTTCTCCTCGAGAAAATCTCCCGAGTTTCTGGGGAGATCCGTGCCCCTACCCAGCACCTCTATCTGCCCTTCGAAGGGGCTCCTGAAAAGGGCAAACATTTTGGGGAAGGGGCTCCTGAAAAGGGCAAACATTCTGGGGAAGGGACTGCGGGTTCCTGCTGGTGTGTGTCCTTCTCCTCCTGCCCTGGGAAGGGGTGGTGCGCCGTGCTGTGCCCCCTCCATTCCCACGGGATGTCCTCTCCTTCTCCCCCTGCCCAGATCATCCTGAACTCCATGCACAAGTACCAGCCCCGGCTTCACATCGTGAAAGCGGACGAGAACAACGGCTTCGGCTCCAAGAACACCGCCTTCTGCACCCACGTCTTCCCGGAGACCGCCTTCATCGCCGTCACCTCCTACCAAAACCACAAGGTGAGGGGCTGGGCCGGCCCCCGCCCTGCAAACCGCATCCCGCTCCTTCCCTCTTCCTGAGACACTCAGCCCCTCTTCCCTCCCTGCTTCTTCTTTCACCCCTTCTTTTTCTTTCCCCCTTTTCTTCCTTTTCCACTTCTTTTCCCCTCCTTTTTCCTCTCCTTTTGCCTTCTCCACTTCCTTTGCCACTTCCTTTTCCTTTTCTTCTCCTTGTCCCCTTGTCCTTTCTTCTCCTACTCTCTCCTCCCTGTCCTTTTCCTTTCCTTCCTTCTCCTTTCTCTTCCCCTTTCTTTCCTCTCCTTGTCTCCTTGTCCTTTCTCCTTTTCCTTTCCTTCTTTCCCTTTTCTCTTTCCCTTTCTTTCCTCTCCTTGTCATCTTGTTTTTCCTCTCCTCATCCCCTTGTCCTTTCTCTTTTTCCTTTCCTTCTTTTTCCTCTCCTTTCTCCTTTTCCTTTCCTTCCTTCCCCTTTCTCTTCCCCTTTCTTTCCTCTGCTTGTCCCCTTGTCCTTTCTCCTTTTCCTATCCTTCCTTCTCATTTCTCTTCTCTTTCTTTCCTTGTCCTTTCTCTTCTCCTTCTTTTTCCTCTCCTTGTCCTCTTGTCCTTTCTTCTTGTCCTTTCCTCTCCCTCACTCATTTTCCTCCTCCCTTCCCCTTTCCCCTCTCCCATCCCATCCCCTCTGTTATTCCTGGCCGCACAAAGCATCCAAATCCAGGCTCGGGGCGAGCCGGGGAGGGGGGAATGAGCTCACCAGGATGCTTTGCTCACACGGAGACATCCAACCGAGGAAGTTTGCTTTATCTTCCCCCCTCGCCGTGGGTCAAAGGCTCCTAATCTGGAGGAGGGAGCCGGGCGCTCCCCTCGCGGCCGGGCGCTGATAACCCGGCTGCCCACGGGGGCTGCGGGCTCGGCAGCCGGGAGGCCCGGCCAGGAAAGGGAGGCTCAGCCCCGGGATCAGCAAACAAAGCACGAGAATAACGGGATGGGCTTGTCTTGTGCTGGCTTGGGTGGAATAAGGGTTTTCTTGGTGCTGTCGCTGCCCCTCCGTGAGGAGCCCGCTGCTTCCCCACCCAGCACGGGAGGAGGAGGAGGAGGAAGGCTGAGTGTTGAAGGCAGGGTGATTCTCCACAGATGAATCTTTCACCAACTGTCCCTTGCCACAGCCCCACGAAAATGCAATTTCTTTCAGCAAAAAAGCAAATTCCTCTCCCAATCACATGAAAAGCACTTACTATAAACTTGTATTACAGGCAGGTAGGATGGCTCCTTTGTACCCCATAGAATAATTGTTTCTCAAACAGAGAAAAGTCATTGAGCACCCCAAAGAAATCCTGGATGCTTTCCTGGAAATGCAGGTTCCTAAAGCTGTGTGAAATGATTGCATTTCCTCCATCCATCAGCTGACCAGCAGGCTGCAGAGAGCAGAGCTGGGCTGGAGAAGAAAGTGTGTTCCACCATAACTAAGGAGAAAGGAAAATACTTCCCTGCCCTTTAAAATAGGAGCTGCTGGCACGGCTGGGACAAGCAAACCCAATCCAAATTGAGTCTTTGCCAAATTATGCCTTAAATTATAACTCCACTGTGGATGCTATAAAATCAAGTTTAACTTCTCCTTGATGGATTTGCAGAAAGAATATAATATTAATAGAAGTGGGAGTTAATAAAACAGGACACACTGCCTGCTTTAAAGGCATTTCCCCAGCAGAAAACAGACGTGAATGGAGCTGATCTCCTTTGAAGAAAAACGGGGCTGGTTTATAGGAAAAGAAATGATCATGCAAATAAAACTAAAGCAAAGCAGGAACATGTAAGTACAGTAGTTTGGGAAAACTGCCATGCTAGGAGGAGCAGGAATATTTGATTGTAAATCAGCAACATCTGTTTGATAAGAAATGACATCTGTGTATCTGACACAGGCAGGAATCCCCACAGACACACCAGGACACATTTTACACACCCCTGACACGTTTTACAGGCTCTGACATCCCTCTGCCCCCTGACACACACATTCCTCCCTGTGCTGCTTAGAATCAGGGGGGGAACAGGGAAAGAGGGGCTGGAGCCCCAGGATAAAATCCCAATTGGGAAAGATAGAGCCATAAAAATAAACCAGGGGATGATCTTCCCTAAATGGCATCTCCCTGCAGGGAAGGGAATAAAAGCTGGAGCTCACCCCAGTGCAGACAGGGAATGATATTGGGGGTGATGCAAATGCCAAGGAGAAACATCTCCCTGCTGAGGTGGAGGAATTGGGGTCTTTTCCACCAGCTGAAACCTGAGCTTAGCTTTCACAGCTGAAGTTGCTTGGAAAATCAGATTTTGCTCTTGTAACACAGGCTGCATTCCCCCTGCCATAAAGGATGGCAGCCCCCCATGTGTGGGGCATCCCCAGCTCTTGCTGGTTTTTTTCCCATTTTTCTCTCTCACCTGTAGCTCATCCCTCATGCAATCTTTCCCATCCATCCCACCCAGCCTCTGACATATTTTACACAGAGTTTTAAACACCCATGTATTTTACACACACAGAAATTCACCCCTGCATGGGGTTTAGGTTTCAAGAGCTCTATTAGAGCTGAATTCTATTACAGAATGAATTGTGTGACTCACCCCAAAATGCATGTGAGTCCATGCTTACACAGCTTATAGAAATACCTGCCTGCTTCCAGATAGGTCAATTTATTTCAAGAGCACAGCTGCAATCCCAATGTAGGGCTTGTGCTTATTTCCCCTGATATTTTAGGCAGCCTGCAAAGATATTTAAGCACCCTGGGATCTCCCTCTCCTCAGCCCTACTCCCCAAAAAGAGGCTTAAGCTATGAAGAGAGTTTTGGTGAAGTTTTCAGGGTGGTTGTCAGCAGCTCCATTGGTCACCTCCCCCCTCTCTGCTACCCTTGAAAACACCCCAGAAATACTGAGGTGTTAAAAAAGGTCACATGCACATTTCATTTCCTTGCCATTTACACAATGGCTGCTTGCAATCAGGTTGATTCCCAAATATTAACTTTCCCTGCAGTTAAGCACCATTTTGCTGTAGCTTAAATCATTGTGTTGCTGGCTCATATTTATTAGGTATGAGCTTTCTGCTTAGGACCAGGAAATGAACCTAATAGACAGAAATAATTAAGGTTCTCCCCTCACGAGGGTTCTTTCAAAAGCAAGAATTCACAACAATTATTCTCATTAATTTTTACAACCTACTTTCCCCCTTAGCTGGGCTTGGGCTTTATATTGGTTCCCCCCCCTCAGGATATCCGGTTTTATGCTGATTTTTTTTTTTCCCCACCCTAAGTTATTTAACATTCTTGGTAGCCAAAATTCTTTTAAGGAAATGTTAGCCCTGGGTGGGATGTTCCAGGCACCCAGAAATGCTGTGTGCACCAGGGAGGAGCAGGGCAGGGCATGGCCAAAGACTGGATTCACTGCCAGGTATCTGGTGGGATTTCTGAATAGAGAGGTTCATCCTTCCCCTAAAAAGGGGAGGAAAAAGGAGGGAGGAAAAAGGAGAAGGAAGGAAAGAAAAAGACCCAGTGCTAAAATCATGCTGGTGAGTCAGCTGGTGCTCCACTCTGGCAGTTCTGGAGAGCTGGTGTCCCCTCTGAGCATGTGGCTTCTTGTCACTGTCCTTGAGGGCTGGAGGTGAGCAGGTCCTTGGGTGTGCGTGTTTCCTCCTGAGAGCTCCATTTTCCCTGTCTGTGGTTGCAGGTGCCACCTCCACCCCTTCAGCAGAGGCCACCAGTGGGGTGGCCTGGCTGGCATCTCATGGGACTCCCCCGTGCAGCCCCCAGGCTCTCCCTGCCCTGCCTGGGGTCACTGTCCCTGTGCTTCTCCATCTGGCTGGCAAGAGGGGACAGCCCCTCTCCTTACCCAGGGCAGACTCCTCTCCAAAGAGGGGTCCCCCAAGTGCTGGGAGAGACAGAGCTCCCTGGGGCTAAGCAAGTGACACCAAGGAGCTCCTCTTCATCACCAGACTGGTGGCTTCTGTGCAGCCCTGGGGCACCTGAGGATGCAGGGAGCTGCTGCTCTGGGGCACCTGAGGATGGCAGGGAGCTGCTGCTCTCCCCCTGACCCTCTCTGGGGCCCCTTATGATCCTTACTGTTGTTCCAGGCCTTGCTGGGACAGTGCTTCCTTCCAGGGGTCTCATGTCCTTCACAACTCTGGGTGAACCAGTCTTGTCTCCTTTTGTCCCCAGTCTTGTCTCATTTTGTCCCCAACCTTGTCCCCTTCTGTCCCCAGGCTTGTCCCTGCTCCCTGCCAGCCCTGGGATGGGGTGCTCAGCCAGCCCCAAGCCCCTTGACCCTTTTGGTTCTTAAAGCAGCCCCTCTCCTCCAGTTTGGCCAAGACACCCCCTGGTTCTGGCAACCATCCTGCCTGCAGACTCATCTCCTTCCCAAAGCTCAGTGCCAGGTCTCTGTTCCCATCCTTGGTCCTTGTGTCCCGGTTCAGGCAGCAGGCTCCTCAGTGAGCCCCTCTGTCTCACCCCAGCACCTCCCAGCAGCCTCCCAGTCCCTCCCATTTCCTTCACTGCTTTGGGTTCAGCATCTTCTCCCCTCTGCCAGGAACTCCCCCCTCCCTTGTCCTGGAGCTCAGAGTCCCAGCTCCCCATCCAGCTCCTGTGCCTGGCCCACACCTCCCTGGGCTCAGCAGCCACCTTGGCTCCATCTGTTTCTCTCCTTGGTTCCCACCTGGGCCATGTGAGAGCCTGGCAGAGAAGTCTCTGTGCTCTGCAGCTCCTGTGGCTGCCAGCACTGCCAGATCCAGGTCCCTCTGTGCCACCCTGAGCAGGACCACGGGCACCTGTTGTTGCCAGGGAGAACTGGATCCCATGGAGAGGGGAGCTCCATGAGTGCTCTGCACCTCTCTAGGGTGAGCACCTGTGCCTCTTCATCACTAAATGGGGATTTTTTCCACCCCTCCAATCAGTGTTAAGTTCTCTAAGTAGACCTGAGTGAGAATTCAGAAATTCAGGATCCACATTCCTTGCAGAGCATTCCTTTTCCAGAATGCCCAACCCTTCTTAGTTTCAGAAGAGCCCAAAAAGATCAGGGTAAAGTGTTTTCCCTTAGCTTAAGTCCTTAAAAAAAGAACTTGCTAGCAAAATATGTAAATAAAATAGAGTCCAGAGCACCTGGTGTGGAGCACAAAGTTTTAACTTTGTTACAACTTCTAAAGTGAGAAACAATTGAGAAAAATCTTATCATGGCAAGTTTTTGATAAAAAGTAATACAAAATGGTAGTTTTGATTTTGGCCATATTCATGAGCCCTTAGGCACAAATCCCATATAAATACATGCCTGTGGAAAAGGAAAAAGAAGTAAAGCAGAGAGACCTAACTCCATGCAAAGGTAAATTTTGTCCTGCAGGAGCTAAGGATGCTGGTGGGAAGGTCTCAGCAGAAGAGCTTTGTGGCCAATTAGCACAGGGAAAGGAGTGCAGGGGAGCAGCCCAGGGATTCCTTTGGGATTCCCAATTCCATTGGGAACTGTCACTTCCCATTAAAGTGAGGATGAACCCATAGGTCAGACAAGCCCTGGAAAGTGGAAATCTGGAAAGCTTCACCCTGCAAAGCTCTGCTCTCCAAGGGTCTGTGGCACTTTCAGAACCAGGGAAACTTTGCTGTCAGTAACAAATACCCAAACAAAGCCCTTCAGTTTTATTGAACCTGTGCTGTACAATTCAGCCCTGGGCACTCTGTCTTAATGACCTCTCAGGACGTTGTATTTTGTTTTATTTTTCATGAGGTAATTGTCATTTGACTTTCTGACAGCTTTTCTCCCCCCCTGCTCCCCGCTCTGTGAGTTATAGTCAATTAAACTCAGTTTTGCTGTGGCAAAGCTGGTCCAGAAGAAGGTTATTTCCACCACTGAGTTTGCTTTTCCACCTCTGGAATAGTTTGGAAGTCAGGTAAAAGAGTGGCCAAATGAAATATCTTCCACAGGTTGTTTGCTAAAGCAGGGATTCACCAACTTTTTCTTTGTTTTCTAGTTTGTTGTGTACAGTTTTGTTAAATTGGGCTCTCCTGGCTTTGTGGTGGTGGATGCCATGAGTTGTCACCGAGGGAAACTTTGTTCTGGGAGCTCCAATCCATCTGAATGACACCAAAGGTCTGAGAATGAATTCTAAATCTTTAGTCCCTGGTTTTTAGATGCCTTCAATCCAGCAGATCCTTAATTTTAAGGAGGCTGAAGTTGGCAGTGATTCTCTTGGGGCTTTTGGCCACCAGCATCAACACCTTTGCTTGTAAGTGTGTTCCTGGTGTGGGTTAGGGGACTTTTAAGCCACCAGATTTGCAATATTGAGGTTCCATTTTGATATTTTCGCTGCTATTTTGTGGGTCATTAAAAGCTTGAAGAATCAAATGGGGCATTCAACTGAGGGGTTTAAATGAGGGGCTGGAGCACTGCTGGCTCCTCCTGCAGTGACCAGAGTGCACTGGGGACCTGTGAAGGCACTGCCACCCACCCCAGAGCCCTCTGGCAGTCCCCATGTCCCTCCCTTGATTCCAGCAGGGAGCTGAGGCTCCCAGTGCAGGCGCCTTGGTTAAAATGCCTTCGGTCAGGTTGGGATGAATCCGGCCCTTTGTGCCTTTGTGTGCTGGTGCCAATCCTGTAAATCCTCACTCACTGAAGGACTTCACTTATGTGAGCAAATATTGCCATTGGGGTCGGCAAGGGAGGACAACTCCTACATTTACAGGGCTTCAGGAACATTCAAAATGTTGAATAATGCCTATTATTCATTCTAGAAGAGTCACCACCTTCAAACCGATAGGCAGTTGCTTTGCAAAATACACAGCTGGTTGTGTAATAATTCAGGGCTTTTAATTACAAAATACACCTCTGTTTTATTGCTAGAGAATGGCTCAACTGGCAAATTGACCCCAAAAGATTGTTTGTTTACCCTTCTCTTTGAAATCTGAAATGAGGGACAAAAAAAAAAAAAAAGTGCCAAAAGTGCCAAGGGCTTGTTTATGTGCTGAAGTATGGTCCTAATTTAATGGGAATGCCTGGGGAGATAAGTGTAAGTGTGGTGGGGTGCTCTGGGAGAAGTTTGGGGCTGAATGAGGCAAAAAATGGCAAATAAACAAGTGGCTCTTGGAAAAAAATATGCAAAAAGACAAGAAAAGAGCAAAATAATCTGGTTGTGCATACACCTGGCGAGGTTTGCTATTGACACTGGGCGAGCCAGATTTTCCTCTCTGGATTTTGGCAGGGAGGTGGGCCTGGTTGTTTGTGCTTGACTCTGTGAGCATGAACCTCTCTCTGTTCTCCCTGCCTTGATCCTGAGCTCTTTCCTTCCCCTTGGCCAGCTCTCAATGGGAAGGAAGGATGGGGTTTCCATAAAACTTGGTCAGAGCATGAAGCTCCTCCAGTGCAAAATGAGGTTGTCTTTCCTCCTGTGCAAGGGTCTCTCCTGATTCCTTGCTGAGATCTCAGACTGCCAGGCAGGGATGGAGAAAAGAGGGGAAAAAAGGGAAATTTCCCCTCTTCTGCCCAAAGTTTGGGGCTTTGCAGCAATATCACACCTGGTCCAGGCTCAGCCCTCTTCTGCCAAGGCACCAAAGCATTTGCATCAGATTTGGCAGGGCAGAGAGAGCTTTTACAAAATCCACAGGGCTTTTACAAAATCTGAGGGTGTTGCTGGTCCACAATGAATGTTGGCTTAAATGACAAGCCCTGCTCACCAAAACCCTCAGGAAAAGTAGTGCAGGAGGGATTGAACCTCTTGGAGCAGCACAGTCCTTGGGTAAGGGCATGGTCTGTCTAGAAGCTGCTTTAAATGTTAAATTTAGATGCTTTAAGAGGACCAAAGTTGAGTTTGAGGGGATTAATCTGGTTAAACTTTACTCTCAAGGTAGCTCACTTAGTGAGCGAACTGGAAGTGATGGGGAGACAAAAAATCCCCCAGGGTTTGGGGGATGGTCACAGGTGAAGTTGCCCTCAAAGTAATTTAGGTAATGAGTCCATGCAGTGCTGCCAGCTGTGGGGCAGGATGGCAGATGCAGAGCACCTGGAGCACATTTAGCTGGTCTGAAACACCCAAAGGGTGAGATTCCCTGGGCTGGGAGAGAGGGTGCAGGGTCTGAGAGGGGAGGTTTTGGTCTTGCCTATGCACTGATGAGAAAATACTTGTTGGGATTTGTTCAGATCCAACTTCCATCCTTGGTCCTTGGAGCAGTGAAGCCCTTTCTGTCCCAACAGCAAAATGAAACTCTCAGAAAGCAGATTTTCTCCAGAGAAAAATGTGTGTGAGCAGTCCCACATGTTAGTTATGGGACAAGGCTGGGAGAAGCGAGCGGCTGTTGACAGGAGATATTTTCCTGTGGAGCATTCCAGGGAAAGGCCCATCTGGAGTGGTCAGTGCCTGAGCTGAGGGATGACTGGAGTTCCTGCAAGCTGTACTTTCCATCCCATCCCACCTGCCTTGGGTTTAATAACCACTGTCCCCTCTGTCCCTGGCCATGACCCCGCTGCGTTTCCTCCCTTTCAGATCACCCAGCTGAAGATAGAGAACAACCCCTTCGCCAAAGGCTTCCGTGGCAGCGATGACATGGAGCTCCACAGGATGTCCAGGATGCAGAGGTAACGTGTGCCACCCTCGTGGGGACTCTCCCAGGGTCACCAGAGCCACCTGGGCTTTGCTTGGCATGTCCCTGAGCCAGGACATGGTGCCTTGGCATCTGCATGGGTGCTCTGCGTCAGGTTGTTGAAATATTCCCAGGACATGGGGCCAAAATCCTGGACCTTGTGCTCCCACCTTAATTGCTGGGTGGCAGAGGCAGGAGCTCACTTGTGGGATGCTGTCTTGGCCATGGGGACTTTGCATTTCTTTCAGACACGTCCCCATCCAGAACAACCTTTAGCTTTGTACTAAACTCTCCTCTCTGAGGCTGCACCTGGACTTAGACCCTTTAAAAAACTTGGAGTAGCTCTGGCCACCAGTGTTCCTTTCTCCCAGGTGACAGTACTTTAAAGACAAAGTTCCCAGCCTTGTTTTGGGAGTAGGGTTTTTAAGCCTGCTCCAGCTGCCTCTGGAGGTGGTGCTGGAGAGTCCTGTGCTCTGTTGTTGCTGGCTTTGGAGGGGCATTGGCAGGAGGGGAGTGTTTGCTGGCTGGGTTCTGGATGTGCAGAGCAACAGCAGAGGTGTGGTGGTTTCAGGTTGAAGAAGGGAAGGTTAGAAAATGTTGGGATCTCCAGGGCCAGGTGGCTGAGGAGGCCTTTCAGAATCTCGGGTTTGGCTGCAAGTACTTAAGCTGAAAAGCAAGCCTAAATCTTGTTTGAAAATCCTGTTTAATGTCCTTTTCTAAATGTCAGGCCCTGCTGGTAATTAACTTCGTGCTTTTCCCTTCACTTGGAACTTTCTCCATGTGTCAAGCTGCTTCCTGGTGCAAATGTTTTGCAGGAGTGGTGCCATGCCCGCGATCCTAGCTAAGACAGATGGAGATTCTCAATAGAGCATTTTCCAGGAGGGGAGGAGCCACTCAGATCCTTTATCCTCTGGCTCCTGCTGGAGGGACCTGCTTTGGGACCTTCTGATGGGAGGGTTTTTCCTACTGCCCACCCAGGAGCCAGCTGTAGGTGGTCACTTCTGCTTGTTGTAGTTGATGATGAGAGCGTGGCTCTCCATAGCCAGGCAAATTGTGCTGTCAGGCACCAAATAACTCCTGCAATCCTGAAAACACGCCTGGAACCCACCCAAACTGGGCAAATGTCCTCCTGTGTACAAACATGATCAGACTCAGCCCCAGAAAAGCCAAGATAGATGTACAAAAAAGGTATAGGCGGCACTTAATCTGCTCCATCCAAATCATCTCCGTGGGCTCCTGAATGTGCCCTGTGTTCCCTGCCTGCCCTTTCCAACAGATCCTGGCAGGATCTGTCAATATTTATTTATTTATGGTGGCACTACCCCTTGAAATAGCTCCCCCCACCCCGTGCCAGTCTCCCAGCTTCTACTGCAACTTGAGTGATGATGTGTTCTCCCCCCTGCCAATATTCTTTTTGCTGCCAAACCACCCTTTCATTACAGCCACTGGAAGATTTGAAGGTTTGGATTCAAGGGTTTTTTTTTTTTTTTTGGAGCAGGAGGGAGGAGGTGGAACAGGGAGGACTCTTAGGAAGGGCTCAGTGCCATATGAAGAGCGTGGCATCAAGCCACACTGAGCCCGTGCTAAAAATTGATTGGCATTTTTATGCAGGGGCTGCGGTCGCTGATGCAGGGAACAGAAACCCTTGGAATATATAAATACACCCACTCAGGGCTGGAAGGGTTAAAATCCTTGCCTTTACTGGATAATTTCTGATGTTCATTTTAATAACTTAGCAGAGGAATGGCTGTGTGCCTTTACAAAGGTGGCATTTTTTTTTAAGGGAGGGCAGGATAAGATGATTATAGTAAAATAAAGACCCATTCAAGGTTGCAAATATGTGCCCACCTTTGTGGGTTTTTTATGTAGATATATGAATATATTCAAAATTATATATGAAAATATATAAAACCATATATAAAATCAGTTATATATATAAATAAATTGTAGCTATAAAAAATAGGTTGTGTCTATGAGATAAAGAACCATTCAGGATTGAGAATGTTGCAGAACTATGCCCTGCCTTCTGTGGGTTTATATAGATTTAACATATAAATATATATTAAAATGTAATTAAATTTATATTTTATATATTTTAATATATAAATGTATGTTTATGACGTTGTTTCCCAGTGATGGACCAGTCTATCCTGGTTTTAGGGGAATGATGTCCATTTATGCCCTTGGAGAATATGGTGGGGTGCATTTTTAGTGCTATTCCTTCATTATGAAAAAGTATCTGGAAAACCCCCACATTTTTTAACAGTTCAGAGCCTTTTGTACCAGAAACTTCTGACCTGACATTCACCATGGCTTTGAGTCCATCCCTCTCCATGGCTTTTTCCTTTCCAGGGCCTCCCTTGTTGGTTTTTTCCTCTTATTTCCCAGAAATATGTTAATAAATCTGTCCAGGTAGAACTTCTTTCAGGAGTGGTGTGAAGACTTTCAGGAGAGGGTTTGATTGAAAAAGAGGAGCCACGAGCTCCAGAGAGACCCAGATTCCAGTAAATGTTCATTTTCCTCCCACTGCCTTTCTTTCCTGAAGCACAAGAGGTGCCTTCAGCCTCTTTGGTAGGATGGACCCTCTGGGAAGAGGAGGTTCCTCAAAGCTTTCAATTTTCTGAGCATGAAGTTGAGTTTTTTATTTTATTGATTAGGGAAAAACACCCCAAAACATTTTAAAGGAAGGAAAATGCATAGAGGGATGTGAGTTTACTACATGTGTGGGTCTGGAGCACTGTGAGGGAGCAATTCTGGTCAACCCTGTAAGCAATTCTTGCTGCTCATCTGCAGCTCCCATTGTCTGTGGTGGTTCTTATGGGGGCTGAGGAGCTTCTGGTAGTCTGGTTATTTTGTAATTTAATTAATTTTGTAAATTAATGCAGTTCAACCCTTGAAGCTTCTGTTGGGAAGGCTTTTGAGGGGGATGATGCTGCCATGAAATGGTGGCTCTTGGCTCCTTGGATGGGTACTCTGAGCCCTTGAAAAGTGACAAAAAAATCCAGAATGCTGCACATGACAGGGAAGAGCGACAGCACAGTCTGACGTTGTGGCTGTGTTTTCTCTGTCAGGGATCACGAGCCAGTTTGCTGCCTCTGGCATTGATCCACAGCAATCTTCTTGGCTCCAAAGGAATTATTCCAGAGATTCCCATGTGTCATTGAGAGCAGAAACAGGGCCAGGCACCGAGGACACAAAATCAGCTCCATGAGTCAGAGCCAGCGTGACAGAGATGACAGTGCATTTTGGGGTGCCAGCAGAAGAAATGGATGAGCTCTGGTGTTCCCTGGCATGCCAACATCCTGTTGGACTGGTGGGCACCAGGCTGACTCAAACATATCAGTTTTGGTCTGCTGCAAACCACCTCATTCTTCTTGTGTCCTCTCACTGCATCTTTAACTCACTCCCATTTCCCAGGTTCTGTCACTGAAGTCTCCCAGGGGTCACCCTCTGTCTGAAAGGTTTTCAGTGTGAGATTTGGCACTATAACAGCTGCTGGGGAGGGGATGCTTTCCTCCAGCCCACATCCCCCAGGAAATATTCCTGGTCCTGGTTGAAATGTGTTGTGTAGAATTTGACAGAATTCAGATGAAATCCAAAGGGGAAGCTGGGCAGACCCCACTTATTCACAGCTTTTTTGAAGTGAGAAAGCCAGTCAAGAAACACAGGGTAGCTGCAGTTTCTGTCACTGATCTTCCTCTGGGGATCTGAGCAGCAGGGTTTGATCAGCAGCAGCTCAGCCCAGCATGAAGGGATGAGGGGCTGCCTCTGGCCCACATCCATTCTCCAGCTCCTCTTGTGCTCCTCTTACTCCAGCATCTTTTTCTGGAGAAATTTATCTTTTTATTTGCCTGGTAATGAGAGCTCTTGGTCTCTACCTGGTTCTATTCATTGCTGGTTCTTGGGTTGGTTGCAGAGATGGCTTTGGGCTGTACTGTTCAGAGGAGTTGCTAACAGGCCACAGGATCACCATGGAATGATTTGGGTTGGAGGGACCTTAAGGACCATCTCATCCCACCCCTGACATGGGCAGGGACACCTTCCACATCCCAGCTGGCTCCAAGCCCTGTCCAGCCTGGCCTTGGACACTCCCAGGTGCACCCACAGGTTCTCTGGGCGCTCTGTGCCAGGGCCTCACCACCCTCACAGGGGTGGATTTTTTTCAAATATCCCATTTAAACCTATTCTGCCAATGTGAAGCCATTTCCCCATTTCTTGTCACTCCAGGCTCTTGTAAACAGTCTCTCCAACTCTCTTGTAGGTCACTCTGGAACTTTCTCTTTTCCAGAGACAATTTCCAATCTCAGCTCTCCCAGAAGAGCTGCTCCATCCCTCTGACCATCCTGGTGCCTCCTGGATTTGCTCCAGCAGCTCCAGGTCCTCCCTGTGCTGGGCCCAGGGCTGGGGCAGCTCTGCAGGTGGGGTCTCACCTGAGTGGGGCAGAGCAACTCTCTCTTGTCCTGCTGCCCATGATGCTGGGGAGGCAGCCCAGGACATGGGAAGTTTTTCGGGTGCTGGGGCATGTCCAGCTCTCCCCCACCAGCACCCTCAATCCCTTCTCCCCAGAGCTGCTCCATCATTTCATCCCCAGCCTGGACTGATCCCAGGATTGTCCCAGCACAGCACCAACACTGGGGCTTGTTCAGCTGCCTGAGATTCCCATCTCAGCCTAGGGATCTTGGAGCCCCTCAGGTCCTGGCAGGAAGGTCAGGACATTTGCTGTGTAGGAGGAGAATGGGGCACTGAATAGATTCCCATGTTCCCTAGCTGATATTTTGGTTTGTGCTGCTGCACACCCAGGCTTGGGTGTTATTCTCTGTTAAACATGACAAAAAGGGGTCGTGTTTAATCAGAGGCTGAGACTGCAGGAAGTCCTCAGTAACTCCTTTCCTACCATTTCCTCTCCTGCTCTAGTTTATCCTCTTCCAGAACCACTCTTGAGAGTGGCTCAATTTTATTTTAATATTCTGGAAATCGGCTGAAATGAATGCACACTGACAACTGGGTTTGTGTTTTGATTTTTATCCCTGGGAGATGATCTGTTTATTCCAGGCACTTTTTCTCCCCACTTCTTCCTTTTGCTGTGTCTGTTATGGCTGACTTCCACTCCTTCCCTCCTCTTGAGCCTCAGCAGGAAGGACAACAATTGGTGGCCTGGGAACTATAAACCCCAGAGCCACTGAGTTGTGTTTGCACATCTGGAATTGGGGGTTGATTCTGTGCTGGGTAAAGGGGACAGTGCTGATGGGGTGACAAATAATTGTCCTTTTGTTGGAAGTGGCCAAGGAGGAGTTAAAATCTCCTGGAAATTTGGAAAGAATGGAGAAGAATCCCTGCATTCATCCTTGGGTCAGGTTTTATACTAAGATTTGATATTGTGAACAAGATTTAGACAGTTTAGAGATTTCCAAGGCTGCTGTAAAAACATGGAAAGGAAATCCTTTCCCATGTCTTGCTTCACTTTGACCTCCAACAGATCCTTGGGATCTGATATTTAATAAGTCTTTCAAAGCCTTGTTGCCATGAGCTACAGCAGCTCTGGAAAGCCTTGAGGTATCCAATGTTTTGTTGCAGAAATATCAAGAACATCTTCTAAAATAACTTGTTTAGGGCCAGTAGGGGTTGGATGCTTCAATGCAGGAGCTTCCTGATTCTAAACTGTTGATTTTTGAAGAGGTTTTTAACCAGATTTTTGTCTGGCAGCTTCATTGCTTATGCCTTGGCTGGTACATCAGGAAACTTGAGGTCTGCACATGAAAATATATGGAAAATTATAATTCTTTTAGAGCGTAGTAATAAGCAAGAAAGTGAATTGCATGTTGCTCTGTGCAGGTCTGAATTGACCATTTTTCCAGTTATTAGTAATTTGTAGTAGCCAACAAGGTTTCTGATTCTGAGATTGCAAAATCATCTTGGATTTGCTCCTTTGAATTCTTTGCTGGCTGTGAGTTGGTGGCAGAAGTGATCTTACAAAACTCTTGAGCCTGTCGTGGTGAGAGCATCACTTGGCCAGGGAAAGTCATGAGAGAAAATGAGAGTGAGTTTCTAATTGCACCTGGCAGAGGTGGGATTTGAGATTTGGGATTGCAGGAGGGATTCACTTGTCAGGCCTGATCTGTGGGGTGGGAGTTCTCTGAGGAATTTGAAGTGGAATGTGGGTGCTGCTGGGAAGTTCTGCAGAGCTGCTGTCCAGCCCTGTGGACTTGGGGAACCTCTGGCCAGGTAGGAGGCAAGAACAGAGCCCAGACTTTGATTTTGATCAAAAATACTTTGATTTTTGTTAAAACTTGGGAAAAGAAATCATGGATGATGTCCAAGCATATTTACCAATACACTTCAGTACCAATACGCTTGGACATCATCCATGATTTCTTTTCCCAAGTTTTAACAAAAACCAAAATATTACACAGCACTTCTGCTGCTTCTTCCTGTCCCCTTCTGCTATTTTAATATAGTAACCAAATATTAATTATTAGCCTCCAACAGACTTTAAATAGACCAGGGGCAGGTTTTTTTCTTGGAAATTCTTTTCCCAATCAATTAAAAAAAATTCTTTTAGTTTTGCAATTTTTAATGCAAAAATGAAAGTAGCCTCTTAACACCCCATGTAAAACTAATATTTTGGCCCAGAAGCATCAACAACCTCATCCTTGTTATGTGGACAATTTCCTACATTGCTTAAGTCAAGATTTAATACATTTTCCCCCTCTCCTTACTTCACTACAGGGATTTTTTTTGGACAGCAAAATTTCTGGATATGACAGAAACCTTTCATTCTATTAAACTATGGCTCAGGATGACGATCACTACTTTAGGAATAGTGACTTTAAGGAAAAAAAATTTGATCCATTTCAGTTTGTCCTTCAGCCTTTAAAAATTATAGGTGTGCACTCTAGATATTGAGGGGGCTCAGGAAAAAATAGAAATATTTTGAGATGATTGTTGCTTTAGAAGATACCAAAGATTTGTTTCAGCTCAGCTCCTGCAAGGAAGGATATGTAGAATTACAGAGATAGCAGACTTTGTGAATTGAAAAGAAAGAGAATATTTTGGATATTTGTGAGAATATTTGGATATTTAGTAAGAAAACACTTTCCTTCTCCTGCAGTAGCTGATTTTTTGGCAAAAATAGCACCCAACATGTTTTGACTGAAATGGAAATATTTCAGTCTGGAGAGAAGTTATTGCTATACCTCATGGGAATTGCTGTTTGCAAACTTGGTGACTCCAACCTGTTCCCTCTCCTGAGTGACTCCCAGCTCCTGCTGTATCCTCCAGAGCACCACAGTCCTCTCTTCTGGCCGTGGAGATCCTCCTGTTCCCTGGGAAATTCTGGAAGGAATCTGGAACCCAACACCCCTGTGCTCTGGCACTTGGGGTTCAATTATTGCTGGTGCAGATAAACAGCTTCTGCTTGGCCTGAAAGGAACTGAGCTTCCCTTTGGCCACCAGGAGGAATTCCTCACTGGGAGGGTGGTCAGGCCTTGGAATGGGCTGCCCATGGAGGTGGTAGAGTGTCCATCCCCAGAGGTGCCCAAGGAATGACTGGATGTGGCACCCAGTGCTCAGGTTTAGTTAGCAATGTGTTGGTCTAAGGTTGGACTCGACCTTGGAGGTCTCTTCTGACCTTCATGATTCTAAGAAAATAGTTTTTGATCAAGAAATAAAAGCCCTAATCAGGCTGTTCACTTTTCCCTGCTCTCAGCTCCCCATTGGTTTGGGACAGAAGTATCTGGGGTGGGGATGGCTCCCCAGTGTTTGTGTGGGGCTTGGCACAGCAAGGGACTGACCTTCATGGGGTCCCACTGAGAATTTATGCTCAGAAACCCCCATGGAGATCACATTCCAAAGAGACCTTTGGAAAGGGTCATGGAA
Source organism: Zonotrichia leucophrys gambelii (assembly GCF_028769735.1). Taxonomy (NCBI): domain Eukaryota; kingdom Metazoa; phylum Chordata; class Aves; order Passeriformes; family Passerellidae; genus Zonotrichia; species Zonotrichia leucophrys. The sequence continues at coordinate 9,433,966 of NC_088185.1, forward strand.
TCACTGAGGAAAACACCTCTAGGATTGCATCCAGATTTACCCACTTTGGCCAAAGCTACCAGTGAAAGATGTTCCTAAGTGTCACATGGCCTGGTATCATGCCATGAGATGTCCCTCTCTCTCTCCTCCGCTGGAGCTCTCAGGTTCCCTCTGGGAAACAACACAAGGCTCTGTCATTTTTTGGGAATTGGATGTTGGTTGTGTGAGGCTAAGAGAGATGAACCCAGCCAATCCATGCAGCCTCTACTCAGGAAGGAGAGCTAAGGAGGAACATCCAGGAGTCACCTCCTTGCAGGTGCTCTCCTTGGAAGGGAAACAAGGTGGGGATGCAGCTTAGGGGTGTTGTGTTGGTACAATTTTCATTGAGGATCATGGTGTGAAGGTGGAACAGGCAACTCAAAACTATCACCAGGGAGGGCTGGGAGATCCCTTAGAACCCAGAAGATCTGAGGGTCATCCCTGAGGTTTGGTGGCCACAGGTCTTGACCTTCCCCAGAAGTCACCAAAGCTGTGTTCCAGCTAAATCTCCTGGTGGAGTTAAATGCTGTGTGTCCACAGGCAGGTCCTCTGAATGCCACCACAATGCCTGGCATCCACTGCTGCCCTGACTATCCAAGGGATAAATCTCTGCTTCCTCCCAGTCCATCTGTCTTTGTTTCTTGTGCACAGCCTGGATTTTAGTTCTGAGCAAATGCTGCTTCCAGGAGATGAAACCCCACCTTTGGAGCAGGCTGTCCTTGGCAAGCCCCCAGTTTCTGGGCTTGGGAAAGCTTTCATGGCCCAACCAGAGCCACATTTCTTTGGGTTTGAGCTCCTGGGTGAATTTTCCTTCCATTCCAGCTCGGTTGCTGATGTTTCTGGCAGCCAGCACAGCAGTGGTTTGGATGAAAGCTCCCTGCTGGCCCAGGTTTATACGATTGCTATTGTCAAATTTTGTAAATAAGTTCTGAGTTCTATGGTGACAGATCCTCTCTGAGGGGTGTCACTGCAGGTTCAGGGCTCTTCCTCTGCATGGAAGAGGCCAGGTGAGCCTGTGGATGGCATTTAAGGAGCTGTCCTTGCTCCAGCACAATGATTTTGGACAGGTGAGGGGAGTACCTCAAAGCCAGCTTGGTCTAATGGTTACAGACTCAGAGGAGAAATCTTATGTTGGAATCAGCACTTTGTGGTTGCTCTGAGCTTGGTGACACTTTGGGCTGCTGTACTACCTGATCTTTATGCATTTTATCAAGTATTTGGGTTGAGGAGGAGACTTTTACCTCAACATGAAGTGTCTGAGACCCCCTATTCAGCTTCAGCTGTCCCTGCAGAGCAGGAATCATCTTTGGGGTTGTCACATTGCCAATGTGTTTGGAGAAACATCTCCAAAAAGCACCATAGGGTCTTTAGGATTTCCAGCCTGTGTTCGCAAAGCATCCCGACTTCAAACCAGATCTGGGGGCAAGAGAACAGTCCAGGCTTTCCCTCCCATCCTGGCTCTGCTGAGGCTCTGGTGTGCATCAAATCTCAGTGATTTATTTATTTCTCTTTTCTGAGCTTGGTCTGTGGTGCAGGGATCCCCCATCCAGGGCAAGCAGGCTGACAGACTCCAGGCAAAAGGAATGGGGACAACTACTATAAGGGAAAAAAAGTAGACCTAAATATTTAATTAATTTCCAAGTCAGCTTGGCAGAAATACTGGTTTTATTTACATGCATGTGCATATTGCAAATACATTACAAACAGTATGTAGCTTATAAATGTTACAATATGTAAATAGAAACCATGTTTATTTTGCTGAAACTGCATTTATATATTTTATGTGTGTGTATAAAATAGTGGTGGTTGAAAAGGCATGAATTTAAGGGGGCTAAAAGGAAAGGGAATAACAAATTCTGCATGGATAAAGTGTGACGGGGCTGCAGCCTCCAGGGAGGGATATCTGCATTTGCCTGAAAGCCAAAACAAACTCCATGACACTAATGTGCTGCCTTCATTTATTAATAAATAGATCAGAGGATTAATTGATTGCTTTGCTGACTTGTTTCTCTCCTGTTTCTTTGCTTGCAGTAAAGAGTACCCAGTTGTTCCCCGGAGCACAGTGAGACAAAAAGTGTCCTCGAACCACAGCCCCTTCAGTGGTGAGACCAGGGTCCTTTCTGCCTCCTCCAACCTGGGCTCCCAGTACCAGTGTGAGAACGGGGTGTCCAGCACCTCCCAGGACCTGCTGCCTCCTGCCAACCCCTACCCCATCTCCCAGGAGCACGGCCAGATCTACCACTGCACCAAGAGAAAAGGTCAGAGCTTGCCTGCTCCCTGCTTCGTGTTTTCCCCCTCCCAACATGACTGTCAGCATTGTTTCCTGATGTTTCCACTTGGACAGCTCCAAGGATAACTGCCTTTGTGGGTAGAAAAACATCAAAGTTGAAAGAAAGAGAGTATTTTAGATATTCAGTGAGAAAATACTTCCCTTTGTCTTCCTCCTCCAATGGTTGATTTTTGGGCAAAAATAGCATGCAACAAATGATGCTGGAGGATGAGCAAGGCATGAGGATTGTGGGCTGGGAAACTCTAAAATCCCATTTCTGCTGGGTTGGGAATGAGCTGTTTGGAGGGCTGGCAGTGCCTTTCACCCACCATGAATCCACATTTGGAAAGATAGCTGGTGCTGGAGATAAAGATGACTTATCTGCAGCCCCTCAGACAGGCTTAATCTCCAAGTGGAGATACCTTGACAGTTTGTATTTTGGCCAGTTTTCAACTCAGGGCTGTCTCTCAGTTGGGAGACAGTTTTTTGTCTGCAGAAATGCTTAGACTGATGAAGGGTGCCTGGGATTGAAACCCATGATATCCATGGTCCTTCAGGAACTTTAGGGATCAAACTGTGAGGGCTTTCCAGTGACTGCTCAGCTCGTCCTGGCGTGAAGAGCCCCCTGATAGTGCTGGGATAATTGTTCTGGGCAGGCATGAGGGGTTTGTGGTCTCTCCCCTCCTCTCTCAGAGCAGTGGGAATGCTTCAATGCAGCACCACTTGTAGGACTGAGATAGCAAAAGCTTTAAATCAGTTTTACTTGGAAACAAATAGGGGATTTCCAGGGCTGGATGAAACAAGGGGTGGGCAGGAGCTGGTTTCTGCCAACCCTGTTGCCCTTCTTGGGATTTCCTCTATGGAGAAGCTACCAGAAGGCAGCAAGCACCAAGGCAGCAGGAATTTCTCCCCACAGCAGAGCCCTTCCCACTTCCCTGCACCACCCTATCAGTCAGACACATGTCATTATTTTTAGCAACATAACCCCTGGAGCACTGGGATGTGCAGACACACAGTCTAAGGTAGGGAGGGCTGGGAAGTGCTGGCAGAGGGGGCAGGAGGGCAGTGGAAATCTCTCCCATGTCCTTGGTGAATCCCCCAGATACTGTAGCAGCACGTGGGTTGTGTACAGGTATGCAAAGTTAAAAAAAAACCAAAAAACCCTGAGAAATCGGAATGTTTTCCTGAGGTAAACAGTGGAAAACAGGTGGCATTTGCTGTCCCCTCCAGGTGACTGTGCTCACATAGAATGTGCCAGAGCAGGGATTGGAAATGGGCATGCTGGCTGTAAGGCAGGGCATAAGGAGATGCCCAAAGTGTCCCCCATGTCAGAGGGAGGGTGTGTGGCCTGTTTAACCCCTGCACTGCTGTGGGGTGAGGTGCTGGGGTGCTGCAAAGTCCCACTGCTGGTGCTGGAAGGTGATCCCTGCAATGCCTCCTCAGCACTGGGAGCTGCAGCTCCTGGGGGCCCTTTCTCAGCTCCACCATCCTGGGAGCTGAGCTCTCACCTCTGCTCTTCCCCCTTTTCCAAAACTAACCAAAACAAGCTGGCCCAAATGGCAACCATCCCTCAGGACAATCCCTGACTGCTGCGTGTCCCTGCCCCGCGGGGCAATTCATCATTCGCCTCCGCGTCGGAACGTGATAAGGAACCAACAGAGGTTTCCTTCCAGTTTTGGGATTCCCGCTAAGTGCTGTCTCCATGGGTGGTTTCCCTCAATCCCCCAATTATCTCACTTCCTCTTATTGTCACAAAATGCACGGCTATCTGCCCTGGAATAAAGCTCCCCGGCCCTCTTGGCCTGCGCGGCCCAGCGCGGGGACAGGCCCGGGGAGGCCTCGTCTCCCCTCCTTATCTCTGCCATGCCCTGAGTGGCACAAGCAGTTAAGGGCCTTTTATCAGAGCCGCCAAAGGCTTTAATCAAAGAGGAGCAGTGTGTCCTGCCCAACACCAGAGGCTTCTTCCTCGAGGCTGGGTGTCCCAGCAGCCTGAGCCTCCGCTCTCCTCCCTGAGCCTTCTTCTCTCCCCTCCCCGTGCCTTTGGTAAATGGAAAACAGCCACCAGGGCTTAGAGGAAAGAAACACAAAGTTAATGGGAACCAGAGAGCCAGCCTGGGCTGCCAAGCAGCTCTTTGCGAAGTGAAATTAATTAAAAGGAAAAAAAAATTCACTAGAGATGAGCAATTCGGGTTGGATAAATCAGAGCATGATCCAAGGTTTCATGTCACTGAGTGTGGAGCTTCCTTCCAGCACCAGCAAGGATCTTTGTTGGACATGGGAACATAATCCTGTGTATGATATTCCTCTTTTTTTTTTTTTTTTTGCTGTTCCAGCCTCTCATTTCTGAGTTTTTCCTCATGGTTCTCCTGCTTTCCTATGTTTGTGCTTAACAATTATCAAGACTCACCACCTCAGAAAACTCAAAAGCAAAAGTTTGTCTGCTCCTACTGCCCCTGTGTCCATTTTCTGGACTGGAAATCTTATTGATTGTGTTGGACTATCCACTCCCCAAGCACTGGCTCCTCCTCAGGCAGTTTAGGATTTATCTCAAGCGGATTATTTCCTTTCCCAAGGCTGTGGTTACGGATAAGTGCTCTTGGGGGCAGAGGGCACTTCAGCTGGCTTTGAGACCAGCTGCTGTCTGCATCTTCTGGGGTGAATTCCAAGCCAGTCTCCTTCCAGCTTTGACATCTCCTGAACTTTCTCTGCCTCCTCTTCAATCAGAGCCAAGCCTTGGGTTAGGCTTACTCAGGGACAGGTCTGTGTTCACCCAACTCAAAGGAACCTTGTTCAACTCCTGCTTTCCTGGTGACCTAAGGCAAGGATAAGTCTCTGTGGCTGGCAGTGTTGTTCTTAGCTGTCAAGGCAAGATGGATTCACTGTGGAGATCTGATATGGAATTACATTAGGGGAGAGCAGCAGGGCTGCCAGGGGATGTTATCTCTGAAGGCTCCCCTGCTTCAGGGAGGTGATGCTCCCCTGGCTGAGGAAGGAAGGAAGGACACATCCCAGAGCTCCTAATCTGGTGATTCCTGGTGTGCAGGTGGGAGGGCAGGGTCACAGCATTGGGAATGACCCCGGTGCACTGCAGTGGGGTTGCTGTTCCAGGAATGGGGAATGGCAAGGATCATCCTGCATTGTATCCCAGCCTCACACTGGGATTGCTGATGGCACATGACAAAGCCACTGGTCTTGGGAGGATGGACTACCTCCAACCCTGCATCTCATCAAGGAGTCCCCTCAGCTCTTGATGTGGATTTTTAGGCTGACACAAAGAGCAGTTGGAGCTTTGTCTTTTTTCTGGTTGTTCTCCACCTCTCCCTCTCCCATTGTTGTGCTTGGAGAAGCCCAAAAGGCCTCACCAGCAGGCAGCTTGCCTTGTGTGTTTCATTTAGCCCCACATCCCAGTTAGGATACTGGGCCTTGTTTTCCCTTGTATTATCCTCTCTCAGATATCCTGTGGACTAAATAGTCATCCCTCTAAACCTCTGCTCCCTCCCAGCCTTACACAATCCCAACCACTTGGCAGATTTCTGGGATGCTTGTGATGCTGAACAGGAGGCAACTGGAACAGCCTCTCCCTGGGGAGGTTATAAAAGTTGTCAAGTTGGCACTCTGAGGGAGAAGAGGGACGTGGCAGAATCCACTGGCTCCAACCGGTGAGGACCGTGTCCTTCAGCCCCCTAACTTGGACATCACTCTGGGGAAGGATTTATTTTTCATCTCCTTCCTGCTCTGATGAGGTCAGTGCTGGTACAGCAATGCCTTTCCACCTTCTCCTCAAGAACAGGCACTGTCAGTGTGCACAGACCTCTTTGTTGACTGAACCAACTTCTCCCACATCCCATCCAGCTCTGTTTTCTCACTCAAAGAATCTGTAGGACAAAACTCAGGCATGGGATGTCTCCTTGGAGGACACACTGCTCACCCTGCTGATGTTTGGAGATGTGATGAGCTGGCCAAGGCTGCAGCTGGAGAGATGCAGTGGAGCCCAGGGCAGGGTGGCTGTGGGACACTGAGGGTGGGCAAGGGACTCCCTGCATGGGGAGATGTTCAGGGAGCTGGGGTGCACCCAGCTCTTGCTGAGCAGCCACACTCTGGTGGCACTGTAGTTTGATATCCCTAATGAGGAAAGGCTGAGGGAGCTGGGCCAGTCTAAGAGGGGACCCCATCAGTGTCTGCAGGGAAGTGCCAGGGGATGGACCAGGCTCTGCTCTATGGTGTCCAGCAGCAGACAACAGGCAGGAACTGATGCTTGGGATGTTCTACCTGAACATGAGGAAGGACATCTTTCCAGCCAGGAATGCCCCAGGAGGGTGTGGAGTCTCCTCTCTGGAGATATTCCAGAATTTTCTGTACACAATCCTGTGCCATGTGCTCTGGGATGACCCTGCTGGAGCAGGGAGGTTGGACCAGATAAGCCACTGTGGTTCCTTCCAGCCTGACCCATTCTCTGATCCCCCTCTCCTGTCAGAGGCGCCTGCTGTGCCTCTGTAGGGAGTGCTGGCAGCTTGCCGCCTGTGGAAAAGATTCCAGCTTTTGGGGGCTGGATTGTCCCTGTCCCACAGCCCTGTCATGTTCAGTACAACACAGCCATATCACAAACAGTGAGATACAGCTGGAATGGCTGGCATGTCTTGGGTTCCATGTCCCAGGATTTAGGACTTATTTTCCCTTTAGAGATGTTCACTTTGATTGGATCTGCCTTGTCCTTTTCTTCTTGGACAACCTTTGTCACTCTTGCAGCCTGGTATTAGCTCTTCAGGCTGGTGCCAGATCCATGCTGGAATCCAGACTGGATTAAACAACAGAGTTAGTGATAATCACCCATTGTGTGTCCCTCACAAAGTCAGGATGAACCTCCTGTAACGCCCTGGAAGTGTGGGTGAGCTCTGAAATCCAAAGGAGTCATGTCCCATTCTTCATTGTCTTCCACCCTGGGGAGTGAGTGTCATCTGTGGGGAAGGAGCTCTCCTGATTTACACCAGGGGGGAAGAGGGAGGCTTAGCACACCCTGAAGTCCAGAGGCTTTCCATGTTTGCATTTCATTCTACGTGGCCCGAATCTCGGAACTGGGAAAATTCCATTTAAAAAGCCATTTGCGTGGTATTTACAGCCCAGCTGGAAGTAGTAAATACCGGAAATCTTGGAAGCGCTCATGCTCTCGCTCGAGCTCCTTCATTAGATAGATCATCAAATTCCTTGTGAGGGAGCCAGTTTCCAGCCCATTCTTCAGGCTCCGTTTTCCTTGGATTCACTTCAGAGCAGCTTCTCCCTGGCTCTGGCAGCTCCCCCTGCTTGGCAGCACCTCCTCCTTTTTGAGGTTTGTGCAGCACTGAGGGGCTGCTCCCTAGAGCTGATCACCACCCTTGGCTTCCAAGAATAGCAGCTACAGGGGGAGATGGTCAGGATATCTCCCAGGATAGCCAACAGCTCCTCTGAGGGCTCAGTGGCACCTGGAAAAGGACAAGGAGCTGCTGTCAGGGAACCAACAGCAGGAATCAAACCCTGAGCAGGCAGCTCCATATCCCAATGTCCTGGTTATGTTGATAGGAGGAGGTAAGAGGACCTTCAGGGACAGGATTGTCCCTTGAGCTTCCCTGTCCAGGCTCCAAAGCCCGTGATGATGAATTGAAGCTTTGGCATTGCATGAGAGACCTTTGGTCTTGTGCTCCTTTTGTCATTGCAGGTGTCCCCTTTCCACCCTAAAGCTGCTCCTCACACCCTGGGGATGCCCTCCCGCTGCTCTGTGCTGGCTAATCTCCTCTGGGGTGGGACAAGACCAGAGAGCCTGTGCTGCTGTAAATCCCTCAGGCAGCACCAGCTGAGGCTCTCTGCTCTGCACCATCCCACCTCAGGATGCACAGGGACCATTTTCTTCCCTCTCTAGCACTTTGAAGCTCCATAAATGGGAAAATCACTGGGAAGAGGGGAAGGAGGACAGGCAGAAGCTGTTAGGGCAGCCTGGAATCCTTTGGTCAGCCTAGGTCCTGTTTGGAGATGGGAACAAGGTCCTTACACACCTTAAAATCCCTTTCCACATAAAACATCAGGGAACCTGGCTCTAGAGGGACCAGTAGAGTGAACCTGAGAGCTTACAGAAGGATAGAGGGCACTTATGGGGTGAAATCCTGGTTGGCTTTGTTGTTACCTCTTCACCTGTGATGGATTCTGGAAGGGGTTCTGTGACACTGCAGCTCTGCCCAGCTGGGCTGTGGCAGGCAGTGAAATGTCTGGGCTAAATGGAAAAATCAGCAAGCTCAGGTTGTAAGTCAGGCTGTTTTACACCATGGAAAAACAGAGTTTGACTGGTTTGTGTTGTATATTTAAAAAAATCAAAATAAAATAAACAGTCAAACCCCAAGCCAATGATTTCTGGTGCCAGCAGAGTGATGCGGTTTAATGCTGAAAACTTTATTAGCAGAACAATGCTGCATTTTACAAGACATTGTTTTTCCACCCCAGTGTTCTTATTACTCAGCGGTGGGTCAGGAATCCAAAGTTTTTACACTGTCCATAAAAGCTCCAGCTCAGGCTGCTCTTCCAGATGTACCTCCTGTCATGGAGCTGAGATCAGGACAGAGGTTAGACCTGTGCCTCCAGATTTTGGCATTCAGGGCACCCCATCCTTTCCCCTGCTCCTACAAAAACTGGACCTGAGCTGGATTGAGGTGGATGACACATTCCTGCATCTCCCTGCTCATTGTTCCAGCTGGTTTCAAAAACGGGATGGAATTGCTCTTTTATCTCATCCTGCTTCCCACCCCAATGTACAGGGAAGGCAGAGGAGAAACTTGATTATCAGGGCTCTGCCTTGCTGAGGTGAAGGAGCCAGGCTTTGATGTTGTCAGGAAGAAATAAATGGGACTGTGGCTTTCCAGCTGAATTTATGCTATTATAGAGCCAAGGGCCATTGTGGGGATGTCCCTCTGGTGTCACCCAGGACCTGCTCTTTGTGGGATTGTTGGACCAGGATGAACAGCAGCAGTTGTTCCAGCTGCACTTGGAAGATCCCTGGGTGGGAGCAAGGGGTTATTTTACATGCAGAGAGGGTGCAGCTTCAGGAGAGCCCTCGTGGCTGTTCAGGGCAATAAGGGTTACGTGCATGTGTGTGTTTAGAAGAAACAAAAGATGCCTGCACTGCCCACCTGCCCCTCCTGAATGTGTGACATGAGCATTCCCCTCAGAGCAGCCTGGCAGCAACACCTCTGTGCCTCTTGTGGGCAGATGCTCTCAGTCCTCCTTTCTGTACAACTGTTTGGTGTTTGTTTCCCCACCATATTTTGGGGGTGGAAAAAATTACACCTCAAAACACATCGGTGGAGAAAAATTGTAAAGGGTAACGTGTTCCAAATTTCTTTCAAATCTGACCCCTGTTCAAAGGGTGCAGCCAGGACAGCTCTAACCAAGTGGGATGTTTTCCTGCCTGCACCAGAAATCTTGTTTTTGAAGCAGCAGCAGCAGCAAAGTTAATCCATGTCAGAACAGCTCCCCTTCCCTTGCCACACTGTCCTTAAAATCTCTTGGTGAAGTGCTCATCCCTGGGAATTTTGCCATCCATTCCAGCAGAGCTGGATTTCATTTGATGACCCTGTGAATGAATAAATAAGTGCACATTCATTTATTCATTTGGCCTCACCCTGGAGATTTCACCTAAATTGTTTATCTCCTTCCCTCTGCTGGCCTGGGATGCTGCAGGAAACAAAGGGCTCTGCAAGATGTGCCTTGCTGTTTCTAGCTGTGAAATTTACTTTTCTCCTTTGTTCCCCTTGGCTCCAGCACACGGCCCTGTGTGGATTTATGTGCCCACAACCCTGTGAGGATTTATGTGCCCAGCTGCCTTGGCACAGCTGAAGGCTGGGGCTGTCGGACTCCAAATCTGATTGTCCCAACCGTGCCATCGCTGGTGCTCTCTTGGGAGGATTTTTATTGTGATCTCCTTTTTTGTCTTTTTTTATAATTTATATTTTATCATGGAAATATTTTGTTTAAAGGATTTGAGTTCACAGCATCATCTCTGAGCCTCCTGGGGGACAGGGGGGATCCTGGTAGGTGCAGAGGTCACAGGCAGATGTTGTTCCTCAGGTAGAAGTGGCAGCAGGAAGGAGATGGGGTGCATGTGGGGGATCACCAAGTAAGATAAACCTCAGGTCCCTCCAGCATCTTGATTTTTCTCCCAGAGCTCCTGGATAATCCCTTCTCTACTCTAGCAGGGCCAAATGCAAGGCTTGGTTTCCACAGGATAGATTGAGATCAGTTCCAGGGAAATGATGGGAAGTGTCAGCTTGTCCTGCAGAGAGGGACGTACAGTCTCGGGCACATTATCATTGGTGGCTAACAGGTCTTTTCTCTCCCAACAGATGAGGAATGTTCCACCACCGAGCATCCCTACAAGAAGCCCTACATGGAAACCTCTCCAGCAGACGAGGACCCTTTCTACAGGTCCAGTTACCCTCAGCAGCAGGGACTGAACACGTCGTACAGGACTGAGTCGGCGCAGCGCCAGGCCTGCATGTACGCCAGCTCTGCGCCGCCCACGGAGCCCGTGCCCAGCCTGGAGGACATCAGCTGTAACACGTGGCCCAGCGTGCCCTCGTACAGCAGTTGCACAGTGTCTGCCATGCAGCCCATGGACAGGTTACCCTACCAGCATTTCTCTGCCCACTTCACCTCGGGGCCGCTCATGCCCCGCCTGGGCAGCGTGGCCAACCACACGTCGCCCCAAATCGCAGACACCCACAGCATGTTCCAGCACCAAAGCTCTCACCAGCCCATCGTGAGGCAGTGTGGACCTCAAACGGGCATCCAGTCCCCTCCCAGCAGCCTCCAGCCGGCGGAATTCCTGTATTCCCACGGCGTGCCTCGAACCCTGTCGCCCCACCAGTACCACTCGGTGCACGGCGTGGGGATGGTGCCAGAGTGGAGTGAGAACAGCTAACCAGGGGGGCAGGGAGTGCCAGAGCCACGGAGAAATCCCAGCAAAAGGGAGAAGGAAAAGGAAAAGAATCCCCCTGTTGATAACAAAGCGTTTTGCAAGACTCCTTGAAGTGAATGTTCACCGCTAGCACTCGAGAGGGACGGACGCTGACTGAAACCACGGCCTCGCTGTGACTTGCCCTGACCCCCCTTTTGTTTTCTTTTGTTTCAAAAGAAAAGCCAACAGCCCAGCACACTTCTGTCCCTCCACGGTCCCACCCAGTTTGTGTTGCTGCCACCACCCTCGTCCCCCCCCCGCCCTTCTGCTCTTTTTGTTCTCCAAGGGACACCAAACTCCTGCTGCCTTTCTCACCACGGTCAGAATGCTTGAACGAGAATTAGGATGTTACTTTTTGTTGTTTTTTTTTTTTTTTTTTGTGGTGTTGATGTTGACAATGTTATATAATAAATAATAATATATATTTTTTCTTTCCATTTTCTCAGAAAAAAAAAAAGAAAAAGACACCGTCCCTTTTTACCGAGGGTGAATTTTGGAGTGGTGTTTCTTTTTTTTTTGAGTTAGTGTTATCTTTACTTTTCAACAGAAAGAGGTACTGAGAAACCCCAAATAAATAAATCCAGTACCTACCTCACCCAGGCATTGTACCAAGAGTGAAATTACTTCCACAGGGAGCTGCGTTTCCTTACAAATTCCCCAAAGTTCTCTCCAGGAACCATTCCATAAACCAACCCCTCATCTCCTTTCCCATTTGTAATCCTCTCACTCCCCTTCCCATCTCCTGGTCTTTCCTGGTCCCTCAGCCATCTCTGACAGAAGCATGGGGTTATTTCCAAGCTTGCAAACATCCCCAGCTTGAGTCCTGCTGGATTTTTAGCAGCATGTGGAAAGCCAGGCTCTGAGCCAGCTGCCACAGGGGGAGAGGGGGGAGAGGATGCAGACACTGAGAGGAAAAAGTTTGCTCACCAAAATGATGATGACGCTTGTTTGCAATCCCAGGCTTTCATTTTCTCCTGTGTTCCTTTGCTTCCTCTCCAAAAAAAAAAAAGGAAAAAAAAAAGGGATATCAGTATATCAGTCCGGGTGTGTGAAGTGAGATATTAAATAAATGTGTTTAAAGGGGCAGAAAGTGATCATGAGAGGCTGGGAGCAGTGGAGGCAAAAAGAGAAGGAAAAGCAAAATTGTGCGAGGAAAAATGTCTACTGCAGAATATTTCAGGTGTAAAATTTCCTGGTCCTATTTATTTATACATGGGAGTTCCAATAACTCCAAGGATGTCACAAAAGCAGCTGATTCCAAAAGGTGCAAATTTTTATTGAAATGGAAGTTTGCTTTCTTTTCTTCTTTTTTTTTTTTTCCTCTCCAAGCTGTGCACACTCTATATAATTTACATATATTTTTAATTAAAAGTAATTCTAATTAACTAAAGAGGTATACCTGTGTGTGAGCCTCTGGGAATGTGTGTGGGAATGTGTGGGAATTCTGATCTGGGAGGGAATACAGACAAGTACCCAAAGCCAAGGAGCTAAGAAGAAAAAAATAATCCCAACCTAGCTGTGCCTTCCCATTTTTGTGTGTCAATTTATGGCTAATAAATACCACACACTCTCAATGGCAAGGGAGTGCCCACCTATTTTTAATGTATTTTTGGGTTTGGGGTGGTTTTGCCTGATATTTTTTGCTTCAAGGTGATGCCTATAATTGAATTTTTATTGATTTCTGCTGTAGCAGAGGAGGTGAAGGGGGGAAGGTAGGGATGGGCTGAGCTTGAGTTTGAGCTGTGGCCTTGTCTGCTCCACAGCTGCCTGGGTCCCCCAGGGCCCTGCTCTCCTGGGGTCACCTTCTCACCAAGGCAGATTTCAAAGTGACCTTGGTGGGTGCTGGGGTGGCATTGGGAACCCCCAATGGGGTGGAACTTCCACCCTGTTCCAGGGCAGTGAGGCTGGTGGGAGGTGTTTGGCCCAGGGGAGGTGAGGGGTTGTGTCTCAGCCTCGGTGAAGGAGGGGAGATGCTTTGGGAGCTGGAAACCAGGTGGGAAAATCAGCTCCAGAGCAATGAAGAGATTGCAGCTGGGAAGCCCAACAGAAAGGCTGGCTCTGTGTGGCTGCTGAGCCAGGATCACTGCAGGAAGAGCATGGAAGGAGCCCAGGAGGTGTTCTCCTCCTGGGGCAGGATCCCCTCAGGATAAGGGGAAGGAGAGTCCAGGGGGTGTCCCCATCCTGAGCCAGGATCACCACAGGAAGGGCATGGCCATGTCCTGGGAAGGAGCTGAGGGTGTGTCCCCAGCCTGTCCCACATGGCAGGGACACCGAGGGACACCTGCAAAGGCACAGAAAGGCAGCAGGATTGTTCAGGACACAGAAAGACAGGGTTGGCTGAAGAGGTGTTTAACAGATGGTTTATTGCAAAATCAGGTCCTGGAAGTGTGAGACTCTAAGGCTGTCACACCCAAAGCCATCACTTTAGAAGCCATACATTAGAGGCCTTACATCAGAAGCCATTATAACTCTAATTACTATGTCTTTTATAAAGTTCTTATCCAATCAGCACTTTCCACAAAGCTTGCTAACATCTTCATTGCCAATTGCTAAGTTTTACATGGCTTACCCCAATGCATCTTTTTCTATGCAATCATACAACTCTAAAGAAACTTATTGCTGTATCTTCTACTTTTTATCAACTCTATAACAAGTCCTGTTGCTAAACTTTAATTGTATTCTACTATCTTGTTTAGCACATTTGTTCACTTGTATGAGGCCTAGATCTACTTGCTTATAACATATTTCTGCTTAAACTACAAATCTTTATTCTTGTTTTCATGTCTGTTTCACTAGTCTGTGCTAAACCTTCAAGCCTTCTCCAAGGGCTTAGGTCAAACACTGCATCCATCTCTGTGTCTGAGCCTGTATGCTCAAGGTGCTTGCATTTCCCACCCAGGATCAGTAGGGCCACCCCACAGAGATATTCCCACCTTGCTGTCCCAGGAATGTGGGGTCTTCTGGACCTCTCCCAGCACTGCCTCCAATAAAACTTTTATTTTTTGGATATCTGCTTTTACTGCCTCACGTTAGCAAAACATTTTGTGATTGTTGGGTCAGACACAACCAAAATGTGAAGCTTCTGCTGTGGGCAGGAGATGCAGGCACCACATGTGGGGCAGGGCTGGGACTTCAATCCTTGCAAAGCTTTTTGTCTGCATGGATCCAGCCCCAGGGAATCACCCAAACGTTGCATTAAATCACACAGAACATGCAGTGCTCCACGATTGATGAGTAAATTGCATTTTGAGTTAAGGAACACAACAATTACACTCTATTTAGCTGTCATCTAGGTTGTCCTTTCCCAGCTTGGCTGTCCCACTGCTGACCATGTAATCATCTAAATCCCACCAAGTGATTCCCATGTCATTACAGGGGCTGTGGTTACCCTGAAAGTAAAGAGGACTCCCCAGAAATGCCTGCCAGGCATCTCAAAGAGGATTAAGGAAAACTAAACTCCCATGGAAAATTACTTCTTAAGCATTGGGAGGAAAGCCTCAAGCTTCCAACTCCACTCATTTCCTCAGAGTGCCTCAAGTTTGGGGTTTGGCTTTTTGGGGTTTTGCTGAGATTCTGTGATGGGTTTGGGGTTGGAAAACCAGGCAGACCCCTGAGGATCCAGCCTTGTGGAGCCTCATTGGTATGAGGAGCAGGGAGGCCATCAGTGGCAGAATCATCATTTGTCACATGTCACTATAGGAAATGAAATAACTTGACGTGGACACGCAGCTCTCACAAGGTAAAAAAAGAATTTTTAATTTCTGACTCCAACATTTATAGATTTCCAAAAGTGACAGTGGATTGGAGGGTGACAGTGCCACCTCTCCAATGACGCTGCACAAACCAACAGTCCATCAAATTTCTCCTCCTCCACAAAATAATGCAAAACAATAAGTTATTTACAGAAAGTGTGTGAGAAAGTTTGCTACAAGAATGTAAACATCAGAAGGCTTAGAAAAACTTAAAAAATTGGGGTGGCAGTCACAGCAGTAAAATCTGGGATCAAGGCAAAGGAAAGGTGGTGGGAGGATCTAATACAGGCTTTTCCTCCTCTTTTGAAGGAGTTTGTCAGAGTGGCATTTCCATATGGCAATTCCATTTCCATGGGTAGGGCTGGGAGCAGTCAGGATGCGAAGGGAAAAGTGATCCCAGCCTGGATGTGGATGTGCCTGCTCTACCTTGAGCTTCTGCTTTTCCCCAGGTGGCCCAAAACAACACCAGGAGCTGTCAAGAAGAAGGTTGTCCTCTCCCTCTGATTGTGATGTTGTGTTCCAAAGAGCCTGATGTGATTTCTTTTCTTATGGATTTATTTCTTAGCCAAGAATAATAATGCTGACGATAACAATAAACAGAAAAATTAGGGGGAAAATTACATTTGTCAGTGGAGGAATTGGACCAAAGAGCTTGCAAAATTCACCCTATTCAGAGCTAAACTGGCAACTCTTCCCTGTGAGGGTGGGGAGGCCCTGGCACAGGGTGCCCAGTGAAGCCCCTGGATCCCTGGCAGTGTCCAAGGCCAGCTGGGGACAGTGGGACAGTGGAAGGTGTCCCTGCCATGGCAGGGGTGGCACCGGATGGGCTTTAAGGTCCTTTCCCACACAAACCATTCCATGATTCTTTAATAAGAACATTGAAACATGAGGAGGACCATCCCCAAATAATCCTCTGGTGTTTTCCATAAACCCCACTGAGGGTGTTGGGGTGGGCTGGGGCTGGGCTGCTGCTGCCCCAGGCCTGGGGACAGGGATGATGGAACCAGGAGAGCTGCACCCCGGGGTGAGGAGGGAGCTGGGCTCCAAAGGGAGCTCCAGAGCTGCTGAGGTGGGGGGAGAAGGCAGTGGAGACCCCTCCTCGCCATGAGCAGGGAGCCTGGTGAGGAAAGGAGCCATGGGACACCCCCAGGCTGAAGGGAAACCGGCCTTTAGGGATGAAGCAGAATAAACAAGGGCAGGCTGAGCAATTCCTCAGAGCACAGAACCCAGCTCATGCTGAGAACACCTCTGAAGGAGTGAGCAGCAATTCCAGCCTGTGGCCACAATGCTGTTTGTCCAGCTGCCTCCCTGGGCTCATGCCGGGTACCTGGGGAGGATTTTGATGCTCTGAGTGGCACAGAGAGCTCTTTGTCTGCCCCTGTCAATCACTCCACATTTCAGATTTCCCCAGCCACAGTGCTGGGTGGGTTTTGAGATGACTTTTCCCCCCAGACCTTTGCTGGTGAAGCTTTTCCTACAGGCAGGGATGCTTGGAAGGGGCAAAGTCACCCCTCTGCTGCTCAGGCTGCTCCCACAGCAGAGCCAACCTCCCAAAAAATTGCTGTTGTGCCTCGAGGGCTGAGGGAAAAAAAGTATCCCAAAGCCTCAGGATTCTTGTCCATAAATCCAGCCCACAATATCATAGATTTTACAGTGCTGTCAACTCTGACAATTTTATGATGGGTCTCATGTGATTTGCAAAAGTGTGGTTTTGTTTTTTCTCTTAAAATTTCCAGCTCCTGGACACCAGTGAATATATGAGGTTCTCATAGGATTCTGAGTCTTTCCCCCACTGCCCTGTTTTTGATTTTTTGTTTGATTTTAGAACATACTGTAAAGAGAAAAAGTGAGACAGAGAAACCATGACTTGGGACGTGAAGCTGGAACTCATCATGGGCCAAAAAATATTTCCTTTTGGGGCCTTTTAAATTTGTTTGTTTGCTTTCTAAAATTGTTTTTCTCTGTTAAAGTTATTATTATTATTATTATTATTATTATTATTATTATTATTATTATTATTATTATCATAATTTGCTGCCTCTGGGAATATCAGAGCTGCTAAGTTTTTGGCATCAAATATTGCTGCTGGCCACCCCAGCATCCCAACTTGTGCTCAGCTGTAAAGAGTATTCAAGAAGGAATAAAACATGGGGAAGTCAGGAACCAAAAAGGGTAAATTCATTCTTAGCTGTGTTATAATACAGCTATTATATATTTAATTATTATCTAATAATTAATTATCTATTAATATATTTATTCATTATTTATTATTATTTAATAATAATAAAATATACTCGATATATTTAATACAATATATAGTTTATTATATTATAATTATAATACAGTGTATTATTATAATAAATTATAATTATTTATTATAATATAGCTTATTATATTATAATTATTTATAGTTACAATAAAGCTATTATATATTTAATTATTATCTGATTATTAATTATACATTAATATTATTTAGTCATTATTTATTATTATTCAATAATAAAATATAGTAAATATATTTAATATAATATACAATTTAATAATTATTAATTATTATAATATTTAATATAATAATGTAATATAATAAATAATTTAAATAATTATTAAAAATCTCCCCACTGTCTTCCAGGCACTGGGGTTCAGTCTGTGCCTTTACTTGAAGGTTTTTACCCATAAGGAAGGGAGCTCTGGGTCTGAGCAGGATTATCACCATCCCAGGGCATTCCTGAGCCTGATATGGGATTATTTTTAAAGTTGGTTTACTTGGATCTTTGTTCAACTGACACAGCTGTTAATAAAGTACAGGAAAGTGAGATGTCCTTTCTCATCTGGTTATGGCTTTTTAAACAAGTTTTAGGGTTTTTCAACAATTTGATCAGTTATTAATGGATGGGAGCAGAACCCCCTTGGATCACTAGCTGAATCCTGCTCTTTCCAGGAGGACAGAATTCCAGGAGAATTTCAGGACAGGTAACCCTGCCTGAGCTGCAGCAGGCTGGGATGGGACAGCAGCTAAATATAACCTAAACTAGGGCTTCACCTGGAGAGTTTGGGAGCCAGGAAAAGTTGGACAGGCACTATTTAAAGAGTGAATTGGCTGGAGAAACTCTCCAAGCTCAATGGCATTTCACTGAGGACCCTCAACATTCAACATTAAATTCTTCTGGGTTTTTTGTTGAAGGTGCTTGAATTTAGCTTGTGAAGGTCCCAAAACACAGCTGCAATGGCCGATTTCTTGAGGAAATTTAGCTGCTTCTAACCCCCTGCACCAACTACTCCTTAACCAGAAGATTTTATCCATCACTCTTGTCCATAGCAGGGCTGCTCCTGGGAATTCCACCAGGAATATTCTTTTAGACAGATGGGCCCATGCAGAGTTAGGTCAGAGAAAAAAGTCATGTGGGTTTTTTTTTTAATCTATTTTTTTCCTTAATCCATCCTGATGTTGTTCAGTGTAGCAGAAATGTATTAATTGAATGCTGTGCTCAATGTGGGGATCTGTTCTCCTTCAGGACAGAAGAGTGCCATAACAGGGGAATAAGTGATTTGTACATTAGGGATAACAGAAAGCACAGCCATTGTCCAGACCTGGCTTGTGCAACTCACTTGGGATTCCATCAAGGACATGATCCTTGCCTGGAGGAGAGGGATTAAATGGTAGGATAAAAGGAATAGAATGGCAAAGGCAGGACAAACCCCCCCAGACTCCAGCAAGAGACAAGCAAACGCTGCTCTCTCCTCACACTTGGCAGTGACCCTGGCAGGAGATGCTCCCTTGATTCCCAACCTTTCCAGAGCACTCGTGGCAAGGAGCAGCTCCGTGGTGCCACGACCCTGAGCTGTCCCCTGCTCCCCTGGCTCGTGCTGGTGCTGAAGGGGCTCTTTCTCAGTGTCACTGATGGCCCTGACCTTTATGTTCAGTCAGTGCTGGAGCTCCCCGAGCTCCCCCTCACCGGGGAGGGATCAGCCTGGGAGAGCTGGCACTGCTCCCTCCCCATCCACCTCCTGCCTTCCACGGCATGGAAAAATCCTCAAGCTACCTGCCTGCCTCCCTTGAAGCCAAGGGGATGAGGGGGAAATGGCAGAAAATCCCTTACATTGCTGTGATTTTTGGAGACATAAAAGCTTCTCTTCAGAGCAAATACTTTTTTGGTTTTTTTTTCCCCAACCCCCCCTTTCTCCTTCTCATGGCATTAGGGCTCAAGAAATTCCTTGGAAAATAATTTGTCAAGGCCCTGCCTGATCAAAGACATATATAAAAGGACCCTTTTTTTTCAAGGGGAAAAACTCCCCCTCCGAGCTCAGAATGAATTGGCAATTCATTTACCAACTGTCAGATAAAGTAGCTCAATCCCTATCACGTCTTTAGCTGGAGCTGTGGCCAGAAGGAAGCAATTCCCGGCCCACTGTGCGTCCATGTTTGGGGTATGTTAGTGATTAGAGTATTCCTGCCTGGGGGATGCAGAAAGATATGACTCAGATTCACAAAAGAGCCATAAATCTCCCTCCTTTTATTCAAAATGTGTGTTTTATAGCCATTTCCTGGCCAATTTCTGCCTCGGAT
The DNA here is from genome assembly GCF_028769735.1 of Zonotrichia leucophrys gambelii. NCBI lineage: Eukaryota > Metazoa > Chordata > Aves > Passeriformes > Passerellidae > Zonotrichia > Zonotrichia leucophrys. Next base: position 9,453,543 of record NC_088185.1, read on the forward strand.
AAATATGTAACATATCTGTGTGTGTAGAGTTTTTAGGGCTGAGTGTTGGGCTTCCTCTCAAGAGCCAAGTGTCTGCTCAGAGCAGCAGAGAGCCACACTCCAACTTTTCCTTTCATTCCCAGAAAATTCCCTCAAGTTGAGCCTCAATTGCCTGTCCCAGTGGCACCTGCTCCTGTTCTCCTTGAGCTGTTGTCCCTGGAAAAGGACTGGGTGGGAGACAGGATCTGGAAAACCCCAAAAAGGTCATCCAGGCCCCAAGAGAGGATCAATCAGATTGGAAGGACAATGTAGGGCTGAAGGAAAAGGCAGGAGGAGATGGACAGCACAGCTGGAAAAGTCAAGGCAGGGATGTTCCCCCAGCAGAAATGCCCAATATTGTGGTGTTTTTGGGGTGCCCTCTGGCAGGAAGGAAATTAATCTGACTCCATGTTCTTAGAAGGCTAATTTATTATTTTATGATATTATATTATATTATATTATATTATATTATATTATATTATATTATATTATATTATATTATATTTATTATATTATATTATATTATATTATATTATATTATATTATATTATATTATATTATATTATATTATATTATATTAAAGAATACTATACTAAAACTATACTAAAGAATAGAGAAAGGATATTTACAGAAGGCCTAACAAGATACTAATGAAAAACCTGTGACTCTCTCCAGAGTCCTGACACAGCTGGACCATGATTGGTCATTAAGTTACAATAATTCACATGTTGGATAAACAATCTCTAATTACATTCTAAAGCAGCAAAACACAGGAGAAGCAAATGAGATAATTATTGTTTTGCTTTTTCTCTGAGGTTTCTCAGCTTCCCAGGAGAAGAATCCTGGGCAAGGGGATTTTTCAGAAAATGTGACAGTGACACAATATCTTTAACTGTGCCATCTTTTGGCACCGATGGGCTACAACCCTTCACTGAAATCAGCTGAAGTAGCTGAGAAAAGCTCTCCAAGACCCATTTGCTCTTCATGTTGAGCCAGAGGATGAGTTCCAGGAAGAAGGAAGAACAACAGGAACAACTCCTGGAGAGTAACAGCACTCAGCTTTCCCTCGGTGTCCTGCTCTTCCAAGTCACGCAGAAAGCTGATTCCCCTCACTAAAACAACAGGAAAGCCCATCCTCTTTGCAGGAAAGCAGTAAATTTGGGGGTCTGGCATCGCTGGTACTTTATTTTTAGCTCTTCCTTCTAATCCTTTAAGCCTGTAGTTCCTTTCTGTTTCCTTTTCCCCTAAACCAGGAGCTGCAATCGCTTGGCCCTGGTTCAAAGTCTCAAAGCCAAGGGCAAAGCTCCCAGATCCCAGAGCAGTCTGTGAGGGGCCTAAGGTTTATCTCCTGCAGGGTTTGATCTCAAAGCTGCTGGAGCTGGTGGGAATCTCACCCCCAACCCTCAGGAGCTTTGTTATTCCGTGCCCTCAAACATACCCAGCCTATCTGGCAGTACCCTGGGTGCACGTGGTGTTTAAAAATAACATGTGGCTGCAAGAAACAGCCTCAAAATGCTTCCTAAACTTTGGCCCAAGGCTCTATCTGATCTCAGATACCCAGTGTGATGCCTTGAGTGGAAGATAAAGCAAGAAAAATGTGGGTTAATGGCAGGGGATGATGGGAATTTCTCCTAAAGGCAGGTGGCAGAGGAAAATATCACTTATTAGAGTGAGGTTTGTGTTATAGCTGTGCTTTGAATGCTCCTCAGGAGGGAGGCACTGCCAGGCTGCTCTTGTTCTGTTCTTTGCTGCTTTTCAGTGGTTTCTGGGGCTTCACAATGCAGGTTTATCTCCTTCCAGGAGCCATTCCCACCAGGTGAACAATCCCATGGCTCTCAGAGTCAGGAGATGTCGATTCCTTTGGATTCCCTCCCTCTGCATCAGGCACTGCTGCTCCTGGGATCATTTATCAGCAGGGGAAAGAACTTCTGGAGATCCCCCAAAACACTGGGTTCAGCCATTCTCCACTTGAGGTGACGCTTTGATTTCAAACAAGGAACCAGCAGACCTGAGCCCTTCCACATGAGTGTCTCTCAGCTCTGCCCGCAGCTTTCAGCTGAATTTCTTTTTTTTCTCCTCGTGGTATCTCCACTTCAGGCCCCCTCATGTAAACATTTCCAAGCACATGCTGGTTTTAACAATGATTCATCCTATTAAAGTCCAAGTGGCTCCTCACAGGATGCTTTCCAGAACTAGGCAATAGATATAAAAAGGGCAGGGACCACGACTTCCCTGGGCTATCTCAAGTGCCTGATACTTCAGACACAACAGGCTCAGCTGCAGAGGAGCTGGGCTCTCTATTAAAGCTGCTCAGAAATGGGATTTATAGGGGTCTTTTTTCCTCTAGGAAATCCTCTTTGTTCAAACATCCTAAACAGGCTCAGGTTGTTGGGGTTTCAGGCAGTTCATGTGGGAGAAGGGGAGTGGGATGTGACTTTGTGCGCAGCAGCATTTGTCAGACAGAAAACAAAACAGTCAAGCTGAGAAATGCCAATTTTCCAGCTTTTGACCCAAACATTTGGTGTTCAATAGATACAACACACAAAAAAGGCTTTTCCCCCCTGATTTGTGCCACTTTTTTGTGTTTTACACCGCTGGGGAGGGCCTGGCTGGTCCCAGCTCAGCACAGGGATTTGGGAAGCTCCTGGCTCTGCCTGGGCACCACGTGCAGCCCTGGAGAAGGTCCCTGGCTGTCCCCAAACACTACAAATGTCGCTGGGCAGTGGCCCCTGTGCCCTGGGGCTCTGTCACCCTGGCTGGGACAGCTCAGGTGCTGGCACAGGGATGTCCCAGAGCTCTGAGGGCTCTCCAGGAGCCTCTGCAGACAGGGAAAAGCTGGGGATGATGGACAAAGAACATCCCTGGAGCATATCTTGACTTGATTTTGTGGAAGACTGTCGCAGACATCTTTTTATGAAAAATCCTTTCCTTAGGATTTTTCCTTCTGAGAAGCTGAGAGGCCTCAGGAACAAAATGTAAACATTGATTATCTGCTGCTGTGGAATGCAACAGGTGCATCTGGGATTGGTCTCATGTTGGTTGTTTCCAATTAATGGCCAATCACAGTCAGCTGGCTCTGTCTGACACACAAACCTTTGTTGTCATTCCTTCCTATTCTATTCTTAGCTGGCCTTCTGATGAAACCTTTTATTCTATTCTTTTAGTATAGTTTTAATGTAATATATATCATAAAATAATAAATCAAGCTTTCTGAAACATGGAGTCAGATCCTCATCTCTTCCCTCAACCTGACACCCCTGTGAACACGGTCACACAAGACTCTCAAAGCTGTCTCAGGAATGGGGTTTTTTGGTATCACCTTGTGTGTTTAGGCAGAGAAGCTCAGGGAATTTTGGGGGATGTCTCTGGGAGCTTTTCCAAGCATCCACGACCTTCACTGCCCGTCCCCTCTGCTGGCTGGACCTCAGCCAGCCCTGCATGGCTTTGTCAGGCTGCTGCTAAGCCTGGGCTCTGACCTAAAATAGAAATTAAAAATGCTTTCATTGATTTTTTTTATGATTTTTTTCAAGCTGAAATGGAGCAGGCGTGTTACAAACAGTGTGTTTTTCATGAGACACTTAAAAGCCAAAATAAAAAAAAAAAATTGTCCAGCACTGAAGCTATGACAAAATTAATCTTTTTCATTACAAGATGATTCAATGCAGAGAAGTGTTTTGCTTCTTTAGTGATTTATCAACTGTCTTCAAATAGACCAGGTAATTTAGGGTAAAAAATTATCATTCTGTTGAAAAATCACTTTTTCTTCCTAGAGAATAAAAACTATTTTAAGAAGAAAAGCTTTCTCTGGGTACCAGGGAAGTGCTCCTGGAGATGGTGTGGAGACAGGGAAAAAAAGTGAAGTGAGCTGACTTTATATATTTATATAAAGTATTTTAAGCTGTCTACAAAATGTTTTTTTTAATCTGCTTGATTGGGGGCCAACCAAATAGAGGTAGAAATACCAACATGATATTTTTGAGGGGAGTTTCTAACTCATCAGACATTTGCAGAAGGTATCTATGTACCCTTGAGACTTCTGCAAAAAGCAAATTGATAGCAGGACATTACCAGGGAGAAAAGAGAAAATCCAAAAGCCCTGAGCATGCTTTAGAGAAAAAAAAAACAGAAATAGAATTTCCAGTAAAAGCCTCAAGATGCTGGTGGTGAGGTTGAGTGAGGGAACACCTGGGGAAGATTGATTAAGAGACAGCCAATGTGTGCCTGTGATTTATGAGGAGTGGGCCTGGCTTTAGTAGGAGTTTTTGGGAGATATTGCTGCTATGGTGCAGGACAGAAAGCTCCTGGATGCAATCGAGTTCCCAGACTGTCAAACATCACTTGATAAGGTTCCATGAGGGAGATTATTCACTCAGAGAGGGGGAAACAGAGTGAGAGGTCAAAGAAGCTGTGGGGCAGAAACCTGCTTGGAGAATTCTCTCCGTGCATCCGACTCAATACAAACATGTGTGGAAAAATATAAATACAGATCTGTCTGTCTCCATCTGTCTGTCCATCTAATTATTTACCTAAACCAGTCACTCCTGCTCCTCCTTCCTGGCAGCAGGGAGCAATTCCCTGTCCTTGAATCCTGCCTGAAAGATTATTTTAGGGATTCACTCCCAGGAGGCCTCTTTGAGTTTTGGGTTATTTTTTTTGCTCCCATGTGTGTTGGAGGGTGGAACTGGGATCAGGGGGTGCTGTTGGGAGCTGCAGAGATCCATCCCTGCTCTTTTAAGTGCTTTCACTGTGGCCAAGGCACTGAATTCCCCTTTTTAAGATGTGATGAATAACCAGACCGTGCCTGAAGGATGCTTAAATGAGCACACAGTGTTTTCCAGCTGGATAAAGACAGGCAGCAGATAAGAGAGGTTGATAACTTTGGCTTTTGGGAGTGATCAATGGCCTCAAGATATGCCTTATAAATGCTGGCAAAATGAAGGATTTTGAGCATCCCTGGAGCTTGCAGTGTTTGAGAGTCTGGAATGTGCAGCCCTACATGCACTGCCTTTCAAATGGCTCAGTGGAGATTTCTGAAATGTAATCTCTGCCTTTATTTGTTTCCATGCCATTTGGAATTCTCTGGGCAATCAGAAGGGCTGGGGTGTGTTCCCTGTCCTTTGATAAGGTTGTATCTCTTGGAATTTCACTTTTGGAGGTGGAGGTTTGAGAGATGTGTCCAGAAGGGAGTGAGGCAGAGGCCAGCAGCTTTAGGGACTCTGCTCCTACTCCACAGCAGGTACCTGCTGCTTCCTTCTGCTCTGCTCCCTGAGCCTAAACAATGAGAGCTCTTTAATTCCTGATCAATAATCTCTCTTTTTGGCACAAAAATGGGCACTTCTGAGACATCAGAATGGTTTTTAGGTCATATTGAAAAGCCAGGCTGGTAGGACAAAAGAGAAAGGAGGAAGGCCTAAAGCTGCCTCATAAATCCCAGAAATCTTCTGATGCCTTCAGTTCTAAAGCTACAAAGGGATAAAAACCATAGCTAGCAGGGGAATGTGGGACAGTGGTTCCCTGGAGCAAAGAATCAGCTGAAACTCAGGCCAGATACAGATATGGCATCACCTTGGCATGCCAAAAAAAGCCTGAGCTTGGTTTGGGATGGTGAGGGAGAATCTCACTGCCCTGTGAACTGGGATAAGTCCAATTCCAAAGTGCTCCCTTTGATGGGGGTACCTAAACCCCTAAATTGAGGTTTTTCCATTTAGGAAGAGACTCCACATCGTCAATGGCCCATACTCATATTGGGAAGGTCCAAAGGCAATGGGACCATTAGAAAAAAAAGGGAATTCGAGGCAAAACTCTTCCCTGGCAGCGCAGTCAGATGGTGCAGGCACTTGCCAAGAAGGCCACAAAGATCTCATGTGCTTTCAAGATGCAGTTAGACATTTTTATAGGAAAAGAACTGCATGTGGGAATCTCGCAGGGAAAGGAGGGGAATGCCGTGCACTAAGTGGGAACAGGGATGTGTTTTGGGGCTCACAGCTCTGTTTGAGAACTGTCACCTGTGATCTGTGTCCTGATCTGTGTCCTGATCTCCATTCCAACCTGAAAAGGCCTTTTCCAGCAAATTCTCCCTCTGGCTTGGCTCTTGTGCAGCTGCCTTGCCTCAGTTCCTGGGCAGAGCAGGCCCAAGTGGAGTGGGAACAGGGAACAGGGATGTGTTTTGGGACTCAGAGCTCTGTTTGAGAACTGTCACCTGCAATCTGTGTCCTGATCTTCTCCATTCCAACCTGAAATGGCCTTTTCCAGCAAATTCCCCCTCTGGCTTTGCTCATGGGCAGCTGCCTTGCCTCAGTTCCTGGGCATAGCAGACCAGATGAAGCAGAGTCCATAAAGCTTTCCTGGGGAATGTCCCTGGGAGCTGCATCCTGTTCTTGCACCCAGCTCCTGCATTTTCTTACAAGCACCATAACCATCAACCTGCAGGAAAAGGTTCTGAGCCCTCAGAATATACCTGGGAGCCTTCACCCTGTGTGTCCCAGGGTCTGCAGTGTTCTCCCAGGGCAGGAGGGGATGGCTGCAGTGTGACCCATCCCCTCCAATGCTTTCCTTGAAAATTAACTCTATCTGAAATTAACTTTATCTGAATTAACTTTAACACAAAAACTGCTCAGGGAGAGAGCTCTGCGCCGAGAGAGATCTGGGGTTTTTGCACTCAGGGCTCTGGGAGTCCTTGGCATCTAATTTAAGCAATTTAAAATTTCTGCCTCAAATTTAAGCTTCTCATCCAGGCTTTTTAAAAAATAAACATGTGTCCTTCAGCTCCTGGCGGCTCCACAGGTCAGCAGAAAACACAGAGGGAGCATGTGGCGCTTGTAGGGATGCCCCAGCAGTGCAAAACAATGCTCTGGCTCTGGGTGAGGACAGGGAGCTGGCACAGACTCAGATTTCTGCTCAGAGCCTCTCGTAGGCCGAGACAGAAAGATAAACAGCAATGGGAAACAGTGGCTGGAGCAACACAAATGCAGCTTCTCCTCTGCTATTTGCTCCTGGGGGTGGTTGCATTCCTTCAAAGCAGAGAACAAGTCAACAACAAGACAATAATAATCACAGCAACAATAAAAAACGTGTCCCCTCGGCCTGTTTCCTAAATGCTGCTCTGGCAGAGGCCGAGGGCTGCCTGCCCCTGGTGCTGGGAAGTGATAAGGACACACAACCCCTGCACTTGAAAGTGCACTCGAAATAGAAAGAGAGATAGAGCTCTGCAAGAGGAGCCCAGGGTTCCCCAGGCCTGGCTGGGGGCTCCAGCAGCCCCCTGGAGCAAAGGGAGAGCAAATTCTCTGTGGTTTGTGATGGACACAGGGGCAATGTGCTCCTCAAGGCTGGAGCAGCTCTGCTGTCACCAAACTTGCTGGGGCTGAGCCCTCAGGGTGAACAGCACAGGGACCTGGCACAGCCAGGCTTTGGAGTGATTTGGGCCAAACTTCCCTTTCATTTGAGGTGGAAAGAAGCTCTGGAGTCATCAGTGTCAGAAAAATGATGGATATTATACAGAGTGTACAGGAGGAATTGTTCCCTGGGAGGGTGGCAGGCCCTGGCACAGAGCAGCTGTGGCTGCCCCTGCATCCCTGGCAGTGCCCTAGTTCAGGTTGGACAGGGCTTGGAGCACCCTGGGATAGTGGAAGGTGTCCCTGCCATGGCAGGAGGTGGGATGAGATGGGCTTTAAAGTCCTTATCAGCCCAAATCATCCTATGGATTCCTTAGCAGGAAGTTCCCTGATCATCCAGGTGCAATGATAAACACAAACTCCTCTTTCTGTTGGGAGAGCAGGAACTTTGGGTGGCTTCTGGGTCATTACATGTGGCCCCTCTTGGGCTCTGTTGCTTTTTCTTACCGATCATTTCAGATGACAAACCCTTCCAAAGCAGCACCCAGAGAGACTGGTGAGCTGGATGGAGCAGGGAGCTTCTCCAGCAGATTTCCAGACTCTTGGCTTTCCCTGCCCTTGGTGAGGAGCTCAGGAGAGGGAAGGAGCCTCTGTGAAGTCAAAACCTTTGCTCACAGACCAGAACAACCTCTGCAAAAAAATAATACTGAACTTCAAACATTTGTTCTGACCTCAGGGGAACATCCAGACCCTGGCCATGAGATAGGATGAGGTCATGGTGTCTGTCTGCAACAAATTTCAAACCATCTCTGCTGCTGGGCATGTGCTGAGCATCAAAGTTAGCTCGATGTTCTCAGAGATGCCTTCCCCAGACCTGCTCCTGTGCTGGGTGGAGCTCATTCCCCCTGTGCTTTTTCATTTTCCAGCAGTGAACTGAGTGCTGCACCTGCTCAGCTGTTTTCCAGAGGTGAATCCAGCAGTTCAGTAGCTACATGAGGATATCTAATTCCTTTTTCCACCCTGCTCCTGCCCTCCAAAGCAAACAGCAGCAGGCAACACAAGCACTGCTTTCCATGAATTGTTCTGCTCTGTTTTCGAAGAAGAGACCTGGGAAAATCTGTGGAAACTTTCTTGCTGGCCCAAGCGAGTGAAGAGAAAGAAAAACATTGCTCCAGAGTCAAAACTGAAATGGTTTTGGTTTTTCTTGCATTCAAAGATGAACAGGAAAGGCAATTCATGAGGGAAAAGGGAATGGCTGCTGTAAAAACCACAAAAAAGCTTTCGAGGAGCTGGCTGCAATCCTGCTGTGCTGGATGAGCTGCTGCTTCACAACCTGGATGTCACCAAGAGCCAGGCACTGTCACAGACATCTTTTATGAAAAATCCTTTCTTTAGGATTTTTCCTTTTGAGAAGCTGAGAGGCCTCAAGAAAAAAATGTAAACATTGATTATCTGGTACTGTGGAATGCAACAAGATTTTTGATTAGCCTATGTTAGTTATTTCTAATTAATGGAAATCACAGTCAGCTGGCTCAGACAGAGAGCCAGAGCCACAAACTTTTGTTATCATTCCTTCCTATTCTATTCTTAGCTAGCCTTGTGGTGAAATCTTTTCTTCATTCTTTTAGTATAGTTTTAATATAATATATATCATAAAATAATAAATCAAGCTTTCTGAAACATGGAGTCAGATCCTCATCTCTTCCCTCATCCAAAAACCCCTGTGAACACCGTCACAAGGCACAATTAGCTACTCTGCAAAACACAAAACTGTGGGACATGGAAGGGTTCTACAGGTAAAATCCACTGCTGGTGGGGCAGCAAAGAGGCAGCTGCTGTTTGATCAGAAGTGCTTCAGTCTGGAGCTGAGCTTCCTAAACCTCTGCTACAGTCCAAGCCTTGTTCTTCCTCTTGCACCCCACCCAGGATCAAAGACAGGAGAATAAAATCAAAGGAAGTGGTTGAAATAGTCTTGAAAGAGGAAATTCTTGTCTAATTCCAGGTCGTGGCAGAGGCTGTGTGTTCTGTGCGGGGAGATCTCTCCTCTCCCAGGCCTGGAAAAGCCATTGGCAGTTTTGAATCTAGAACTAAAGACTTCCTCCCCTCTGGCCCCAGAGAGGGAGAAAAAGGAGGAGAGATTTTGTGCATGGAAAGGGTGGCTGGTTCCACGGGAGGAATCCTGTCTTGGCTCTTTGGGAGGCAGGATGTCAGCCTCGGAAGGCCAAGAGTTTATTTTGGAAAAGGAGGCTTCAAGTTTCTCATCTGCAGCACATGGATGTGCTTCACCTCCCCCTCCTCCTCCTCCTCCTCCTCCTCTGTGCCTTTCCAGCCAGGGTGCCCCCAGCCCTCCTGGTGGCCCTGTCCCCAGCCCTGGGGCACAGTGTCACTGTGTCCCTGTTGGCAGCAAAGCTCCCGGCACAGGAGGGTGAAGTTGGAGGCTGTTTTCCTCTTCCCTCATTGTGGAGCTTTCCTGATGGAAAACTTTGGCTTCTCCAGTTTCCCACACTTCAGCTCATCCACTCCTTCCCTGAAGTGCTTTGTAGGAAGCCAAAACACCTGCTCTGTGAACTCAGCTCCTGGAGGAAACTTGGCAGAGATGTCCTTCCTGGGCTGGAATGATGATTTTGTTTTTAAATTGCAGGTAGATAGGATTCCTTCTGTCTCTCCTGAATCACCCTGCTTCAGGAATTATCTGGGATGTGCCAGCTTGTGCCCTCTGTCCTGGCTCCCTGGAGGTGCCATCTCCCAGCCAGCATTCCCATCTTGCTTGCAGGAGGTGCCAGGGTCACTCCCAGAGCTCTGTTCCTCCTGCTGGATGAAGAACAGCATCCCTTGGCTCTGCCAGCTCCCATTCCTGCCTCATCCAGCCCTGTGAAGTCAGGCCAGGAGTCTGAGCTGGAATTAGGCAATGACAGTGAGGACTTAATCTGGTGCACAATTAGTGGTCAAGACTCAGCTCCTGAGACACAAGGGAAGAGAGGCAGCTCCTCCTATTTTCCTTTTCAGCAACAGCCCAATAATTCCCTAAATCCAAACTTTGGATGGCTCTGCTATCCTTTTGGAAAGGGAAACAAAAATAACATCACTAAGCCCACTGCAGCCCCTTGAAGTGGACTCAAATGGAAATAAAAGCCCTTTGCAGAGTGAGCTTTGGATGGATTTTTCACTGAGCGTCCAAAAATTCCTTGGAAGGAGCATGTGGGCCAAAGGCCAGGGCTGGGCTGTGTACCTGTGCTCTGGCCAGATGGAGAAGAAACAGAACAGATGCACCAATATTCAGAGAAGCTTTCAGAGTGTTTTCAGAGCCTCCTGTTCGCTGAAAGCACTGGAAAGTGATTTAGAAAACAAATCCTTTGAACATGAGGGAAAAATTGTCTTGGACAGTGCTACCAGTGCCCTTCCAGGCTTGCAGAGGTGGGGAAATGTCATTTGCCTGCAAGGAATCAACCCAAACTCTCCCTCTGTGTGAGGGGCTGGACTGGGAGGAGACAGCACATGGGAAGCTGAATGAGGCTCTTAAAATATTTGGCCTTGCTCTAATGGAGGTTAAAGTTGGAAATTATTTGGTGTTTTTTTTTCCTCTGACTTTTCCCAAATGTCCAAGGAGATCTGAGATTGCACTGCTCTCCTGGAGGGGCAAAAGGAAGGGAAATTTATATGAAATATAAAGGGAATCTCTGCAGATCTTACACAAGACAAGGAAAGCAGAACCTCTCTGGCCACAGCATCAGTGGGGCTCCAGCTCCTGAAAAGCAGCTGCTGTGGGCTCTGGATGTGAAAATCAGACTCCATCCCTCTTCTCAGTTATTTACACATTATTGTCTTTCCACTGCGAAGAGAGAAATTTAACAAAACTGGGATTCACATAGGTATTTTTTCTACTCCATTAACTGTGGGCACAGAGAAAGGAAAACCAGACATGCAGACAAGTATCAGCAATGATTTCCATGGAAACCTGGGGTTTTTAACAACTCTGGAGACTGATGGTGATGTATGCTCACTAAAGGTGAAGTGCTGGCACTGGAGCTAGTGCTGAAACCACTGGATTGAACATGGAAATCAACGTGGGACTAATGTTGAGCCTGATGGAAAAACATGGGGCTCACATGAAATCCTCACAGGCCAGACAAGCAAATCAGGTAATTTAATAATAATAATAATAGTATGGAAGAAATTTGACCAAGAATAACCAATCTCAGATCTATGGACACCAGAGCCTGCTTTCTGTTTATAATATTGTTTTACAAGCTCCTGGCAGCATTCCTGAGCCTAAAAGTGGTGTTCAATTCCCTTCCCACTGAAGGCCTGTGTATTCCACCACTGTGGGCTGGTTTGGGATAGCAGGCAACTGGGCTGGACGTGGCCAGGAACCACATAGGATGAGAAAAGCAGAACTGACAAGTGTAAAAATCTGGATTTACAGAGGCCAGTGATGTATTTGAGCTGCAGCAAGATGTCAAATGCAGCAAGGACTGCACTGATCCAGCCCCAGGCCTTTGTTGTGGAAGATTCTCACTTCCATGAAGGAGACCCTGAGGAAGAGACACTGAGGTTTAAGATCTTGCATCCTATTTAGTCTCTCATTTGTGCTGCGATTCTTCTCTGTAGATTAAGGGACTTTATCCCTCATTTTCAGCTCACTTTAAACATGTAAATTGGTGTACAGCTGAAGCTGTGAAAAGAAGTGCACACATCTGTCACCACTGATCTTATCCAAGGGTTTCTAGGCTTGGATGCCTGATGAGGAAAGATCTGTGCCTTGGATGTGGAGCTGGAAGAAACAGTTAAACAGAAAAGGGGCTGCTGCCATGAGAAAGGGCACAGGGGAGATCTTGCTCCTGTTCACTGTGGCAGAGCTGTGGATTGGTAAATCAGGAATGGTGCAGCCATCCCTGGTCTCTGCCTGGGGCTGGGTTTGGCTGCAGCATCCCCTGAAGTGCCCTGGCAGTGGAAGAAGTTACCTCCTGATATTGTTTGTGGATGTGACTGGATTGAGGGAGCTGGAGCTGCAATCCAACCCTGTCTGACCTTCTCCTGAGCTTGCCAGGCCAGCAGTGAGCCCGAGGAGTGCACTTGTACCCCAGGGATGCAGAGAGCCTGCCCTGGATGGGCTCAGCCCCAGTTATCACAGCTGGGCTGACTGGTGGCCTGTGCTGGAGAGAAACAAACCCTGAGTGTAATGTGGCTTCACAGGGAGCAGACAGAAACCTCCAGCAGATGCAGAACAGTGGAAGTTCTGGGCCTGAAAAGCTGTGTGTCTTCAGCTGTCACCCACCTTCATAAAGGCAGGATGGAGGAATAGCTTTCCTTACCTTCACAGACATCACTGCTGCAACAGCACAGCAGCAAAACTGGCTCAATGTGCAGAGGGTGAGAAAGTCGCTCTTCAGAGAGACAAGCAGACAGACAGACAAACAGCAAGCCAGCTTCTCCTCTGCTCTGTGCATGGAACTCCAAAACTATTAAAGGAGCTATTTGTAACCAGGAACAGAATCAAACCACTGGCAGAGCTCCCTGTGAAAGATTCCCACTTCAATCCTGGCTGGCATCTGAACAGGAGCAGCTCCTCAGCAGCAGTGTCAGGGTTAAACACTCCCAGCATGTGTGCAATTGCAGAAATGCCCCGAGAAGAACCAAGGAAATATTTCCATCCTAAACCCCGATAAGGAGTGAGAATGTGCAACTCGTTCCATATGGTGGCTGCAGGGCCTGAGCCAAGAGGAAAAGCCACGGAGTCTGCCAATCCCTAAGAACTTGCAAGCCTGATAAATGAGTGCCTTGCTTTGGGAAAGCCAGAGACAAAGTCACACTAGAAAGGAGAAAACAGAAGAAAAGTGAGGAGTCTTTAAAAAAAAAAATTAATAAAGCCAAGTCTTCCCCATTTGTCTTGTCGGCTGGCAGCAAGAATTTCTGGAAATGTTTTACATGTCAAAGATTTAACCAAGCTGGGATGTTTGTGGACAAGCTGTTATAGGCAATGAATAAATAAATCAGGAAAAGAGTCTATCTCCTGCTTCACAAAAATGATCCTGGCCTGAGACAGCTGCATTCTTCTGGGATTCTCTGTGCAGGCCAGGATGGAAGCGCTCAAAGCCGGAGCGTTCTCGGGTTTCTCCAGCACTGACATGGAAAACAGGGCTGAGCCTGGTCATGCAGCTAGGGGGGAAAAGCTGGAGGGACAGCTCTGGCCAGAGAAGCATCCTCCAGCAGTGGGATCCAGATTCCCAGCAGGGAAATGCAGATTCCCAGCATGGGGATGCAGATTGCCAGAATGGGAATGTAGATCCCAATGTAGTGGGATGCAGATCCCAGCATGGGGATGCAGATCCTAGCAGTGGAATGCAGATCCCAGCAGTGGGATGCAGATTCTCAGCAGAGGGATGCAGATCCCAGGACAGGGATGAAGGTCCCAGCAGAGAAATGCAGATCCCAGGCCGGTGAGCACCCCCAGCACAGGAATGGGTGCTCAGACAAGCAGCAGTGGCACCTCCTGGCACAGGGGTCAGGAATCAGGGAGGGCCCAGCAGAGCTGGGAGGGAGCAGAGGGTCAGGGCAGTCCTGCTCAGGGCCTGAGATTTGACAGGGCTGCATTCCTGCCTGAAGGGCTCTGCCTGTGCCATGGATTTCTGGAGAGCAGTGGGCAAATCCACAGCTCGGCTGCCTGGAGGGAAGGCTGTGCCTTTGGAAAGTCTTTTGCCCTCCTCCAGCCAAACACACTCCCATGTTAAATCAGAAATGGAGGAGGAAATCAAACACACAAACAAAATCCCCTCCTGTTTCTTCTCCAAATAGGGATTTTTTAAATCCAGGAGCTGCTTTGAAGCTGGGTCTGTAGAAGCTCTGAGATCCCCTGCCATAGGAAATCTTAGCTGGCTCATTTACCTAAACAAATTCGCTGTAATGAGGCTTTTCTGTTACATCAGGGCTTCAGCTGTGTCACCTGTGCCAGCTTGCTGACTTCTCCCAAGCCAGGAGTGTTTTGTTGGGCTAAAAAGAGCCAACCCTGCAGGTTGTAAATTGCTGGGCAAGGTGATAAATGCTACGTGAAATGGCCACTATAATCTGTCTGGAAAGTTGAAAGGAATCCCGCCTTCTTGGGAGCCCAAAATACTTCTTTTACTAGAATACCTTATTTTCCAGCTGTGTGCCACCTTAGTCACTTGCCAAAATATTTGTTCTCTGGTCTGTGCTTCTGCCTTGCAGCTGCTGACAAAGCTGGACAAAGCTCAGAATTTCCCTGGCAAAAGGGAAATTAAAATTTCCTGTATTTGGTGTGTGGTTCTAGGGCAGCTGGGTTATTATGGTGGTGCCTGGGCACAGCCAGGTTCCACCTGGAGTTATAAATAAGGAGGATTTGTTTGCTGGAGAAGGCACAAATAGAAGGAGATACTGAAGTGAAGTGAAGCAAGATGCTTCACTTTGGCTGTTGCCCACCCTCCTGTGGCTTTCCCGGGATTGTCACCTCCCCTCTGCATTGCCCAATGTGCTGCTCACTGTCCCAGCCTTATGGCAGGGAGGTGCTGTGCAATCCCAGCCCTCTGTGCCCTCAAGGCTGCCATTTATTATTTCTTGAGGCAGCCCAAGACATTGGAGGGAAGTCCTCTCCAGACCTGGGCTGGCCAAAAATTCAGTGGGTGGGAAAACTTCAGGGATGAAATGTTGAGACTTTTCAGATGATGGGCTCTTTGATTAAAACAAAACCATTAAAATATTTAAAACCAAGTTAAAGAGAGAGCTTTGGTTAGGACATCTCTGTCCTTGCAAAACATCCTCCCACTAAAAGGCCTGTGCTTGAATTATAGGGCCAGATTTTCCTTTGTGTTTTATTTTTTGCCATCATTAACAGCTCAGAAAAATTCCTGTAAATACCCTCAGCTTTACACCCTGTTTTCCCACGGAGCCTCTGTGTGGATGAAAAGATTCTGTCAAAGATTTCATAAACATAAATAATAAACCCAGTTTGCTTCCCTTCAGCCCATTTTTATTACATAAGAGAGGATCTGGAGCATCTGAAGAAGACCCTGAGCTGAGGTCTGGGAAATTCCAAGTATGTTCTGGGAAATTCCAGGTGTGTGTTCTCCAGTTGAATGTTCACCATTTTTGGGTTTGTGCCATGCCAAGGAGCCAGCAAGAAAACTCATCTGCATGCCATGATGTCCATGTTCTCCCTGGATATATTTTTTTAAAGCATTGCCAGCTTGGGCAACCATAAATCTGTACCAAACATTGCACCATTTGTTTATCAAGGTTTCCTACCATAGAAAATTCCTTTTATAAAAACACACTTTTGAGGGACTTTTTGAGGCTGAAGCTTGGAAGATATCCTGAACTCCTGACCTGAGATTCTGGCTCAATCTCCAGATTGAAGAGAAGATAAAGCTTTTGAGACAGGTCTGTATCTTGCAGCTCTAAACCACAATCGTTTGGAAAGAGTCAATCTGTTAAAGGTCATGTTTTGGAGACTTTGGGAAGGCTCAGATCAAAGACACATCTCTCCCCAAATCCTGTCTCTGATGGTGCCAGCAGCAAATGCTCAGGACAAAACCATGGCAAGTCCCTCATGATTTTTCCTTTGGTCATTCCAACTCCTGGAAATTTGCAGCTGAAGGATTTCCTGAGCTAGGGGTCATATCCACATCCTTGTGTGGAATTAATTGCCAGGTTGGATCTTTCAATGTTTTTAATTGTTATTTGAACCCATTTATGCTCTTGGCTTGCACAACCTCCTCTGACAAGGAGTTCTACCACTGAATTAAGTGGTGGTTAAAAAACAGCACCATAAATCAGAGTAGCCCTCAATTACAATAAAAGCCCTGAATTTGGATGAAATTGCCAGCATGGATAAAGTTCCTTAGTCACATCCATGGATTTTATCTACTGCAATGGGAGCCTCATCCCAAAGCAGGGGGAATGCATCAAATGAGTTTATGGCAAGATCTTGGAAATCCTGGTAATTCAGGAGCCTTCAGCTCCCAGAAGTCTCCTGGCCTGTGCCTTGCCAGGGT
Organism: Zonotrichia leucophrys gambelii; assembly: GCF_028769735.1. Classification (NCBI taxonomy): domain Eukaryota; kingdom Metazoa; phylum Chordata; class Aves; order Passeriformes; family Passerellidae; genus Zonotrichia; species Zonotrichia leucophrys. Next base: position 9,469,897 of record NC_088185.1, read on the forward strand.
CTGCTCAGCCTGAAGGGTTTCCTTGGGAAAACTTGGGGCTGATTAACTGTGGCCATGCAGGAAAGGCTGGCTCTGCTGGGAAGTCCATTCCTGCCTGAGTCCTTAGTGTAAGGGAAGGGAGAGCTTGCAAAAATTTGCTGTCACCAGGTCCAGGAAAGGCACAGGGTTGTTTTGGGTTTTTTTGGGTTTTTTTTTTGTTTTTTTTTTCCTAGGATCTGCCTGGCTCTGAAGGAGATTTTCTTCCTTTTCTTCAAAATTCTATTGAATTTTGCCAACCTTGGGGACCACTTGCCTCACTTGGAGCCTGGCTGGGAATATAAACCATCAAAGCCATCATTTCCCTTTAGCCAAGGTGGAAAATTCCCATCTCCAGAGCAAGGGGAATGACGCAGGGGCAGCCCCACACCTTCCCAAGGTGATCAGGGACCCAGATATGAATTGCTTCCTTAAAGACGAATACTCCTGGTTGATGACTCTAAAACACATGATTCTAAAAAACCCAGGAAATGCTCCAGCTGGGCAGGGCAGAGATCTTCCTCCTCCCTCTGAGAGCAGCATCTTCTTCTCCAAAACTCAGTGACCTCCTGCTCTTTTGCTCCCCAGCTCCTGCTGCTTTTGGATGCAGGGAGGGGAAGGGTTTGGTCCTTCCTCCCCTCCACAGGGGGCCCAGTGCTCTGAATCCATCCCTGCCTGCTCTGAAAAGGACCTGCAGCAAAATGAAGAGACAGGACAGCAGTGTCACCAACAGCCCCTGCCTGGGCATGGGGATTCAGGATCAACAGCCAGGGTTTCTGTCTTGGGAACATTGGGACAGCTGAGCTGAGCTGAAACTAGGCTTGGTTTTATATCTTTTGTAGATAAAATGCAGATAGAAACATCTACATCTAGGCAAAGTCACTCTCTGTGTTGTCATGGCCCTGCAATAATGTTGTATCTCTCTACATGCTGCCAACATTTGAAGGTTTTGGATATAAATAATAATGATTCTAAGGGGTTTCTTGCCTTGCTCAGAGCTCAGTTCTTCTCACTCAGCCTCTCCTTGCAGCTCATCCTTGTTGCCATGGGGTACCATGAGGATCTTGGCTTCATGCTCTGTTCCCTGAGAAAGCCCTTCCCTAAGTCCTTTTAGGGTCCCAGCTCCTTAAAACCTCTTTGCAAATCCTAGAAAATTCTATCTGTAAAAAACCAGGAGGAGTTTTGCCTGAACAGATCTGGATTTTACCTGTTGCTGCCTTCACCTGCTGCTCTGGGATGAAAATCAGGTTGAAACAGAGGCAGGTGCTTGGCAAATATCCCTTTCCTCTCTATATTCCAGCTCTAACATGGATGGATTTCTGCCTGTTGGTTCAGCCTGTATTTGCTGTGTGAAGGTTTTCATGCTGCTGTAAATTGCAGAGCAAATAAACCTTCAGGCTATATGCTGCTGCTATAATTTATGCAAATATCTTGTTGGTGACTATTAAAAAAATAAAGATAAACCATAGCTGGACTGGTGTTATTGCCAAGAGATTAAATGCTGATGTTTAAAAACTTGGCTGCGTTTCCTCAACGGGACTTTTGTCATCTAATGCTGTATCTGCTGGGATTATCCTTTCAAAAAATTGGCAGTGGCCTTAGAAAGCACAACCTCTAGGTTATTTTTTTATTTTCTTTTATCTCCATTTTTTGGCAGCTTTTGAAGAAATCCCTTTGCCATTTCCAGCCTTTCTGCTTTCACCCAGCAAAACCCCAGCTCTGCAAGCACTGGCTGCCTCCACTCAGCATCTTTGGGGCACCCATCCACCAGAGACAGGGAACTGGAGTGACAGGAGGAAAAGAAACTCTGCAGATCCAGGGAACATCCTCTGCTGGCCCATCCCCACGGATTTTGGTGGAGTTGTGCCAGGGTGGAGCTTGGCCCTGGTGTTTTTCAAGTTATTATTCTTTCATTGAATAATTGCTGGAGTGTATGAAAAGCCTGACTTTTCCATCTGCTTCCTCATGAGTTTTCTCACCTTCTGTGATGAACACACTTTGTTTTTGTATTTGGCTTTTGCTTTGGAAATGCTGGGTTAATGATAATCAGGATTTTTTGGGAATTGTGGGCCACTGTGCACAGGTATACACAGGGTTTGTTTTTCCAGATGCAAGCCAGCAACAAGGTATTTTTATGTAGCTGGAAAAAAAATCAAAACCAGAAAAATTAATTCTGAAGGCAAACCAGCATGTTTGAAATATCGAACTTCTACTTCTTCAGTTTATTAAAGTTTTAATAAATAGTCCCATATTTAAAAGTAGAAACCGATGGCAAAGACAGGAACATTTTAAGTGCAGTCTAACCTGCCTGTAGTTTAGATGACAATTTAGATAACGACCACCAAATAGCAACAATCAATGCTAATTAGAACAATTAAGTTAATTATAAAAGGTGCTTGTAAACAAGTCGATTGCTTAGATAACAATCATTATCTCACTGCCCTCCCTAAGGCCCCATTTTCCATTCAGGGCTCTCTCAAGTTCACCCTTCCCATGGGAGCATGTGGGACTGGCAGAGCCCAGCAATGGTTTTAAAACCTGGAGATCAAGAACAGGTAAATAATTAAAAAGCCTATTAAATTGCATGGTAAAAAAAATTAAATGCTTACCAACATTTCAAATCCTAAAACTGTAGCTGGGTATTTGGTTGCTGCCAGTTTACCAAAAGCAGAAGGTGGATTTGGGATATAAAACATTCCTTGCTCAGGTGAGATCCCAAAGTCCCAAATCAAGCAGATATCTGGGTTCCAGCCATGTTCAGTTTTTAGGATGTGCAAAGAAGAACCCACTTAAGATCCAACAGGAGGAGACTCCAAAAAATTCTCCAGCAGAAAATGGATCTGGAGTGCAGCAAGAGAGGTTTGGGTGTGGGATTTCCCAGGATGGAGTTTGAAGGGAGGGGACAAAACCCGTTCTGTCAGCACCTTCAGGAGGATGCGGACCCCCAGCTAATGTCAGTTTTGTCCAGGTGCTTTCCAAGGGATGGCTGCTGGAAAAGCAGCATCCCAGCCTCTTGCTGGGAGAGCTCCTGGGACGGATCCCACAGGGAATGACTCCCGAGGAGCCCTTGGTGGGCAGCAATAAAGGGGATCCAAAGCCCCCCTGATCCTCTGATAACAACTGGGGCTTGTAAGCACGGCTGGGGAGAGCTTATCCCTCCTTTGCACCACCCCTGTGCCTTGGGCTGCAAATTTCTTCCAGCTGGAAAGTCAGGGAAAACCCTGATAAGCCCTGGCTGTCCCCCCAGCTGGGAATGATGGATTTTCCAGAGGTAACTCCACGTACCCAGCTCCCTTCTCCTCCACAGTGGGAGCATATGGAATATATTGTGGTCTGAGGGAAATGCATCCTAAGAATTCCTCCTGTGTCTCCTCGGGAGCGTTCCAGGGTGGATTCCAGCAGGTGTCATGGAATCGCCCACTCCAAGTGGGTTAAGTGATGAGCACCCAAAATCTCAGCAGAGCTTTGCAGCCAGAAGTTCTGCTGTTCCTTGGGTTTGGGGCAGACTTGCCATGGAAGCTCTGCAAAGACTTTCCAAGGAGAGGGGACAACAAGGAAATATCCAAGATCTGCCTGGAAAAAACTGCTTCTGCCAAGGGTGTGACAAGCAGTTTCCATAATTTGGTTTTTGTCCTCTACTGCCTGAGGTATCCAATCAAACACCCTTGATGCTCCTCTGCAGGGATTGCCTGGGAGATGCCCATGGATTGCTGGGGTATTTCAACTCTCAAAGTGTCCTCAAGTGAAATTTTTCTTAGAAATAAATAAAAATTTAAGTTTTACCTGTGTTTATTTTTTCAACCAAAAGCAATTGGCCAAATCCTGCAGTTTTCCAGCACCAGAGAGGACAGAGTCATTCCCACAGGATAAATCCATTTTGTTCTTCCACATGTGGGTACAATTCACTCTGGGTAAAACATGGGATCAAGCTGAAACCTCAGCACAGGCACATCCATTACAGACAGTCAAAAATCTGTGCATGAGGCTGAATTATCCCCTCTATGGAAAACCACTGCTCAAGTGCTCCTCCAGGAAAAGGCACAGCACACTGAAAATACAGAGGGGTTTGGGAAGAGAACAGGGAAATTCAGAGCATTTCTGCCACTGCAAGAGCTGGGTCCTTTCCAAAATTCTCCCATATGTGGAAGAGTTTTCCCCAGTGAAATTTTCCCCACAGCACCGAGTGTGCCCTGATTTGTGCCCTCAGAGCATCCAGGACACCAGAATTGTGGTTGGTTTTGTGTCAACCCTGGCTATAAATCCAGGCCTTCAGTTAGGCCAGACCTGTGCCAGTCAGGCCTTTCTGCTGCCTCAGTCTCTCCCAGCTGATCTGCAGAATTTTTTATATTTTTGTCCCAGTCCAGGAACATTCCTTGCTGATCCTGCTCCAGGAGTGTAGGAAGCTGGGCACAGTGGGTTCAGCTTTCACTGGGCTTTTCCCTGTATAATTCCTTTTCTTTTCCCATGTTTTGCCAACAACCTTCCTGCCCAGTACCCTGGAACCCAGAGTACCTGGGTAAGACAGGAGAAAACAGCTCTGAAGAAGTGTCTGGGCAAATCAGTCCCTGTTTTTTCCTGGACGAGACCTTCCTGTGAGGAAAGGCTGTGCCATGAGCCTGTTGTGTGTCCCAATCAATTTTGGGAGCTTGTCTGGAGCCCACCACTGAAGGACATGAGGTGGAGGAGAGGGATTCTCCTCCAGGAGCTCTCCACACCTCCAAACCACATTTCCAGCTGTCCAGACTCTGTCCACAGCCCATGGAAGGTGATGGGCACCCCAAGAGAGCATTTTTCAACCCAGCTGCTGTTTTTAGCTGGAAGGAAAGAGTTTTGAGGTGTCAGCCCCTTGCCCTATTCCAGAAGTGACCTTTGGGGGTTAATTTGGGTAAATTCCAAAAGAGTCCAAACCAGTATCACCCCAGGGAGCTGCACCTCAGACTGGGAGGAGTTCCTACAAAATGGGTTATGAACAAATTCCTCTCACATGCAGGTTGATGGGAATTTGCTGCTAAACCAAGGAAATTTAAAAGCTGAGGAGGTGCCCAACACCTCCAGGCACTGGAGATTGCCAGGATGTAACAAAGTGCCACTGGAATATCTGACACCCTGCCAGTGAGCCGTGTTTAATGGGTCAGGCAGCAGAGGTGTCACCAAATCAATAATGTTGGAGTGGAGATCTTTGCAGGTCCAACAGCTGCGTGGTTCAGGTTTGTCTTGGGTTCATTTCTTGTGGGTCATTGTTGCTGCTGGGTTTTCCTCCCCCTCACTTCCATCAAAGTTTTCAGTTCCCTTGTGAGTTTTTCAGGTTTAACCCTCAGCCAGACCAAGATTCGAAGGGTGGCTGCCAGAGAATTGAGCTCTATTAGGACACAGAGAGCCCTTGGCAGGATTTGTGCTGGGAAATATCTGGGAGAGTAGAAAATAGGAGCCGTGTCCAATCCCCTGGGGAAGGAGCTGAGCTTTGCAGACAGAACTCCAGGCTCCAGCCCCAACCCCAGCCTGACAATTGAGACAGACAAATCCAGTGGCTGCTGGATTACAGCACCAAGGAGGAACGTGTGTTCTGTGCTGATCAAAAGTCCCAAGGCCAGGCTGCTCTGCCTCTGATCTGCAAATACATCACTGGTTTTTATCACTCATTTTTGCTTTATCGCAGCGGGGCTGCTCTCAAGCGCTACAACCTGATTATCTGCAAGGAGGCTGCCAAAAGCATGTCAGGGATCATTACAGGGAATAATAAAGGAAGCAGGAGGAATCAAGTGGTTTGAGGAGGAAATCAGAGGGAATTCCTGGCTGGGGTTGCCAGGCTGGTGAAGGCTGGGATTTGCAGCAGGAGAGGAGGGGCAGCTCAGGATTCTGAGCCTCCTCAATTTAGTGATGTGTTCAATGGAAATGCTGGGCTGGATTCCACAAGACTTATTTAAAAATATTCACACACGTGCCTGAAATCTAAAGGAAAACAGCATTTAAGGCTGAATTCAACCCCTCCCCCCCCAGACACAAAAATACTTTTTTAGCCTGTGGCTTTGTGTTTGTTAAAGCTCAAAAAGAAATGGTGTCAGTTCAGTTTGTAGGAGAATGAACAGCAGCAGAGCCACAATTTATTTTGATGAAATAGATAACAAACAGTAATATTCTTGTGCCAAAAATCCTACTTTGAATCAATTTGAAATGAACATAATTTGTATTCAAGAAAACTTGAGGATTAATTTTGAAGTAAACAGATATTTTTAGCTTGAAGTGGCCTGTAATTAAACACAGCTTTAAAATAATCAAACAAAGCATTGGAGTTTCCTCAGATGCCTGAGCTGCCATCTCAGCACTGTGGCAATTTGGGGACCCTCTCCAAGGCAGAAGATTCCACCTTGCTTGATCTGGGTTTGCTCCAGGAAGAAGAGTGGGCTTACAACACTTTTAGCTTCAATTCAGTTTTTACATTTGTTATTCCTGCTCAGGGGAGGCAGAGGAGGGAAAAGGCTGGATTGTTTCTTATTTACATGCACTGGTTTTGCTGCATAGTCCAGAATTACTCAGTTTTAACCCCTTCAGTTTATGGGATAACTAAGAGGGGAAAAATTATTAATACTTGGCAGCTTAACCAGTCTGAAAATCCCAGACCAAATTTGTCTGTGAGGTTTTTTTTGCAGACATAGGTGAGGATGCAGGTTTTAATTAGGTGATTCCAGCTGACAGCCTTGGGAAGAGTAATCTCAAAGCAAGGGAAATGTGAGGCTGAGTGCTTCACATCCATGAGTTGGAGCAGGCTGGGAATGACCCTGAGGGGACCAACAAAGCCACCCTGAGGGATGTCCCATCCCTGGGAGTGTCCAAGGCCGGGCTGGACAGGACTTGGAGCAACTTGGTGTAGTGAAAGATGTCCCTGCCCATGGCAGGGGGTGGAACAAGGTGAGATTTAAGGTCCCTCCCAACCCAAACCCTTCCATGATTCTGTGACCATGCAGTCACAGCCCCTTTAGGAAAATCTGCCCCAGGTGCTGCACTTGGGTTGCCAAGCCCATAAACCCAATAAAATCCTTTCTAGGATTGAGGAGGAGCTTGAGTTTGCATGTGTCACCTCCAGGCTGGGATAAATAATAATAATGAGGACAATGAGTGATTGAGAGGATTTTCCCAGCATAATTAATGCTGATTTATGGTGCAGGGGAGCAGAGAGAGACAGGCTGTGCTAGAATAAGTGGGTGAAGTTTCTGAATGAGAGAGGGAAGGGGATGACAGTGGGGAATGAAAAATGAAATGTGCTTTGCTAAAAAAAGCAAGTGGAGCTGGCTGGAGCCCCGTGTGGAGCAAAGCAGGTGACATAAATAATGCCAGAGGATCTGCCATTCCCATTGCTGGGATGACGGTAATTAGATGGAATTCTTGGTGTCCTCAGTGCTGTGAGACAGGAGCTCTTCAATCTGTGGAGCCAATTAGCAGTGAGGGAGAAAATGAGTTCAGTCTGGGTAAAAAAGGGACTGAGCTGTGTGACTTTGAGGGTGGCCTGCAGAGGATTCCAGGGAAATCACCCAAGCTCTGCCTGGACAGTTTGTGCCTCAGGCCTTCCCCAAGCACAGGGAGCTGCTGGAATCTCCTCCCTGGGGTCCCAAGGGAGCCAGAGCCCCATCACTGCTGCTCTCAGTACATCCTGAGCCCAGCACCCTCCTCCACAGCCAGGCTGAGCACAAAAACAGCACCAAGAGAGGGTTGGGATCCTCCAGGCTCATCCTGCTTGGTGCTGTGGAAGAGGTTTTACAGTGACTTCTCACAGAGAAGTTTGAGAAGAGGATCCATGTTTGCCCCTGTAAGAATTCTCTGCCAAGGTTGTTGACATAGAAACCAAGAAAGAAAGAAGGATAATTAGGAGAAACCTGCAGCTGTCTGTTCCAATCAGCCCTTTGTTTGTCTTTAGTGACCAATGAGTAAAGTGTAAACTTAGGGGTTTGGTAAGAATGTATAAAAAGCAGGCCTGTTAGAATAAAAACAGGTTTGAAGCCTTCTGAAAATGGAGAGTTGCTTTGTGTTGTGACCATCTGAACTATGACAAGGTGTAGCCATGGGATCATGGCCATGGGCTGCACCATCATCTCCAATTAATTACTGTGCACTCAGGGCAGCTCTGAGCAGCACCAGCAATGGCTCCAGGAGCAGCAGAGGAGAAGCAGAGCTGTGTCCCTGCTCCCTGGGCTGGCAAGGAAAAGGGAATCCTTCCTTTGCCAAGGTGCCAGGGACTGCTCCTCAGGAGCTGCAGCACATCTGGAAGCAACATTTTCGGGTTTTTTTAATATATATTAAATGTGAATTTCACCTGGCAACAACCCCATTCTGGCCACAACAGGATCCATGCAGGATCCATCCCAAACTCCCTCTGCTGGGAAGGGGAGCAGAGGGAAATCAGCGGGGAGCTGATTTCTGTGCAGCTGGAATAATCCCTGTCCCCATTTCCCTGGGATGGATTGCAGCATGGCTTTGGGGAGCTGGGTGCTCAGGGAGTGCTCTGCTGCTCTCCCAGCCCAATCCCACCCCTGGCTCCCCGCCTGGCTCTGTTCAGCTCTTCCCACACCCCACATCTCCAGCCAGGGGCTCTTCCCTGCCCCTCTGCCACTGCTGCCACCCAAACCAGAGATCCAGAGGCTTCCTGCAGCCAGCTGTGCATCCCCTGGGCAGATGTTGCAATGACACAGGGGCTGACTCTTCCTCCAGACACAGAACTGACCTTCCTCTGGGTGCTTCCTACAGCACAGGAAGGACAGAGGTGTTTCTCTGACTCTCAGGGACTCACTCTGAAAATTAATTGAACTGAAATGCTCCGAGCCCAGGGACACAGGCAGGACAAAGCTGCCAGGGAGGTGGCAGCCTGGAAGGACATCAGGTACAAGAAAAACAACAAACCAGCTGAAATATTGATTGGATTCTTGCAGCAAGGCTGAACATGTCCCTGGTCCCACTGGGCCAGCTGGCTTTGAGGGCTTGAGCCTCCTTTTACCTTTTTCTGCTGGGACTAGGCAGGAAAAGGAACAAGAAGGACCAGTTATTTCCAAGTCTTTGCCCAGGAAATGAGAGATTTTACCTCTCTGCAGGGCTTACAATGGTTCACAATGGTTCAATGGATTTTACCTCTCTGCTGGTTCATGAATCCCTCCATTGTGCCTCCAAGTCCAGGGACTCCCCCTGCTCATCCCTTCTCCCCAGATTGCCACATTTCTGTCCCTGCTGCAGTCCAGGCAGGTGGCTGAGGGCACAATGGGCTCCCCATCCCTGCTCCCAGCCCCTCCAGCATCCATGGATTCTTTCAGAGCCATGCTGGGGAGGTGGCCAGTGGGCCCCCAGCCACACGAGCCGTGCTGCTCTCCTTCCCCCACACACGAGTCCAAAAGGACACCCTGACTCACTCCTTTTCCACAGGCAGCACTGCCAGCTCTCGAAATACTCCGTGTTTTTCTTAGAGTCTTGGCTCCTGAAGCCCTGCAATTACTTGAACTTTCATTTTCTTTAAATAAAGCCAATTTCTGTCACTCGCAGAGAATCGCCGGAAAATGTGACCTCCTACAAGCTCAGGAGCCACAGAGTGAAAACCCCACCTTCAGTCCTTCTTTTTTAATTTTTTTTTCCTTTCCTGTCACATTTTATACAAATTTTCTTGCAGATTTGGGTTATTGAAAGTTGTATTTGTCTGCCTTGAATCTTGCAACATTGCAAATTATCTGGAGTTTGTGCCTTGGTGGTGTTGACATCTCCAGGTCCATTGGCTTCAAGCTTTTGATTTTGAGTGTAAAAGTCATGAATAATTCTCTTCAACACATCCTGAGCTCTGGAAAACACAAATTTGGCTCTGGATTTTGTCATCCCAGAGGGTGGTGTGTTTAAATTGCTGTTTCAAGCTTAGAGAAATGCTTTCCTTGGGGGATTCAGTCCATCCCTGCCTCAGGTGGGATGAGTGACCAACATGGGACAAGAGCTGCCCTTTTCCCCCTTTATTTTGAGATGTTTGGACAGGTTTGGTGTGTATCCTTCAGCTTTGATGTTCAGCACCAGGTGAGAAGGAAAAGCTCATTTTCTCTCTGGAGAAATGGTGTTGCCTGGGGATGGGGATCCCACCCAGCAGCCTCAGGGGACTGAGCAGGATGGAGATGCCACAAAATGATCCCATCCCAGGCCACTCTCCAGTGGGACATCAGAGCACAGAAAACCAGGCAAAGGAATGAGTTCTGTTTTCCTTGTTCTGCTCACGAGCTCTGAAAATTTGTGTCCTGTCCTCAAGCAGCACAAAAATTCAGCCAACCCCTGTGCACAGACAGGGGGCCAGGGAATTGCCTTGGAGGTTGATTTTAACAACAAACCCCGGTGATCTCCAGAAGCTCCCCATGAAAAGTGATCCAGAGACATTCCAAAACACATTTTTTCCAGAGGAGTAGGAGGGGGCAGCGTGCATTTTTAGCAACATCAATCAGCGCACTGGCCCAAGTCACACGTCCAAATCGAGGCCTAGAAAATATGGAAAAGTTGAAATAATCCTTGGAAGCAATCCAGGGACTGGTCATTGAGTCTGCAGGACCTTTTATGAATAACTCTGTAATGCAAACCTAATGGAAGCACCGAGAGCCAGCCCATTGGGTTTCCAGTCCCAGTTTCCCATTCCAAGATGAATGGGCTGGATTTTTGGGAAGGAAAGGAGCAGGACTGCTTTGTCTCCTGGCTGGGGAGAGTTTGGCTTTGGAGAGCTCAGCTTGCAGGAACAGGCAGCTCTGTGAACTTCCTCACCTTGGGGTTTCTCTTGGCCTGGATCACCTTTTTATTCCCTATTATTTCCACTTCTGTTACATGCTCAGGAAGTTGCCTCCATTCCACACCAGGACATGCTCTGCTTGCTCCACTGAGTGCTGCGGAGAAGCCAAAGCCCTGGAGATCCTGGAGACCTGCAGGTCTCTGTATCTCACCTTTTTTCCTCTCTCTCATCACAGATACCTGAAGCTTTTCATTCTCAAGGCTGTAGGACAGAGGGATAGGAGTAATCTGAAATTACTGACACCAAATGACCTCCCCTTAGCACAGGGGTCCTTTCTGTAGCTCTGTGACCTCACTCTCCCAAAAGCAGCTGGCACTGGGTAGCAGAAGGGAGAGGGACTCACCACAGTGGGAGCTGCTCCTCTGTTCTTAATTAAAGCTGACTTAATGGAGATTTTCACAGGAAAAACCTCCAGTTTTCCCAATTCCCCAGCAACAACCCTAAGCAGAATCCCCTAGCTAAAAGGGGATGAAGAAATAGATGTGGGAGGCTGTGTTTCCCAACCACCTCATGAGTCAAAACTCTGGAAAGGATGGGAGAGCACAGGGAGGGGACATTCCTGTGTCACAACCCCGGGCAGCCTTTGGCCCTGCAGAGCATCTCAGAATCATTACAAAAAGCCTACAAAGATCATCAAGTCCTTTTTGCATCAAAGCATCTCCAGACTGGCATCTGGCAGCTGCTCTGTGGTGTCTCCTGCTAAGCCCAGCCATCATCTGTGGGCACATCTTCCACCCACCATCCAGCCAGGCCTGCAGCACATGGATCCATCTTCTTCCCTGACGGTAGGAAGGAAAAAAGAGCTTGAATCCTTCACTGACCTGCAATTCCTGCTGAAGCACTCAAGCACCTTCCCCTTGCTTCTGTGGTTTTAAGTGTTTTTTAGAAGTATCTGTTTATTACAGCTCAATAAAGTTTTATTTTGCGAAAAACCATGATTGATTTCCTCTGCTTGAAACAACAAGCAGGCAACCCTCCTCAGCCAGCACCTCCTCCTCCATTCATAAAAACGTGTTAACAATTCCTTTAAAATTCATAGACAAGCCAAGCACAGTTTATTCCTGAAGTTACACAAATTAATACAAAGCAGCACACGGCCTAGGCCTGGCATCAAGTCAAAGCCTGCTCCAAACGCCTCCCTCTGCTGTGCAATGCATTGATGTGCTCTTGGAAACTCCAGCAATCAGCAGAGATTGGAGCTCCCTCCTCCCCTGCCTGCTTCCCTCTGCTCTCCTGCTGGATATGAAATGATCTTTAAGCTCTCAAACCATTCTCTGATTTGCAATTCCCAGAGGATTGAGCAAATCTGAGGCTTTACAAATCTGTGCCCCTTCAAAGTCTGGTTGTGCTCCAAAAGTTGTGTTTGAGAGTTCCTTTAAACTTTGGCTTTAAAATCCTACATTTTTCTCCTTTCTGTTGTGCAGAGCTGTGAGCTTGGGAACAGAGGTGGTCTGGTGACCAGGAGAGTTACCCAGCTCTGGGACAGTGTGGGATGGAAGGAGAGCTCCAAGGGGAGACTTTCACCTGGGAAAAGCTCAGCTGGAGCATCTTGCACAATTCCCTGGTCCATGGGGGACAGTGAGAAATGACTTCTCACCGTGGTGCCACACACCTGTCCATGTGTCACTGCCCAGCAGAGCCACCAGAGCAGGCCCCTCTGCTGCCTGCCACAGCCTGAGCAGCCCTTGGAGGACATTTCCCCACATGGATTTTCCCCCAAAGACTCCCCTGTCACAGCAGACACAGGTACAAGGCATTAATTGGTGTTAATTAACCTGATGAGCCTCACCTGGGCCTCCACCCACATCCTGGAGCTCTATTTAAGGGCAGCTCTGAGGTTTTGCTGTGGTTTGGGGTGTCTGTGCTTTCCTGGGTGTGCTGCAGGTAATTTGTCATTTAGAGTCCCCTAGGGTGTCTGCCATGGGCAGTTTGTCCCCAGCCTCCCTCCTGCATGAATTTCACCCTGTGAGTCCCTTCCCCCATGTCCTGGAGGGACAGAATTGCTGCTTTCTCTCCCTGCCCTGTCCCCAGACCTGTGCAGAGGTTTCCTGCACCACAGGCAGGTGCCTTTCCCTGGGGGCGCTCAGTATGGGCAGCAGTGTCCTGCTATCAGCTGTGCCTTCACAAGGACTGGATTGTGCAGTTTAACATCCCAGCAGTGATGGTTTTTGGGGAACAAATGATACAGATAAATATTCTGACTGGTGCTGTTTCTCTGTTAGCTCCAACGCTGCTGGGCTACAGTTTAGGGGGAGCTAGAGCAATAATTTGATCTAATTTGAGTGTGTTTGTTTGTTTAATTACCTATTCAATTCCATCAACTTTGTTTTTGCTTTTTTATTTGAGAACGTGAATCCTGAAAGGCTCCTTTGAGCAAGAAGCCTGGGCTTCCTCCCCCTCCCTGCCCTGTCAGCACAGCCCCTGCTCTTGACCCTGAACAAAGCTCTGAAGTTCTCATTTGTCAGCAGAGCAAGGGAGAGCTGGGACACATCGATTGTCCTTGCTGAAAGCACCTGGAAGTGGCAGGAAGGGAAGTGTGAGGCCAGGTGGGACTTTGGGAAGCATCCCTTGCTCCCCACCCGTGTCCTGCAGTGCTCAGGTGTTGGGTGATGTTATCAATAAATTGTCAGCCTGGATTTCTCCCTGTGAGGGTCACTGGCTGTGGGGCTGGGGGCACCTTGGTTGATGTTATCAATAAATTGTCAGCCTGGATTTCTCTCTGTGAGGGTCACTGGCTGTGGGGCTGGGGCACCTTGGTTGATGTTATCAATAAATTGTCAGCCTGGATTTCTCCCTGTGAGGGTCACTGGCTGTGGGGCTGGGGCACCTTCCCCTGGGAGGGCTCTGATGTGCAGCAGGGCCACCTGAGCTGAGAGCAAGGCTGTCCTGCCTGCAGGGACAGTGTGTGATGCTCCTGCTCTCTGAATTCCAGCCTTTCCCACAGGGGCTGCCGAGATCTGTGATTGACAGCATCAAATATCCCCCCAGCCTTGCTCCTTCTTTCCCCTCTGCTGACCTCTTATCTAAAGTGCTTTCTCCTGCCCTCAGCAGCTGAGTTTCATCACACCAGGGAGGTCCAGCAGCCTGTAACCCCTTGGTAAATCCCCCTGCTCCCAGGATACATCCAGGTGGCCACAAAATGTCACTTTTTGCCTCAAAGCTCTGAATTCTCTCCCCCAGACCTTGGTGCTGAGATGTTATTTTGTGGTGTAATTGCCCCAGGGCTGCCAAGATGGGAGGGAATGATGCTGGCTCTTGTCTGTTGGAGTTTGGCCCCAGCCTGGAATCAGCTGCAAAGCCAAGGGGAATCCTTGGCACCAGCTGCAAAACCTGCTGTGCCTCTGGGCCAGGCAGGACCTGAGCATGGCTTGGCTCTGTGTGCTGGAGAGCAGACCTGGCCTGGCAGGCCCCTGTGGGAATATTTAGGTGGTTTCTAGCAAGATAAATTAATGCACATGGGACAGATGTGGGGATGGGGAGGCAGATGTTTCATCAGCTTTGGCTGGGTAAAAAAATCAAGGTTTGGCCTGGCTGTTCTCAGTCTTTGTCTGAGTTGCTGATTTCCCCTGGAATTCCTCGGGAGACTCGCTCAGAGATTTTGAAGCTTCTGATTACAGATTGATTGCTTTCCCTGGTTATCTCTCATGGATCCTCCACAGTTCTGGGAGTGTCTGATCATCATGGACTGAGAATTTGGCTGTGCAGGGTGGCACAGGAAGGGCCACAGCTCTTCTGTGACTGCCAATGGGTGCTTGGGGTCTAAAACAGCTGAGACTGGAGAGGTTTTGTTGAGAACTTGCTGCTTTTCCAGGCTCATTCCAGAATTTATTTGCAACACCAACACTCAGTAACTGGGAGTTATATTTGCTGAGGTCACACAGGAGTGGATTTGAGACCTTTTCATTACAGCAAAGAGGCTGGGAAATATTGCAGTGACGGAGCTGAGCCTGCTCCCTGTTTTCCAGGGTTGGTGCGAGTCCAAAACTGCACTCCAAGGAAAGAAATGATGTGCCATGTGTCTCAGCAAGCTGCAGCTCCCCAAGACAGATATCCCAGTGCCCTTTCCAGCCCCTGGAGTGATGTGGTGGGGATCAATCCCCACAGATCCACCTCCTGTTGGCAGCAGGACATGGCCACACAGTCGGCGTGGAGGAGACACTTCCCTGCAGCTGGTTAAGCTTAAGCAAAATGCAGCTATATTACAGTCTCCTGAATTCAATTCCCAATTGCTTTGGGAACCTATTTCAGGGAGGAAAAAGCAGATCATGTTTCACCAGACAATGCCTGAGTTGAAAAACTGGGGCTGGTTTTATAGAAGGCACAGTTGATTTTTCTCCCAATTTTTTTTTTCTGGCAGGAGAGGGAGAGAGAAATCCTGGTGGATGAATCCTTGCTGCAGAGAGGGAGTGTGGGTGGAGGCAGGGTGGCAGAAGATTGTCACTTATGACTGGCACTCAGAATTCCTGCTGCCGAGTGCCACAGGCTGGACCCTGGAGAAATCCTGGGAATGCAGAGAAGAGCAGTGATCTCCAAGGTGAGCACTTCCCATCTGCTGGATTCCAGCTGCACATGTGGTACCCAGGTCACTCTTGGTTTGTTTTGGGGTGTTTTTCTGATGGGTCTGATGTTAATTCAGACTGGGAGAAGAAAACCTGGAATAAAGATAGTGCTGGAGCTGAAAATGCAGGGAACAGTCACTCCAGGATGAGCAAAAAGGGGAATTTGGGTGTGAGGATGGCAGGGGCCTAGCTGAGAGGAAGAATTAATATTTAACTCAAGAGAAAAAAAAGAAATGTTGTTTTATTCATTTCCTGAATTGGGAAAAGCCAATATCCCAGGCTGGATGGGGACTGGAGCAGCCTGCTCCAGTGGAAGGTGTCCCACAAGATGATCTGTAAGGTCCCTTCCAACCAAAACCATTCCATGAAATTCTGCAGATTCAATTCCAAAAAGGAAAAATCCTCTTAGAGTAGTCAACAAATTCCATTTTGGTAGCAAGGCTGATTTGTTTTGAGCTGAATGTAGAAAATGAATGTCAAGGAAAAGTCATTTCCAAGCAAGAAAGCCCATCCTTTGCGTTGGGGAAAATGTCAAAAGGGCACGCTGACATTTACATTTTTTCTCTCTCCACTTTGTTCCTGAACAAAAATTTGCCAAAGCCAACAGGGTGTCACTTTGTGATGGAAATCTGTTTTGACAAAAAATTTTCCAACCAGCTTTACTTGCTCCACACAAACATTTCCGCTCTCGATTCCAATCGGGATTTGGCAGGAGCAGGGTAAGGATGGAGAGGGGCTATTGCCCTGTCAGTGATGTCTCACCCTGTCAAAGCCCCAATATCCCTGGAACATCCTGATTCCAGGGAGATCTCAGCCCCAGGGCCCTCTCTTTGCCTGCCTGGCTGACCTGGGCAGGGATTGAACATTCCCTTGCTGTGAAATGCTCACCTGGGAGCTGAATTTGGGCTGGGAGCTGCTGATCCTGACTCAGGGCCTGCTTAGGCCTCACATGGGCTGTTCTGCTGAGAAACAGATCTTCCTTACAGATTTTTGGGGCGGGTTTCTTATTTATGAAGCAGTTGCTGGATTGCTATTTGGACAGAGACCTGCTTACAAAGGCCTGGAGGGACAGGACATGGGGAATGGCTTCAGACTGCCAGAGCTGGCTTGGATGGGATCTTGGGATGGAATTGTTCCCTGAGAGGGTGAGGAGACCCTGGAACAGAGAAGCTGTGGCTGCCCCTGGATCCCTGGAAATGTCCAAGGCCAGGATGGATGGAGCTTGGAACAACCTGGGATAGTGGAAGTGTTGGAATGCCTAATCATCTTTAAGGTGCCTTCCAAATCATTCTATGACTTTATGATATGGAATGAAGGCAGGAATCCAGTTATCTGCTTATTTTTTGGTATTTACAGACCAAAATTTCTGTGTTTTCCCTGAAATTTATCTGTACAGCATTGAAATGGGAATCCCATTGAAATGGGATCTTGGGATGGAATTGTTCCCTGGGAGGGTGAGGAGATCCTGCAACAGAGAAGCTGTGGCTGCCCCTGGATCCCTGGAAGTGTCCAAGGCCAGGCAAGGTTGGAATGCTTCACCATCTTTAAGGTGCCTTCCAACCCAAATCATTCTATGATTTTATGATATGGAATGAAGGAAGGGCTCCAGTTATCTGCTTATTTTTTGGTATTTACAGACCAAAATTTCTATTTTTTTTCTCTGCAATTTGTCTGTACAACATTGAAATGCAGTGCATGGGATGGAAGAGGTTTGAAAGTCTCTTGTTACCTTGTTGGGATCATATCAGAAGGAACATCCTGGCAAGGATGAGAGCCCAGGCTCTCTCCTGGGAGGAGGACAGCCCAATTTGTACTCCAGATCTGAGCACAAGGGGCTTGCCAAGGAAAAAAAAAAATCCAAAAAATCTGAGCACAAGTGCTTGGATGTTACTGGCAGGGAAAAAAAATAAAAAGCCACAGCGGCAATAAAATTAATTTCCTTCTCTAATATATACAAGACTTTCTCCAAGAGAATTATGAGGCAAGCTGATCAAAGTCTGTAAGTGGTACTTATGCTATCAGTTTCACCCCCTTAATGCCCTGCTGTCAAAACAAAATCCCCTCGAAAGGCTTTGAGGAAAATCACATGAGCATAATGGCTTTGAGAAAAATGGCCCTAAGTACTCAGTAACATATACAGAGAGGACTATTAGATGGGCTGGTGTAATTGGACTTATTTTCAAATGTAAACACTCTTCTAGGAGCAAGTTACTGCTTAGGCATGGAGCAGAGCAGGGCTGGGTTATCGAGGGAGAGGGGAGCACTGGGAACTTGGCCCTGAGACACCACGGTGACTTCAGGCAGAGTTAGATAAAAGAGGAGGGAAAAAGCAGAAGGATGTGGTTTATTAAAGATTCACATTCACATTTTAAAATGTCTGAAATTTTGTTTTAATTTGAAATTTTATTTTAAATGAAACAGTGAAATTCAGGTGGGGAGCGATGGGGCTGCTCTTAGGTAGGAGGAGATGAGAGTGAACTCTCTGAGCTTTATCTGCTGTGTTTGTCTGGTCCTGCTGGGTTTTGGGGTTAGGGCTGCCCTGACAGCTCTGGGAACAGGAATCCTTGGAGGATTCCCAGCTCCAGGCCGTGACCATCCAGCCCTGGTGGGGAGAGAAAAGGTGACACACCCCAAATGCCCACTCTGCAGCACTGGGAGGGAGCACAGCTCTAATCAGGACTAATCATCCCTTAATGAATGTGATTAATCCTCTGGAGGATTTGTTGGTGCACCTGTAGGGAAACACCTATTTTCCTATTTTTGGTCCATGACTCTTCCAGAGGAGCAGGGACAGCGCTGGCTCCATGTGCAGCTCCCACTGGCACCTGCTGCTACCAGCTCTGCCCTTTTCCAACCCTTTTTGGGGAGCTCTCAACCCCTCAGACCCCTCAGCAATGCCCCAGGGGTGTGCAGTGACTGCCAGGGGATGAACAGGGCAGGGGCTGTGTTTGCAGAAATCCTGGTGTAAGGGCAGGAGAACTGAGCATCCCTCATGGTTTGGATGTTTCTGGGTGGAAAAGTTGCTGCTGAGGCTTAATATCAATTTCCCCATGGGCAAACAGTGTCCAGTGCAGACCCCAGGGCCCATTTCTTCAGTCCTTTCTTCCTCTCCTTCCTCTCCCTTTTGCACTGCAGCTCTCTCTGCCTGAGGCCACAAAGTCCTTGGAACCTCTTTCCCAGACCACTGAACTTCTTTGCCACATGACTTTTTCTCCCTGGGAACACCAGTTCAGTGCATCAAAAAGCAGGATCATGGATTTTTTTTTTTTACAAAATCCTGAAATATTTCAAAAGCTTAAAAAAAAAATCTAAACAACCCAACAAAATCATACCAATAAACACACTTTCTACTACCTGTTTTTTTTTCAGCTGGTGAGTGTCAAACAAGTCTCCCCTGAGCATCCTTTTGGGCTGGGCACAGACAGAGTCAATGAAAAGATATTCCTAGGCCAGGCTCATCCAGATTCCTGACATCTCATAGAGCTATTTCCCTATCTGCCCCTCTTTCCTGGCCTTACTGTCTTGCTCTCCCTTTGGAGGAAATTCCTTTCCTGGTGATAACCGTGTCTGTAGCTCGTATTTCCTCTTTCTTGTTGACAGTTTTAAACCAATAGATTTATGAACTTTGAAGTAATAGAAATATTTCAGACATACCTACCCTTGCCCTTATCTAGGCCAGGCAGGGATTTTTCTTTTGCTGGACACTGCACTTGTAACAGGAGACATTTGCCTTTCATCCCATCCTTTGGAAAGCCAAGCCTGCTTTGCTTAATGAGGGCTTTGGTAACCTCTGATTATTCACGTGTGAGTCCCACAGCTGTTCTGCCCCTTTTCACCTCAGCTGGGCCCAAAGAGGTGAATCTGCTCTTGAGGAGGTGCCTCTGGTGGGTGTGTGGGACTGGGGGGTGATGGATGGGTGCTCAATGAAGAAATTTGCAATTCTTTCCCATCGAGGCTGGCTGGGACAGGCTGAGTGAACAGGTCCATGCTCTGCTCCCTTTTTGCAGTCCCTGGCCCAAATGTCCTGCTCCACCTCAGAATCCCACATTGGTTCTCAGACCTCAGCTCCTCTCAGTGTTAAAATGGGAATATCCTGGTTTAAAGTGCTGCAGACTCAGCCACAGCAGTGACAGGGGACATCAGCTGTCCCCATGCCTGGACTGAGGCAGGCAGGGAGGATTTTGCACCTCCCAGCCCATCCCAGGGTGTCTGTCCTGGGGGGGACACACTGGGGCTGGACTGAGCACCCCAGAGCATCACTGAGTGTAAATTCCTCCTTCCAGGACTTCCCAGACAGAAATTCTTCACTTTTTAACTCTGCAGGATCCTGAATTAATAGAAAAGGGTGGAGGGAGAAGATGCTTCCTCTAGGAAGGGTTTCTCTCTGTCAGAGCTGATTTACTGCAGCCCATCCCACCAGTGACAGAGCCAGAGATAATGCCAGAGGCAGCAGCACCTCCCCACCTGAACGGGAGTGCTGATCCCTGGGGGTGTAAAATGATTGGCACTAATTGCTGACACCTCCCTGAGCTCCCTGGGGCACAGGAGAAATGCTGCAGGTGGGACAATTTGGTGTTCATTGAGAGTTTGCATGGCTGTGACCTCCAGCGAGGTAAATCTGGGGAAATCCTGTGGTAAAAGCACCTCTGGGCAGGGCTGGATTTTAGGGGAGGCTGAATTCCAATGGTTCCAAACCCCAAAATGATGCTGTGGATGAAGAAATAAGAGCCCTGTGAGGTGCTGCTGTCAGGTGGGAGGGTGGCACCACAAAACTCCTCCTTGGCAGACCTGGAGAAGGATTTCCTGGTGTGAAGGCACTGGAGAGCCCCAGGGTGCAGTGGGTGGTGCAAGGTTGTGGTAGGGGGCAGATCCACCCCAAACCTGCACTTTGCCCAGGAAAAAGGATCAAAGGAGTGATCCCCAAAGGCCTGGGGCAGCTTTGAGAGTCAGCAGTGGCTGCTGGTGCTGTGCTGAGGATGTGCTTTGGGATGGGAGCTGTTGATGGCCAGCCTGATCCTGTTCATCCTTGGCATAGGAGGGGTTGCCTGGGTCTATTCCCAAATAAATCCCAGAGCCCTGGAATGCTTTGGGTGGGAAGGGACCTCAGAGCTCACCCAGCCCCACCCCTGCCATGGGCAGGGACACCTTCCACCATCCCAGGTGGTTCCAAGCCCTGTCCAAACTGCCCTTGGACACTGCCAGGTGTGAGTGTGGGCACAGATCTGCACACACAGTGTTTACCACCATGGTGAGCAGCAGGTTTTGTGGCTTTCTCTCTTTTTTTTTTGTCCCAGCATTTCCCCCCTTCCCTAGAGGATTCTGGTGGCTCTGATGTAGCGCTCGAGGGAGCAGCAGAGCAGGGAGATCCCACACCGGTATTTCCCCATCTGTATCAGCTGTGGGCTTAACAAAATAAATCATTTTCCAAGGCTATAAATCCCAGGCCTTTCAGCAGCTCCTACAGTAACTCCCATGTGCAGAACAACAGCAGGCTGTTTATCCAAACTCACCAAAGCATCTGTAGCTGAGTTAATGATTTCCCAGCCACTCACACCCTGGCTCTGGGCTGGGAGCTGCTGCCCAGAACATGGGAGAGGAAAGCAGAAGGTTAAGAGCAGGAGAAACTGCATTTCCCCTCCCAAACCCCAAGCTGGGATGTTTGTGAAAAGTATTTTCTTCCTGTTCTACTCCACGCTGGGATTTCTTTGCAGAGGCACAGAAATCGGTACTGGAAGGGTTAAGCTGATGTGCTGGGATGTTCCTCTCTCCTCTTGATCTCCAGCTCTTGTCTCTGTTAAACATCTCCCCCTCTCTTTTAGGTTCAGCTCCTCTTTTACAAGGCTGGGCTGGGTTTCAGGCAGCCAGGAGCCATCTCCCATCCATTAGGGCTCTGTGACAGCAGGTACCGACCGGGGGGCACTTCAAAAGGACCCGTCCCCACCTCCCCTCCCCATCTCTGACAGCTGCCCCCAAACAGACCCATTTTGGGGTCCCAGCAGAGCTGCCCCAGTGGGCAATGCTGTTTTTAGGGGCCGTTTGTCCAGAGCCCTGTGCAGTGCAGGCTCAGCCCCTGAGGAGCTGCGGATGCTCTGTTTTATCAAATGCTGCTGACCTCTTACCCTGCACCGGGCCAGCCAAGGCTGGATCATGTCTTGGCTAATCACCAGAGCCCTGAGGGCTGCACCCAGCCTCACTTTCTCAGCCTGCCCTCCCTTTTTTTCTTTTTTTCCTTTTTTTTTTCCTTCTTCTTTCTGCATTTTCCCTCCTCTGTGCTGACTCAGCCTCACGTTTCTCACATCGTTACCGGCTGCCGTCCCTCACCCATCCCGTGCATGCTCCCTGTCCATCTGTCCATCCCCTGGGCAGGACAGCTCTGCTCGTGTGTGGTCTCACCTGGGGACCCCTCCTGCCCGGGCACCAGGCACTGATAGCAGTGACAGTGGCCAGGGACATCAAACAGGACATGCAATGGTGGCTTGGATGATGCCCAGGAGGTGCCAGTGTGTTACCTGGGCAGGGAAAGAGACAATCTCGTTCTCTCTCTCTCGTTCTCTCTCTCTCGTTCTCCCTGCTATTTTTAAGCAATATTTTAAAGCGTATTTGAATTTTTTAATTTCTTCCTTTCTTTCCAAAAATCTATTCATTCTGCCCTCAAAAAAAAACAAAAACAAAAAAAACCCCCAGAATAATAAACCCTGCTACTTTTTAAGCAATGTTTTTTAAGCATTATTTTTTTTATTTATTGCTTCCTTTCTTTCCAAAAATCTATTCATTCTGCCCCTCAAAAAACAGGGTAACAAAATAACCCTGCTATTTTTAAGCAATATTTTTAATTTTTTTTAATTTTTATTGCTTCCTTTCTTTCTAAAAATCTATTCATTCTGCCCCCCCAAAAAACCAGAGAAGTAAATAACCCTGCCATTTTTAAGCAATATATTTAAGCAATATTTTAATTTTTTTTTATTTTTGAACTGCTTCCTTTCTTTCTACAAATCTATTCATTCTGCCCCCCAAAAAGCAGAGTTATAAATAACCCTGCTATTTTTTAAGTTGCTGAGAAGTAGTTAGAAACAAATCTGGAAATGTGGAGGTATGAACACACACAAGTTCCCAGGCTCTGCCTGCAATTTCTTTTAATTATTATTTTTTCCCACAAATAATAATGTAAAACCCTCACCTTCCTCCAAACCCATTTATTTTCAGAACTGGCTTCAGCTGCTGCAAGGCCCCAGCACAAACCACTCACCTGAGCTCAGCTGCAGCAGGTTTGGTAACCCAGCCCCGGGTTTGCAGTGAATCCTGTGCCAGGTGATGGCTGGAGGGGCTGCAGAGCTCTGGAGCCTGCCCAGGAGTGCTCAGGGAGCCCTGCAGGGATCAGGGGCTCCGGGTTAATTTGCATTAATTAGCAAAAAACAGGGTGATTGAGGCTGCAGTGCCAGGTCACTGTGGGGCACTGCCACTGCTCCCTGTGCCATTCCAGAGCTCGGGTTTAGGGCTTGTCCTTGTAAATCAGCACCAAAACATCCCTGAAGGGCAAGGCAGGCCAGGCTGAGGGATGGACAGACACCTGTGGCTGGGTCTCATCCCAACTGCACCTGCCAGGGAGCTCTTGGGGACATCTGGTGGCCCTGCTGGAGCCCCTCTGCTCTGGAGGACTCCACGGCTGGGAATTTCTCCTTCAGGAATAGCTCCTGTGGAATTGCTCTGCCAGAACAGCTCTTAATGTGAGAATAATTACGGCTTTTTAAAGGCAGAAATAGATTTGGGCCTATGCAAGACCCTGGGGAGTTCTTCCAGTCTCCCCCTAGGAATGCTGATTTTTTTTGTCTGCGCTTTTAAGGGAATTACCCAAAGGAGGACACTTTCCTTTCAATTTATGGGATCATTGTTTAAATAGGGCTTGACTGATAATTCAATTAATTGATTCAGTTTGTGGCTGGTTTGAAAATGGCTTTTTCAGGGCTCTCCCACTGTCCCAGCACTGATGGCTCTGAGCACCCCAAAACACAGACCCAGGCATGTGTGGGGTGACAAGGAAAGGTGAGCAGCATTCCCTGCTTCAAATTCCTCCCCCAGCCCCTGCTGGATTTTTCCCCCTGCTGGTCCCCAAACACACCCCATGAAATGTCAGTGGCTGCCTTCTCCCTCTCCCCAAATTTTATTTTCAGGTGGGGAAAGTGAGGCATTTGTAAACAAAATGAGCCTCCTTAAACACACCCAGGACGTTAAAGGCAGAATTTAGCCAGTAAAATAAATCTGAATTGTATAATCCAGTTTTTAGGATGTTGGAGAAGACACAGGTCCCTCCACAAAATGAAATAACATTGCCAAGGAGTTCCTTGTGCTGTCAACACTTCCACCAGCTAAACAGCAAGAAATCCAAATTCTGGCAATTAAACTCTTCAAAAATTGAATGTTAAGGAGACAAAAAGGCCAAATTGGGGCTTGGATCTGAGTGCTGAGCCCTCATTTTGCTGAGCAGGGGCTGCAGCCACAGCAGCCATCCCAGAGAATCCCTGTCCATCTCCATCTGCCCAGCAGTGACAGAGATGGATGATGGTGCTGCTGGGAACGTGCTCTCAGGCTGGGGCTGTCCTCCCAGGACAAAGCTGGAGGCTTTAGGAGCCCCTGATGAAGATGTAAGAGCCTGTTTGACACGCCAGCTCTTTTGTTGGGGCACTGGTGGCTCGTGCCACCCGCCTGCCACGCAGGAGCCACCACGCTCCTGCCCAAAAGGGTCACTGGGACTCGTGGCCCTTTCTCTGCCTACACAAAAAGCTGGGCCAATAGGAAATCTGCCCAGAGAAAAGCTTCAAGGTGCATTTTTTGGGGGGACATGGGGTAAAAAGATCAGAAAATAACCAGGGTGTGTAACAGCAGGGAAAGATGCAGGGAGAAATGTTTTCTCACCCTGCCAAAGTGGGGAAGGATGAGCATGATGCCTCAGGTTTTAGCTTTTATATTTTTCAGGTTCTGTGCTGCTTTAGTGTGTAGTTTTGAGATTCATATTAGGGGATGGTGAGCTCTCTGCACAGAGTAGGGGGACAAAACAATTCCTTCTCCAGCTGGGGATCAGGGACAAATTATTCAAATCTCAGGCCCAAGAGCACAAACAATGGCAGAATGGAGAAAAACAAGAAGGATTTGACTTCATAACTTAAAGCTGTAAGTGGACAATTAACTCCAATATGGAAATGGAGCAGAACTTATAAAATGAGAGAACCCGTGCCCTGTTGTGACCATTTTGGTTCACCTTGGGTGCAGCCCTGGCTGGGATCTTGTGCTGCCCAACGTGCACCCACTGAGGCTTTAAATAAATCCCTGCTTTATTCTTTAACCCTGTCTTGCACCTGTTCCAGGTCAGCCTTCCCAAGGCATCAGTGTCTGGTGACTCTGCTGGGACAGAAGGCATCTGGAAACGCCCTGGAGCAGAGCAAAGGAACATCCAGGCACCAGGCATTCACAAGGCATCAAACCAGGAGCAGACAAACCCCAGAGGGGCAGAGCTGCTGCCCCTGAAGGAGTTAATTCCCCAAGGAGTGCACTAAGTGGTCAGCAGCCCAATAAATTAGGGCCTGGAAAGACAAACCCCAATCATCATTAGTCACGGCTCATTGGCCTGTTAAGGCTCCTCAGCCGAGTTTATCTCTTCCCTCCTGTCCAGCCACTGCCATATTTCATGCTCTGAAAACAGCTGACCCCGGGGGTCAGCCAAATGAAAGCCCCATTCAACAGCTCCTCCAAGGGCTGGCCAAGGAAAAAAACAACCGAGGTCAGAATTCCCCAGGGCTGCAGCAGCCCAGGGCCTGCTGCCCCACGGCCCCGGTGCCCAGGACATGTTAATCCTCCAGGGATCATGGGGGTCAGGCAGGGCTGGCAGGAACAGTGGCATAATTAGGTGAGGGTGACCTCCATAAAACTGTAATGGGCTTCCAGAGGCTGGACACGAGCAGCTCGTGGTGCTCTGCACCCATTGCTGGCTCTGGGGGTGCTGGGAGTGGCTCTAGGGATGGAGGGAGGCCCAAATGTTGGTTTTGCTGTGGGTATTGAAGCACAGGGGGTCAGCGCTCAGGGCAATTTTAGTGGGAGGCATTTTGAAAGAAAGGAGTGAGGGGAATGTCTTAATTTCCGTTAAAAGAAAAAGGAAAAAAACAAACAAGGTCAAAATTCCCTAGGGCTGCAGCAGCCCAGGGCCTGCTGCCCTACAGTCTCAGGGCTGCGCTCGGTGCCCAGGACATGTTAATCCTTCATGAGGTCAGAGACGGCTGGCAGGAACAGTGGCATAATTAGGTGAGGGTGACCTCCATAAAACTGTAATGGGCTTCCAGAGGCTGGACACGAGCAGCTCGTGGTGCTCTGCACCCATTGCTGGCTCTGGGGGTGCTGGGAGTGGCTCTAGGGATGGAGGGAGGCCCAAATGTTGATGAGTGTTGTGGCACAGGGTATCAGCACTTAGGGTAATTTTAGTAGCAAGTATTTTGAAAGAAAAGAGTGAGGGGAATGTCTTAATTTCCATTAAAAGAAAAAGAAAAAAGCAACCAAGGTCAAAATAGCCTAGGGCCTGCTGGCCCACATCCCCAGGCCGCGCTCAGTGCCCAGGACATGTTAATCCTTCATGAGGTCAGGCAGGGCTGGCAGGAACAGTGGCATAATTAGGTGAGGGTGACCTCCATAAAACTGTAATGGGCTTCCAGAGGCTGGCCATGAGCTGCTCTGCACCCATTGCTGGCTCTGGGGGAGCTGGGAGTGGCTCTAGGGAAGGAGGGATGCCCAAATGTTGCTCCCTTGAAGTCCAACTCCTGTTTCACCAATCCCTTGGAAGCCAAACTCCTGTTTTAGCAGCCCTATGGAAGTCAAACTCCTGTTTTAACAATCCCTTCAAGTCCAACTCCTGTTTTGCCAATCCCTTGGAAGCCAAACTCCATTTTAAGCAGCCCTTTGAAAGCCAAACTCCTGCTTTCCAGCCGTTTGGCTGACAAAGCAGCGTTGCTTTTAGGAATTCAAAGCTGTGCCAATATCTGGGACCAGGGAAACCTCGTGGAGGCAGCACAGGTGTTAATTTCTGGGATTGCAGGTTTTCCTCCAGCAGCAGCAGATGCTGGTGCTGGAAGGTGCCTCTTTATCCCACTCCATGAGCAACCTGTGCATCTCCAGGTGCTGACAGGTATTTAGGCTCTGGAGGAAGATGTTGGACCCTGGAATATCATTTTCCTGGAGCTGGAGGTCAAATCTGGGGCTGAGCCCATGTTGCCATGTGTGTCTCTATTAAGGAAGGGTTTCAAACAGCTCCCCCAATAACTCTGTCACTGAGCACCATGAATCAGGAGCTGCTGGCTCAGGGCTTTTCCTTTTTTTTCCAGGCAAGCAGAGGGAGGGGTGAGCATCAAGGAGAACTCTGCTGAGATAATTCCTGCCCAAAGCAGCTCGTGGGGATCACATTTTAACCCAGCTATTTGTCTGTCTGTTTATTGCAGCGTGTCAGGGGATGTTTGAACACAAAGCAATAGAGATGATGTGATTTGGGACATCCAATCTCCCTGCTCCCTCCCTAATTACAGGGAGGATAATGATGGGAGGATGCCAGAGGCACGTGTGGAGCATCCCAGCCCTGGAGCTCTGCCACGGCTGCAGGAGAGGGGGAGAGGGAGCTGAGGAGGAGGAGGGCTGTGTTTCCTCCTCTTCCTGGGCTGGAGATGGGGCAGCTCCTGGCTCTGAGCACCATTTGCAGCCAGGCATGTGCAGGGGTTGGGGAAGCCAAGGCAGGAATCTGAGCTCTGGAGGCAGCATGGGATGGTGGGGAGGGAGGGAGAGGTGTCCCCCTCCTCTGGAAAGCCCCTCTGGCTCCCAGGGGTGCAGGACGGGGTCCCTGGGAGAGGGGGCTGCCTGGGAAGCTCTGCCTGTGGGATTTCTGGAGCTCTGGAGCCTCTGTCTCTGCCCCCTTTATCCATCCAGGCTCCCCCAGCCCTGAACTCCTCTGCTGTGTACCTGGGGTGACTGAACTGGGCAGAGTCATCCTCATCCCCCTTCCCTGGCTGGGTCCACCAGGAAAACTTCAAACAACCAAAAAAAAAAAAAATCTGTTCTAGATAAAAATTGTAGGGCTTTCCACCAGATTTTTTTTTCTTTACTTGGAGATGAAAATCTTTGCTGCAACAACCCATTTTTGGGAGAGTTTGCTGCAAAACCTGTATCTCACCAGGAGCTGCAGCCATCCTGGGTGCTGAGATGGCTCTGAGCCTCCATGGGGCTGGGGTGTCACCCCATGGGTGCCATCCCTCTCCTGGAGCTGCTGGAGCAGGCTTGGCCCTCCCAGGCTGCAGCAGAGCCCAGGGAGCTGAGCTGGGATATCCCAAATCCTGGCTGAGCACTCCAGAGCTCCCTCCCCTCCCTGCTCACTTCTGAGCACAAGGTGTGCCCTGAGCTGGGATGCATTTGTTCTACACAAGGGAGGTGAAAATGGACAGCAAGGGAAGAGCCTGGGGCTGGCAGCAGGTGAGGCTTGGAATTCACATCCCTGAGTTCACAACCTGGGGAAAAGCAGCCCTGGGAGAGAGACAGAGGCTGGGACAGTGTGTGACACCTCTGCCTCTTTATTCCCTGGTATGTAATGAAGCCATTCATTATGATATAATAATTAGCTGCTTCTGGTGGTGTTTCTCATGCTGTTCCAAGGCAGGGCTGGGAGCTGCCAGGCTCTGCCTCCTCTCTCCATGTCAAACATCCCTCCCTCCCTTTTTCTCAGGCAAAAGCAAAGACTATTTTCCTATTTTCCCTGCCTTTCCCTTCAGCCATCTCGCCCTTGCCAGGCTATCAGTGCAGCTGAGGCTCCTTAAATCAGCTCCTCTGAAAGGCCTGGCTCAGCAGGGCACAGTGGCAGCACAGCCCCAGCGCTGGGAGCAGGCAGAGCAGGAGAAATGCCTGAGCAGGACAGCAGGCTCGGTGCTGCTGGAAAATTTACAGCCTCAGGCTCGGGCTCTGGGCCCCCTTTTTATTACATTTGACACCAGGCAAACGAGATTGATTTAGGCCTGCATTTGCAGCTGCTCCAGCAGGGCTCTCTCAGCTCCAAAGAGCACAGGGTTGGAAGAGGAGCCACGGAGATGCCGGCTCTGGCCGTCAGCAAATCCAGCAGATCCAGGCAGACAGGGCAGGCGATATTTCATCAGCTTAGGGTGGGATTTAGCTGTCCTGCAGAGCCCAGGGAAAGGAGCACAGCCAGCATTTCCCCAGGACTGGGGGAGTTAGCTGCATCTCCACTCTCCTCTTGTCCCCAGGTAATTTTTAATCTGTGTTTGCTGGCTCCTTCTATCATCCTGCTTTTACCAGCTCTGCCAACATGGAATCATGGAGTGTCCTAAATGGGGAGGGACCCTTGATGACCTCTGAAATCCAGCTCCTGGCTCTGCACAGGACATCCCCTCAATCCTACCATGTCCCTGAGAGTGTTCTCCCAACAATTCCAGACATGGGGCTGGGGCCACTCCCTGGGCAGCTGCACAGAGACTTCAATAGCTGGGTCCCAGAATCACTCTGGAGTTTGGCAATAGGATCAATCTGGGCTGTGGTGATGTAGAAATGGCAAGAGGATCAATCTGGGCTCAGGACTTGCTGTGGTGATGTAGAAATTAAGATGCAGAAGAGAGGAGATCTCCCTTCAAGCTCCCTGCAGGTGGATTTCTGTCACAGACACGTTTTATAAAAAATCCTTTCCTTAGGATTTTTTTCTCCTGAGAAGCTGAGAGGCCTCAGGAGCAAAATCTAAACATTGATTATCTGCTGCTGTGGAATGCAACAGGTGCATCTGTGATTGGTCTCATGTGATTGCTTCTAATTAATGACCAATCACAGTCAGCTGGCTCGGACTGTCTTGGTCAGTCACAAGTCTGTTATCATTCCATTCTTTCTCCTTTGCTTGCTACCCTTCTGATGAAATCCTTTCTTCTATTCTCTTAGTATAGTTTTAATGTAACATATATAATAAAATAATAAATCAGCCTTCTGAAACATGGAGTCAGATCCTCATCTCTTCCCTCATCCTGGGACCCCTGTGAATGCAACCTCAGATTTCTCCTCCTGAGGCTCCCTGGGAGGATAAAATGGGGATGTTGGAAGCAGGACAAGCTGCCAGGTGTTGGGCTGGAGATCTCCAGAGATCTCTCCCAGCCTATGTGCCTCTCCAAATGCTGGAATTAAATGTCCTGAGAGATGCAGCTGCCTGCAGTCACCAAGATTGGCGTTGGGATGTTTCCTTTAGCTTGAATGATTTCACACCTGGCACTTCACCCCTGCCCTCTCTCCTGCTCTGCCCCCAAATTGTCCACTCTTCTTCCAAAGCAGAACTCTGTGAAGTTTTGTTGCTCCCGCCCCTTATCCTCTCAGGAAAAGCTTCCCCTTGTGTCTCACCCCTTCTCCCCCCGCTATGCTTGAGCTGTCATTCCTTGTCCTATTTCAGTTCCACTATTCCCTTCCTAAACACACCCAGGTTGGACATTAGGAAATATTTCTTCCCTGAAAGGGTGGTCAGGCACTGGCCAGGCTGCCCAGGGCAGTGGTAGGGTCACCAGGGATTTAAAAGCTGTGTGGATGTGGCACTTGGGGACAAGGATTAGTGGTGGCCTTGGTGCTGGGGGATGGTTGGATGTGATGATCCCTGAGGGCTTTAGAATCACAAAGGTTAGCATCTTTGCTTATGCCTGTGATTCTGTGGGCATGTGGAATGTTCCTGAGACCCTTTAAAAGCAGGATGGACTTTACCACCCTCAGCTGGGCTTTGTGGTGCCGCCAGTGAGAACTGCCTGGAGCATCCCTTCCCAACCTTCCCAAAGCTGGGAGCTCCACATCCCCATTGTGATGCCCACCCTGCACAACCAGAGAACTTCTCCTGGACCTTGCCTCCTCTGGCTGGACTCTGCTGATGAAATCCTGTGATCCCAGATGTAGGAACCAGGACATCTCCTCACCCATCTGCTCCCCCCCAAATCCTGTATTTAATCTCCAGCTCTCAGCCTTGAGTGGCAATATTTGCTTGGGCTCTGAGCCATCTCTGCCCTCTCCACCATGGAGGTGGCAGCTGGTTTAGCAGAGCTGCTGGGGCCCTTCCCTGCCCTGCATCCCGTAATTGGTCAAGTTTAACGTGGCTCCTGCACTTGCAATTTGTCAGGGCTTTATCTGAACATCTGCATCCCGGCCTCTTATTAAGCCCTTAGAAAAATAGAAGTGTCTGATGCCTGAATAGCTTTAAATTTGGAAGCAGAGTGGGAGTAGATGGGAGAAAATGCATTGCCCTTGATGTAATCACCAGAGGAGGACAGTTCTGAACAATGACCAGATCGTCCTCGCCCTGACGATGACAGCAATTTCTGACTTATCACCCCCCAGCACTATATTAAGGCACTGAGATTACAGTGTTATTCATTAGCACCACATCTGCTGGAAATCAGCGTGGGGAAGGCTGCTGAGGGTGCTAAAAAGCTTCAGGATGGCACAGAGAGAATACTCCCCCAAAAAGGGAGAATTATGGCCCTCTCCTGCTGGGGTGGCTCGGTGCTGATGAGCCATAAACACACGTGGGGCAGCCTTGGATGAGCTGCTGGGGACAGGGGACACGGAGAGCAGCAGGTCCCAGCCTGCCCACCCTGTTCCTTTCCCCCTGCTTGTTCCAAATGCTCGCTTCTCTCCTGGCACAGCTCTTTGCATGGCACATCAGGTTTAACCCACGTCACCCTTCACTGTCACACCATGGGAGGAAGATCCCATTTCCTGCATTTTGAGGTTCTCAAAGATTCTGTCTCAATCTAGTCATACAAGAAAACTTTGGTTCATGACAAATCCATAGTGATAAAGGAACTTTTTGATATTTTTCCTGCTTTGCAGCAAGACCTGCCCTGAGTGCTGACCCAAAAAGCCTTCAATCTTCTCATTTTCCTCTGACAGGTGAACTAAACTCATGGATAACTTCAGGAGGGACTTTGTGATTTTGTTTCCTGCCTGGCCTGCCGAGCAGCCAAACTCCATGGCTCTCCTGGTTTATAGGCTGGGGGAAAACCCTTTGCAGCAGAATTTGCAGATTCTGAGGTTCAGCACTTGCAGCAAGATTTAAACCATTCTTTAGGACCACTCCTTGGCTTTTCCAAGCAATTTCAGCCACCCAGAGAACAAGGGATCAGGAACATGAGGGCTCCAAAGGTATTTCATGGCCTTGTGGCTAAAAATGCAGAACAGGCTGTGAACTGTGAGGATCTCCTGGAGCTGCCATGGTGGATTTTCTTCTCTCCAAAGTCTGAAGGTGATTTCTGAGCCATGGTGGATTTTCTTCTCTCCAAAGTCTGTAGGTGACTCCTGAGCCATGGTGGATTTTCTTCTCTCCAAAGTCTGAAGGTGACTTCTGAGCCATGGTGGATTTTCTTCTCTCCAAAGTCTGAGCCTCCCCAGGCACCGCAACCCACGGCAGCCACGCTTTGATTTCCAGGGATGATGTGGAGGATGAGGAGCACTGCTGGCAGGCATTGTGCTGATGTGTGGCTCTGCACGAGGGCTCAGAAATCCCATCCAGCCTTCCCTCAGGAGCCAGGGCCGCTGATCTGCAGAACCTCAGCTCGAGGAGCTTTCAAAGGACCGTTTCAGCAGCTGGTGTGAACCATCCATCAGTGCTCCTGTCTTCGCTCTAACCCGCTCCATTCTGGGCTGCCTTAATTCAGTTATGATGAAATTTCGAGCAACTGCTCCTGACAAATGAGACTTCCTCTAGTGGGTTGCTTCTTTAAACTGTTAACACATGCTTAAATATTGTCAGAGCTCAGAAGGAGAACGTTTTAAGTTCCCAAAGTTCCTTCATTATCAAAGGCAGCTGCTGGCGTGCAGGGGATCCCTGCTGCCCAACTGTGCATCCATGAGAGAGTGTCCTGGCCGGGATCCTACAGTTATAGGAATGAAGGCTGCTGTCCTGGAAAAGGGGCTGGAGGTTACAACAGCAGGGGTGGGGAACTGTCCACAGGCAGAAGAGGAAAGGGGTGGAAATGCAGAGTGGACAATGCTGACTTCCAGGATGTGAAGGGAGTCTACAAAGAAAAGATGGGGAGGGAATTTTTACAAGAGCCTGGAGGGACAGGATACAGGGAATGGCTTCCCACGGCCAGAGGGCAGGGATGGATGGGAGATTGGGAAGGAATTGTTCCCTGGCAGGGTGGGCAGGACCTGGCAAAGAAGCTGTGGCTGCCCCTGCATCCCTGGCAGTGCCCAAGGCCAGGCTGGACAGGGCTTGGAGCCACCTGGGATACTGGAAGGTGTCCCTGCCACAGCAAGGGTGGGATGAGATGATTTGAGGTGAGCTTTAAGGTCCCTCCCATCCTAAACCACTCTGGGATTATGTGGCTTAGGACTTCTCCCCATTCCACATGGACCTCAAGGAGCTTTACTTTCCAAGGAAAGTCTTGCAATGAGAACAAAGGTTTTGTGCAGCCCCTCTCCCAGCTCAGCTGCCACGGCTGCTCAGCCTGTCCTGCAGAGAAAAGAGACCCAGGAGATTCCCCTTCTGCTCCTCCCAACCTCCCCCACCCCAGTTTCCACTGGTGCTGCTGTGACAAGCCTCTCTGGAGGGCACCAGGAGCTCTGGTGGCAAATCCTCATTAATTGATTCACCAGGAGCGAGGAAGAATCCAATCCAATTAGAGATAAATAATTGATGGCATCGAACGGCGAGATTGGGGCGTTATTGATCACGGGCACGAGAGGGGCTGACAGCTGTTCCTGGTGTCAGGAGCCTGAACTGAGACAATGACCCCTCAGCAGTGCCAGGGGACACCAGCCCCACATGAACCATCTGAGCTCTGCACAGAGGAAACCACTTCAATCCTTTAATCCTTGGGCTCTGACCACACTGAGGGCCCTGAAACCTGCAAAGCTCAAAGGATGCCTGAGGTATCAACAGGAGGCAACTTTTATCCCTGGGAGCTCAACTTTAGTCTTTAAATTGACATTGGTCACCCTACTAAAGCCATATCCTGGACAGGAATGAGATGTCCCCTCCAGAAGAACCAGGGAGGAGCTTTGTTGGACAAGTGGGACAGGATGAGAAATGATTCTGCTGCAGCTTTGTGGTTTGGTGGCTCCAGACAACATGGAAGGGAGCAAGAGGGAAAATCCTAATAAGAACGTGGCCTTAAAGGCATCCTGCCATGGGAGGAAGAGGAGGAAGAGGTTGGGGGTTGGTGTGTGGGGTGAGGACTCCTTTCCTGGGGATTGCTCCTCTGTGCCTCCCTAATGGAGGGGCATTTCAGGAACTGGGGCTGGAATGTGGGCAAGGATCTTTCCGAGGAGGATCAGAAAAGTTTGGTCTCTGCCCACCCCATCCTTTTCAGCATTTTAATGGCTGAGGAATTGTTGAAAGCATGTGAACCAGATGGAGATTTACCCCCAGCTTTGGTGGAAGTTGGATTAGGCCCAAAGGGAGTGGGTCCCCACAGAGCTCAGGGAGAAGGGAGGAAGATGTAAATGGTCCAGAGAAATTAGGATTGCTCACTGATATCCCCTTGGCATGAGCACATGGTGATTTCAGGCAAAGGAAATCTGTTATTTCCACTCCAGGACATTTATTTGGGTCAGGGTAGGAAAATTTGATTTATTTGCCAACATCCCACCGGGCTGGTAAAATTATAACTCCCACACATTATTGTGTGTGTATCCTGACCAGTGCCTGGTGACTGTGTTTATTACACTTGGCCACTCAGAGTTCTTTCTCTGCCCCCTCTCCTAAATTCACTGGAGTGAGTTTGCCCTGAGGGCTGCCAGGACCTGTAAAACCACGGAGAGGGGCTGGAGCCAGAGGGATCTGCTGGTCCCCAGCTCCTTGCAGAGCTTCCAGAGCACAGCCTGCAGAGGGGAAACACTCAGGTCCTGTCCTCTGCTCAGGGACTCATTCCATGCCTCACCTGCCATGGATGGGAGCTGTTCCCAGCATCCCAGAATGGGTTGGGAGGGACCTCAAAGCCCATCCAGTGCCACCCCTGCCATGGCAGGGACACCAGGTGGCTCCAAGCCCTGTGCAACCTGGCCTTGGACACTTCCAGGGATCCAGGGGCAGCCACAGCTGTGCCAGGGCCTGCCTGTCCTCCCAGGGAACAATTCCTTCCCAATATCCCATCTAAACCTATTCTCTGTCACTTTGAGGCCATTCCCCCTTGTCCTGTCACTCCAGTTCCTGGTGAACAGCCCCTCTCTGGTTTCCTTGCAGCCCCTTCAGAAGCTGGAAGGCTGTTCTGAGGTCTCCTCGAGCTGCTCCTCTCCAGCCCCAGCTGTCAGCCTGTCACCACCCTCAGAGCTGCATCTCCCACAGGAGCAGGACATGGATTTCCCCAGGCTGGGTTAATGATGATTTCCCCTGTGATGACACAGAAAGGTGCAGGACAAAGAAGATCAGCATTGTGAAGATTCACTTCATTGATGGGAGGACAAATTCAGATTTCCAGGCCGGATGAAAATAGAGCCAGTGGACTGGAGCTGTCACCCAGGCACTGATCTCTGCTCTCTGGAGACCAGGACAGCCCACAAAGCATGGCTGCAGCTGTGCCAGGGCAGTTTTGGGGTGGATATCAGGGAAAGGTTCCTCCCCCAGAGGGTGCTGGGCACTGCCCCGAGGCTGCCAGGGGCATTTGGACACCACTCCCAGGAACAGGGCAGGATTGCTGGGGTGTCTGTGCAGGAGACAGGCTCAGGATCAATGATCCAACTCTGGATATTCTATAACCCAAATGGAGCTTTCCAGCCCTACATTCCCAGCTCTGGGCCACAGCCCTTCACTGTTGGCTTCCCAGGCCCCAGAGCTGCCTTGTGAGCTGCACTGGACATTATTAATTTGAACCTGTGCCACCCCCGGCTCTCAATTACCCCTGGCTGAGGGATTGCTGTGGGTGTGTCAGCACCAGGGTGCTGAGAGCTCCAGGCTCCTGCCTTGGACTGGCTGAACTCTGCTGCCTCTGCATATTAGAATTGGCCTGGATTTTTTTTTTTTTATCCCAGCAGGAAAAACGTTGTTTTGCTGCTCTGGCACCATCATTGTAACAACGCCCAAGAGTCACGAGCGACTCTGAACGCTCAAGCTCCTGCTCTAAGGAAGGAGAGAGTTTTCCTTTGTATTTATCCCCTGAAGGACCAGCCTGCTCCCTGAGTATTCTGCCACACAGCATCTCCATCCCCAGCAATCCAAGGGGAAGGAGGTGCCAGGATCCAAATCCAAACCCTGCTCCAGCTCCATCCCTGCCCGGGGGCTGCGTGTGAGCTCTGGGTGCCAAAGGCAGCCCCAGGGCAGCCCCTGCCCTGCCCCTGCTGCAGATGCTGCATTAACTCAGTTCAGGGAGGGATAAAAGCAGAGGGAAATCAGCTCCCAGCCTGACCTGGGGCTTGCAGCACCCTGTGGAATTGCTCCCTTTTCTGCTGCAGCACACACTTCCAGGTAACAGCTTTGTCCATGGAAATGCAGCAGCTTTAGGAGGAGCAGGTGCTGTGCAAAGGCAGCAGCAGAGCCCACAAATGGAAAACTCCCTCACAGGCAGATGGGAAACCAGTCCTGCTCCCAGGGAAGAGACCTGGGGGAGGTTTGCTCCCACCGAGGAGGTGCTGGCTGCGGAGATTTGCATATTGAGTGACTTCATGCACATCCACTCACCCACTTCCTTCCCCAGCCTCGCAGGGATTGCTCGTTATTTGTTTTCACAGCTAATTAAAGCCTCCCCGAGCTCAGCCCCCTGATTAGGGAGAGGAGCTGAGCCCAGGAGCAGCCGGAGTGGAGGGTGCCCCAGCCCACAGGCTGACCCCGGCCGCTCTGCAGACCCCACGCTGCAGTTGGGACATTATTTACCCCGATATTGCAGCGCTCTCCTAAAATATATTGAAGGAGAGATTGGGAAAATGAAGTGTAGAAGATTTATCCTGCACTAGAGGATTTCAGCATCCAAGAAAGCCAGAGAGTCCAGTCCCTCAGACTTAATAGAAACCTCCTGCTTTATTAATGTTGCCTGATTTTTTTTTTTAATTTTTTTTCTCCTTGTCCACAGGTCCTGGGCAGAAAGTCAAAGCTGTATTTGAGGAGCTTTCCTGGAGGTTTTCATTAATAACAGGGCCAGGGAATCCACTGCAAATGTAAAAATAATAGATTTGAGAGCCCTAAAAGGATGGAGATTTACTCACTGTGGAAATATTAGGGAGAAAGTGGGAGTGGGAGGTTCCCAGCGCTCTGGAAGCTGCTGGCGGTGCGAGAGGAGGGAAGATTGCCTCCGAGTGGCTCTGCAAGGCAGCTGCGACTGCTCTGCCGAGCACCGAACTCCGGAGCCCTGGAAATTGCCGAGAAACGGAGAAATTCCTTCCCGGGGTCACGGGAAAAGGAGGATGGGGAGCTTTCATGGGGCAGGGTGGTGCTGATGCTGGGCAGGTCAGGAGGGACACACAGGCATGGGGATTGAGAGAAGGATTGCTGATTCCTGCCGTGCCCAGCTCTTGTGGGGTGCTGGCACCACGTCCCCCCCTCCCGTGGGGCTGCTCCTGCCCCCCACACTGACCACAGGCCACACTGTCACCGCTGATGGTGGCACTGGCATCACAGCCGATCCAAGGAGCCCTGACAGCTGTCAGCATCTCCACACCTGAATCCTGACACGTTTCAGGGGGTGCCAGGGCCCCAGCTCCAGCTGAGCCTCATCGCTGGCCAGGGTCTGTGTACAAATCACAAACAGGACAGGACTGCCAGGAACTGCCTTGAGCTGTTTGATTCTCCAGCATCAGCCTCATTCCATGGTTATGACAATGGGAAGATGCCACCAGCTCACATCTCAGGCAGCAGACACAGAACTTGATATTACAACTCACTTTATAAGATTTTGCCCAGTCACACAAAGCAAAAGCACATTGACAGCAGTTCTATCCAACTACTATAAGCTCACATACCTTTGGTTAAACAATGCTTGCTTATTTCAGATACAATACCTGCTTGTGAGCATTAAAATGCACAGAACTCCATTATTAAGCTCCAAACTTCCTAACATCTTGCTAGATAAACTTTTCTGTAGCTTAGAGAGTTTTTCTATACAAGTGTTAATACACAGACCATTGTTCTATTTGTCCTTGCTTTTCTACTTTTTAAATAATTTTTCTGCTGACAAATCTCATGGCTTATGCTTAGCTCTAATTGGAGTTCTACTGCCTCTGAGGCCTGCCTTTTGCAGCTTTCCCAAAACCCTCTGATTTTGTGGATTCCCACAGAGCATGTGCTCAGGAGCTCCTGCAAGGACAGAGGCCCCGGGCCTCACGGACAAGTGGCTTGAAGGGTTTGCCCTCCTCAGCCCACTCCAAATTAGAGGAGGTCGTCTTCTGGAGCTTCTTGGGATAGGTTGATTTTACTGTGGAAAATGGGTTTAGGTTACTCTGGAAGGAGGAGCACAGCCTTTAACTCTGTGTCATCCTCCAGGTAGAAGTGAGAACCCCCAATGGGAGCTTCCAGCTGAGCTCTCTGGATACCAGAAGCCTGGGAGATGGAGGGATGGATGGAGAGAACAATGAGTTTTCCTCCATCTGGACAAAAAAAGCAGCGACGCCCATGGATGCAGACGGAACTGACTGCAGCTCGGATGCCAAATGAGCCCTCCTAGGAATCCTGGGGAGCCCCTGGGAGCAGCATCCAGCCTGCCCTGGAGCCCTGCAGCTCCTGCACAGCTCCTCCCTCGGCGTTCTGAGCATCCCCAGCCCCGGCCGGCTGCGCTGGTGGCCCGGGGGCTGCAGGCATTTTCCCAGCGCTCTAATCTAACAGCACCAGTGGGAATGTTTACAGCACGCTGCCACTTGAGGGCTTATCAGCCTCGCTGCCTATCTCCCAGCGGGCCAGGCTGATAAAGGGAGGGGCTGCTGGCACCCGGGGGAAGCGCCCGGAGCAGGGCATGGAGCTGGGGACCGGCCAAGCAGAGCCAGCAGGGCTGGGACCTGTCCAGGGAGCCCCTGTGTGTCACCGAGGATGTGGTGGAGAGATGGAGCAGAGCACAGCCTTGCCCAAAGGATCCCTCAGAGCGATTTGGGAACGTCTCATGGAAAGGTGAAGGGGCAAGGAAATGCATCCCTGGGAGGATTAGAGGCATGCCATGAAATCACAGATAATTTATGTGGGATCGTCAAGTGATCCCAGCACTGCCAAGGACACCACGAAGCCATGTCCCCAAGCGTCACATCCACAGGGCTTTTAAATCCCTCCAGGGGACTCCGTCACCACTGCCTGGGCTTGACAACCCTTGGTGAAGAAAATTTCCCTTTTATCCAATCTAAACCTCCCCTGGTGCAACCTGAGGATGTTTCCTCTTGTCCCGTTACTTGGGGGAGGGTCTGACCTCACCATAGTGGGCAGCTCCAATATTTCTATCAAGGAAACCAACTGCTGGCACCTGCCTGCCTCAGGAACAGGTTTTCCCTAAATCAACTTAATGAGCTGGGGATAAACGCAGCTCAGCTGGGCTCCACCCTCTGCTTTGTGTCGGCAGCAACTTGTGAGTGTCTGCAGGAATCCTACAGGTACATCCATCCGCCTTATCCCCCTGCAGAGTTAGAACACTCAGGTATGTTTACCTTTAGGCTGGACAGGTGCCCTGCCGTGTCCC
Source organism: Zonotrichia leucophrys gambelii (assembly GCF_028769735.1). Lineage (NCBI taxonomy): Eukaryota > Metazoa > Chordata > Aves > Passeriformes > Passerellidae > Zonotrichia > Zonotrichia leucophrys. The sequence continues at coordinate 9,508,881 of NC_088185.1, forward strand.
TGCGGTCCCCGAGCAGCCCTGGTGCCGCTCCGGGCGTGGGACACTCCACGATTGCCCTCTAGCGGCCCCCGGCCCGGGGAAGGGGCGCTCCTGGCCCGGGGGTCCGGCTGCCAACCCCCCCTGTGCCCCCAGCCTGGACCTCGGCTGGCTCAGCGCAGCTCGCCCGGCGCGCCAGCACCCGCTCCCTGTCCCCTGAGTGTCCCCTGGGCTGTGACAGTGACACACACCTGGTCCCTGTCCCCTGAGTGTCCCCTGGGCTGTGCCACTAACACACACCCGGTCCCTGTCCCCTGGGCTGTGCCAGCAGCATATACCTGGTCCCTGTCCCCTTGGCTGTGCCAGTAACACAGCACCCAGTCTCTGTCCCCCATGCCTCCCCTGGGCTGTGCCAGCAGCTCAGACCCTGTCACTGTCCCCGGGCTGTGCCAGGCTCTGGCCATGTCCCAGGTTTGGTGTCCCACACTTGGCTGCAGCCCCAGCACGGCTGTTGTGCCCCTACCCCACCCTTTGGGGAGGTTGCCCCATGCAGGGAATCTCAGAGTTGAGGTTTTGGAGGGTGGTGGAACAGGGAATTCAGTTTGGAGTCCTCCCCAGCTTTATTTGGGGTGTGTTTTTGTAGAATCACAGAATTATTAGGGCTGGAAAAACCCTTTAGGATCATTGAGCCCAACCATTCCCCCAGCACTGCCCAGGTCACCACAACCCTCTAGGGATGGTAAACCCACAGCTTCCAGTGCTTGATAATCCTTCTGGTGAAGAAATTTTCCTTAATATCCAACCTGAATCTCCCCTGGCACAACCTGGGGCTGTTTCCTCTCCTCCTGATGGTGTTAGCTGGGAGAAGGGAATGATATTTTAATTAATTAGAGATAAGAAAGTGGCTGCTGCTCCTAGCAGCATGGCGAAGAGGATCCCCAGATCCAACAGAGATCCCAACACCAGAAACAGAGGAAATGGAGAGGTAAACTCAGGGAACGAGGGAAGCTTGCACAGGGAATGGGCTTTGTGTAATTCCTGGGATTGAGGGAAAGATTGATGAAAGATGTGGATGCAGGGAGGGAGAGGCTGGAGAATCACTGTGGATTTTCAAGAGTGCTGGAAGAGCCATGCATGGCACATTTTGCCCATATTCACCCTCCCCCTTTATCTCTATACATAAGGACCTTTTGGAGAGCAAAAATATCCTGCTCTTGCCAGAGTTGTGTTCCCAAAGTGTTGTTCTGAACAAATCCCTCCTCTGGTGGAGCTGGATGTTGCTATTCTGGTCCCTGCAGTAACAGGAACCCTTTGTGTGACTTGTCAGGACCTGCTTCACCCCAGACATGAGATCACAGCCTCAGTTCTCATTTATAAATAAATAAATGTTCTCATTTATAAATAAATGAATGTGGTCCTGGCAGGGTTGGAGACATGGGGGAAGCCTAAAGGAACATTTCCTCCCTGGGGTGGTCCCAAAGGGCTGGGCAAGGGGAGAAGGTGAAATGTGGTGTCAGCCTATCCCTCTGCAGGTGTTCTAGGGAAGTTTGAGATTTTGGGCTCTTCCTCCAGCCCTGGTTTATGGAGGACAGGGATGGGCAGCACTGGGATCATGATCTTGGTGTCCCAGTGACATGGAAAAGGGAGAGGGCATTATGTGATTCTTTAAAGTGTGTGAAAGTTTTTATATAAAGCTCCCACTAAAGAAAATCACAGAATTTTTTTTTCAGGGGTAGAGAAGGTCTGGGAGCACATCACCAATGCATGCAAACCACAGCCCACACTGTGACACTGTGCACAAACTGCACCCCAAGTGGCAGCTGAGGGATAAATCAAATGTGAGCTGTGGATTGCACAGAAAAACACAAGGATGGGGAAATAAAAACAAAAGGAGGGGCTGAGAAAGTGATGTAGAAAGTCAGAAAACCATGTGGGGAAAAAAAAACCAACTCCAGAGCAATAATGGGGGAGAGGAAATAGTTGGGAGCAAGCAAAAGGAAGTGAAGCCCTTGCAGAGGGTTTATTGTTCTCACCTGGAGGGTTTTATGTCCTCCATTACCTGAATGTCTCCCTGGGTGACTGCAGGGTTTCATTAACTCCCTGTGTGAGCCCTCAGGGGTTTTATGGCTCAGGACAGGCCCCAGAGGAGATCACCACTCAGAGCTCCAGCAGCCACAGCTGTCCCCAAGCCACACCAGCACAGGGGCCCCTCGTGGCTCTCCAGGCTGCAGGGCCAGAGCTGGGGGTGCTCAGGTTTTGTTGCAGGGTCCTGGGTGGTGTTTCCATCATCCCCTGGAAGCTGCTGCCCCTTCAGAGCAGGACAAGAGCACAGGAACAGCCCTTTAAAGCTGATTTTGCCATGCAGGAATCTCTTGAGTCCCTTCCCACAGGCAGAGGGGAGGCAATGAGCAGGTTCTGAGGAGCTGAATCTTGTGCCTGCATTGGGATTTTTCTCTCCCAGGGAGACCAGGGGTGAGGAGGTCTCATTTCTGAGGCAGCAGGCTCTGATTTTTGCCCCTCAGTGACACTCAGTGCTGTATTTTGTGCCTTCCAAACTGCAATCTGGACAACCCAGCTCCCCCTCCAAGGCTGATCTCTCATTCCCTGACCACCACCATCCTTCCTGCAGCCTTCCAGCCCCCAAACCCAGTTCCCCCGTGCTGCCCAAGGCTCTGCCCTGCAGATCCCCCCTCCTGTGCCCTCCTGGGCTGCTGAGGTGCCCTTTCCATGGCCAGGCAGCCCAGCTGCTGCTCAAAGCCTGCTGTGATGCTGTGCCAGCCCTCTGAGCGTGGCTCAGGGCACCTCTCCTGCCCACCAGCCCCGGGGGGACCAGGAGCCAAGCCCTGGAGCACAAAGGGGGCTGTGTGGCTGCTGTTTGCCCTCCAAGAGCTGCAGGAAACTTGGCAGGGAGAAAAAAGCCTTCAGAAGCTCCTGGGATGGCCAGGATTTAGGTTAAGCTGCTCTCAGGAATAAAGGGAATCTTGAGTGGGAGCAGGTATGGCAGAAGGGACGTGGGCAAAGGGGATTTGTCTCCATATAGCTAAGAGGAGCAGTTCACTGTGCAAAACTCAGTTTTTGTCCTCCTAAATCACCTTTGTCACCTGTGGGAGGCTGATCCTGCTAAACCTTTGGTTCATGAGGGGGTCTGGAAAAAAACACCTCAGCCACAAATTTTGAACCTGAATGTCTTTAATGTTAGATCATGGAGAACAGCAAGAAGGATGAAAACCCCCAAAAATCTCAGGGAAAGGAGGCATGGTGCATACATCTGAGCTGGAGAACAGAAAGGTGGCTGTTTGGAAGGAGGGGCAGAAGTAGAGTGAGCTTAAAGGTGCAGAATATGGAAAAGCCTCTCCCTGGAGAAAGGAAGGCTCTATCCCTGTGGCATTGTCCCAGGACTCGGGGAAGATGAGCTTCCCTGGGGATGAAAAGCCCTGCTGTGAATTTATTCCCTGCAGAGGGCTGGGCCCTGGGTTCTTTCAGGCCTTGTGGTTAAGGGCAGGCTGTCCCCAGCCAAAGAACAAAATCAATCTCCACCCTGGCCTGACTGAGCAGGGCCTGAGCCTGCTGTGGGGCTGGGACATGGCCAGGAGGGTGGTGGTGTGTGCTGGCCAGGCTAGCACAGACCTGGCTTTGAGAGCCAGGAGCCTGCCAGGCAAGCCTGGATCTCAGCTCCCTCTGGGAATGCCTGTCCTGGTGGTCCAGCTCTCAGAGCCCCATTGTGAGCGTTCCCAGGCCGAGGAAGGCTCAGGAGGCTTTCCTACAGCATCTGTGTGAGGGGATTCTCCTGCTTGCTTAGGCTTTATCCCTTTACATTTGAACCTGGTTTGCCCTTAGAGTGGCTTTTTCCCAGTCCTGATCTCCACTCATGAGCCCTTCATTAATTTGCTCCCTCTCCTCTGCCCAACTACAGCAGCAAAGGGTGAATGAAGGACCCGTGTGGGTGCCTTTGGCCAGTGTCACATCAAGAGAGCCTCTCACAGGGCAGATCCCCTCTGTCCTGGGGGATCTCCATTGTCCTCAGCTCCATCCTCCGGTTCTCCATTGTCTTCAGCTTCATCCTGCTGGTTCTCCATTGTCTTCACCTTCATCCTGGTGGTTCTTCATTGTTTTCAGCTTCATCCTGCTGGTTCTTCAAGGTGGTGGCTCAGGACCCTCTGCTCTGAAGAGTGTTTGTGTGTTGGAGCTGTACAAAAGTGCTCTTCTTTGCCTCATTGCCTGCGTGCCCCAGTGCTGACGTTCTCCAGCTGTAACCTCAGCCCTGGGCTCTGTGGGGGGAAGGAATCCCAGCCTGTCCATGCTCAGCCCTGTGAGTGACACAGCTCTGGGAGCCAGAGCCAGCCCAGCAGCTGGGAGTGATGGCATCCCATGAAAGGCCTCCTGTCTGAATCCCTGGGGGCTCCAGGGAAAGCCTTGGAAGCACCAACTGTCCTGGCAGTGGTGGAACAGCTCTGGTTAAACATCCTGGAGTGCTGGGGGACTCTGTGGGGCTGCCCTGTGTGACCGTGTTCACAGGGATCCAAGAATGAGGGAAGAGATGAGGATCTGACTCCATGTTTCAGAAGGCTTGATTTATTATTTTATGATATATATTATATTAAAACTATGCTAAAAGAATAGAGGATTTCATCAGAAGGCTGGCTAAGAATAGAAAAGGACTGGAAATGATAACAAAAGCTTGTGTCTCAGACAGACTCTGAGCCAGCTGACTGTGATTGGCCATTAATTAGAAACAACCACATGAGACCAATCACAGATCCATGTTGCATTCCACAGCAGCAGATAACCATTGTTTACATTTTGTTCCTGAGGCCTCTCAGATTCTCAGGAGGAAAAAATCCTAAGGAAAGGATTTTTCAGAAAATATCATGGCTACAGCTCTGCCCGTGGGTCCTGCCCATCTCCCCAGCCTTGCTGGCCAAGAACATTCCCTGGGGGTCTCCAGCTCCCTGCTGCTCTCCTGGCCCTTGGCTGCTGCCCAAACTCCCTTTGTCCCCAAAACCCAGGGTGTCCCTTTGCCCCTTGCTTTCAGACATTTGGCTTCCCGTGCCAGCTGCCCAGACTGCCTGAAGCTGTACAACAAAGCCAGGCTGACACCATTCCCTGGAGGAAAGCAGCTCGTGCCCCACGTTCCCTGCTCTCCCTTTTTCCTCCTCTGCCTCACTGCTCTCCAGGAAATCTGGTGCTTGGATTTTTGGGCACTGAAAGGGAGAAGGAGCCTGACCTGGGGCTGGCTTTGCAAGGCCTCAGGGGAGTTCTGTGGGGCTCAGCTTGCCTGGAAGGTGTTTCTTGCTGGAGGCTGCAGGTGGGTGAGCCTTGCCAAGCTGAGAGAGGCAGCAGAGCAGTGAGAAGCCATGGAATTAGTTCAGGCACCTTCTGTGGGCAGAGTGAGGGCAGAACCAACTGGTGAGAGCTCTGAAGCTGAGGATGGCTCCAAGCACAGCTGGCCCAGCTGCAAGCTATTCTCAGGACCAAGTCACTTTTGCCACCAAATGTCCATATAATTTTATGGCTCTGGTCTATCCATCACGCCTAATATGAGGCTGTGTAAGCCAGGCTTAAGTAATGAGCTGTGGCAGGCTGTACATTTCTTGGTGATTATGGCATGTGTCATAAAGCAAAGAGCTGGAGGCAATAATCCCCTGGAAACACCTTGCCCAGGGGTGTCTTGTTACCATTCTGAAATAAAGTTACAAATGAAAAAATAATGAAAACACTCAAGAACTCCAGTCATAGGTAGGGCAGGACTGTCAGGGAATCAATCCTCCAGCCCCAAACTGTGGGGATCATTTAGATCCAGTGTCAGTACCACTCTCCCAGCCCATCTCCATCTCCAGGCCTTGGATGCTGCTGTTTCTGCCTCCAGGATCTTGGGAAAAGCAGCTTTTCCTTGGGGTGAGGGGTTCCCTGCACTCTGCTCGCCCCCAGCTCACCTGGGGGATTTTCAAGTCCTGCACTCCAAACCCATTCAGTAAAAGTTTCCCTAATCAATGAGCTGGGTTTTGGTGGTCCCTTCCAGCTCAGGATATTCTCTGACTCCTCTTTTATTCCCTGCATTTAAGGTGGAGCATCTGTGAAAAAATTGGGATGATAATCTCTCCTTTACTAACAAGGCTCCAGGAACTGGAGCCAGAGAGATGTGGAATCCCAGAATGGAGAGGCTGAGAGCACTTGGCTTTTCCTTGCTCCTTCTCCTGGCCTCCACACCTCCATCCACTCCTTTTCCAGGCAGCAAGGAGCTTTTCTTCCCAGAGAAACCTGGGAATATCAACTCAGGGAGCTGCCTGCAGCACAGGGGTGTTCCTGTCCTGCCCTTGGACACAGCCAGGATGGAACCAGTTTGAGATCAGTGGGGACCTTGGGCACCAGGTTGGACTTGAAACCTCCCAAGGATCCTCCTGGACTGGTATTTCTGTGACTCCACAGGAATTTGGTGCCTTTTGGACACCAACTTGCCTCTCTTTTCCATGAAATCTCATCCATGAGGAAACCACTCCCACCAGTACCAGGCACTGGTTGTTTCATGGGGTTTTCTCTCTTTTTTCAGCACTAAATAAGGGATTGATCCAGCACCACCATCCTGCAGACAGAGGTTTGTGGGATGACTTTCACCACCACCACGTGAGTGATATCAAATAATTTCTGTGGCTGTGCAGAGAATTCCAACTCAAAATTGGAAGAAGAGCAGAAGAACTGCTCCTGTTCTTCTCCCAGCAGAAACAGAAGATGCTGGGAAATTATAGCATGAGTTTTTCTTCCTTCTCCTCCTTCTCCTCCTTCTCCTCCTTCTCCTCCTTCTCCTCCTTCTCCTCCTTCTCCTCCTTCTCCTCCTTCTCCTCCTTCTCCTCCTTCTCCTCCTTCTCCTCCTTCTCCTCCTCTCCTCCTTCTCCTCCTTCTCCTCCTTCTCCTCCTTCTCCTCCTTCTCCTCCTTCTCCTCCTTCTCCTCCTTCCTTCTCCTCCTTCCTTCTCCTCCTTCTCCTCCTTCTCCTCCTTCTCCTCCTTCTCCTCCTTCTCCTCCTTCTCCTCCTTCTCCTCCTTCTCCTCCTTCTCCTCCTTCTCCTCCTTCTCCTCCTTCTCCTCCTTCTCCTCCTTCTCCTCCTTCTCCTCCTTCTCCTCCTTCTCTCTCTCCTCTTCTCCTCCTTCTCCTCCTTCTCCCTCCCTTCTCCCCCTTCTCCTCCTTCTCCTCCTCTCCTCCTCCTCTCTCCTCCTTCCTCCTCCTTCTCCTCCTTCTCCTCCTTCTCCTCCTTCTCCTCCTTCTCCTCCTTCTCCTCCTCTCCTCCTCCTTTCTCCTCCTTCTCCTCCCTCTCCTCCTTCTCCTCCCTCTCCTCCTTCTCCTCCTTCTCCTCCTTCTCCTCCTTTCTCTCCTTCTTCTCCTTCTTCTCCTCCTTCTCCTCCTTCTCCTCCTTCTCCTCCTTCTCCTCCTTCTCCTCCTTCTTCTCCTTTTCCACCTTGTTCTCCTCCTTCTCCTCCTTCTCCTCCTTCTCCTCCTTCTCCTCCTTCTCCTCCTTCTCCTCCTTCTCCTCCTTCTCCTCCTTCTCCTCCTTCTCCTCCTTCTCCTCCTTCTCCTCCTTCTCCTCCTTCTCCTCCTTCTCCTCCTTCTCCTCCTTCTCCTCCTTCTCCTCCTTCTCCTCCTTCTCCTCCTTCTCCTCCTTCTCCTTCTTCTCCTTCTTCTCCTCCTTCTCCTCCTTCTCCTCCTTCTCCTTCTTCTCCTCCTTCTCCTCCCTCTCTTCTCCTCTTCTCCTCCTTCCCTCCTCCCTTCTCCTCCTTCTCCTCCTTCTCCTCCTTCTCCTCCTTCTCCTCCTTCTCCTCCTCTCTCCTTCCTTCCTCCCTTTCCTCCTCTCCTCCTTCTCCTCCTTCTTCCCCCTCCTTCTCCTCCTTTCCTCCTCCTTCTCCTCCTTCCTTCTCCTCCTTCTCCTCCTTCTTCCTCTCCTTCTCCTCCTTCTCCTCCTTCTCCTCCCTTCTCTCCTTCTCCTCCTTCTCCTCCTTCTCCTCCTTCTCCTCCTTCTCCTCCTTCTCCTCCTTCTCCTCCTTCTCTTTCCTCTTTTTCCTCTTTTTCTTTTCCCCAAGCTTAACAGAAACACCCAACAAAGAAAACTTCTTTTTTTCCCCTTCCACATCAACAGGGTTTGCGAAGTAATGAGGGAGGACCAAGATGTGTCAAATGCCATCCCAGAAAGGTAAAATGGCTTTGATATTCCACGGGATCCAGGTTTGTTTGCAAATTTGGGGCTTTTCAGGACAAAATCTTTGTCACCATTTCGATTTCCTCAGCTTGACAGGAGCAGAGTCTTTTCTATGAAGTTTTTGTTTAATAGAGAACTCAAAAATCTTGGTGGAAAAATCCTTTCCTCCTCTTTTCCCTCTGTGGGAAAAATACAGGCTGAGGAATGCCAGTGCCTTGAGAGCTGACTGAAAACTGCAGTCTTTTCGTTTGAAAATAACAAAATGAAATTTTCCCCTTCTGCAAAGCAATTAGAAACCATCATGCAGAAAAATGGGAGAAAAGCAGTTAAGTGTGGAGGAAGTCTATAATGCTTCCTGACTCTGGGATTTTTTTTTTTAATAATTTATTTTAATAAAAATCTGCCATTTTACTAGGAGAAAATGTTTTGTTTGGAGTTTTGTATACATAGTTGACATTTACCAGCATCAGAATGCATTATGACATTTAATATATAATAATATGTCATTATATATTTTAATATCCTTTAAACAGAATGGTCCAGTGAAATAATGGCCAAAGTGAAATGAAATATTCCAGCAGTGCCTCTGGAAAACTGAGGAAAAGCTTTGTCCCTCTTCAAAAATTTCAGAGAAATTGAGAAGTTCTTGCAAAATATTCTGATTTTGATCCAAGTGTGGGTTTGGAAGGAGCAAGAACTTGACTTCCAGGAACTCTTTGATCAACTCCTTTGGATCTCTAGTTGCACTTGGAACTCCAAAATGTGCTTTTTTTGTCATTTCCTTAAATCAAATTATCTCATCCCTCTAGAAGGAAAGGCAAAATTGGTCATTATCCTCATTTTACTGCCCAGGAAGCCAAGTTTTAGGGAGAGCTGGAGGGAAAGCCAAGGTTTAGGGGCCAGCTCGGTGCCTCCCACAATGTGGATGTTCCTCCAGGCCCAAAGGAGGAATATTCTGGATTAGGGATTGTGGGAAGGACTGTGAGAATCAACCTCCCTGCTAAATCTACTTTTGGGGGTTTTGCTGTGTTGTATCCCAAACAAACTGGGATTTTTACACACTGCAATTGTGTGTAAAACTGTGTTATTGCTATTTCCCAGTTGGATTTTTCAATTTCACAATTTAATTTTGTCATTTCCCAGTTTGATTTTGCCATTTCCAGATTTAATTTTTGCCATTTCCCAGTTGAATTTTGCCATTTCCATACTAAATTTTTGCCATTTCCTGATTTGATTTTTGCCATTTCCCAATTTAATTTTGCCATTTCCCAGTTTGAATTTTTGCCATTTCCCAGTTTGGATTTTTGCCATTTCCCAGTTTGGATTTTTGCCATTTCCAGTTTGGATTTTTGCCATTTCCAGTTTGGATTTTGCCATTTCCCCATCAGATTTTTGCCACTTCCCAGCCTAACCTCCTTGGCAAGGAGCTGCCCCCACCATGAATTCCCTGAATATTCCCCAATTTTCTGTTTATTTGTTGAAAACTGGAAGCGTGGCCGAGCTGCTCAGGGTTGAATGAAGGTTGTGTCCCGTTTCCTCAGGCTCTCCTTGATCCTGATTTTAGGAGAAGCTTCCTGAAAACAACATGACAAGTGTCGTTTGTCCCGTCACAGTCAGCCTGTGTCCCATCAAGTCACCCTCAACAGATCTGCAACCAGATTTGAGAGGTAAAACCTGTTTCTTTTTTATTTTTAAAGTGCCTGCTTTCCCCTGGAGGAACCTCTGGAGTCCTTGGGAAGACTCAAGAGTGATTGAATAAACTGGGTTTTTTTAATATTAAAGTGTTAAAAACTGGTTCAGGCTGAAAGGGAACATTAAGAACATGATTATTTATTTTTTTCCCCCAAATTCCTATTGAAAACAAATAACTTTATGGATTGGCATCTATCAGGGCTTTTTTCATGGTAACAAGTTTTTTTAGCCAAGATAAATGGCAAAATTCAATGGGGAAATGGCAAAAATTCAATGGGGAAATGGCAAAAATTCAATGGGGAAATGACAAAATCCAACTGGGAAATGGCAAAATCCAACTGGGAAATGACAAAATTAAACTGTGAAATTGAAAGATCCAATTGGGAAATGGCAATAACACAGTTTTGCACACAGTTGCAGTGCTTGAAATGGATAATAAATATAATTTCCAAATTACAGTTAATCACAGCAGCTTTGCCCTTGCTGCATGAGGCCTTTGACCCAAAACTCTGGTGGAGGATTGAGATGAGCTGGAATTAAGGTCCTGGAGCAGGATAAGGTCCCACCTTCTGGATTCTGGGGTCTGTTCCTCTCCTTGGAGAAGCCAACAGGAAGAAGTCTCCACAAGGTCAGGTGAATTCAAATATTTCTGCAATTTTTTGTCCTTTTCCAAGCCCCATTCCTGCTACTGGAGTCGTGTTCCCATTCCTGTGATGGGTGGGAATCTGTCCCTTCCCAAACCTTCACCATCCCAGCTGTCCTGAGGAGGATCTGATCCACAGCTCCCAGAAATGGCAGCAGCCAGGGCAGCTCTGAGGTTCCATCCAGCTGGAATTACAGCAAACCCTGCAAAAGGGACCCTCCAAAGGGATCCCTGATGTCCTGTGACAGGGACTGCCCTCATTTCCAACCTGTTTGCAGAGGCTCTGACAGTGGCTGAGCTGCAATGAGGGAAGCAATAAACAGGCTCCTTGGCCACTAATGAGGAATTAATTGAACACTTGTTTTTCATTTCCCTCTTCCTTGCCCAGGACTGAGCCAAACTCAGATCCCTTTGATAACGTGCTTGCCACTGCAGGAAAAGGCCATGATGGCAATTTTCCCCTCTTGGTTGGGGTTTCCATCATTTTCTGCTTGATTTGGGTGGTTTTTTACCGGTTCTTTTTCCTCTTTTCCCACAAGATCTTCTCTTTTTCCAAGCATGGTGAGCTGGGAGGAAGATTTGGGACAATGTCTGTGGAAAAAGTGTCAGTGGTAGCAGGGAGTGGCAATATTTAGTCAATCCCAGAATTCCAGGATGGAATTTGGGTGGGAGGGTTATGTATTTGCTGGGACCTCCATGACAGGAAGGAATGATGCATCTGACTCCATGTTCTCAGAAGGCTAATTTAGTACTTTATAATACTATATTATATTAAAGAATACTATCCTACACTAAAGAATACAGAAAAGATACTCAATGCTAACAAGATAATAATGAAAACTCCAGACTCTTTCCAGAGTCCTGACACAGCTTGGCCCTGATTGACCAAAGAGTGAAAACAACTCACAGCAGAATCCAATGAAACAATCACCTGTGGGTAAACAATCTCCAAACACATTCCACATGAGCACAACACAGGGGAAGCAAATGAGATTAGAATTGTTTTCATTTTTCTCTGAGGCTTCCTAGCTTCCCAGGAGAAAAATCCTGGGTGAAGGAATTTTTCGGAAAATGTGACAGTGAAAGTGACCTCAGAACTCGTTTTGTTCAACTCCTGCTGGTTTTCACTATCCCAGGTTGCTCCAAACCTCATCCAAGCTGGCCTTGGCCACTTCCAGGGATGGGGCAGCCACAGCTTCTCTCAGTTCCTTGGTGTCACATCCTGTGCAGCACCTGGATCATGGATTTTGGAGAGCTTCCCATCCCTGCTTTCACCTTTGGATACTCCAGGTCTGGAGGGACTTCAGAGACCTACTGGGATCCCTGAGAGCAGGCAAACTGTGAGTGAACCTCCTTTTCCCAGGGGATATGTCCAGCTACAGAAAAATATCTGCAGCTGTGGGAAAATGAGCCTTTCCCTCACCTTTGGGTGTCTCTGGCACTGGGAATTCCTCAATCCTGTTCCTCCCTGGTTTGCAGCATGTCTGTCCCCTACAAATATGGGAAACCTCCTGAAAATGATGGGAACAACGTTTCTGTGCCTGAGGAGAAGCAGGAACACTGCGCTCAGTTAGGGGCTGATTTTCCCTCCCCATTTCTTGGTAGAAAGACCCCTCTGGGTCCCTGCCATGGATTTCCCCTTCCAGCCCTGATATTTTAAACTGAATTAATCTCTTTGCCCTCAGGACTGATCTCTCCTCAGCCCTTCTCCCAGAGCAGTGGGACCATCCCTGCACAGGCCAGGATGTGACCTGTCCCAAGGCCATCCATGGTCACCACCCTGCTCCTCATTTCAGGGACGCTGTTCCAGGATTTTGCAGCAGAATATGGAATTGCAGAGGAGATCTGATGCTTCCCTTGCCCTTTTTTGTCTCTCCCTCTCTTCCCCCAGCACGGCCCAGCCCCAATTACAGCCTGGGGCTCTCCCAGAGGGGACATTCAGACCCAACAAAGCCCCGTCCCCCGCCCTACAAAGGCGACATCTCCTGGGCTTGTGCCCTAATGAGAGCAAATTTTTTGTCCAAACATTTGAAGCGAGGAGGTGCCTTCTCCTGCCACCCCCTGCTGGGGTTAATATCATTATCCACTTGGCTCTGGTTGGGAATTAAACCAGGGGCATTCCCTTCTTTTAATGAGAGCTGACAGTGGCTCCAGCACTTCAGAAGGGAATTAGGGAAGCAGGGATGGCTGGGGAGTCTGTCTCCCTGGGCTCTTATCCACCAGCCCTGCTGCCCCGTGGGATCAAAGGCCATTTACCTGCTGCTGAGCACAAATCCCTTGGGCTGGCATGCTGCAATAAGGCTTTACCCCTCTGGAAAAACCATTCCAGCAGGCAGAGTAACCCAAGGATCTGCTTCAACAGGGCACAGAGGAGCCCCTTGAGGTTTTGGGCATCATGGCCAGATCTAAAATAGGATTTTGGAGTGTTAAACCTGGTTTTGGTTAGGATTTGGTGTGAACAGAAAATTGTTGGCGTAGCCAGGCTGGTGAAAATGTAGCCAGAGTAACATTGAGGAGAAAATGCTGCATATACATCTATGCTGCATATACATCTATTTAATTTTTTTTTTTAATTAAAAACTCTAAGTTTTCAATGGCACCTTTTGGAATTCAGATAAGTGCTTCAGAGAAAGGGTTTTATTTTTAGAAATGAAAAAAAAAAAAAAAGCTGATTAGAAAAACCCACCAAAACCTCCCTGTGTCTTATCACTGAAAAACAGCAAGTTCAGCCTGTCCTCCTCTCTGTCTCAGGATAGGTTTGATTAGAAACATCAAAAAAATGCAGGACAAAAATGTGAATTTTTAATCCCATTTTAAATGACCTTTACCCATGCGTGAACTCTCCTTTTGAAGTGCTGCAGTGGCTCTTGCCCAGTCTGCTCCGAGGGAGAGGTGCCCAAACAAAGGGAGCCATTTGCAGGGATGGTTACTTGTGGCAGGATTCCAGATTCCAGCGCTGGGACATGACCAGGAACTCCATTTCCTGGGATGCCAGGGGAATTGCTGGTGCTCTCGAGGTGGGGAGGAAACACTGAGCCATACAAAACAGCCCCCAGGGTGTGAGAATGGACTGAACAGGCTGATTGCAATGGTTGCAGGGAATTTTCTTGGAGGTTTTTTGCGTGCTGGAATAGTTTATAGCTGCCCTGTGAAAGGGATTGGGAGGAAAACCAATTCCTCCTTCATGGATCACAGAGAGGATGCACATTGCACTGCCCTGCCATGGAGCTTCAGGTGTAGCTGGATGATTTCAGGAGCTGATACAGGATAAATGCAGCCCAAATCCAACCATTTCATGGAATGGTGTCCTCAGGAGCATCCCACCTTAAAAGTCGTGCTCTAGCATAAATCTTTGTCTAGGAATTACTAGCAGGGATCTGGAGAAGCAGGATTCTTGCTGGAAGAAAATAGAAGAGTTAATGGCTCTGGGGATATTTCCTTGCTCAAAAGGCCAGCTCAGAGGTGCTGCTGCTGGGGACCTGGTGGCTCTTGCTCCCCCCTTGGTAGCACTGGGGACAAGGGAAACCTGGACAAAATAACAGTTTTGGGGCACTCACACCACCAGGAAAACCTGGATGAAATGACAGCTTTGAGGCACTAACAACACTGGGAAAACCTGGATGAAATAACAGTTTTGAGGCACTCACAATACTGAGAAAACCTGGAATTAATGTGTTGCAGTTACAGCTGTGATAGGAGAAAAAAATCCCTTTCCCTGATGTCCATCACAGAGAAAAAAAATCCTGCTTTTTCCCTTTAATTGGAAAGCTGAAAATTAATAATTAATTTGAAAAGAAAAGCACTTTTAGGCTTCTGGATGAGAGCTTTCACTTTCCAATGGCTGGGTGACAGAGCTGAGGGAAAGCCAACACTCTTAGGGGGAAACCTGCCTGGTTTGGTGCAGGGCAGGGCTGCAGGGAAAGGCAGCATTAAGGAGCTGAACCCACTCATGCATGCCCAGCAGGGCTGGGGGTGCAGATGGAAGTGCTGGAGCCATCCATCCCCTCCCTGCAGGCTGGGAGGGCACCAGGCAGGAGCTCAGGAAACAGCCAGTGAGAACGCAGCCCTCTCTGGCAGGAAATCAATTGGATGTGTGGGGGCTTTAGGTTGGCTTTTTCCTTGTTTTCTCTCCTCTTTTCCATTTTCCAGGCAGGTGTCTGAGGTGAGGGTGTGGGAGGAATTGCTGCTTTGCTGGTCCCTGTGCTCACAGCTGAGGTGCAGCACAGCCCCCACGCCCCAGGGTTTGTGCTGCTCCCTGTTCCCCATCCTCAGGGAAGGGGATGGAGCTGGAGAGGTTTCCAGAGTCACACATTTGAGCTGTTTGTGATAAAAACGAGAGCAGGCTCCCGGTACTAAAGTGATTTCAGCATTTATTATTATAAAGGCCTAAAGGAAGGGGGCCTGGGCTGAGCAGGAGCGCTCCCATTGAGGATGGAGCAGCAGAGATGTAGTGATGTTCCAGGAGGAGCAGCACACATTCAGTGGGTCAGAAGCCCCTTTTTATCCTGTTTTAGTCCCTTTGGATTGGTTTCTGTTTGGATCCTTCATTTGCATGAAGGTTTAAGGTGCATCTTTGATTGGTCTCATGGGATTGTTTCTAATTAATGGCCAATCACAGTCCAGCTGTCTCAGACTCTCTGGTCAGTCACAAGATTTTATTATCATTCCTTTCTATTCCTTGCTAGCCTTCTGATTAAATCCTTTCTTCTATTCTTTTAGTATAGTTTTATTATATAATTTTCTTTTAATATAATATATATTGTAAAATAATAAATCAGCCTTCTGAAACATAGAGTCAAGATTCTCATCTCTTCTCTTGTCCTGGGACCCCTGTGAACACCACCACAGGGTTTGACTCTGAACTTGATCAGAGATGAGGAAAGGTTGAGCAGAGGGTTAAATCCAGCTCTGGTCAGGGAAAATCACCAAAGTGAAGGGGCAGCACAAGGAGTTTGGTACCAGGAGAGCAGAAAATTGATGGGTCAGGCTTGATGGATTCAGCAGGGCTGGCTGTATTTGGGAGCAGACCTAGCCAGGGGTCTGGGATTTGAGAGTGACCCAGCTTTGAGATCAAACCTCTGATCTTTAGATCCTCTTTGTCACTTGTCCTTGGTGGTTTAGGACCTTACTTGCCTTGCTTCTCCCTTAATCCCCCAAAAATCAAAACTGCCCAACCCTTTCCAGCTGCTGGCTGCACAGAGGCCTGAGCATGGGAGGAAGAGATGGCACTGGTTTAATCAGGAAGGGCCAAACCACATCTTTGCAAAGGTGGAGATGAGTTAAGAGATCAAACAGCACCAAGAAATTGGATTTCAAAAAGCTTTCTACTTTGAAAATATCAGAGTATCTGGTGGTCTGGCCTGTTATATCATGTTTTCATAAAGCAAAAAATGCCTGAGCCGAAATATCAGGTCTTAAATGGCTGCTTGGTTCAGCAAGCACAGTCATTCAGCCCAAATAATGAGGAGGGGAAATGCCACAGTGAGGGCAGGAAAGGGGACAGAGCAGGGGAATGATGGCCTTGAGACCAGGCCCATATCCCTGCATAGGGGCTGGCAGAGACCCTGATATATCATCTGTGCCTTTGAACAGCCCCCAGGTCAGCCAGGCAGCTTCATTCATCTTCTCCTTCAGGCAAGGAGATGAGCAAATTCCCTGCATGGTCTGGATTCCAGATGTGTGGCAGTACCTGGGATGCTGAATCTCAGCAGAGCCCCTGGATCTGGAGAGCACCAAGTGCTCCTGATTGCAGCAGCACATCCCTGGGGACACCAGAGCTGCTCCAGCCTCTGGAGCATCCTGCTGGAGCTACCACCCACCACTGATGGATGTAACCCATTGCAAACTTGAAATGTCATTTAAATTCTTTCTCAGACCAAAAGCTGAAGGAGAGAACTTCACACCACGGTCATTAAGACCCAGCTACCAAATCTCCCTCAGCTGCTTTTAATCATCTGGACATGCCCTGAGCTCCCAGATGCCAGGTTGGGTTTGTTCCCCTGCAGGAACTTGTTAGGCTGTCAGGCCTAAATGTTCCAATATCCCAGGTGAGGCACCTCCCATCTTCATTTAATTATCTATCTCCACTCCTGCAGATATTTCCAGTCTCTCAGCTTGTAGGGGAAAATAGATGGCTTGGAAAGAAAAGGATTGAGGAGAGTTTGCTTTGCCTTTTGTTCTCCAGCCATCAGGTCTGGACTGGAAACCACAAGATGACAAAAAGGCTCAGTATGGGGGGCTCGTACATCTGCTGCTTGCATGTCTGATGTGCTCTGGGCTGTGTTGAGCCACTTAAACCTGTGGTTTTCTGCCCTGTTAACAAGGCTGATGTTGGGAAAGGAAATGTCATCCTGGTTCATCATTTCAGGGAGGGAATAGAAGGGATCAGTACACAGAACATTACCTGGCTTGGGCAAAGGGGCATTTTTCTCTCTCTTTTTCTGACTTCATTTGGATTCTGCAGAAGGAAACTGCAGTTTGGTTCATGCCAAACCTAAATGGAAATATTATCTATAGAAGGCTTCAGAATGCTGTGGATTGGGGTTTTTTGTCTGCCTGCACATGATGTCATCTTTTAACACTTGTCTGTGTCAGCCCTTGGTGAGCCCAGCGTGGCCCCAGCGCTGTTCTGTAGCTCATGTTCAGCTCGTTGTGTCCCTGCTCAGTCCCTGGGAAGCAAAGATAAGGCCCTAAGTTATGTCTTTACCTCTTGGCTGTGTTTCCTGCTACCCCAAAACGAGCTGGAAACAGGGAGGAGGAAAATTCTCCAGGGATTTTTGCCCAGTTGCCAGCGAGCAGAGACCCTGCCAGGCTGGAGCATCCTCGCTCCCTGCTGCAAAGCCCAGGAGGTGCCACTGGCTCTGACAGGGAGAAGGAGGCTTTGGAAAACACACACATTTCTGCCGAGGCCTCTGCTGTGTCCTGTTCCAGCCCCCAGCCCACCGCTCTCATTTCAGCAATCAGCTGCAAGACAAACCAGCTGGCCCCTGCCGAGGTGTGGAAAGTCCACCGGGGGATTAAGCTGGTCTTACCATCAGTCCTCACTTGTGAAAATACAACCTACTAAGTTTTCCTAGATGATGCAGTTTTCAATTGCTTTTGTTTGCTTTTCAGGCAGGTCCTAAATCAGGCTGTCAGTCAGGCTCCCTTCCTCCCCCCGCCTCGCCTCCGAGGCGGCTTCCAGGCTGCTGCAGGACCTGCAATCTCTTTCCCATTGCCCTTTATTTATGGGGCTTTCCCTTCCTGCCGCTAGCAAGGGAGGGAGCCTGAGCTCTGCAGCTCGTTCTCTGGAGCTGCCAAAGCAGGGTGTGGGGCAGTGATGCTGTCAGGGGTGCAGGGGCACCGTGGGGACACTGTGGTGGCACTGTGCATCTCCATTTTTCTCCTTCACCATCCGCGATGCTGCAGACTCTGAAGGGGGGGTGTGGAGATCGTTATCAGTGTCCTACGAAGCTCTCACACCTGCGAGGAGGATTTGCCGTGAAAAGCTGAGGGAGAGGCTTTATCTGCCTTTCCTCCCTGCCCTGGGCTGTCACATCCCTCTCTTGGCTGCAGAAGGTTTGTGCAGTGTCCTGGTGTAGTTGAGATGGTCACAATGCAAAGCAACTCCCCATTTTCAGAAGGCTTCAAACCCTGTTTTATTTTAGCATGCACGCTTTTTATACTTTCTTAAAAAACTCCTAAATTTACACTTTACTCATTGGTCAGGAAAGACAAACAAAGTGCTGATTGGAATAGACAGTTGCAGGTTTCTCTTAATTATAATTAATATATTTCATTATATAACTAATTATAATTATCCTTTCTTTCTTGGTTTCTATGTCATTGAACTTGGTAGAAAATTCTTTCAGGGGTAAACATGGATCCTCTTCTCAAACTTATCTCTGCTCACAGAAATTGCTGTAAAATCTCTCCCATAGTGTCCTGCATGTAGAGAAGAGGTGAAGTTTGTTAGAACTCGTTGCTAGAGTTCCAAAAAAAGGGTGCCACGTTTTTTGGAGGATGAGGAGAGGCTGAGAGGAGCAGGGAGCAGCTCTGGAAGGCAGAAACTGTGAGTTCATGAGGAGTCAACTCAGCCTCGTGCTCCATCCCACCAGGCACATTTTTATATCTTTAGGTGCTTGAGTACAGCCCTGTCAGCACATGGGAAAGGAGGTGGTCTTGCCTGAGTGTGTGCAGCACATCCAGCACATCCCAGGCAGGGATTGGCTCTGCCTGACCTCTGGAGCAGGTTTGTGCCTCTGGGATGCAGCAGAGCTGCTCTGGGAATGTTCAGGGAGGACGGGCCAGGATTTCTGGGCACCCAAAGCAAGCCCTGACCCACATCTCTGGGCACTAAGGTAGCTCTCTGAGCTGCTGCACAGTTCCCTCTGGCAGAGCTTGCTGATCTCCAAGGACCTCTGGCACTGTAGGACACAAAACAACAAGTGCACACACCGATCCTCTCAAAGTGAAGAAAAAGGGAAAGTTTATTTTTTGACTCCAACATTTATTTTCTGACTCCAACATTTACAGATTTCCAAAAGTGACAGTGGATTGGAAGGTGACAGTGCCACCTCTCCAATGACACTGGACAAACCAACAGTCCATCAAATTTCTCCTCCTCCATAAAAGAATGGAAGACAATAAGTTATTTACAGAAAGTGCGTGAAAAAGTTTGCTACAAGAATGTAAACATCAGAAGGCTTAGAAAATCTTAAAAATCTTAGAAAATCTCAAAAAATCAGGGTGACAGACCTCTACAAATCTGGCCCAAATCCTGCAAGCAGCCACATCTCCCGCCCCCAGCCCGGCCTCAGTGCTCCAGGTGTTTTCTTCCACCTTTGTCTCATAACACAACTCACAAAGGACAGAGCTCTTCCAGATCTGGCAATCCCCGAGTCTGCTCCCAGCAGCCCTCTAAATCCTGCCCCTGGATGTGATTTGAATTGCAGGGGCTGTGCCTAGGGGGAGGACTCGAATGTCACCTGGTTAACGAGCTCACCGGGTCCCTTCCCCTGCAGGGACAGCAGCAGGCAGGGATGGAGCTAAAACCCTCCAGCTAAAAGCCTCCAGCTCTGCTGCTGGAGAAGCTGATTGCTCTGATTGCTCTGCTGTGGCTGGTGTGACAGAGCTGGTGGGGCTGGGGCATGGCTGGAATCAGGGCTTGCAGCCCTCCCCAGGCTCCTGGGGGAGCACCGTGCTGAGCTGCTGGCAGCCCTCACCTCTGATAAGGGAGAAGGCAGAGAAAAGCCAGGGCTTGTCTCACGCTGGAGGAGCTGGAATTTTGTGTACAAGCAATGCAGAATGGTCCCTTCCTGGCAGAGAGGTGTGTCTTTGCCCTTAACCCACATGCAAAATGCATGAAAAATGCAAATCCTGCTCTGATACCCCCCATTGTTGCCACAGACAGGCAAAGAATCATCCCCAAATATTTTATTTAGTGAGAAGTGTGGCTACCTGGGCAGATAAGCAAGGCAAGGTGCCCTAAAGCTGCTTGATGCCAGAGGAAGATTTGGGAGTGTTGATATCCAGGTGAATGGTGGTTTTCTGGCTGGCTGTAGGATGGGAGAAAGGGATTCCCAAGCATTTTTCCTGCTCTTGGCTGTTGTGAAAATGTCTTGGTCAGCTGAAGAGTCACCATGCAGATGCATGGTCCCAGCAATAAGGCTGACAGTGTGGCAGCCCCTGACTTTAACAGCTAAATCCACAGGAGCTCCTCACTCCAAGCCTTGAGCTGGGTTTATATCTGATTTTAGCCAAGCCTGAACAACATTGGAACTGAGATACAGCTTTCTTTTCCTTCTCTTCTTTGCATCTCCTCCCAAGCAGCCTGGAGATGAGTGGAGAAAGCTGCACCTTCCAGCACTCCAGAGAGCCAAGAAGGACCCAAATTCCTGCTCTTAGTGGTTTTGTTCCATGCAGCAGGAAGGAATAAGAAAAATCCTGTCTGAAACATGAAGGTGGCTGTGCTGTTAAAGAGCCCAGCCCACAGAAGGAGGGGAAATGCATTTTCCCCTGCGCCAAAATGAGCTGAAACACCAAAATTCCCTCATCACGCAGCCCTGATGTGAAAGCCAGGTTGCCTCCCCTGCCCACATCTGCAGCTCCAGGGGAAAACCAGGCAGGCACAAGCCCTGCCAGCTGTGTGCAGCACAGCCAGGGCCTGGGGGGCTGCAGGGAACAAGGCTGGGGTGCACAGCATGGCTGGGGAGCCTTTGGGGGATGCTCTGTGTGGGAGCTGCATTGTGATGGTGTTCACAGGGGTTCTTGGATGAGGGAAGAGACAAGGATCTGACTCCATGGTTCAGTAGGCTGATTTATTATTTTATGATATATATTACATTAAAACTATACTAAAAGAATAGGAGAAAAGGTTTCACCAGAAGGCTAGCTAAGAATAGAATAGGAAAGAATGATAACAAAGGTTTGTGGTTCGGACTCTCTGTCCGAGCCAGCTGAGCTGTGATTGGCCATTAATTAGAAACAACCACATGAGACCAATCACAGATGCACCTGTTGCATTCCACAGCAGCAGATAATCAATGTTTACATTTTGTTCCTGAGGCCTCTCAGCTTCTCAGGAGGAAAAATCCTAAGGAAAGGATTTTTCATAAAAGATGTCTGCGACACTGCATCATTGCCGTGTTAGCAGCATGGCTCGAGTGGCTTCATCCCCAGCAGCTTGAGCAGGGCTTTTTCCAATTCCCAAAGTCCCCAGGGATGTGGCTCACTCAGCTGGCTCAGCTGGAGGAAGGAAAAGCATCTGCCTGGTGTCAGAGCTGGCTGTGGCTGAGGGAGCAATGAGGCATCACTGCACTGTGCCTGGAACTGGGATCTGCTGGATCTGGGACCTCCTGTTTGCTCCCAAGAGATCTCCACACCCTTGGAATGATGCTGGATTCATTGCTGGTGTTGCTGGGGAAATGCTGCTCAGGAGTCTTTACCTGGGAGCTTGGTCCTGATTAAAATTGCAACATCTCAAAGGTAAAAAGGGTTCCTGATAGAGCTCCAAAATACCTGCTGTGGGTATTTTAACCCAAACATAATAACCAAAGGGTTAATGCTTAACTGAGCTCCATGCACCAGCTTCCCTGGGAATCTGGTTTTTAACCTGATAAAGAAAAATGGGAAAATGGCAAAGGATTTATATTTTATTTGGATTAAGAAGCATCCAGAGGCAGCACCATTCCTCAGGGGGCTCTGGTGGGGACAGCTGGAGGCAGACCAGGCTGTGCTGTGGGACACACGTGGCACTGCTGTCCCAGTCATTGGAACAGACCTTGCAAGGGGATTTGGGAGCCAATGGAAACAGAGCTGGCTGGAATCTTTTTGATAAAGCACATGTTGGAGTCACTTGGTCAGATGAAACTTCTCAGAGCAATGCGTGACACGTGTCAAAGCTGAAGCTGGGAATGCTTCCCTCTATGAGAAAGGAGAAAAAAGGGATACAGGAATAGAAATGGATTTGTGGAAGTGCATCCAGGCTGTGTTGGCTCCAGCTCTCTGCAGTCCCAGAGGCACAAGGGATGGCTGTCACTGACACCTCCTTGGCCACCCAAGACCCCTGATGTGGTGCCAGGACCCACCATGGTGTTGGTGTCCTCAGGGAGTGCCACATTCCAGAGCCTCTTGTTCCGTGCATGGTGGTTTGGATAAAAGAATTCAGGTTGGAAGGGACTTTTAAAAGTCATTAAATCCAATCCCCTGCCATGGGCAGGGCCATCTTCAGCCTCAGAGCCCCATCCAGCCTGGCTTGGATGTTGCTGGATGTTTCCAGGCATGGGATGAGCCACTCTTCTCAATCCCCACTCAAAGCAAACTCTTGAGCCCAAGCCAATAATTCCAATCCCCATGTTCTCCTTTCCCTTTCTCTTTGAGAAAAATTTTGGAGGTAGCCACTTCCGTGTGGTGGGACATGGGAATATTTTGGGAATGTTTCAGCATCAGTGTTCACTCTGAGGGTGAGCTCCCTTCAGCTGCTCCTCAGTGTAAATCTGACCCACGAGCTCACCCAGTGCATAGACACTGCCTGTTGAAAAGGCAGTAAATCAGCTAAAACCCTCAGTCAGAGCTGGCTTGGCAATGTTTTATGGGGGAATTAGAATAATGAATGAGGAGCCTGCTGTTTGTGTTAGTTTTGGCTTAGGAGCTGCAGGAAAAGTCTGGTACTGAACTTGGAGATAAACTCTCCTCCATCTCAGGTTGGAAACAACTTTTTAAAGCCTCCAAGACCCAGGAGGGGGAAAGGTTGGCACAGCACGAGCTGAGTGGGCATTAGGGCAGAAATAAGAGGCCTGGGTGTGTTTTGGGCATGATGAGCCTTCGTTGCTGGAGGATCCAAGCTCTCCAAAGCTTTAGACACTCTCCTCCTTGGAGCTGGACCACCACATGCTAGAGGAGCAGACTGAGTTGGCCAAACCTGTAAGGATCCAGCTGTTTCCATGCTCTGAGTACCAGAACTCTCTGGGATGCTTTGGGGTTGCTCCACCCCTGGTGGCAGGTCACCCCTCACGTGTCCTTGGCAGGTTCCTTTCCAGCTTTGCTCTCAGATCCCTGCTTGAGCTCATGGGTACAGAATGAGCTTCGTGCTCTGCCAGAGCTGCAGGGGCTGGAGAGAACCTGGCTGGGATCTTGCCAAGCTTTGACCTGGCTCTGGATGGCTCCTGGGTGGAGCTGGGCCAGTTTTCCTCTGGCTGGGAGAAGATACTCTGGAAAAACCTGAGTGGGACACAGCTGGGATGGATGGATGGATGGATGGATGGATGGATGGATGGATGGATGGATGGATGGATGGATGGATGGATGGATGGATGGATGGATGGATGGATGGATGGATGGATGGGGAGCATTTCTGTATTAGCATGAATGATCCAACAATGCAGTTCCAATGCATGAGCCCTAATCCATGCATGCTGCAGCAAATTCCCATTTTCTGGAGCACTCTGTGCCCATCAGCCCCTCTGATGGCACTGGGAGGAATGAGCACCTGGGTGTGCTCAGCTCCCTGCCCTTCAGAACTCAGCAGGGCTCTACAAAGAGCTGGAATTATCTCCCTTTTCTGGATCCAGGTTTTATTTCCTGGTGGTGTTTTTTGCCCCCAGATTCCTGCTGCTTGGCTCTGAGTGGGAGGTTCATTTCATCAAGGTTTAGGATCCTTCTTTTCCAAATCCTTACCCTAGAATATGGACCCAAATCCTAATTCTTTCACAGTATCAAAACCTGGCAACGCTCAGTCTCATTTTTGCTTCCATGGTTGATTTTCTACTTTCTAATTAATGTCACCTTTCCAGAGGAAATCCCTGCTCACCTGGCCTTGCCATTTTTCATCTTATCGGTGTTTTTTCCTCTGGATTTTTGAACTTTTCTGTCTTAAATTGTTTAAAAATAAACGTTTCATGATGGGAAACAACTTTTGAGAGCTGCACAAAGGCCTCTCCCACCTGGTGAGGTGAAACAAAAGCTGTGACATGCAGTTTGCAGATGGAGCCTCCCCTTTCACTCCAATAGGAACACCATTCCTAGCAGGATCCTACTCAAAAGACCAAACCATCGAAAGCCTAAACACATCCTACCTCACATCCATGTTGGATAAGCTGACACCTTTGTGTGGGGACTGCTTAAAGGGTGAGTTTGGATTTCCAAAATTTGGAAAGGGCAGGATTTTCTGCCCTGCTGCATCTCCTGTGGGTGACCCCAGGGGAAGGCCCAGGCTTGGCCTTTGCCAGCAGCCATTGCAAGGCCGGGGGACAGCAGAGTCCTGTCCCCACCTCTGGCACAAGCATGGGCTTTGCACACCCATGTTGAGCTCAGAAGCACAAAACAAATCCCAGCTGAGCTCAGCCGGCTCATCCCAGCCTGGTGTGCCCTCCCCAGCAGGGAATTCCCTGAGGGCTGGATCAGGGGAGAGCTCTGCCCTGTGGGACCTGCAACTCGGCATTTCTGTCTCATCTCTCGGCATTTCTGTCACATCTCTCGGCATTTCTGTCACATTTCCAGCTGCTCTGGCAGCGCCAGCAGGGCTCGGGGGGACAACAACACCACCAGGGATCCCTCTGTGTGCCCTGCTGCCACCACAAAGCACAGGCTGTCCCCACACCAGCACCAGGCCTGGCCTCTCTGCGTCCTTCCCTGCCCCTTCTCCTCCTCCTCCATCACCCCTGGACCCCTCCACGCTGGGTTCAAGTTGGTCCCAAGTTTATTTTGGAGCTGGATCAGCCTCCCCTGAGGCCAGGCCTGTGGCTGCCTCCTGGCAAAGTGGCTCTCTCAGGGGCAGCCTTTATCTCTTTGAAGATTAGGGGGCTTTAACATGTCTTTAAAGTGAATTTCATCCCCCCCCTCCACCAGCACTGCTCTGTTTTATTATGATAATTGATGACCAGCAAACTTTTCTTTTCCTTTATCTCTTAAATATGTTTCTTTACCCTTAAAAATGCAATATTTCTTTTAACTGGGAATATGGATGGGTCTGTGTGGAGCAGGGCTGCCTTGGAATCATCTGTCAATTTGATCGTGTAAAGCCTCTGTTTTCAGCTGGCATCCAGTGCAGATTTCAAAGCTGTGACTCACTCCTTCTTTGCACAGTTAGGAGTGAACAAAAAAAAAAAGTAAAAAAAAATTTAAAAATAAACGTTTTCCAAGTGGTCAATTACTGAGTTTTATTTTTGAGCCTCTGTGTCAAGGAGTTTTGGGTGTGTGAGCTCAGGAAGGATTAAAAGCACTAAAAGATTTCAGTAGCAAGAGCTACAAAATGAATGGCTGGCCTTGGAAAGAGGAGGTTGGAAGAAAGAAAATTATTGTAAGTGAAAGGCCAAAATTCAAAGTTTTTTAACAAAAGATAAGGCAGGAAAGGGGAAGTCATGGTAATAATTTAATATATAATCAAAACATTTTATTTGAGTATAATGTAGATAAACTCATGTAGCAAATGCTTGGAACTGAAACTGCCTTTTCCCTCCCTGCAATACTACTGTATAAATAACTAAATAAATCCATATCTAATGGATAAATATATAGCTATAAATCTAAATAACTAAAATAAGCCCACTATTAGACACAAAGGACATGTAAAACTGAAGCCCAGATACTTCAGTGAATATTGATGTATGTGAAAATGTGAATATTTTCATATTCACTGAAAATGTGAATATGCTTTTTATTAAAGCAAATTTTAAAGCAAATTTATATGATTTTACCGAAAATGCCATTTTCATCAGTGTGATCACAGCTCCACTGGGAACCAGCCTGTGTTTGCTGGGCCTGGTACCCCAGCCCAGGGCTCTGAAGGCTCCCAGGAGGTGACAGTGGCTCTGTGCTCTTGCCACCAGTGAGTTCTGTCCCAGGATTTCCTCAAGCCAAGTCTCCAGGTGGTGTCAGGACAGAGGATGAGCAGCAGTTTGGGGTTTCTTGGCTTCCCAGAGATTTTTGTGACACCTCATCCTGCGCACCTTAAATCCACATGTGGGGAAAGGGGGCACAAAAATGAGAATTTGTAAAGCCTGAGGAGCACCAGTGGTGGCTCTGGGGCAGGAGGATTCCAGCAGCAGGGATGATTCCCAAGGGCTCAGGGCTTGCCATGCTGTGGGTGGCAGTACCAGCTTCCAGTGCCTTATTCCAGAGTATCCCACTCCAGGATAGGAGAGCCCAGCTCCCTGCAGGTTTTTGGGGTGAATGCCATGGGTGTTTGTGTTTGGGAGCTCCCACGTGGGACCCACCAAGGCAGGGTCACCTCATGGTTAAACCCCAAAACCACAGAATTTGGATTTAAAGGGACTTAAAAACCCATCTCATTCCACCCCTGCCATGGCAGGGAAACCTTCTGCTATCCCTGGCTGCTCCAAGCCCCATCCAACCTGGGGGACAGTTCCAAGGGTGGGACAAACCTGCTGTGACACCCCCAAAGACTCCAGAGAGACTGTGGGGCAGCAGAACTGTGGGCCAGGAGCTGGGTGGGATGCAGAAGCTCTCAGAGCACAAATCAGGACTTTTTAAACCCCAAATTTGCAAGCAGCTGCTGATGGGAAGCCCTTCATGATGCCGAGAAGAGCTGGGATTTGATGGTTGCTCAACCTCTGCAGTCAAGAGTGAGAGGGATGTGAAATGCAAAGATCCCACGTGTCCACTCTCATTTACTGAATTTACCATTCCTTGCACCAGGCAGTGTCTGGAATTACTCCTTTCCTCAAGAATGATGATGTTTTTCCATGTGTTTTGCAGGTTGGCACCTTCCTTCTGGACCTGGGAGTGCTCCTGCCCAGCTCTGCTGGCTCTTTGTGATCACCTGAAAGGAGCCACACTCACCTTTCCTTTCCCATTTCAATGCCAGAGGCTGTTTGCTCAAAAATTCACACCAAGCTCCACCTAGAAGTGCCTCCAATGTTTTCTGAGCTTCTGAAGACCAAGAGCTGCTCACCAGAAATGTGCCAGGGGTTTTTTACACCCTCTGAATGTGGCCTAGACCTGCAGAGAGCTTGAAATTGGTGTTTTTCAAAATATGGCTGGCAAAGTGAAGTAGAGATGGGATGGGGAGTGAAGGTTGGAAGGAGACAGACAGGAAGGAGAGCAGAACTACCAGACTGACCCCAGAAGAGCCCAGAGTTTGGGTCTGAGGGCAGGATCTTTGTGGTGACTCTGTGCTCTCTGACTGCTTTCAGTGAGTGAGCTGTTGGTGCTGAGGTGGTCCTGCACACACCCATCCCCTCCTGTCTCGGGTAGCTGCTGTTAATTGCTGCCCCAGATGTACAGGATGTCTCTGCTTTGGCCCGTGCAACTGAAGAATGAGTCTGGACTCTTCACTTTTCGGTCTTGAGGTTGTTTATTAATTTTTATCTATAAAATTTTCTTTCTGCCCAGCTGAGATCAGCTCAGCAGGGCAGCCACAGGCACTCTGTGTTGTCCTTTTATACCACAAACTATGTATAACATATTTACTCTTAATTCTTAATACCTATGTTAGACAGTGCACTTCTACTCTAGACCAATCTCAAAGTGACAACATCACTGCAGAAAATGGAGAACAAGGAGAAGAAGAAGAAAGGCTGGACATGCCCAAGTTCCTCCATCTTGTCCTCATAACCTCCATACCAAAAATCCTAAAATCTACATTTTCACCCTGTGATTATTTTATTACACCATTCAAACCTCTGTGACTTTCAGGTCCTCATTTGCTCCAAGGGTCAAAATCAAATCCCCAGGTGTCCTGGGCTGTGTGCCAGGGTCTCTGAGCCCCCCGATGGGGTCTTTGGTAACTCTGGACACCCAGAGGGGTGTACTGAGTTCTGACACTCCTGGGAAAGGTGATGCACATGGAATGAGATGGTTTGAAAAGCAGCGTCAGGCCGAGCTGGGGAGAGGCTCTGCTGAAATCCCCCCTGACCAGTGAGGTTCCCCTGCTTTTGGGGGCACCTCCAGCAGTAGCAACAGGCTCAGGCTGGGTCCTGAGTGGAACCAGGGATGAAAAGCTGCCTTACAGGTCCAGGAGCCCACCCAGGGCCCTGCAGCCGGCCCAGTGCCAGGATGAGGATGGATCCAAGGGCCACTGAAAGCCCTCATCCGGCGTATATTTGGTTTGTCTTGTGTGACACGGAGAACCTGAGTTATTATTTGATCCTGCTCTGAGTAATAACCAGATAAATGGGCCTGAGGATTTCCAAATAAACATTTTAATAAATGAGGGGGGAATTAAAGGAGAGCTGCTCCCCCCTCCCCTCTCCCCTGCTGCCAATATTAATGTTCAAATGAAGGCAGGCAGTGTCTAACAGAGCCCCGTGTACTGTAAATACATTTCTTGCACTGTCACATATAAACACAGCAGAGATGGAGATCAAAAGGTCTCTCAGTGCCGAGCAGAGCCGTGTGATGAAGTGAACATGTTGCTTTGTGCCTGGGCTGGGGTGATGGGACGCCTGAGAATAACAGACTGGCTGGAGACGGAGCAGCCCAGAAGGCCTGGGGGGCCTCAAAGGGGAAAAAAAAAGAAAAAAATCCCCACTAGCAGCAGGAAAAATAAATAATTCCGTTATCTCTGATGAATTTCTGCCTTTGATCTGGCTTTTCCTCTCCCTCGTGCTGCCTTTTCGTTCCCTCTTCTCCCCCCAGCTCCCCCTTGGACACTTTTTCCCCCCTTCCCCTCTGGGTTTGATTTATCCCTGATGGATGGGCAGAGCTCTCTGCCCAGCCCTGCCCCAGGACATCCCGGCTTCCTTTCATTCCTGGAGAGCCCCCTGGGCTCTGCTCTGCCTCCCTGGGATGTTCTTCCCCTTGGGCAAGATGATTTTTGTGCCTCTCCCAAAGCCCAGCCTGCCCCATGCCGGGGTTATTCAGCTTATCCTTGACAGCTGCTAAATAATTGGGTGTTTCTGCCATGGCCAGTGCCTGCTTCCTGAGCCACATGGGTGCCTCTGATATTTCCCTGCAGCAGGAAAGGAATAAAGGTGGGGTTTGGAAGGAGCAGAGAGGGGTTGGGATGGTGGGAGAGCCTGCTGAGGGGATGGATGGGAGCAGGGATGGGATGTGGTGGGGTTCATCCTCCTCAGGGCCACTGGGATGGTCCTTGCAAGGAGAGGACACCAAAATATTGCTTGCCTGCACCTTAGGCTCAGCTCAGCTCTGAAATTCAGGCCTAGGAAGGCCCAAATTGCAGGAAAAGGCAGCAAAAGGGAATGGCTCAGGGAGCTCTCAGTGCCCAGGTGAGGATGTCCTTTAAAAACCTGAATTTTTGTCTCTGCGTGCTTGATAATCCATCCAAGCCACTCCATGGGCCTGCTGCAAACTCCCACCCTTCAAAATGGTGTGGCTCAGGCTGGAAGGAGCTCTCAGGAGATGTAACAACCCCCTGCACACATCCCTGCTGCTCCACCCTCTGTCCCACCCCACAAACTCCTGGGTTGATGCATCCCCTGTTTCCTACAACTCACAGCCAAAATTCACAGTGCCTTGACCACTGGGTTGACAAAAGGTGCATTAAAAAAATCCTGACAACCCTGCTTTGACATGTCCTGTCTCCCAGCCTAGCTGGTTACAACTTCTGCTTCTACATCACATTTAATATTTACAGTTTTCCTTAAAATCCCTGTGAAATAGAGGACATTTCTGATTCAAGCCCAGCTTGGTCAGATGTTCCCTCCCTTTTCATTTTTTCCTGCCTGTGGTGCTGTTCTGATCAATCATTCCTGATTTTCCATCCCCTGGAGAGGTCTCAGCAATGCAATCTCTCCCTGTGGGCTCTTTGGCCCTAAATGAACTCATCCTTTTTCCAGAAGAAGATAACTTAAAATTGATGCTCCACTTTTGGTGATTTGTATTTTAAGGTGTTTACATTGATACCGAGTTCACTCATCTATTCCCTTTTGCAAAATCCTCTGATACTTTTATTTGTGCAATTCCCTATTTTTGCTAGCTATAAAAAGAAGTTTTTGCATGAAGAATTTTAAGGATTTTTGTACAATCAGTGTGTTCATGGAATCTGCTGGCAGTGAAATCCCCCCCAGACTTCTTATCCTCACCCAAAACCACCTAACCCTTGAAAATTCCTACAAAACCACTGTCATAAAGCCCTAAAATCAGCCTGACTGATGCTGCTGAGCACCATGCAGGGCACTCCTGCCTGCAAAGGAGAAGAACTGATAGCAAAACCCACAAGGAGAAGAAATAACTCCAATAAGAGCCCAGAGCAGGTTGGAAGCAGAGCTGGGAGGAGAAATGTGGCCTCTCCAAGCATTTTTTGTGGAGCTGCAAGGTGAACAGTAGCAATTGCAGTGCCAGGGAAGGTCACACCCAGCCCCTGGAATCATCCAGATGTGCTTTGAAGACATCCAGAGATGGCAAATCCATCACTTCCCATGGAGAGCTGTGCCAGAGTTAATCACCCTCACTCCAACATCTGTGCCTTGCCTTTGCTTGGAATTTGCAGGGCTTCAGCTTTGGATTTTTTTAAATTTTTCTTTTTTTCCCTTGCAGAGCTTCAGCTTTAGATTTTTTTAAATTTTTCTTTTTTTCCTTTGCAGAATCACAGAACCTTCCTGGCCTGACACCCTGACCAAGGGCTTGGAGAGTTTTTCTGGGCTGCTTGTCTTGGATGTTTGATTAATTCACTTTTTTTCTACAGTTCAATGCAAAACTCTGTACTCCCATCAGAGAGTGCAGAGTTATCCTTTTATTAGGATAATAATACAAATTATTATTAATAGTTATACTATTAATAACTATATTATTATATAATAATATTACCATTAAATTAAATATTAACAGTAATTAAAATATTAATAATTATGATTAATATTTATTAATCATAACTTAATTAATAATCAATAATAATTTTTATATTACTATTTATATTAATCAATAATATTAATAATAGTATTAATATTAATACTATTAATAATGTTAATTAGTAATAATATTAATAATATGTATAAATAATATTAGTAAATAATATTAATAGTAATTTGCCCAAACCATGACAATTATTAATTACTATTAATATTATTTACTAATATTATTTATACATATTATTAATATTATTACTAATTAACATTATTAATAGTATTAATATTAATACTATTATTAATATTATTGATTAATATAAATAATACTATAAATAGCAAAGTTGCAAGTGGAAAAAAGGTCTCAGAATTTTCCACTGCAAGAAAACTGAAAAACAACTTCTAGCTTAAACTGTAATTTACTAACTTTGATTGGAGAACAGTAACATGAATATGGTAATTACAGTAGTTATGATAGGCTGTAGGTAAAAGTTAAAGTATAGATTGGTTCTTATTGTATTAAGATGCTCAGCAAAGAAAAGTATATAATGCAATGTAACCAGAAGAAAAGTATATAATGGATTGTTACCTAAACTCAGGGCCTCCAGGCCTGCCTGCAGCTGGAGCTGACAGCTGTAGGCACAGCTCTGTCACCCACAAGCCTGGACTGCTGTGACATCTTGGATGGAATAAACTGTGTTTTGGAGGACTCCTGGATCCCACATCCCTCATTCAGGCTCTTACACTCTCCCAGCTCTTGGAGCAGCAGCCTGAGGAGGAGGCTGATCCAACATCTGGGAAGGAGCAGCTCGCTGAGCACTCTGCTGAGTGACTCTCAGAGAGAGCCCAGGCCTGGGTGGGGAGTGGTGCCTTATCTCTCCCCCAAACATCTGATCTTGCTCCTGAGGCCAGGACCTGACAGCCTTGTACATTAGCACTTTTTTAAAGTGATGTCCACTTTTGAAATAGTACCTGTCCCAAGAGTGGTCACTTCATTTGACAAATGCCAGCGATGACAGCTGGATGTTACAAACTCCAGCCCAGCTCACCCAGAGCTCAGGGGGGAGAGCTGTGCTCCCCTTGGTCTGTGGGGTTATCTGGATGTGGTGCCCACCCTGAGCCCACAGCCATGGTCCTTTTGGACCTTGGATAGGGGCTGTCCCCATGGGATGGGTGCCTGGATGCCACCAGCAGCACAGTGGGGACAGATGGGGCAGCTGAAGGCAGGCAGAGAAGGTAAATGGGGATTTTTCTCACAAAAACAATGGGGTTTTACCACCCTCTGTCTGCCCAGAGCAAGGAGTGAAGCCAAGCAGAAATCCCACTCATCTCCTCCTTACACAGGAAGGTCTGAGCTGAAAGTTTCTGGAAAACCCACTCATCTCCTCTGTTACAGACATCTCTTATGAAAAATCCTTTCCTTAGGATTTTTCCTCCTGAGAAGCTGAGAGGCCTCAGGAACAAAATGTAAACAATGGTTATCTGCTGCTGTGGAATGCAACAGGTGCATCTGTGATTGGTCTCATGTGGTTGTTTCTAATTAATGGCCAATCACAGTCAGCTGGCTCGGACTCTCTGTCAGACACACAGATCCTCGTCTCTTCCCTCATCCTTGGACCCCTGTGAACACGGTCACACTTCTCCTTACACAGGAAGGTTTGAGCTGGAAGTTTCTGGAAAACCCACTCATCTCCTCCTTACACAGGAAGGCTTTAGCTGGAAGTTTCTGGATGAGGCTCCATCTCCAAAGCTGCCCCTGGATGTGATTTGCCCTGGACAGAGCTGGCTCTGGGGGCCTAAGGGGGTTTGCCTGGCTTTATGGGGTTGCTGTGGCAGTGTGCTGAAGAGCTGGGGCAGCCAGGGTGAGAGGAACAGGGCTGGGAATCCCTCCTGCTCTGCTGGGCCTGTCAAGAGCCCTGGTGCTGCTGCTGGCCTGTCCAAGTCACCACTAAAAGCTGCACTGAAAGAGCACAGCTGAAGTGACAAATGAAGAAAGCTGGGAAACGCCACAATTTGGGTTGCTTGATGAATTTTCTGCCTTTCATTTAAACAGGAGGTTAAATACACCCAGTCCCTTGGATGGTGTTGGCCTGCAGAGGGTTTCTCTGGCAGATGCCTGGGGGTGCTGCAGCGATGTTTGTGTTGTGTTTGGTGTGAAAGGGCCGCTCACAGCCCCTGGCTGAGGGGTGCTGGGAGCAGTTGGGATTTTCTGGCCACTTGCCTGCACTGTGGGATGCCCACCCACTGCTGGAAAAGTGAACTCTCAGCCCTGGAATTCAGAGGGAACAGGCTGTGGGTGGGAGCAGAGGGAGCACCTGAATGTCTCGCTCTTTTCTGTGGCTACTGAGCCTCTCCCCAAAGTTTCCCATATTATTCCCATTTTCCCAGCAGGGTTTCCTAGAGAATAAGATGTGGCTGAGTGTGTGACTGCTGTGCCCTGGGGAGCACCAGCTCTGCCCAAAGTCCAACGTGTCTGGTGCTCCTCAGTGTGTTTGGCTCCTCATGCCAGCAAAGCTGTGGCTCAGGGGCAGCACCCAGCTGGGCATTGGGCACCTCAAGGCAGCCAAAAACCCCTGAGCATGGAAACCTCTTCAGATAGAAGCAGAATAAATGGTTTTTGGGAAATTCAGGCATAGCTGAACTCTTGCTGATGGGCAGAGGGAAAGGATTTCAGTGCTCTTCAGGCATCTCCTGTGGGTTGATGTTCCTCTCTTCCCTGGTTCTCTGGCTCTCCACAGTTTGGTCCCACACCCTTTCTCCTCTGCCAGCCCTTTCTTCCCTTAAAAATATGCTCATAAAGAATATCAGAGGCTGAAAGGATCCACAAGGATCTTTGTCCAGCTCCTGGCCCTACACAGGACAGCCCCAACAATCCCCCCTGTGCCCCTGGCTATTGGGGGCTCTCAATTGCCCAACTCATCAATTTTTGCGAAGTTGTGGGTGGGAGTGGGAACTGGATGAATTTTTTCTCCATTCAGAGGCTCTTAGATGCTTTCCCCAAGTATCACTTTGATGTCTTGTAGCCATCCCTGCATCTCTTGGTGCCCACCTTCCCCTGCAGCTGCCACATGTCCCTCCACCCCTCCTCACCTCCACTGAGACCCGAGTTATGATGTGAAACTCGAACACTTCTGGACAACTGGCACAGCCCAAGCTGAGCCTGCAATTTCCTGGCTCATAAAAACATGAGCTTCCTTCAGGCCCAGGTCTCTGCCAGGTCACACTGATCCAAGTCCCACACCACCTCCCCAAGGCCTCCCCACCCCCAAAATATTTTGTGACACCAGCTATGAGCTTGATTTTTCTTTTTTCTGTTTTTTTTTTTATTTTATTGTTCCATATGTTGGAGACACATGGAAAAATGCATAGGAGAAATCCCCTTAGCCAGGGAGTGAAAAGCCCCTGAGTTTACAGGGTGTTGCAAATAATCTGAGGCAAAACAAATGTTTAAGTCTGCCTCAACTGCCAATTTGGAGTGCATTGTTTTAAACCTGGGAAAACAGGCCAAGGGGCAGTTGTTAATGGGCCAGTAATTTTCTTCCTTTCTAGGCACCCTAGAGCAACAAATATCAAATATTCCTTGGGAAAGGAATCAAGTGTGGGGGCCTTTTTATTGAACATCTCCAAAGCCTTCATTGCCTGGCCCTCGGAGCGCTGCAGCTTCCAGGGAGAGTTTTACAAGCAATAACCTGCTTGGGAAGCAGAGCAGGGAAGCCACAGAGCCCAGTTTGCAGTTCATTGTTGGGGCTGCCTTTTACAAGCCACACTGGGGGCTCCCAGCAGCTGAGCTTTGTGTAGCCCAGTCCATTAAACACAGCAGGCAGAGCTAAAGAGCAGCAGGGGATGGAGCCCCGGGGACCCTGCAGAGCCAAGCCCTCTGCTCTGTAAGCAGCTCAGCTGCATCCCCCTCAGCAGCCCAGCAGCAAACAGCCTGGGCACTGAGGCTAATGTGCTGCTGAAGGGAAGGTCAAGTGTGGAAAGGGCCAGGGATGGGGTTTTTCCTCAGGGTTTGGTTGCTGCTGCTACAGGAGCAGTTGGCCAAAACGCTGCTGGTTCTGGTCATGAGCCAAGCCTGGTGCGTGTGTGTCGCAGACATCTTTTTATGAAAATCTTTTCCTTGAGATTTTTTTCTTCTTGAGAAGCGGAGAGGCTTCAAGAACAAAATGTAAACAATGGTTATCTGCTGCTGTGGAATGCAACAGGTGCATCTGTGATTGGTCTCATGTGGTTGTTTCTAATTAATGGCCAATCACAGTCAGCTGGCTTGGACTCTGTCTGAGCCACAACCCTTCGCTATCATTCTGTTCTATTCTTAGCTTAGCTAGCCTCCTGAGATGAAACATTTCCTTCTATTCTTTTTAGTGTAGTTTTAATGTAATATATATCATAAAACAACAAATCAAGCCTTCTGTAACATAGAGTCAGATCCACATCTCTTCCCTCATCCTAAGACCCCTGTGACCACTGTCACATGTGTGGGACTTTGGGATCCTTGTTGATGTTTCTCTTCCTGAGATCTTGGAGTGCGGCCCAGGAGATGTGGCAGGACTCAGGGAAAGGCTGGAGCTGTCAGGGGAGGGTTAAGATGGATTTTAGGAGAAGGCTCTTCCCCCAGAGGGTGCTGGCACTGCCCAGGCTCCCCAGGGAATGGGCACAGCCCCGAGGCTGCCAGAGCTCCAGGAGAGCTTGGATAGCACTGCCAGGGACAGGGTGGGATTGCTGGGGTGTCTGTGCATGGCCAGGGGTTGGATTTGATGACTTTTGAGAGTCCCTTTGCACTCAGGCTGTTCTGTGTGTGCTGGGCAATGTCCCTAACCCCAGCTCCCACCTTTCCCTGGGCACCCAAGAACACCAACACTTCTGGAAGGTGCCTCAAACAAAGCCAACCTGAATTTTGGAGATCTATTCTTTCTCTTTTGGGCTACAGGAGAAGGAAGGGCTGTGGCCTCCTGACATCAACTGAGGAACTCTCACTCTGTGGTGCTGTGAGGGGGGCGTACAGGGAAAAAGGGAGGAAAAAGGGTTTAAGCACTTGATTTTTACAATCCTCAGCTGCCCTCCCTGAGTGCCAAGGGCACAGGCACTCCCTGCCTTGTTCACTTGCTGGGATTGCTGGTGTTTTCCCAAGAAAAGCCACCCAGAGCACTGAATTCCCCCCTCAGCTCCAGCCCTTCCCCTCAGAGGCAGCAGCGTGGAAATCCTGCAGTGCTGATCCTGCTGCCCTTGGGGATCACCTGCCTGGGACAAAACTGACATGGGCTGAGTGGGGGGCAGCAAAAACAAACAAACCACCACTTTTCACATTAAATTATTAAATTTGGCCTGGCTGAGCCCTCTGCTGTCCTTCCTCTACAGGGGCTGCCCTTGGTTCTCAGCTGCTGTCACTTGAGCTGAACATCTTGGTGTCATCTGAGAGGACCTGTGTCTTCTTATCCTTCCTCAGTGCTTTCAGTGTTTCACTTGGAGGCTTTTACCTGTTGGCAGCTCCTTTTCTGCCTGCCAAGGCTGGGGGAGGGAATGAGTTGTTAGACAATGCCCAAGGACTGTGGGCTAACACCAAAGCTGGGTTGCAGTTTTCATCAGTGTTTTTAGCTGGAAAAAATAGAGATCTGACAACCTGAGTATGCTGTGGGAGCTCCAGGCTGTAGCATATTGCTGGAGAAAAGTAAATTTCTGCTTGAATTCCAGCTGTTCACCTCTAGTGTTTGCAGAATTGTCCTGTCATTTCTATGCTTTGGAGCAATTTTGTCATTTAGTTGTTTTTTGTCTTTGATTTTGAGGGGTTTTGTTTAAACCACTTGCACTACTTCAGAGCAAAATAGCTTGAGTCTGTATTTTAAATTAATTTCTGATTTACTTACAAGCCCAGAGTGTTCTGGTGTAAATTGTGATAATTCCACCCAATTCCAGCCTGGCAGTGTCCAAAGCCAGGCTGGACAGGGCTTGGAGCACCCTGGGATAGTGGAAGGTCCCTGACCATGGCAGGGGGTGGAATGAGATATTCAAGGTTCTTCCAATCGAAACCGTTCCATGATTCTATTGAAACCTGAAGCAGAAAGTTTAAAATCATGGCTCTGAAAACAAGTTATTTTTTATGTAAAAAGTCTGGGTCCCGGTTTTCTGTGTTTAAGGAGGAATAATTCCTGTTCGTTATGGGATTCAGGGCTGTGCTGAGCATCCCGTGGTCCAGCGCTGTCACTGAGGGATGCTGCAGCCGGGGTTGCCATGGAGACGGGACAATAGCGAGCCTGGGATGGGATTTGGTCCCCACCGATGCTGGGGGAGGAGGGGACGCGGCCGGGGACCCTCGGGGCGCTGCCCCAGCCCCTCCGGAGCGGCGGCCCCGGGGCGAAGGGGGCGGGTGACACCTTGTGGTGGCGGCTCCTGGCCGGGGCTGGGCACCAGAGCGGAGCCTGCCGGGCTGTTCCACTCAAATCCATGGGGAGACATTCCCCGGGAGCTTCCTGCCCCAAGCGCCCGCACAGCTCGGGATGGAGCCAAGGCAGGAAGCCCCGGGGTCCTGCAGGATGTAAAAGCCATTTTATCCCTCCTTGTGCCAACCAGGATCTGTGCCACGCAGTGGAAATTCCAGCCCCCTGAGCAGCAGGGCTGTGGATGGGTTTTCCTGGGGTCCTGCCTGGCTGGGTGCTCAGCTTGGCCCATCCTGTTCCTACACACTGGGTACAAACCTGGGGGAAGCTCTGGGACCCAGTGGGCACTCATTGCTGCCTTTCCTGGCATCCCACAGCACTATCAGGCTCTGGGAGCCTCAGGAGGCAGAGGGCTCTGCCAGGGGGTGTTAAACACCAGGGCTTGGAGGTAATGGGGATGAGATGTCCCTGGAGCAGCAGCAGGAATAGCTCTGGAATAACTCTGTGCATGTGCTGTTTCCTGATGCTGGCTGGTGTGAGGAGGATGCTGAGCCCTCTGGGCGTTCACCTCTTCTTGCTGGTTTTTATGGGCCTTGTGTCTTTTGAGAATCTCTTTCACTCCCAGACGCTCAGATAAACCATTAGAGCTCTGAAAATTCCTCAAACTGCAGGCAGTTCCTGCCCTGTGCTCCATCATGAGAGGAGGGACAGGTGTGACCGTGTTCACAGGGGTCTGAGGATGAGGGAAGAGACGAGGATCTGACTCCATGTTTCAGAAGGCTGATTTATTATTTTATGATATATATTACATTAAAACTATACTAAAAGAACAGAAGAAAGGATTTCATCAGAAGGCTAGATAAGAATAGAAAAAGAAGGAATGATAACAAAGGCTTGTGTGTTGGACAGAGACAGTCCGAGCCAGCTGACTGTGATTGGCCATTAATTAGAAACAACCACATGAGATCAATCACAGATGCACCTGTTGCATTCCACAGCAGCAGATAATCAATGTTTACAGTTTGCTCCTGAGGCCTCTCAGCTTCTCAGGAGGAAAAAATCCTAAGGAAAGGATTCTTCATAAAATGGGCCTGTGACAGACAGGCACCCTGCTTTCCTGGGAAATGGGGAGGTTTGGAAGTGTTTGCATTTTCCTGTGCAGGAAAAGGCTCATCCCTGCTTGGGACTGGGATTTTCTTATTCCCCCTGAATGTGGTTTGGCTGCTGGCTCCCAGCACCCTCCTGCCACTGTCCTGGTCCCTGTGAGCGACAGGGACCTGCCTCCTCTGGGATGCTGAGGGAGCAGCCAGCAATGCCTGCTGTGTCCATCCCTCCAGCAGCAATCAAGGAATAAAGAGGCTTGGGAGGTTTGGTACCTGGAGGTCACTGGGCTCCTGCTCTTTGGCTCCCTGGCTGCCAGCAGGTCCCTCCCCTGCTCTGTGTGAGTGAGTTTGGTGGCACAAAGTCCCTGGTTTGAGTCACTTTTTGTGGTGGGACCTTCTTGGTTCCCCCAGCTCTGGGTGGGAGTGCAGCTGGGATTTTATATCTGATGGGGAGTTACAGCTGCAGGTACTTCAGTGCTGGATTAATCAAGTGGATTTTGTAGTGCTGGAGGGAAGGAGCTGTGGAGTGAGACCCCACTTTGGGGGTTGTGGTTCTCCTTGGCCTCATGAACCCCTGGTGGGGGGCAGGTTGTCCCCACAGAGGCTTTTGAGAGCTCCTCTCTGGGCAGCTGAGTTGATGGGCAGTTAATGATTCGAGAAGGATGGAAAGGTTTAACTCTACCCTGCCTCAGCCACCATTTTTCTGGTTGGGTGGGCAGGAGGCTTAAAGTGCCACTTTGGCTGGCAGAGAGATGGGGGCCAGAGGAAGGGCAGGGAAAAAAGCTTTTACAGCCAAAAATAACTCTGAACAAAACGAAGAGGGCAGGGGGCAAGCAGGGAAAGGGAGAAGTGCCCTCTCCAGGGAGCAGCCCTGGAGTTCTCATGCTCTGAGCAGGAAAGCTTGGCTGTATTAAAGGCAGTCCCCAGGTGCAGAGCTAAAACAGGCACGTGTGAGAGCAGCAGGGGATGGTGGCACAGGGCACAGCGCTGCCCTGCCTCCACTGCATGCTCCAAGCTCAGCATCCTCCCAACAAACTCTTCTTTTCCAGCTGGGACATGGCCATGGTGTGGTGGTGCTCACAGGGAAGAGATGAGGATCTGACTCCATGTTTCACAAGGCTGATTTATTATTTTATTATATATATTGTATTAAAAGTAAATGATATATTAAAACTATACTAAAAGAATAGAGAAAGGATTCATCAGAAGGCAAGCAAGGAAAGGAAAGAATGGAATGATAAAAGCTTGTGACTCTGAGAGTCCAAGCCAGCTGACTGTGATTGGCCATTAATTAGAAACAACCAACATGGACCAGTCAAAGATCCATCTGTTGCATTCCACAGCAGCAGATAATCATTGTTTTTCTTTTCCTCTGAGGTTTCCCAGGAGAAAAAATCCCAGCAAAAGGATTTTTCATAAAAAGTGTCTGTTACAGCCATGGCCCCTGTCCTTGCCTTGTCTCTGGTGATGCTGCAGCTGCTTCCCACCCCCAGCACTGCTGTGACCCTGGCACAGGGCAGGAGAGGGCACTGAGGGGATCTTGGATGTGGTCCCTTATCCATGGATGTGCTGCTCTATGCCCATCTGGAGATGAAGGATGGCACTCTCCAAGGCTGGGAAGGGCTGTGGTGCTCACCAGGCTCAGATCTGAGCAGAGCTGAGGACACCCAAGGACTGGGTGTCCCTCTGGGAACACCTGAGGGATGGGGACACATCTCCAGCCCCTCATAGATCAGATTTGATTTGGACAGAGGGAGATGCCTGTGGTGGCCGTGGGGAGCTCTGGCTGGAAGTGTTGCAGGTGGGACAGGAGGAACTTGCTGCTTTTTTGGGATTTTTGGATTTTGTAGTTTTTTTGTCTCACCCCACTTGATCTAAACACCCATTTCCCTCAGGACCTCAGAGCCCCTTGAAGAACCTGTTCTCTCTCTGATCCTGCCAGATCCCTCCTGTCACAGGCAGCAGTCCCTGACCCATGGGACCCAGGAGCTGGCAGCTTTTGAGCACCAGGAGACTGGGCAAAACGGAAAAAAATCCTGTGCCAAAATGGCAAAAAATCAGAATAACGCCCCAAAGAGGATCTCCTGGCCAAGAGCAGCATCCCTGCAGGGCACAGGGGTGTCCCTACTCCATGAGTGCCCTTGCCTGTGTGTCCCAGTGCCTGATGCTGCCAAAGCCTCATCCCTGTGGCACAGCCCTCCCACCAACACTGGGATTTTCAAAGGAAGATGCAAGGCAAGTGTTGGTTGGGTACTGAACTGTCAGTGGTGGCCAGGAAACGCTGCTATTCCTTCCCTGCCCAGAGCTGGGAGATGATAAACACCGGGGGCTGCCTCCATTCAGCTGTGATCCATCAAGGAGGGGGGGCCTGGCCCCAGGGAGGGGTGAGCAGAGGTCAGTGATTGTGTAAACAGGCACTTCAGAGTTCACCCCGAGCTGGTATTACTGTAATTCATTAGAGGTGTCAGCCTGCTTTGTAGTTCCCTGCTTGGAGAGCCCCTTTGCCTGGCAGCTTCCAGCACCCAGCCTTGCCAGCAGGAAAATAAACTTTGCAGGAGGCAAAGCTGCAGTTGCAGCACCACCCTTAAGTAAAATAACATTTAAAAAAAAGCTTTTAAAAGTGAGGTTTGGTGGCTCTGCTGGTTTCCTAGCCAGGCTTTGCTGCAGGCACAGAGGCTCCTCCTGCAGAGGGGAATCTGGGCTTGGGGGAGGCTCTTTGCTCCTGCCAGACATGTGGAAGTGAGGAGCAAGGTGGTGTCTGAGCTGGAACCAAGGGATTTGTTTAGGGAAAACAGCCTGAGGGCACAGAACACGCTGTGCTCCCCCACAGGCAGCATTTGCTTCCAGGAATTCCAAACCCTTCCTAGGCAGGAGCTCAGGGAGCACAGCAGCTTCTCCCTGTGTGGAGCATCCTTGGAGCCAACCTCACCAAATCAACACCTCTGTTGTGCCCAGGGCAGGGTGGGGAGCCTCCTCTGCAGCCCCCAGATGGATGCTGGGCTTGGCAGGGGGCTTGGTGCCACTTGTCACCATCTGGGGATGGTGACAGCAGCAGGAGCCTGCCAAGCCCAGGAGGAGGAGGAGGGCTGGAGCTCTGGAACGGCTTGTTCTGCTGCAATGCTTCACCCAGCACAAAAGGACACTCAAATCCCCCCGACAGCGGTGAGGAATCCCAGCGTGGGATATAAAGTGCCAGAGGTGTCCAGGGAGAGGCTCCTGGGGAGGATGGAGCACTGTGGGGGCAGCCCCACCAGCTCAGGTGGGTGCTCTGGTGTGGGGGCAGGAAGACAAAGGGAAAGAGGGACAAATGTGATGTTCCACTGTGCCCAGAGGGTGATAACAGCTCCCCTTCCCACCACAGTGTCCCTGCAGGTGTGTGTGGCACAGCAGAGCAGGGGACCCTGCAGATGGAGGTGTTGGGTGGCTGCTGTTCCCCCTGGACCCTGCCCAGGAGGGACTGGGGGCTCAGCTGGGTGCTGACAGGGATGAGCTGGAGATTGGGAGGCCCCTGTGGGTCCTTGCTGGGCTCTCCAGCTTGGGGGGAGTCCCTGTGTGGGTTCTGGTCAAGTTCAAGGTCACCTCCCAGTGCTGGTGCAGAGCTGAGAGGAACAGGGACAAAATTGCAGAGAATTCTGCTCTGTTTGCAAACGTGGGGCCTGGCAGATCCCTCTGCAGAAATGGACTTCATCATCATCATCCTCCAGGGGACACAGCAGCCTTAGGTTTGCAGGTTTTGAGGCACCAATGGAGGTTTCTCCTCCCCTGGGGTACCTGCTGCTAAATCCTGTTTGCTCTCACCAAACCCCTGCTAAGGCAGATGCAATGTGGTACCCAACCATGCTGGTCTGGACAAAGAGAACAGAGCCCCCAAAACTGCTGAAATTCCAGAATTGGTTTGGTTGAAGGCTGGATTTGATGATCTTGGAGGCCTTTTCCACTTTAATGATTCCACAATTCCAAACCAATG
Organism: Zonotrichia leucophrys gambelii; assembly: GCF_028769735.1. Taxonomy (NCBI): domain Eukaryota; kingdom Metazoa; phylum Chordata; class Aves; order Passeriformes; family Passerellidae; genus Zonotrichia; species Zonotrichia leucophrys. Next base: position 9,551,056 of record NC_088185.1, read on the forward strand.
ACTGTTAAGCCAGGTGATAATTTCTATTTCTCCCTTATCTGCCTCCTGAATGCCACAATCTGCTCCAGTCCCACCTCTGCACTCCCCAAACTCACTGCTGAGGTATCAGAGTGCTGCATTCCCAAATAAATCCCACTCCACCCCACTGCCAGGCACTGTGTGTGAAACACTCTGAGATGGGCCCATTCCTGATCCCTTGGGGCTGGAACCAGAAAAGTGGACCAGCTCTGGAACTGCCAACAAATCATCTGGCCTTGCTTGTTTTAATGGTGTGCTGCTCCCAGGGAGGGTCACTGAGGAGAGAGGGTGCCCTGCATTCCCCCACGTGGCATTTCCAGGATCTGTGCAGGGATCCCAGCACAGGCTTTGATCCCCAGCCAGGGCAGGTGCTGCCAATTCCCCTGCTCAGCCTCTCTGAGAGGGAAAAGCATTTGTGAGATTCATCTGCAGGAGGAGGGAGCTCAGCTGGGGCAGGTGACAAGTCCTTGGAGGGGGCTGCCCTGTGGCCTTGAGTCACAGCTGTCCCTGTCACATCGGGCCCTCCCCGTGCTGCTGTCACCGAGTGTGGCCCTCCCGAGGTGTCAGTGGTGGCCTGTCACCCTGTGCTGCCTCAGAGCAGTGCCCTGTGCTGTCCCCTCCCTTGCCACAGCTCTCTGTCCTTCCCTGCTGCCTCTCCAAAACTCCTTTCCATGGATGGGGATGGGATAATGGGATGGGATGGAGCAGCACAGGATGGATCCCCATCCCTGTGCTGAGGGTTGATTTTACAGCTTGGGAAGCCTCTGGCCACTTCCAGAGCCCCCACAAAAGGGAGGGTCCTTGGGTTTTGTCCTTAGTGCTGGAACACAAATAGTGCAGGTGTGGCAAGGAGAGGCTGTGGTGGCACCCTGGCTGTGTCACCAGGCTTTTCCCTGTGCCTCAGTTTCCCTCCCTGCTCTTTGGTGCAGGATGTGGCCATAGTGGGGGCTGTGGATCTTGGTTTGTGGGGGATATTTTGGCAGGTGAACCCTTTGAGCTGGGACTTGACTGTGGCTACATGGCAGTGCTGCTCACACCATCCCTCCTGCCTTATTGAACCTCATTTTTCTGGCAAATCTTTCCAAGGAGCCTTCAGGTTCACTTGAGAAGACCCAGCCCCATATTCTGTGGGTCTGGCACAGGAACACCCTATTCATTCCCTGCCTGCTGCTTATCCTGCTCTGGAATGGGTCTCCTGCAGCTGGGAGGGCTCAGCCTCAGGAGGAGCTTCCTGCTCTCCACAGCTCCCTGAGCAGAGCCTGGAGCCAGGTGGAGGTTGTTCTTTTCTCCCAGGTAATGAGGAAACAGCCTCGAGTTGCACTGGAGGAGATTTAGTGTGGATATTAAGGAAAATTTCTTCCTGGGAAGAGTTGCCAAGCACTGGCTCAGGGCAGTGGTGGAGTCCCAAAGCTGGAGGAATTTAAGAGATGGGTGAATGTGGCACTGAAGGAAAATCTTGCAGAGTTTTTCCAATCTGAATGAGTCCATTAGCTCAGCCATCCCCTCTCACCCTCGCAGCCTCTCAGGTCATGGGGGATCTCAACCCTCCAGTGCTCCCCAATTCCTCTGTGCCACTCCCATTAGCTCTCAAACCCCAAACTCTCCATCCACCCCAAAAAAAGCCTCATCCCTGCCAGACTCCCAGCCTGCTGCAGGACCATTTCCATGTCTTTATTTTCCCAGGCTTTGCTGATAAATGCTGTCTCCGTGTTCCCGGCCGTGATGGACTCGTTATCAGGCACTGCCCGGCGAGGAAGCGACCTGTGACCCCGCCCGGGGACACGGGGTGAGCCCGAGGGAGCCGCCCTTATCGGCCCTGGGGAAAAGCTTCCCTTTTAAAAGCTTCCCATAGCACAGGAGCCTCGGCCGAGCCCCAACAGCCACGGGGAGGAGGAGGAAGGTGAGAGCGGGCAGGATGAGGGATGCGGGAAGCATCAGGCACGGGGTGGGATTATTGCCGCTAGGGATGGAGGGTGCTCCTGGGGGTGGGAAGAGCTGAGTGCTGCAGGGGAGAGGGGCTGGGTTTGACAAACGCCTTGCTGAGTCCACCTGCTCCTCCAGACAGGGATCCCACCCGCGTTATCAGAGGGATGAGATAAGAGCGGCCGCAGGGAAGGTGACACGGGACATCCTTGGCAGCGGGGCACAGCCCACACATCGGGGCTGTCCTGCACTGCCACCACCCACCTGGGCTGGGAGCTGTGTCCCCCTGTCCTCTGTGAGTGTGTGTGTGTGTGGGTCCTGTGTCCCTGCTGTCCTGTGTGTGTGTCCTGCACTGCCACCATCACACCTGGCACGGAGCAGGGCTGGGAGCTGTGTCCCCACTGTCCCCACAGCCCGCCTGTCTGGCAGGAGGGGCCGATTTGTCTTCTCTTTTCCTCCCAGCTGATTTTAGAGACAAATGACCTGTCCATCCATCTTTTTGGAGGTGATAAAAGTCTCAGGGTGTCACTGCCCCTCTTTTCCTTCAGCTGCCTCTCCAGGGAGGAGCTGCAGGGTTTGTGGGAGCAGGGATGATGGAGTGTTGTAGTTGAAATAGTCTCAATACAAAGCAACTCTCCATTATCAGAAGGCTTCAGAAGGCTTCAAACCTGTTTTTATTATAGCATGCATCCAAACCCTTTCTAGGCAGGAGCTCAGGGACCACTTCTCCCTGTGGGCTGATCCACCTGTATGGAGCATCCTTGGAGAAAAACACCTGCAGCTTTTTATACATTCTCACAAAACTCCTAAGTTTACACTTTACTCATTGGTCAGGACAGACAAAGTGCTCACTGGAATAGACAGTTGCAGGTTTCTCTTATTTATCCTTCTTTTTTCTTGTTTTCTATATCAACAACCTTGGTAGAAAATTCTTTCAGGGGTAAACATGGATCCTCTTCTCAAACTTCTCTCTGCTCACAGAAGTTGCTGTAAAACCCCTTCCACAATGGGAAACCAAGGAAGGGATGGGAATCTCATTTCTTGTTGCAGAGAGGACAACACCCTGCTGAGGACAGAGCCCTGGGCAGAGGGAGCAGCCCTGCTCCCCTGTCCATCCCTCTGCTGGGCTGGGGGCTGTGCCTGTGTGGCTCCCTGGGCCACCCCCAGCTCCCAGCAGGGATTAGCTGGGATGGGTTTTTGCCAAGTCCCGGCTGTCACTGCGTTCCCACCTTTGATCAGGAGTCGGCATTCCTGGAGTGCTCCCTCTCCCACATGTTGTGCTGATCAAAGGCAGCTGTTGCCTGGACCCTCCCCTGAGTCCATCTGCACACACACACACCCGAAAATACAGAAATAAAGGAAACTCAGGGCGGTGGAAGGGGTGATGGATGAAGGAGAAAGCAGGCAAGGGCAGCAGCAGGAAGATCCCTCTCCCTGGGCTCCTCATGGAGGGTCCCATCCACACCCCTCAGCAAGGGATGGGGAGTCTGTCAGGGCCTGAAGGGAACTCCTGCTTGGGGCAGCTTGAAAAATGAGCTGGACCTTTTCTGTCAGTGCTGGGTGGGTGACAGCAGCAGCCTGGGCCAGCTGCAGCTGTGGCAGAGCACAGCCAACATCTCCCCAGCTTTAGGTGGGGTCAGGAGAGAGCTGTAATCCCACCCCAGTCCTGGCAGTTTGTGTGTGCTCAGTGCCAAATCCAGCCCATCCCCTCTGGAGAACCATGGAAGGCTCTGCTGGGAGATGTGATGGGGAGAGTGATGCCAGGAGGGATTTGACCTTGTGGATCTGCTCCTTCAGCTCTGCCAGCCAGCACCATGCACTGCTCCAGAGGGAGAGGAGGAAGGTCTGAGCTTGCTCTGCTGGTGGCTCCTCTCCTGGGCAGGTGTGGTCCCATTAGCTGTTCTGGCAGATGAATTAATTATTGCTCGTGGACAGGGTTTAACCTCTGCTCCCCAGCTGCTGTAATGCAAAGCACTTGGATTAGCTGGATTTCCAAGTCCTTTGTGAATCCTCTGCCATGGAGGTGGCATCAGCAGCTTGTTTGTGCCTGATGTGAGGGGGAAAATCCCCCCTACCCTTCCTCATCCTCTCCCCCATCTGCTGATCTCAGGAAGGGTTTGAAAAGAAAGATTGGCACAATCTCCACCAAAAAAGAGGGCAGAGAGCAGGAGCATGGACACACTCCCAGCCTGTCCCTTAGCTGCAGGTTCAGGTGAGGGCAGGTGTGCTTGGAAGCCAAATTGTGCTGCCCACAGTGACACTGCAGCAGTCACACCCTCAGGCAAGGACAGCATCCTGTCCCTTAGCAGAGGGTCTGGCAGGCCAGGTGGGCACAGTCCCAGGGATGAAGCCCTTCAGAAGGGCAATTTCTCCTCCTCCTCCTCCTCCCTTGGCTCCATTGTGCAGCACACAGCAGGGACAAGTGTCCCAGGCACTGCCTTTCCAAGCACCAGCTCTATCTTTAAAGCAGCTTTTTATTTCCTTCAGGACTGTGAGGACAATCTGCTCATACAAGGAGTCTCTGGCCATCTCCCCTCTCAAAATTTAACATCTCCAGCAGCAAAACTGAGGAGGTTCAGGGAGCATTTCCTGTGGTGCTGTTATTAAAATAATGGTACCCACTGAAGCAGGGCCAGCACACCAAAAGCAGGCTGTGAGTGTTGCTGATCCCATTCATCCCTGTACTTGCTGCTGTCTGTGGGTGAATTTAGTCAGTGGAAGGTCCTCAGCCAGGTGACAGCCCTCTGCAGTAACCCCCAAGGCAGAATTTCACTCATTTCCCACATCTCAAAGAAAAGAGAAGGACTTGAAGTCTGGGTGCCGAGGAAACCGAGCACCTCCCATGCTTTCTGCCATGGAGGGGTGTGGGGACACTGAGAACCCCCACAGCCCCCAGAGCTGCTCAGCAGCATCCTGTGAGCTCCAGAGAGGCTGCCTGGCATGGGGGAGTCTGTCAGGGCCAAGGTGACCCCAGCTCAGAGGGATTTTTACCTTCCCTGTCCACCTCCAGAAGCATCCGAGGCTGCCCCGATGTGACAGGCATGAAGGACACCCCGGGGCTGTGCTCGTCCTTCTCACAGGGCTGGCACTGCCAGGCTGGCCAGGGCAGGACAGCACAGCACAGGGGCTGCTCTGGCTCGGGGTCACAGCTCTGCTGCTGCCACTCATGCTGCCATGGCATGTGTGGCACCTGGAGAAGTCAGGGGGAACCTCCGGTGCCCCTTTGGGCACAGAGAGAGAGAAGCTCTCCAAACACCACATTTGCAGCTGACCTCTGCCTTCTCCCACCCAGGGGCAGACAGGCTCTGCAGCAGCTCCTTTCTCTTCTTCCTCTCCTCCTCAGTAGCACTTTTCCCCCTGGTGCCCTCAAACCCAGAGCACAACACAAGGTCCCTTTGTCCCTCTGCCCACAAAGATGGCCCTGACCCCGTGGTGCCCTGCTTGGCAAAGTTCAGTTCCTTGGCTGCAGGCTCAGCTCACAGCCAGCTGAGCCCTGCTCTTTAGCACTGTCTGACACTGCTCTGGTGCCCCTCTGTGCCCAGCGTGTGTCTGCAGAGTGAGAGAGAGGGGACAGTTTTCATCCGCACCCTGCCACCAGTCTGTGGGTGCCCCAGCATGGAGTGTGGGGACAGCAGACAGACGTGGGGCTCTCTCTGGGGGAGGATGTGTCACCTTTGCTGGGCCTGTCACCTCCCAGTCACCCTCTGCCTCCTGCTGCTCTCAGGCACCTCAGGAAACAAAGCCTGGCACAGGCCTTTCCTTCCCTGCCCACCCAGGTGCCACCTGCAGCCACCCCAGCACTGCTGTGGGGACAGGTGACACACAGTGACACTGGGACACAGTGCCTCACACTGTCGCCATCAAAGACAATCATTCCCATGGGGAAAAACATCCCAAATCATTTATTTGGACTCTGTTCTAGAGCATGTGTGGGTGACCTGCCCCAGTGAACCTCCACACTGGCTCTCCAGTGCCTGGTCTGGCCCCTGCCTGTGCTCTGTGCCAGCAGCAGAAGGGTTAAGGATGATCTTCAGAGCAGCCATTCAAGCAATGGGAACTTTCCAAAAATCTCCTTTGAGCCTTCTCAGCTCAGGGCCTCAGTTTCCCTCGTTCCCAGGGCTGGGATCTCAGGCTGGAACTGAGCCTGCCTTGGGGAAGGACCTTCCATGGTGCAGCACAACCACCTGCTGAAGGGGTAGATCCCTTATCTCTCTGATCCCCTTAAAATCCCCAGCTCTCCAGAAAAAGGGTGTTCCCACTCTTACATTTGCAAACTTAAAATCTTGACCCACCCTGAGGAGCAGAACCCACAAAGGAAATCAAACCTGAACCTGGCGTGTGTGAATCTTGTGCTTCTGTACTGCAGCTTTGCATGTACAGGGGAGGGATAAAATCAGTTGTTTGCAATTAAGTGAGACCAGGATTGGCCACATTCTCTGCAAGAGTCAGTGGGTACCTGGCCTGGTCTCAGGTAAGCACTGCTGGGAGTGAGAAGAGAGATCTCTCTCTGATCCTGAGCATCCTCAGGGGTCACACCTGCAGCAACTGTGGGCAAAATTCCACATGGGCAAAATCACCCCTGATTGCAGAAAGGGCAACGAGGGGGCTGCAGGTGCAGCTGTGGTGGGAGTGGGGACCTGCCCAGAGCAGAGGGGTTGGACACAGGCAGGATCCATCCTGCCCATGGCTCAGGAGGCAGAACAGGCAAGGACATGCAGGAACAGGCAAGGGCAGCCCTGTCTGGGCAGCGTGGGCACTGCTGCCAGCTGCATGCAGCAGGTGAGGAGGACACGGGCAGGGTGACAGGGGACAAGTGTCTCGGAGAGGACAGCAGTGACAAGGGCAAGGTCTGGATGCGTTAGTGATGGCGTGAGGGTCCTGTCAGTGCCAGCCTTCGTGGCAAGTGACAGCCCTGACAGCCCTGGTGGCCAAGGACGAGGCAGGAGCAGAGGGCGAGGGGGGAGGGAGCTGTGTCCCTGTGCTGTGACACCTCAGGGACAGCCCTGTGAGGGGACAGAGGAGCAGCTCCCCTGCCACCTCCATCAGGGCTGTGGGGTGCACTCTGAGCAGGGCACTGATGGCATCCCCACTGCTGTGAGGTCCCCAGGACGAGGTGAGAGATGAGAATTTGACTCCAAGTTCTCAGAAGGCTGATTATTATATTATATTATATTACATTACATTACATTACATTATTACTATATTATATGATACTCTATTAAATTACATGTATATTATATTATATTTATCATATAATATAATATTTATTATATTTATTATACTATATTATATTTATTATATTATATTGTACTACACGAAATTATATACTACAACTATACTAAACAAAGAGAAAGGACACATCAAAAGGCTGGCAAAGAATGAATAATAAAAACCCCTGACTGATCAGAGTCCCAACACAGCTGGACTGGGATTGGTCATTAAGTTAAAACAATTCACATGCTGGGTAAACAATTCTCCAAATCACATTCCAGAGCAGGAAAACAGGGAGAAGCTGAAGCTTCCCAGCTTCCCAGGAGAAGAAATAGTGGCAAAGGGGTTTTTGATAAAATATCACAGTACAGTGACACACTGCCTCCTGCTCCCCCTGCCCTGAGCCTGGCCTTGTCTCTGCTCTGCCTCCTGGAAAATGCATTTCCCTTGCTGAGAGCAGGGGCTGCACCCCATCCTGCCAGGACACTGTTCCTGCCCTGTGTCCCTGCTGCCTTCAGCCTTTGGGACGGGCTCAGCCACCAGGAGCAGCCTCCAAGGGCACCAGGAGAGGCTGTGAGGGGCTGGAATTGCCCCAGTGACCCCTGGGGTAACTCCAGACCGTGGGGAGAGAGGGTGAGGGCAGGTGCTGGAGCTCAGAGCTGTCCCCAGCATCTTCCTCTGGGAATAATGGTGTAATTTGGATTGGTGTAATTTGGATTTCCAGCTGGTGTAAGACAGGACTGAGGGCTCTGATCAGGAGGAGATGCTTCAAGAACAATTCTGCTCAGCCTCCAGCAATGGATCATGGAAGCATAAAATACTGAGTTGGAAGGGACCTACAAGGATCACAGAGTCCATCTCCTGGCCCCTCTTTGGGAGGAAGAACCTTTTCCCAATATCCAACCTGATTTCCCACTGGCATGACTGCAGCTTTCCCTCAGGGCACAGCAGAGATTGGAGCTGTCCCTCATGAGGAGGCTGCGGATGGTGTTCATCCTGCACTGTTCAGTAATCCTCCAGGGATTGTTTCAATTCCATGACTTTTGCTGTCTTTGATCCTTTGGAGCTCTCACAGCACAGCATCCTCTGGCTGTGGGGTTATTTAGCCATTCCTTGGAGAGAATCTTTATTCACACAATCACAGAATGGTTTGGATTTGAAGGGACCTTAAAGCTCATCTCACTCCATCCCCTGCCATGGCAGGGACACCTTCTGCTATGCCAGGTTGCTCCAAGCCCCGTCCAACCTGACACCTTGAATACATCCAGAGATCCAGAGTTTCCCTGGACTAGACCCTCTGTCCCCCTTCCGCATGACTTTTAGGGGTGACATCGAGCCTCTCTGCGCCATCGCCCCGCAAACTCAGCATATCTGGACCCGGGAGCGGCGGGCGCGGAGCTCCCTCCTGCGGCCCCGCGGAGCAGCGCGGACGGGCCGGGAGGCTGTAGCCGGCTCTGTGGGGACACCCGGGGGTGCTCACCCCCTCCTCACCCTGCCCGCCTGCTCTCGCCTCCGGTCACTGTCCCTGGTACCCCATGGATGCTCCCGCCGCCCCCAGCCCCACAGGCCCCGTTGCTAAGGGGCCGTTGCTAAGGACCAACATCCGGGTCCCGCCCTGCGCATGCGCGGTGCCGCCCGCAGACCACGTGATCAGGAGACTATGGCGGCGCCCATGGGGCAGCGTGCGCGGCTTTGAGTGCTCTGTCTTTGGTCTCTTTCGCTGCCATGTCGCGACTTATCGTGAAGAATCTCCCCAATGGGGTGAGGCTCTGTGCGGTGCCGGGGCCTGGGATGAGTCTGAGGGCGCTGCGGGGTGAGCGGGATGCGGGGCAGGGAGAGGCACCGGGAGAGGAGTGTGTGGTGGGGATGGGGGAGAGCGGGGAGACCCGCCGGGAGAGAAGATCTTAAGTGGTGGGAGGATGAGGTTTTGGAGGAGGAGCGGCGAGATGTCCCTGGGGGAAGGGGCTATGAGGGGTCGTGGTCAGTGCTGGGATGCGGAACATGGGGACACTCCGGGGGGGAGGATGGTGGGAGAGCTCCTGGAGGGGTCAGGAAGGGGCAGGAAGCAGCGTGAGGGCCATGGGCTGGCAGGCGGCAGCCCCTCAGGGTGGGCAGTGGATCGCTGTGGTCACTGTGCCCCTCTCGCTGCCCGGGGTTGGGTCCCGGTGCCCTCGATGCTCCTGTGCCCGGCACGATCCCGCCCTGTTTCTGTGCCCAGCAGGATCCCACGTGTTCCCCATCCCCACGCGTGGATTCGGGGGGAACACGACCGGGTTTGGTGGCTGAAGTGGGGGTTTGTTCACGATGTGCTTCCTGCAGCCTTCCAGGAGCCCTTTGAGACAGAATATGTTGGGTTGGACTTGTCCTCAGAGGCTCCCTGGGGCTGATTTCCCTTTGTGCTTCCCTCCCTTCCTTCCCAGATGAAGGAGGAGCGTTTCAGGAAGCTCTTTGCTGCCTTTGGCACACTCACTGACTGCTGCCTCAAGTACACCAAGGATGGAAGGTTCCGGAAATTCGGCTTCATTGGCTACAAGTCTGAGGATGAGGCTCAAACTGCCCTGAACCACTTCAACAAAAGCTTCATTGACACTTCCAGAGTCACAGTGAGCTATCTCCAGAAATAAGTCCCTGAAATTCCTAAGGAATGGCATCTCTGGGAGGGTGGGCAGGCCCTGGCACAGGTGCCCAGTGAAGCTGGGGCTGCCCCTGCATCCCTGGCAGTGCCCAAGGCCAGGCTGGATGGGGGTGGGAGCACCTGGGATGGTGGAAGGTGTCCCTGCCATGGCAGGGGGGGCACTTTAAAGGCCCCTTGCCATCCTGGGATGGTGTGCCTGTGCACTGCTGCCTCTCCCATGGTGATTGAATTTGTAGCTCTGTGCTTTTAAAAGCTGTTCCTGCACCCTCCCTCCATCCCACCAGGGTTTCAGTAACTCCTGAGTGAAGTCACCCAGCAATTACAGCCCTGTGTTTAATTACAGACCTGACTCATTCCAGGTGGAGCTGTGCAAGTCTTTTGGTGACCCCACAAAACCCAAAGCCTGGAGCAAGCACTCTCAGAAGGCTCCTGCCCCAGAGAAGCAGAGCAAGGAGCCCTTGGCAAGTGCAGGCACAAAGAAGGTGAGTCCTGCCTGACTCCTGTGTGCCACAGAAGGGGGCCTGGGCTGTGGGGAAGGGCACAGAGCAGACACCAGATTCTGGAGTCCTGGTGCTGATTTTCTGCCTCAGGATCTCTGTTCCCTGTGCTGTTGGGTTACCTGGAGTTGCCTGTGTTTCTAATAAACCTTTTTGGGTTTTTTCCCCAAGGATAAAAAGAAGAAAGATCCAGTGGATAACTTAAAGGAGGTGAGTTGAGGTTGGGTTGCTTTCCCTGTATTCTTGCTGTTGAATAGTTCCTTCTGTCCTGCTTCCCACGCTGTTCATTCAGGCTGGGACAGCCCAGTTCTGTTGTAAAAAATCATTTTAACAACCCCAACATGGGGATTTATGGTCAGCTACTCCTGTGTGCACACACTGCACCCAGGTCTGCTCTGTTTCAGCAGTTCTGGGATTTAAACATATCTGAGTTGTGTCACATTTAACTTTCCTCCTTTTTTTTTTCTTTTTCCTCCTTTTTTTTTGCTTCCTCCTTTTTTTTTCCTCCTTTTTTCTCCATTTTTCTTTTCTCCTTGTTTTCTCTTTTTTTTTTCCTCTTTAAGATACTTTCTAAACACCAATTATAAAAAAAGAGTAGGAGTGAAACACCTTGAGAAGATTTTACTCACCTTGTCAGTGAAAACTGAGCTCCCCTTAAGGGGTTTTTGGTTTCACACTGCTGGAAACAAGGTGATATCTTGGATTTCAGATTCACTATGAGTCTCTGTTCACAGCTTGTCTTTTTTTTCCCCCTCAGCTGAAGGAAGATAAAACATTCCAGGAGTTCTTGGTGGTTCACCAGAAGAGGTCCCAGGTGGCCACCTGGGCCAATGACACTTTGGCAGAGGAGCCCAAGAAGGGAAAATCAGCCACAGCAGCAGCATCTGATTACCTGAACTTTGATTCAGATGAGTCTGAGGAGCTGAGTGAGGGTGGGGATGAGCCCTCTGAAGATGAGGAGGAGGGTAAAGGTACCTGAGGGAGCTGTCACCCTTTGCTTGTGTCCTGTCACAGGGAGGGACAGCATTGGACTCAGTGCCACCAGGAGGGTGGGCTCTCACCTTTCTTTGCGCTGGGAATGCCTGGGTGTCTCCCCAAATTTGGGGAGCTGTGGCAAATGCAGATATTTGGGGGTGCCATTTGTGCTTTCCCTGTGTGTCATTTGTGTCATTAGGGAGCAGTAACAGCACAAACATCTGCAGCTTTCCTTGGAGTGCTTTCCTTCTTTCAGCCCTTTCATCTCCAGGATTTCCAGGGCTGGATGTGGTTTTGGTGCTTTAGGAACCTGTGGGTGGCTGGGAGCTGATCTGGTGTGCCTTTGATGGATGTTTCTGGAAATTTGGCCTGCCAGGGTTGAGGTGAAGGGACAGGGGTCAGTGCCTTGGCTCCAAAGAGCAAATCTGGAGCAGTGGCTTCATTCGGAAGACTCAGTGTGGAATTTAGGATGCAGTGTCCCTGCTCCCACAGAGGGAGAAAGAGAACCTTGAATGTGTTTAATTTGGAGGCAGAAGAGGGAAACTTCAAATTTACACCCCAAGTTTTGGGATGTCAAGTGGACCTGAAGGGTTCACCTCTAACCTGCAGTAAGCCTCCTGCCAAGGAGGCTCACATGATCACACCAGAAAATAAAGATTTTTTATCTCCCTCCCTCCTTCCCTCCATGGGATTTCCTTATCTGTTCTGGTGGAGTGGGTCATGTTTTCCCTGCTGCTCCTCATCTCTCCTTGGGTAACTCAAATCCAGGTGTGATTGTGTCCTTTTCCCTGTAAAACCAAACACTTCAAACCCTTCTCTGAGGCCTGCTTGGGGTATTTAGTTAAAATTGTGACAAAATACTTTGTCTTGGAGTACTTAAAACCCTTTTCTAACATGTTTTATACATGAACTGTTGCTTTGAAGTCCAGGCTGTCAGTCTGGCAGTGCCAAGATGAAATTGCTCTGCTGTTTTCCCATGGAAAAGGTGGAGGATAAGGAGGTGATGGCCATGATTGTGTCAGTTCTCAGCTTTTTCCTGGCCTGGGGGGAGAGCAGCAGCATCTGTGTGAATAAAACTTCTCTGCTCTCTCCTCTCTGCCAGGAAAGAAAGAAGGGAAGAAGGCAGCTACCAGCAAAGACCTCTCAGATATGGATTACCTGAAATCTAAAGTGGTGGAGGATTCTTCCTCCTCATCCAGTACAGAGGAAGAAACAGAGACTGAGGAAGAGGAGGAAAGTGAGACTGAGGAGGATTCAGGCATTGCAGAAACACACACAGAGAAAAAGGAGAAGCCAAAAGCCAAACAAACAGAGCCAAAAACACCAGTGGGGAAGAAGAAAAAAGGATCCACACCAGAGGTACAGCTGGGTTAGATTTGTCTTCTTTGAACAGCAGCTTTGTGGATAGCAGGTGTCTGTCAGTCCTGCAGAATGAGCTGACAGCCTGGGAAGCTGCAGGCCCCACTGGGTACCAGCTCTCTTGGCCTCCTTGGTGTGACCCATTTACAAATTTCACTGAATCCCCTCAGGGCTGACTAAATTCCCAAAGATGGGCCTTCCAGTTAAGTGCTGCTGGTGCCCTTCTCAGAGGCTTTTTTCCAGGAAATGCTGTCCTGGAAAAGCAGAACTCAGCTTTTCATGGCAGTGCTCCTTCAGCTGGCACCTCCTGCCCCAGGCTGCTGCAGCTGTGCCATCTCCTGATATTCCCTGCCACTCTTCAGCCTCCTGTTTGTTGGCCAAGCCCAGCTGGTTGTGCTGTGATTTCTGTTCTTTCATTCAGCTTTTTCTCCCTTTTTTTCCTCCTCTGTGCAGAGCCAGGCCAGCTCAGGGGAAGCCAGCACTCCCTTCACAGTGAAACTCCGTGGGGCTCCCTCCAACATCACTGAGGCAAGTTTGGTTTCCCAGCTGGGGAGGGAGGCTCAGGGGTGTCTCAGAATGTACCTCTGCAAGATGTTTGCAGAAACCTTTCACTTCTCACTCCTTTGAGGCCTTTGTGAGTGATCAGGGGAATTTCTGAACTGTCTTTGTGCATAGATCTGGATGTTTTATATGTAAAAATCTAAGCCTGCAACTTGCTGCTTTCTGTATCTGAGAATTATTCAAACAATTCTGATTCTTCCCACAGCAAAAAATTCGGGATTTTTTCTTCCCTCTGAAGCCAGTGGCAATCAGGATGGGGAAAAAGGGCCAGGGGAAGAATTCAGGTAAGAGCTGTGTGTGGAAGAGGGGTGGGATCTGTGAGTTAGGGGATCTGTTGGTCACCCCTCTGCTCTTTTAGCCTGCATTTCCACATTCCTTACTCATGGCCTGATTCTTGGAGACCTTTCTGTGACTTTGCAGCTCTCCTGCCCTACTTGCTGGCCACAGGATGCCCTGGGCGGGGGAATGTTGGCTGTGCTCCCTTTGGAGCAGCAGCAGGAGCTTTTTTTATTGAGTTGCATCCAGAACTTTATTCTAAACACCCCAACCCATGCCAAGGAAAAGCCTGTTCCCCTGGGGTAGCTGCAGCAGCCCAGGACACTGTGCTGATTTGTGGGAGCAGGTCCTTGGAGCTTTGCTGTGTGCAGAGGTACTGCCTTCAGCATTCACCTTTTATTTGCTCTCAGAGGCACCTGTGAAAGCCTCCTCCAGCTGCTAAGTAAAGTTTTTGTGATTTTTATATAAAGAATAAGCTTTGAAAAGGCAGTCTGACATCATTTCCAGGCTGGATTGAAACTTTCCATGGGAGCTGAATGCTCTGCCTATAGGAATCTATATTAAAGCAAGCCCAATTCACCCTTAATTACCCAATTAGTGGCTCTGTGTGTTCCCCACATGATGCTCAGCTGAACCTTCCCTTCCTCCAAGGTTACATCTTTGTTGACTTGAAGAGTGAAGCAGAAATGCAAAGGGCCTTGAAGCGGAAAAAAGAATTCCTGGGTAAGGGCTGTTTGTTCTCCTCCTTGTTCCAGCCTGGGAGCTCAGCTGCTCGAGTGTTCCCTGCACAAGTGGCTGCTGTGATTGGAGTTTTTCCCAGGCACATGGGGGGGTTTGTTCCTTGGGATAAACCAGGTGGGGTTTTGGGGCCCTTGTGTTTCGCCCCTGTGCTTGAGGTGGTTCTTGTTGGGGTAAAACTAACAGTGCTGGGGTGCAGCTTTGTACAGACAGTGCTGCAAGGCTGGGCTGCAGCCCTGGGCTTGGCCTAACCCTTGGAGTAACTCCTGAAATTCTGTTTGCAGATATTGTGTGGGCTGGCACAGACAGCTGGGGCTCTGAAAGGAAAGAGGGCTGGGGTTGATACCCTGATTTTTATGATGACTGACTCTTACAGTCCCTACCTCCTCCTTATTTTTGAGTCCTGCTCAGAGCCTGTGGGGCTGTAATTGTGTCTAACCCTGGATTCTTTGTGATGCCTTAAGCTTTAGCTTTCACGTTATCCAGATTATGTACTGCATTAGTTTATAACTCTGAACTTCATATCAAGTGTTAGCAAGTTCTCCTCACAGTTTAGTTAGCCAAAACAATCCTTTTCCAGTTCAGGTCCAAAAAGTATAAAGAGCAGCAAATTGAGGAGAGCAATCTGGGAGGATGGGACTTCATAACATAAGGTGTAATTGGACAATTAACCCCAATATGTGAATGGACCAAAACCTATAAAAGTGTGAAACCTCCATGACCCGAGGTTGGAGCCTTGGCCAGGCTCTTGTACAGCCCAAGGTGTATCCTTTGGAGGCCTTTTATTTAAATACCTGCTTTATTCCTTTAACACTGCCTAGCCTGTGTTCTGGGCAGCCTCTCAAGGCATCATTTGCATGTGGGTGCTGTTTGCTCCTGGCCTTGGGAGGCACCCAACTCCTTCTGTGTTCTTTGGGGTCAGGTGGGCGCTGTGTGGAGGTGTCCCGGTGCAGGAACACCCCAAAAGAAACTGCTCCAGCAAAACCTGAGCACCAGCCCTGGCAGAGGACACTGAGGGATGATGAGGAGGAAGAGGACCTGTCTGAATCAGGGAGGCTCTTTGTCAGGAATCTGCCTTTTACCAGCACTGAGGAGGACTTGGAGAAGATCTTTTCAAAGTATGGTGAGTGTTTGCCAAGGATTGGAACTTGCAGGGCAATGTCTTTCCTTTGTCCAGAGGTTTTCCTGCTGGGTGGGGATGGACAAAGCTCTGTGCCCCACATCTTTTGGACATGGCCCAGCTGCCACATCTTTATTTTCTGGTGTGATAATTTGAGCCTGCTTGGCAGGAGGCTCCCTGCAGGTTAGAGGTGAACCCTTCAGATCCACTTGGCATCCCAAACTTGGGGTGTAAATTTGAAGTTTCCCTCTTCTACTTCCAAATTAAACACACTTAAGGTTCTCTTGGCATCCTGGGGCAGAGAGGGTGAGGCTGTGGATGTGACTGAAGGTGAAGGGAGCTGCTCAGAGCTTGCCTGGTTTGTGTCACCTGTCAGAGACCTTGGGCTGCTTGTGTTGGGCCCTCCTTGTCCCTCTGCAGCTCCTGGCCCAGGCTGGTGGCTCCCCACCCATCCAGAGCTGCTCCCCTCATCCCTGGTTGTGTCTGGGAGGTGCCAGTTCAGGGACATCTGTGACCACCAAGCCTTGCCTCCTGCAGGACCCCTCTCAGAGATCCACTTCCCCATTGACAAACTCACCAAGAAACCCAAAGGATTTGCCTTCATCACCTACATGATCCCTGAGCATGCTGTGAAGGCCCTGGCAGAGCTGGATGGGCAGGTGTTCCAGGTACAGCTCTGATGCTTTTCCTCTGCTTTGGAGTGCAGCTGGTGGGGATGTGGCTGAGAATTTGCTTCTGGGATTTGTTAAAAAGGGTTGGAGGGTTCCCTGCAGGTTCTTTTGGTAGAGTAGCTTGGTTTGAGCAGCTTTCAGACACCAAAATCCTGGTAGAGGTGGGGAAGGAGCTCTGAGTCTGTCTCAGAGCCACTTTGACTTGCAGTTGTGGCTCCTTTGGGAAGGAAAATTCCCTCCTTCCACTGACTGGGAAAGGTGCCAGGAAATTTCCTCCATGTGGATTATTCCAGAGCTGCTGGACCTCTCCTTCCTGTCTTGCAGGGCAGAATGATGCATCTTTTACCCTCTACCATCAAAAAGGAAAAAGTGGAAGATGGAGATGCAGACGAATCTTCCTCCTACAAAAAGAGCAAAGAGGCCAAGGACAAAGCCAACAGTGCCAGGTACCACACAAGCTGCCAGATTCCCAGGAATGCATGTGGGACCTTCAAAGGGGTGCAGAAATTCCCAGAGCTGGTGAAGCATTTGCTGTGCAGCTCTGTTTCCTTTATCTCTCACCTCCCCAACTCCTCTGCCCAAGTAGCTGCAGCAGCTCAGTGAGCAGCAGGAATTGAGAGGTTTGAATGGCTTTGGTGGGAGTTCCTTCTCTAATAAGAGTTAGTCTGGTACTGTAATTCTTCAGGGGGGTGGTTTCAGATCAGTTGAACCTTTCTCCTCTGCTTGGCCACCTGTAATTCTAGAGCTTGTAGAGGCTTTTTCTCGCTGTGTGACAAATCACTGTGAAAGAAGTGGCTGATACTTTCTGTCTTGAAGGGAGAAGGGTGCAAAGGGAATTGCAAGCAAGGGGTTTGCATGGTTTAGGAAACCAGTTGGAAAGGTGTGTTCCTCTGAGGCAGAACCTGAACTTCAGCTGCAGAGCTGTGGCCAGTGAGGTGTGGGGAAGCAGAGCTCACTGCCTGCACACCTTCTGTTTGCTCTCCAGTGATGTGATATCTGTTAAATGTCCCTTCCCTAGGGGTCTTCCACCCTTCTTTCCCTCTCCCTTCACCCTGCCTGCTCATGCTGGTGCTCAGAGCTGTTTTATCCCAGGATTATTGGCTGGAGGGCCCATGACTGACCCTGGCTGTGTTTTCTCTTGGCAGCTCCCACAACTGGAACGCTCTGTTCGTGGGGACAAACGCTGTGGCTGATGCCATGGCCCACAAGTACAATGCTGCCAAAAGCCAAGTGCTGGATGCTGTGAGTTGGGCTGGGATGGATCAGCTGGGCTGGGACATCACTTTCCTGCCTGTTTCTTTGTGGCCAGGGCCTCATCTTGCACAGGAAAAGCCTCTGTGCATCCATGGGCACCACACAGGCTCTGGGGTCTCTGGTTCTGTAGCAGCTCTATGGGGTCTGAGCCTATTGATCCTTTGGTCCCCAACCTTCCTTCCCACTCTGCTTTCCTGTGGCTGAATTTTGCATTTCTGCATAACTAGAAGTGGTGAAAATTAACACCCTAAAGCTCAGATCCTTCCTGGAAATTTCTTTTTACTCTGGGACGTGTTTGAATTCCAACAGTACAATTTATTTCCAGCAGCTGCAGAGGAGCTGGAGCATTTTACCCTCCAGCTGCCTGCCACATTCCCTTTGCATGTGCTTCTGAGAGCAGCAGGTGACTGAATTCTTTCCTGCAGGAGAGCAAAGACAGCGTGGCAGTGAGAGTGGCTCTGGGAGAAACGGAGCTGGTGCAGGAAATCCGCCGGTTCCTCGTGGAAAACGGAGTCAGCCTGGATTCCTTCAGCCAGGTGAGAGGCACCAATGGGGATCCACCTCTTCTAGTCCTGGTCTTCTCAGCTCTCTTGGAAATTGGTAATTAAATCCTCAGCATCTTGCAGGATTGAACCCTGCCTGATGAGTTAGGAAATTATTGTATTTGCTGGGACCCCCATTGCAGGAGGGAGTGATGAATCTGACTCCATGTTCTCAGAAGGCTCATTTATTATTTTATAATATTATATTAAAGAATACTAAACTAACTAACTAAAGAATACAGAAAGGATACTTACTGAATGCTAAAAAGATAATAATGAAAACTCCTGACTCCTTCCAGAGTCCTGACACAGCTTGGCCCTGATCGGCCAAAGAGTCAAAATAATTCCCAGCAGAAACCAATGAAACAATCACCTGTGGCTAAACAATCTCCAAACACATTCCACATGAGCACAACACAGGAGAAGCAAATGAGATAAGAATTGTTTTCCTTTTCTCTGAGGCTTCTCAGCTTCCCAGGAGAAAAACCTGGGCAAAGGAATTTTTCAGAAAATGTGAATGTGACAGGAAATGTACCCATTTGAAAAGGCAGTGGCTCTCAGGATGGGTGAAATCCATGATATGGTGGCATGAGGATGGTGGGCAGGGAAGGAGCCCCTGTGGATCTGCAGCTCACACTTCCATCCGTGAGATGTGGATTTTCCAGGGATTTTCCTACATGCCTGTCAGTCCTTTTGGATCAGGGAAAGGAGTGACAGAGAGAGGGAGAGCACAGCCTTGGAGATCTGAAATCTCCAGTTAGAAAATTGCTGGATTTGCTCTCTTCCATGCCATATTCTTTCTTTCTTTCCCTGCTGGCTGTGCCAGGCTGCTGGTGAGAGGAGCAGGACCGTGATCCTGGTGAAGAACCTGCCAGCTGGCACCAGTGCCCTGGAGCTGGAGGAGCTCTTTGGGCAGCATGGGGGCCTGGGCCGGGTGCTGCTGCCAGAGGGAGGCATCACAGCCATCGTGGAGTTCCTGGAGCCCACAGAGGCCAAGCAAGCCTTCACCAGGCTGGCCTACTCCAAGGTGAGGGCACTGCCTGGGGAGGGGGGTCTTGGTGAGTGGGGGAGCTGCAGGAGGGCCCACTCTGAGTGTGGGAAGGTGTTATCCCAGAGGCACTGGTGTTCCAAGCTGTGTCCTTTGGGTTTAGGGAGGTGCCTGGTACAGCAGAGCAGGGCTCAGCCTGCAGAGGATGCTGGAGAAGGGGGCTGTGACACAGCTGGAGGGTTTCCTTTTCCTTTCTCGTCTGGGAGTGACCCATGGCAGGCTGTGGTCCTGTAAGGCTGGATCCTTCTGTGACAGAGAATTTAGGCTCTGGTCCTGTAGAGCTGGATCCTTACCTGACAGAGAGTTTAGACTGCAGTCTTGTAAGGCTGGGTCCTTACCTGACAGAGTTTAGCCACTTGCAAAGGTTATTCAGCTTTTCCAGTGCTGTTTTTCATTACAGAGTGAGGTGAAAATGAAGCTGAGAGCAGAGTTTTTCCTTCACTCCTTTCTCTCCTGTCTTCCCTTCACAGTTCCATTCTGTGCCTTTGTATCTGGAGTGGGCTCCAATGGGGGTTTTCCTCAGCCCAACCCCTCAGAATAAAAAAGCTGGGGGTCCAGGAAAGGAGGGTGAAGCAGGGCTGGTACCAGGTAAGAACTCTGGCTCACTTGCTGGGGTCTCTGTGTTTCTCTGGGGTTGTGTCAAGCCCCAGGATGTGTTTTGTCTGGGTGACTTTCCTCCCTAAACACCACACCTTTCTCCCCATCCCAGGGGCTCCCCCACAGTTTGAGTGGACAACTCCCCCAAAATTTGGCTTTGTTACATCTTACAAAGTTTGGTTTATTCTTGGTTCAGGTGAAGCTATAAAAGACTCAGAGGAAGCAGCAGAAGAGGAGGAGGAGGAAGAAGAAGAAGAAGAAAATATTCCTGGGTGTACCTTGTTCATTAAAAACCTGAACTTTGCCACCACAGAAGACACACTGAAGGAGGTGAGCAACAAGGACACAGTGTTTAAAGGATTTCAGCTGCAGCCAGTGTGATCTGGTGGGAGATGAGAGAGCACTGGGTTCTACTGGGGCTGGGAACATCACTCCAGGTGTCAGATAAGACAAATGCATCTGGAGCTGGTTTTTTGGGGTTTAATTCCACCTAGAGACAGGTGGAGGCAGTAGGAAATCTTCTAACAGAAATCTACTAAATCTTCTGATTTGCCATGTTTTCTGTAG
The DNA here is from genome assembly GCF_028769735.1 of Zonotrichia leucophrys gambelii. Lineage (NCBI taxonomy): Eukaryota > Metazoa > Chordata > Aves > Passeriformes > Passerellidae > Zonotrichia > Zonotrichia leucophrys. The sequence continues at coordinate 9,571,048 of NC_088185.1, forward strand.
TGCTGCTCCTTGGGACAGGCACTGCTGCAGCTCTGCCACTGCTTGGTGTGTGAGAGGCAGTGAAGGAATAAATAAATGATGATTTCTGAGTGTGCTTTGCCTCTCAGTTCTGCTGACAGTGTGCTGCCTTGTGCTGCTTCACCTCAATAAGCACTTAGGAGAGAGAGTGGCATTCCTGGAGTTATGTGGGGTGGTAATAGCAAAATAAGGAAAAGCAGCTGGAATTTCCCATCTCTGGCACTTCTTGTAGCTGTGTAAAATGCCACATTCCATGGCTCAGGCACCCTGTGAGTCTTGCAGAGACTCTGCTCCAGCTGTGGACAAATAAATACCCAGTGCAGTCCCCTTTTCTTTTTCTGGCTTTACAAGGGAGTCAAATAAATAGTTTGCTACCCTCTAGCCCCCATTTTTGGGAAGAGCTGTGTTCTAGGGACAGGCAGCACCTTTAAGGCCTCTACCTGGCTGAGGGCATTTTGCAATCCAGAGTGTTCCTCCAGAGCCACCTCAGATCTCTGCACTTTGAGGGGCACAGGAAGATTTGTGGGAATACCTGTCTTGATGCCTTTCAAACTCTGTGTGTGTGTATTTGTAGAGGAATAATTTGCTGGGGAGAGGCTCAGCTGCAGTGCTGGGGGAGGTGGGGCTGTGTGGCACAGGGCCCTGCTGGCAGTTGAGTTACAAGCCTGTGACAAAGGGAACTAAATCACGTGTCCAAATTCCTTGCAGACATTCTCCAAAGTGGGAGCCCTGAAGAGCTGCACAATATCCAAGAAGAAAGACAAAGCAGGTACTTTAGATGCTGCTGTTCAATTCCTTCCCTCAGCTGAGCTGAGGGCTCAGGTGTGGCATTGCTTCAGCACTCATCTGGCTGAGCATTTGTGCTCCTGCTGGCAAAATCCTCAGTGCTTCCAGAAGTGTTCCCGTGGAAATGGCTGCAAGCAGCAGCCAAAGCTTCTCCCAGGGTTGGGTCTAGAAGGTTAAAACTCCATTGTGGGATTTGTGGAGATGTGGCCTTCTCTTGAGATCTTGAGATGGGAGAAGCCAAACTCCTTCAGGATCACAGAGGAGAGTGGGATGCAGGCTGACAGGAGCCAGTGCCCTGTGATGATTAAACCCTGCATTATCCTGCAAATATCCTCAAGGATGCCTGGCTGAGAGCTGTGCTGAGTGGGCTGGGTTTGCCTTCTCCCTGCCAGCCCTGAGCCCCCCAGGCTGCAGGGATGAGTGCCTGTGCCTGCTGTTGGCTGCTCTCCCTTCCCAAGGACTTGGATTAAGGCAAATGCTGGCTGGAGGGGCTGGGGCTTCTCCCTGGGAGCTGCACAGCTTTGTGCCATTTCCCCTTGACAGAGCTTCCCTGTGATGTGATATTTAAATACTCAGATCTGCTGGGAGATAAAGAAATAAAATGAAAAATAAAGTGAATTCTTCAGTTCTGCTCATGGGTCTGAGCAGGCAGCACCAAGAGTGGGCTGATCTTGTAGCACCCGATCCCTTCAGGTACTGGGAGTCATCTCTACACTCTGCCACTGCTGAGGCTCTGAAATTGAAAATGGGGTGTTGTTTTCTCCCCTCATTATTAATTGTCCCTTAATTATGGCTGCTGTGTTAGGCAGCATGTTGCTCAGGGGTGTGGTGGGACTGCAGGCTTTTGCTGGGCAGGGAGGGGAAGGATGGGGAAGGATGGTTCTCCTTTGTTGTGGAAGTGACAGCTGCTCACCCACTCCAGTTTATGGGATGTCTGTCTCCACAACAGGATCTCTTCCCCTGACTGTGACCAGCAGTTGCTTTGCAGTGTTTTGTTTAAGGAAGTTGCACTGAGATGATGCAAAGCAAAACATTGGTTTTGAGTGCAACATCTCCTCATCACATCAGCACCAAAACCAGCTGGTCCAGAGCAGAGCCTTGCTCAAAAACTCAGCCAGGGGTGCTCATGAGACCGGCCATGGTCTGGCTGGCCTTTTTTATGGGGTATTAAGCTTTTGTCCCCCCAGTTTTGGCCATCAGTGCTTGCTCCTGGTTTGTTTTTATATCTCATATCATCACTGCTTCCTTACCAAGCCCCTTTCTCTCCTGACAGGCACTCTGCTTTCCATGGGCTTTGGCTTTGTGGAGTACAAGAAGCCAGAGAGTGCCCAGAGAGCCCTGCGCCAGCTCCAGGTGAGCCTGAGCCTCCCTGCTGCAGCTCTCTCCAGAGATTTGCTTCAGCCTGGCACTGCCAAAAGCACCTGGGGATGTCAGGGCTGAGGGTTGCACTGTGCAGGTGGAGAAGCCTCTAAAATGGGTCAGGCTTTGGAGGGAAGAGGGTTTGTAAAAGGACAGACTGGAGAAGTTAATTTCTTAGTGCTGATCCAAGGTGGAAATTCAGAAAATGTGCAAGGATTGAATTTTCATGAGTTTTCCTGTCAGGTGCAGACCCAGATATCCCCTCACAGAACAAATACTGATTAATGTTCATTTAGTGCTGCTTTAACTTCTAATTCTTCTATATATTTATTTCTATTAATTATATCCTTTTTTTTTTCCTGCTGTTTCTTTGTTTGCACTCGCAGGGCTGCACTGTGGATGGCCACAAGCTGGAAGTGAAGCTGTCAGAGAGAGCTGTCAGGTGAGGCTCACCTCTCCCCTCAGTGACATTTCAGCTGCAGTAATCCTTGGGAGCTTCTTCCCCTTCTTCTTCCCCTTCTTCTTCCCCTTCTTCTTCCCCTTCTTCTTCCCCTTCTTCTTCCCCTTCTTCTTCCCCTTCTTCTTCCCCTTCTTCTTCCCCTTCTTCTTCCCCTTCTTCTTCCCCTTCTTCTTCCCCTTCTTCTTCCCCTTCTTCTTCCCCTTCTTCTTCCCCTTCTTCTTCCCCTTCTTCTTCCCCTTCTTCTTCCCCTTCTTCTTCCCCTTCTTCTTCCCCTTCTTCTTCCCCTTCTTCTTCCCCTTCTTCTTCCCCTTCTTCTTCCCCTTCTTCTTCCCTTCATCTGCATCCAGGAGTGCTCCAGCTGTTGAACACATCAGCCTTTGCTCTGCTCTACTGACTCAGTTTTGCTTGAAAGGAAAAAAAAAAAAGAGGAATGAGGAAGTGGCACCCAAAAATGAGTCCAAAGTGAGAACCAAGGCAGAGTTTTCTTCCCTGCTTAAGGAAAAATCCTGTTTTGGTGGCAGCACTGTGAGTTCCCAGGGGTTTAAAAAGTTATTGGAGAGAAATCTTCTCTGGGTAATGGAGTATTCTATCTGCTCATCTGAGAAAAAAAGAGCTTAAGAATAATATTCTGATCAAATCAAGACAAAACCAAGTTTCTTGCTTGAAATAAAAGTTTGGATTTAGCTCCTTTGCTCTGGGCAGTCGGGCGCAGAAGAGAAGGTTACTTGTGGGTGAATTTACTTAGAATTAGGCTCAGTTTTTAGGTATTCCTTCCTAGTTTTTACTCAGCACAGAATATTCTAACTGTAAAGCTGCAAATTAATCCAGGTACTTGAATGTTGGCACCTAAAACTTGTGCTTCAGACACTCTGGAAACCCTGCTGGAAGTGATATCTGTTAAATGTCAAAATTTGTTTGAAAATCTGGTTCCTGGGGACCACAAGCAGTCTGACAACTCCTGTGTCTGCACTTTGTATTTCAATTCTTTCATAAACCATTTTTATCCAGTTTGTTTTTAAAAATCCCTTCAGCAGGTATCCAGGCCACAATGGGAAGTGCTTTGCTTTATGGAATAAGCCTTTTGTGTTAGGTAAATTCTAACCTTGTCCAAATGCAATACAAATCCAGAGGTAAAAAAAAAATAAAAATTAATGCTCTGTTACAAAATTTCATGTACTGTTTTATAAGCCAGGAAGAAAAATAATTAAAATTAGCTTACATTAAGCTAATTTTTAAAATGTATTTGTTAATGCATTTTCCTGACAATTAAAGGGTAAGATTTGGTGACAAATGTGGCAAATTGAGATGAGGACCTCAACTGGAGCAAGATGGGCTATTTAATTTCCATATGTAGGATTTTAGGGTGTTTGGAATTTGATATTTCTTGGTGTCCTGTGCCACTGGCACAACCCAGGATGCCTCAATTTTCCACATTCCAAATCCTGAGGGAGCCACAGTTCAAAGGGGCTTTGCTGCTCCCTGCTCTTCACCTGCCCTTCCCGTTGCCTTCCAGGCCTGCTGTGAAATCAGCCAGGAAGAAACAGACTGCCAAGAAGCAGAAAACTTCCAAGATCCTGGTTAGAAACATCCCCTTCCAGGCCACTGTCAAGGAAATCAGGGAGCTCTTCAGGTGGGAAAGTGATTTCTTGGGTCTATGGGTCACTCTGGGGTGGAGCTGCTGTGATTTTCATTCAGGGTCTTCCTCATATTGTGAATGTTGTGAATTTTTTTCTTGTCTTTGTGGAAGAAAACAGGGATTTTGGGATCACCTCCGTGTTCTGTGTGTCCTCAGCCTTTTGTGCTGTGATTTAAGCCTTGTTCCATCCTGAAAAATAGACAAAACTTTGTGAAAGGAAAGGCATCTTTGCTGCTCCCAGGAATGTTTTGCTCACTGCCCCAGCTGTGGTCCCTGCTCTGCTCTTGGTTTGCAGGAATTGTTGATTTTTCTGCCTCTGTGGCCTCAGTGGGCTTGTCTTAGCAGAAGTTGGGTGATTTTGTCACATTTCTGGGACATTTCTTTCCTTAACCCTTTAAAACCTGCTCAGACCACGCAGCGCAAAGCCCCTGGCAGCGATTTTTGTGTTTCCCTGTCTTGATGGAATTGCACCTCCTTTATTTATGTCAAGATGTGGCTCCTGTGTGGCTGGGAGGCTGCTCCCTTGCAGGCTGTGAGGGATGAATTCCAGGGATTCATTTGGGATGAATTCCAGGGATTTCACTAAAGGCAAAGCATGACTTGGCTTTTGGACAGGGGTGTGATGACGGTCACAACAACGAGATGCCTCTAGAAGACCAAAAGGTTTTTCTTGAAGCATTTTGCTTCAGTTCTGCCCTGAGGGATCCAGGCAGAGCCCCTGGGCTGCCAGTGCCATGCTGAGTTTCCTCAGCACGTGGAGCTTTACTAATTTAAATCCCAACACTCCCAGCCAGAGCCGTGACCCTCGTAAAGCTGGAGCCAGCAAAGCCAGGGCTGAGGTGAAGTTCAAGGCACCGGGAGGGTTTGTACATCACAGGCACAGAGCCTGTGGGGGGTTTTTGGTGTGGGATTTTTCCCTCCTGTCTTGTCTGGCACCTCAGAGCTGTGGAGAGGAGGGGCAGGGGAGCATCTGATTGATTTTGCAGCTTCCAGCTGGTGACAGCACTCTCAGAGCTTCCCTTTCATTCACCTGGGATGTTCAGAGCTGGGTTTATCCTCAAAACAAAATCAGCAGCTTGGGGGGACATTCCTTTCACTCCTGTCCTCTGGAGCAGCCCAAACCAGGCACAGCCAGCACCTCACCCTCCTGCATTGCTTTGTTTGTGCCCTTCAATCAGCTCTGGAGCTTTGGGCTTGCTCTGCCTTTAGGAACCTGCCTTAGTTTGGCTTTTGTTGGGGATTTATTGGCAATGGCAAGCAGTCCTTTGGCAGAGGAAGGGCTGGCAGGGCTGCAGGGGGCACTCTTAGCCTGCCCAGGAAAGCCAGCCTGGGGACAGCAAGGGACAGCCAGCCTGGGGACCACCAGGCCACTCAGCCAGGCTGATCAGCACACAGGGTGACAGCCCCAGGCCCCAGGTTTTACAGGGTGAGCATCTTCCCTATTGTTTCCCCTGCTCCAGAGCCACCTTCCAGCCCTGCAGGAGCAGAAAAATCAAGAAATATGAATTTTAAATAAATAAATATTAATTTCACAATAAATAAATATTAATTTATAAATATTAAATTAGGAATAACTATTCAGTTTATATGTGTATATTTATTTTATGTACACACACATTATATACATCCACACAGAATCTATGTATCTGTATGCATTACCCCAGAAAAATACATAGATTATGCCAATATTGTTCAAAAATATTTGTGACACATTATATGTGTGTAGATATATTTATTTTTCACCCCAAAACAAATATTTCCATGTTTTGAGTTTTGTCAAGGTGCTCAGTCCCCCTTCTCAAATGGCCCCACAGGAGGTTTAGGTGGCCCTGGAGCACAAACCAAGTGCTCTGGGTGCTCTGGAGAGTGGATTTTTCAAGCTGCTGTACCTGCCCAGCTGTGGCAGTTCAGGGATCCCTGCCCAGGCTGGTTTTACACTTTTGGATCTTGGTTTTTTTATGAATCTATCACTGAAACGTTCAGCCTTGCCCTGCAGCACTGCCTGTGCTCCTGCAGCAGCCTGGAGGAACTTCTTCACTCTGGAATGTGGGGCCAGCAGGCTTTGTTCCCTGCACTGGAGAAAGGTGCTGCTTCATGAAGGGGTTTGGGGGGAGTCAGGAATGCTCTGATCAGCAGCTCAGATCCTCTGCCTGCAAAATAATCCCATTTTAGCAGTTCCATTAGCAGGCCTCAGGTGCTCCCTGCTCCCAGCCCAGCCCCTGTGGCTTTGCTGGGGGGTGACACTGGTTCAGAGCATGTCCTGCCACGTTTTCCTGGAGGTTCTGCCCTCTCTTGCACCCTCAAGAGATTTATTTATCTTTTTTTTTTTTTTTTTAAGATAACACCTATCTTCTTCAGAGGGAGAACTGCTGTTCAATTATAGGGGCTGCTTTTGGGCGAGGTGTGAAGATTTAGCTTTTGTGGGTGTGTTTTTTTCACCTATTTTTGTTCTTGATTAGATCCTACTCTTCTCTTTACTACCTGGAAAAATAACAAGAGGTAAATGGTGCTTAGTTCTTAGCAAAGAGCCACAGTTAGGGGAGGAGAGACAAAGGGATTGCTATCCCATGAAGGCTGCTAATTCTAATTTTTCCTACCAAATTGTGGGGCTTTTATGGCAAGACTTGTTTTTTTTTTTCTCAGAAGGAACTCTAGATGTGGCAAGCTGAATTGGAGATCTGTGAAAGGCCACATTTTCACAGATTGGAGCCCTGGCAATTTCTGAAAATTGGGCTCCTCTAAGAATCTATCACATGAGATCCATGCAGCCTTCATTGGGAGTTCCAATTAACTCTTTGTTTCAGAGCATCCCCTTCCACCCTCCTTTCCCAACTCCACGAAGATGGAAAATCAGGCTGTTTGCAAGTGATTTATAATGTTTTGAGGAGATGGGGGTTTCATTTTCCTCAGAAAGGGAATGATAAAATTTAGAAAAACACTTCCTAAAGGATTCCTGCCCAATCCAAGGCAACCTGGGGGATGGAGTCAGTCCAGGGTGTGCTTGGAGTTTGGCAGAGCTGCTGCTCATCCCACCAAAGGATGGAGTTTTTGGAGTTATGTGTTTGGGAGATGAAGTTGTTTCTTTTCTTTGCAGGATATATCTGAGAACTTAGAATTTTGGTTTTATCTTTGATTTCTCTGGAATTTGCAGCAATTGTTAGTTCCAGTTAGCTGAGGAGATCAGGACTCAGGTGGTTTATCATCTCTCAGGAACTGCAGTCAGACACGTTGCACAAAGCTGTTAAATCACAAAATTATCATTAGCTTTAGTTTGCCTAAAGAAGCAGTGAGCAGAAGAGCAATTGGAAGGTATTGCAGGGCACAGAACAGGTTATCAGGGGCACTTATCTGCACAGCCTGACTTTCCTACACAGAAAGTAACACTGCTTCTTGCAGAGGCCTTTGGGGTGGGTGTCTCTGTTAATTTTAACTCCTTTGCTGACTGTTTTCTTTGTCTTGACAAAGACATGGCATTTATTGCATCTGGCAAAGCAAATATCTGGGCCTGATGAGGAGGAAAAAGTGAAGTGGGACAAGACTTGGGAGTCAGCCCTTTCTGAGAGAAGAAAAAAATCTCTGCAGGGAGAAAAAAATCTCAGGGAGATGCAGTGGATAAACTGGCAGAGAGATTTTTTTTATTATTTTTTAAGGCAATCTTTATGAAGTTAATTTTATAAGATGATGCCTTTCACTTCTTCTGACCTATTATAATAAAGTGTAGTTACCAGAATGGGCTTTTCATTTCCCATTATAAAGGACACGGTGGGATAATGAATCCTTCTGCCAGACATGCTTGCTGTTCACACCTTTCTGCCAGTAATGGAGTCTACATGACTGGAGACAATTTCTCCTTCCTCCTGTTGAAGATGTGGAAAATCTGTGCTGGTGAAAGACACAAGAGGAGGAAAAAAAATTGAGGAGAAATATGTGAGTTTGTTAAGCAAGTGCTGGGCAGAGTTAATTAGAGCATTCCATGCAAACAGAATGCCCAGTGCTGCCAGGATTGCTGGGCTTCACTTTTAAAACCTCAAATGTTGTGTTAGAAATGACTCAAAACTGATTGCTGCGGCTTCTTAACTGCTTGAATCTTGTCTCCAGGCAGTGGCCCAAGGGCTTGGGGACAGCTGCAGAAATTTCTGGGGGCTGTGAGGGATGCTGGGGTAGCACAGGGGCTGCAGGTGGTTGGTGCTGGCACATCTGGGGCAGGACAGAGCTGCTGATGTGGCAGAAGGAGCAGGCAGAGCAGGGGAATGATTCCCTGAACTCCCCTGCAGTGCTGACACCTCTGCTTGCAAGAAGGGAGTGCCCAAAATTGAGTCTGGGAGAAGCAGAAACCCCTGGAGGAGCAGACCAGGGCCTGGGTCCCACCTTGCTGGCCTCCCCTGAGGACTGGAAGGGCTCTGGAATTGCACCTTGCCAGGACACCTGCCACAGACAGCACTTTGGGGGCAGAAGGTGTTTCAGAGGTGTAGTGGCAGCTGGGAGGTGCCTCTGAGTTCGATGTGGTGCTGAGTGGGTCACCACACCATGTTCTGCAGGAAATAGGTGAGGCCATGAGCTCTCCAAAGCCTCCCCAGCCCCTGCTGCAATGCCAGGGGTCTCCACCTGCTGCTTGGCATCCCAGTGTGGCTGTGCTCTGGAGTTTCCAGCTTAGGGCTGGGTTCCCAAGCTTTGTTTTGGCCTCTCCTTAGGGATAACTACATTTCAGGGTAGCCCATGCTGGGAGCTCTGGGCCAGGAGCTTCAGGGAGCTGGGTCAGGGCTGCTCCTGAGGGTGCTGGCACAGGGGATGTGGTGCCTGTACTCACATCCAGCTCCTCACTGCAATGCCAGGGCTGTGCTGGGCTGCTCAGTGGCTGCCTGGTGCCTCTGGGGATGCAGGATGTTCCTCTGGATTGAGGCTTTTCCTCCTCTGTCCCTGTCCCCCGTTGGCTGTGGGCTCCCACCCTTGCTGTTTGAAGGTTCTCACAAAGACTGTACCTCTGGATGTGTTTGAGTTTGGTGTTGGATAAAAGGAAGCTGCCTGGTTGATGGCTCCCTCTGTCCTGGCTGAAGGGCTCAGCCCCAGTGCTGGCTGTCAGTCTGTCTGTGCTGTGCCAGGGGAACACAGCACATGTGGGGCTGTTGGAGAGAGGCCAGAGGAGACCCCAGAGCTGATGGAGGAGCTGGGACATGCAGGAGAGAAGGTTCCAGTGACACCTCAGAGCCCTTTCCAATGCCTGAAGGGGCTCCAGGAGAGCTGCAGAGGGATTTGGGACAAGGGACAGCACACAGGGAATGGCTCCCAGTGCCAGAGGGCAGGGCTGGATGGGGTATTGGGAAAGAATTCCCCCATGAGGGTGGGGAACCCCTGGCACAGCTGCCCCTGAGCCACCTCTGCTCTTCCAGCCCTGTGAGTTGTGTGCCCTGGATGTCCTGCACAGGTGCCAGGGGCATCCCTGGATCCTGATGTTTCCATGCCCAAACTGCAGTGTGGCACAGGAAAATACAGAGTGCAGGAGATTTTTGGGAAGCAGCTTGCAGGAATGTGCACCAGGAATGCAGGAATCTGCTGGGCTGCTTTATTTCTCTATTTCAAACAGCATAAATTAAACTCTTTTTATTTATTTTTTCCCCTCCCTCTTCTTCAAATCTTCTCCTTGTGTGCTGGAAACCCAAACACAGCAGAATTGGGTTGATATTCAGAGGCCAGAAATGGAAGTGGCCACTTTAATTTGGCCACTCTCCAAAGAGAGCCATGGGGTGGGGGAGAGGGAAATGGGTTTGCAGTGCTGTTTTTCAGTCTGAATCATAAAGGTGTTTAACATAGATAAGGAAATGTTTAACTCTGTGTTATCTTAGCAAAGTTGCTTTAAAAGGTGGCTCTTCCCAAGAGCAGAAGGAAGATTTTCTTTTTTCAGCACATCCCTTTCCTGGGTTTGAATATTCATTACATATTTGATTTTTGTATTTATTTTTTCCCCCTTTTCTGCTCTCCATGTACTCCAGATCCCTTTTCTGCCCACCCAACACCTGGATTTGTCCTGTGCAAATGAAGGGAATTTCTGGGCTGCTCTCTCCTGACTCCTGCCACCTCTCTCCAGGGCATCCAGCCGAGCTTCCCAAGGGAACTTTAATTAGTTTTCCACACAAATTCCTCAGCTCAGCAGCGTGGAGGGGCTCAGGGAGGTGGAGTGAGCTGGGGAAGGGGCTGCTTTTGGAATGTCTTGTTCAAATGCCACTCTGGGGTTCTGCTTTGGGCTTTTTGCCATTTTTTCAGTGCAAAAAAATTTCAGATGTGGGCAGGTGGTTCTCCATAGGGAGAAAAGCAAAGCTTGCTTGTGCTGTGTCCTGGAAATAACCCACTCAGGGTTCTTAGTGTTACAAGGTGTCTTTTTGTCTGAATTAAGAGTCTGTGTGTGTCTAAGAAAGGAAAAACATGGATTTCTCTCTTTTTTTGCCTTATACTGTGGCCAGTTCTTGTTCATTCCCAGAGTTGGCCCTTTGGGGGCTGCCAGCTGGGGCACTGCACAATCTATAACATTGAAATTTCACTGGACTAACTTTTGAGCCTGTGTCTCAGCCTTTCATTAAGGTACAGCCAAGATGATTATCTCCTTGCTCTTAAAGTTCCTCTGTCTGTTGGATTTGTTAGCTGCAGCTCTTTGCTGGTGATGTGGATCCATCCACCCCCCCTGCCTTTCACTTGTGTGGGTATTTTTCAGTCTCACTTCACGAGAAGGTCCTGAACAAGCCTCTAATGAATCACAGCTTTCTCCTCACGATGACATCGTGTCCTTTATTTGCATCTCTGTTTGCATCATTATTTTTTTAACCTCATGCCTGCTGCAGCCTTTCTCCCTCTCCCAATCTGGGAGATTTTTCAGCCTTGGGATGTGATTGCAATTAAAGCCCTTCCATTCCAGAGTCTCTCACCTCCCCTGAGACTCTGCCTGTGCCCAAGGCCTTTGAACTGTGCTGGCTTCTGCAGCTGCTGGCACCAGCAGCATTTCTGTCTGCACCTTGTTTTTCCTGAAGAAATCAAGTTAAGGCAGATCAGGATGACCATCTGTCTTCTCACCTCTCTTTCCTCCTCCCCCAGCAGTATCCTGAGCACTTCCAGGCATCTGGCAGAGGACAGGAGATCTTAAATTTGCTGCAATTAAGTCCAGGGGGAAGCTGCTGAGCCTCATCCTCTGAGGAAGGTGCTGTTGTGGGACTGACCCCTACCAGGCATCCAGAGACTCACATCAGCTGCCTGTGAAGATGGGATGGTTTTTCTGCCCATATTCCCATTTATTAAGTACCAGGGAATTTGGAAAACCTCTTTTTGTTCTGCTGCCCACGTGTGGTCTGTGCACATCAGGTTATCCCCTCCTGGGTGGGCTCTGGGGTGTTTGGAGGACAGCCTTGGGTCTCCTTCAGCCCCTCATTTTTTTGGGCATCTCTTTGTGAAACCTCACTTGGAAAAGCAGCAATATTGACTTTTCCAAGCCCAAGGGTGCCAGTCTCAGCATCTCAACAGGCTGGGGCTGCTCACAGGCAGCACCACTGAGATTTGTGCCAAAACCCACCCTGCAAATCCCATTTCAGGTGTGCTCCATGGCTCTTCCCTACTTCTCTTTAACCCAGCTCTTGCTCTTCCCACTCTTTGATGCCATGCCAGCAGCTGAAGGGTTAAAAGAGTCTGGGGAGGGCGAGGGGGTGGGGATGAGGTGTTTCAGCTGCTCATTACTCACTGCCAGCTTCCCCCAAAATCATATTAATTTCACGCTGTCACGCAGGACTGCGCTGTCTGTGCCGGCAGCAGCCAGGAGGGTGACAGGGCTGGGGGGAGCGTGGCTGCCCCTCGTCCCCACCATGGCAGCCCCTCATCCTCACCCATGGCTGCCTTTTTGGGAGCTCTCTGGTGCCTCTTTCCTCGCCCAGGTGGGGCTGGGGTTGCTCACCTTGCAGGGGGATGTGGGGAGCGCCGTGCGCTGCCTCCCGATGATCATTTTCCACCCCGCTGCTTGTGCAAAAACCCCATGAAATTGGGTCTGCTGCAGCAGGGAGGTCTGGAGGAGGGAGGGAGGGGAGCTGCCAGCCTGCCCTGCCCTACCTGTGCTCAGCAAGGATGCTGCTTAAAAGTTGTTTTTTAACCACTTGCCTCCCTTTTTTAACACCAGCGAGCACAGCTCAGCCTGCCTGTGAAGATCGAGCTGCCTTTGCCTCCTGTCTGATTTCTCCCCCTTTTCTGCTGTTGCTCAGTGCATCTGCCAGAGCTGTCACCTCTGCAGGGACTTACTGCCATCAGCTGGGCCTGTGACAGCTCCCACACAGGCTCAGCATTGCTGAGCCCATCCTGGCTGCAGCTCACTCTCCATGGCAGACATTCCGCTCTGTCCCTGCCATTTGGATTGTTCTCACCCCTAGAACTCATCTCACCTTTTTTCCAGGTGTGTGCTTGCATTTTGTTGTTGTTGTTGTTGTGGCTGGAAGGATGATCCCTTCCCTTTTCTCTCATTATGGCCACACTTGGAGCTCTTGGCAGGGTGGTTGGATTTAGATGATCTCCAACCCAAACCATCCAGGGATCCTGTGGAATCTCTGTCCTCTCATCCTGCACTTTCTGAGACGGGTGGAGAGCAATGAGCTTTCCATGAAATGGAGTGGGAACATCATCACTGAGCCCCATGGTGGCTCAGGCAGTGCTTGCACCAGTCACTCCCTGTCTTTTGGGACTTTTCCAGGTGACCTGTGAAGACAAATCCCACTGTGCAGAGTGGCCTCTGAGCTTTGCTGTGGCCATGGCAGCTTGGCAAGGGGTGACCAAAGTCCTGGGGCTTGAGGAGAGCCACCATTGTAGCTTGGGGCAGCAGCATTGGGCACAGGATGGGTAAATTGGGCTGTTAGCAGTGAAAAGCCACCTCTGCTCCCAGGGCTTTTCCAGCAGGAGCAGAAGATGGGCTGTTGTGTCTCTGGAGCGTGGTGGCTCCCAGCCTGCCTCACCAAGGAGCTGCTCTGTGCCTGCTTTGAATGCTTGGCCTTGCTCTGAGCCCTGGCAGGTGTCCCATGTGGCCAGCCTGGGCTCTGGGGACAATCCTGAGCTCAGGAGAGCTCACAGCCTGGCTGTGTTTGAGCCTCCAGCTCAGCTCCCGCGTTCCCGCTGCGCTTGCGTGCATTTGATCTCCCCTCTGTGTTTCTCTGTTCCCCTGATGAAAATAATTAATCAGGTTATTTTTCTAAGTCATCCTGCAGCTTTACAGGGACAAGACTTAAATAAGGATTCTCTTTAAAGCAGAGCTGTGTTAAAATAGCTGTGTGCCTATAAATATCTCATTGCTTCTATATTTATTCCCCAGCTCAGTGCAGGAGGTTCTACAGCTGAATATAAGATATTTCTTTATGTTTGGGATTGTTGATGCAGCTGGTATCTTAACAGCAAGGCTGCCTTCTCCAAAGGATGCCCTGGGTACACTTTTGGGTTTCTTCTGTGTTTCCCAGTTGCTAGCTGTACAAATTTCCTCTTGTCTTTGAAAGGAGCTGACTCATAAGAATCCTCCAGGAGCAGAGATTTGCACCAGACCCTCCTGTGAGCACTATTTTTAGCATAACTTATTTTTTTTTTTGACCAGAGCTGCACTCTGATCAGGATTTTCAAAAGAGCCCAGGAGAGATAAATCCCCAAATCTCAGCTCTGTGGGAGCTGCAGGTTCCTTTGAAATGCTGACCCTCTGGTGATTAGGGCAGTGACTTGGTGGCTCCTAAGCCCTGGTCCTGCAAGGTGCTGCGTGCTGGGAGAATTGTGGCTTAGGAGTGTGAGCTCTGAGAAAGGCTTTGCAGGCATTGGGGGCTCTTGTTGGAGGCTGTGCAAGGATTGAGATTCCCTGAGGGTTGGGATAGAGGGGTCTGTAGGTGACTGCTGCATTTGTACACCTCAGCTGCCAGGGGAGCAGGGTTTGGCCCTGCTGTGCTCCAGGGAGGTGCTGTGGGGGAAGATGTCCTGATAGAGCTGCTCCTTTCTCCTCCAGGCTTGAATGTCTTTTGTCTCCCCCTGCAAAAATTTAAAAAAAAAAGGTAATTACTATTAGGAGTAACTAGTATTACTAGTAGGATTAAGAAGGAAGATGCTGGATAGGTGAAATGAGGGGATTTGAGAGTGACAGCAGAGGGGACCAGAGCCCTGCTGTGACCAGAACAAGCTCAGAGCTCTGTAAGATTGCCCAAGAGAAGAAAAGCAACAACAAAACCTGAATAATATTAAAGTGGGATTTTCCACCTCCATCCTGCTTTGGGGTGACCTCTTCCACCACACACCCACCAGTTATCCTTAAATCCTCAAACTCTTTTGGGGTGGCTCTGAACTCCCCAACTCTTGTCAGTGTTCAAGTTCAGCAGTGCTGCTTGAATCCAGAGCTTCCTAAAGCTTGTGGTGTTCCCTGTACCAGCTCTGCACCTTCCCCTGGCCCTTAGGAACTGGAATTGTGGGCATTGAGGTGTGAAATTTCAGGAGGAAATCTGTTCCTGCTTTCATCAGCCAGTGAATCATCCTTGTCTTTAAAGCACGGAAATAAACGTGGAGAATAGGCAGGTGTCTTCTCCTGGAGGTGTCAGTGAGTCCTGGCTGCTTCTCCTTGATGTCACCAAGTCTAAAATAGATTTATAGCAAGAAGTGGATTTAAAAAATACTTCCCACCCCAGTGGTGCAGGCTCTTCCATCAGCAAGGAGCAGGAAACAAAGCAGGGCATGTGCAATATCCATAGGGAGGCACATTATGGGATCTTGCTTTGCAGTCAGACCAGAAAAAAAGATGGGAACAAATCAAGAGATGCCCATCTCTCCATCCTAAAGGTGTGTGAGGCTGCTGGGTGGGGCTCTGCACATCCCAGCTCCTGCTGCAGGGGCTCCAGGGCTCTCATTCCTTTTTTCCACACTACAATTCCAGCGTGGGAGCCGGCTCTGGAGGGCAGAGCGACTGTGACAGTCACACAGAGCAGCTGGAGCTGGAAAATCAGCCTGGATTGGGAGGAGCAGGGGGCTGAGGAGCTGCAAAGGGAGGTGCAGGGACATGATGCTGCTGCCACCAGCACAGCAAATCCAGCAAGGGAAAGGCTCCTTTTCCCACCAGCCTTTAAAGCTGATCTCTCCCCGTGTTAAAACCTCCCAAAGTCGGATTAAACACAGCAAAATTAAGAAACCAAACCTGGTTGCAGCACCTGCTTAGAAATTACTTAAGTGGTGGGATATTAAAATTTTAAGACTTGCTGCTGTGCTGCTGATGGAGGATTTAAAAAAATAATAATTACTGTTGGGTGGTTGTTTTTTTTTTTTTTCTTTCTGCTTGGTTTTCAGGATTGGTTTCTGTTTAGCGTGCGGCCTAATTGCGTAATTACACGATAGACTGGAGTAGAATTTAGTGTGTGTAATACCAGTTATAAAGAAGAGCCCTAATTATGTAGATCTTCTCAGGTAAATAATACATCAGGGGCATGGAGTGGCCTAATTACTGTTCTGAAAACCTGCCTAATGACTAATTTGCTTGGAATTTCAGAACGCTTTTGATAAGGTCCCTCATAAGCAACTGTTAAGGAAAATAAATCGAGAAGGGATAAAATGTTTTGCTGTGTTTTTAAACAAGCCAGTTAAGCCACAGGAAGCAGCCACTGCCTCTTGATCCAGCATCTTGAGGAGAGGGAAGATCCATCCCCTGGCTGCCTCCTGCTCTGGGGCCAAAGCTGTTGTGTTCCTGATCCTGCTTTGCCACGAGCTCCAAGGGAGGCTGCTGCCATTTTCCACTAAAAATGGGATTTGTGGGTCAATTCCCAGCTCCTTGGAAGAAACACATCCATGTCCACATAGTCCCTGGCACTTGGAGTAGCTGTGGTGTTGGGCTTCTAAATAATTCTTGAAGATCTGTGCCAAAATTAGATAAATCCAGGAAGTACTAAACTTGGAGCTTTTCACCAAGGGAGTGAGGGCAATCCAAAAGCTGGAGTTGTTTTCTAGTGGATCTCATGGGCTTCCTCCATGAGGAGGGAAGTCCAGAGCTGGGACCAGCAGCAGTGTTATTCCAGGGAGTGTGTGAGATGCTGCAGTGATGGGAGCCTGGCTTTGGCCCTGCCCCAGGAGCCTCAAGGACAGAAAACCAGGCTCAGGAAAGGATCCACAGAGCAGCTGAGCCTGGACAGGCAGCAGCACAAGGAAAAAGAGGAATCACACAAAGCAAAACCCAGTTGTGCTGCAGCAGCAGATCAAGGGCCTCCAAACAAAGATGATGCTCCTGGGCAAAGAGGAAGCTGGAAAAACTGATGATCCATGGTAAAGAGCAAGGTGCAGACGTGGCTGTCCCGTGTCCCCCTGGCTTTCACACAGATTTTGCTGGAGCTTTGATTATCCAGCAGGACATGAATGAAGGATCAGCTTTGCTTCCTGGTGTGGGCCAGGGGGATGCTGCTCCCCTGCTCTGCTCCAAACCCCTCCACCAGAGCTGGAGGGAGCCACAGTCTGAGCTCCAGGATCCAGAGGTTCCCTCCCACCTTGTCTTCCTGTGCCTTCATTTGCTGATTTCCAGAGGTGAAGGAGACATTATTGATGCTGCTGCTGATAATGGTAATAGGGGGAGATGGGTGCCAGATAATTCCTGAACTCTCTAACAGGATTTAAGCTAACAAGAGAGGAAGGCTTTTTTCTTCCCTCCTTCCCTTTCCTTTCCTCCTTTTCAGCTATTTCCTGTGCTGGGGATAACAACACCAAGGAGTGTTAAATTGGCTCTGAATGTCCACCCCTGGCTGTCCACATTCTTGTAACGATTTCATTAGCTTGAATTATCCACGTTATTTTCTTGTAATGGGATTAGCCATCCCGGAGTCAGCTGAAGTCCTGGAGCGGGAGGCGGGAGGGCCCTTCTGCTGCGGATTCCATTAACTCCCTCATGCAGGGGGTGCAACTGGCCATGGCTCAGCCCAGGGGCAAAACCATTTGCCAGGGTCCTGCCTTCCTCCAGGAGGAAGAAAGAAAAAAAGGACCATTACTGTATTTTATTTCCTTCCCCCTTTTAATCAGCAAATTCAGAGGCAGAGTGTGGCGGGGCCTTCTGGAGGGGGAAGGTCCTGTTTGGGGGAAAAAGAATAAGGGATTGAGTGAATTCCATGTGGCTGCAGCCTGCTCCTGGGGCTGAGGCTGTGCAGGGAGGGGAGAGAAGGATTTGTGGCTCTTTTGGACTCCTCATCCCTGCCCAGAGGCGTTTGGGATGAGCGGTCACGCTGCTGCCTCATCCGCCTGAGCTCCGGCCTGGGGCTGCCAGGGGGGAGCTGGGCAGGGCTGGAGAGAGCAAGGCAGCAAGAGGAGAGCAGGAAGAGGAGATGGTGGCAACCCAGGAGAGGGTTGGCAGCCTTCAGAAAGGTTTTCATCGTCAGTTTTTTCAGCGTGGTTTTGCTGTTTTATTTTTCTTGAAGGAATATAAACCAAAGAGGGGGATTTAGGACTGCTCTGTGCAGTGGGAGCTCTGTATACATCTGCAGAACACTCAGGGTGATTTTTGTGGTTGTTTTCTGAGATGTTCTGTGGTTTTGGCAGTGGACAGATTCATGGTGTTTGTTGTGCTTTCCTCCCATTGTGCTTTCCCCCTCAGAACATGGCAGCCCAAGAGTCTTTGACCAGCTCGTGGATTGGGGTGCATCAAGATCAAGTCAGATGAACACATCTCTGTGTTTGGGACTTGAAAATGCCCATCAGGGATGGACAGGTCTGGCCTGTCCCAAGGATTTTGCAGTTTAAATGCTGCTTTTTGAGACAGGGGAGGGGCTGAAATGGAGGGAAAACTTCTCAGCTGGAGAGATGTTTATAATTTCTTTGGAAGGAGTTGTTCCCTGTGAGGGGGGACAGGCCCTGGCACAGGGTGCCCAGAGAAGCTGTGGCTGCCCCATCCCTGGCAGTGCCCAAGGCCAGGCTGGACAGGGCTTGGAGCCCCCTGGGATGGTGGAAGGTGTCCCTGCCATTGCAGGAGGTGGAACAGGATGAACTTTAAGGTTTCTTCCAAGCAAACCACTCTGATTCCAGTTTCACCCTGATCTGTCCCATGAACGAGCATCCTTCACTGCTGCCTGGAGCTGTGGGGTTTTCTGGGGAGCAGGGAGGAAGGAAGGGGAGGGAAGAGGTTTTCTGGAGCCCACTTGCCCATTCTCCTCTGTCCCATGGCCTCTGGGCTATGTTGGAAGGATGTGCTGGCTCCTTCTGGTGATCAGGCAAAGCCAGGTGAGCCATGGGTTGTGTCCTGAGCTGGAATGTGCTCCTTAATAGCAATATAATGTCCTGTAATTAGCAGGCAAAGGACTTGCCTCCCAGCTGGCCTGTGCCAGAAGGATATAATTACAATCCCAAGGAGTGATGTTCCTCTGACCTGCAGCCAGCTTGCGGTGAGGAGGAGAAATCTCCTTTTCCTGCCTGTGTTCAGCCAGGGAAGCAGGATGGCAGCTGGAAGAGCTGCCAAAGCAGCAGGAGAGCAGCTGACAGCCAGCAGTGCCATGGAGAAATGCTGCACCTCTTGTGGATGGGAGGGAGGGGATGTCCCTGCTGGCATCTCTGGGATGTACCCTGGGCTTGGAAGGGGTGACGGGTCAAAGGAGAGCTCGTGGCTGTCTCTGTTCTGCAGCCCTGTGCATTGTGGCTCAGCCAGGGCCAGCACAGGCTTTTTCTGGTTTCCCAGCAAATCTGGATGGGCACAAAACAAAGGTTCTCATTTAGGAAATAGGAGTTGCAGTGTTTGTGGAGGCTGTCATCCCTCCCAGCCAAGAGCAGGAGAATGTGCCAAGCCTGGGAGAGCAAGGTGTGAGGTTGGATCTGCCAGCCTGGCTGGCAGGGCCTGCAGGGACAGGGGAGCCCAGGCAGAGCCACATCCTGCACACCTCTGCCCTCCCCTCCTGGTCCTGATTCCTCCTGGGATTTCAGAGAGTAGCTGTGGGACACCATTTTTCATGGACCTGTGGGAAGCAAGCCAGGAACAGCTGTGTGCATGACTGGTCACCAGGGGCTCTGCCATCCTGCTGCCTCTGCAGCAAAACTCTTTGCTTTTGGCCCCCAAACCTCTCTGTGTTAATTGTGAGCAGCTCCATGGGGGTTTCACCAGACATTTGGGGTTGCTGCACAGCTTGGCCACACTGAAATCCCATCCCAGTGTCCTGTCAGAAATCCAGCTCCAGCCAGGCTCAGGGGGCTGCTGGGCTCTTCAGGACTGAGGATCAAGTCTTGTGCCGAGTTAAGCCAGGCTGACTGCAAATGTCTCAAGCCTGAAAGGGCTTTGCTCCCACAACCCCCAGCCCTGGTGCAGGGGGTGAGGAGCACTTGGAGAAGGCATTGATGAGTGAGTGAGGATAAATCCAGAAACTGCTCTGGTTTCACACTCACTGGTGCTGGAATCCTCCCTGCAAACCTTGCTGCTGGAGGGAAGGAGCCTGGCCTGGTGCTGTGCGCTGTGCTGGCAGCAGGATTGCTGATCTCTGCCCACTTGGAGAGGAGAGAGGCACCAGCACCCAGAGGAACCCCAGCCTGGGCTGCTGTGGGTTTTTTCACTCCATCTGTGCTGGAAGGGGAAGGAGCTGGCAGTGCCACCACGTCTGACTTGCTGTGACTCCACAGCCATCCCAGCCCCTGGCAGCACATTTTCAAACAGCTCCATGACATCTAATGGAAAAGCTTTCTTCCCTCCCTTGCCATTATGCTCTGGTGTCACCTGGGTGATGTGCTCCATGCTTTTCCTCCTCCCATCCCCATCCCCATGCCTTTGCCATGGCACAATCCCTGCCTGGCCATGCTGGATGAGCTGGAGTGGGAGCAGAGCCATCAGCACCTGGCTTCCCTCTGGCTTCCCTGGGCAGGGAGCCTGCCACTGCAGGGGGTAATTGGGTTTCCTTCTGCCTCTGCCTCTCTCTCCCCCCAAATCCAGCAGAAATAATTGGAAAGGAGAGGTGTGAGTCTGTGCCTGGCACCAGAGAGGAGAACATTAAAGGCCGGAGCTGTGCCTCATTCGCAGCTCCCGCCGGTAATTGCTGTGTTGTGTTTTCTAATTAGCGCCGCAGTGGGGGGGATGCTGCTCCCCTGCATGGCCCCTCTGGGGTCAGCCCTGTCCCCTCGGCTTCCCTCACCCTTCCACCTTGCCTGTTCCCTGCATCCATCCCTCTGGAAGCCCAGGGAAAGCTCCTGGCCAGCCCTGCTGTGCATCTGGAGCAGGTGTCCCCTCCCTTCCCTCCTCTCCTCTCCTCTCCACATGTGGGTAGCTTGGAGTGCTCTGAGCTGATGAGGAAGGAATTGCCAGTTTCTCCCAGCTCTGCCCAGGCTGATGTGTGCCAGCACAGCTTCCCTGGCACTCTAAATCCAGAGCCATCCCGCTCCTGTGGGTACCCCTGGCCACCCTGGGTGCTGGGATTTGGTGGCAAAAGGACACGTTGGTGTTTCAGTGCACAGACTGAGCGTTGTCTGAGACTTCCCTTTGAGCTTCTGTTCCTTCAGCAAATATTCTGCTGCCCCAGGCAATGTCCTTGATATTTTTCATGGAGAGAGAGACACTAGAGCGTGCCCATGGCCCTTACCTCCCATTTTTCCTAGCTAGGTGGGCGTCCCCATGGCTCAGGAGCTGTCCCCTTGCCTCTCCCTTCACCCAGCTGCAGCATTCGAGGTGCTCCAGGGATCCTGGGAGTCCCTGTCACCCCTACCCCAGGGAAAAACCCCAGGATCCGAGCTCTCCAGCAGCTGAGGCTGCTCCCTGTGCTGTGCTGGGGTTTGTTTGTTTGTTTGCGTGGCTCCAGCTCGGAGGGGGCAGCAGGGAGAGGGAGGGAAAGCACCGAGCGCGAGACGTGCGGATTCATTTTGAAGCTTCATAATGGTGCATTTACACACCACGTTGCCTAAGGAAATTGGGTGGATGAATGCCTGGTCATGCTGCCAGTGCAGCAGGTTAACTCCCAGGATTTAGCTTATATCATTTCACGAGAGCGTTTATGGCCTTTACTGTGTTTATTCCCAGGTGCTCTTTGGCACTGCTGTATCCCAGGCTCCTTTTGTGTATGCACGCCTGTGTGGAGATTTTCAAATAAAATAACACATCTCTTCAGACCTGGGCCACATTAAATATTTATTGCCTGCAGTTTGTGCATATGTGTTTGATAAATGGGTGTGAGGGGAGGGGAGGAGAAGAGGGAGCTTGGCAGCAGGGAAAGCGTTGGCTTTGTCCTGGAATTTCTCCAGGGGATGGCACTGGAGAGGGGTGTCCAGCACGTGCTGCCTTTGGGGCTAAAAAACCTTTGTAGGGTTTTTGGACAAAGTGGGATGGCTGCATGCCTTGCTGCTCAAGCCACACATTCCTTCTGTGGGACAGGAACCCCCTTATCTCCCCATTCCTGGCTTTCCATTGACACTGCAAAACTTGTCTGAAATGCTGTTGGATATGGAGGTTGTTGTGGTCTGCTGGATTCGCCTGTTTCCCTTCCTACATCCAGAAAGCTTAGATAAAACCAGTTTATTCCAGCACAGAAGCTGCAGGATGGCAGAGGCTGAAGGGTTAGAGTGAGGAAATCCAATCATAAAAAATGCCCAGGATCCCCTGGAGTTGGAGGGATGACACCTCTGGGGATGGAGGAGCTGTTCTGGAAACAGAATAATTCCCTGTGGGGCCATGCTCTGTGTCCTGCCTGTATCCTGTGCACTCCAGCCCCTCTTTAAAGGTGCAAATAAATCTGTTTTGGTGGGGTCTGGAGCAGCCCTGCTAACCTGGAGATGCTTTGCTCACCCTGGGCAAGGCATGGCATTCTGGCTGGATCTCCTGAGGGAAGGAGAAGCAAAGCAGTTACATTAGAGAAGTTTTTTTGTATTGTTAAGTTTTATATCCAGAATGATCATTAAAATCCAAGCTGAGTTTTTCAACTGGTATTTGCTTTGGAAATGGGGCTTGCAGGGCTGCAGGACACCACTCAGAGTGGGTGTGCAGCTGGCACTGCCAGGGGTTGTGGGGAAGGGGTGACTCCTGCCTCCATCTCATGCTGTCCCTGCTCTTCCTTGCATCCCCAGCACCTTTGGAGAGCTCAAGACCGTCCGGCTGCCCAAGAAAATGGCAGGAACAGGATCCCACCGGGGCTTTGGCTTCGTGGATTTCGTCACCAAGCAGGATGCCAAGGTGAGCTGTGCCCTTCTGGCACTGCCCCAGGTGGGGAGGGCAGCCTGGAGGCTCTGTCCCACTGAGGTTTAACCCAGGTTTGGGCTGGTAGCATTTTCCAGGAAAGCTGCACTAGGCTGAAACCCCCATGTGGGCAGCAACAAAACCTACAAGCCAAACCCTAAAGGGAATAATTTTGTTGCAACTGATAAAATAACTCAAAATTCTTGTAATACAGAAGGACAGGAGCTTACTTTTCAGGTTTGCCAGCAGCAAGGTGAGACAGGGTGGTTTTGACCCAACATTAACACATCAGGAAACCTCTGCACATGTCCCACCTCCAGCACCACCTTGATTTTAGGGGAGTTTTGCATATTGTGGCTGTTCCCTAATTTGTAACCCATGCAAGGCTTGTGTTCACCAGTTCTTCTGTGTGTTTTGAGAGCCCCCTGTGAGCAGCCTTACCCTGCTGACTGTGCCAGAGGATCAGTAGTTATGAATTTGCCTCATTCATTTATTTTTTGAAAGCTTTCCTATATCTTTAAGTTCCATGCTTTTAGCAGAAACAAGGGGACTGCAGCCTGTCTGATGAGGGTATCCTGCTCTCATCCTTTGCCAGAGGTTCTGGAGCAGGGTGGATTTCATCCTGCTGCTGATTCCTGGTGGTTTGGGCAGGGTCTGGAAGGGAGTGGCTGTAAGCACAACCCACAGGATGTTATTGCTGGAGGGAAGGGACCACATGAGCCCCCAAAACTCCAGATTTTCCAGACTGTGAGTGCAGATGAAGGAGAGAGGAGGGGGGAGCCAGCCAGAGCCTGTGTTTATGTTTTTAGACAGCATTCATTGATCCAGGATCACAAGGGACTATTAGATCATCCCTTCCAGCCTGACCTCCTGTATAACACAGTACATGGAGTTTCTTTGTTAGTCCTGTATTGATCCTAACTCAAACTTCCCTCTGCTCAGCTTCCCTCCTCCCCTTGGGGGTCAGCTGGGGGTGCAGGGATCCCCCCAGGAGCCTGGTTCTTCTCCCTGCACCTCGAGCTGTGCCTGTGGCTCTGCTCAAAGCAGCTTTGCCTTCACCTCTGCTTCACTGCACAGTCACTCAGGCTTTGT
The DNA here is from genome assembly GCF_028769735.1 of Zonotrichia leucophrys gambelii. NCBI lineage: Eukaryota > Metazoa > Chordata > Aves > Passeriformes > Passerellidae > Zonotrichia > Zonotrichia leucophrys. Next base: position 9,594,526 of record NC_088185.1, read on the forward strand.
TCCTGGGGTTTGAATTATTCTTTTTCCCAAGGAAACTTTGGGCTTTGGATGGAAAGGTACAGAGAGGGGCCTGACTGGTTCTTTACTGCTGCTCTCTGGGGGAAACTGGCACAGCTCAGTGTTTGCTTCCCATCCCTTTTCATCCCCTCAGGGGCTGATTCCAGCTGCACTGGACAAATGGGAATCTCTGTGATGGGCAGCCCATCTATGGTGAGGGGAGAGAGCCAGTCCAGGGCACAGCTCCCAAAGCTCATGGAGGGGAGCATGCAGGGAGAGAGCTGCCCTGTGGAACAGCTCTCAGCAGGGTTTTCTTCTTTCCCAGCAAAGCAGCTCTTCTTCCTTCTTCATATTTTTTTTCCACCCTCATCTCTTTGAGGGATTTAATTGTCTCACAAGTGGCACATCAAGTACACTCCATTGGCCGTCTGGAAGAGGATGCACGGTGTATTGATGAATAGGATCCTGAATATTGTAAACACGCTCATAATTGGCTTAGAGTTTATTGCTGAGTGAAATGAGAGAGGAGGGGAGTGGGCCTGGAGACCTCTGAGCTGAATAGCTCTGACTGTCAGTGACGCTTTTGCTCAGAGTGGTAATCTGGAAATTGCTTATAAGCATCTTATAAAACATGATGGGTTTGTAATAGAATAGTTAGGCTGCCTTTGTTGGGCATTTAAAGCCTGTGACCTCCCGTGTTTGTCTTTTTCTCTGAACGAGCACGGCTGCTGTGGGAGCGCACATGGAGATTTTCCACAGCCAGCACAGACATGGGGGCTCCTCCTCCCAGCTCCCCGATGCTGTGCCTGCAGATCTGCCCCATCAGGCTTGGCTTGATCTCCTCAGCCTCCCCTGCAACTCTGATGCACTGGCAATACCAAATTAACTCCAGTTAAGGAAGCACTAAACATTTCCTGACGTTCCCTGTGCAGAATCGTTGTGGAATTGTTTTTATTTTTGAACTATTAACTGGGAAGCCGAGTTCCCACTTTTCTCCCCTGTTGATATAAAAATACATCTGGTCTCCAAATAGAAATTGCCCATTTGGGAGAGACAGCCAATGCTTTCAAAATGCACACACACGGAAGGAAAAATCCTTGTGTGCAGCTGGCATCGCGGAGAGCATCCTCAGTTGGGACCGGCTCTTGCAAGGGAGGGATATTTATCAATCTCCTAATGTTGTTGACCCTTTGTCCCTCTAATGATTCCAGCCTGGAGGCTCTTTGGCTTGAGTATTTAATAGGGCAAGGGGGAATCTGGAGGCAGAGCAGCACTGTCCTCCAAATGAGTGCAGCAGGCAGGGCTGGCGCTGTCACACCCGCGGGTGACAGACGCTGCGCTCCTGTCCCTGCTCCCGGCCCTCCCAGCACAGCAGGCTCTGCTCCACAGCTCTGCCTGCCTCCTCCCAGCAGCCTGCCCTTCCTGGGGGGTTATCAGCCACCTCTTCACTTGGAAATTCTCTTTCTGAATCCCACAGACATGTTTAAGCTGCTGTTCCAGCCTCTCCCTTTCCTCTCCCCGCTTTTTCCTGCCATGCTGAGCCGTAATGTTAAGCTTGAACCAAACTTTGCAAAAAATGCTCAGAAATGGCATTTTAAATCATGCTCACATCCTGTTCTCAAGAAGGAGAAGCCCATGGTGTTTTCATGCAACCCCTAAAGCATCTGGAAAGCAAATGAGGCCCAGGAGAAGGTTTGCCAGGGATCTGCAGGCTTTGGGGTGGCCTGGCAGAGGGTGTGTTACCAAATGCAGCAGAATCAGGTTTGGACATTTCCAAAGGAGCTTTTTGTGGCAAAGGCTGTCCTTAAAGGTGTATGAAGATATGGAGCATGGGAATTAGAGGGCTTTTGTGGTGAGTCTCCTCTTGGATGAGCAGACACCACACCTGCCTTTATCCCTTATTTGGATACAACTCCATAAACCTGTGGCCCTTCTTTGTTGTCCAGAGAGCTGTCCTGGGGAGGCAGATGCTCACACAGAGGAGCTGCACCCCAAAAATAGCTCCTGCTTTCTGTGAAAGCCAGCCTGCTTCTCCTCATTTCATACTTGTCACCTAATTAAAATATATTTTCCCCCTACCTATCTCTTCATTTGGAATAGCAGCAGTGGCAGATTTCCTCCTGTCCCTGGAAGATTTCCAGCAGTGTGGATGTATGGGGATGGCATTTCTCCCCTTCATCCCTTTGTCTTTTAAATCATCAGTGCTTTCTCTTTTTTTTTTCCCTGAAAAAGTCTTAATTCTTCTCAGAGCAATGAACAGCTAGTTTTGTCTTTTAGCTCGTTTCCAAAGAAGTGACATCCGTGTGTTTGTCACCTGAAATGTGCAGCTTCCCTTCTGCATTCCCAGCTCCTGGAGCCCATCTGGAAGACAGGGAGCAGAGATCCCAGTACAGGCTGGAGCTTTCCTTCATCATGGGTGCAAACCAACTCATTTTGGGGATGTGTTTGGCCACGAAGGGCCAATGTCACCAGGCTGGTGTGTCTCACCCAGCAGGTTTCCTGCGCATAACACAATTTGATGGCAGCATCTGCCTTCTCTGTTGCTCCATGACCTTTCCCAGGGCTGCCAGCAAAACCAGAGGATGGCAATTCCATGAGGAGGAGGAGGAGGAGGTGGGGGCAGAGAAGTGGCTGAGTGGAGCAGAGCCCACCAAGTGCCACTTGCACCATGGTCTGCCCTCCTCCATGACCTGTGGAGCACAGATGAGCTGTGTGCTGTCACTCAACTTTCTTCTCCCTTGTGCTGTGGGAAGGAGCAATCCAAAAATAGGAATTAACAAAGGAAATGCAGTGTTTAGAGCCATGGGTTGTGTGCCAGGCTTTGGAAAAGGCTCCTGGTGCCAACACAAACAGCCCTCACAACTCCCTCCCACCACCTCCCCCCAGTGTTTGTTTAAGCCAACACATTGCTCTGCTAATTGGGAGATAGGCCTTGAAAACACAGCAGCAGCAAATAAAAACAGCTGGAGCTTGCAGCTCTTCCAGGAGGAATGTGCCCCTGGAAAAGGGGGCACTCTGCCCTGCCAGGATCACCCTGGGAGTGCTGGGATAATGGGAGTTTCACCCATGCCATGGTGGAGCTGGGTGCTCCTTGTCACTGTTTTATAGCACGTGAGGGTTATATGAGTGAAAGGAGTGTGGAAAGAGAGGAAAGCTCAGGTTACTGGGTGCTGGTTACTGAAAATGGGATTTTTTTTAATGGGTTTCATAACCCAGCGGCTCAAGGAGGGTCCTGAGGAGCAGCAAAGCAGGAGAAGCCCCTCTGCCCAGAGATGTGGCATTTGGGGACAGCTGCAGTGGTTCAGAGCTGCTTTTAGCAGGTGGCTCAGAGGAGAGATGTGGCTTTACAGGACAGCTGGGGAGCTGGTTTGGGGCCTCCAGATGGGAGCACAGGGCCCTGCTGGACAGCAGGATGTGTGTCTGATCCTACAGTTGCCATTTTTGTTCCAGGGATGGAGTTTATAGAGTTCAAAACTTGAGCTTATCTCAGCCTTAGCTGGGGTTTTTGAAAAAGTATTTAGGGCATTTCTCTCCCCCTGTGCCCAGCCTTTACTGTGGAGCACTTTGTGGGCCCCTGGGGATAAAAATATTTGGCCAGTGTGTTTGTGTATTTGCATTGTGTGCCCAGTCCTGCTCAGTCCTGAGTTTCCTTGACATTCTGTGGGAAATAAAGACAAAATCAAAGTTTCCTAGACTGAGTCATTGTTTTCTGGATGTCTCTGCTGGTTGGCTAGGGGCAGAGAAAGCCATCTGAGCTCTGGGCTGGCTGGCATGTTTGTATTCAACATCAGCAAGAGATTCCAGCTGTATGGGTGTTACCAAACAGGACCTAACAGCAGGAAACCTCTGGGTTTCTGCAGTAGAGCAAACCACCACAGGCAGAAAGAGCAGAGGATTTCTGTGCTGGCTTCTGCTCTGCCACATGTGCTGCCACCACAGCCAAGTCACCAAATGGCTGGCAGGAGAAAGGCAGTTTTCCATCTTGCTTCCAGAGCAGAAAGGAACTCCTCTGTCACAGCTGAGCCATGTTCCAGCAGAGAACAGGGTGCTGGGCAGTCACAGGGTCCCACCCAGAGCTGCAGGGGCTGCAGCATTCCCGGCTCAGGGTGTGCTGGGTTCCAGCCTGCCCCCAGGAGCAGAGCCAGCAGCAGTGGTGATGGGAATGTGCTCTGCTGCAAGTGCAGGGAAGATAAATGACCGAGTCAGAGGCTCTGATGGAGATGGATCCTACCCTATCAGAGCAAAGCACTCCCAGTACGATGTTCTCCGGTGGCCTTTCCACCCCGGGGCAGAGGGAGTGACATTTCTGCCTTTCCCTCCTGTGAGCCTGTTCTTATTTCCTCCTTTAATTTCTTTTTTTTTTTTCTCTTTGAATTGTGCAGAAAGCCTTCCAGGCCCTGTGCCACAGCACCCACCTGTACGGCCGCAGGCTGGTGCTGGAGTGGGCAGACACGGAGGAGACGCTGGAGGCCCTGCGCCGCAAAACCGCCCAGCACTTCCACGGTAACTCTGCTCACACTGCCACACTGCTGGGGGCTGCCAGCTCCCTGTGCAGCCTCAGCACGCTGGGGGAGGCAGGAGGCAGCCAGGCCAGGCCTTTGTCTGGCAGCTCTGCCTGGGAGCTGTTAACTCTGCGTGTGCCCGGGCAGCCACAGCGCCTTTGCTCCCTCCCCTGGCTGCTCCCGAGGTGGGGACAGGCTCTGGGCATGCAGCACGTGGATTGAAAAGGGAAAACTCTGTGGTGATGGGATGCAGAAGGGGCTGCTTGGCTCAGGCTGCTGGGAGTGACAGCTCTGCAGATGACAGCACTGCAGGCTCCTATTGACAGCCATCGACAGGCACAAATGCATTGCTTGGCAAATATTTATGTTGGAAGGGCTCCCCTGGGCTGCAGGGCTAAGCTGGAGATCAATGCTCCTCCTCCTGCATCTCCTTCCAGCTTCCCTTCTCCATCACCACATGCCCATGGCCTGGGGGTTTGGCAGCAGTTGTGGGGCTGCACATCCCTGCTGAGGGGAGAACAGCATATCCCGGTTATTCAGTGATCCTGACTGATCCAGTGATCCCCATGTTGAAATGGTTCAGGGCTGCTCCTGAAATGGTTCAGGGCTGCTCATTGCAGGCTGGGCAAGCTGCAGTTGGGTGGTGGCAGGGCTGAGGGTGGATGTGCCCACCCAGAACCCAGCACTGGAGTGGGGACACGTGCACATGGGGAAAACAGCAGTGAGATGTTTCAAGCTCCCATTTTATCTTCAGGATCTCCTTCCCCCCTTTCCACTCTCCTCAGTATAAGGGGAAATAGGCAGTCTTGGCTTTAGGATCCTTGCGGACTTTCAGCATGTTTCCCAAAAATTGGGAAATCTTATTCCCAATTTTTGCCTGCCTTTGCTCCAGCCTCCTTGTCTGGGCTCCTCCTCACTGAGCTGAGGCCCTGGGGAGGGCAGCAGGAAGAGCATTTTCACATCCCAGCAGGAATGCAGCCTTGGAGCTGAAGTGGTTCCAGGGTCTCAGCTGAGAAGCAGGAGCAAGGCTGCCCCTCTCCATCTTTAGGGATGGGAAACAGGATGGCATCACAATCCCTGCTGTGCTCCAGCCTGTCTCAGGAACACCCAGGCCTGGCCAAACTGCCAGTGGCTAATGTGGCAGAGCAGGGTGTGCCAGGAGGGATCTGTACCAGGAGAGCCAGGCTGGGGCACACCTGTGGGCACCAGGGTCTGGCTGGTGCCTGGGACCAGGTCTCAGCCTCTCTGTGCCACACTGGAGGGTCAGAGTGGGATTTTATTCCCTTGGGAAGTGCCTGCTCCTGATTTCAAGGCACTGTGGAGTGCCCAGTGTCTGTGAGGTGAGGAGGGAGCTGCACCCTGTCCCTCTGTGGGTGCTAGTGATAAAGAGGGGAAAAAAGGCTGGCCCCACTCTGCCTGCAGCCCTCTGGAGGGGGAATGCTCCTTCAGCTTTTCTCCCTGGCATGGCTAGAGGCTGCTTTTCCCACATGGAGCAGGGATGGAGAAGATGCACAGCACACACAGCACCCAACAGCCACACTGACACCGTGCATCTCTCCACTGGTGGTATAGCCCAGAAACCAGGATTTTTCCTACTGATCCCCATTTCCCCAAGCCTCCTCCTCTCCTCACAGGGCACAGAGGCAGCTCAGACATCCCTGTGCTGTTTGTCATGGTCCCATGGGTTATCCTCTGCCAGCACAGTGTGGGTGAACTGTGAGGGTCTTCCCACAGCAGCAGTGGCCAGGTCCCCATCCCGAGCTGGGAGTGGGAAAGAAAAGATCCTTTAAGGTCTTCAAGCCTCAGGAAACAATCAGGACTGAGGTCTGTGGTGTCCCCAGCTCTAATGTCACCCTCATCATCTTTGTCTTAGCATTTCAAGGTCCTGACCTGGGCTGTGACAGACGTGTCCTACCACTCTGCTCTCTGCTACAATTACACACCTTATTTCTAGAGACCATTTAGAGAGATTGGGCTTCCAGTTCCAGGTCTCTGCTGTTATTTGTGAAGGAGAGGTCTGGTCTCCCAAATCTTTTCTCCATGCAGGCATTTGTCATGGCAATCAAACCACTTCTGAGCCGACTTTTCAATAGGTCTAATAGATGCAATAAAATGGAATAGGCTTCCTTCCCATTTTGTGTAGTTTTCAGGTCATTCTTTATGGCTTGTTCTGAGGCTTTGTAATGTTCCAGGAGAAAGTGAGGAGCCCAGGAGTGGTCACTGACTGCCACGAGTGGTTTCAGTGTTCTGTCAGGAGCAAAGCCACAGCCCAGCCCTGAGGCCTGGCATCTCAGCCCTGCTGGCTCCCAGCACTCTAGGAGAGGTTTAAGGCTTTTTGCTCATTTCTGAGTATCTGCTCTTCATCCTGGGGCAGGAGGCTCTTATATTAGGAAGAAAAAAAAAAAAAAAAAAAAAAAAAAACCCTTTGAGTTGTGTTTGCACCCCACATTTGGGGGCAGTTTTAATTGTTGCAAGGTGGCTGGAGGGCCTGAGGGCCTGGCCAAGGACAGGCTGTGTAAATAAAATTAGTGACTCTGTGGGAAGGAGCAGCCAGGGAAAGGTTGGCCAACAGTTGTCCCTGTAACCTCTAGTGCAGCCCATAACCTGGAGCAGGGCTGTGACAAATGCCACAGCAGGGCAGGGACAGGTGACAAACACCACCAGCAGCAGCATCTCAGCCTGGCTTGGGCAGGAGGATCCTCCCTTTGGAAAAGAAGGAACACTGAAGCTTTGGAAACCAGCAGGGTGGCTGTCCTGGCTCGAGGACAAGGGATCCCACTGGGGCAAGGGGCAGCCGTGGATGTGTGCCCTGTGCAGGGGGAACACTCCACACTCATCCCTGTCCCCCCAAATGATGGAGGCACCACTCCCAAAGGGCTGGGAACAGCTCCAAGCCGCTTTCCTCCCCAGCTCCATCCTGAGGGGAGCTTGGCAAGCACTGCCCACCCCTCGGTGTGCTCTGCTCTCCCTGGGAGCCCGGGGCTGTGCAGGGAAGGCTCCTCAGCCTGGGGCCATGCAGAGAAGGCTCTGGATCCTAATTCCTCGAGCTCCTCAGCCCGGGCCATGCAGGGAAGGCTCTGTTCCCAATCCCATTAAATGCCAATCCCTCAACTCCACAGCCGTGCAGGGCAAGCTCTGGCTCCCAGTCCCACTAAATTGTAATCCCTCCCTCAGCCCACGCCATGCGAGGAAGGCTCTGGCTCTCAGTCCCACTAAACACCAATCCCTCATCCCAAGCCGTGCAGGGAAGGCTCTGGCTCCCAATCCCACTAAAGGCCAATCCCTCCTGTTCCCCCTCAGCCTGGGGCCGTACAGGGAAGGCCATGGCTCCCAATCCCACTAAAGGCTGATCCCCCTGCTCCTGAGCCCGCCCCGCCGCTCTCCCGCCAGGCCTAACGGGGGCAGCCAGCTGTGCCGGGCCGCTTTCCTGCTCCTTGCCATCGATCAAAGCATTAAATTGACAGATGGGGAATTTCACCACGCCGGGAGGGGAACAACGACTTGTGGGGGGGTTGTGATGGTGTGTGAGGAGGGGTTCAGCTGTGAAGGAGGGCTGTGGGGGGCTGTAGAGCAGCCGAGCCCCGTTGTGGCTCATCCCTGGTTATTTCCAGCTGTGGCTGGAAGCAGGGGGTAGCCAGGGAAGGCACGGTCTGATCCTCCTGCCGGGCTGGGAAAGCCTTCCTGCCTCCATCCTCTCTGCCAGATCGCTCCTCCTTTGGCCTCCATCCCCCAGGTTTCCTTTTCCCTCACCTCCCAACCGCTGGGCTCCCTTTTTATTCTCCTTTGTCCTTTCCTATTTCTTTTTAATTTTTTTTTTCTCGAGAGCATCTGTAACTAATGCAAACACATGCCGGAGCCGGGGAGTAAAACCCTGCAGGATTAGCGTGGCATCCACAACCCTGCCACGTTCTAATCCCGTGGTAATCCCCCTCCCGGCCCACCCCCGCCGGCTTTGCCCATTGTTTAAAGGAAGCAAATGGGATCGTTAGCGGGCAAACCTTAACCAGCTTGGAGCAGCAGAACGGAAGGAAGCCCAACCAATTTGCCCCCCCACCCTCCTGGGTTTTTATTTTCCTCGTGTTAGACAAGAGGAGGATGCTGCTGGTGCTGCCCGTGGCCGAGCTGGTGAATGTGGGGGATGCAGTGGGGAGATTTCACTGCCAGGTCCTGCTCTGCTGAGGGATGTCCCCTGTGCACCCAGTGTCCCATATCCAGCTTTTCCTCTGCTGTGCAGCCTCAGCATCTCCATGAGGCTTTGGTTGGGAAGGGGTGGCAGGTACAGGACACACTCCTACAGTGGGTTTGGGAGATGAGAGCACATTTGATGCCACATTTGGGATGCTGCTGGTGCTGCCCGTGGCCGAGCTGGTGAATGTGGGGAATGCAGTGGGGAGATTTCACTGCCAGGTCCTGCTCTGCTGAGGGATGTTCCCTGTGCACCCAGTGTCCCATATCCATCTTTCCCTCTGCTGTGCAGCCTCAGCATTGAGGGATCTCCATGAGGCTCTGGTTGGGAAGGGGTGGCAGGTACAGGACACGCTCCTACAGCGGATTTGGGAGATGAGAGCACATTTGATGCCATTCCAAAGCAGGAGAGCTGGGAGCAGAGTAGAGAGGGAGAACTGCTGAGCTGGCACCTTCCTCCAGGGTGGGTTATCCCTGGTGCCTTTGGGTGATTGAACTGGGAGGAGCTGCTGGAGGGTCTGGGGCTGGCACCTTGTGGCCCCCATGGCTCCCCTGAGGTGGATGCTGGGAGGGCAGCAGGGTCCATCAGCACCCTCATCCCCCTCCTGTCCCCACAGCCCCTAGGGAGAAGGCAGGCAGGTTCTGGCTCTCTGTCAAAGAATTAATTGAAAAATAAAATCATTAGATGGGAACTCCAGAAATGCAAAAATTGTTGGGAGTTGGGGGGAGGCAGAGAGGGGGGGATGTGAGCTTTTGTCAGGTTAATTTCTTCTGTATTGATGTTTTGTGACATTTACTTGTTGTTTATCTCCCGCAGCAGCTGTAATACTAAAAGAAAATGCACAGCTTGTTCCATTTATTTATTTTACACCTTTTCTTTAGTCCTATGGTATGTTTGTTTGTTTGAGAAACCCAGCGAGGCTTTTGATGTCTGAAAGCAGGATTTAAACAGCTGTTCTCCATGTGCTGCAAGCGAGCTGGGGAGCCAGGGGGGGAGAGGGGGCTGTGCCACGGCTCCTGCCCAGCAGAAAGGAGGGTGTCAGCCTCACATCAGGGACCAAATGGCTTTGTCACCTCAGAGCCAGGGCTGGGATGTTCCCTCAGGTGCTGGCAGCCCCCCTGTGCTGCATGCATTGGGAGGGATGTGTGCAGGGTGCTGTGGGGCAGGAGGGGCAGAGCAGGGACATGGTCCCACCCAGGTGAGAGATGTGCTGCTGGGATGGGGTGGTCTCAGCCAGGCTCTCCTGCCAAGAGCCCTGATGAGCTCCTGCTGAGGTTTGCAGCCACTTTTCCACAGGGAGATTGTGAATTTCGCAGTGAATTGGGGTCAGCAGGAAGGGTTGGCATCATCATCACCTCTCTGGGTGCTGTTTGCTCCCAGGCTGTGAATTAAAGCAGGGACAAGGTCCCACCCAGGTGAGGGATGTGCTGCTGGGATGGGATGGTCTCAGCCCGCGTGTTGGTGGGGCTGTGTCCTGCCAGTAGCTCTGATGAGCTCCTGCTGAGGTTTGCAGCCACTTTTCCACAGGGAGATTGTGAATTTCACAGTGAATTGGGGTCAGCAGGAAGGGTTGGCATCACCATCACCTCTCTGGGTGCTGTTTGCTCCCAGGCTGTGAATTAAAGCATGGGTGGGAGGTATTGGAATCCCAGCTCCTGCCAGGACCTGCCTGGGGAGGAGAAGTAAATTATATTGATAACCTTCACCTGGGAGGGTATCCTGCTGCCTCCAGCCCCCTCAGCCCCTCCCAAGGTGGGTCCAGGTTGTAATTTTTGCTTTTCTCTCCCCCCTTTGTTCCCACCCTGGCCTGGACAGACTCCCCGAAGAAGAAAAAGCGATCGGAGCTTTTGAATGAAATCATGGAGCACCTGGAAGAGGAGGACAATAACAAGGATGAGGACATCTAACAGCTGCCTGGGCTCTGCTGAGGTGGGTCCTGGGGCAGGGTGGGCACAGCTGGCCCTAAAGGTCACAGTGTCCTTGCTGCAGGGTTGGTAGCACCAGGAGCAGGAGAAGGTGGAATTCAGGTGGAATTCCAAAGTCTCAGTAGGCTCCAAGCAGGAGTCTACCCTTTGTGTCTCCCCACTATGACCCCAGAGGCTCCTGGCTGTGGTCCCAGGGGTTACAGCCCACATTTGGCTGGGTTTGAGCTCAGTGTTGAAGTGAGTGCATGCCCTGGGTGTGTTCTGTGTGCTCCCCTGGCTGCTGGCATCCCCCAGGGCAAGGCAGCAGAATCACTGTCAGGGTGTCCAGGAGAGAACAAATGGGCTGCCAAAAAATCAAAATCCCTGTTTGGACACCAACCTGCAGCTGCCACCGTGTTACAGATAGTTTGGTAAAGGCCAGCAACCAAAATCTCCACAACTTCTCTCCCTCCAAAAGCTCCACACCCCGAGTGAGTCCTGGCTGCCATCACTCCTCCCTGGTGTGTCTTGGGGCAGCATCTCAAGGCTGGAAAATATGGGATGGCAGGAGGGAGCCAGGATGAAATGGCTCCCCAAGGTCAAACCCTGCAGTCCTGCCAGCCCCTCTGATCCTTTCCAGACCCCCAAGCTCTCCCTGTGTGGGCTCAGGAGAGGTGAGGTGGGCTCGTGGTGTCCTTTGTGTGAGTGTGGCCACAGTGGAAACCCTGAGTATCTGATGGGAGCCTGTTGACAGCAGCTGAGCTGGGTTAAACCAGCACTGCCTGCTCCATGCAGGGCCACTGCAGGAGTCCCAGGGCTTTGGGGTGACATCTCTCAGGGCTTTGGGGTGACATCTGCCCAGCTCTGATTTGGGGGTGCCTCCAGGTGTGTGTGCTGTGCTGCTCAGAGCCCAGCCCTGTGCTTACAGACATGTCCTGTCCCAGCTTTTCTGCACAATTCTCAGAACAGGGCTCAGCACTGAGCTCCTGCCCAGGGACCAGAGCTGTGACAGCCCTTGCTGGTCCCCCAAACTGTGCTGCAGCTCCAGAGCCCTGCTGCTGCCACTGAGCTCAGGGGACAGCCCAAAATCCAGGAACAGCCCCTTGGGATGTCTCAGGGCTGTGGTGTGAAACCCTCATCCTGTGCAGCAGGTGGGGAAACTGAGGCACAGGTGTGGAAGCAGTGCTGTCAAGGGGGGTGGCAGTGTCACCTGAAGTGGTGACAAGCTTGATTCTCCTTTTTTTTGCTTGGCATTGAAGGGGGTGGCATTCCTGTCCCTTCACCACCTGCCCCAGCACTGGCACAGCTCTGCACCAGGGGGTCACTGCAGGGAAATCTCAGTCTCAGCTCAGTTAAATTTCAGCCCAGCAGGGATGTCTGACCATCCTGCCTGGGCAGGACCAGCCCAAGTCCAGCACAGAGGACAGAGAAGCTGGGCAGGCTCCCCTCCAGGCACATGCATCACCCAGCACATGATTTCAGCAAAGCTCTGCAGCATTGCAGCTTGGGCTTGGATTTTCTTGTGTTTTTTTTTTCTTTCCTGTTTTTCCTTTTTTTTTTTCCCTTCTTTCCCTTCATTGTCTTTTGTGGCAGGGCAGGTTTCTTGCTGAGTGTCTCTGAGGTCTGCAGCAGCGACGAAAAGGATTAGCACAAGCAGAGCATGTAGGCTTTAGAGAACAGAGCAGAGTTTGGTTTCAACATCTAATTCAATTTGTTCTGCCGAGATTGAAATATGAAATGGTTGCCAGTCAAACGTTCAAAGGGGGAGGAGGGAGGAAAGAAGAGAGGGAGCCTTCTCAAATTTAAATTTTAATGAAAATTAATTTAACCCTTTGATATGTTTTAAAACATGTTATTTCCCAGGCTGGGAACAGGCTGGAAAACATTCATGAGGGGTTTTTTTTTCCCCTGTACCTTCAAACATAATGAAGATTTTCTTTTTCCCTTAATGATACTTATCTTGTGGAGCAGTTTGACATTGGTTAATTTTTCAGGCAATTTGGTATCAAGGAAATCTGTTTGATGTGAGCAGGGGGGGCTGTGTATGTGTACACAGATATATATGTGCCTGGACATTAATTATGGAAGTGCTGATCACAGCTCTGGAGAACAGTTGGAGTTAATTCCTGCTCCACTTCTTTGTTACGTACTGAGAATCCCACACGTTGCACCCCTAAAATTACAGCAGGAATTTTCTCAAAACGAGCCTACACCTGAATTAAAATGATCACCTAAGTAGGTCTGCAGAAATTCAGCACTCCCCACTGACTGTTTTCCTTTTTTCCCCCTGATCTGAAGCAATCCTAATGATAAAATAATGCAAACTCTGTTACCTGTCCATGGAGCTGAAGCAGGGAACAGCCTCCCCCTGGCCCTTAACCTCAGCAGTGCTGCTGCAATGCTCTTGTTTGCTTTGGGAGGGGGAACAGTTCCTGTTCTATTATTCAGGAAGGTTTTGTCTGTACCAAATGATTGCACACTGCTGGTTGTGACTGGGCTGGGATGAGCTGTAGCCCTGTCCCCCTTGTTCTGCTGGCTCTTGACAGCCCAGGGTGGTGTCACCGTGTGTGCCTGTCACTCCTCAGCTGCCCTGGGTTCCCTGGGCACAGCTGGGCACAGGAGGGTGTAATAATCATCTGGGTGGCCTTTTTGGGGTGTGAGTGCTGTAGCCAGGCTGTGCTGTGGCAGAGAAGATGAGCAGCTCCAAGGCAGAGTCATCCATCAGCCCTGGCTGTGCAGATGAGAGCTGGGCACAGCCACCCCACATGAGCTCTCTGGGCTGTGCTCAGCCTCTGCTCTCCCCTCAGAGAGCCCAGAAGAGTGCTTGACACTCAGTTCTGGCTGCTGGGGTGCACTGCAGGGTCCCTGGGGGGCTGAACCCTCTGCCTTGGCCAGTGGGTGTCTGTCAGGTTGTGACAGCTCCATCCAGGCTGAGAGCCTGGTGAGCCGGACAGGAGCAGGAGCTGTGCTGGCTGCAGCTGCTCCCAGGCACGCTGCAGATCCCCCTCCCCAGGGCCAGCTCTGCAATTGGATTAGGATATTATTCAAATGCAGCTTTTTTACTGAATGAGAGGGTTAAGGGGTTTTAATGTAGAAGCAGCTCTCCCTCATTGCTGCCTGTTGCCAGAGGCCTGTGTGGGCTTTTATCTCCTTATGGGGACAGCCAGCAAAGCAAGGCAAGGCACAGAGAGACCCAGGGAGCCCCTCTGCTGTGCCACAGTGCCCTGGGAGTGCCCAAAGTCACCCATTCCCTTAGAAAACTCCTGACCACATCTGTGTTTTCCTCTCTGTGCCACAGGAGAGCTGGCAGGGACAGGCAGGCAGCATCTGTGAGCTCTTGGTGGTTTCTTGTCATCATCACTGCACTGCTCCTGCAGTTCAATTTCTACAATTCCTACAATTCCAGCTCTTCTCATCCCTTCATTTTCCGTGGTCTTCCTCCCATGGAATGAGGTCTGGGAAGCACTTCAAGGCCAAGCAGGCACAGTAAATGCAATTCCCTCACCCTCTGCAGGAAGATGTGTCCTGCCTGCTGCCTTCCATCCCAGCTGCTGCCTCTTGGAGCTCTGGAATCTCCAGAGGGAGGTTCAGGTTGGACTTCGGGAAGAATTTGCAAATGCAGATTGAGAGAGTTGACTTGGATGCTGACTGGGAGATTTGGGGAGCTTCTCCTTAATCCCAGAGTCCCAGGAGAAGCTGAGTTGGAAGGGGCCAATATTCCAACACATCTGGACTTTACCCTGGGTCACAGCACCACCGGTGTTTGGCACCACATTCCAGCTTCCAGCAGCACCTTCCTCAGCAGGAAATGCAGCAGGAGGAGGAGGAGGAGGAGGGTGCAGCTTCCCTGAGTGAGGCACTCTGCCTCCTGTTTTCCCTAAATGTGTGCACTGGAGGGGAAGAGAAACCGCATGGCCGGGCTTGGGAGCTCAGCCTTCGCCAGCCATGAATAATAATCAGGCTCAGTAATTCACAGCAAATAGGGATCCAAATTGGCTAATCAGGGAGGCTTTCACCCCAAACTGGAGCTGGGGAAGGAGGCAGAGCAGAGCAGAGCTGGGGGTGTGCAGGAAGTGATGGCAGCACAGGAGCAGGGGGGTGGGCAGGATCCTGGAGGAGGGAGGGTCTCACCTCCCTGGGAGCTGCAGGAGCACAGTGCCTGCGTTCCACAGGCTGTAATTAGTGCCTTGTAATGAGGTTTGTCTCTCTGTTCCAGCCCCAGGACCATGGTGGGCTGCTGGGGACCAGGGGGGTACAGAGCCAGCATCACCATGTCCCCACATGTGGCATCATCCCCAGCTCAGGGTACAGCAAAGCTGCTGGGGCAGAGTGGGAGGGCAGTAAGGGCTGTGGTGTGTCAGGAGAGGTGATCTGAGGGGAAAAGGTTTTCTTCATGTTCCCTCAACTAAAATTTGGCATTTTCTGGCTCATTTTCTCCTGCAAGCAGGGCAGTGGCAGGAGCTGTGCTCAGCTGCAGTGGGGTGGGGCTGGGGGTCTCCATCTGCCAGCAGCAGGCTCTGACAGGCAGGAAACATCCCAGGGACACCCCCTGTGAGCAGGGAATGGCTCCTGGTGCCCAGCACTGGGCAGAGCAGGGACAGGCACAGTCCTTCCCTGCTGCTTCCCAAAAAATCCTTCCAGCAGCATCTGAAGGCACTGTTAGATCAAGTGAAGATAAAACCATGGGAAAACCCCTCAGCCCAGCCCCCTGCAGACCTCAGCCCATGATTTGGGCTATTTGAGTAGGAGCTGGAAGTGCAGCTGATGAGGAGCTGGAGGAAGGTTGCCCTGCAAGGTGTTTTGCAGCTGCTGAGGGACTTTGGAAATTGAGGACCCTCCTGCCACATTCCCAGTCCCCTCAGCTCCCGTGTCTGGGGCACATCACACTGGAGAGATCACGCTGCTGCTTGCCTCCTTTTGCAGCTCTCCCAGTGCTGCTGCCCTGCAGCAAGAATGGCTCTGCATTCACCTAACCCACAGCAGCTCTGTCAGAAGTGATTTCCCTCCTGCCCTTTCCCTCCCTTTCCCTTCTCTCCCCTCCCCACACCACTGGATTAAGAGCTCTCCCCAAATCCAGCACTCTGGGAGGGATGGAGCCAACAAACCTCCTTCAGCTTCCTTTGCTCTGGGACTTCCTTTGCTCTGCAAAGGGGTTTGGGGTGTGCAGTGTTTCTCCCTGGGGTGTGATGGGTGCTGTGAGATGCCACAGCACCTCAGAGCTGATGGCCAGGGCCTCCCCATCTCTCCCTCAGAGCCTCAATCATCCCTCACATCCAGAGCTGGAGGTGGGGTTTGGCAGGGGTGACAAGGACAGCTTTATAGGCCACGAGGGATGGAGAGTAAAGCAGGCTCCTGCCTCTCCCACAGTGCTGACCCCAAATCTTTTTGGATGTAAGTGTAGCCCCTGGTGCAGCCATCCTCCTGGTGCTGGGGGGGCTGAGAAATCCAGGGCTTTTTACTTCATCAGCTTAGAAACCAGACCACAAAAAGCAAAAATCTCTCCAGGAGAGATCTGAGGTTAGGCAGCCACCCCTCTGAGCCATCCTCTGCCCCCAAACCCAGCAGCAAAGCCCAGGCTTAACCTCAGCCCCAGCAAGGCTGAGCCCACACTGGAGCTCCCTGGCTGGGACAGGGATCTCCCCTGCTGTTTTGGGCAAAGCATTAATTTCTGCATTTTGTGGTTTGGTTTTAAGCTGATGATGTAGAAAACTTTTACATTGCTCCCCCAAGCTCTGGGTGGGTGTGTGGGATGAGCTGCTGCCGTGGGCTCAGCCTGAGGCAGGCACACACAGCTCATGGGGCTGCTTTGGTGGCCCCAAAGTCTCCCTGACCCAATGGGGAAGCAGCAACAAGGCAGGAGATGCTTTAATTCCATTTCCAGCTCAGCCCAGGAAGCAGCAGGGTGGACTGGCCCAGGAGCAATTCCACCCAGGTGGCAGAAGAGCTGGTGCAGGGCTACATCGCCCCAGCAACATAAACAGGACAGGCACATCACCCCAGCAGAGCAGAGCAGCAGCTGTCCCTGCTGAAAAGCAAAACTGGGAAGTTTCTTCTTTTAATTTAACAAATGAGAAGGCAAACCAGCCCAGTGTGGTTTCAGCTGGGGGTCTGAGGCCTGGGTGGCAGCAGGAGGGGGCTCAGCAGGCAGGAGCCTTGGGCTTCGTTAGGATTCAGCCCTTGGAGCTCTCCTCTCCCTCTGATGCCTGAGTGTGATTGACACTTACAAATTACCCAGCCAAAAGTGTCGAGTCTTTGACCCCTGAGTAACATCTTTGGCAAGCCTGAGATTTGCCAGCATTTTGTCATCTAATTACTACAAATCCCTTGAAAATTCACTGGCTGGTGAATTTTTAATGCGGGACAATTTCAATGTGATGCATGGCCCAGATGGGCAGTGTAGGCTCCTTCCCTCTCCCCCCTCTGCCTCCCTGCCTGCCCTTCTCCTGCTTCCCTCCTTCCTTTGCCCCCCTCACCCCCCCAATCCCATTCCTTATCTCCCTCCTGCCTCTGTGCATCCCCATCCATGGAAGTGCCCTGGGATCTCAGCCCCTCCTGGGCTCTCCAGCCCAGCTCTGTGTCCCCCCTGTCCCCTCTCTGTCCTGCTGAGGGAGCTGCTACATGGAATTCATTTTTTTTCCCCACCTTCTCAGGTTTCTGACTGATGGATGGAGCAGGACAAGCCTCCATGAGGAGCCAGCCCACTTGTTGCCACTGGAGTCCACTCATCCTGTGAACCCAAGGGCTGATTTATGCCCTGTGTCCAGGTCCTGGGATTCCCAGCCTTTGAAATTCAGAGAGGAAGGAAAACCCTTGTCTGCTGGCAGCTCCTGAGCATCACTTCTTAAATCCAGGCAGGGATTGATTCCCTTCATCTCAGCCCAACCTGAGGGAAGAGGAGCCTGGAGCAATGGACACTTCCCTGCTGACCTGGGGACTGACAGAACCTGCTCTTAATATCTGAATTAAATAATTTCTGTACATTAAAAACCACATTCTGTACATTAAAAACCATATTTTTAATTTCCCAAACTGACCCACATCTGGGTTTTGGTTGGCTTTGTTTCTTCTCCACAGCCAGGTAGGTTTTTGGGGCCGATAGGGAGATAAGAGCAATAATTCCTGTACATTAAAAACCATCTTTTTAATTTCCCAAACTGAACCACATGTGGGTTTTGGTTGGTTTTGTTACTTCTCCACAGCCAGGTAGGTTTGGGGGACCAATAGGAAGATAAGAGCAATAATTCCTGTACATTAAAAACCATCTTTTTAGTTTCCCAAGCTGAGCCACATCTGAGGGTTTTTTGGCTTTATTTTTTCTCCACAGCCAGGTAGGTTTTGGGGCTGATAGAGAGATAAGAGCAATAATTCCTGTACATTAAAAACCATTTTTTAATTCTCTGCATTACAAACCGTGTTTTTAATTTCCCAAACTGAGCCACGTCCTCATTTTGGTTGGCTTTGTTTTTTCTTCACAGCCAGGTAGTTTTTTGGGGCCGATAGAGAGATAAGAGCAGTTTTGGAGCAGATAGGGAAATAAGAGCAATAATTCCTGTACATTTTAGTTTCCCAAGCTGAGGCACATCTGGGTTTTGTTTGCCTTTGTTTCCTCTCCACAGCCAGGTAGTTTTTGGGGCTGATGGGGAGATAAGAGCAGTTGAGGAGGGAGGCCTGGGCTCTGCTGTGCTGGGCTTTGTGCCTGTGTCATTCCTGTCCCCGCTCGCAGGCAGTCGCCTCCCGTCTCTCCCTTCCCAGCTTTCAAAGGGAAAGAGGCTTTGCTTTTCAACCAGGGTACTGCTTTACATATGTAGGCAGCTGATAAAGTATTTTCACTTCGCCCCTTTCCCCTCTGGGAATCGCTGTCTTACGGCAAAACTGTTTTGTCTGACAAGGGCTGCAACAGATTACACGTGTTGGCTGCAAACACGGGGCCTTTTTTTACCCCCTTCCCCCTCCCCTTTTTTTTTTTTATTTTTTAAAAAAAATAAATCTCTATCTCTACAGTGCCAGGAGGAGCTCTGCCTTTTGCCTCCACCCCCCAGGAGCAGCCCGGAGTTGGGATCTGCTGGTGGCATCAGATCCCCCTGGGTGGTGCCTCTGGCCAGATTGGTTTACTCACCGAGGTTAATTTGAGCCTGAATCCATGAAAATGTCACTGATTCCATCAGGGCTGAGCACATCAGATGGGCTGGCTCAGGGTTTGGGAGGGGGGAGATTTTAGGAGCCCTCAGCATCCAAAAATGCTGCAGCCACAGCATCCCTGGAGCTCAGGGGGACTCAGGCTCAGTGTCACACTGGGGACCACATCTGATCCACTCATGGTGATCATCCAGGACACCCCAACCCATGGGCCAAGGATTTCTCCCATCTCCAGCTGGGATAGGTTTACAATTTGCTTTTTAAATCATCCGTTCAGGCATTGAAAACCTTTAAACCCTCAGGTAGCACCAGCAGGAGATGAGCAGAGCTGAGAAACTCCTGCCCAGGTTTGTCCTCTGGCACCACCTCCTTCCTGAGCTGCCCCTTCCAAAAACCATCCCTTGTCCTCCCAGCAGCACTGGCACCAGAGGGAAGGGCTGGGATGAAGGGAACTCCAGGATTCTGGGATGTTTGGCTGCTCAGAAGCTGCACACCAGGGCTGAGACGTGCCCAGATTGCAGAGGGAGAAAAATGAGGACACTGCAGTGCCTTGGAATGGGCACCCAAACCTGGGGGTGCCACAGGGGGGTTTGGAGGAGAGGAGCCCTGGGAGGGGGCAGCTCATCACCAGCTCATCCAGGCTGTGCCTTGGCTGCTTTAAAGGGAAAACACAAAAACTTCAGTGATGGTTTGAGGGATTAGGATCTGGAGTGACCTCAGGGTGCCTGGAATATCCAGCAGTGCCAGCACTGAGGGACACCTGCCTGCTCCCAGACCTCTGGGCACCCAGCACTGGGCAGAGTTTGGGCACATTCCACAGGGATCCACCCAGCCTGAGGGGATCCTACTGACATTCCTGTGGGACAGCACCCCTGGCAGCACAGTCTGGCTCTGGGCACCTGGTGTTGGGCATTTCCACACCCAAGGATACCCAGAAGTGATGTGAATCCTTACCTGCTCTTTTCCACATTTTCTCTTTTTTTCCCCCCATTTTCACATCCTCCCTCATGAAATCCCATCCAAGCAACAGGTCTGGGCCCAGGGAACACTTTTCTTGCCCTGAGTTGTTTGTGGAGATAATTAACTGTGTGTTCTCAGCTGAAACCTGCCACGGCAGCCTGAGGGCTGTGCCATCCATGGGGGATGGACTGGGACAGCCACAGGTGGAAAACACAGGAGGAACCAGCTGAGAGTGACCTCCCTGGGCTCCTCTTCTCTTGCTCTGTCCCTGTCCCTCAGTCTGGGCCATTCAGATCTGGGGACATCCTTCCCCAGCTTCTCTGTGCCACACAGGAGCCAGGGATGGGCACTCCATCCTCCCTTGCCCACATGGGTTCAGCTCTAGTGCTTTTCCCATCTTTCCCAAGGATTTCTGTCCCTCAAACCCCCACAGGAGCCAGAGATGGGCACTGCATCCTCCCCTGCCCATGTGGGTGCAGCTCTGGTCCTTGTCCCACCTTTTCCCAAGGGTTCCTGCCCCTCAGCCCCCCTGAGCCCCTGAGCTCACCCCAGGCGTGTTCCTTGCAGAGCCAGGCCTGGTGCTGCTCCTGGGAGCACGCTGGGTCCATCAGCTGCTCAGGGGTGCCCCTGCTGGTCTGGACAGGGCCCTCAACACCCCTCCAGGGTCTCCCCAAGGCTGGGAAGATCCTGGCACTCCCTGAACCCCCTGCTCCCTTCGTGCCTGGCTGAGGAAGAAGTAATTAGTGCCGCTTGCTCCAGCAGGCAGTGCCCAAATGTCAGGGACAGCAGAGTCATTAGGAACTGGTTTTACTCCATGTTGGCTCCCAGAGTCTGTGTGTGTGTGTGTGTGTGTGTGTGTGTGAGGAAATTTTGGGGGGTGAATCCAGCCCCAAAGCACCAAGAAAAGTCCCTTCCCCTGGCTGTGCTGCCCAGCTGCTGCCTGCCTCAGTTTCCCTTCTGTCACCTCTGTAAGGGACCCATCACATCCTCCAT
This sequence comes from Zonotrichia leucophrys gambelii, assembly GCF_028769735.1. NCBI lineage: Eukaryota > Metazoa > Chordata > Aves > Passeriformes > Passerellidae > Zonotrichia > Zonotrichia leucophrys. The sequence goes on from NC_088185.1 coordinate 9,615,204, forward strand.
ATGGGGACAATCACAGGGTTATGTGATGGGGGGTCAGTGCTGCCCCAGGGGGTGCAAGGGGCACCCCAGTACCCCCGGGGTGGCTCAGCAGCCAGGGCAAACCTCCTGCTCCCATTTAGAGGTAAAAACCAGATTATCTGTCTGTGCTTGATGCCCATCCAGGTGCCCCCATGCTCCCAGGGCTGGGTGCCCGAGGCTGTGGGCAGGATTGGGGGCACAGGCAGGCACAGGGCCCTGCAGCAGGACCATCCTGCACCCTCCTTCCCATCCCTGCTTCCCATCCCTGCTTCCCACCCCTGCACCAGGCAGGAGAGGGAGAGAGCGGCGGGAAGCGGGAGGGAAAGGACGTGTCAAATCAATCATATTTAAACAAAAGCCTCTTCGGCCCAAGGGCCCTTTTAAAAGCTGCTTATTTAATTAAAAGTCCCATTTTCCATATTTATGGCCCTTATTCAGTTAAATATTAACCGCCTGGGCCAGGGCTGGTTTATTCTTTGGGAAGAGGCAGAGTTGGGAGGTTCATTAGGGGTTTATCAGGCAGATGGATGGAGGGATGGATGGACGGATGTGGGACAGCACATGTGGGCTCCTGATGGTGCCTGGGGACTGTGGGGATGACACCACCACTGCCTTGTCACCTTCCAGCAGGACACAGGGCTAAAAACAGGGGAATTGGGGCTGTTGGGATGGTGTGGGAGATGAGCAGGGACAGCTCCTGTAGGAAACCACCTGAACCACCAGGCACAGTTTATGCACCCAGCTTCCCTAAGCTGTGCCAGAATAATCATAAAAACACCTCAGTTTTTCCCTGGGGTCACTGGCTCCTGGCCAAACCCTTCCAGGACTGTTTCCCCAGGATTTTATTCCCAGCAGTGTGTGAGCACCACAGATGTGCCAGACATAGCTCTGCTGGGTTTGGGCATCTCAGAGCTGAGCACAACCTCACTGAAAACTCATCTTTGGTGTCACTGCTCCAGGCTGGACCTGGAACAAGGACCTCTGGGGGTTCCTTGGAGTCATGAAGGGGACCAGAGCAGCTCAGCTGGCTGCAGGGGGTTGGTGGTGGCTGCAGATGAGGGAATGAGGAGAAGCTGGAGTTTATGTCTGGTTTGAAGGGACTCTCAAGACTCAGTGGTTCCATGGGCAGGGACACCTTTCCCTAAAAGGGAGGGAGGGAGAACCAGGGAGCAGAGGAGCAGCCATGGGGTCAGTCCCTCACTGCCATGGGGCAGAGGGGAGGCCCTGCAGGGTCCCCTCAGGGCTGATCCTGCAGCACACCGTGCTCTGGACATGCTGGGACATCCCTGTGAGAGCTGCAGGCACACCAAAACCTCCCTCTGAGCTCTGTCCACCCTTCTCCCTTTAATTTTTTGGGAGCCCAGCAAGCATCCCCATGCAGCTCCTGTCCCTGGAACGCAGGGGGGTGACAGGAGCATCACTCCATCCCAGCACGGTCCCCACAAAGCCATCCCTCCTTGTCCCTCCCACCCTAAACAGCAGAGCCCACGGGGACCCTGCCGGGGGAGGGTGGTGCCGGCAGGGCAGGGAGTGAAACGGAGCCGGTGATTTCCTCCGGGGAGCGAGTGGGGGTTGGCTGGCGCTGGCAGGAGAGGGAGAGACACCGGGTTATCAGAGAAGTGTGAAGACAATAATGCAATCTGACATTTCTGAAATGAGACCCCCCGGTTGCCCTGGCAACGGCTCACGTGGGACCGGCTCCCGGGAGACGGCTCCGAGATGTGCTATAAATGATGTTTGATTAGAATTTAAATCATTTAGGCGGAGAGCAGATAGGCCTTTTGTCAGCGCGGGGACCCGCGGGGGTCACCCCGCCGCCCGCAGCTGCCGGCGCCCCCGGGGACGGGCTGGACCTGCCCTGCCCTGCCCTGACCCCTCCAGCCGGGGCCAGAGCAGCTCCTGGCCACAGCAGGGACGAGCACTGAGCCCCGGTGCCTCCGAGCCCTGGAGTCTGCACCTGAGCTTTGCTTCAAAGCCACCACAACTCTGCCGTGGTTTCTGCCAGATGAGAGCCTTGGCTTATGCCGGGCTCTAATTGAGATGATGACACTTCTGAATTAATCCTGCCTCCCTGGAAGGTTCCTTCAGGTGCAGGAATGCGGCATGGTGTCACCTGCGAGGGGAGTGCCCTTCCTGGGGGCTTGTCCAGCTTTCCCCAGCACGGGGACATGTCCAGCTTTCCCCAGCACGGGGACGTGTCCAGCTTTCCTAACACTGGGACATGTCCAGCTTTCCCCAGCACGGGGACATGTCCAGCTTTCCCCAGCACTGGGACATGTCCAGCTTTACCCAGCACTGGGACATGTCCAGCTTTCCCCAGCACCTCCACACCACGGCCTGGGAAATTCTCCAGCATCCTGAGCTGCTTTGGGGACAGGAATTTTGCTGGACAGCCATCCCCTGAGCATTCCTTGGTGCACATAGTGATGCCTTTTTTGCTGCACAAAGCCTTCCTTGGGATGAAATTTATACCCTGGGGCTTGCAGGAGTTCCTACCTGGAGCAGGGTCAGCAGCCCTGGGTTGTGTTCCTGCCCTACCTGGGCTGCAGCACAGAGGGTTGAGGTCACCCTGGGAATGGGGACACCACCCCTGTCAGCCCAGGTGTCACCACCCAGACCAGTGAGAAGGTGGCCTAAAGGCATCTGGACCTTCTGCTGAGCTCTCAAGGGTGGTGGCACCATCAGAGCCAGAGGCCAGCCCGTTTTGGGGAGCCTTGAGAAGCTGTTTGTGTGCTCTAATATCAACCAGGGCTGGGGCTGAGTGAGGAACACAAGTTCCTGATTCCTCAGCTGGTGATACAATGGTGTCAGAAGCAAACCAGCAACAGGAAATTTATTTTCCTAGAAAATTTTAAAATTCCTTGCTCTTCAATGTCATGATTTAGATCCATTGAATCTTTAGAGCTTGCTTTTCAGCTCCCCAAAAATGCCATCTGATCATGAAATTAGAGCTAAACTAATAAGTCTCAACAAATATTAATCTAATGAATTTAGCTTCTTTCTGTTTGTGGACCAGCAAAGAGGGGAATTGCAATGTTCTCATATGTATTAATTATGTGAATGTATTCCACAAACCTTTCCTGACTGCCTTGGCCATGAATATTCTGAGTTTTGGTTTGTGGTTGGGCCCACCCCGTACATTCAACTGTGGGTTTGGGATAAGAATTCAACCAAGGGGAGCCTTGATGTTAAAATCATTAAATGGTTTGTGTTGGGAAGGTCCTTGAAGCTCATCCCATCCCAATCCCTGTGGTGGAAGGATCTTCAGCAGAGCAGGTTGCTCCCAGCCCATCCAACATCTTGCAAGCTCTGAGCTTTGCTGCAAAATTCTCCATTTCTGATGGTCTTCAAATGGACTCTATGAGGGTCTGTGGGATGAACTGGGTGGGAGGAAAAGCCTTGAGTGATGCAGGTTCTGGATGTGTTTTGGGGTGAGGGATGCGCAGGGCTGGGCTGGAGGAGGCTCCTGGACACCTCTGGGTGGTTTTGGTGGGATCTCCATGACTATAAAATCACTGATGAACATCTGGGGAACTCCAGCCAGCTCTGGGGTGTTGCACTGGGATTTATTGACAGATGTTGTATTTGGAGTGGTGGTGAGCTCTCATCAGGGTAGGGCAGTATTGGGGCTGCTCCCCAACCCCCCCAGCGAGCTCTGCCCCCCAAAATCCCTGCTCCTGTGTTTGTGTGGAGCTGCAGAGCCTGCCCAGCTCAGGAGCACAGGAACCTGCTCAGCTCAGCCCTCCTTTCACAGCTCTGCCTCTGGAAATGGGGTTTGGAGCAGGAGATTCCCCTGGCAGGTCCCTGCCTGCTCCCAGGGCTGTTCTGGAGCAGATTTGGGATTTAGGCTGCTCTGTCCAGCTCTGGAGTCTCCCTTCTAGGGGGAAGCCTGACACTGGAGCCAGAGGGTTGGCTCTGGGCTCTGGGGGCTGGATTTCCCTCCTCCAGCCCATCCTTTGGGATTGGGGCACCCCCTGTTTGGGGGCTGGATTTCCCTCCTCCAGCCCATCCTTTGGGATTGGGGCACCCCCTGTTTGGGGGCTGGATTTCCCTCCTCCAGCCCATCCTTTGGGATTTGGGCACCCCTTGTTTGGGGGCTGGATTTCCCTGCTCCAGCCCATCCTTTGGGATTGGGGCACCCCCTGTTTGGGCAGAGGGGCTCAGAGAGCTCTGCAGGAGGTGAGGGTGGGCAGGGAGGGCTCAGGGTGACACCTCAGGGTGACACCTGGGGGTGACACCTCGTTAATTGGCATGGGCTGGAGGTGCAAACCCAGGCAGGAACGGGCTTGTCATCCCTGGGGAGCTGCCCTGGGCATGCACAGAACTGCCAGGAGGGAAAATAATGGGGTTTGTTCCAGATCAGAAATGAATTAAACAGCCCCTGTTCCACCTCCAAGCTGTGCCACCCCACAGAAACACAAAACTGCTTCTTGTGCTTTGCCTTTGGGGCTCACCCTGCACACACACAGGGCTGGGGACACTTCCCTGGGTGCCACCAGCTCTGCCCTCATGGATCTGATCCCTGGCAGGCCAGGAAGGAGCTGGAGTGGCCCCGGGTAATAAAGTCTGATTCAGAATGGACATAAAACTGAATATATGGCTGATTAAAGACAAATTATTTTTGGCAAATACTAATGTTCCAGCAGGAGCGGCACAGCAGCCACTTCAGCACATCTCTTTATTTCCCTTCAGCTTTTCAGTTTGATGTTTGAAACATCCCAAGGATGCCCAGGACTGGAGCATCCTTCTGTGGGAGAGGCACCTGGGGCTGGGGAAAAGCACAGGGAGAGGAGAGGTGGCCCTTGTCACCTCCCTGGCACTGCCTGCTCCCTTTTCCCTGCCTGGAAGTGTGGGGAAAAGCTGTGTTTGCCCCTCAGCTGAGGAATGCAGCACCTGCCTGGTGTGCAGAGGGTTTTCCCACTGGGAAGGTCAGTGCCTTGCTGTTATCACAAATCCCCTGGCCATGGACAAGGAGCTTCTGGGTGTGGTGGCCTGGGCAAAGCTGATCCTTGGGAAGGGTCAGGGTTGGTTGGGGGCTGGTTCTGGGGCTGTTACACTGGTTTGCACTGGAGAAACCTGGAGAGGAACTGGTAATAAAGGCCTGTAGTGATGGGGAATGGAGTTAAATTGATAGAGGACAGGGTTAGGTTGGGTATTGGGAAGGAATTGTTCCCTGTGAGGGTGTAAATCCCTGGCACAGAGAAGCTGTGGCTGCCCCTGGATCCCTGGAAGTGTCCCAGGCCAGGCTGGACAGGGCTTGGAGCAGCCTGGGATGGTGGAAGGTGCCCCTGCCCTATATATATAAATATATATATATTTATGCATTTTTTATATGTTTTTCTTTATCTCTAGATATTTGCTGCTTCCCCTCGTGCTAATGCTGGCATCTTCCATCACCCAATGCCTCGGGGGCAGAGGGAAATGGCACCGACAGCTCTGCAGGCTGGGAGGGGGGACAGGGGACACCAGGAGCAGATGGGGCCACTCCTTCTCCTTCTCCTTCTCCTTCTCCTTCTCCTTCTCCTTCTCCTTCTCCTTCTCCTTCTCCTTCTCCTTCTCCTTCTCCTTCTCCTTCTCCTTCTCCTTCTCCTTCTCCTTCTCCTTCTCCTTCTCCTTCTCCTTCTCCTTCTCCTTCTCCTTTTCTTCCCCTTCTCCTTCTCTTGCCACCCCTTGCCTCCAGCAGCTCCAGCCCCTTGATGACCCTCGGTTCCCCCACCTCTGACCCCTCAGCCCTGCAATTCCTCCTCTTTGTCCCCTTTTTTCTCTTTTCCCAGCCCAGTTTGCTGCCCAGCTTTTGCTGCAGCCCTTTGGCTGATGAACATTCCCTTTATTTGCCCAGGTTGGGGCTGGTTGGAGCCTCAGGAGCCTCAGAGCCCATCCCTGTGTCCATCCTGGTGCTTGGCCTGGGGATGGGCGGGATGGGGTGAAGGTGATGCACAGTGGGGAGGGAGAGGGAGGTGGGCAAAGCAAACCCATTTCTGCAATTGTACCCAGCTCAAGAGCACAAATCCCTTCATATCTCCCGGGGAAATTGGGGGATGGATTTGTTGGGCCCTGCTGAGGCAGCTGTGGGGGAGAGGAGGGGATTAGGGGTGGTTTTGGAGGTCCCACACCTGTCAGTGCCATGAGGAGGTGGCACCAAGGCCCAGATCCATTCTGTGGGGTCTGCAGGGAATCCCTGCTCCTGCTGCTGGGGGGATGGAGACCTGGAGGGGTGGCAGGGGTGGGGGTTCTGCCTGCTCAGGGTGACAGACACATCCAAAACCCCCTCTGGAGGCAGGCAGTGCTCGGAGAGCCACGCTTTGCTGCCGGGCCGTGCTCCCAGCCCTCCTCCAGGTGGGGAATGTCCCTCAGCATCCCCCACCCGCTCTTGCCGGTGCACGGGATGCAGCAGCGGCCCGGAAAATAAACACCCAGCGCTTAGTGAAGCTGTTCTGCCGAATTTACACCTTTGGCCGGCGCTCGGAGCGGGAGGCAGGAGGCGCGGCCGCTCCCCTTGATGGGCGCATCCATCACGGGCTGTGAAAGGCCGCGCTCCGGGAGGATCGAGCGGGGACGGTGCCGCTCCCCTCGTCCATCACCGGCCGGGGACAGCGCTGGCAGCCACCCCGGGGATGCTGTGGGAGCGGGGACAGCGCTGGCAGCCACCCCGGCAGCTCAGGGATGCTGTGGGAGCGGGGAGGAGCAGCAGGATCCATCCCACAGCTCAGGGATGCTGTGGGAGCAGGGAGGAGCGGCAGGATCCATCCCACAGCTCAGGGGTGCTGTGGGATCAGGCAGGAGCAGCAGGATCCATCCCGCAGCTCTGGGATGCTGTGGGAGCGGGGAGGAGCGGCAGGATCCATCCCACAGTGATCCATCCCACAGCAATCCGGATCCATCCCGCAGCTATCCCTCCCGGTGCCAGCAGCCCCTTGGGGACAAAAGTGTCACATTCCCCATGAGCTGGGGCAGGGCTGTGCCCACGCAGCCTTTTAAAGGGATTTTTACAGGGATTTTTGTGCAGCTGGATTCTCCTGGAAGCCACGGTGATTCCTTGTGTCTCCCAGCCCTGGTTTTGTCTCTGTTCCCATCTCCTGCTTGAGTGCCTCTCACCTGTTCATTCCCTCTGATGGCATCAGGTACAAGTGGCTGAGCAGTTAAAATGAGCACCATCAGCACGGGTTTCTCTGTTTCCCTTTCCCTGGCAATGGGGATTTTTGCTCTCCTCCAGCTGCATTCCCAAGGGATTGGGCCTGTCCCTTTCCCCCTGTCCCTTCTGAGAGAGTGTCAGCCAAACTCCAGGAATGCAGAGAGGTCTGGAAATGCAGAGATCTTAAAATGTGGTGTCCTGTGCTTTGGGGTGCCCAGAGAGAGCAGATCCTGTGATGTTTTCACCAAATGGAGCTGGAGGAGCAGTGCTGGGGCTGGGTGCCTACTCTCCTGCAGAGAGAGGAGCAGAACAGGGAATCAAATGGGGTTTTGAGGGAGGGGAAGGGGTTGTGCGGACCCCACCCACTGCTTGGTGCTCCCAGTGTTTTCCTGGCTCTCCTCTAAATCCCAGTCCTGCTGGGATGGAGGTGCTGTGCCCTGTGAGCCATGGGCACCCCAATCCTGCTGGGGTGGAGGTGCTGTGCTCCTGTGAGCCATGAGCACCCCAGTCCTGCAAAGGTGGAGGTGCTGTGCCCTGTGAGCCATGGGCACCCCAATCCTGCTGGGATGGAGGTGCTCCTGTGAGCCATGGGCACCCCAATCCTGCTGGGATGGAGGTGCTGTGCTCCTGTGAGCCATGGGAACCCCAATCCTGCTGGGATGGAGGTGCCGTACTCCTGTGAGCCATGGGCACCCCAATCCTGCTGGGATGGAGGTGCTGTGCTCCTGTGAGCCATGGGCACCCCAATCCTGCTGGGATGGAGGTGCTCCTGTGAGCCATGGGAACCACTGGGGTTCTGGGAGCCATGGAAACAGCTCCTGCCTGAGCTGTGGGATATTTTGGGGGACAAAACATGGGGGGTTCAGGCTGGAACCAGCCCTAGTGTGTGATGGGTGCAGGCACAGACTGCTCTGACCCCAAGATTTCCCTGCACCATTACATAAATCCATTTCCACATATTCCAGCTGCCTCAGTGATTAATGCAGCTCAGCCCCTCCAAGTTTATTGCTCAGAAGTTCAGACCAACTCCAGACCCCTAAAAATGTTGGTTTCCCCTCTCTGAACTCTTTTTCTCTGGTGCTGGCAACCAGCAAATACAACATCCCAAACCTTGTGAGGAGGATGAGGGATCTTCCTCCTCAAGCCAGGCTGAATGAGGGAAAACCAAACAAGACTGCAAACAACCCTCTTGTAATTTCTGGGGTTAATAGAAACATCTCTGTTGGTTTGAAGGAAACAGATAACATTGCCAGGCCCTGTTGTGAATGAAACCCCCTTCTCGTTGTCCCTTCCCTATCCCCCTGCCCCCAAACCAACCACGAGTGACCCCACAGCTACAGGGCTTTAACACACTCACAATTAATGATTCCTGGGGGCAGAGTGTGTTTGGGACAGGTGGGAGCTGCTGGGGGAGATCCAGCCCCTCCAGCCAGGGCTGCCTGGCCCAGCTTGGGGTGCCAGGGCAGAATCTGGTGCCAGGGCTTGGGGACCATTCCCGGGGTGGCAGCTGCTGGCTCTCCATGGATCCCAGAGCCCCTCACTGTGCCCTTGGGCTGCCTTGGGAATCGCTGTGGGCTGGTGCTGCACAGCAGGGACAGGGAAACTCTCACTCTGCTGTGGGATAGTGGGATTTGGGGGATCTGGATGGTTCTGGGGGGGTTCCCACAACATGAGCTCACAGTCCCTGTGTCCCCCCAACCCAGACTCTGCACCCCAGATCCTCACTGACCCCCAGCCCTAATCCACACCCAGTCCAGACCCTGCACACCAGCTCTTCATCCACCCCCAGCTCTTCATCCACCCCCAGCTCTTCATCCACCCCAGCCTTCATCCATCCCCATCTCCTCATCCATCCCCATCTCCTCATCCACCCCAAACCCTCATCCATCCCCAGCTCTCACTCACCCCCAGCTCTTCATCCACCCTCAGCTCTTCATCCACCCCCAGGTCCTCATCAACCCCCAGCACTCACACACCCCCGACCCTCATCCACCCCCAGCCTTCATCCAACCTCATTTCCTCATCCACCCCCAGCCCTCACCCACCCCGACCCTCATCCACCCCCAGCCTTCATCCAACCTCATTTCCTCATCCACCCCAGCTCCTCATCCACCCCATTTCCTCACCCACCCCCAGCCCTGATCCCCCCATCCCCGGCGTTCCCAGGGGCAGGCTGGGCTGCAGCCGGGGCTGCTCGGGGCTGTCGGTGCCTCGGGCGCCTCTCCCGCCCGGGCTGGGCGTGCTCCATCGCCATCCTCCCCCCAGCTCTGCTTTCCCGCTCCTTCCCTCACAGCTGCTTTCTCCTTCTGCTCCTGCTCCCCTCTCGCTCCCTCCACTCTGCCTCAGAGACACACATAACTCTCCCGTGAAATATATACAGTGTAAATATATAAAAAGCCGGCGTTTGCCTGCTGCTTATGTATTCATGAAATAGTAAATAAATTTTATGGGATAATGTGAAGGCTGCCAGGGAGCAGGAGGATGAAAACTAACCCCTAATGAGGCTCCGTGTCAGTTTGGCACACTCGGGATCGATCTGCCGCTTCCATTTAGCGCCCGAGCCCGGGGGGGAGGAGGCGCTTCCCCGGCGTGGCCTCGGCAGCGGCGCCGCGGGGGCGGGCACGGGGTCACGGGCACGGGAACGGGCACGGGAACGGGGACGGGGATGGAGTGAGCTCCGGGGGTGCGGGGCTGGGTCAGGGAGAGGCTTGGGAGGGTGAGAAATGGGGGAGGGAGAAGTGTTCCGGGGAAGGGGATGCTCTTGGGGAGAGATGTGGGGGCAGAGGGAGGGAGGGATGCAGGGAGGGATGCAGGGATGGAGGGAGGGATGCAGGAAGGGATGAAGGAAGGGATAGAGGGAGGGATGCAGGGATGCAGGGAAGGATGCAGGCAGAAATGCAGGGAAGGATGGAGGAAGGGATGCATGGAGGGATGGAGGAAAGGATGCAGGGAGGGATACAGGGATGCAGAGATACACGGAGGGATGCAGGGAAGGATGCAGGCAAGGATGCAGGGAGGGATGCAGGAATGCAGGAAAGGATGCAGGCAGGGATACAGGGATGCAGGGATACACGGAGGGATGCAGGGATGCAGGCAGGGATGCAGGCTTGCACAAGGAGGGATGCAAGGAGAGATGCAGAGTTGGAATCAAGCTTGCACAAAAAGAGATGCAGGGTTGGATACAGGCTTGCATGAGGAAGAGATGACAGTGGGAAGCAGCTTGCACAAGGAGGAATGTGAGGAAGGATGCAGGGAAGGATGCAGGCAGAAATGCCTGGAGAGATGCAGGCAGGGATGCAGGATGCACAGCCAAGTGACAGCCAAACTGCAGCTCTCCTGCCCAACTCAGGAGGGCCCAGGTTCCATCCTTCCACTGAGACCCTCCCCTGGGAAGAGGCAGCTCCTGGCTTGCCCAGGACTGGGCAGAGCTGGGGCTCTTCCCTGCAATCCTCCAGGGAGCAGCAGCTCCAGCAGGGATGGAGGAGGGTGATGGCTGCCCTGGCCATGTGGAGACCCCCTTGATCCCTTTCTGTGCTCCCAGGAGGAATAGTGGGGACCAGGGTGTGGGGAGCACTGCAGAGGGGAAGGGCTGGGCTTTGGGAGCACCCACAACAGCCAGTGAGACCCTGGGGGCACCCCAGAGCCCTGTGGGGCTCAGCCTTCCCACAGGAGCTGCCCTGTGTTTGAGGGGCTGTGGGTGCAGGACAGCAGTGCTGGGTCCCCCAGCCCTACCTGCTGCAGCAGGGCATGGTGAGGGGTTATTTGGTATGATATGGTGGTTTGGGATTATTTGGGGTATGATATGATGGTTCGGGGTATTTGGGGTAGGATATGATGGTTTGGGGTATTTGGGGGTATGATTTTCCTTTAATTCAGTGTTTGAGGAATAGGGTCATACATAACAGGGGAAAAGCAGGAAAGATGAGTGTGTGCTTCCAAACACCTGGGGATGTGGGAATTATTGGGCACACCTGAGAAGCTCCCTCAGCCAGGGAGGGATTTCGGGATTTTTGTAGCTAAAACCCCAGCCTGGGTTGGAAAAGAAGCAGAAATGTTGGTCTGCTTAATGCTGGGAGTCAGCTGCAGGTCAGCAAAGTGGGAAGAGCACACCAGCACTGAGCTCAGGCTGCATCTTCCCAACATCCCTGAAAAATGTCAGAGCTTCATTTTGAGAGCAGCCAGAGAGCCTGATGGAATACCAGAGGGGATGAGAACTATTTACACACAGAAACACATTGAAGTTTTATCCTCTTTGGAGTGCCCAGTTCGAAGGCACCTCTTGGTGCAGCAGGGCTGGGGGACGCAGGATGCTGCTGCTGCTGGAATTTTGGCTCTGGATGGGTTTTCCATCAAGGATCTGAGGAAAAGCAGGCAGAGATGCAGACAGAGATGCAGACAGAGATGCAGGCAGAGATGCAGGGAGCTGGGTGAAGCAGCAGCAGCTTTTCCCCTCCGTCATCACCCTGCCAGCATCCTCACAGAGCCGCCCCACACAAGGCACGGCGCTTTGGAAAGTCACAATATTTGGGGTATTTACGGCGCTGTTTCGTTCCCAATTACCATCCTCATTCCGAGAGAGCTGCAGCCTGCATCTCCGGTATTCCTGTGCCTCTTGGGGAGTGCAAACAGCGCCGGGCTCAGCCCCAGCCCCTCTCCCGCAGCCCCCACGGGGCGGGACGAGCTCCGGGTGCCGCTGGCTCCCCTCGGCATCGCAGCCCTTCCCTCCTTCCCTCCCTCCCTCCCGCGCCGCCTCCTCCCTCCCTCCCCCTCCTCGTATTTTTTTTTATGGACGGAATGAGATGGAGAAGTAAAAATTATTAACCCCGAGGTCAGCGCTGGCTGCCTCATTCCTCTCTAGCTTCAAGCACTTTCTCCCTCATCTGTTTCACAGACAGCGATGTTCGGCTCAACACATTTGCATATACTTATTGCATTTTTTTAGTCTTTATCTATTTATTTATTTTTAAAGAGACAGAGCAGCTCCTGCCTCTTTTTTTTAATTTTTTCTCCTTCCTGTGAGTTTTCTCCAGCTGCTCTTTGGGATTTGATTCAGCTCGCTGAGGGAGGCAGAGGAGTGCAGGACCTGCAGGGATGCTGGGCTTGCCTCTCCTCCTCCCACCTTGATTTCACCGCTGCTTTTTCCACGTTTTCCCTAGAAAATGGCTGAGCTGTCCCTCTTGGCAGCCGAGGGAGCAGGAGCAGGGTGGAGGGTGGCCAGAGGGATGGATCCATCTTGTTCTTCATGGCCATGGAGAAGCGATGGGGAAGGGCCTCAGGAAGCTCCTGGTGGCCCAAAGCAGGGTGGAGATGGAAGCTGCTCACCATTCCAAGGCTTTTCATGGATGCCAAGCACAGCTGGCTCCTCCAAAGTCATCAGCACGTGGCAAAAGCTGGACTCTCATTTAGGAGGCAGCATCCTCCTCCTCTTCACCACAGCAAAGCTTCTCCCACCAACCCCAAGCAATACCAGGGAGAGGGGGAAAGAAAAAAAATAAATAAAAAATTGCCATTGTTACATCCTAAGCTCAGCATCTCCCCAAAAATCCCTCTCAGATATCCATAATGGTCCGGCAGCTATTAGAGGCGTGGGAAGGAGGGAAGGGAAGGAAATGAACGCCGGGTGAGAAGGGAAAATTCATAGCCCAGCTGATACGCCATGATAAATAATTATGAGTTATTAATTTTAAATTACATCTTTAATGCGTTGCATGATTTTAATTCCCACCACAGTATTAATATAGGGGCTGTGGGTTTGATTAATTTAAAGTGGAACAGAAAGGTGTCGGTTCCCAGCGCTGCCGGCGACCTCGCGGGGCTGCACGGGGAGGGCCCTATTCCCTTTATCCCCTTTATTGTGGGATCAGCGCTGGGATGGCGCTGTGGGGTGGCTGGGGAGACTCCAAACCAGGGTGTGAACAACAGCAAGGTGTTGATAATCCCACAGCTGCCTTATTTCAGGGGAAATCCATCAGGGAAGAGCATCACAGGAGAGCTGGCAGCATCCATCCTGCTTCCCAGGTGGATGAAAACCACCAGAAATCCTCCCTCAAGTGCTGCATCCCAAATCCACACCTCCAAAAAACAGGGACCAGCATCACCAAAACCCTCTGGGTGCCTCCAGCTCAGCCCCCCTGTGCCAGGGCCAGGAAGCTGCTCCAAGTTTGCTTGGCCAGTAAACTTCCCCTAAGTGTGACAATCGCTTTAGCTGCCCAGCGAGGATTTACCGGGCTTCTGTTATCTCTTTGAAAGTCGGAGTTCTCCAAATGGCCATGAGAGAGCAGCCGGAGAGGTCAGAGCCAGTTAGGCTGCACAGCCGTTCAAAGCCCCCTTGCAAGCGGCATTAAAGACGGGATTAAGTCTAAGAGGGTTATGGAGGGAGGAGTAAACCAGCCTTGTCCTGCACACAGCGCCGAGATAAGGCTCTGTTCTCTAGGTGTGAATTCCCGCGTGTGCAAGCGCAGGCACTCCGGGCTTTGCGGCAGAAATTGGAGGGATAATTCCGGAGGCGCGGGGATCAGGCGGGAGCGGGGCTGGGGCGGTGCCGCCGTCCCGCTATTTATGGGATTGCTTAATGCGGGCACAAACACCCTCCTTTTGCTCTTGTTGGGGGCATGGGTGTGAGGGCACACTCTGTTATTTATGGGATGGCTTAATCCCAGCACAGCAACCTCCTTCCCCTCTTGTTGGGGGCATGGATGTGGGGGCACACCCTGCTGTTTATTGGGATTGTTTAATCCGGGCACAAACAGCCTCCTTTCCCTCTCCTTGGGCACAGGGATGTGGGGGCTCACCCTGCTCCCATCCTGCCTCCAAAAGAAAGGTTTGGGATGGGTTTGGAATCAAGGCTGGGCTGGGGGTTGTCCTGAAGCATCACAAGGATCTTCTCCTGGAGCATCCCGATGTCCTCATGGCCAACACCTCTGTGGGGTCGCACAGTGCCCAGGGTGAGGGGTTTCCTTCCCTTTCCCCCTTCTCAGGGCTGGAATTGAGTTTGGAAAGGCTTCCCACATCCTCCTGCATTTTCCCAGGTGTGCAGCCTGATGGAGCTCCCTGTGCTCTGCCCAAGGAGAGACACAGCCCTGAAATCCCCATGGAAGGGAGGATTGGGGTGGGGATGGGATAATGGGATGGGATGGGATGGGATGGGATGGGATGGGATGGGATGGGATGGGATGGGATGGGATGGGATGGGATGGGATGGGATGGGATGGGATGGGGCTCACCAAGCACCTCCAGGGACACTGGGATCCCTCCCAGTGGGCTCCATGCCCCTCTCCCTGTGTTCCACAGCCCCCGGAGCTGCTGCCGGCAGAGGGAGCAGAAGCCAAGCAGGATTTGAGCCTTTCCCAAGCACAGCCTTTGCATTTTCCCGTTTTTGGCTGGGTCCCGAGGCCGCTGTGGGAAGAGCCAGGTGCCAGAGCTCTGTCTGCACGCTCAGAGCCCGTTCAATTAAACAGTTCAGGGAATTAACTGCGGGCCACGAGCTGCAGCAAAGCAGGGACGCCTGGATTTGCTCCTCGCCAAAAAAACCTGGGAAAACAACGCTAATAAAGAGGATAAGTGAGTCCCTGCCTGCTGCACAGAGCCTTTTCTTTCTTCTTGTGCCTCGTTTCCCGTCTTTGCCCCAGCTGGGAGGGCTCTGTGCTCGGGATGCTGCTCCCTCAGGGGATCAGCGGGATGGGGATGCCCAGAGCTGGGGCTTGGCCCGTTCCTCAGAGCCCAGGAGGGATTTGCCAGGGCTGGGGATTTGCTGCAGGCTCGGCTGGGAGCTCAGCCCAAGGTCAGAGCCCGGCTGGGTCTGTCCCAAGGCAGGCAGAGCTCAGCCAGGCCCAGCATTTGGGTTTTGCCTTCCCAGATGGTGTTTGAGCATCCCCTGGGGGGATTCATGCCCTGGCTGCTCATGCTCCTGTCCCAGCACTTGGCCCTGCTCTCTCCACACTCCTGATTTTCTGTCCTCCATCTCCCATTGCCCTTCCCTGTGCCAGGCAGGGCTGGGTGCTCCCGCTGCCCATCCCAAGGGTTTGGGCACACAGGGAACAGAACTGGTTTTTCCCAGGGAGCTCAGAGCCACCCTTCTACTTCGGTTTTCCCTCCAAAGACAAAAATGAAATTGTGAGTGAAGGATGGGAGCATTTCCACACCCTCAAATCTCACTGAGGGGATTTTCCAGGACAGTTTTCCTTGGCTCTGCCATGGGATGCTGAGATGGAGCCCCACTGGCTCCACACCCACCTTGGGATCCCCTTTTGCTGCATCCAGGGATTTTTATCCTTGGATAAGGATCTCCAGGCGTTTTGTGTGAAGGGACTGGCTGAGCTCCCTGCTTGCTCCCAGGGCTCCAAGCCTGGATTTGGGCTCTCTCCCTGCCTGGCCAGAGCAGGCTCCCTCCCCAGGCCTCTGTCAGCAGGAAGATGTAGAGCAATCACAGTTCTGTGCTGCAAATATTAATTATCCACTAACTGCTCTCCAGGCAGCCATTAGATCTCAGCTCTCAGACAGCTGTTCCCAGCCCGAGGGATGCTCCAGAGGGGGAGCAGCAGGGAGGGGTCCCCACACTGCCATGGGAGGGGTCCCCACGTTGCTGCTGTGTCCCCAAGGCTGCCTGGGCCACTGAGGGCAGCCAGGATTTGGGTGCTGGCACTTCTCTTTCTGTGGGAAATGTTCCCATTCCAGTGTTTTGAGGGTTTGTTCTTCCCATCAGCTTCCAGCCCTGCCCCGGGAGGATGAGGAGGATTTGCTGTCTCAGGAAATTACCCCTTTCCAGGAGGATGAGGAGGATTTGCTGCCTCAAGGAATTTCCCCTTTCCTCATTGTTTTATCTCACTGAACAGGGCCACGAGATCTCGCTGTGATCACTTGAGACCTCCCCATCCTCTGGCTCATTTTCCAGATGTTTTTTGGTCAGTCCCTCCTTCCAGCACATGCTCCACTCCCGCCCTCACCCTGATGCATCACAAACCTCTTCCATTTTCCTACTTCTTGGGCAAATCCAGCTTTTTTTTCCCCACTTATCCCTCTAGGATCAGCTGTTGGCCACAGTCAGGGTGAGGCCACACCAAAGGGAGCTGCCCACAGCCCCCCAGCCCCAAACCCTCCATCACCTCACAGATTTGCACCAAGGAGCTGCAAAGGAGGGGAGAAATTCCTCAACATCCTCATTGGGATGGGATGGGATGGGATGGGATGGGATGGGATGGGATGGGATGGGATGGGATGGCATTGCCCAAGCTTTGTGGGGCACAGGGAGCTCCCAGGGCTCAGCAGGATGCACACCCAGGGATGATCCCACCACAGATCCCATATCTCTCTTTTCACCCCTCTTCCACAAGCAGAGACGCCAACGAGGAGCTCGTTAAGGAAATAAATGAGTGAGGTGGGCCCGTGCTCGTATAAATCTCTCTGAGAGAGCACTCAGACGTTCCAGATTTGAGCTGGCCATCATTTAAATTACTGCTCTGCCTCCCCTCAGCCCAGCCCCTTATTACCAGGGGTTTAATGCTCAGGGCTTAATTGCGATGGCTGGCGAGCTCCCCCTCCAAGCTCTCATCAGGAATTAGCTGCTTCTCCTGCCCACTCATTATCCACCCAAAGGCAGCCAGGGAGAAGGGCTGGGTGCCTCCCAAGGGGCTCTCTGGGCTCCAGGGAAGAGCCCCTTGGCGTGGGAAATGCCTGGAGAGCTCAGAATAATTCTGTATAATTTTAATGAATGTTTTCCTCCAATTGCCCAGGGAGCAGCTGGGAATGCCTGGAGGAGCTGTTGGAAGCAGGAGATGGCTTCTAAAAGAAGCTGAGCTGTGGGGATGGTTCCACCTTCCTCCTTTCACTATTTATCCTCCTCTCCTGGGTGATTCACTGCCATAACCCTTCCTTACCCAGCAGAGACAGAAACTGTCACCCAAGAGCTGGAATTGTCCCATCCCTGGAAGTGTTCAAGGACAGGGCTTGGAGATTGCAAGGAGGGTGGGACAAGATGGGCTTGGAGGTCCCTTCCAACCCAAACCCTTCCATGGTTCTGTGATTCTGGGATATTTTCCCCTCAAAAAGAGGCAGGGGAAGGGGCTGTGCAGCTCCAGGCTGGGAGCAGGGAGCTCCTGCTGGAAGGAGGGAGATGGCACCACAAGGGAACAGATTTGCCTCTCTGGAAAATGAGCCAGAGAAGGAGGGATCACAGCAAGACTTTGTGACCCTGGCAAGGTGAGATTGTTCAGCAAGACAGGAGGGAACGTGATGAAAAAAGGTAAAAATAATTAGTTAGAGAATAATACATATACTACAAAATATTCTGTGTGTTCATCTCTTGAGGGGGAGGATCCCAAAGAGCTCAAAATTCAGCCCAGCTTGGCCAAGGGATCCAGTGCAGAGTGGAAAGAGGATCCCAAAAGAGCCCAAAATTCAGCCCAGCTTTGCCAAGGGCTCCAGTGCAGAGCGGAAAAAAACCTCTGAATCCCCAGAAAAAGGCAAATGCTTTTGGATTTGGAAATATTTGCCCACCTTGCTGCACAACCAGAGGTTTCCTTTACCAAACGGACCCATCCCAAACCCCCCAGGGGCACAGCAGTGATTTTTGTGTGTCCTGCACCCAGCCCAGGGCCAGGCAGGTGGCAGAGGGCACAAGGGGGATGCCAGGGTGGGCAGGGGGTCCCAGGGATGCTGCTCCCAGCTTGGCATCAGTAATTGGCATTGTGGGCTCTGCTGCCCTTTCGGTGGCACCGTGTTTAATTGCACTGGCTGCCAGTTCAGGGAAGAGCTGCTCGGGGGCCTTATCTCTGCTTTCACCATTTTTCTTTCTGGGAAATGAAGTTAAAAATCCCTTCACAGCAGCTCCAGCGGAAAAAAAATTAGTCCCATATCACTATTTAACATGCACTGCTAAAAACTAGATAAACACAGGCCGTCACTTGGAGATTAGCTCCTCACATGACTAAATGATTTATTTAGAAGATTCCTTCTTTTCTCTGCTGCTCCCTTTCTCTCTCTCCCCTTTCCTTGGCTAAGAACATATTAATCAGAAATTAGAGGCAGGCTGAGGGATGGAGAACAGGCTGACAAAGAGCAAACAGGGAAAAGGGGGAAAAAGGAGCAAGGGGTGAGGGAAGGAAGGGTGTGAGGATGGTAGGGGTGAAGGGAAGGAGGCAAAAAAGGCTCCAGAAATGGATAAAGGGGGAAATTTGAGAGAGGGAAAGAGAATGGGATGAGAGAAGGAAGTGGAAAAGAGTGCAAAAATGGATAAAAGGGGAAAATTGAGAGGGGGAAAGAGGATGGGATGAGAGAAGGAGGTGGAAAACACTCCAAAAAAAATGGATAAAGAGGGAAATTTGACAGGGGGGGAAGAGGACATGGGGAGAAGGAGGTGGAAAAGGCTCCCAAAATGGATAAAGAGGGACAATTGAAAGGGGGGAAAGAGGAAAGGATGGGAGAATGAGGTGGAAAACACCCCAGAAATGGACAAAAAGGGAAATTTGAGAGGGGGAAAGAGAATGGGATGAGAGAAGGAGGTGGAAAAGGCTCCAAAAATGGATGAAGAGGGAAATTTGAGAGGGGCAAAGAGGATGGGATGGGAGAAGGAAAATGCTCCAAGAATGGATGAAGAGGGAAAATTGAGAGGGGGAAAGAAAATGGGATGAGAGAAGGAGGTGGGAAAGGCTCAAAAAAATGGATAAAGAGGGAAATTTGAGAATGGGAAAGAGGACATGGGAAGAAATGGGGACGGGGTGGTGATCAAGCAGGGAAGAGGGGGCTGCTGCAGAGGTGAAAGGGTGGAGGGCAGGGATGAAAGCCAGGGAAGAATGCGCGCAGGGAGGGGGAGCAGCCCCGATTGTGTGCGGCAGGAATGCGCGGGGCTTATCCCGCGCCCCGGGGGACTCTGGCCCTGCATGATTAACGCCCTTATCAGGCACGGAGCGGCCCCCCGGCCCTCGCAGCCCCCCTGCCGGCCGGGGCCGCGGGGATTTGCGCCCCCAGCCCCGCTCCCCGCTGCAGGTGCGGGCGATAAGAGCATCCCCAGCAGCCCCAGCATCCCCGCGGGCGCGGGGTGCTCGCCGGGGATTTGCGAGAGGGGGATAAAGGCAGAAACAAGGCTGGCGGGATTAAAGGGGAGGGGTCTCTGCTGGGATAGGTGCTGTGCAGTGTCCCTTCGCTTTTATCCACGCAGATAACCAGGCCCGGAGGCTGAGGCCTACAACGATAAGGAGATTAGAGGGATTGGCTCATTTGTAGTGAGATCCTCCAGCAGGGATATTGGGCTCTCTATAGACCCACCAGAAGGTTATCTAAATAGGCTAGACTTGAACTAACCCCGAGCTGGGCCCTGGGGGAGCTCCTGGGACAAAGCAGGGCCGAGGGACAGGGCCAGAGCAGTGCCAGGGCCATGGGCAGGGTGGGCAGGGGGTGCTGGCATGGCCTGGGTGTCCACAGGGCTATTCTGTGCTTCTGTCCTGGCTGTTCCCTGCTCTGAGATGCTCCAGGAATGGGTGGGAGAGGCAGGAGAACAGGAATTCACACCCACGGGCGCTGGGAGGAGTTAATGTGCCCACCTGGCCTTGCCCTGGCACTGCCACCCCACCCCATGCCCACAGTGCCCAGCAGTTCTGCCCCCAAACCTGGCCCTGTGGGTCGTTCTTAATTCTTCTGAGCACCAGCCAGATGGGAATTGCAGTTCAATCCAATGTGTACAAAAATAGGAATTCACATTTTTTATGTACATTAACCAAATTTTGTATAAACTGGATAGATCAGAATAAAAGATCTTGCATTTCCTACACAGTTTAAATTCTTGGAAGGCTGGGAATGTTGTCTGCAGCAAGGGACTCAAAGCTCTCAGCACACCACTCCTCGCTCAGCTTAACTGGAAAGACAAAACCACATTTTCCTGCTTTCAGCCTTCCAATTCCCCTCCCAGCCTGGACAAACCTTTAATTCCCCTCCCAGCACCCATGGAGGAAACTGAAATAAAATAAGTATTTTACACACTGGATGTTATCAGCAAAGGCCACTCTGGTAATTTGGGGTTGAGGTACTTAGCGGACAACTTTTGGATGGTTCAGTAATTTAACTTCCTTTAAAATTTCAGCAGCAAATATGTGCAGTTATCTTTTTACATATGTATTTCAAATTGTACATATATATTTAATTTCAATGTGAATAGATTATACTAACTTCAGGCTTTAACATAGGTTTACCATAATGTTAACTTTAATTTTAATTCAATTAAGTTTTTAAGGCAAATGTAATTCATTGAAATTAAAAACCCAGCTTCAATGAAAAATCAGCTTTTAATTATAACATCCACCTTTTCATTTCTTTTTTTTTTTTTTAATTGATTTTGATCCCCGCCTTTGCTCAGAATTGTGAGCAACTATCCTCAAGCATCAGGGGGTGACTGTGGCTGCCGGGGTCAGTCCCCAGTCAGAGCCAGGCCAGCCTCGAGAGATTTCCACCCCCTGCACTGCATCTCCTTCAGTTCCACATCCAAATGTGGGAGGAGGAGCAGGGATTGGGTGATCCAGCCTGGCCTTGGGCAGTGCCAGGGGTGCAGGGGCACCTCAGCTGCTCTGGGCACCCTGTGCCAGGGCCTGCCCACCCTAATTCCCAATATCCCATCCATCCATCCATCCATCCATCCATCCATCCATCCATCCATCCATCCATCCATTCCTGCCCTCTGGCACTGGGAGCCATTCCCTGGGTCCTGTCCCTCCATCCCTTGTCCCCAGTCCCTCTCCAGCTCTCCTGGAGCCCCTTCAGGCCCTGCAATGGGCTCTGAGCTCTCCCTGGAGCCTTCTCCTCCCCAGGTGAGCACCCCCGGCTCTCCCAGCCTGGCTCCAGAGGGGTTTCAGCCCTGCAGCAACTCCGGGGATTCCTCTGGGCTCTCTCCAGCAGCTCCAGGTCCCTCCTGAGGCCTCACCTGGGCAGGGCAGAATTCCCTTCCCTGCTGGGGGCTCAGCCCAGCACAGGGAGGGATGGATGGGGTACAGGGAGGGATGGACGGGATACAGGGAGGGATGGGATACAGAAGGGATGGATGGGATGATGGGTGACCGCCCCCAGGATCTCTGGAGCTGGCGCAGGGCACTGGGAGCGGAGCTGTGCCCCAGCATCCCCTGGCACCGCGGGCATTGCCGGCAGGGGTCGGGCGGGGATCCCGCCCGCCGTGCCCGTGCTGATCCACACTTCTGGCTCCAGCAGCCTGGTGCGGATGTTTTTGTGGTTTTCCGTGCGCACCAGGCCTTGCCATTCCTCCCACGGTGTTTTCCCTTCCCTCCTCCCGCGGCCGGGAGCGCAGCGCTGCCCGACAGCTCCGCACTCAGCATCCTCCTCCTCCTCCTCCTCGTCCCCCGCCGCTCGCTCCTCTTCCCTCCTTCCCCTTTTTTACACCGATTTTTTTTTTGCTTTACACTCCTTTCTCCTTCCTCTTTATTTTATCTCGATTTGCCACAAATCTGTCCCTCTCCAGAGCAGCTGCCATCTTTGTTCTTGGCCATTATCAGCGGCGGCGCACGGCCGGGCAGACAATTGCTGACTAATAGACTGTCTGGGAGCCTTTGTGAGGGTGGCTCTGTCACCGTGTCCTGTCACCCGCGCCGCCCCGACACCCGGCGACAGCGCCGAGGGACCGCCAGAGGGCTGGGAATGAGGGGGGAAATGGGAGAGGGAGGAGGGATGGAGAGAAGGGGGAAGAGAAGGAAAGAAGGAAAGAAATAAAGAAGAAGAAGAAGAAGAAGAAGAAGAAGAAGAAGAAGAAGAAGAAGAAGAAGAAGAAGAAGAAGGAGAAGGGAAAAAAGAAGAGAGAAAAAGATCACAAGAAAAGAGAGTGTAAGAAAGAGAGAAAGAGAGAGGGAAGGAAGGAAGGAAGGAAGGAAGGAAGGAAGGAAGGAAGGAAGGAAGGAAGGAAGGAAGGAAGGAAGGAAGGAAGGAAGGAAGGAAGGAAAGGAAGGAAGGAAGGAAGGAAGGAAGGAAGGAAAAGGAAGGAAGAGGAAGAAGGAAGGAAGGAAGGAAGGAAGGAAGGAAGGAAGGGAAGGAAGGAAGGAAGGAAGGAAGGAAGGAAGGAAGGAAGGAAGGAAGGAAGGAAGGAAGGAAGGAAGGAAGGAAGGAAGGAAGGAAGGAAGGAAGGAAGGAAGGAAGGAAGGAAGGAAGGAAGGAAGGAAGGAAGGAAGGAGAGGAAGGAAGGAAGGAAGGAAGAAGGAAGGAAGGAAGGAAGGAAGGAAGGAAGGAAGGAAGGAAGGAAGGAAGGAAGGAAGGAAGGAAGGAAGGAAGGAAGGAAGGAAGGAAGGAAGGAAAAAGAAGAGCAACAAGACCAAAAGAAAAGGGAGTGGGGGAATTAAAAAAAAGAAGGGTAAGAAGAATGTCCAAGTAAAGGGAAGAAAGAAGAAAACAAAACGGCGGAGAAAAGAAGGGGGGAAAATCTCTGAGGAGAGAAGACAGTGGAAAGTGAAGGGAAGAGAAGGAGAGGGGCAAAGAAAGAAAAAGGAAAGTAAAAAGAAGAAACATTTTTAAAGGAAAATAGAAGGACAAAAAGAATTATACAAGAGGGCAAAAGGAAGGGGAGGAAAAGGAAAATAAGGGAAGAAAGAAGAAAAAAAGGGGGAAGACAATTTTAAAAGGGTAGAGGGAGAGAAGGAGAAAAAAATGAAAAATGGAAGGAAAATAAAGACAGAAAAAAAGCAGAGTAAAAGGGGCAAAGGGGCAGAGCCCGGGTGGGCTTTGGATCATCCAGGACAGGCAGGGGCAGCTCGGGCCACTCCCTGTCCCAGACTGGAGTGGTGACACTGGGACATCCCTGTCCCCATGGATGCCAAGGGCTGCCCCGGCGGTCTCTCCATGCCAGGGACTCTTCTCCCCCCTGAGACAGCTGCCGTGGGTGGGAGCCAGTCCGGGCTCAGCTTTTGGGGGGCCCAGACTGCTGAGGTGGCCAGAGTGGTGTCATCCCACAATTTCCCAGTGTCCCCGCTGGCTCCCACCTACCCCCAGACTTTGAGCCCATCAGCTCCCCGGGCACAGAAACACCCAGGATCCTGCTCCAGCAGCACCCGGGGGTGCTCAGGGCTGAGCTCCACCCATGGGGGGATGTCCCCGGCCTGGCAGGCTCTGCCATGGCGATGTGGCACAGGAACCCATTGGTGCCCCCAGGATCGCCCCAGCTGCTCCCTGTGCCGGGGATCCCGAGCAGGGCAAGGGGGAGGCAACGCTTTGGGCTGAATTCTGTGAAGTTTGGAGTTGAATTCCTTCCGTCACCCCAAGGGTCTGTGAAAGGAGTGACAGCAGCCCCGTGAGAGGGACAGGGCAGGGCTGCGGGGACACGGTGGGGACAGAGGGGACACGGAAGGGCTGAAGGGACACCATGGGGACAGAGGGGACAGGACATGGCTGGAAGAGCATGGTGAGGACAGAGGGGACACGATGGGGACAGAGAGGACAGGGCAGGGCTGGAAGGGCACGGTGGGGACACAGGAGACACTCTGAGGACAGAGGGACACGGCAGCCGGGAGAGCTGCGGCGCTCCCTGCGGGATGCATCCTGCGGGAGGCGCCGGGGCCAGGCGGGAGCGGCGAACGGCAGAGGGGGCTGCAGGTCAGGAGGAGCGGGGACACGGCGGGGACACGGCAGGGACAGCGCTGGGGACGGACACGGAGCAGCTCAGGGCTGCCAGGCCCTGGAGGATGGGGCTGGATGTACCCGGGTGGCACCGAGGGTACCAGAACCCCGGGATGCAGCGACAGCGCTGCCACCCCTCGCTGCCATCTGTCCCCAAAGGGGTTCTCCATGGGGAGATGGACCCCAAAAAGCAGCAGGGCGCTGGGGGGCAGAGCATCGCCGCTCCGAGCTGTGCGCACAAGGTGAGAGGAGCTGAATCGCTGATTTCCCCAGCGGGTTCTGCTCCCGCTCGCTGCAAAGTTGTGAACAAAATGACCGGCCATGCATTGAACGGGCTTACATCGCTCTCCATATGGAAATGAAGATAATCCAAGTCTGAGCTTTGTGTTCTCCGGGAGGGAGCGGGGAGGGAGCGGGGGCCGGGGGGATGGGGCAGGCTCCGTGCTGGGGGATGGATCCGGCCCCAGCCTTCATCCCGAGCCAGCGCTGCCACCCCGGGCTCCAGAGGCTTTTTGGGGACACAGCAGCGCCGGTCCCAACCCCACTGGAAGCTGAGCTGGATGGTGGTCACAGTTAAATTCGATCCTGCTGTCCTGACATCCCCTCTGGAATATTTCGTTGCATAATTCAGCCGGTCTCTCCCTCTCACACACACATCCCACCCACCCACGCCTGTTTGTTCCAAATAATAACAAAGAAGGATTATTCTCCCTAAACAAAGTCTTGCTAATTAGAGAGACTTTTTTTATTTGGCACTTGTAAAACCCTTGAAGTGCTGTTAACAACTCGTTTAACAAAGACAGAGAAAAACCCAATGAGCAAATAAATAAATTATTTGGGGTTCTATCCGAAATGAAATCATCCTTCACTGGGCAGTTTTTGAGGCTGTGGTTTGTGTGTTTTCCCCTGGATGTTGGTTGGAAGGGATGGCAACCTGCAGTGCTGTGTTGGTTTATGCACTTTGCAGTTTGTGTGGCTGGGTTTCATTCAGTTCCTCTCTTTTGGGTCCCTTTTTGTTGCATAAACCTCCAGGAACACTCCACTGACACCAGCAAGAGCTGCTGGATCGGCCTCCAGGGGTAGGAGGGAATCCAGGGGATGGGAGATCAGGATCCTGCCCTGTCTCTGTGTGTTTATGCTCTGTGTCACATCTTTGATTTCCCTTGGCCACCCCAGCAATGAGTGCAGGGCTCAGGGTTGGGGACATCGTGCCCTGCTGGGAGCGTCCCCACTGCGGGGTGCAGTGAAAGGTGGGCGCAGGAGAGGTGAGCACCAGGCTGGGTGCCCCGCAGGAGCCATTCCCCATTGGGGTGCTGCACCCAAAAATTCCTGTGCATTTGGTGGCTTTCCCCCAGCAGGTCCCGGTGCCAGCACGTCCTCAGCGTGAGCTTTTCTCACCTTTTTCCGTGGATAAAAGGCAATCCGGGCTCAGCTCGATGTCTTGGCTCCCCCTGTAGCCGGTGGGGAGAGAGGCACCCCCAGCCCCCCCCACAGGGGTGTCCAATGCCAGTCCAGCCAGGGCTCCCCTGTGCTCTGCCAGCCATCGGGTGCTCCCAGCTCGGGCTGCACCCCAAACCCTCTTCTGGGGGCTCCTCTGCCTGTCCCAGCTCGGGGACACCGCCCTGGGGTGGGGAGCTGCAAGGGAGGGGGCCACGGTGCTCCCCAAACAGGGACAGGGACAGGGACAGGGACAGCGCTGTGCCAGAATCCCCCAGGGCACCGTGAGGGGCAGCCCTGCCGGTGCCACGCTCGGGGAGCCCTGGCAGGGTGGCAGGGACACGGAGCCGGCTGGAAATGGGGACAGCCTCTCCATCACAGCACCCCGCGCTGGCAAATCGCCGTGACTTCACAAATCGCCGCTGCCGAGCTGAGCTCTGGAAATCGCTCCAGTGCACGTTCCCAGCCCCCTGCACACGGCAGGCAGCGCCGGCTGCTTAAGCCACATTTCCCTGTGCTGCTCGCAAGGCGCCTGAGGGGTCACCTGGCTGCGGGGATGGAGCTCAGCGCCTCCACAGGCACTGCCACCTCCCTCGGGAGCCGGATCGGGCAGCCAGGCATGCTCCTGCCCCCTGGGGATGCCCCAGCCTCGGCTGAACCCCATCCCCATCCCCATTTCCATCCCATCCCATCCCCATTTCCATCCCCATCTCCATCCCCAGGGAGCTCTGTCCAGCCTGGCAAGCCCCACACCCTCCCCAGGCATTTGGGATTTTCCAGGATCACTTTGTGCCTCATGTGATAACATAGCAAAGGTTTGTAGTGGATCAGGGGGGTTTTGGAGCAGAATTCCCCCCATCCTGAATTTTATTTCCTGTAGGACTGTTCAGTGGGGTGAGACCTGTCCACATGGGATGGGATCCTTCCTTCCTTCCTTCCTTCCTTCCTTCCTTCCTTCCTTCCTTCCTTCCTTCCTTCCTTCCTTCCTTCCTTCCTTCCTTCCTTCCTTCCTTCCTTCCTTCCTTCCTTCCTTCCTTCCTTCCTTCCTTCCTTCCTTCCTTCCTTCCTTCCTTCCTTCCTTCCTTCCTTCCTTCCTTCCTTCCTTCCTTCCTTCTTCTTCCTTCCTTCCTTCCTTCCTTCCTTCTTCTTCCTTCCTTCCTTCCTTCCTTCCTTCCTTCCTTCCTTCCTTCCTTCCTTCCTTCCTTCCTTCCGCCACTTCCTTCCTTCTGCCACTTCCTTCCTCTCTCTCTCTCTCTTTCTCTCTTTCTTTCTCTTTCTCTCTTTCTCTCTCTTTCCTTTCTTTCTTTCCCCAGAAGAAAATGGGACAAAATCGAGCTGACCATGACACTTTACCCGGGGCTATGGCATCTTTTCTGCCCTGAGACAAGGACCTGAGTGATCCCCATGGAAAATCCCCATCCCTCAGCTGGGATCTCGTGTCACTCCGTGTCCCCACACACCCAGGGCCGGGAGGGGACTGACAAATGACCTGGGACAGCAGTGTCACAGATATTGATAAAAGCCATTTGTCCCCATTCCTGAGCCCATGGGCACGGCAGGATCTCTCTCTGCCCAGCCAGGAGTCGTTCCCTGAGCGTGGGGTGGGGGAGAAGGGGATTTGTGTCCAACAAAACCCAGAATTAAGGGGATGAACTTCCAGAAAATAAGGAAAATGGATCAGCTCCTGCTCCAGGGGCTGAGCTCTGAGTGTGGGGGCACCAGTGCTCACCCCCTCCTGTCACCCTGATGCTGGGGACACGAGTGGCAGGGCCAGGCTGGTTTTGCAGAGGAGGGGAGAGCTGATGTCCCCGAGGTCTGGGCTGTGACAGCGTGGGTGTGCACTCAGCCCTGCTGCAAAAATCAAGGCTGGCTGGTTAATTAAAGACCTGGGCCCCGAGATCTGCTTATTCAGGTCTGTGGCAGCAGCGCCATAAAATTGTCACGCCCCATTTCCCGGCAGGGACCGAGGCAGCTCCTGCAGGAGCCGCTGCCTTCCCCGGGGTCATTGCTCGTGAGCTGCAGCACCACGGGCAGGTTCTGTCCTGGCCAGCTCAGCAACAGCTTTTACCCTGTCAGGGCACACCTCAGAGCCTGAATTTGGGCATCCATCCTTCCCTCCAGTGAGCGGAAAGCAGCCAGAAAACCTTGGAGCTGCCCACAATCTCCTGCCAGCACATCCAAAAAATCAATGTACAAACACAACCCCCGTGGGATGTGCCCATCCCAGAGTGACACCCAGAGCTGGGGAGCTCATCCACTCCAAACCAGGGGGTTTGCACCCAAATCTGGCTCAAAAAAAATCAATAAATAAAAATAAATAAAACAAATAAAATAAATAAACAAAAATAAATAAATAAATAAATAAATAATAAAAATAATAATCTGGCTCCTCATCCACCCCAAACCAGGGAGTTTGCACCTAAATCTGGCTCAAAAAATAAATTTAAAAAAATCCATGTACAAACACAACCCCCTGTGGGATGTGCCCAGCACATGTGCCCACCCTGAGCTGGGGAGCTCATCCACCCCAAACCAGGGGGTTTGCACCCAAATCTGGCTCAAAAAATTAATTTTAAAAATCAAAAAAATCCATATACAAACACAAATGCCTATACAAAAATCCATACACAAAGCCCCCCATGGGATGTGCCCACGACTGAGTGACAGTGGAAGCACATCCACCCCAAACCAGGGGTTTTGCACCCAAATCTGGCTCGTTCCCACAGAAGCAGCTCCCTGTGCCTCTCCCATCCCCATTTCTCGGCTCCAGAGCCGCCCCCAGCCCCGCTCGGCACCACCTGACCCCGGGAGGGGCTGATTTGGGGTGGGGGAGAGCCGAGCAGGGCAGGGGAGGGGGGTGGGCTTGCCATGTATGCTTTTTATTTCAGTAATTCTTTTATCTTGTTCTCGCACCCTGAACAGTAGAAGCGTTCATCAAAGTAATTGACGTGGATGAAATTAGCGCTTCCTGCTATGTCGGACAGATAAACTTTGCTGAATATTGATTTTGCACAAAGAAAATGACATGTGCTTGGTCCTCACCCTTTATCTGGACGGAGCAGGGAGATGCTGGGGGAGGCAGGGGGGAAGGAGGCGAGCCTCCGCTGGAGAAGCATCCATAAGAATTACTTTTATCTCTTCCTCCACGAGAAGACAACAGCAGATAAGGCAGGGAGACGGTGGGGAGGGTGTGAGGGGGGATGAGGGAGAGGAGCCCAGCAGAGACCTCCGCCGTGGGCTGGAAGGGGCTGGGGGCTCTTTGTGCGGGGCTGGAGCGGGATTGGGGGAGATAATCGGGATTTTCAGCGATGGGAGGCACCGGGGAAGAGCAGAGACAAACGTGGGGCTGTGTCTCCCCTCGGGGGGCAGCGGGGCTCTGCGGGGATGGACACCCTCAGGGACACGGGACAGGGATGGGACAGCCCCTCCGTGCCCCCAGGGCTGGGTCTGCAGTGCTTGGGAACGCTGGGAGTGGTGGGAACATATCCAGTGGGCAGGGAGCGCTGCCAGGAGGAGATTGGGTTTGGAGCCACTGAAAAGCAAAGCAGCTCTGCTTGATCCCTCCCTGTGCTTCCCTCTGGCCACACGGCGGGCACAGCCAGGGTCACCCAATAAAACCACCCCAGAAAGTCCCTCTGCTGCCCCAGGGACCTGTCCTTGCTCCAGCCCTGGCACGGCAGAGCCACATCCAGCCCTGAGGTCCTGGGGAACGGGGCTGCAGGAGCAGAGCTTGGTTGTCCCAAAGAAAGGGGCAAAGGTGGCCTTGGAGAAGCAGGTGGGCTATCCCACAGGGTGAACAACAAACCAGCTTTTGAGTTTTCCAAAGGTTTCAGGGAAATTCATCCATCCATCCGTCCGTCCGTCCATCCATCCATCCCTCCGTCCATCCCTTATCCATCCATCCATCCATCCATCCATCCATCCATCCATCCATCCATCCATCCATCCATCCATCCATCCATCCATCCATCCATCCATCCATCCATCCATCATCCATCCATCCATCCATCCATCCATCCATCCACCATCCATCCATCCATCCATCCATCCCACCATCCATCCCCTCGGTGCTGAGCCCCCTGGAGGTGGCAGCCAGGGTCATCAGGTCCCCAGGTGTCCTGGAGACACCACTGCCAGTGGCACCACAGGGCTGCTCTGCGCAGCCTGGCACTCCTGGCACCACAAACTCACTCAGGAACTGCTCAGGGAATGTCCAAAATCTCCCTGTGTGAGGCTCAGAGAGCCACCAGGGTGGATGTGGGCAAGGAGAGCCTGGGCAAGGAGCAGCTCCTGCTCCCTGAGGGGACAGTGGTGATTTTATAGCTCATTTGTGGATGTTTCACACAGAAAGGCTGAAATAGGGCCATGCAGAAAGGGATTGTCCTGAATTCTCTGCCTTGTGCTGAGCACAGCTGGGCATGGAGCAGAAGGCAAGGGGGAGAGGGCAGGAGATGGATTAATGGATTTTGGGAGAATTCACCCCTTCCCCGAGCGCATCCATCCCCATGTGGAGCCATGGGTAGAGCTGAACACTTTGGTTCAGTTTAGAGGGAAAAGTGTGGTTCAAATGAGCTTCTCTGGGTGATGGCGGCAGGTTCTGCACTTGGATTTACTGAGAGGTGGTGGAGTGAAACTTCAGAAAACCTCCCTCCCTCAGCAGCTTTGCAGAGGACAGCATGTTCCTGTACAAGGTCCCCTTGGCCTTTAATTCTTTTCTACAGGCTAAACCAGAGGTGCTGGGATATTTTTCAGACATTTTCAAGGACCTGGGATCAGCACCTGAGCTGAAAAATCCAGGTTTAATGGCTGAAAATCCAAAGTGTCTCTGGTGGCCTGGGGATTCCCAAAGATCCCGAGACCTTCCTTCTGCTGGCTCAACACCACCCCCAGCTCTCCTGCTCCCCCAAATCCTGCCGGAGGCAGCTCAGATCTTTGCCAGGGCAGAGCCAATAAAATCTATGGTGTCCCAAACTGTGGCATTCACACTCCTTGAACATGATTCCTTCACCCAGAGTTATCTCCTGGGAAGCTGAGAAGCCTCAGAGAAAAGGAAAACAATTCTAATCTCATTTGCTTCTCCTGTGTTGTGCTCATGTGGAATGTGTGTGGAGATTGTTTACCCACAGGTGATTGTTTCATTGGATTCTGGTGTGAGTTGTTGTCACTCTCTGGCCAAGCTGTGTCAGGACTCTGGAGAGAGTCACAAGTTATCATTATTATCTTTTCAGCATTCTGTAAGTATCCTTTCTGTGTTCTTTAATATAGGATAGTATTCTTTAATATAATATAGTATATATATAATATTCTTTAATATAATAAAGAATATTATAAATAAATAATATATTATTTAGTTTAATATATATATATGTAGTATTCTTTAATATAATATAGTATTTTATATCTACTACATTATATTAAAGAATACTATACTAAAGAATACAGAAAAAATACTTACTAAAGTATATTTATTATAAAGTACTAAATTAGCCTTCTGATAAGATGGAGTCCTTCTCATCATTCCTCCCTTTGTTGGTGCCCTGCATTTACAATACCAAACCACTAAAAATGACTCCCTAAACCACCATGGGGATGAGCCATCCCAGCCCAGCCCTCATTTGCCTTCCCACCACCCCAACAGCAGCTCAGCTCACCAGCAGAGCATCCAGCTCTTTCATTTATCCTGGGAATACCCACCCTGGTCCTGTGCCACAGATCACCCTCCATCTGGGGAGTTAGGAGCCATTTCTGTGACTGCTTCCCCAGGGTGATGCTCCCCTGGGAAGGCTCCATTCAAACCCTTTGCACCAGCAGAGAATCCACACCCCTGGTGGGTTTGTTCTTCCCATGGGGGTTTCCTCCATCCCTGGGAAAAGGGAAGCTGGGTTTCATCTCAGCTGGATCATTACAATTTCTGACTTCTCTTTTTTTTTTTTTTTATTTTTTTCCCCTAGATATATCAGGCCTTGGGAAAAAGAATAAAAAATGCAGCCTTTGGTTGCTGCCTGTATTTTCTAGACACAGTGCCCTGACATTGAGAGCAAACAGTTATTAAATAAAAGCATTGTTAGGCATGCTTTTAGTCCTGACACCTCTGGTAAATCTGCATTTATTATTTAGTGAATTAAGTGGTTTTAAATCAAGTTATAATCGGTGGGTGCCCTTGTGCTGGGTATTTTATATCCTCCTGCTTTGTTTGCAATTTCTGTACTATTTCTTTAGGCGCATTATATCTTTTCTTTGAAATAGCATCACACACCACTCATGTGGGTCCCCAGCTTCCCAGGAATGCTCCTGCCTTTAACAGTTTGATGTCCAGCACTGTCCCCTGTCCCTGTCCTCCTGTCCAGGTCCATCCCATGAAAAGAGACTTTTGTAGAATCCTCCTTATTGCTCCATTTCATTGGTAGCTGCCCGGTTTGTGGGGTCACAGCTTGGAAAGGTTTTCCTGCGGGAGACTGAGGATGCTCAGGGGTGCTCATGGACCCCAGGGCGGGGGACCCCAGGGCAGGGGACCCCAGGGCTCGTGATGCAAAGGGGAGGTGCCACCTGGCATAGGCTGGGCTGAGCCTGACCTCAGCAGCCCTTTGGGTCTCTCACTCTGCTTTTCTTCTGTTGAGAAGGTTCTGGGGAGCAGAGGCTGAGTGAGAACTGGGTCACCCCAAGCTCAGGGGGGTGTTTTGGCCACCTCAGCAGCACCACAAAGGCCATCTCTTCATCTCTCCATGGCATGGGCATCTCCAGCTCCTCAGGATGTTGTCATGTCCATCTCTCCATGACATGGTGGCCTCCATCTCTCCATGGTATGAGGACCCTCATTTTTCCATGGTGTGGTCACCTCCATCTCTCCATGACATGGTGACTTCCATTTCTCCATGGTGTGGTCACCTCTGTTTTCATGGTGTGGTCACCTCCATCTCTCTATGGTGTGATGACCCCCAATTCTCCATGGTGTGCTCACCCCCATCTCTCCATGGTGTCACCTCCATTTTCCATGGTGTGGTCACCTCCGTCTCTCCATGACATGGTGACCTCCATCTCTCCATGATGTGATGACCTCCATCTCTCCATGGTGTTGTCACCTCCATCAGTCCATGACATGGTGACCTCCATTCCTCCACGGTGTCCTGTCATTCCTCCTCTGGCCTGGAATGCTCAGGACACAGCCTGAACGTATCACCCAGCATGGCACCACCCTTTATGCCAAGGACAAGGTGTAAGGATCATCTCACCCAACTTTTTGGTGTCCTTAGTGAGCCACCAAACCCTGACCTAGCTGAGCCCTGCTTTAGAACCCCACCTTGCCCCAAACCCCATCATTTTCCAGGCTGATTTCCCACCAGCCTGGCAGGAAACCCTGGGCCCTGGCTCTGCCCAGGTGCTGCTCCTCTCCCCCTGTCCCACTGCTGACACCAGCTCAGGGTGCCCACACCTCATCCTCATCCTGCCCTGGGGCTGCTGCATCCCATCCTCCCCCCACGACCTCCCTCCCTCCTCCCTGTCCCCCTCTGAGCCTGTTTTCCCATTTATCTCCTTTGCCTGGTGAATATACATAAATATGAGCAACTGTGTCTGCCAGTGACCTTACCTGCCCTGACTAAATTCATGTAGTGTCTGTGAAGATAATTCGAAAGCCATAAGAAGATAATAAAAAAGGAAAGATAAAAAAAAAAAAAAAAGAAAAAGGGAAAAAAAAAGGAAAAAGGGCAAGCATTGTGGTTTGTATTCCCTTATCTAACCTTCTGCAGGCCCCGGGTGGGAGTGCAGTCCCTCGCTATTTAAAGGGATGCTGCACTTGGGAACTGCACGAGGCAGCTGCTCACAGGGACGGGGATGGCACAGCCAGGGCTGCCACCAGGGACAGGGCTGGGCAGCTCCTGGTGCTCTCTGCAGAGCTCATGGTGTCCCTCTGGATGGGGAGGGGAAATCCTGCAGCCAGCAAAATCCCCCCCAGGAATATCAGCCTGGCTGGTGCTTCCCCCTCCCCAAATCCAAGGGGACATCCCAGCAGGAAAAGCCCATGGAGGCAGAAAATACATGCAGGACCCCAGCACGAGCAGCTGCTGCAAAGACAGAGCCGAGAAAAACACATCTCTGGGTGTGATTTTTATGGGATTTTTTCATGTAGAAACCCCGCTGCAGCTGGAGGCAGGAGAGGGCATTGATTGCAGGGACGGAGGGAATTATCGCGGGCGTCATCGCGGCGGTGTCATCTCGGAGCAGAAGGGTTTGTCAGATAGACAGGAGCCAAAATGATCCTGGAGAACAAAATACAGCAACGAGACCCCCAGGAGATAAAGCAGCAGGCTGGGGAGAGCAATCCTGAGCTCTCCCCAGCTCCAAGGAATGCTGTGATCTCTGAAATCGCTTCCCACAGAATTAAAGCTCTGCTGTCCGTGCTGGGCCTGGCTGTGCCCACCCTGCCCTGTCCTTGAGGCTCACACCAAAACCAACCCAAGCAACCCCAAACCCCTCAGAGCTTTGCCCAAAACTTTGGGCTTTTCCCCCCTGAGCTTTGTGGTTTTGCACTGCCGGGATCTGAGCGTGACAAGCCAAACCATCCCAGAGCTGGGAATGAAAAGATTTGGAAGAAACAAAATACCCAAACCCTTCAATGTGCAAATAAAATTTGTGGTTAGTGGGGTCACCACAGCTCTGGGTCTTGGTCTAGCAGGAGTAGAGGGATGCTTGCAGGTGCTTTATGGCTCAGGCTACGATGCTGAAGCATCCAGAGCTCCTGGGGTGCTGACACTCCCTGGGTGAAGCTTCTCCCTGGTCTGAGCTGCTGCAAACCCCAGTCCCTGAGGAAGAGGAGGTGGGGGACACAAAAAGAGCAGCAGGTAGGACCTGATGGGACAGGGACAGAGACAGGGACAGGGATGGCGACAGGGACGGGGAAAGGGAAAGGGAAAGGGAAAGGGAAAGGGAAAGGGAAAGGGAAAGGGACAGGAATGGGGACAGGGACCAGGAAAGGGACAGACACAGACAGACACAGGGAATGGGATAGGGGCAGGGAGAGGGACAGGGACAGGAACAGGAATAGGGAAAGAGACAGGGCCAGGGCCAGGGCAAGTGATAGGGACAGGGGACAGAGACAGGAGCAGGGACGGGGACAGGGACAGGGATGGGGCCAGGGACAGACACAGCGACAGGGACCGGGAAAGGGAAGGGACAGGGACAGGGACAGGGAAAGGGACAGGGACAGGAGCAGGGGCAGGGACAGGGACAGGGACAGGGATAGGGACAGACAGACATAGGGACAGGAATAGGGCAGGGAAAGGGAAAGGGACAGGAACGGGGACACGGCCAGGGACAGGGGACAGGGAATGGGATAGGGGCAGGGAGAGGGAGAGGGACAGACACAGGGGCAGGGACAGGGACACGGCCAGGCACAGGGGACAGGGACACGGCCAGGGACAGGGACAGAGACAGGGACAGAGACAGACACAGGGACAGACACATGGGCAGGGACAGGGACATGGGGACAGGGGACAGGGCCAGGGACAGGGCAGTGACAGGACAGGGACAGGGCCAGCCGCACGGGGGACACGGGCACATCCCCGCCCGCAGCCCGGACACGGCGGGGCCGTTCTGCCGCCTTTGTTCGGCAGCTCCGGAGCGGCGCGGGCACAAAGGCCGAGGTGAAAGGGGTTAATTCGGGGGACAGAGGTAGGATGTGAAGATGCAGAGCGGGACAATGGGCCGCCTTCCTCTTTTGTCAGCGCGGCCATTGTGCCGCGTGTGAAAAATGAAATCTGTTTCATTTTCCTCCCAGATGCGATCGGGCGCCTCTATTTAGAAGCCATCGAAAAAAAAAAAGAAAAGAAAAAAGTAAAAAACACCTAAAAAAGCAATGCAAGTGCTCCCCGGGGGTGGGTGGGGGGAGATCCAGGCCTGCCAGACACGGGTGTGCCCCACCCCACAACTGCCTTTATTTATTTATTATTCATTTATTTATTTATTATTTATTTGGATTTATTTGGATTTAACCCGCTCCCTGCCTCCGGCGCTCAAGTGGCTGAAACAGTTCTGGGAGTCAGGAGCAGGGCAGAGAGGTTGGGATGAGCCCGGCTCTCCATGCCCACCCCATGGACATCACTCTGCGTGTCCCACCTTGTCCCCACACTCAGTCCCCCTCTGTTTCTGCAGCTGATATTCAAAAATTCCCCTTCATGCTTGCAGCAGCAGATGAAAGTGGAAGGAAACCCAGTCCCACCGCTCTCTCCCCCCTCCTGCTTCTGCCCAAACCAATCCCTGGGTTTGCCACCAACGTGAGAAATTTTCACCTCCAGAGAAGGTGTGAAACTTGGCAGTTTTGTTCCCTCCAAAGGGAATTACAGCCCTCGCAGAATGCAAACAAACAAACAAATGCAAATTAACCAGGAAAAGCACCGAGGTTTTTTTTTTTTTTTTCCAACACACGTTTTAACATTTGCCTCAAATTAACAAATCCAGCTGGAAACTCTCAAGTTGTATTTTTTTTCCCATCCGAATCCACAGCTGGTTGTCCCTGGAGATGCCAGTGTGGGGTGACAGTCACCTGGCAGCAAGCAGGGGGGATTTGGGTGGTGGGCAGAGGAATTCCTGAACCCCAGTCTGCTCCAAGAACCACCCCCAAAAAAAAGCCCTAAACCCCCCCCCACCAAAAAAAAAGAAAGAAAAAAATAAGAAAAAAATAAAAGAAAACAAAGAAACCAAAAAACAGAAGGGAAGGTGGGCAGAGAACAGGATGAGAAATCTCCTCTCTGAGCTCTGGAGCAGGGCACAGATGTGCTCCAAAGCCTGGAGAACTCTCCCAGGAAAAAATCCAACAGAACTGGGGCTCAGCCTGGAGAGGAAAAGGAGATCTCGGTGCCTGAAGGGGCTCCAGGAGAGCTGGGACAAACTTCAGCAGCAGGACGAGGGGTTGTGGGTTTAAACTAAAAGAAGGGATATTCAGGAGAGATGGAAGGTGTCACCCTGATTTTTTAAGATTTTCTAAGCCTTCTGATGTTGACATTCTTGTATCAAACTTTCTCACACACTTTCTGTAAATAACTCATTGCTTTACATTCTTTTACGGAGGAGGAGAAACTTGATGAGCTATTGGTTTGTCCAGAGTCATTGGAGAGGTGGCACTGCCATCCTCCAATCCACTGTCACTTTTGGAAATCTATAAATGCTGGAGTCAGAATTAAACTTTGCCTCTTTTTTACCTTGGAGAGTCCAGTGTCTGCATCGTTTTATTTTGTGTCCTGGAGTGACACAGGACAGGATTTATTGCTGCGGGGCCTCTCAGCCGCTCCATTCCTAACAGGGGACACCAATCCTGCTCCTCATCCCACCCCAAGCACCCAGGGACACCCTGCAGCCACATGGGCACCGTTTGGTGACAAGAGGACTCGGAGCCAGCGACAGCAGGTGGGAGCGAGGAGGGAGCACAGGTCAGGACCATCCTCCTCCTCCTCCTCCTCTGCTCCTGGCTGGCTCTTTGTGCCAGAGCCGGGCAGATGGGTGTCCCTGCCAGCCCTGCCTCATCTGCCAGCCCATAACCCCGCGCTGCTCCCTGCTCCTCGCCATTGTCCCCACACGTGTCACAGCCTTCTGGCAGTACATCCATCCCTTCTCCATCCCCTCTCCATCCCCTCGCATCCCGGCCCGGCCGGGGGAAGGCGGGATGGAGAGCGTGGGTGTCAGATCGCATAAATCAAGCTCCAGAGCCTCCCCATTTAACACACTCTTCCCCTTCGAGTTGTCAGTGAAACCGTTAATTAATTAGCTAATCCCGCAATGAAGTGGATTGTAAATGGCTGTCCCCTCCCTTCCCCCCATTTAGGTAATTACTGCTGAGGGAGCTTTTGTCAGAGTAATTTTCCAGCAGGGACAGCCCCGGCTGGCGGAGGGAGATGAATTTAGAGAGGGGGGAAATAATAATGCAGGAATAGGGGATGAAGGAGGGGAGCACACTTTGGGGACACAGCAGGGACAGCACACCTCTGTCCTGGCCTCTCTGGCCAAGGAGTGACCAGCACAGGACATGGACAGCACCCATGTGTGGGACACATGGGAGAATGTCATCCCAAGCTGTTCCTGCAGTGGTGCCACAGCACCAGCACAGTTTCTCCTTGCTCACACACCGGCTCCATCTCCTCCCTGCCTCCCCCAGGGCATGGCCAGGCTCTGGACAGCACCACAGTGCCCCATCCACGGCCACTGAACGGGGCTCTGAACAACCTGGACCAGTGGGAGTCATCCCTGCCCATGGCAGGAGGGGTGAAACACGATGATCTTCGTGGTCCCTTCCACCCCAAACCCTTCCATGCCTTCCTGATCCCTGCAATGATGGTGGCAAAGTCCTGGCAGGTTTCCCACATCGGTCACATTTGTCACACCTGCCTGTCCCCTCTCACCCAGCCCCTCCCAGCTACACCCTCTGAAGAGCTCCCAACAACCACCTGGGCAGTAGGAACAAGTAAAAAACCCCAAAGCCTCCAAAGGGGTTTCTTTCCAAGCAAATGGAGATGTGGTTTCCATAGCCAAGCAGAGGAATCAGCCAGGAAGAACAATTTAAAAACCCCAAAGACCCCAAGGGGGGTTCTTTCCCAAGCAAATGGGGATGGGGTTTCCATGACCCAGCAGAGCAATCTCTGGGGTTTCCTCAGCCCAGCACCTGTTGGGGCATTTATTTCAGAGTCAAGGCACCAAAATAGCCCTGGCACATCAGGAGCAGCACTTCTCCTTCACATCTTGCTCTCTCCGTGCCCCTGCACAGCTCCAAGGCTTTTTTTGTGCCTCGCTGTGTCAGGCAGAGTTTCTGAGAGAAGATTTTTCAAAGGCAGGCCGGGTTTCAGATCCTCAGCTCCGTGTGCCCAAGCTGAGCTGTGTCCAGCAGAGATAGGGCAGGAGTGGTGCCAGCTGCCTGCTGCAGCCCTGCTGCCTTTGAACTGCCAGGCTCTGCTCCCAGCCCTGCTCCAAATCAAAGCATCCTGCTGAACAATCACAGCTCGCCTCTCATCTGCGGGCAGAGAAAGCTCTGGGTGCTGATAAATCCCCAAAATTGCACAATCAGCCTCCCCCAGCCCATTCCCAACTTCCATGCACTGGGGAAGGTCTGATAGGTGGCAGAAATTGGAGATATGGGGATTTCTCCATCATCCTAAAAGTCTCCATGGAGTATTTCTGTGTGCTGAGCTGATGGAAAGGGTGAGAGCCCCTTCCAAGAGCTTCCAAGGAGAGTTTGCTCCTCACTGGAGGAAGATCTGTTCCCTGAAGGGAGGTGGTTCCAGTCTAACAGGTGCCTGCAGCCTGTCTGCAGGGCAAACATTCCCATCTCCTCAAGGGGTTCCCTGAGCAGCCAGCCTGCACCTGGCAAAGAGAGGCACAATTTCCATGCTTTCCCACATACTCATCTCCCGTGGGACTCAGAGCAGCCACATCTCCTTTTAAAAGCTCACTTTATTCTACCAGGCTCCCAGAAATCCTAATTACTCCCCAAAATTACCTGGGAGAAGCATGCATGGTGAAGGCAGGACTCCTCTTTTTGACTTTGGGGGTGCTACAGCTAAAAGTGTTTTAATACCCTGTTTTCCTAAATTTCTCCCCAAATACAGCTGGGGGGAACAGGGAAGCAGATCTGCAGTTTGTGATGCCTTAGTTCTGCTGGTGGTGCAGGACTTCCCATCCTTTCACATGGATTCTTCTCTTCCAGCTGCCTGCAAAGTCTGGCAGGGGCAGCTCTTGGTTGTTTCTCTTCCCAAGGAACAGATTAAACCTCAGCATTTCACTCAAGAAACCAAAAATGGAATTAAAAATAACATCCCAGGACAGCCTGGAAATGCTGGAGGCAGCCTGGGCACAGAACCTGCTCTGAGTGTTGTGGTCCAGGAGTGCTGAGAACACCAGAGATGCTGGGGAGGGGATCAGGAGGCTCTGCTGAGACCATGGAAGATCTTCTATAAGTTATTGTGGGAAATTTGGGTGTTTTCAGAGTGTTTTCAGGCCAGGACACCTGAGAGGCTGAGCAGGACACAGTGAGGTGGTGGCTGAGATTTGGGCTGTAAAATCAAAAACTAAAACAAGGCAAGGGCTTAACACTGCCAAAGGGATGCTGTCCTGGGCAGCAGCAGGGATGAGGTTGGCTTCCTGTGTCTGGCACTTTGATAACTTCAAACAGCCACTCTTTGAGCAGGCACCAGTCGAGCAAGAAAACCTTTCCCATTGCTGCAGCCAAGGGCTCAGGCTGTGTCCTTACCAGGGCCACTGGTTACAAGGAACCATCCACATTTACAAAAGGCTTCTGAGCCCAGTCAGAGCTGAAGTCCCACTCACCCCTCTGCAAAACCTCTTGCCTT
Source organism: Zonotrichia leucophrys gambelii (assembly GCF_028769735.1). Taxonomy (NCBI): domain Eukaryota; kingdom Metazoa; phylum Chordata; class Aves; order Passeriformes; family Passerellidae; genus Zonotrichia; species Zonotrichia leucophrys. The sequence continues at coordinate 9,654,708 of NC_088185.1, forward strand.
ACTGCAAAGGGAAAAAGGAGCCATCTGTGCCTGTCCCATCCAGAGATGGGCTCATAACCTGGCTCATGGCCCTTCTCATGGCCAAACCCACAGGGAATCAGGGCTGTGCTCACCCTGCCCAGCTGCCTGGGCACAGTGACATCCCAGGAAAACTGCCCAGGGTTGTGTTTTCCCACATTTCTGAGGGCTGGCAGCACAGGAGAGGAGCTGCTCCATCACCTGAGCCCCTCAGCTCCCAGATTTTGGGGGAAGGAAGGAAGGAAGGAAGAACAGAAAGGATGTGGGAAGAGCAGAGGGCTGGTGCTGAGCTGCAGGGCTGGGGGTGAAGCAGCGGGGAGAGGAGGCCCCTGGGGACGTGGGATGCAAGGTTTGCTCTTGCAGACTGAATCAAACGTTGGGAAGCTGGTGAATTAGCTGTGTTTGCTGAGCAAACGCTGCCAGGGAGGGACAGGCAGAGCAGGAGTGTTTGAGCACACAGTCCTTTATTTGCTAGCAAACATCTCCAGCTCCTCCTCTCCCTCCCCTGCTCCTCTGCACAGCCCAGGCTCCAGAGAGGCTCAGGATGGTTCCAACAGGAGGAGGGGGAGATCTCCCTGCATGGAGCATTGCTTTCACCAAGCACCTGCACCAGAGCAGCCACGGGGACAGTGGTGGCTTGTGGTCGGAACATTTTGTCCAAAATAAATTATTAAATACATTCATGCTCAGCATGACTTCCTGGGGCTGTGTTTTCTACCTCAAACAAGGTTTGAGCTCTGGATGGAGACACTGAGGGTGCTGCAGGGACATGTGTGAAGCTGGCACTGCTGAAGGCTCGGGGCTCAGCTGCAGAGCAGAATTGCCCCTTGACAATCAGGATTGGATGGGGTTTTTCAGCCTTTAATCCCTCTTTGGGTGCTGATGCTGACCTCAAATCCCTCTCCCAGCTGCAGTTCCAACAGAGGAAGTAACTGAGCTGTTCTGGAGCTGCTGTGGGAATATTGCCTTGTCCCTTGGCTGGAAGCAGCTGTGCCAAGGTCCTCCCATGTGCAGGTCCAAAATGAGAAATGTCACCTATGTCACTGGCAGGTGAGGGTGGGGCTGCACAAGGAGAACCTGGAGGAAGAGGTGAAGGCACCAGGGAGGTGAATTCCACCCCAGGGCCAGGGGTTGATCAGCATTCAGCTCAGAGGGAGTGCCAAAAGTGCTTTCTCTCAAGATGTTCATCATTCCACCTGCTCTGGAGGTGGATCAGTGCTGCCTGCACTGATCTCTGAGTGTGCCCTGCACCCTGCCCTGCCTGGGCAGCACCAGCCCTCTCTGCTGTGCACAGAGCTGAGCCTGCCCTGGTGGGCTCCAGAGGGACCTCAGCCAGGCATTTGTCCTGCTGCCTGGCACTTCTCTTGGTTTCTCTTGGAAGATTTGGGTTTTCCTCAAGGAAGAGGAGAAAAGATGGAATCTGTGCCGTCCATCCTTCTCTGGCTCCTAAACAACCCCAGACACATCCCTGGGAATTCTGGCTGCCCATCCACCCTGAATTCCTCCCAGTTACCTCCTGATGTCCCACATCCCTCCACTCCTGGGTGTTCCCAAACCTCCTCCCACATTCCTCAAGCCTCCCCAGCCTGCTCCAGCCTTTGGCCAACAAACACATGGCACAAATAATCCTCCAGCCCTGCAAAAACCGGGGCCAGTTGCCACCTCCATTCATAAAGCATCCCCCTGCCACCAGCAACTGCTGGACCAGCTTTTATGGAACAATCTTAATGCTCATTCACCCTTTGAAGGCCAGGTGCTTGGACAGCAGCTGTGCTCCACAGGCTGCTGCCTGAATTACTCCTGGCTGGCACTGTGTGAATCACTCATCATCAAACTGCTCCTGTGCTCGGCCTGGGGCTCCATCCAGTGCCACCAGCGTGGGGACAGGAGCAGTGCAGCCACCTGGAAAAGCAGGAGCACCCTTTGTGCCTCCCTGTGACCGTGTTCACAGGGGTTCTTGGGCTGGGGAACAGACAAGGATCTGACTCCATGTTTCAGAAGGCTTGATTTACTATTTTATGATATATATTATATTAAAACTATACTAAAAGAATAAAAGAAAAGGTTTCATCAGAAGGCTAGCTAAGAATAGAATAGAATACAATGATAACAAAAGCTTCTGTCTCAGACAGAGTCCGATCCAGCTGACTGTGATTGGTGATTAATTAGAAACAACCACATGAGACCAATCCCAGATGCACCTGTTGCATTCCACAGCAGCAGATAATCATTGTTTACATTTTGTTCCTGAGGCCTCTCAGCTTCTCAGGAGGAAAAATCCTAAAGAAAGGATTTTTCATAAAAGTTGTCTGTGACACATGCCTGTGTCACAGCACTCCTGGTTCTGGTGGTGGTGGCAGCTTTATGTGCCCCCAAGGGAAAGCTGTGCCCTGGCCAGAGGAGGGGCATTAGAGATGAAAATACACCAAATGAGCTTTCTTGATGTGCAGGTTGGTGGTGGTGAGCAATCCTCACTGCTGGTTTGTATTACCCAGCAGCTCAGCCCAGCACTGGGAGCTTTGTGTGGGATTAGTGGGAGAAATTGTTGGGGAGGGGCAGAGTCTCATGGCCCTGTCCTGGTTAGGGCAAGGAAGGGCAGGCAGTGCTCTCAGGGCCCTGACAAGGCTCATCTCTGCCTCCCCCTCCCTCCCCAGCAGCTATCAGCTCCATAAAGATTTGATCCCCACTGTGAGATTTGTAATTCAGGTACCTGGGTTGTGCCCTTTCCTTTCCTTGCAGGGCAGAACATTGAAGAAGTTTGGTTCTTCAGGGCAGAGGGAGCTCAGCACTGCCAGGGTGAGATGGTGCAGCTGGAATCTCTGGTTCCTGTGTGGGTGATTCCCTGTTTGCAGGACCCCTCCTCACCCCAGGTCTCTCTGCCCAGGTCTGTGTCTCTCACTGGGTTTATTAATTGGCTGGGATTAATTAGCTAAAATCCCTGGCTCCATTCAGTGCTGGGCCATGTCTCCAGGCTGGGGCGCTCAGCTGAGCTCTGGCCACAGGCACTGGGGGCTTTACCTCACCCCGCTGCTGAGCACAGCCAGTTTGGCTCCAAACACCCTCTGGGGTGGTGGTCAGTGCTCAGGCAGCCCCAGGAGCCCCTCCCCGTGAGGATGGCTTTGATTCAGTGCATTCAGCACTACAGGCAAGCCCAAGGCTCTGATTTACTCTGGGGTCAAAAGGTGGGACAGGAGAAGAGGGAGGAATTTATCACCTCCTGCTGCAGAGCCAGCACTGGGCAATGTCCCCTGTGCTCCACCACAAAGGCACATCTCCCTTGCTGTGCTGCAGCAGGGACCTGCAGGAGCAGGGCAGGGCAGAGCCATGTTTGGGTGGCCTGTCCAACACCTGTACAGCCTGTGAATCATGGAATGGCTTGGGGTGGAACAGATCCCAGAGCTCCTCCAGCTCCAAACTGCTGCCATGGACAGGGAAAGCTCCCACCAGGTCAGGCTGCTCAGAGCCCCACCCAGGCTGGCCTTGTCAGTCTGCTCTTCTTCCTCTCCCTGTGCCCTCTCCAGGCTCTCCTGGAGCTTTCCCAGCTTCCCAGGCAGGGCTGGAAGAAGGGAGCAGTGTCTGGAAGGAGAGCAGGGACATTGCAGCTCAGAGAATTGCCCCACAAACTAAGTTTGGACTAAGTTTGGTCCAAATGTTTTTGCTGGCTGGTAGTGCCAGTTCAGAGCCTTGGTTTTCATCAAACTTAAGCCCAACTCAGAGAGAAACCAGCTGGGAATGGTCTGCACATTCCAGTGTCCTGGGAAGGAGCTCAGCCCCCCTGGTGAAGGTGTCAATGCCTTCCCTGCTCCAGGAGAGCAGCTGGGGCTGGCAGCAGGAGCATCCCCAATCCCTGAGCAGAGCCATGGCCAGGATGGGAAACTGCTCCTTCTGCAGAGAGCCCAGCATGGTCACTGCTCTTATCAGCTACTGCAGGCTGATAAGGAGTGACCCCAGCCAGCTGTGAGACCTTGGGGATCCCACCTGAGGATAAACCCTTGGATAAACCCCCATGGATAAACCCCCATGGCTGAAGGGGTGAATGCAGCCAGATTCAGCCTGATTGCTGTTCTGAAGCTGAGCGGCTGCCTGAGTTTCTGGGAGTGAATCCCAGGGAAATGAGCCCTCCTGAGCCCTCCTGAGCCCAGGAGCTGTGACTGAGGGCCTGGGCAGGCACCCCTGGGCTGGCAGCACCTTCCCTGAGCTTTGTTCCCAGCTCTGCTCAGAGATGTTCCCCTGCAATGTCTCTCCTGGATCAGTGTGACAGAACACTGTTGGGACCCAGGACATTCCTCTGGCTGCCCTGGGTGATTCCAGACCCTGGAAGGGGGCTCAGAGACCTTGGCATGGAGTCACAAACCACCTGTGCCTTTGATTTTAGCCCATGGAAAAAATTACCAACTTTGTGTGAAGATTTCCAAGCCACAAGAATCTGAGTAGAATGATAGTTAATTTATCACAGGGTGAAAAAGTAGAATTTTGGGGATTTAGAATGTGGGTTTAGAACAGGAGGAATCTGGGCGTGTCCTGTCCTTCTTCTTCTTCTTCTCCTCCCTCTTCTTGTCCTCCATCTTCTGCTGTGATGGTGACACTTCATGATTAGTTTAGAGTAGAGACAGGGTGTCTAACATAGGTGATAGGTATTGGAAAATTATTGTAAATAAAGTACATGCGGTTCTTAGTATAAAAATGTAAAACCACCCCAAGGGTGGTCAGTGTGCCACAACCCAACCTGCTGGACAGATCTCAGCAGGTCAGAGAGAGAATGGAATGGAAAAGAGAAAATAAACAGCCTTGAAAAGCAGAACTGAGGAATCTCAACTTCTTCAGTTGTGGGGCTGGGAAAAAGAGATTTTCTAACATCTCAGGGTCACCTCAGCCACAGGAACCTGAGAGAAGACCAGGCTGGAGGGGCCTCTGCTCTGCTGTGCACCTGGGCATGTTCACCCTCCCCAGGCCTGTGTGGAGTCTCCAGCCCATCCCTGTGTCCTGGGGACACTTCCCAGCTCCAGCAGCCCCTGGAGCCCTTGGTGTGAGCCCTGGCTGCCTCCCCCAAGGCTGCCTGGCTCCTCCTGAAGGGCCTGGCCATGTGCCCTGCACCTGGAGCTGAACAGAGTGTGCATAAAGATCAAACCCCACATCACAAAGGGGCAGGGAGAGCCCCAAAGCCCTGCAGGGTGGCTCAGGTGTGCCCAGATGCTCACACACACGCTCTGCTCCCCATCTCCTCGCCCTCCTCCTGCCCCTTCTCCCTCTTTCATCCTTCTCAAAGGAAACCTGGTGGTTTCTGGGCTTTGTTGGTGGCTGGGAGGACACTGGATAAAGAGTCTGAGAAAGTGAAGGAGGGTGCACAGGGCTGCAGGAGGAGAAGGAGGGCAGAGCAGGAGAAGGAGGGATTCTCGGTATCTACAAGGGAATTAAGGGGCTTTTACCAGAGTGAAGAAATCAGCTAAAGAATGGCAGGCGAACAAAAGCAGCAAGGCTATGGACAAGTCTTTCTGAATAGATCCAGATCCCCTTAAGTTTGTAACACCCCCTACACACTTCTTTTTTTCCCCCTTCCCCCCCTTTAAGCCTTTGCTCCTCACTCCTTCCAAGAACAAATGCAGAGCAAGGGGAAAGAAAAAGGGGAAAAAAAAAACCTACACCACCACAAGGGAGGGGAGGAATGGAAGAAAGCTAAAAAAAATCAAATAAAATAAAAGGTAATCCTCAGCCACTTTGCCCCTCTGGGGGCTGCTCTGGGCCAGATTAAAGGTCCGGTGTGAAACCATTCTGCTATTCAGATGCGATAAGCAGGATTTACAAGCAAAGAGAAAGAGAGAAAAGAATGGGCCAGAGGAGAAAAGGAGAATTATTTGTGTCTCTTAATACTTGTTAAGCACTTCTCTTTTGCTGGACCAGACAAGACACAGCTCTGCTCAAAGTCCGTGCACAATCCTGCCCGCTTGTCCGACACCCCCTCGCTGCCCTCCCCTCGCTTTGCTCTCCCCCGACCCCCCTCCAAAGCAAGCAGGCAACACTTTGTTGCTACTGAGCTGAAATTGGTCTCCTCTCCGCGAGGCACACAAAGAGAATGGCAATTAACCTTCCTGTTCCCTGGTGACAGCGATCTAATCAGGGCTGTGCGCCCAGGCACTGCCAGCGGCCCCAGGCAGTGCCTTTGTGCGGGGCACGGAGCGGGGAGGGGGCACCGGGCACGGCCTGGGCACTGCCAGGATGGAGAGGGGCAAGCTTGGCTCAGAGAGGGGCTCTGGGCACTGCCAGGCTGGGTTATGGCTCAGGGAGGGGTTCTGGGCACTGCCAGGCTGGATTGGGGCAGGCTTGGCTCAGAGAGGGGCTCTGGGCACTGCCAGGCTGGGTTATGGCTCTGAGAGGGGTTCTGGGCACGGGCTGGGCACTGCCAGGTTGGGTCAGGGCAAGCCTGGCTCAGAGAGGAGTTCTGGGCACTGCCAGGCTGAACCAGGGCAGGCTCGGCTCAAGGAGGGAGCTCTGGGCACTGCCAGGCTGGATCAGGGCAGGCTTAGCTCAGGCAGGGGCTCCAGGCATGGGCTGGGCAGTGCCAGGCTGGATCAGGGTGACATTGGCTCAGGGATGGGCTCTGGGCATTGCCAGGCTGGATCGGGGCAGGCCTGGCTCAGGGAGGGGGATCCTGGCATGGGCTGGGCACTGCCAGGTTGGGTTAGGACAGGCTTGGCTCAGGAGAGGGCTCCAGGCACTGCCAGGCTGGGTCATGGCTCAGGACAGAGGGATTCTGCGCTTGGGGGCTGCTGTGGGTGGGAATGGGATCAGCAAGCTCCCCTAGAATCAGAAATCTCCTCTCCGAGCTCTGGAGCAGGGCACAGATGTGCTCCAAAGCCTGGAGAACTCTCCCAGGAAAAATTCCTACAGAAATGGGGCTCAGCCTGGAGAGGAAAAGGAGATCTCAGTGCCTGAAGGGGCTCCAAGAGAGCTGGGGACAAACTTCAGAGGCAGGACGAGGGGTTGTGGGTTTAAACTAAAAGAAGGGAAATTCAGGAGATCGAAGGTGTCACCCTGTTTTTTTAAGTTTTTCTGAACTTTCTGATGTTGACATTCTTGTAACAAACTTTCTCACACACTTTCTGGAAATAACTCATTGTTTTGCATTATTTTATGGAGGAGGAGGAATTTGATGGGCTGTTGGTTTGTCCAGTATCACTGGAGAGGTGGCACTGTCCCCCTCCAATCCACTGTCACTTTTGGAAATCTATAAACGTTAGAGTCAGAAAACAAACTTCCCTTTTTTCACCTTGAGAACAGCAGTGCGTGCTCGTGTTGTTTCCTGTCCTACAGTGACAGGAAGGAAGAGTTTTGTGTGCTGAGGGTGATGAGGTGCTGGAGTGGTGGAGATGCTCCATCCCTGGAAACACTCAAGGTCACTCATGATGGGGCTCTCAGCTGCCTGGTGGTTGGTCTAGGTGGCCTTCAGAGGACACTTCCAACCCAAACCACTTCTTGATTCCATGGAATTCTGTGCAGAAGCCCAGGTTTGGTTTCTGGCCCAGGTTGCCCCAGTTGCTGGTGGTCCACTGGAGGCACAGTCAGCAGCAGGAGGCTCCAAAGGCACTGCAGGAAGTCCCTTCCCTTCCCTTCCCTTCCCTTCCCTTCCCTTCCCTTCCCTTCCCTTCCCTTCCCTTCCCTTCCCTTCCCTTCCCTTCCGGTCCCTTCCCCTCCCTTCCCATTTTATTTCTGTTTTTTAAGTGGAACTCAGGGTTGTTTGAAACCCACAGCCATCCTTACAGAAGAGCCACTATTGAGCAGTGACGCTTTTCAGCAATGCTCCTCCACTCCATTTTTAGGGTTTTTTTCCATTTTTGTGAGGATTGGGGATGAGGAACAGCTGGCACCACCAAGATGTAAGTGCTGGGTTTGTGCTGCATTTGAGGCAGAAAACATGAACCTCCCGAAGGTCAAAACCACAGAAATGTTTTCTTTTCTATTTTTTTTTAAACTTCTGAAAAATCCCTCCAGTGACCAGCTCTCTAATTGTGACAATGAATGAGGCAGAGGTCTCTGGATCAGCCTTTTTCTTTCTGATTAGCCTTACCTTAGAACCCAGCAAAGCAGGAAAATGACAGCAAATTGTCCTCTTGCAGACATGAAAAAAAGCCACCAACCCAATAAACACCACCACTGCCACCTCAAACAAAAAAAAAAAAAAAAAAAGCTCAATTCCCTTATTTTTCTCTTCTTCTAAGGAAAAAAAACTTGAAACTGTTGCTAAACCGGTGACAATTCACCACTTTCTCATGTATTAAAATTAAATTTTCGTTCTGTGGCCAAGCACAAGACCTGCACTTGCACCTTGAGGACAACCTGATGGGTGCTGGATATTCCAGCCTGGAGATTTGGCCTCATTGCAGGAAACCTTGACCATAAAAACAAATTCCTGATCATCTTTGTCATGTGTGGCTTAAAGTTTGGAGCCTTCTGGTGCCCAGAGCTCTTTTGATTGCCTCCTCCACTCCTTGGCACCCCTCAGTGACAGCTGCAGCCCAAAAAGTGCCAACAGCTGCAGTTTCCTAAGTGGTTTAGAGGCCTCTCTGTTCCCTGGGAGGGGATTGAGGGAATCCTCCCCCTGAGCTCACCAGGATCAGCCATTCGGGCGGGGATGGAGCCTCTGCCCTGCCCTGTGCTTCGGGGGATGATCGCACCCACCTCCGGGAGATAGGCACCAACATCTCAATTACACCTAAGGAGAAGCATAATTGAGCCTAAATTGATTCAAACAGAGGCAATTAAAGCAAAACTCGCCCTCCCGCTGGGGCGCCGAGGCGTGGTTTATTTGGAGCTCACAACCACAACAGAAATAACCCTGGCAGGGCAGGGTGGCACCGGCCCCTCCAGCCGGGCTCGGCTCTCGGGGGATGCCCGAGCCTGCCCACAGCTCTCGGGGCGCCGAGGGGCCCTTCAGCACCATGGCCAGCGCCGGGGCTCTTCCCTTTCTTCTTCCTGCCTTTTCCTCGCCCTCTTCCTGGCCGTACCTTGCCCATTCCTTGCCCTCTCTCTGCTCTCTCCCGGCCTTCTCTCTGCCCTCTCTTTGCCCTCTCTCTGCCTGCTCCCTGCCCTCTCCCTTTCCCCCATCCTCTCTCTGCCCTCTCCCGGCCCCTTCTTTGCCCTTTCCCTGCCCTCTCCCTGCCCTCTCTCTGCCCCTTCTTTGCTCGCTCCCTGCCCTCTACCTTTCCTCACCCTCTCCCTTTCCCTGCCCATTCCCTGCCAGTTCTTTGCCCTCTCTCTGCCCTCTCTTTGCCCTCTCTCTGCCTGCTCCCTGCCCTTTCCCTGCCCCTTCTTTGCCCTTTCTCTTCCCGTTCCCTACCCTCTCTCTGCCCTCTCCCTTTCCCCACCCTTTCCCTTTCCCTTTCCCTGCCCTCTCCATGCCCTCTCTCTGCCCATCCCCTGTCCTCTCCCTGCCCCTTCTTTGCCCTCTCCCCAACCTCTCCGTGCCCTCTGAGCCCAGTGCTGCCCCCGGCACAGCAGCGCTCCCATCTCGGCTCCCATGGAGTTCCCTCCATACAAAGCTGAGCTCATTTGGGTTCTTCTGCCTGGAGGAGCCCGAGGAAAGGCTCGGGGGGGGCAGGGGAGGGGAAGCTCTGGTCTCTCCTCCCTGTGAGCCAGGGAAGGGCTGGAGCTGAGCCAGGGCAGGTTTGGGTTGGATTTTAGGGAAAGGTTCCTCCCCCAGAGGGTGCTGGGCACTGCCCAGGCCCCCAGGGCACAGCCCCGAGGCTGCCAGAGTTCTGAGAACGTTTGGAAAACACCCCCAGGGCTGCCCAGAGTGGGATTGCTGGGGTGTGTGTGCAGGAATTGGGGTTGGGCTCCATGATCCCTGTGGGGCCCTTCCCACTGAGGACATTCCATGGCTCTGTGATCCCTCCATCCCATCACAATGCCATGGCCAGGGCTGGGTGAATGCTGCTTTCTGATGAACATCCTGGGCTAGGAGGAGACTGGATGGATCCCCAGATCCCCAGATCAGGGGCTGGGGCAGGGAGAATCCATTCAGGTCACCCACCCAGCCCCTGGCCAGGCAGAGCCCCCAGAGCACCTCACTCAGAGCTGTGTCCACATCATGTAACCATGTTTGAAATAATGGGCAGAGCACGATTCCAGCTCCTTGCAGCACAGAGCCCACACTGGATGTAGGTTTCTCCAAGTGGGATGATGCTCCAGGAGGTCTCTAATCCACCCCTGTGTCCACGCAGCCCTGGGTGTCTCCAGATAAGGAAACTCCACCAATCCCCCTGGACAAATCAGAAAACTGAGGGAATTCTGAGGGAATTCTCCCCAGCATTCAGGTGGAACTTCAATCTCAATTTCTGCACCACCGAGCAGAGCCTGGCCCATCCTCCTGTCACAGACACCCCCAGGATCCCCTCCCAGCCCCCTGCTCTGGGATGGGATCAGCATTGCTCTGTGTGGAGAGCAAACAAGCAGCATCAATTAGCAGTAATTACCACCCCCTCCCCATAACTTAAGAGGCTAATATTAGCCTTCATTTTTAAGAAAGGTAATTTGACGACCATAAATTACAATTATAAAAACTTCATTAGAGTCGGTAGCAATCCATCCACCATTGTTCTAATTACACACTGTAGGAGTAATGAATGCTAATGGTTTAATGTACAATAATTACCACAATTGAAAAATAATAATAATACAGAACAACCTCAGTTATCCAAATGTCATGGGGGACGTGGAATGGGTTGGGGTAATCGTGGTTGCAGATAATTGAGGGGCTCTTCAGAGTGATTAATAGGGGATGTGACCTCTGGGTGGGGAATGAGGAGTTTTAAATGAATGGAGCGTGGTCAAGTGAGGGAAGGCACTGAGCAGGGAGGAAAAATCAGGAATCTTCTGTCTCAGCTTGGAATTTCACTGGATATTTTTTGACTTGAAGTGAATTCATTGGGTTTGCGACTGAACTGTGTCCCCTCCTGATGATTTCTGGGTGTGGCAGGCAGGGATTTAAAGCAGAAATTCAGAACCATGTTTGAAATGATGGGCAGAGCACAATTCCAGCTCCTTGCAGCACAGAGCCCACACTGGATGTAGGTTTCTCCACGTGGGATGGGGTTTCAGGAGGTCTCTAATCCACCCCTGTGTCCAAAGCAAGCCCAACACTGGATTCAGAGCAGGTTTTTCAGGCATTTATCTCGAACATCCAAGGATGGGGATTGCACCATTCCCTTTGCCCCCTATTGCAGTGCTCATTTATTCTCATGGTGAATTTTATTTCCTTACATCCCTTCAGATCCTCTTGGAGCAGCCCAGGCTCAATCCCCAGAGCGCTTTAGCCAGCTCTGGTTTTGTGAGACATCCCTGGAGGCTGGAAGAAGATCCCAACCATGTCCCAGGGACTGATTAGGAACAATGAATTCTTGATATGCTTCCTCTTTAATAGCATCCTCATTTATAAAAACGCAGATAATATATCAATGGAAATTAACTTCACACTTTCCTTACCCTGGCAGGTTGAGCTGCAGGTGAGTGCAATGTAATTAAGAAATTAAAAGGTAATTTCCACATATGCTTTCTGCTAATCTAACTCAGCAATCATTTAATTTACAGCAGGGGGACTGGCAAGGAGAGAAGCCAAAATAAATAAGATAATGGTGGGTTTGGAATGGAATGGAGGAGCCCAGAGGTGTCTGTGTGGAGCCACAGGGAGAGGTGAGGTGACCCTGCCAGTGCTGCTGATTGAAAGCCAGGCTTGCTTTTAATTTCGCTTCCCAGAGCTCGAACTTTGAGCCACCCAAGTTTTCTGATTTCTAAAACTAATTTTTTACAAGTTAGCTTTACATTTCCTCTTCAAAATTTTGTTCTATGTCCCATAATTAATTGTTTCTACAGCACCTGACAATTTTGACTTCAAGATCTCCACAGAAGAGTAATTTAGAGTAAATTTTTTTTTCTGGATCACTGAATCCTTTTCCAGAGGTGTGCAATTAACAAGGAGCAGCTTTGCACTGGGGAAACTGAGGCACGGAGCGACCAGAGGCATTTTCTGAGCGGCTCCAGCCCCCAGCGCTGCTCAGAGCCGGCGCTCCCCCTCGCTGGCCCCTGCATCCCGCAGCCGGCAGTGCCGCGGGGAGGATGCAGGGATGCAGGGAGAGGATTTGGGCCGGAGCACCTGGAGCCATGCATGCCAGAGCCGCCTCAATAGCGGCAGCAGCAGCTCAGAGCCGCGGGGCCTCAGCAGGGGATGCTCCTCATGCGGCTCCGGCTTTTTGTTCCCAAACCTGAGTTGGGCAGGGGGGTCCTTCCCACCCCCTCCTCCACCCCCTGTGCCCCTCAGCAGCAGCTGAGCCGCTTCCTCGCATTCCCCGGGGTCCCAGAGCATTCATATGGGAGCTTAATCCTCCAGGGATGTGGGACACGGGATTAGCGGTGCTCCTGGAGAGAGGGGGCCCAGCTCCCGGCCAGCAATCCCCCACGGTGCCAGGCTGACCCTCCTGCTTGGCACAGCAGGATGGCACAGAGCAAGGGACCCGTGCCTCTGTGCCACCCCCGAACGGGGCTGCATTATCCCCTCTCAATAATTTATCTGATGAGTTGCAGCCTGCTTGTGCCCAATGAATTATTCCCCGAGCACAGGGAGGTTATATTTGTACTCTTCAGGCAGCTCTAGAAATGGTCAAATAATATTTGCCCAGCAAATTGTTAAACGGCAATTCCTCTGTCACTCAGCGAGTGAATTATTCACTGAGCACTTGTTTACCTGGGCCTGGGGCTCCCTGCCTGCCCGTGCCCTGCCTGGTGCCAGCCTGTGCCCAGCCTGATCCCTGCCTGTCCTAGAGCAGGAGGGCACCTGGGCAAACAGGCAAAGGGGGGCACATCTGCCTGCACCCCTGAAACCTGGCCACAGTCTGTGCTTCCTTAGGGATGGGATGGGGAAAAGCATGTCTGGAACTGGACAATGCCTTTAATGGTCCTTCCATTCCATCTCACTTTTCCCCTCCTTTTTTTCCCCTATTTTGCCCCAATTTTCCCTTCCCTTCCCTTCCCTTCCCTTCCCTTCCCTTCCCTTCCCTTCCCTTCCCTTCCCTTCCCTTCCCTTCCCTTCCCTTCCCTTCCCTTCCCTTCCCTTCCCTTCCCTTCCCTTCCCTTCCCTTCCCTTCCCTTCCCTTCCCTTCCCTTCCCTTCCCTTCCCTTCCCTTCCCCCTGACTGCCAATTTCCCCTTTTCTCCTGTTCCCCTCTTCCCCTTCCCTTTCCCATTTTCCCATTTTCCCGTTTTCTCATTCCATTCCCTTCCCCTAACTGTCAATTTTCCCTTTTCTCTTGTTCCCCTCTTCCCCTTCCCTTTCTCATTTTCCCTTTCCCGTTTTCCCATTTTCCCATTTTCCCATTCCATTCCCTTCCCTTCCCTAACTGCCAATTTCCCCTTTTCTCCTGTTCCCCTCTTCCCCTTCCCATTTTCCCATTTTCCCTTTCCCACTTTCCCATTTTCCCATTTTCCCTTTCCCCTTTTCCCTTTCCCATTTTCCCATTCCATTCCCTTCCCCTAAGTGTCAATTTTTCCTTTTCTCCTGTTCCCCTCTTCCCCTTCCTTTTCCTATTTTCCCATTTTCCCATTTTCCCATTTTCCCATTTTCCCATTTTCCCATTTTCCCTTCCCTCCCCACACACACCAATTCCCAGCACACCAGGCTCTGTGCACTCTCTATTTCCCCCTGTATTTCCCCTGCACGGGCTGGGCCAGCCTGGCCTCTCCAGCCAGTAATTCACTGATTGGAAAATGTTCCAGGGGCTGAGGAGGGAGAGGCAGGAGCAGGGAGCCAAGGGGAGGGGGAGCCAGGAGGGATGAGATGGGAGTTCTCAAACTGAGAGCCCTAATACCAAGCATGTGGCCATATATTATTTTAATAAAGCCAGCACATCCTGCGCTCACGACAGCTGCTCTTCCCTTTCTCTCATCCTGTGAATCTCATTTATTCCTCATTAGCAAAATCACCTGTTTGTCAAATAGGGACAGAGCTGTAAGACATTAAATTGTGTGAGGGCTGCCAGGGGCCTGGGGAGCGCAGGAAGAGCGGGAGGAGGAGGAGATCCTGTGCACAGATTGAAGCCAGGAACTGCACCAAGATCTCTTGAAGGTTGAGATGGAAACGAGGATTTGGGCAAGTGGATTATCCAGCAGCTTCAAGCACTCTCCTTTGCTTTTCCCTCACCCTGGGGAAGGATGCAGTGCCCAGCACTGTGTGCACCCTCTCCATGCTCACCCATCACCTCTGCAGCAGCAAACAATTTCAACCCATGGTCACCCACCAACAAATAATTTTCCCTTTTGGGAGAGGTCAGGTACAAAATTTCAGAATCACCATTATTGGTTTGGGTTTTCTCTAAATTGAGCAAAGGCGCTGGTGGGCCCGACCTGCTCTCTCCGAGACCCAGGCTTTTGATGAATCAGGATTTTCCACTAACATTCTAAAAAAACTCCCTGGACTGCACTAAATTAAGTGTCTGTCTCCCCCCCAGCCTGGCAATGGAGCCTTTTTTCTGCTGCTGCTGGTTTTGCAGCTTACTCGCTGCTTCTCCTAATGCCAGCCCCAGCTTTTCGCTTTATCAGTTGAGTGACACGAGGAGAAACAGCTGGCTGCAAACCAAGCTCTCTGGTTTGCTGAAATTCTCCCTGGTTTGGGGAGATTTGGAGGTTTTGGTTCAAATTGGATCCCACCCAACCATGTGTATGGGAAAGATACAGGGGGAAACTTGGGGAGAGCAGGGAGATTTCAGATCCTCCTGCGTGGTTTGGTGTTGCTGGGGCCTCCTTGCCAAGCACCAGCAGGGCAGCAACTCCTGGGGCTGCAGCCTCCCCAGAAAAGCTGAGACTCCACATTGCTCCCAGGAGGCTCTGGTGCAGTTTGGGACACTCCAGCTGGTGTGGGAGGGTTTGATCCCAGCTCCAGATGAGCTCAGGGATGTGCTGAGGGAGGCTGTGAGCTGCTCTGCAGCCCTGGCTGGCCTGGGGACATCTGCCAACTGCAGCCCTCTGTCCCCAGCTGAGCTAGGACATGCAATGGGCATCACCAGCTCTCAGACTGGTCATTTTTAAACTTATGGGGAAATAGGGATTAGGAGGTGAAGGAGAGGACATTGTCTATGCACCATTTTTCTGCTTCTTTTTTGTGTACTACTCTGTTGCTCCTCTTCCTTTATTTTTTCTCTTGTTCTGACCATCCCTCCATCCTCTCTTTATCACCATCATCATATTTTTTCCTCATATTTCCCTTCCCCAACACACTTTCCTCTACTTCCTCCCCATTTCCCACCCTTTTCCCCATCCAGCTCCTCTCCCCCTCTCTTCACCTTCTCGCTGATGTAGAATCCTTCCTCTTGGCCCACCTCTCCATCTCTATCTCACAGCCTCTTTCCATCTTGGGCGACATGAGTGGAGACACCCAATGTGTCCCCACACACGTCCCCCAAGATGGAAAGTGTGTGGGGACACCCAGCCTGGTGGCCCACAACTCCTGGAGCCTCACGCCCAGCTCACTCCACATCTCACTCCTTTGGGGGACACTTTGTGAGCCCCCTCCAGGACTGGGGTGACCACAGTGGCCCCTTCCCAGCTTCCTGCTGCCTTTGGTGCAGAGCAGGAGGGGCAGAACCCGCCCGTGCAGGTGCCAGGAATGCAGAGCTGGATGTGCTGCCTCATGTCCAGAGGGACCATCCCACAGCCCCTCATCCCCTCCAGCCCCTGTGTCCCTGCCCTGCAGAGCAGCCCCGTGTCCCCGTCCCCACCCGTGTGGCAGTGCCACCGTGTCCCCCCGCCCTCGTCCCCCCTTCCCTCCTCTCTCTCTCTCTCTCTGAAAGTCATCAGGCCTAGCGAGGTCTTCTCCCACTTATGCAGCTCATGAATATTTAACAGCATCTGCTCTGGAGGCGATAAAGCCTACCAATCCTTGACAAATATGGCCTAATCTTTTCAATTTCGGGGTGCAAATATTCCTTCAGAGTCCTGTTTGTCACCTAGATTAA
This sequence comes from Zonotrichia leucophrys gambelii, assembly GCF_028769735.1. Lineage (NCBI taxonomy): Eukaryota > Metazoa > Chordata > Aves > Passeriformes > Passerellidae > Zonotrichia > Zonotrichia leucophrys. The sequence continues at coordinate 9,670,717 of NC_088185.1, forward strand.
TGACTCTGGCTCCCATAAGCCTTTGGTGCTAATTCAAGTGGTGGCTGCGCATGGCGAGGGATGCCGGGACACATCTGAAGGAGAGATTACTCACCGGAGAGCCCTTCCTGCAGGGCTCTGCTCCTCCCGAGCCACCGGGGACCGCACCGGGCTCTGCCTGCCTGGTTATTTGTTCCTCTTTGCAGCTCCCGAATCCCCATCCTGGATCCGGTGTGCCCCAGGGGGATGGAGCTGGGAGGATGGAGGGGTGGCTCCCCAGTTCCTGCTGGTTTTCCCTTCTGGATGGGGTGTGGCAGGAGACATGGGATTGTCCCCAGTCCTGGCTCCTCGTTATGTGAAACTGCTGCAAACAGCAGCCACCAGGCTGTGGTGTTTGTGAGGGTCACCAGGGCGAGGTGAGAGATGAGAATCTGACTCCGTGTTCTCAGAAGGCTGATAATAATATATAATATATAATATATAATATACAATATATAATATATAATATATAATATATAATATATAATATATAATATATAATATATAATATATAATATATATAATATATGATATATCATATATGGTATATGGTATATCGTATATCGTGTATTATATTGTATATTATATATTATTATAATATTATTCTATTGTATCATACTGTATCATATTATATTATATCATATTATGCTATATTAAAACTATACTAAAGAAAGAGAAGGATACATCAGAAGCTTTAACAAGAATGATAATGAAAAACTCATGACTGACTCCTCAGAGTCCAACACAGCGGATGGTGATTGGTCATTAATTAAAAACAACTCACATGTTTGGGTAAACAATCTCCAGACCACATTCCAGAGCAGCAGAACATGGAGAAGCTGAGGCTTCTCATTTTCCCAGGAGAAGAAATGCTGGTGAAGGGATTTTTTTAAGAAAATATGACAGTGACACCAGGGCACGCCGCTGGCTGCAGGACTGGGCTCCCAGTGAAGCTCCATCCCAGGCAGTGTGGGGTACAAGCTGGGAGTGTAGGGTACAATAGAGAGTGTGGGGTACAGCCAGCAGTGTAAGGTACAAGCTGAGGGAAGAGGGAATTCTTTCTCCACCTGTTCCAGGACCCCTCCTCACACGCTGCCCAGGGCAGATGCGGGCTGTAGGCCAGGCAGGGCTCAGCTCTGGGCCGGGTCTGGAGGTTTTGGCCTGGCTCTGGCTGGCACTGGAGCTCCCAGAGCCGCAGCAATCCCAGAGCCAGAGCAGCCCTAGCACCCACTGCTGGTGTTTGTTTGTTCCTGACCACGGAGGGGAGAGGCTGGGAGGGGCTGGGGATCAATGCCCGAGATGATCAGCGCTATTGATCAGTGCTGGTGGCTCCGTTTCCCATCCTCGTGCCCACAGGGGCTGTCCCCATCCCCGGGGCCGTGTAGGGACAGCCCAGCCTGGCTCAAAGGCGTTAACAGCAGCCAGAAATCGAAGATTTGTTATTATCCAGCAGGGGAACAATGGCCTGGCTGGGTGTATCCATCAGCACTCAGGCCCTGGGGCTGGGAATGCGTTGAGATTGCAGATTATTTATTTATACTGGGAGATGGGGGATGCTGGGGCACAGAGGAAGGAGTTTGCTCCTCTGGGCTCCACCCAAAGGTTCTGACTGAGGGCAGATGGAGGTCCTGGGATTTGGAGCATCCTCCACCTGAAGAGGGGAAGGGAATGTTGAGATCTAGTGGAAATTTGCAGGTGAAGCTCCCAGCACCATCAGTTTGTGTTGCAAGGAAGCTCCATGGGATGTGAGACTCTTGGAAAGCAGGTCCAGAGAATCCTCTGCTCCTCTCGATGCAAAATTATTTATTAAATTCTCTCTGATGGAAGTATCTAAGCAGGTCCAGTTTGGAGGGTGTGAGACCTTTAAGGTTCTCATAAATATCATTTTTTGGCTCTGAATATGAAGTGTTGGTAAGGGTAGGACAGCCCTAAACTGACAGCTCAGCCCTGCACCAGGGAGCTGATGTTCTCCTGAAAAATGGCCTGACTTGGGTGGAGGAATGAAGAGATGAAGAGATTGAACCAAAAACCTTTGCCCAATGGTGGCAGCAATCATGGGTGTACACAGGAAAATCATCCTGGGTAAAATGTCCTTGCTGCTGCTAGATGGGAAAAACTTCCACCTGATACAGGGAACTGCAGAGCACGGTGAATATTTACAGCTCATGAGCAGGAAGGCTTTATTTTTAGTTTTGTTTTACATTTCCTTAGCAGAAAATGCTTCCTCAGCCAGAGAAAAATACAATTGTGGATGAAATAAAAGTGTGAAAACATCTTTTTTTTTTTTTGGTAAGCAATAATCAGAAAAATACTACTTTTCACTAGCTACAGACAGAACGAAAACTTCTGAACAAAGCAAAAGAAAATTTTCTCAGCATAACCAAATCCCAGGGGCTTGATGGAGTTCAGGATTGAGCTGGGAGGGCTGGGGGCCACCACAGCCAGCAGCAGCTCCCAGGGAAGCTGAAAATAGCAGCTCAGGTGAATAAAACCCCACTGCAGTGCAAGGGGATGCTCCAAGTGGTGCTTCCTCCACTGTCAGGACCCGGGACATCCCTCTGGCTGTCCTGAGCAGCCCAGACCCCTGCCAGGGGGCTCAGAGACCCTGGCACAGAGCCCAAAAATGCCCCTGTGGGTTTGATTATTACCAACCTTGTATGAAGATCAGCAAGCCACAACAGTTTAATTAGAATACTAGTGAGGTTATCATGGAGTGGAAAAGTAGATTTTAGGGTTTTTGGTATAAGGGTTCAGGAGGCAAGATGGAGGGAAATGGATGTGTCCAGCCTTTCTCCTTCCTCTTCTTCTTCTTGGCCTCCATCTTCTGCTGTGGTGTTGGCACATTTGGATTGGTTTAGAGTAGAAGCTCACTGTGTAACATAGGTGATAGGTATTGGGAAGTAATTGTAAACATTGTACATGTAGTTTTTAGTGTAAAGACATAACACTGCCCTGGGGGCAGGCAGAGTGCCTGGAACTGTCCTGCTGGATGAACCTCGGCAGGGCAGGAGAAAATTTTTTATAGATAAGAAACAATAAACAGCCTTGAGACCGAGAAATAAGGAACCCTGACTCCTTCTTCAAGCACCAGGCTGGGAAAAGAGACTTTGGAACTTTTCTCGGGGTCACTGTGAGCAGCAGAGATCCCGACATTCCACCTCATCCCCTTCTCCCCACCCTTATCCTTGGGGGAAACCCAAACCCACCCCGGCAGCCTCTGGAGTTCCCCCGTGCCCAGAGCTGGGATCTGCCCTGCCCTGGGGTGGCACCGATGGCACCACCGTGCCCCGTGCCCAGTTTGGGGACAGGACAGGAGTGTGGGGACCATCCCCAGCCGCTGTTCTGACATGTCCCTGCTGCTTCCCGCTGCTCCCTGCCCCCTCTCCTGCTATTTTTTCCCCCTGAACAGCCTCCAAAGGCCTTTGTAGCACCGCAGCATAGTTAGGGCCCTCCTGGAACCGGGGCGGGCCGGGGGAGAGAGCGGCTCATTAGCCGGGTGCTTTGAAGTGGGCTCTGTTTGGGGTTCATTTGTATGCCGGCAGAAGGGAAACCTCTGTGTTTCGAGGATGTTTTTCTGGAGGGGCTTCCTGGAAACATAACAAACATGACCCCGAGGAGCGGCGCGGGGCTGGGCTCGGCACAAAGGCAGCGCCCGCCGGCAGCAGCAGCGCGGCCGATTCCCCTGCAGAGCTGCGGGACTGGCACGGAGAGAGGGGATTTGTGCACAAACCATCTCTGTGTGAGGGAAACAGAACTGCTGGCTGAGCCCCGCATCCTCCTGTCCCGCCTATGCCCAAAGGTCACCACATTCCAAGCATCCCACATAGGCAGGGATGGCACTCCCAGCATCAGGGACCAGCCCAGCCCGGCCTTGGACACCTCCAGAGGTCACAAATCCGCACAAAGAGGTGCCAGGTTGGGCTCCTGCTCTGTGCCACAGGTCCTGACAAAGCAAAGATGACTCCTGAGAGGCCATCGCCTGCCCTGCCTTCAAATCAAACCGATCCTGAGCTTCGGGGTGTTTGGAGGGATCCCAAAAAGCATTCCTGAGGTTCTCTGCCTGCTTGGGATGAAGGATGAATACCTCCATCCCTGCCCGGCCAGGGCACAGCCGGTGGGAATCTCCAGGAGAGGCAGAAGCCACCCTTGATGAACAGAGCACCGATGGCTGTGCCACCTCCCTCACCCTCTGTGCCTCCCTTTCTCCTCCTGCTTCTCCCTGGCTCCGTCTTGCTCTGCCTCCCCTTCTCCCCCGCCTCTCCCGCGGCGCTGGCGGTGACAGGGAGCAGGGGACAAAGACGGATGGCGGTGACACGGGAGCTCCAGCGTGACCGCCCGCGGCTGATGCATGGGCAGCCCTCGCTGGGTGCCCGTCCCCAGGGCCACGGATGGCAAACTGACCCTCTGCCAAGGGGTCAAGGAGCTTTGAAGGGCAGCGTGGCTTCCCGTGGGGAGGAAAGCAGTGCCCTGTGTTTTATCCAGCACCTGGAGCACCTTGGTGGTGGTTTGGAGCATTGTCACAGTGCTGAGCTCCTCATTTATGCCAGCAAAGAAGCAAAGAGCCATCCCCCATCTCCTCCTCCTCCTCCTCCTCCTCCTGCCCTGACAGCCCCAAGGGAGCACTGGAGCTCCAACCAGGTCTATCAGCACTGGGATCCCAAATTCAGAACCCTGAGCTGATGGTGGTGGAGCTCTGCCGTCCTCTGCATCCCTGCTGAGGTCCCTCCCTGTCACCCCCACCCAGCTGAGGGGTCCCAGCACAGGCAGCCCTGCCAGAGATGCCAAGCTCCCTCCTGGATCCTGGAGCTGCTGGACAGGCACAGAGGACAACTCTGGGCTTGTGGTGTCACCTGATGGAGAAATTATTTCATCCTCAGGATGGATCTCTGGGGTCACCTCCCCACTTCCCCAAGGCAAACCTGGCCAAAACCTTCAGCTTCTCCCTCAGCTCAAGTCTGCAGCACTGCATTTCCAGGGTGAAAGTGAATTCCTCTGGTGCTTTGTCACATTCTTTGGGTTGAAGATCCAGTGGGCTCCAGCCTGGGAAATATTGTCAGACAAATCCACTGTTCTTCAAACTGCTGTCTCAGGATGGCTGGGAAATTCAGCTCAAAGCCACAGATTCCTGTCACATTTGGCAAAGCAGCTTGCCTAAATAAATGTGTTTTTAACAGAGATACCACACTGGAGAAGTTGGATCATTTCAACTTGATGTTTTCAACTGAAGTGAAACAAATTCAGACCTTTCATTTCCCTTTGATAGAAGAGTAAGACACAGGTTAAAAATAGTATGAGCTGCTTTATTTTTAACCCATCATTTCAGTCAACTCAAATAAAAGAAGAAATAAATTATTTTGGTGGTGGGGATGAAAATTTTTTCCCCAATAAACCAAAATGAGTCGGGATCTGGGAATTTGTTGTGCCAAGGCAGCTCCGGGAGAGGGGACAGAGGTGACAGCCCTGGGTGGGGGCACTGCCCAGCCATGGCCATGAACCCAGAGCAGTGTGTGCAGCCAGCAGGCTGCCTGAGCTGGCTCTGCCTCCTCCCCAGGCTGTAATCCTGCCAGGAGGAGTGCTTGGAAAAGAGCAAGGAAGGAACAGCCATGCAAGGCCGGACAGATGCGGCCAGTTGGCAGCAGCCGCTAAATTAGCAGCCAATTTCCCGTGCACAACCTGGGGACCTGGGCTTTCAGCTGAGCACATTAAGGCTGGAGCCCCTTTTAATTGCTGCAGATCTTAACATGTGTCCCTCAACTCTGGGGTCCCTGGCAGCCAGGACAAAGGCAGCTCTCAGAGCGGGGGAAATGCTCTCACCTGCTCTATTTAGGGTTTTGCTCCACACCTGGCGCACTTGGGGTGGGCAGGTTTAGGGTTTGGGGTTGATCTTTCTCTTACCCCAGTGTTTCCAACTCCATGGATAGCAAAAGTTAAAGAGTTAAGCCAGGCTGGGGGTCAGCAGGGATGCAGCAAGGCCAGGATGTGCTCGAGGCAGGACACGGAGCTGAGAAAGCTGTGAGACCCTTAGCAGGTGCTGTCAGCCTTATTCACACCTTATCAGATGGGGGAAGCCCAAAGGGCTGTGAGGGAGGTAATTAATCTTGGTCTCGAGCAGAAAGGCCCCTGGAAAGGAGGGGGGAGGTCAAAATGAGGCATGGTTTGAGGAGAGATGGGAACCTGGTGAACGCTTGAATGCTTTTTTTGCCCTTAATGTGAAGTTCACCCCAGATCTGAAGACACCTTTGTACTTCCCCCCCGATTTAATTTGGATTTTTATTTAGGATCATCAGTTTCTCCTCACCATAAAACACATCATCATCACTGTAAAGCACTTTTATGACACCTTTATCTGATTATCTGAAAGCACTTAATCAGCATTAACTCATTAAGCTTCCCCAGGCCGTGGTGGGAGGGAGGAAGGGGTTGGTGCTGCCTTCCAGTGAGCATCCCCACCTCCACAGGCATTCCAGAGGGAATTCCCTGCTTTTCCCCATGGATGGAGGCTGAGGTGGGCACACACAAGGGCTCCTTGGTGGGCAGCTTTCAGGGGAAAAAGGGGAAACCACAACACAGAGATTTTCAGCACCACCAAGGAGGTGCTAGGAGTGCTCCTTGAGATGGAATTGGGGTTTGCCTGCTGCCATTTGTCCTAAAACAACACAGAGGGTCTCAGAATATAACACACAGAGACTCTGACTGCAGAGCAGGACAGAGTTGGTTAAACAACCCCCCTAGCTCACATATTTGTGGCAAAAAATGAAAATGTTGGAGGAAATACCCATTTGTTTTGTGCCAGCAAAGAACCAATCTCACCTGGGGAGCTCTGGAACTTTCTGAGGCTTTGCGGTCCCTGGATTTGGCCCTGAGGATGAAGGCCTTGAGCCCCCAGCCCCATCAGGGTTTTGTGGAGGGGGTGGTGGCTGTGGGATGCTGCCAGCCCCCTCATGGACACCCTGGAGCCCCTCCAGGAACATACCAGGACAGGGCCACCCCCAGCCCCAGCCACAGCCCTCCCTTGTCAGGGACGGCCATTCCCCGGCCTCCACGGCAAATTAGACCCCTGGAAAGGGGTGGTGGGCAGGGTTGCCCATCTGCTCCTGTTTTTGTCCCTCAATTAGGGCTCATTTCCCCGTGCTCACTGTGCTTCATTGCTTTCCGCTTCACGTTCCGCGTGCTTTGCAGGCACCAGCACACGGCAGCTCTGCTGTCTCCAGAGGGGTTTGCTTTTGCATTCTGCCCATCCTTTTCTCCCCCCACCTTTTTTTCCCAACTGTTTTTGCCCCCCAGGTTCATTGAGACAGCACAGCTCAAAGAGGAGGCCCTGACCAAGTGTGCCAGGTGCTCCAGGATGCCCCAGAAGCGCCCACCCACCTCTCATTTCACCCCCTGTGTGCTGTCAGACAGCTCCAGACCTCTCTGCAGAGCATCCTCCACCCCCAGAGCACTGCTGCTGCCCCACATTCTCATCTCCCTGGCAGGCAAAGCCACAGCTCTCTGCCATTTGCTCTTGATCCAAACCATTCCTCCCTCCTGAGCTCCAGCAATCCCATCTGGGATATTCCCTGCACACGTGGAGCAGCTCCTTGCCCATGCCCAGGGAGCCACATGGACCTTCAGGGTGGCAGGGCTGCCCCTGAGATCCCCCCTGGTCCCTCTCAACTCCAGAGTGCCCAAATCCTCTGCTCTTTTCTCCAGCAGGAATTGGATGCAAACATCTCTGTTCAAGTCCAGGCAGGAGGGGAGAGGGAACAAATGACACAGGACAGGGAACCCAGAGCCCAGCAAGGTTAGAGGGTCTGTGGTGAGAAGAAAGGATGAAGATCAGCTGTTTCTGAGGCTGCTTCAGCATCGTGAGCTTGAGGGGAAAAACATTTGCATGTGGACTCAGGGAGGTGGCGAGTTTGAATTTTGGCCTAACTGAATGACAAGGTGTGGGCTTGGGACTGGATTACAAGTCCAGCTTTCATGTCCTGGGAAATTCTTCCTGAGTTTAGGGGGGAAAAATGGAATTAGATGGGAAAAACCCATATATTGGTGTTGGGAGGACTTGGGGTGCCTGGCTGTGCCCCCAGGGCAATGGGGTGCCAAGGAGCCAGCTCTGCCAGGCTGTTTGTGCTGGGAACTGTCCCTGGGTGGGTTTGGGGACAAATGGGGGGTGTCCCACTCAGCCCCAGCTGGAAAAGCTGGTGGGGAGCAGGAAAATGGTCTGGGGGCTTTGCTCTGCTTGGGTCATTGCTGCCAGGGGGCTTGGGGGCCACAAACCTCATACAGAGTCAAAGCATTACTTTGTCTCCCCAAATCAAATCATTAGAGATAGTTTGGTTCATATAAAATGAATAAATCAAATCATTAGAGATTGTTTTGTTCATATAAAATAAATTTTAAAACCTCTTTGGCATGTCTGTGGGTTAAGTCTGTGTTAGGTAACTTGGTAAGTTCATGAAGGGATCTCCTCCCTGTTTGAGCTCCTATCCCAACTTTTCCTTTTCCATTCCATCCAGGCATTTTTACCTCCCAAAGATATTATTATTTCATTCCCTTTGCAGCTGCCTGCAGCTCTCGATGGCCAAGCAGTTCTTTGACTGATAAAAAAAAAAAAGAAAAAAGTTGAGCATCAGTCAGTAAATCAGTGGCAAGAGAAATGCTGAATCGTTAAATCTTACACTGGAACCTATTTTAGCTGGCTTTAGAACACATCTCCAGGGCTGTGCATGGAGGCAACAGGCTTTAAAGGCAAAACCAAAATAAAACACTCCAGGGAAAGCAGAGCAATCCCTGGTTTTCATGGTTAAGGCCAAGGCAGCTCCAGTCCCTGCCTGCAGGTAAAAATCCTTTCCCCTGTGAAAAACTGTGGATTTTGAATTTGTCCTGAGTAAAAATTTAGAAATAAAACAATTTTTTTTAATGGGGAATTTAAGTCAGGGCCAGAAGGGAATAATGCAAATTCAGAGCTGGTTTCTGAGCCCTGGCTGCACCTCTGGCTCAGGCAGGTGTGAGAGTGAGCCAGCACTCGGTGTAACCCTGCTTCACACACACAGGGAGAGGTGGCTCCTGTCCCACAGTGATGCTCAGACTCTTCCAGTCCAGGACTCAATTCCAGCCTGGATGAGGGGATTTCGCTCCTGCAATCACAGCAGTGATTTTTTCAAAGAGTTTTTGCAGTGTTTCACATGAAGAGAGCTGGAAGCTCTCACAGGGACCTTCCTCCAGGCAGATCCTCAGGGAGCACACAGCCAGGTGTCACATCAAACCTGGAATCAGAGACAAACAGGTGAGTGTGAAGGGAAATGGGCTCAGTGATGCTCAGACTCTAGTTCAGGGCTAAATACCAGCCTGGATGAGGGCATTTCACTCCTGCAATCACAGCAGTGACTTCTTTCAAAGAGTTTTTGCAGTGTTTCAGAGGGACAGAGCTGCAGGCTCTGAGATGCCATTGGGACTTTCCTCCAAGCAGATCCTCAGGGGGCAAAAAGCCAGGTGTCACATCAAACCCTAAAATCAGAGACAAACAGGTGAGTGTGGGGGAAATGGACTCAGTGATGCTCAGACTCTTCCAGCTCAGGGCTCAATTCCAGCCTGGATGAGGGAATCCCACTCCTACAGCCATTTCCTCACAGCAGTGACTTCTGTCAGAGGGTTTTTGTAGTTTCAGAGGGATGGAGTTGCAGGCTCTGAGCTCCCGGCTCAATATCTGCAGTATGTGCAGATACTCAGTATCTCAGTATGTGCAGATCCTCATGGAGCTCACAGCCAGGGTTTGATTTTGTCACATCAAACCTGGAATCAGAGACAAACAGGTGAGTGAGGGGGAATTGGGCTGCTGGGTGGCAGAGAGGATGGAAGGAAGGGTGGGACGGCAGGACAGGGACAGGGATGGATGGAGGGCTCGAGGTGCAGCACACACTTGCCTGCCGGGCTCAGTGGCCAAGGGGCACAGCAGTGCATTATTCCCTGCTTTCCCTCCCTTCTGGAGCACAGCAGAGCCGGCCAGCCCCGGGGCCGTGCGGGGGAGCCCAGCAGCATCCAGAGCCGTGCGGCAGCAGCATCCAGGGCCAGGCGGGGTCCCAGCCCTCCGTGGGGTGCCCGAGCGTCTGTTCCCTTTGAAGTGGGAGAGGATTTGGCAGGTCGGGCTCAGAACAAGAGGATTGGCTTCCCTCCCTGCGGCACACGGCGCTCCCGCCCCTCGGCGCAGCCGGCGAGCCCCGACAATGTCCCGTGTCCCCCCCGGGCCGGGCTCATTGTCCCCGGGAGATGCCTCCTTCCCCCTCCCCACCTCTCCCTGCTCTCGCTGGCAAACTCTCCCCCTCCTCCTGGATCCAGCCGCTCTCATAATAGCATCCTTTTCATGGAGACAAATTGTCCAGCCGGGGGCTGCACCTGAGGGCTTTCGCCCTTTAACAAATAGCCTTTTAATTTTCTGCCAGAAGGGCACGGAGAGGGGGGCAGAGGGAAAAGGGGGGGCCGGAGAGGGGGCTGCACAGAGGAGAGAGAATCAATCAGACATCCATCTTCATCATTGCTGCCAAGGGACCGCTTGCACTGGCTGGATGCCCCTGGGGGAAGGTGGGGTGGAGAAGGGAAGGGTTGGGGTGAGGGGGAGGCGGTGAGGGGGGGCACACAGAGATCTGTGGTTCCCCAAATCCACATGGAATGGTGGCTCTCCAGGAAAATAAACAGCAGCCCTCGGAGGCCAGGGAAGGGATGAGAGAGGGGTTTCCGGCTCTTACTCTGCTCTCCCCAGCCCCAAAGTGAGTCTGTGGTGGCTGTGGCCCAGGGTAGAGCAGCAGCCAAGGGGGATCAAAGAACAAAGAGACACGGGGAGAAGCTCCAGCAGCACCTTCTCCTTCCAGGATGAGCTTTATGAGCTTGTCACAAACAGCACACGCAGCTTCCCCAGCAAGGCACAAGGGTCAGAGGAGCTGGGAATCCTCCTCTCCCCGGTGCCCGGACAGCAAGGAGGGAGCCAGCAGGTGAAAGCAGCACATCATTTCATCATTTGCCTTTCCTCTCCTCCAGATTCTCTCCTGCAAAGGGAAATCAAGCGACGCTATCAGCTTTAGCTGGAATCTGTCGCCTCTCCCACCAAAAGGAAAAAAAAAAAAAAAAAAAAAAAAGGAAGGAGGTTAATTAGATGTTTGCAATCCAATTTACGTCTTGTTTGTGAAACCAGCATTTCAGCTGTAACCCAGCCCGGGAGCCCCCCATGCCCTCGCTCTTTTGCTAAATTTATTTCACAGCTTTGCAGGACTGGCTCAGGCGGGTCAGAACTCTTCCATTATCATTTTATCGCTGCCTCTTACTCTGTAATTACAAGCTGCTTCCCTCGCCCCCTCCCTCCTCTCCTTCCCCAGCCCCCTCCCAGCACAAGGTGGGAGATGCTGCTCTTGCTTTAAGCTCCTTGCACGATTTGTCTCAGCCACAGAGGCCGGGGCAGCCTGGCCCTGGCTGCAGCAGATAAGGCAGGGAAGGTGCCTGGGAAAGCAGGGGGAGGACGCTGCTCTGCAGGCCCCCCTCCCCAAGGATTAAAATATTCAGATGCACCGATGAATAGCAATGAGAGCTGGAAATGAAGGCCTGGAGATTCAGCTTAGAGAGGTTGGAACCAAGCTGGCAGGGAGGAGATGAGCTTCAGAGTCACAGGAGGATGGGGCACATCCCCTCCTGTGTCCTGGGCCGACCCTTGGGACTGGCTGGGAAGGGACTGCTTGGACTGGGCCAGAACTGTGCCAGAAGAGACACAGAGATGTGCAGATCTCTCGTCTGTGCCCCGTGGATGTGTGCAGAGAGGCTTTGGGGGCCCTGCTGGCCAACATTCCCTGCAAATTCCAGTGGGAGGGAAAGGTCCCTGAGGAGCATCTCGGATGCAGAGCCAGGTACCAGCACCTCCCTGGGCTTCCAGCAGCTCCTGTGTGCACACAGGACAGCCAGCCATGGAGCCCCAAGGCTGGCAGGGCCACCAGAGGGCTGTCCCCAGCCAGCAGGGTCACTGGGCCCTGCTGGGGCACACAGAGCAGCAGCAGGACCCCCACAAGGATGATCCCCCCAGCCTCGATGGGGCTTCAGCCTCCACATGCAGACAGAGGCTTTGCTCTCCTGGCATTCCCTGCCCAGGGTGTGCTGAGATGTCCCCTCTGTGTCCCCTGTGTGTCACCTGTTCCCTCTCCCCCAGACCCCCTTGGCATCAAAGCCCGGACCCTGCCCAAAACTCCAGGCAATCAGAATGAGGAAGGGGGAAGGGGGAAGGGGGAAGGGGAAGGGGCCGCATCTCCCCCAAGGAAGGACCTTAACTCAGGCTGAGGGCTTCCCTGGCAAAGCTCAGGGAGAGGAAGGAACAGGCAGAGGTATGTCCCCACCTCTGGGGCTCTGTAACCTCTTGGTGCGACATCACAGCACTCCAAAAGTGAGTTTGGGATGGAGGTGGCCCTGTCCCTGTCCCTGTCCCTGTCCCTGTCCCTGTCCCTGTCCCTGCCCTGGGAGACAGAGCCATGCCTTGCTGTGTGTCCAGGCCCTGGTTGCAGCTGACACAGCCAGCAGGGCCCTGCTTTGTTGTAGAATTTGGCTTCCTTTCAGTCACCTGTGACACGAATCAGGCAAGAACTCGCAGGCAGCATGAATACACACACACAGGGCCAGCTCAATTGCCCATGAGAAGGTTCATGTAATTAACAGGCAGCCAGCTTTTCTTTCATGTGACAAAGGACGGATGGGGAGGGCTGGGGGGGTGTTTTTCTGTGCCCATCCCCTGAGAGCAAGTTCCAGCAGGACTGTTCACAGGAGCAGGGAGCACAGCCAGGCTGTGAGCAGGACCCTGGGGGCAGGGAGGGATGCACCACAGCCCCCTTGGCCCAGCCCTGATTTCCCTCCATGCACAAATGGGGTCCTTTCCCGTCCTTGGGGGTGTTAAAGCCTTTCCTCTGCTACAGCCACAGCGCAGCAAGGAAGAAAAAAATGGATAATTTTGATAAAATGTTGGATAAAATGGCACAAGGATGGATCTTTCTGCTGTGCCGCACTCTGAGCAATCCCTCACCCTGTACTGGAATCCCTCCAGGACCCATGGGGCCAGCACTGAACTCACAGCCATCACCACAAAAGCCCAAATTCCAAATTTCAGATTCCAAATTCCAGATTCCAAATTCCCAATTCCCAATTCCCAGCCCTGGAGCACACCTGGCCCTGCCTGTGCCGTTCAGCCCTGGGTGCCCAGAGCCACACGAGCAGCAGGAGCACAAAGACGCCTCCCTCAGACATCAGAGCCCTGCTCGGAGCTGAGGAGCCGGGAACACTCAAAGCCATTAACCTGGCTGTTAATCACTCAGCATGCCCTGGTGGGGACAGCCCTGCCGGGGTGCCCGGGCTCCAGGTGACACAGGACAGGCTGGGATCGCTCCGGAACCGTGCGGGAGCTGCCCTGAATGAATTCCCTGCCCAGGAGATTGGCAATTATCACCCCGAGGGGAGGCAGGGAGCGTCTGCAGAGCCTGTCACCCTGCCGGGGATCATCCCCTGTGTGGCTGGGCTCTCCATGCTGTCCTCTCTATGTCACCTGTGCAGTGTGTGCTGAGCTGTGTCCCCTCTGTGTCCCCTGTTCCCTCTCCCCCAGTCCCCCTTGGCATCAAAGCCCAGAGCCTGCCCAAAACTCCAGGAAGGGGAAGGGGAAAGGGGAAGGGGAGGGAATCGCGATTTATCATTGCTGGAAGCATGGCCAGCCTCGGGAGGTCCAGCCGTGCTGCTGGGCACAGGCCGCGGTGGGAGAGATCCGGACCAAAATCAGCTCGGGATAGGGAGATGGAGAGCAAACGGGACACACAGGGGACAGATCGGCTCACACGGGGCAGGGGGGACACAGAGGGAACAGCTCAGCTCACACTGGGCAGGTGACACACAGGGAACAGCTCAGCTCACACTGCACAGGTGACACACAGGTGACACAGCTCAGCACACACTGCACAGGTGACACAGAGGGAACAGCCCAGCTCACACTGCGCAGGTGACACACAGGTGACACACAGCTACACACAGTGACACGGCAGCACACACTAGTGACACACAGGTGACACACAGGTGACACAGCCCAGCACAGCCTGGGCAGGGAATGCCAGGAGAGCACAGCCTCTGCCTGCACGTGGAGGCTGAAGCCCCATCAAGCCCTCACAGCTCCGTGATATTAAAGCTTTCCCCTCATGCATAGAAGCAGGCAGGGGGGCTAATTGCTTCTTATGACACTATAATGGTAGGACTATTTACACTAGATTAAAATCCAATTCATAATGAGGTATAATAACTTTGCAAATGCCAGGATTTGTCAAAGGGTGAGGGAGCAGCACCGAGACAGAGCTGAGCAGCCTCGGACCTGGGGTGCCAGCCCTGCCTGGGAGGAAGGGGCTCTGGGCACAGTGAGGGTGTCGCCCTGATTTTTGAAGTTTTTTCTAAGCCTTCTGATGTTTATACTCTTATAACAAACTTTTTCACCCACTTTCTGTAAATAACTTATTGTTTTACATTCTTTTATGGAAGAAGAGAAACTTGATGGACTGTTGGTTTGTCCAGTGCCATTGGAGAGGTGGCACTGTCACCCTCCAATCCACTGTCGCTTTTGGGAATCTATAAATGTTGGAGTCAGAAATTTAAAAGTCTCTTTTTACCTTGAAAGAGCAGCATGTCCATGTTGTGTTATTCCATGTCCTGTAGTGGGACACGAGGGTGGGGTTCTGTTGGGTTCTCTCTCTTTGGTTCCTTCTTCCATCATGGTGGAAGGGGGCCCTGGAGCAGCTCTACAGCCAAGCAGAGAAAGGCACTGCCCGGATCAAGGGGCTCTGCAGGGCCTGCAGAGGGGAATGGGGTGTGGACAGGTTGGGTTAACCACAGAGCTACTGGGTTGTGGGAATCCATGAATTCAGAGGGTTTTGGAAAAACTGCAAAAGGCAGGCCCCAGAGACAGCAGAACTGTGATTGGAGCTAAGCAGCAGCCATGAGATTGGTCAGCAGAAAAATGATGTAAAATGTAGAAAAGCAAATAGAAAAATGGTCTGTGTATTAATGTCTATCTAGAATAACTCCCTAAGCTACAGCAAAGTTTATCTAGCAAGATATTAAGTTTTAAGCTTAATAATGGAGCTCTGTGCATTGTGTTTTAAGGCTCACAAGCAGGTATTGTGTTTGAAATAAGCAAGCATTGTTTAACCAAAGGTATGTGAGCTTATAGTAGTTGGATAGAACTGCTGTCAATGTGCTTTTGCTTTGTGTGACTGGGCAAAAAACTTCTAAAGTGAGTTGTAACGTTAAGTTCTGTGTCTGCTGCCTGGGATGTGAGCTGGTGGCATCTTCCCATTGCCATAACCATGGAATGAGGCTGATGGTGGAAAATCAAACAGCTCAAGGCAGTTCCTGGCAGTCCTGTCCTGTTTGTGATTTGTACACAGACCCCAGCTGGTGACACTGGGCTGCACCTCAGGAGCAGAGCTCTCTCTCCCAGGGAGGTTTTGTCCCAGACACAGAGTCCCACTGCGATCCACCAGGTACCAGGGGTGCCGAGGCAGCCTCTGGAGCAGGATCAGGCACTCTCATGGAAAACCTCCCTTGCTGGATGTCACACACAGGGCACACCCTCAGAAACTCACCCTGCCCACCCAGTGTCACTGTGACCCTTCCCAGTCACTCCCAGCCCTGTCCCAGCACCATCCAAGGACAGAGCACACCCAGCACTGCCCTCCTGTCACCACATTTCTCTTCACAGAGAAAAGCAAAACACAACTCCCCAAAAATATTCCTGAGATTCACATTCCCTGAACCTCAGAGAATGATCAAAACAGTTCTTATCTCATTTGCTGCGCCTGTGTTGCTCACAATTAAAGTACGTTATAAAAATTTGTTTACCTAAAAAAAAAATCAATCATTGAATTCTAGTATAAGTGTTTTAATTCATTGACCAATTAAATCCATGTGTGTGTGTGTATCAAAACTGTCAGCTAATAATCACAAAATACTATACAAAAAAACAATTAGGTACTTAACAAATTCAATTATAATATAATAGAATTATTATATTATATTATATTATATTATATTATATTATATTATATTATATTATATATGATGTGATGTAATGTAATAATTAATTAGCCTTCTGATAAGATGGAGTCAGCTGCAACTTTCTCCCCTTCACTGGGGGTGCCTTGTTTCAGTACCCTCTCCCCCAGAGGGTGCTCCTGCCCCCAGGGGGGACATTTTTCCTGCAGGAAAGCCAGGGTTGGATCCAGCCTGGATCTGCTCCGTGCCTTCCCAGCCCATGTTTACGGGTGTGACCTTGGCTGAGCCCAGCAGCACATCACTCCTGACGTGCTCCAAGAGCTGTTTATTTATTTATTCCCTGCCAATGACATGGGCTGGTGGTGCCCTCTGAATTCCAAGCAGGTCTCAGCTCTGTGTTCCTGGTCTGGGTGGCTCTGCTGGGGATCAGGCAGGGGAAGGAGCCCAGGAGCTCCATTTGCTGGGGGAACATCCCTGCCCAGACCCTCTGTGCAATCCCTGCGTGCTCAGGGTAATGCTGGCCCTGCACAGGGGTTTGAGGGATGGAACTCTGCTGTCCCATGGTCACAGAGGTCTCCTGATGGAGAAAGTGCTCCAAAGTCCATCACCAGAGGGGTGTGACCGTGTTCACAGAGGTCTTAGGATGAGGGAAGAGATGAGGATCTGACTCCATGTTTCAGAAGGCTGATTTATTATTTTATTATATATATTACATTAAAACTATACTAAAAGAATAAAAGAAAGGATTTCATCAGAAGGCTGGCTAAGAATATAATAGGAAGGAATGATAACAAAGGTTTGTGGCTCAGACTCTCTGTTTAAGCCAGCTCACTGTGATTGGCCATTAATTACAAACATCCAACATGGGCCAATTACAGATGCACCTGTTGCATTCCACAGCAGCAGATAACCAATGTTTACATTTTGTTTCCTGAGGCCTCTCAGCTTCTCAGGAGGAAAAATCCTAAGGAAAGGATTTTCCATAAAAGATGTCTGCAACAGAGGGGGAACTGCAGAACACAACTCCCAGTTGAGCGGAGGTGAAGGAGTGCTCAGGTGAGTGTGAGCTCTGCTGTGCTGACAGGAGGCACTGTCCCAGTGCCACCAAGCTTTCCAGGCCTTCCCACACCTCTGCTGCATCCAAAACAGCCACCTGCTAAATCCTGGTGGCAAAGCCTCCAGGAAAGCAATTCTCCAGGGCTGGGGTTTGTCACTCGTCCTGCTGGGACTGCTGGTCCCACACACCAAGGACAAGGAGAGCTGGAAGGAATGTTGATTTCCTGAAGGGTGATTCCTCCAAATAAACTCTTCCCTGATGGCATCACTGGAAGAGCAGGAGCACAGGACGAGAACTGAGTTATAAAAACAGCAAAAACCTTAACACACCCCATGCTCAGAGAAAAATCAGCTGAGCCTCAAGAGCAGAAAACCAAACTGAATTGCACCAAACTCATATTCAAATTCCCATTCAGGGCTCTCCCTGGCTCCATGGAGCACTCTCCCAGGGCCCAGCAGGGCACAGCAAGCCCCATTCCAACCTCTCCAAGAAATGTGAGTGCTTTTGGCTGGGTTGAAGCCTTGTCCTCAAAGTCCTGGCAGCCACAGGGCTGGCCAAGGAACTTCTGTCCATGGGCTGCCACAAGAGCCACAAGAGCTCTGCAGGGCACCAGGGCTGTGGGGACAGGGGAGAGCAGGATTAGGACAACTCTGGTCACCTGCAGCAGGCACCTGGGCAGACCCTGCCTCGTGGTGGGGCTGTCAGGTTTGAGGGAGAACCCAAAAAATGCAGAGCTGCTCCTCACAGAATTACAGAGATCTCCCTAAGGGGAGGCAGGAGATGCTCACAAGGCACCCTTCAGCAGAACATGGGGATGTTGGATGTATGAATATGTTCAGGGTGTAAAAGAGGAGGTGTCAAGGAACCCAGCAGGGGCAATGAGGCCCAAGAACACCTCTGCACCAATCCAAGAATCTCCTTGGCCAGGGTTTGAACCAATTCTCAGCAGCACTGAAAAGAAAACACCATTTTCCCATTCTGGTTTTGTTTGTGAGAGGGAGAGCGAAGCAGAAAGGGATGGAGGGGTGGCACTGCATCCCAAATGGAAAGAGCCAGTGGCCACTGCCCAAGTCAAATTCCAACTTTATGACATAATGGGCTTTTTCTAAGCAGAGCTTGCTATTAACTCCAGCACTGGCTTAAACCCCTTGGCCTCAGGCACAAGCAAAGCAGAGCTCACACACTGTAAATGTTAATACTGCTTTAGCACTGTAATAAGCTAAAAGGTGGATGCAAGATCTGGCACATTAATTCCTTTTTTCATCTTTTTAGCACATTTCAGGGTAATATGAATAATAAATATTTGAGCTCATGAAGGTTAACGGATGGATAACCCTGGAGACTGGGACTCCCCAGGTAGGAAGGCAGCAGTTCCTTTCCACATGGCAGTGTCTCCAGCAGAGAGCCAGGGAATTTGCCTCCTCCTGAGAAGTCAGAGTTGTTTCTTGGCAGGGAAGTGTTTGACATTAAAACTCGCTGCCCAGCACATTTGTTCACACTTCAAATGTTTGGGCTGGGCAATGAGTAGAGGTGAATATTTCCAAGCATCACAGGGCAAAGCTGTGCAGAGAGGGAAAGCTCCTCCATCCCAGCACTCTGCTCCCATTGAACAGGAGCCAGATTGGTCAGCAAAGGGCTCTCAGAGCTTTTCAGGCTTTAATTAGGTTTAATTCCTCCTGCAGCCAGGTGTGGATTCACCTGGCCTGAGGCTTGGTGGCAGAGCAAGGGAGCTGAGCTGCACCTCCAGAGCTCAGCTGAGGGAATGTCCTGAAGGCAGAGCACTGCATGGACCTGCCCCAGATGTCACCACCAGCCCCAGGGACCTGGCCTGGCCTTGTTTTGCAGCTACTGGGTCTAAATCACAAGGTTTTGGTGTCTGTGAGGTGACAGCCACACAACACCCTGAGGAGAGCAGCTGGGTGAGAAGCTCTGCTGGAGCTGCACAGCACCTCTGGATGACAAAAACGTGCGGAACAGGGCTGTGGGAGAAATCACACTGCTCTGGCACCCAGTCAGGTGCCACAGGAGTGCCCCAGCTCATCCCAGAGCCATGGGTGAGCTCCCAGAGAAGCAGCCTAGAACGGAGGAGGAAAATCTAATTCCAACAGGGACCATGTCAGGAGAGGAAGGATAGGTCTGGTGACCCAGGGAAGGGTTGGAAACCTATGCTTAGAGAGCAAACCCTGGGACATGAGAATCCCCATTGCTTATCCAACAGAGACCTGGCAGGTAGGAGCACTTGCTGGGGGAAAAGGGCTGAGGATGAACCCAATGTGATCCCTTGAATGGAGGGGGACAGGGACAGGATGGGGGATGTGGGGCTTTCCCAGGCTTCATCTGCTCTTGCAGCTTTGTCCTCCTGATCCTCAGGGTACAGACACTGCCTGAGGGGCCATGGTGCTGGGAAATCCCCAATATTCCTGCAGAATTCCTACTGCCGGGGAGAAGGGAAGGGAGAGGAAGAGGAAGGGGAAGGGAAGGGAGTGCAGGAGCTGCCAGGGTCAGAGATGCTTCATGCCCCCTGACATCCCTGATCCTCCCATCCCCAGCAGGGCCGCAGGGAGCTGGGACAGGCAGAGATCTCTGTGTCGGTGCTGCTCGGGCGGGGGGACAGCCAGGACAGCGGGGCTGGCCGGGGACACGGCAGGGACAGGCTGGGGAGCGGAGCTGGACAGCGAGCGGAGCCGGGCGGGTTTGGGGTGACCGCTGCCCATCTCCGGTTCCCTGGGCGGGGAGCAGCCCCTGGGCAGCCCCTGGGGAGGTGGAGAGGCGCTGCCCACCCTGGACTGTGCCCGCTCACAGCCGCGCATCCTCCCCCAGCACCGCGCATCCCGGCAGGCAGGGAAGGAGGGAAGGAGGGAAGGATGGAGGGGGAGCTACCCCCGTTTTCGGGGAGCGGATGCTGTGCCAGGGCAGCCATCCCCCAGCCCCCCGCTCCCCTGTCGCTGCGCTCGCTGCAGCGCGGCCCGAGCCCCCTCCCCGGCGGTCCTTGGGGGATATCAAGGGCAAGGAAGAGAAGGGTTACCTGGAGGAAAGGGTTGCTAAGCAACCCCTCCCCCCGACCCCCCCCCAAAGCACCGCAAACCCAAAACTCGTTCCAGGCCTGCAACCAGATTAGCATATTAATGAGGCTGTAATTTCCCCGGAATTGTCTGCACGTCTATGCCCGCTCACAGCACACTGGCCCAGGAGTTTGCTATGCAAATAAACTGGTTTTACAGGCTGTGGCTTAATTAACTCATCAAGTTCATCTTCCTAACAAAAAAGGCAGACTAACTGCGGATTAATGGACCTGTGTTTGCTCTTCTTTCTCTCCCCCTCTCAGCCGCTCCCTCCCGGCGGCTCTGCCTCCCTGCAGCTCCATCCATCCATCCATCCGTCCATCCATCCCCGGCCGCTCCAGCCTCGGTGCTGGGGAGATCCTCCAGCCTCACGAGGAGATAAATCCTGGGAAAAGAGATGGGGAGGGGGGAAAGGAATCTTAACACCGCTTCCAGCAGAGTCGGGGAGGTTTTCCTCATCGACTTCAAGGGGAATAAGATGGATCAGGCCTCGAGGATGGTAATTACGCCTTCAGTCGGAGCTGGCAGGTGACCACTTATGAGAAGGAGGTGGCACACGGTGACACTGTCTCTTTAAAATGGCTGTCTGTGCGCGGATCAGGGGTCGGGGATTTTGGGGAGGCGGATTAAGGCAGCGTTTCGAAAGGGGAGCTCTGGCACTGCTGCTCCTTCCCTCGCCGAGCAGGGTCAGAGCAGGCGAGAGGGACGCTCTCCCTCCTGGGTTAATCAGGGAGGCCCTTCCTGCCTTCATGCCACGCTCAGAGGCAAGGTGGCTTTTGAAAACCACCCCCCAAAAAAGGTAAATACAAGGATTTGCAGAGTCACCGAGGGAGAGTTCATGCGGCCAAAGTCTCAATTCAACAGCAAAGCCCCGGGCTGGGGAGCTCCCTTTGAACATCATCATCATCATCATCATGACTTCACCTGCCCTCGCCCACCTCTCTGGCACCCTCCTCCTGCCCTGGGAGCCTCCTGTGTCCCCGGGATGGGCTCAGATGTCCCCACACGGCTCCCACCGAGGCTGGGAGTGCCCAGCCTGGGGCTGTGTGCGGAGCGGCTCCGGCGGAGATGAAATGTCTGAGCGGATCTGCTCCCTTTTAATTCGGGCTGCTTTGTTAGTTAATTGTAGTTTGACCTCCAGGGAGGTTTTCCGCGGCTCAGAAGGTGGCCTGGGAGACCGAATTCAGGCCTGGGGTGGGAACGGCTGCTTTGCCATTCATGGCATGGATTGTGGCAGCCCGAGGAGATGCGCGGAGCCCCGACTCTGGGAAAGGGAGGAGCAGGTAAATCAATATCGGCAGGAGGGGCTGAGTACGGACCAGGCTCCTCTGGGGAGTGCCAAGCAAGAGGACGAGAGGAACAGACAGGGAGTGATGCCCAGGAAATTCCACCTGAACATGGAAGAGCTTTGTCCTGTGGCCGAGCACTGGAACTGGCTGCCCAGGGAGGCTGTGGAGTGTCCCTCACTGGAGATATTCCAGAACCACCTGGGCACAATCCTGTGCCCTGTGCTCTGGGGTGACCCTGCTGGAGCACAGATGATCCTGGCTGTGGTCCTTTCCAGCCTGACCCATCCCGTGGGCTCTGTGGTGACCCTGTGGCCACCCAGCTCGGGCCCTCCTGGGCTTCCCACCCGTCTGTGCCCATCCCCATCACCCTGCAGCCACACTCCCACAGCCCCTCCCTCGCTCTCAGGCCGCTGGAAGCTCCCCACGTGTTGGAATTTTGGGGGACACAAGGTGGGTGATGGATTTTGGACTTAGTTAATGGAAGAGGTTTGATAACAGGATGGAGCTTTGAAAATGGAATTTTGAGAATTAGACTTAGACTGTAAGAAGATTCAGTCAAATGGGTTTATTGGACAAAGAAAATATCATTAAACTTGTAAGAAGATATAATTATGTTATAATTATTTTAATATATTAAAATATATATATATATATATATTATATATTATATTATATTATATATTATATATTATATATTATATATTATATATTATATTATTATATATTATATAATATTTATGTACTATAAATATATAAAATATAGTTACATTTATATAATTTAAATATCATTAAAAATGTAAGAAGATCCAATCAAATGGGTTTATTGGAAAAAGAAAATATCATTAAACTTTGTAAGTAAGAGATGTTGTTACATGTATAAGTTTGTGTATGTGATTTTTAACTTCATTATTGCAGTACACATTATTAGACTCCTTAAAACAGTATATAAGTGCTTGTGTTTTACAATAAAGGACACCCATGCAACCCCCAGATCTTTGAGGGTGGCAAGGGGCTGGTTTCCAGCCAGCTGAGCTGCAGAGATCTGCTGGCACCCAGCTCTGCATCTCCTCCTCAGGAAAGAGCCTCACACCTCCCCTGGAAGTTTCAGAGCATTCAAATGACACTCAGCTGAAGCCCACCCCTCTTCCAGCTACAGCTGCTTCAAAATGGATTTAAGTCGAAGCTTTCTTGCTAAATTTGGTTTAGACTGGACAAAGTCCTTGAAAAAAAATCTAACCGTACTCAGAAGCTTCTCTGCATTCACAGGAAAATGGACTGGCTGACCTAAAAGGTCTTTTCCATCTCTAATTTCTGTGGTTGTGTGATTCATCCCTCTTCTTTGAAAGTGTTTCCTACATGAATCGTCTCGTCAGAGGAAGAAAAAAATATACTAAATAATCTTTTTTCATTTCCCCTGCTCATTGTCAGAGCCTGAGAGAGGTGAGGGATGTGTGTGCTCCCACATGAACCCAGCAGTGGAAGAGAAAAGGCAAACCAGGACTCAGCTGAGCAGCAGAGGAGGAAGATGCTCATGCCAGGTGGGGTAGGAGGAGTTGTGCTGGGACATCCTTCCTTCCCTGGAGCACAGCTGATCCTCCCTTTGTCAAATCAGGAGAAAACACCGAGCTGGGGAGCAGAGCCACTCCCCAGGACAGAGGAATGGCCCATCCCAAGCAAGCAGAGGACATCCCTCAGCCTGCTGCTCCCCAGAGACCAAATCCCAGCTCCTCGGGGTGCTCCTGGGGCTCAGCATTCCTCACATCCTCCAGGAATTCCTCTCCTGAGAGCTTGCCCAGTTTCTTCTCAATCCTGCAGCAGGAGTTCTAGAGATAGCTGCTTGCAAGAGACACAGCTTGTTTTAGATCTTGCTTCTGCCACCTGCACCTGAGGGCATGAAATGGAGTTTGGTTCCATTTGGTTCCCCATTGTCTGTTTAGGAATTCTACCAGGGGCATCACATAACCTCAGAAAGGAGGCAAAAACCTCCTGAGGTCAGCCAGGACAAGCCAGGAAAGTGCAGCTTTCCACCCTGCAGCAGCCCTGCATGGGGAGGGAGCTGGGAATTACCCCAGCACAGATCCCTTGTGGCCACCAGGCCCTGCTCAGCCCATCCCAGCCCCTGAGGCCTCCCCCAGTCCTGTCCCAACCCTGTATCCCTCGTCTATCTGGATTTCTGGTACCCCAGTGCTGGGGTTGTCTCCTCTCCCATGGCTCTCAGTGACTCCCTTCTCATGAGGCACAAACTGAAGTCACCAAATTATTCCCATTTTTCCTTTGGATAACGCCTCCCAATCCAGCCCATCAACTGATCATTCCTTTCCCAATGTTCAGCAGTAGGCTCAGGGTGATATTCCTGGAAAATATAAATATAATAAACCTGCTTTCAGCTGGTTTCTGCTTTAAAATTTGACTGGTGAGGTTGGATGGAGGCTCACATGTGGTGATTTCCAGAAAAGCTGGGGAGCTGCTGAGTTTTGGGGCTGGCACCCCACTTGAAGCCACCAACCTGATGGGAGACAATGGGGGCAGAGCTGTCCCCAAAACGAGGGGCAGAGGGGAAAACAAAAGGGACAAACCCCTGCAGGAAGGCAAACTCAGCATCTGATCCTGGCTCGCTCTCCAGCGAGGTTTGGCCAGGGATTTGGGGAGCAGAGGTGGTTTGAATGATAATTACCCATCTTCAGCTGTCACCCAGGAGGTGTTTGTGTGAAGAATTGTTGTGACCATAATATAGGACTTTCAGCTCCTTTTATTTCGTTGATTTAGTGGATTTTCATTCTCTCTTTTCTCTCATTTTCTGGAAGCACTATAAACCCAAAGTCCTCCAGCATCACCCCTCTCTACAAAATGCAGATTTATTTTTTTTTAAACAAAGACTAAAGCTGAAGTGCTTACAGTCAGGGAATCACCCAAGATTTGAACACTTGCCAGGTACCATTTCCACCCTTAAGAAGCACCAATCCTTTTTCCAGATGACATTCCAGGACATTGATTTTGTTTTTCTTTTCTCCAACATCGCTGCTACTCCAACAAAAGAGGGAAAATGGGTTTTCTTACACAGAGGAGGCAATCCAAGGAGGTGGAAAGCTGGACCTACACAAGCTGAGCTTTGAAATGAAAATCTGCCCTTTTAGGATTAACGAGGAGAGTGCTGATAAAACAAGGGAACAAATTTACAGAGGGAGACATCAGCCCTCAGCTGGCAGCCCACAAGTTGTGGGGCAGGATGCAAAAATCACCCCCAGCTCCCATTCTGTGGGAGGTCAGGCTCCAGGCTCGCTGGGGTCCCTTCTGGCCCTAAAATCTATGAATCTATTGATGCTCTGAGGCTTAAAAAGCAGCAGCTGCTCCTAGGCAGCACCTAGTTCTCATAAGCATTTGGAATAATGGATCCATATTGTGCCAATGCATACTAATGTTAATAATATACATTTGCAGCACACAGTGTGATGGCTTTGGAGACACCCAGGTGTCAGATGGAATCAGTGTCACTGCCACACCGTACCAGGACTCTGCTGCAGGTCCCTCTTGGCTTCTCCAGAGGGAAGCCTTTCCTTCTTGGAAATTATTGCGGTTGTCCCTTGTGTTTCTATAGGGGAAAAAAAAAAAAGAGAATTATAAAGGAATTGTAGCAGGATTGGTGCCTGAGGTTTGCAGAGGGTTGGGATGGGGATGTGAGGGGGAACAAAGAGAGGAGCTGTGCCCCAGGAGCTCAGAGGTGCAGCCTCTCCCTGGGGATCTCCTCTCATGCACCAACACAGAGAAACCCAGAGCCAGGGCTGGGGCTGCCCCAGCTCTGTGCTGCTGAAGTCTGGACCACTTGGACAAAGAATTTGTGAGCCAGATCTGAGCCTGCCTCTGCCGGGTTTGACCCCCTCAGCTTTCAAGGCAAAGGGAAAATGCCTCTTTGGTTGTGTTTTGGGGTCCTGGGGGCACAGGAGGAGCAGGCTCCCCCCTCCAGCCCCACACCCACAAACCATGAGGGGAGAGGAGCACTCTGGAGCGTCAGGGGAAACTTTGGGTGCTTTGAGGGGGTTTAGAGCCTGTGAGGAACACCTTCACATCCACATATATACACACAGACACCTCATCTGCTCATAATTAGCATCAGCCTGGCCTAAAATCCCTGCCAAACTCCCCTGTTGTGCTGATATGAGCCCTCATGGGAAGCTGCCCGTGTCTTTATGGGAATTCAGGACAGCAGCACAGCACCCAGCAAGTCCTCAACTGTTTAATGTTCATTATTCCAATTGCCCAGCCCTTCCCAGTGCTTGGGACAAGGGGATTTTGTCATCACCCAGGCACTGCAAGGGTTAAGGCTGTGCCTTGGGCTGATCCTTGGCCATGCCTGTCTCCCTTTGTGAGGAGTTACTTCCAATGGAAAAGCTAAACCTGTGTTCTTCTCCTGATGTTTTTTTTTCCTCTTGCTATTTTAAAAAATAATTTAGTTTTTTAAAAATTATAACTTATCAGAGAAATTAAAGGGAAACAAAAAGGAAGAAAACAACAGCTTCCAAAGTCACAGGGACTCGGATCCCCTTTAAACCCTGCACAGCCTCCCAGATTTCTGCTTCTGGATTTTCTGTCTTCCAGACACCCTGGGAAGCCCAGGATACCCAGATATCTTTGGGATACCCCTCAATCAGAGCGGGTGGAGCCGTTTTCATGGTTCTGATTGCGATTAAGGGAGGCAGGGGTGCATTTCCAGCGAGGAGAAGGGAGCGGGGTTGGAGGAGAGGGGAACGCAGGACGGGGAAAGCAGCGTGGCCCTGTGCCCAGGTGACAGTGACAGCCCGTGGCCTGTGCCCAGGTGACAGTGACAGCCCGAGCACACCAGCACAGCCGCACATTAGGCAGCTGATGAGGTTAGAGAGGTCCGGGGCAGCTTTCCCGTTCCCTGAGGCCATGGAGGAATTATCCCATCCCTGCCCAGCACAGGCACCACCCGCGCTGTGAAACCGCTGCTGGAGCCATCCAGGCCGAGCTCTGAGCCCCATCCCCGGGGCCAGGACACCCCCAGAAAGGGCTCTGTCCCCTGACCTGCTCGGAGACACACAAACCTCATCCCCGGTATAAACCGTGGGGCACAGGGATGGTTCGGCTCCCCGGAGCTGGGGACGTCACAGAAGGCAGGGCCAGGGCCGTGGGTGATGGGGGGGAACGTGCGTGTGCAAGGCTGGGTTGGGTGTGTAACAGGGGTGTGGGGAGCGAGGATTTGGGGCGTGGGTGTGAGCAGGGGCCGCGCACACGCGTGGAGGAATGCGGGGATGTGCAAGCGAGGGGAAGGGAAGGGAGACTCGGGAGGGGATGAGGACAAAGAGCTCTGCGGGCGGACAGGGGGCACCCCCAGCCCCATCCTTGGGGGGGACACCCCGCAGGCGGCCCCTGCTCGCTGTGCTTTGGGTGTGCAAGAGCGTGTGAGCACAGGAGCGTTCACACAAATACCCGAGCATCGCCTCCCCGTGACGCTCGGGGCTGCGTTATCGCCGTGAGCTCCCCCCCTGCGCTGGCACCCGGCTTTTTGGGGTCGTTTTTAATCGTTTTTAAAATGAAAAATAAAAAAAAAACATGCTGAGATCCCTCCTGTACCAACGGATCCTGGAGCCCTCGGGATGAAGGACTGGGGGGCATTTCAGGGTTCCGGTGGGTGTCTAATAATTCTATGGTGGTATTCTCCAGATTTCCAGTCTTTCTGTGGGAGAAGGGAAACGGGAATTGAGAGAAAAACAGAGAGTGGCAGAGAGATCCGAAGGGAATGTGTGTGAAACGAGAGGGGGAAACGAAAAATAGAGCAGCAGAGGGTGTGGGGAGAGAGAAAGGAGGAGAGAGAAGGGAGGAAGAACCGAGAGGGGAGAAGAGAAAGAAATGAGGGAGGGAAAGGAAAGGAGAGAAATAAAAAAAAAAAAAGGAAATTAGGGAAAGCGAGGGGGAAACAAAAGGAAACAGAAAAAAATAAAATAAGTAAAACACAGGGGAAAATGTGAGAGAAATAGGTGGGAAAAGAAAAATAACAACAACAACAAAAAGAAATAAATGAGAAAAACCGGGGGAAACACAGAAAAATACAGAAATACAGAAAAGCAGGAAAAATAAAGAAAAAGGGGAGAAAACAAAAAGGAAAAAAAGGAAAACCAACCGGGGGGGGGGGGAAGAAAATAAAAGAGGGGAAGATCGAGGTGAAGAGCACGAAGGCGATGGAGAATGGGGCAGGGACGAGGCGGGGGCCGGGCCCGGAGGGACCGTGCTGTTCAGCACCCTGGAGAGCTCCGCGGCTCCGGCGGGACCGGCGGGACACCGAGGGGGACACGGCGGGACCGCGGCGGCACCGCTATCCCAGCAGGGCTCTCCATGCTGGGCTCAGCCCTGCCCATGGCACCGCTGTCACCTCCGTCCTGCCGGGGGCTCCTCTGCCTCTCGGGACGGGCACGGCAGGGAGCGCGGTCCCTGCTCCGCTTTCCCCCTGCAGACCGCCCCGAGCCCCTCCCGGGGAGCTGCTCCCCCTCCGTGCGGCTGCAGAGCGAAGGCTGCCAGCAAGGGAGGACCCGTGTGTCCCCCCATGTGTCCCTCTGTGTCCCCAGTGTGTTCCCAGTGTGTCCCCTGATGTGTCCCCCCGTCTGTCTCCGGTGTGTCCCTCTGTGTCCCCTCGTGTCCCCCCCCATCCCGCCCGCTCTCCCCCTCCCCTTGCCCAAACAACCCCAAAGGAGGGAGGAGAACCCCGAGGGGCGCATCCTCTGGGGGTCACCGCACTCCCCGACAGCTTTGGGGGTCCCGTGTGCGGGGTGAGACCCCCCCAGTGCCCTGCTCAGCCCCGGGGCGAGCTCCCTTCCCCTCCCTGCCCCCTGTGCCCCCCGACCCCCCCGCTGCCAGGGCGGGCTCCCCACGCACCGGGCTCGCTCCGTCCCGCCGCTGCCGCGCGGAGCTCCGCGGTTGCCGCCGGCTTTTCTCATGCAGATTCCCTCTTTCACACCTCCCAAACAAAAGCAAACGGGGGCATCGCCTCGCCGTGTCAACACACACGCTCATTAGCGGGGAGGCGGCGGGGGGAGCGGCTGGGAACGGCTCGAGCAGCCCCTCCGGGGGGGCGGTCGCATCGACGGCAGGTTGGAGCGGGCCGGGGATCACCCGGGGAAATTTGGAGCCAGTTCTTTGCCGCTTCCCCCGCGAGTCACTAAGTTTGCGAAGGTGTGGGTTGGCCCCGCTCGTTTCTGGCAGCGCAGGATGCTCCCGGCCGGGCTGTGCCCATCCGCGGGACCCCAGCAGGGCCGGCTCAGCCCCGGGGAAGCGTCGGGGCGGTGGGAATGGGGGTCCCGGCATCGTGCTGCAGCCAGGGAGGGCTGGGGGTGCGATTAAAGCTTCGCCAATTATCGCAACCCGCAGAAAAAAAATAAAAGGGACTGGTTAAAATGGCTGTGGAGAAGGACGGGGGATGTGGAAAGGTTGAGGGGAGCAGGGAAAGCAGCACCTGGATCGGCGCTGGCTGCCCCCAGACCCAGGAGCGGCAGCCCCGGCCGGGGTCCCGCGGCTCTCGGGGCGCTCCGGGACCGCGCTGCCCACCGAGCCCGCACCGACGGCTCTCCGAGCTCCGCCAGCCGCCTCTCTGCCCCTGCTCGAGATTTTTGTGTCTTCACTTTGGTTTGGAATTTATTTATTTTCCCTTTTTTATTATTATTTTTACTGATGGCGTGGTTTTGTTTCGCTTTTTTCCCATTAAACGGCCTCAAACGAGCCCGGTCCCGCTCCGCCTCTCCCGGCGCTTCTCCCCGCCGCTCCTTTCGTGCCTTTTCTCCCACCGAAACCCCGCTCCGGAGCTCGGAGGGAAGGAAACAAAAATTCGTTAAAACGAAGTAAAAAGGGTAAAAACCCGAATTAAAAATCTCCCGTTTGTTCGTTAGTATTTATCCGCGGTGCGGCTGGAGGGCTTGGTTTGTTTGTTTTCTTTTTCACACCCCCCGGCGGTTCCAGCAGCACCGAGGGCAGCGAGGAGCTGGGGCATCCCCGGGCACCTTCCCGGGCCCCTTTTCGGGCTGGGGAGGAGGAGGAGAAGGAGAAGGAGCCGCGGGTGGGGGGCGTGGGGGCTGCGGGGGCTTTGTGCGGACCGGGGGGGCCGCATTGTTCACTCGCTGTGCACGCCCGCACTCACACTCACACTCACACTCACACTCACCTCGTGTCCCCCCTCCGCCCCAATAACACGGAAATTTCCATGTCCCAGCTGCCTTCCCCTTTTAACCTTGGTATTAATTTAGGACGGATCTTTTTAAACAGCCCTGTAATGCATTCAGACGCTGCTGGAGGTTTATCTTTTTTTTTTTTTTTCCTCTTTTTTTTTTTTTTTTTTTTTTTTTTTTTGTACCGTGGGTTATATTTACACCCAAAACAAAATAATTACACTTTTGTTGGCGAGAGAAAGCTGGTGATTAGACTGTGGCTCTTTGCAGCAAACCCTTTCTCAGTGGTACACCAGGACAATTTTTCACGGCTGGGTGAAATCAGACGCGGGAGGTAATGAATCCTGTGAGCTATTTAAATTTACAATTTGTAACGCAGTCACTCAGAAACGCCTATGGCCCGGCGAGGAGATGCTTGCTGGGTTTGTTTAATGTTAAAACCTGCCCCGTCCCCGCTCTTACCAGGGGAAAGGAGGGGAGCGCGGGGGAGCGGCCCCGCGGAGCAGCGCGGAGAGCAGCGGAGCCGCCGCCTCCCTCCCACCGTGCCCGGCTCGGCATCCTCGGCATCCTCGACCCCGCCGTGATCACCGCCTACAACCCCAAAAATAGTTGGGAAAATCTACGGAGTCGGCGGCGGAGCATCCGAACAGATAGATAATTAATTACAAAACACAGGGGGAATATGCAAACCGCGTATTACAAATTCTACAGGGCTTAACTGATTGGAAACAGATTATTATCTTGTTTGTCTTTTGTCTGTTTCACTTATCCCTCTGCCGTCTGTTGTGTTGTAAGTTGATACACTTTATTCTTGAAAGGGGATTTTTTTTTCCTTTAATAATATAGTAAATTCCATCAACATCTTGTATAAGCGACGCTGCTTCTCCACGCATTACCCTGTTAAAACACAAAAGGTTTATTAGTTACATATAGGCGGTCTTATGGGCCCTGAATTACCATCTGTTACCGTGGGGGAATGTGGCTGGGGGGAGTTTCTTGGGGCTCGGGGTGGCTGTTCCCCTTGGATTTATTTATTTATTTATTCCTCGACTTTCAAACGAAAAAGGAGCCGGAGGCGGCCGCGGGGAGCTGGGGACGGGGTGGGGGTCCCCGGGTGGGGGTGGAGGGGACAGAGGGTGGCGGGACAGAGGACGGGGAGGGGGTGAGTGGGCACAAACAGAGCGCGGGTGCCGCTCCCGCAGCCAGCACGGGGTGTCCATACAGCCCAGATTATCCATGGGTTATCCATGGGGTACAGCCGCGCTCCGCTCTCGGTGTCGGCCCTGGGCAGCCCTGCCCGGGACACGCGTGTGCCCGCGGCTCTCCAGCCCCTCGACACCCCGGCCGTGCCCGAGCGGGGCCTGCCCGGTGCTCCCGATGCCCTGACCCCGCTGCCGTGCTGGATCCTGCCCCGAAATCCGTGGAGGATGCGCTGGGAGAGGGCCCCGCAAATCCCGCACATCCCCGAACATCCCGTACATCCCTGCACATCCCCGCACATCCCTGCACATCCCGCACATCCCAAATTCCCCAGGAGCGCCCCGGGAATGCCGCAAACTTGGGCAGAGCCCGCTGGAGCGCGGCCGCGATCGGCCCCGGGTCCGGTCCCTCCTCCTCCTCCTCCTTCCCGTGCCTTCGATTTCTTGCCCGTTTCTCCCCTTTTAAACTCGCTGCAGTTTTCATTTCCTTTCTTCTCTCTTCCGTGGCTTTTTCTCCTTCTTTCTTTGTTTTCTTTTCTTCCTCCTCTTCTTCCTTTCTCCCTCTCTCTGGTGCTTTTCCTTCGCCCTTTCCTTTTGGTTTCCATTCTTTTCTATTCTAGCCGTTCTTTCTGTATTTTTTCTTTCCTCCGTTTATTTTTCCTTTTCCCTTCTTTTTCCTTCATTTTCCCCCCATCTTCTTCCTTGCCTTCTTTATTTATGTGTAATTTTTTTTGTTCATTTATTTCTTCTTTCTTTACTTCTTTGCCTTTCTCTTTTTTTCTTCCTTTTTCTGCGGTTTTCCTCTGTCTCTTCTTAGTTCCTTCCTTTTTCGTTTCCGTTAATTTATTTTTCCTCATTCTCTCTCTCTCTTTTCCTTTCCCTTTATCTATCCCTTTTTGTCCTGCATACATTTTCTCCTTTTCCTCCTGCGCTTTTTCTCTTTTTATTTCTCTTTTCCTTCTCTTTTATTTTTCCTCCCCGAATCTCTTCTCTGCGAGTATTTTCTCATTTCGATTCCCCCTCTTTCCACAAACATCCCTACGTACAAAACCTGCTCCACTTCCCTCCGATGGAGTATTTGTTGGGATTTTTACATGGGGCTTTTCTAGGTCTTTTTTTTGTTGTTGTTGTGTGGGTTTTTTGGGGGGTATTTTGCCACTACCAGGAGAATTTTACCAGCAGCAGGAAGCTCCAAAGCCACGGGTTATTTCGGGCCAGAGCGGGGGAAAATATTTTTTTTTAAGTATATATTTTTAATACAAAAATACAGGGATTGTGGTTATAGAAAATGAAGGGGAATGGGAAGGAATGCTCGGCCTTCACCTGCCACGCCGCTTTCCTCCTCCTCCTCCTGCTTCCCTCACGGCCGGACCCCAACCCGAAACCCGCGGGGAGCGGAGGCAGAGCTGCCCCGGCCCCGGGATGGATTTTCCTCCCCAAACCCTCGGGGAAGAGAGGCAGCGCTGCCCCGGCCCTAGGATGGATTTTCCCCCCGAACCCCCCGAGCCCCGGCGCTGCCCCGTCCCTGCCGCGGGGTCTCGGCTCCACCGCACCTGGAATTAAAGAGAAATCTCAGTGTGGGAGGGGACGCGGCCGCCGCCCCCCGGGACTGCCCGGCCCCGCTCCCCCCGCGGGGCCCAGGGACAAAGCCGGGGAGCTCGGGGGGGCCGCATACCTCCGGGGGAACTTTTCATGTGCTCCGCTGCGGGAAGGAGCCCCCGGCCCCCTCCCCATCCCCTCCCCCGCCCAAATCGATCCCCCCCTCTTCTTTCTCCCACTTGTTGCTCTTGCAGACAAAAGCTTCCCTTCCCCTCGATCGAAACGAAATAAAACCCAAAAAACAGGTGATGCTGTCGCCCTGAGCAACTCGGGACCCCGCAACTCCTCCCCGAGCATCCCTTGAACAGAAACGAATGCAAATGAAAATAAAAATTAAAGGAAAAAACAGCGGGCCAGCGGATTTTCGGCCTTGCCCCCCCGGCCCCCCAGCCAGGTGCGTACTCACTTCGCGGCCCAGGTACAAGCCACCCTCAACAATAGAGGCGCGTTGTTTTTTTCCCTCTGTGCCAAGCACAAGGCTGGAGCCAATTTAGATATGCTATAAATTAAGAGGTTACCATGGTTACCGCCCCACCATTGGCCGCATCCCGGGTGACGCTGCCCTCGGCGTCACCAAATCTGAATAAGGATGCGCGAATTACTAAGGCGGGGGACAAAGCTGGCGATGGGGACAGCATGAGAGTGGCGGCGCGGCGGCGGCGGAGCACAGCGAGGCACCGGGGCTGCCGGCTGCTCGGGGGGGTTCATGCTGGACCCCTCCCGCTGCCGCAGAGCCCAGCAGCAGCGCGGCCGCCGCTCCGCCGCCTCCCGGGCCGCTCCGCACGCACCCACCGAGCCCGATTTCGGGGGCTGCTCGGTGCTGTTGTTGTTGTTGTTGTTATTTCTCGGGGGTGGTTTGGATTATTCTTGGGGGGGGCATCGTTTTTTCCCTGCCGCCGTCGTCGAGGCTCCGGAGAGAAGAGGGGGAAGAACTTGACAGCCGCCCCGCTGCCCTCCCCTGAATTTTTTGTTGTTCCTTTTTCTGTATTTTGTTAGTTTTTGTTTTATTTCGTTCGGGTTTTATTTTCTTTTGGGTTTTTTTTTTTAATTTTGTATTTTATTTTTATTCTCCTTTATTTTAATTTATTTCATTTATTTTCATTTAATTTCATTTAATTTTTTTTCCTGCCTTTTTTTTTTCTATTTTATTTTATTTTTCCATTCTTTCCCCCCGCTTTTTTTTGTTTGTTTTTTTTGGGGGGGATTTTTTTTTTGTTTGTTTGTTTGGTTTTTTGGTTTTTATTCCTTTTTTGCCGCCGCCGTGTGCCGGCGCGGGGCTGGCTTCTCCTTTTGAGCGTCTCCATCCCCCGGCGGAGGTTATGATGGTGCATTGTGCGGGCTGCGAGAGGCCCATTTTGGACCGCTTCCTGCTGAACGTCTTGGACAGGGCATGGCACATCAAATGCGTCCAGTGCTGCGAGTGCAAGTGCAACCTCACCGAGAAATGCTTCTCCAGGGAAGGGAAACTCTACTGCAAAAATGACTTTTTCAGGTGAGTCCTCACCCCCACCCCAGCGGAGGGAGAGGAGCTCAGGGAGTTTTGGGGGGCTCAGGGGGTCCCTTCCTGTCCCTCCCTGCTCCGTGTGCCGGGGGAGCCCCGGGGGGACCCGGCGGCCGCTGCTGCAGCCCGAGGAGGGGGCGGCGAGGCTGCGCCCCCTCCCCATCTCCCCACACCTTTCCCCGCATCTCCGCCGCTGCCTCCGCCCGTCCCGTGGCGCGGGGTGACACCGGGCACCGGCCTGGCACCCCCAGCTCCCCCGGCCCCCCAGGCCCCGCTGGAAGCGGTGCCCAAATCTCCCCCCCGGGACCCCGCACCTTAAACGCCCCTAATGAGCGCGATAAGGCCGGGAGGGAATTAGGGGCCGGCGAGGCAAAGGGGGGGCCGTGACTTATGGCTCCTAATGCTGGCACTACATCAACGTCAAGGCCGGCAGCGACACGGGCACCGCTGGGGCCGCGGCCCGAGGGGAACGGGGGACCCTGCGTGGGCACCCCGGGCCTGGCAGCCCTCGGGGACAGCCCCTGCTCCCCGTTCTGAGAGCGGATTTTTCGTTTCTGTGAGGGTTTTTGTTTGTTTTGGAGGTTGGTTTTATTTTTTCCTTGTTTGTTTTTTTCTTTTCTCTTGTATCGTTATCTTTTTTGTTTGTTCGGTTGGTTTGCGGGGCTTTGTTGGAATTTTTTTGTTGTTGTTTTATTTTGCTGTGGGTTTTATGTTTTGTTCTTGTTGTTCCTTTTTTTATTATTATTTTTTGGTGGGGATTTGGGTTTTGTTTTGTGGGGTTTGTGGCAGGTTTTGGTTGTTTGGTTTTGTCTCTTTTTTCTCTTTTATTTTCTTTTTTTTTTTTTCTTTCCCTTGGGAGATTGTTCCCAGCCGATTCGGATTCCCTGGATTTTTCTTTTAATTTTAAAAAAATCTTCTAGGGGAAAAAAAAAAAAAAAACAACAACAAAATCACACCTAAACCCAGACCCGCTCTGGGAAGGAAAGGAAAACCGGAGATTTACAAAGCACTCTTCCCGACCTGAAAAAACTCCCTCTCGGGTTGGGGAGCGGATGGGGGATTTGGGACCATGGGACGCTTTGGGGAGCGCAGCTCCCTCCTCCGCCGCCCGTTGTTCCGGTCCCCGCACCCGCCGCTCCTTTTCCCGTCTCTCCGGCCGTGATCAGCCCCATTTTCGGGGATTTTCAGGCCGGAGCCCCGGGAAGCACCGGCTGAAACGAAATCCTGCCCTGCAAAGTGCGGGGGGACCCCCAGCCGCTCTCCCCTCCCGCGCGTCCCTTCTGGGGCCAAACCCGTGCGAGGATGTTCGTGCGTGTCCCCCGCGCCTGGGGACACCCCAAACCCGCGCTGTGCCCGC
This sequence comes from Zonotrichia leucophrys gambelii, assembly GCF_028769735.1. Taxonomy (NCBI): domain Eukaryota; kingdom Metazoa; phylum Chordata; class Aves; order Passeriformes; family Passerellidae; genus Zonotrichia; species Zonotrichia leucophrys. Next base: position 9,705,993 of record NC_088185.1, read on the forward strand.
AGCCCGGCCCCAGGGCTGGCGGGGATGAAGGCTCTCCTCATCCTCGCCCCGCAGGTGCGGTTCGCCCGTTCCCCCAAATCTTCCATGGGGACAATGGAGGAAATTCCCCCGGTGCTGGAGGAGCGGGGCTCCCGCGGGGGTTTGGGGAGGGGGGATCGGTGCAGAGCACACACACAGCCCCCGCCGCAGCCCGTCCTGCCCGGGGCTCCAGCTCTTCTCGCTTCTCTCCCCTTCCCAGGAGGTTTGGTACCAAATGCGCCGGCTGCTCCCAAGGGATCTCTCCCAGCGACCTCGTCCGGAAAGCCCGGAATAAAGTGTTCCACCTGAACTGTTTCACCTGCATGGTGTGCAACAAGCAGCTCTCCACGGGCGAGGAACTCTATATCATCGACGAGAACAAATTTGTTTGCAAAGAGGATTATTTGAACTCTCCCAGTTTGAAGGAAGGCAGCCTCAACTCAGGTACGAGCGGCTCAGCCCGCCCAGCGCTCCGTTCTCGCCGTCGGGCAGGAGGTTTGGATGTGTGGGGTGAGGGGTCGGCCCGACCCCGGGTAATCCCGGTACCGGTACCGGCAGGAGGGGCAGCGCCGAGAGCGCCGGGCACAAGCCCCGAGCTGCCCGTACCTCCCGGTGGAGGCGCCCCCCGGCCGGGCAGGACGTTCGGATTGGGCTCTCTACATTTGTGGGGTGAGGGGCTGCACCCCGCAGCCCGTCGGGGGAGGGAGCGATGCGGGTGAAAGGCTCGGAGCGGGTGGAAGCCCCGGTGACGCCCCCGTGGGACGCGGACACGCGTGGGGTGCGCTCCCCGCCTCAGCCGCGGCTCTGCCGATCCAGCGGGGCTGAGGGGCGGGGGGAGCCGCGATCCCCCCCAGGGCTGCCCCGGGAGCCCCCCACTCACTCCCTCCGTCCCCAGAGCCCCCTGAGAACGTGCCCGCTCCCCCCGCGCCGCGGGCCTGATGCTTCGCCTCCTTTCACCCAGAGGCAAAGCTCCCATTTGACTTCCTTGGAAGCTGTCTCTGCGTCAGGAGAGCAGGGCCAGGCCCCCTCCTGCTGTCCCAGCCATGCCGGGCGCCCCTGCTCACCCCCTTCCGTGGGCTCTCTCTCCGTCCAGCACCCGGGGCCGGATCCTGCCACGCCAGTCAGTGGGGCCGCTGCTGTGAGCGAGGCGAGTAGAGCTTGGCCTTGGGGGGTGCTGGCTGCAGGGTCCCGGGGGGAACACGGGGCCTGGGGGCGGGGGGGTGAGCCAGGCTGGACACAGAGACCGGGGGGCTCCCCGAACCCCCACAGGGCCCGGCTGCGTTTTTCCCGGCGCGGGGATAGAGGGGGAGCGCGGGGGCAGCGCGGGCATGGGGGGCACCCCCTGCCCAGCTCCCCCCGCAGGGCTGGAGCGGTGCCCGGTGGTGTTTGGTGTTGGGGGACGATGCTTTAGGGGGGCAGAGGCTGTCTGCACCCCTCGCTGCTCTCCAGCACCCCCCAACCCCTCTCCGGGCAAGCAGAGGGGGACAGGAGAGGGGGGTCAATGTGTCCCCGAAGTCATCCACCCCCCCTTTCCTCTCTGGGTCTCCTTTACAGTGTCCTCATGTACAGACAGGAGTTTGTCCCCGGATCTCCAGGACCCCATGCAGGACGACACCAAGGAAACGGACAACTCGACCTCGTCGGACAAGGAGACCACCAACAACGAGAACGAGGAGCAGAACTCGGGCACCAAGCGGAGGGGGCCCCGCACCACCATTAAAGCCAAGCAGCTGGAGACCCTCAAAGCCGCCTTCGCCGCCACCCCCAAACCCACCCGCCACATCCGGGAGCAGCTGGCCCAGGAGACCGGCCTCAACATGAGAGTGATCCAGGTGGGACAGACAGACTGACGGGGGGGCACAGGGGTTGCCGGGGGGGGGGGCACAGGGGGTCCCGGGGGGAGCCCGGACGGTTCCAGAGTGAGAACGGGCCAACCCCATTTGTGACAGTGGGAACGGGCCAACTCCGTTTGTCCCTTCCAGCGCCACCTCAAACCCACCCTGCAGCCCCCCCACGCTCTCGTGGGTGAGCGGGGATCCCCCAGCCGTGGGAAGGGATGGAACACGAGGTGTTTCATGCCCAAAACGCGGGGCCGAGCAGGATTCCCGACGTGCCGGGAGATGGATGCTCCAGCTTTGCATCCACCGCGCTCTGCAGGCAGCCGGCACTTGCTCACCGCGCTGCCCCCGTGAAGAAAATCCCTGCGGAAATGTAGGGATTAATGGGCTTTAATAGAGGCATTAATAGGGGAGGACTCTCCGGCTTTGCCGGCAGCAGAGCTGCGATTCCCGGCTCCCGGCAGAGCGGAGCACGAGTCCCGCAGGAGCGCGCTGTGCCCGTCCCCCCGCGCTGCCCCATCCCGGGGGAGTCAGACAATAATCCAGGCGCCCCACCAGGCTGCTGAGGCGAGCGGTTCCGGAGAAGCAATGCCCGTGGAGAGGCGGCCACATCTCCCCTTTCCCTTTTATTCCCATCCTCACCGCGGGCTGTTCTGAATCCCTGCCTGCTGCCGCAGGTGCTCATCCCCCTGCTCCCGCTTTCTGCCTGCTCCTGCCACGATCCAGATCCCCTTTTTCCTTCCCACGTTTCCTCCCTTCTTTCCCCTATCCATAGGGGAAATTTCCCTCTCCTGCATTTTCCAGCTGCAGGGGCAGAGAGGTTGAGGGTGTGCAGCTGCGGGAAGGAGGAGCAGGATTTTAAATAACCTGGTTATTTGCGGTGTCCCCATGTACTTTTTGAGCAGCAGCAGGAAAGGGGGTCGGTGTTGATTAAAAAAAAAAAACAAACAGATATTGGAAAAGCCGTGTGGGTGCAAGATGGTGACCCAGAGGGGTCCCTGCTCGCCCACCCGCGCTGGGCACTGACCCCAGCCCGGCCGCAGGTGTGGTTCCAGAACCGTCGGTCCAAGGAGCGGCGGATGAAGCAGCTGAGCGCGCTGGGCGCCCGCCGGCACGCGTTCTTCCGCAGCCCCCGCAGGATGCGGCCCCTCGGCGGCCGCCTCGACGAGTCCGAGATGCTCGGCTCTACGCCCTACACCTACTACGGAGGTGAGGGACCGTCCCTGCCCTGTCCCCTCCTGTCCTTTGTTCCTCCCATCCCGTTCCCCGCGGCTCTCCCCTTTCACACGCGTGCCCGGCCCCACGCACCCCACGCCCCCCCTGCATTGCGGGGCCCCTCTCCCGCGAACAAAGCCCCAGCTGCGGGGCTTTTGTCCCCCTTTCAGGCCGCATTTGCTGCAATTACCTCGCGGGCCCGCAGCATATGGAGGGTCAGTGCGGGCCGGCCGCCCCCGCTGCCCCGGCGGCCCCGCAGAGCCCCCCCAAAATCTGCGCTTTCAAAACCTCCCATCTGACCGGCGGCTTTCCAGGCACCCTTGTTGCCCTGCAGTTAGTTTCCAGATCCTTTCCAAGCTGCTTAAACACACATATTAATTCCACATTTTATATATACTTTAATGTATTTTCCTAATATATATATATTAATGTATTTTTCCTATTATATATATATTAGTGTATTTTTCCTATTATATATACATTTTAATGTATTTTTCCCCATTATATATAATTTCCCCAATGTACATATATATTTTCTCATTATATACATTTTCCCCGTTTTATATTTATTTTTGCTCATTCTGTTTATATCTATATTTTCCACATTCCCCTTTTTATATACATATATATAAATATATGCACGTTATTTTTTCTCCATTAATTAAACAACACTGAGCCCATTTTCTCGGCCCTTTCACCTCTCCCAGTCCGAATTCGCTGCCCTCCCTCACCCCAAAGAGAGGGTAATAGAGAGGATGGGCAAAGAGAGGATGATGGGCAGTGCAGCTCTTAGGACGGGTTTATTCCTCTCAGGTTGGATTTAAATCCCACCCGCCCTTGGGGTCTTCATTTGGGAGCCAGCAGAGCGTTTCGGAGGGGACAGCAAGGGTTTGGGGCGCAAGGGGATTTTGGGAGGTTTTTAGCCACAGGAGACCAAATCCATCCATTTTTCCCCTCCCCACAGATTACCAAGGTGACTACTACGGGCCGGGAGGCAACTATGACTTTTTCCCCCACGGGCCGCCCTCCCAAGCCCAGTCCCCGGCCGACTCCAGCTACCTTCAGAACTCAGGACCCGGCTCCACACCCCTGGGACCCTTGGAGCCCCCCCTAAGCGGACATCACTCCTCAGAAAACCAAAGGTACACGGATATGATCTCGCACCCCGACACCCCCAGCCCCGAGCCGGGCATGACGGGCTCGCTGCACCCCATTCCTGGCGAGGTCTTCAGCGGGGGGCCCAGCCCTCCCTTCTCCATGTCCAGCAATAGCGGCTACAGCGGGGCTCTGTCGCACCCCAACCCGGAGCTCAGCGAGGCGGCGGTGTGGTAGGCCCGGCCCGGGCACGCGTGTGCGTGTGTGCAGGGGGCGGAAAAGCCCCCCTGGTCCCCCCAGCCCACGCGTGTCCCCTCCTCGCCCGCAGCAGGGGCTCCCCCGCCGATGCCCGAGCGCATCGCGGCATCTCCGCCCGCCCTCCCCATCCCGCACCCCGGGAGCTTGGGGCCACCCCGCTACCTCCCCCCTCCCGGCAGCTGCCCCCCGAGGCTTTCTGGGGGGCGGTGAGGGGTGCCCAGCCCTGCAGAGCCCGCCGGAGCCGGCCCAGCGCCTCTCGGACCAAAGCTGAACTCGCCTGGACACGGGTCCCGCACCGGGGGAGGGGCTGCGGCAGGGCTGCCCCTGCTCATTAGCGTCCTTTTTAATTATCCCCCACCACAGCAAGGGGGGAATGGGGAATAGCAGGAATAACCCCCCCGTGGCCCCTCCCTGGCCTCGTTTTTATTGTTCCCGTTTCACCCCCGAGGGGAAGGTGGGTTTGGAGCCGGATTTTGGAGCGGTGGGGACGATGGGGCTGAGCGGGGCCAGGCCCCAGTGGCTGGCTGAGATTGGGCTCCCACGTGGTGGAACAGACACCAGAAACAGGAAAAATCCACAACAACAACAACAAAATAAAACCCCAAACAAACAATAAACCCCCGAACTAAACCAAGCCAAGCACAGCAGCAGAAATTTCACCCGAGCCTCGACGCCGAGTCCCGCCCCAACGATTCCCAGAGGCTCCGCCAATTTAAGGATGTATTATAGTTTTTGCTTCTAGTTTCTTTATTTTGTATAAAGGAGAAACAAATAAAGTATGTTTTTGTGTTTACTGATTATTTATTGTACTTTAGTCATCGGAGGCTCCGAATTTTTTCTATTTTGAAGGCAGGGAGGGGATGGCGCCGGGGAGGGGGGTGAGAGCATAGAGAGAGGGGGGGAATAAAAGGAAGGAGAATGGAAAAGGAAAGAAAAAAAAAAGTTGTTTTCTGAAAGCGTCGTGGGTTTCCTGTCCCCGCTGCCTCTTGCGGAGGCTGTTAGTGTGAATGGCTCTTGTTGTTCGATGTGAATAAAAAACCTTTTAGTTACCTACTGTTCGGTCACCTGGTCCCTTTCATTTTACTTTATTTGGATTTGTTTTAACACAAGCCCATGAGGAACGCTGGCCGGGCTCCCCCAGCGCTGCCCTGGGTGAGGGATGTGCACCTGCACAAGGTGATGCTGCTGCATCCCCATCCCTCCCCAGTACCCCCCAGTTCCCCCCAGTCCCACAGCTCCCCGGCACTGGGAAGGGGCACATTACCCAGCTCAGACAGCACAATGCACAATTTCCTTCTCATGGGGGGCACCCAAGAACCTCCCAGAGCAGCCCCAATAGGGGACACCCCAAGTTGGGGTTCAGCAGCGCCAGCAGCAGCTTTTGCCCCATTTTCCCTGTGGGATCTCCTCCCCAGCACCCCAGCTCTCTGCCCCTCTCTCCTCCTTTCTACCCCTTCAGATATAAAAATAAAAAGTCCCAGGCAGGCTGCAGCTCTGAACTAATATTTAAAATGCAAAATCATGGCAGAGTTTTTCACCCCCCCCCCACCAGCCCCCCTGCTCCTTGTCTTGCAGTAAAACGATATAAACAGAATAAATTACCTTCCCTTGCTGGCTTACCAGAGTCCCTCTCTCCTGACCTGAATTTTAAGTCCTGGCTCGGTTGTAGCAGGGAGCAGCGATGATTTATGGAAAGCCAGCCACAGCTCTGCATATTTTCTCTGTTCAGCCAAGTGCTGGAATTTATCCTTCCTGTGCCATTACTGGCATTAATAACGGGGTGGCCAAGGAGCCTCACTGAGCCCCCTCAGCCAGGAGCTGGGGCCAGCACAGACATTGGGGTTCCCTCACCCCCATCTCCAGGAAAAACACCTTCACCCCTTTTCCCAAATAGGGAAACTGAGGCAGGAGCACAGCTGGCAGCTCGAGCACTCCCAGGCTGTCAGTGTTAGCAGGCAATGGGGAATTTTCATAAGGGCAGGGTGATGTGTTAGTAAATAACCCACTCACAGCATCATTTTGGGGAGTAAAAAATGGTGAATCACTGGGTGAACACTGGATATTATTACTATTATTATTATTTTATTATTAATTCAGAATTCAAGGCATGGAGCTGAGGGTTGTTTTTAGGCTGCTGGGACACCCCAGGAGAGAGACCTGGGTGAGGCCTGGGCAGAGGAGGCTGCAGGAGGGATGGGGGTGATGCTCCAAGCTCCCAGAGGATGGGACTCAGCAGGAGCAGCCATCCAAGCAGGGAAGATCCCAAGGAACAATCCCCTGGCACAGAGCAGTTCTGCAGCTCCGAGCTGGGTGCAGGAGCCCAGCCCGGGGTCCCATCAGCCCAGAGGTGCCAGGAAGGCAGCACTCAGGATTCCTGCCTGTCCCCAGCTGCAGAGTGACACAGGTCACCCTTAGGGGTGTCCCAGGCACATCCAAACCCCCAGATGGCTCCCAGGTGAAGGCAAGGAGAGGGAAATCTCCTCACTGGGTCACCCCAAACCCCCCATTCTGCCCGTACCTACCCCAGCAATGACCCTTCTGTGCTGAGGAATCACCATGGGGAGCTCCTGACTGCTCTGACTCCCCCTCAAACAGAATAATGGGAATAAATTCCTCCTAAAAGCTATTCCATTTTGTTTTTCTTTTCTTTTCCTGACCTTCTTGCCTTTTTTTTTTTTTTTGGGGAAGGGGGAAGGTCTGCAGAAGGTGGAAAGTAATCAGGTTTTGGACCTGGGATAAAAAATAGCCCGAGTAGGTTGGGCTGACTCCCTATAATTAATAGTGTGCCTCGTAATAGGATTCTCCAGCCTTCGGTGCTCCCTGGAAACACCTTTTTACATAAGGTATTGCTCACGATGGAGTGGCAGAGCTGTGATTTATGGGGGTTTGGCCTCCACCGAGCACCTGGGAAGGTGCAGGGCAAGGGGCTGAGGCAGGGAGGGGTTTCAGGTCAGGATTTGTGGGGAGATGTGGGCGAGCTGCTCCTGGGGCTGGCACCCTCCTGCTGCAAAGGGAGGAGGATGAGAGGGGTTGGGGACGGCAAAATGCTCCTCTCCCTGCCCAACGCACCGGGCACAGGCTCAGCAGGGGAACCGCACCAGCAAAATCACCCGGAATGGGAGGAAGGAAAGGGGAGAAAAGCTGGGAGGACACAAAAAGAACCCCAGGAGGCGCCACAGCAAAGGGCTAAAGGCAAACACAGCGCTACAGAGAGAGCAGGAAAGCCTGGGGGAAAGAAAGAACAGGGAAAAGAGTGGGATGGAGGAAAAAAGGGGATCTTAGGGGGTCTAGGATGGGGTACATCCCCTCCGCATGTCAGAGCACCTCGGAGCCCGCGGGTGTTAAACCCGGCCGGGGATTCCCGCGGATAAATCACCCTAACAAGAGCGCTGTTCTCGTCTGGCCACAGCCAACGTGGCAGGAACGGGAGAGGATTGTAATAATTAATAATCATTACAATAATAATGCATAAAGACAGTAGCACAGTAATTAGTCAGAGAGGGAGCGTTTGCTAATTGAGGTGGAGAGCTGCAGCCTGGGGAGAAGCAGAGGGAGGGAGGAGAGGGGCACAGGAGAATACCTGGCACGTCCCAGGGGAAAAATGGGATGTGTGGGGGGCCCAGTCCCCCCTCAGCACAGGCACCACCCCCGTGCCTCAGTTTCTCCCTCCCTGCATGAGCGCTGCTTGCTGTAAAAAGCTTCATGAGGAGCCCCGCGTTCCCGAGCTTTATTTCTGTTCTTTGGGAAGGAAAGCGAGCCGAGCGCTCCAGGCGGGCTCTGCCGCACGCCGCGCCCTGCCCGGTGTCACTGCAGCCCCAGCTGGCTCTGCAGGGCCCGCAGCCGGCCCGTGTGGATGTTGCTGCCGCCGCACACCACGAGCAGCACGGGGCGCAGCGGGCTCGGCAGCCGCCCCTCGCTCTGCAGCCGCTGCAGCCGCCCCGAGTACAGCACGGCCAGGGGGGCTCCGCACGCCGGCTCCACCAGCGCCCGCTCGTCATCTGCGGGGACACAGCGGGACATGGGGCTCGCACCCAGGGACAGCTCGCCCGGCATCCGGGGGCCCCAAGGTCCGGAGGTGTCCCCGTCACCCTGACCCCAGTGTCCCCAGGGTCCAATGGTGTCCCTGTCACCCTGACCTCAGCGGTCCCCAGTGCCCGGCAGTGTCCCTGTCACCCCGACCCCAGGCTCCGGCGCTGTCCCTGTCACTCCCGACCCCAGTGGTGTCCCTGTCACCCCAACCCCAGTGTCCCCAGTGCCCGGTGGTGTCCCTTGTCACCCCGACCCCCCCAGCGTCTGGTAGTGTCCCTGTCGCCCTGACCCCAGTGCCCCCAGTGTCCGGCGGTGTCCCTGTCACCCGGATCCTGGCAGTGTCTCTGTCACCCTGACCCCAGTGGTGTCCCTGTCACCCTGATCTCAGCAGCCCAGCAGTGTCCCTGTCACCCCAACCCCAGTGTCCCCAGGGTCTGGTGGTGTCCCTGTCACCCCAACCCCAACGCCCAGCATTGTCCCTGTCACCCTCACCCCAGCACCCGGTGATGTCCCCGTCACCCTGACCCCAGCATCCCACAGTGTCCCTGTCACCCTGACCCCAGTGTCCCCAGTGCCTGGCAGTGTCCCTGTCACCACCCCAACCCCAGCATCTGGCAGTGTCCCTGTCACCCCGACCTCAGAGACCCCAGAGCTCGGTAGTGTCCCTGTCACCCTGACCCCAGGCTCCGACGGTGTCCCTGTCACCCTGATCCCAGCAATCCCCACGGTCCGGCGCTGTGCCTGTCACTCCCGACCTCGGCGGTGTCCCTGTCACCCTGACCCCAATGCCCAGAGGTGTCCTTGTCACCCTGATCCCGGCTGTATCCCTGTCACCCTGACCCCAATGCCCCCAGGCTCCGACGGTGTCCCTGTCACCCTGCCCCCAGCAGTGTCCCTGTCACCCCGCTCACCCAGGAACTGCTGCACAGCCCTCACGGCCTCCTCGTCCTGCACCACCTGCGAGATCACCTGGCACTCCCGGGCACATTCCAGCGCCCGCGCCGCCACCGTCTTGGCTCCCAGGCAGGTGGCCACGCTGGGACACAGGGACAATGCGGTCAAGGCGAGGACACCGGCGAGCCCTGCCAGCTCCCTGCACGCCCGGCTGCTCACCTGGTGATGTCGGGCAGGGTGACGAGCCGGCCGGCCTTGAGCGCCTCGTGGAAGCTGTGAGCGCCCAGCGTCTCGGCGGCGATGACGGGGACATCCTGCCAGCCCACCTGCTGCAGGCCGGCCACCACCCCGGCCAGCAGCCCCCCGCCACCCACCGCCACCACGATGGCGCCTGGCTTCTCCTCCAGAGAGTCCTTCAGCTCCCGGACCAGGCTGGCATGACCCTCCCTGCAGGGACAGGGACGGGAGGATGCAGCCCGGGGGCTTCCCAGGGATGGGGACAGGAGCTGAGGATGCAGCCCGGGAGCTCCCCTGGGTCCCAGGGATGGGGACAGGGGACAGGAGCTGAGCCCTGGCAGCACTCACCACACCAAGGGGTGGTCGAAGGGGGGGATGATGACCCAGCCCTCTGTCTTAGCCAGCTCCTGGGCTCTGCTGTTGGCATCATCCCACACCTGGTGAGGGCAAGGGGGGCTCAGCCGGGCTCCACAGAGCCCTCACAACCCCGGGTGGGTCCCTTGTCCCTGCAGGGCTGGGGGACACCAGAACGGGTGAGGGCTCCCAGGGTGACCCTGCTGCGATGCAGGGGATGCAGGAAGGTGACATTTCGGGATGGGCTTTGCACCAATGAGCAGCTGAGGTCAGGCTCAGCCCTCTCTGGACCCCCCCAGACCCCAATTTGGGGGTACCTTGCCGTAGACCTCGACAGTGGCCCCCAGTTCCTGCAGCTTGTGCACGGCGGTGGGGCCGCTGCTGCTGGGCACCACCACGGTGATGGGCATCGCCAGCTCCCGCGCCGCCAGCGCCGCCGCCAGCCCCGCGTTCCCTCCTGCCCAAAGGGAGGGGGCTCAGCCGCGGCTCGGCCCCCCCGCACGTCCCCACATCCCCCAGGAGCGTCCCCAGCTCGGGGTGGCGTTACCTGAGGAGCAGACGAAGTGGCGGCAGCCCTTCCTGGCAGCCTGAAAGGAGGAGAGGAACAGGGGAGGGGGCGGCTGTGTGCCCGCACTGTGCCCCCCGTGAGGGCAGCAGCACCCCCCGCACACCCCGTGCCCACACTCACAGCCTGGCACAGGTGCCCGATGCCCCGGATCTTGAAGGATCCCGAGGGCTGGACGTTCTCCATCTTCATGAAGACCTTGGTGCCCGCGGCCTTGGAGAGGGACAGGCTCTCCAGGACGGGTGTGACGATGTGGAAGGGCTTCTGGGGCTTCTGGCCCCCGGCCGGCTGGGCTGCCATGGCCTGGCAGGGGATGCTCTGCCAGGGACAGGCGGTGGAGTCACCAGCTGCTCCGATAAGGACAGGGCTGTCCCCAGTGTCCCCTCCCGTCTCTAGGATGCAGCAGCTCTCCCTGGAGGATCCCAACACAGGCTGTGCCACCCCCTCCTGCACCCTGGCGGTGTCCCCAGCCCCGGTGTCCCCAGGTGCACAGCTTGGCCTGTCCCTAGGCTGGGGTTACCTGCTTGTGCCATGGCCTGTCCCTAGGCTGGGATTACCTGCTGTCCTGGGGGATGTCCCCAGGCTGGGGTTACCTGCTGTCCCGGGAGATGTCCCTGCTTGTCCTCACCCACACACAGAGGGACAGGTGACGTCTGAGGGGCCGTGCCGGTGTCCCCAGGTCGCCGTGCTCAGCCGGGCAGGGGGCAGGGCTCGGACATTGCCCTGGTGTTCGCTGTTTGCTCAGCCCTGGGCGGGTTTTACAGCCGGTGACCCGCGGGGACAAACACGTGTGGCCCTGCCAGCTCTCACATGCCCTGAGACGGGATGTGGGCTCCCAGGAGATCGGGGAAGTGGAGAGGCAGCTCACAAATGAGAGGCAGCTCACTGGGTATTATCTGGTCCACACAAAAACACGTACCAGCAGATTTTAGGAGTTTTGCCCTGATATAGCCAGGGCAGCCTGCACACCCCAAACCCCAGCCAGAACACCTCTCATTGCCTCCAAACAGCCATCACACCCCTCTGCTCACCCTGCCAAGCCCCATCCCATGGCAGCCCTTCAATCTTCTCCCAGGTTCCCATCTCCAGCTGGGTGAGACCCCCGGGATGAGCCCCCCATCCAGCTGGCCATGTGGGCACCCCATGGACGAAGATCCCTTAGGGAGGGGCTGTCCCGAGTGACCCAGGCAGGGGCTGGCCCAGACCCAAGGCCCAGCAGCCCCCAGGCAGAGCAGGCAGAGCCCCCTCCCTCCCTCCCTCTGGGACCCCTCCTTGTCACCCAGCCCTGGTAAAAGTCCTACCTCTGCTCGGAGGGGCTGGTTCTGTGCACAGCAGGCAGGGAGGAGGAGGAGGGTGGGATCTGGAGGAAGGGCGAGCCCTGGCCCGCAGCCCCGCAGCCGCAGGAGGCTCCTCTGTGGTTCTTGGCAAGCTGGAGCAGCCTGGAAGCAGAGGGCACAAGGAGTCCTGAGGGAGGGACACAACTGGCACCAACACAGGCCAAACAGGGAGCACTGGGAGCCCCACAGCATGCCCAGCTCTGCACACAGCAGTGAAAACACAACATGGGATTTCAGTGCCCTGACCCAAACTGGGCTGCAAACCTCCCCAGAGCAGCAGTGCTGGCAGGCAGAGAGCAGGGACAGAGCTCTGGGGCTGCCCCGCTCCTCATGGGGCTGAGCTTTGGGGCCAACAGAACATCCCTGGGCTCCTGAGAGCAGCACAGAGCACAGCACTGCCCCTCTGCAGGACCACACTGCTTTTGGGACACAGGGGAAATGAGGAGAATTTCCTGAATAGGGGCACTGAGGGGACACAGCTCCAGTCCCTCTGGGGCCTTTGGAATGACTCCCTCACCTCATGCAGCCGCTTCCATGAGGGTGGGACAGCAGCAGGAGCCTGTCCCAGCTCACAGGGGTGAGGCTGGAGACCCCCTTGGGAGGACACCCCACATCCCAGCTCAGCCCCGGGTGCTCCAGGGTCCCTTTGCACCCCAAACCCACCTCCCTGTGCCTGTCCTGCTCCCCTTGGCTCCATCCCTGCCATGAGGAGGGCATGCCAGGCTGTCACCTGCTCACTTCCCTTGGCAAGCGTCCCTGGCTGACACTGTGGCAGCAGCTGGGATAGTTTTTAACAACTTTTTGTTTGTTTTTCCATGTTTAAGGAAACAAAAAAAGGGAATCAGCAACACTGTGGCATTTCCAGCATGGCCTGTTCCTCTTTGCTGCTCAAGAAGGAACCTCCCCATATGTCTGGGGAAACTGAGGCACAGGGAGCCCAAAAGCAGCCCCCCCACCATGGGGACACAGGCTTACCTGCAATGTGTCCCAGCACAGCAAGGCACAGACACCCCACCTTCCCCAGGGCACCCATGCCAGTTTTTGGGGGGCCAGCACCCCAACAGCCCAAGCTGCTCCCTCCCACCCCCCTGCAGCCCCCAGGGCCCCCCAGCCCCGGTGGGAACCCAGTGCCTTCAAAGCTCTGCCGAGGCACAGCTCATTAATCCCCCAGTAATGACCTCGTTATTCCTAACGAGCCAGAGCGGATCAAGGGAGCTGCCTAAGAGGATTTTGCAGCTTTTGGGGACGGGGCACACAGGTGCCAGAGGAGAGGAACACAAAAGGCAGGATGAGGATGGTCTCCCACTCCTGGGGGGTGAGAGTGGGGCTCCCCCATCCCACAGCAGAGAGCCCTGCACAGCCTGCACCCCAAAAGTCTCACTGGGCACAGGCCCTCCCACCAGCAGAGGAGATCACCCTGTTAATGGGGAGGGGGCAAGACCCCTGAGTGAGCCCATCCCTAACAAAGCCACCAGAGAGCCTCAGCAGAGGGCAAAGCACAGCCACCAGCACAGAGCACTTTATTATTTACCACAGCCAAACCAGCTCACTGCCCTCCTGTCCACACTGGGGGCGAGCCCCAGCCTCCCAGGATGCCCCTTTTCCAGGGAGAGCCCTCCAAACCGGGCATCAGAACCCAGGGAAGAGCCTGGAGAGCCCCACAGCAGGGAGGGGACACACTGGGCTTGTGCAGCACAGCCAGGACCCCCAGAGGCAGAAAGAACAGGGGGGACCCTGTTACACAGAGCTGAGACGCCTCAGAGGGATCCCCCACAGGACAGATGGACGGACAGGACCAGCGCCTGCTCAGTCCCAGTGGACCTTGACTGGGGGGAAGGTCCAGAGGTCGGGGTGGCCCATGTGGAGCAGGGAGCTGCAGGGGGATGTGCTCCAGCGGAAGGGTGGCACGTCATCCCACGCGGGGCCGCTGACTGCCACCAGCCCGAAGGTGGGCACCATGCCCGAGGAGGTGACCTGCAGAGGGCACACGGAGCAGGGCAGCGAGTCAGCACTGGGCACAGACAGGCTGCACAGCCCCAAAGGAGCCCCTGTGGGGTGGGCAGGGCTGCCTGGCGGGCACACCTTCATGTCGATGCCGCCGTGGCAGCGCTGGCGCAGGGCGGGGAAGGGGTAGGTGCCGTTGGCAGGGTTGAGGTCGGAGCGGGCAGAGATGGCGTTCTCGGCGTTCTGGGGGGGGTCACAGCCCCTGCACCGCGACAGGGGGTCCTGCAGGTAGTTGTTGGACCTGCAGAGGGAGGGGACAGAGCCCAGTGAAGACACAGAAAAACCCCACAGATCACAGAAAATCCCTTGGGGGAAGTTCCTCAGGGAATTCCAGGTGTGGGGTGCCCAGCACACACCGCATCAGGCGGATCATGGAGTCCAGGTCGTGGACCTGCGTCTGGTTCCGGCGGAAGATCTGGGCACGAGGGTTCTTGTCATAGGTGAACCAGTCACCGTATTTCCTCACCAGCTCCAGGTTCCCACTGGTGTTGAAGATCTGCTCGAAGTACCTGGGGAAGGGGAACCCAGCAAGCTGGCACCAAGGGGGTGTAAGGTGGGCACTGCTGCCTCTCCTTCCAGGGCAGGCCCCAGGGAGGGATGGCACTCACGGCACGTTGTAGCTGGCCCAGTATCCCTGCTGGTACAGCAGCTTTGTCTGGTCAGCCACCACCACCAGGCCCCTGTGCTGGGAGAAAGAGCATTGGTCAGAGCAGAGGGGGAAAAGTCACTGGGGATAGTGGGAGGCATGCTGGGCTGGGGGGAACACACACTGGGGGTCCCCGCCACAGCCAGCGGTGCTGGGCACCCATCACCTCAGTACCAGCACCCCAGAGCATTTAGCCACAGACAGGCCCCACTGCCCTGTGACCATCCACTGGGCTGGGCAGGCACCACCCTCAGAGCTTTCCCAAATGCACAGGGATGGAGAGGAGACAGCAGGGCTCAGGGAGGAATGGAGCCACTCACGGGATCTGCTCCAGCACGGTCAGCACGCCTGGCGGCGGGCTCGCTCTGCCCGGTGTGAAGGCATTGTAGTCCACCACCATCCACTGGTTGTTGTACCTGGCACGGAGAGCAAGGAATGCATCCCTCTGGCAGCCTGGGCACCCTCCATGCCATCCCACTGATGCCTTAAGTTTTAGCTTTTCTATTTTTCAGATTGTGTAGTTCTGACCTTCATATCAGGGGATGGTGAACTCTCTTTATAGAGCAGGGAGACAAAACAATTCCTTCTCTATCTAGGGACCAAGGACAAATGATCCAATTCTCAGGCCCAAGAGCATAAACAATGGCAGAATGAAGACAGAAAAACAAGAAGGATGGCACTTCATAACCTAAAGCTGTAAGTGGACAATTAACTCCAAGATGCAAATGGAGCAGAACTGATCAAAGTGAGAGACCCCGTGAGTGGTCGTGCATTTTGTGACCATTTTGGTTCATCCTGGGTGCAGCCCTGGCTGGGATCTTGTGCTGCCCAACGTGCATCCATTGAGGCTTTTAATAAATCCCTGCTTTATTCTTTACCCCTGTTGAGGATCAGCCTCCCCAAGGCCCCAGCATCCCTCCAGGCCCCACTCCCAGCCCACTCACGTGCCGCTGTTGAAGCGCTGGAACACCGCAGCCCACTCGGGCCCGCTACGGGCCAGCCTGTTGGCCACGATGTTCCTCAGCCACTCCAGCACGCTGCCCCGGGGCTCCAGGTACTTCCACAGGGCCGGGTTGTTGTTGCCAATGGTGGTTTCCAGCGTGACCTGCAGGGCAGGGAGCGATGGGGAGGGCAGCAGGGCCGGGGAGAGGTGCAGGAGGAGCAGCCCCACTCACCAACCCGCTGCTGAGGATGTAGAAGTCATCCATGGAGAAGATGGTGCCGGGGTAGGAGGAGAACACCTGGACACTCCCAGGGATCTGGGATTTGCCTGCAGGGGGGATGCAGAGTGTCAGAGGGGGGCTATGAGGTGCAGCCCCCCCAGCCCAGCCCACGCACCGCCAGCCGAGGCGCGGAAGGGCAGCGTGTACTTCTTGACGATGCGCAGCATGGCCTGGTAGGAGCTCCAGGTGTCGTGGGCCACCAGCAGGTCCCGCTGGCCTGGCAGCAGCTTCACCAGGGCCGAGCAGGAGCCCGAGCCCAGCACACGCTGAGGGGAGGAGCGGTTCAGGGCAGACTCCAGGTCCTCCAGGTCACCCCCCAGCTGCAGCAGCCTGGGGGGAAGCAAGGCATAAAATGTCAGGTGAGGGGTGCCCCAGGCCTGGAGCTGAGCTGGCTCAGAGCTCTCTGTCTGTCTGTCCATCTCCATCACCCCCCAGGGCAGGCACTTGTGCTGGCAGCACCCTGGTAGCATGAGCAGGGAGGAAAGGGGGAGCACTGAGGCAGGGGCTGTGGGGGGAACCCATCACCCATCCCCATGGCATGCGGAAGAGGACAACCTGCCTTAGCTCCGACCTGCCCCAGCAGCAGAAGACAAATGCCCAGAAAAGGTGGACCTGGAGTAGAACTGGCTGCTCCTGAACATGGAGAAATTGTCCCCACAGCACTCCAAACCCCGGGACAACCCTCCCCCACTCTCCCCCAGCTCTGAGAAGGAGCTTACAGGAAGCCAAAGGGTGCCAGGGTGATCCTGCCCCTGGGGAAGTCCAGGCGCCCGTTGTAGCTGTCCTCCAGCCCCTTCAGCTGCAGCAGGGCCAGGCGCACCTGGGGACAGGGGACAGAGCTGGCACTGGCTCCTGTGGGGAGGCAGGCTGAGAGGTTTTGGGGGACAGGCTCCCTCATTGCCCCAGGGGACAGAGCACATCAGTTGGGTCTCAGTGCTGCTGCAGAGGTACAGGGGGGAAGTGTCACTGTCAGCAAGGTCATGACTCAGCACCCACAGCCGAGGGTGACAAAGCCACCTCCTGTGCACCCCAACTGCAGCATGCGAGGTTCTGGCGAGGAGAAAGTCACGAGTCACCTCTCCTCACCCCAGGAAGGAGCATGAGCACATCCCTGTCATCCCACCTGGAGCTGGGCCAGGACAGCTGGCTGCCCTGTGCTGTGCTCTGGGTAAAAGGCCCAGGAGGACCCAGGGGGGCTCCCCTGGTGGGGGCTCCCCATCCTCACCTGGTGCCAGTACTCAGTGTCCTGCCCTTTCTCCATCTGCTCCTCCATCCAGGCCAGGTTGGCCTCCAGGTAGCTGCGCAGCTTCTGGCAGTACTCGCTCTCATACTTGAAGGGGCCGCAGTAGCCCACCATGGTGTTCATCCAGTGCATGTACATCAGCTGGGGACAGGGCAGGCTGTCACCGCCGGGGACAGCCCGGGAGCTACCGGGACACACGTTTCTGGACGGGTCCCCCTTACCTGCTCGGTGACGGCAGCCTCGGCGAGCCCGGCGGCGTAGGCCTGCAGGCTGTCATTGTACGAGGCGTTGGTGGCCACCTCCAGGAAGGCCCAGCTGTGGGGACACGGCCACGGGGGTCACGGGCACGGCTGGGACGGGGCACCCCACCCACCACGGCTCCCCCGCGGCCACCCCATCCCCGCTCAGCCCTGTCCTGTCCGGTCCGGCCCGGGTCATACCCGACGTGCGGGATGCGGTCATCGAGGCTGGCCCAGGCGACAGCAGCGGGGTGGCGGCCGGGGAGGACGCGCAGTCGCTCGGAGCCGGGCTCCAGCAGCACGGAGACATTGCGGGGCACCGGGGACGGGGCTGCGCCGGCCGGGACGGCGGAGAGCAGCGGGGAGAGGAGCGGGGAGAGGAGCGAGGAGAGCAGCGGGGACAGCAGCGGGGACAGCAGCGGGGACAGCAGCGAAGCCAAAAGCAGCGCCCCCGGAGCCGCCATGGCGGGGACACCGAGGGGCGGGGCCAGGGAGGGACCACGCCCCATCAGCACTGGCGCGCGTGAATGGGCGGGGATGGGCGGGGCTTCGCTGTGACCACGCCCCGCTAGGCTCTGTTGTATTAGCGGGGCGGGGCTGGATTGGGGCGGAGCGTCAGTGTGGCCGCGCCCTCATAGGAGTATCAACTGTATGGCCCGATTTGGGGGCGGGGCGTTGCATTCACCACGCCCCACAGCTCAGCTCTGTATAAACATCTCACAGGGCGGGGCCTGGGGCGGAGCTTCTGGCGTGGCCACGCCCCCAGCCACTCCGAGGCCGTGGGGATCCCTGTGACTGTCCCACAACGCCCCTGTCCCCCCATGCCACCCACGGCCCCACACTCATACCCACGGTCCCAGCCCCACACTCACACCCCCGCTCCCATCCCGCCTGTCCCAGCCCCACACTCTCAGGAGATGGGCGCAGGTTCCTCTCCCCGCCTTCGGGGGACACGCGTGGACCCCTCGTGTGAGCTGCCCCAGCCCGGCGTGTCCCCGTGCCGGGGGCAGGGGGCACACACGGGGCGCTGCTGCTTCCCTCGGGCCCCAGGGCCGCGGCAGCCCCGGCCTTGCGCAATTCCCTCCACCTCTGTCCGGGGGAAGGGCAGAAGGCTGCTTGGGGGGAAACGGGACAGGGTGGGAAATGGACCTTTGAATCCCACGGGTTTTTTAAATCCCATGGGTTCTTTGAATCCCCAGGGCTCTTTGAATCCTATGGGTTCTTTAAATCCCACGGGTTCTTTGAATCCCATGAGGGTCTTGTGGCTCCAGCCGTGACGGCCAACCTGCGCCCCACAAATATGGCACACGGGGCACGGCTGAGGCTGGGGTGTCCTGGAGCTGGGGACACCGGTGCGAAGAGGAGCCCGGTCCCTCTGAGGGGTGTATGACCGCCGGCCGAGGTGTGTGCAGCCCCGGTACCGAGCTGGTCCCACACGGGACACATCCCGCGCTGAGCCCGCCCGTTCTCAGGGCTCACCGTGTGGGGCTGTGTGTGGGCGCAGCCCGCAGGATGGCTGCCCGGCCTCGGAGGGCCGGCCCGGAGCACAGAGCCGCGTGTGTCCCCTGTGGGAGCCGGCCGTGCGGGAGAGTGTCGCTGTCGCTTTAAGGGCGGAGGGTGGCGGCCCCTTTAAGGCGGGGGGGCCGGCGGGGATCAGCTGCCCGCGCTCGGAGCGGGGCCGAGCCGACACGGTGGGGCCGCGCCGCGGGTGGGTTTCCCCCGGTACCCCCATCCATCCATCCCTGCATCCCCGCATCTCCGCCCGGGATCCCCCACACCCCCGGGGTCACCGTCCCCACCCGCCCCGCTGCCTCTCTGTCCCCTCCCTGTCCCCTCCCTGCCCTCGGGGGTGCCCCTGGTCCCTCTCCGCGGGGTGTGGGTGCCATTCCCCCGGGCTGAGCCTCCCCAGCGCAACTTGCCTGCGGGAGGCTCTGCTTTTTATCCTTTTTATTATTTTTAGCATTAATTATAATATCCAATTTTACTATTCATTTTTACCCCCTCCTGGCCCCGCCCGGGGAGCGCGGGATGGGGCTCGGGGGGCAGCCCCCGCTCGGTGTCCCCGGAGAGCGCTGCCCGTGGTAGGTGTCCCCGGGGCTGTCCCCGCCAGGGACAGGGCACCATGGGGCAGGGACCCGCGGGGCTGCCCGGGGCGCTCAGCCTGCCCGGGGCGCTGCCAGCCGGGGCCCCGCTGCTGCTGGACGCGGGGCACACGGTCCCTCCCGCGGGGAATGCTCTGAGCCACGCACGGAGCCTGGATGTAAGTCTGGGGATTTGGGGTGTGCACCGGGAGGGATTTGGGTGCTGCCGGGGTGGTGGGGTCCCGTCCCGTCCCTGCTTGCATGTCCTCACTATCGCAGCAGGGATCTCACCCGGATTTCCTCCGCTGCTGGTTTTCTTCTCCGAAAACCTCTCTGCTGCCAGGCCGGCGCCTTCCCATGGCCCGGGGTGGGTGTGGGCTGTGTGGGGACATGGATGGGGTGGGGACAAGGGTTTGCACCTCTGCTGGCCCTGGCACAGCCCTGCACCCACGCACGGGTAGCTCAGGTGGGGAAACTGAGGCAGTGACCTGGCAGAGCGGCCCCATGGCAGCGCCTGGGGGGGCAGTGTCCCCTCGGGGTGGGCAGTGTCCCCTCGGGGAGGCCCGGCCGAGCACCCTCCGCTGTGCTCCGCAGTGCTGGGAGGTTCGGGAGCACAACAGCTCCGAGTGGTGCCACTTCATCCGGAGCAACCCCGACTGCCGGCTCGACGGGGGCTTCCTCGACTACCTCGATGGGGTTTTCTGTGTCTTCCCGCCCCGGCTGCTGCCCCTGGCTGTCACCCTCTATGTAAGGACCGGAAAGGGCGGTGCTGGGGATGCTGTGCTAGGGGGGTGTGTGGTGGGGACCCCAGTGACCCCTTTCTGTGCCACTACAGGCTCTCTGGCTCCTGTACCTGTTCATCATCCTCGGTGTGACAGCAGAGAAGTTGTGAGTTGCCCTGCAGAGGAGGGGACTGTCCCCAGAGTGAGCAGGAGCCCCAAGTAGCCCCATCACCTCTCTGTCTCCTTTCTGCCCTTCCAGCTTCTGCCCCAATTTATCAGCCATCTCCACCAACCTGAAGCTGTCCCACAACGTGGCAGTATCCTTGGCAAATCAGGCAGGAGGGATGTGGGGACAGGGCAGGGGAGGTGACCATGACAGGGTCACTTTGTGTCCCCTTGGTGCCGTGCCAGGGGAAGCCCATTGGAAGGTTACAGTGGGACGAGCAGTCATGTGCTGGCACTGGACAGAGGTGCACAGACCCATGTTCCCAAAGACCCACCAGGTCTTTTCCTTGACGTCCCCTCTCCATGGTGTCACCTTCCTGGCCTTTGGGAATGGGGCCCCTGATGTCTTCAGTGCTGTGGTGGCTTTCTCTGACCCCCGGACAGCAGGGCTGGCCATCGGGGCCGTCTTTGGTAAGGGAGCCCCAGTGCCATGTCCTCACAGGGTGACATTTTGGGTTTGTGGGATGTTCCCCTGTCCCAGGAGAGTCCCCCTGTGTTGGCAGGTGCCGGTGTGTTTGTGACCACGGTGGTGGCCGGGGGCATCGCCCTGGTCAAGCCCTTCACGGCCGCCTCCAGGCCCTTCCTCAGGGACGTCATCTTCTACATGGTGGCCGTCTTCCTCACCTTTGTGGTGCTCTACCTGGGCAGGATCAGGCTGGGAGAGGCTCTGGGTGAGCGCTGGGGGAGCTGGGCATGGTGGGAGCAGCCCGGGGTGCCGTGACTCCCCCATGACTCCCCCATCTCAGGTTACCTGGGGCTCTACGTGTTCTACGTGCTCACCGTGGTGCTCTGCACCTGGATCCACCGGCGGCAGCGCGGGGACGGGCTGGCCCCTCCCGGAGCCTGGGAGCCAGGTAAGGGCTGCCCAGCTGGGATGGGACCCTCGAGGTGCTGGGGCGCCCTTCCAGTGCCCCTGCTCTCTCCTCTTCCCCACAGAGATGCCGACAGATGTGGAAGAGCCGGAGCCCTCGAGCACAAACAGCGGGGACTATGGTATGTTGTTCTCTATGGGATCAGGGCTGGCTCTGCTCTGTCCTCGGGGGTCCCAGAGCCCCCCAGTGACTGAGCCCGTGGGGTGACAGCCCGTGGGGCAGGGGGAGCTCTCTGGGGACACGCAGGGAGCCCCCAGCCCGCTCAGCCCCGTGGCATCTCCTAGGGGAGGAGTACCGGCCCCTGCTGCCCTCCCGGGAGAGCTCCCTGCGCATCCTCGCCTCGGCCCTCAGCCCCCTGGACTACCGCAAGTGGAGGAGGAAGCCCTGGTACTGGCGGCTCTTCAAGGCCTTCAGGGTGAGTGGGGGGCAGGAGGAGCCCCCCAAGGGGCATCCCCATCCCTGCTGGCCCCTGGGGCTCTGTCTCCCCAGGGCTTTGGGACAGGGGCAGTGGGTTTGGGAGCACCTTGCAGGGTGTGCCAGGTGGCTGTCCCCATGCCAGGTGCCCGTGGAGCTGGTGCTGCTGCTCACCGTTCCCGTTGTGGACCCCGACAAGGATGACCTGAACTGGAAGAGACCCCTCAACTGCCTGCACATCGTCACCAGCCCCCTGCTCTGCGTCCTCACCCTGAAATCAGGCGCCTGTAAGAGCCTGGGGTGGTCCCAGCTTGCAGAAGGGACAGGACTGAGAGGCCACCAAAGCCCTGGGGACTGCAGGAGCCCATCAGAGCTGCTCCCCGTTGTGGGTAGCAGGGAAGAGCCAAGCTGTGTTTGCAGCTGGATACACCCTGACAAGGCTGGGGGGCTTGGATCCCCCAGCATCCAGGTCCTGGGGGGAAAATGGAGAAGGCCTGGCCTGCCTGGGGAAACTGAGGCACGGAGGGGAGCAGCTCTGTGGGGGCATAGGGCAGAGGTGGCTGTAGCTGACAAGGCTTTGCCTCCACCTCAAGCCTCTCTGTTCCTCCTCTCCCCACCATGTGCAGATGGGCTCTACCAGATCCAGGGCATCTTCCCAGTCTGGGCACTGGTCACACTGGTTGCCTCTGCCCTGGCCCTCATCATCTTCATCACCACAAGCAACGAGGAGCCACCCAAGTACCACTGTGTAAGGTGTCCCCCAGCCCTGGGCACCCACCAGGGACCAGCACAGCCTGCTCCATAATGGGGCAGAGCAGGAAGCTGGAGCTCTCTCCCAGTTTCCAATGCCCCAGGAGGTGTGCAGGGTCCTGTGGGATGCACACAGGGACCAGCTTGCTCCTCTTCCTGTCAGGTGTTTGCCTTCCTTGGGTTTTTGGCCAGTGCCATGTGGATCAACGCCGCGGCCACGGAGCTGGTGAACATCCTGCGCACCCTGGGCATCATCTTCCAGCTCAGCAACACCGTGCTGGGCCTCACACTGCTGGCCTGGGGCAACAGCATCGGGGGTGAGGGCTCTGCTGCTCTCAGTGCCCCCCTGGCACACGCTGGGGTGCCCCTGCCATGCCCCAGGTCTCCTTTTGTCCCTCCACAGACACCTTCTCCGACCTCACCATGGCCCGGCAGGGCTATCCCCGCATGGCCTTCTCCGCCTGCTTCGGGGGCATCATCTTCAGTATCCTGTGTGTGCCAGGGCCAGGGTGCTGCCACGTGGGGCAGGAGCTGCCCCAGTTTTCCCTGCCTACAGCCCAGGAGAGCCCCTTGTGCTGTGGGATCCCTGCAGAGGAGCTGGGATCCATCCCAGAGTCCCTCCAACGCTGGCAAAGCCCACGGTGTTCCCACAGTGCAAGGGGACAGTGAGGGGTTTGGGAGGGGCAGGGACACCACCAGCAGCACCCCCCTGAGGGTACAGGACCCACAGCTGCCCCAGCTGGGCGGGAGTTTGGGCTGGAGTGTGGCAGATTTGAGATTTTACAAAGGGAAGGAGGGGAGGGGGCTGGCTGTGCATTGCTCAGGTGGGTTTTGGGTGAAGCCTCTCCTCGAGTGCTCAGGGTGGCATTCAGCGCAGAGAGAGAGAGAATGCTTCAGCCATGCAGGAAGGAGGAGGATGGGGGGCAGAGGCACGGGCTCAGTGCTGTGTGTCCATCCTGAACGTGCTGCAGACATCCTGGTCGGCGTGGGGCTGGGCTGCCTGCTGCAGATGACCAGCAGCCAGCCGCTGGTGAAGGTAAGGCCGTGGTGACACGGTGACACGGGCCAGGCTGGCAGCAGGAGCCGTTGTCACCGCAATCACGCTGCTGTCCCCACAGCTGGAGCCCGACAGCCCCCTGGTGTGGGTGCTGGCCGGGGCGCTGGGGCTGAGCCTGGTGTTCTCCTTGGTGACGGTGCCGGCGCAGTGCTTCCAGCTGGGACAGCCCTACGGCGTCTGCCTCATCGCCTCCTACCTGCTGTTCCTGTGCGTGGCCCTGCTCACCGAGTTCAGGGTCATCCATTTCTCCACCCCCTGAGCGGCTCCAGCCCCGGAGCTCGCTCTGCCTCCCACTGCAGCGGGGCCTGGCCGTGCCCTCCCTGTCCCTGCCAGGGGACAAGGGCACCTCCACCTCACCGTGCTGCTGGAGCTGCCAGCCAGCCCTCGGGCCCTGCTGTGCTCTGGGGAAGGAGCTCTCGGTGCCCACATCCTCTCCTTTCATCTGTAATTTAGGGAACTCTGGGCAGGAGCAGCATCAAAACCTTAGCTGTGTCAGGGGGCAGAGCAGGAGCAGGGGATGGGGAAGCTCCAGCTCGGGGGCACAGCAGGGGAGGTTCTGCTCCTGAGCTCCCTGCCACGCTCTGGGACAGAGCTGGGGCAGTCGAGAGTGGGTTTTGCCTCCTCAGCTCACCTTCCCCCCCTGAGCTCCCTGCCACGCTCTGGGACAGAGCTGGGGCAGCACAGGGTGGCACTGCCACGGCCCAGGCACACATCTGTCCTCAGGAAGGACTGTCCCTGTTGGCACCATGGGCTGGAGCAGCAGACAGGGCACAGCCAGACAGGGTTAAGGGGACACAGTGCTCCAGGGATGCACTGGGTTTAGTGCAAGCAAAGCCTGAGGGAAGAACAAACACCAAACCAAGGGAGGTTGGTTTTTCCCCTGCTTTTTTTAGTAATGTTTTTCAACCTGAGTTTCAGATCCTACTTTTCTCCTCCTCCTGGGGTGGGCAGAGCTGTAGGAAAGGACTTGGAGGTTTCCACACACAGTGTTGACCTCTGGCAGGACTAGATTTAGGCACTGTAAAAAATTGCAATAAAAAAACAAACACCAACAGAAACCCAACCTTGACTTTTGCCTGCTGCAAGGGCCTTTGCTCCTGCTCTGTGCTGGTCTGACTCAGCCCTTAGTCAGCACAGAGCCTTTGGGGTGAGGAGCCTGGGACACCCAGAGAGGTTTTTCCCAAGGGACTGGGGAAGTGGTTTCCAGTAGCCGATGTCCCAAGAGCAGTCACGTGCTGTCACACTGGGAACGGGGTCAGCACGGCTCAGCCCTGGGGACAGGGACTCCTGCAGGGTCCACAGTGCCAGGAGAATGGGGGTGGGCTGGGGGTGCTGCTCCCAGCTGGAGAGGACACAGGAACAGGCTGGAAAGTAAATTGTCACTCCACATCCCTGCCCCAAGGGAGAGAGGGGTGTTGAGCAAGCACCACAACTGTCAGACCTGCTTCCTCCTCCTTTCCTTCTGGGCCTGAGGAGCATTTCTCCTTTTTCTAACAGACGCCAGCAGCTTTCACAAAAAAATAACCCTCCCTGTGCCCACAGCCCTTGGCTCTGCCCTGACCCTGCTCTGGCAGCAGCTGCTGGAATGATCCGGGACACAACGCCCACTTCCTGCCACAAAAGCAATCCAAACCCTGGCATGTGTCCCAGACAGAGGTGCAGGGTCAAACACCCCTGCTGGCCTCAGCACTGCACCTTAAAAAACCCAACTTTGAAAGAGTTATCTTGATGTTTAGGGAAAAAGCTGGCAGGGGGAAGGCAGAAGGGAAGGCAGGCTCTGTAATGTCCTGGAACAGGAATGTGGAGCAGCTCAGTGAGGCATGCACACAAAATATTCTCAACACAAGCACTTGCCACCAGAGAGGGCAGGCAGGCTCCTCTTCAAACACTGGAAATGCTCCAGCTTGGCCAACCCCACCTCTGGAATAACAGGGCAAGGAGGAAAGGAAGCCTTTACGAAGCCGAGGATGCTCTTTATTAGTGCGCCTGAAAAAAATCTAGAGAACATCTGACAGACACGTCCATAAAATCAGGTTTTTTATAAACAAAACGCCAGCATACAAAATCCTGCAGTGCTTCCTCCCGTGCTCCCTACAAAATGATTGTCTCCATTGTCAGTCTGTGTGTGGGGGGAGGGAGAGGAGGATAAATAGAAGGGGATGCCCCGTACTCGAACTTTGTTTCCTTCCAAAGTCATATGGAAGAAGCAAACTGCTGCTGCCCTCCTTGGTTATACAAAAATAATGAACACAGGGGGTATGTGGGGGAGGATCAACACCTTGGAGGCAGCACCCTGACCCCCAGCCCTCCAGGGAGCCCTTTATTGCATGATCAGCCCTCAGTGCCTTCCTCAGCACAGCTTAAAGCCACAGCTCTTTTCACACCCAGAAAACAACCCCCAAACAAAAAAAAAAAAGTCACTGATAGCCCTGCCAGGAGAAATCAGCTGTAGGGGAATGTGGAGATTAACCACAGCCACATTTTTTTCCCCACTAACCTTCATAATGCTCATTCACCCTGGCCACAAGTTAAAGCACAATAAACACCCTCCCCTGCAGCCCCAGGACTAATCTGGATAAACCTCCCAGGCTGCCACTCCATGCAGAGCAACTGCAAGAGCAACAACTGCTCTGCTCCTTCATTTGTGGTTGAATTTATGGTTTGGAAAACAGCCCTTTAAGGTCCTTCATGGGTCAGCTCAGAAGCAGTCTCATACCTGCAAGTATCCAGAAAGAAAACAAAGAGTTGCCGTGAGGCACCCGGGGAGTTTGGAAAGGGTTGGGAGCAGCCACTGGTGCGTGTGTGCTGCTCTGCCACTCCTTCCAAGGGCTCCCACCGTGCCATGGAGGGAGAGGTTTCCAGAAGCAGCTCTGTCTTGCCTCCCTCTGAAAGTCTCACCCACCCAGAAATGCTCCTGAGCTGCCCAGGTGGGATCAGCCCTCTCCTGCTGTCCTCGTGCCACGAGGTGAGGCCACCAAGGACAGGCATGTGGGACAAGGGGATGGGGACACACATCTCCCACGGCCTGGGGCACTGGGAGAAGGGGGAAGCCTCCTCAGGAAGCTCCACTCTTAATCTGAACCTGAGGAAAGATCAAACAGCAAGAGGTGAGGGAACCTCCCAGCTGCCAGGGAGTGTCAGCCCTCAGAACTTCCAGTGCTGACAGGGAAAAGAGGGACTTGGAGAGACAGGTTCAAAGGTGACACAACTGCCACAATCCCTCAAACGTGGCAGAGCTGGGAAGGGATCCCTTCTCCCCCTTTCTCCTCATCCTTCAGCTCTCAGGTGCAGAAAAGCAGACAGGTGAGAAGAATCCTTGACTTCCATGTTCCTCCTGCATCCCCAACCCAGGGGAACAGTTGAGCTCTTCAGTGGATCCTCCCAACACCTGACTGAGCTGAACTTTTCCAGCCTGAGAAACATTCCTGCAAGGGAGGAGCCCCACTCTGGGCTGGGAGTTGCTCAGCTGGAATGAGGACTGACCAGCAGGAGTGTGTGATGCCCAGGAGCTCTGCTTAACCCGGAGCCAGGCAGAAAAAAGCCAGACTTGGAGCTGCAAACCCTTCCACTCTCCTTCCCAGCCATTTATCCCAGCTAAGGACCTGACAGAGAGGTTTCACAGGGCAGGTGGCCAAGTGGCAGAGCCCCACAGCCATGTCACCCTCAGAACACCCCTCCCTGAGCAGGTACAGCTCTGGGGTTGGCAGAGGTGACTCCAAGCCCAGGGCAGGGCTGACCAGCAGTGATGCAGAGACAGAGTTCCCAAAGCCCTGTCCCACCTATGGCCATAGCATGATGAGGTGCTGGCCCTCAGTTCTGCCTCAGAACTACTTGGGGACAGCAAAATTCAGTAATCAGAGCTGGAGCTACTACAGAGCTGGAGCTACTGCTGGAGTGCATCTAGGAGTGCCAAAAGGGAGGGGGAGGGCAGGCTGCCCTTCCAAAAGTGCTGAGATTTCACACCACCTCCCCTTTCTTTGCATAAGGAAGGTGGAGCAGAAACAAAAGCTCACTCCCTGATCTTTTGTCCCTAGGTTAATGGTACCCTTTGAGCAACAGGGATCTTCCAAAAGGGCCCAAGTTTTGCTGTTAAGCAGGTGACTTCAGCGAATTCCCTGCTGTTAATGGATTACACATCCCTTTCCCCAAGGTCTGTTAGTGCTAAGACAAGCAGCAGCAGCAGCTGGAGCCTGGGAAGGGGCTCAGAGGGACAAGGGCTCTGCTCTGCCCAGATGTGCATCACATCTGTGTGCAGCAGCCTTTCCCCCGAGCCCCCTGAGCCTCTGGCTTCTCAGCAACCACTGCTGGGGGCAAGGTTTGATCCCTACACTGGTACACTGACAGATCTATATACACCCTCCCAAAGTCCAGGCAGGCTGGGCAGGAACACTCTAGGTTATTGCATAGAAGGTGGCTGTGTTAGCTGGGCCTAAATGACAGTCTGGGAGCGCTGCCGGAGGCTCAGGGGCTTCAGGGAGCTGCTGGCAGCAGGTGCAGCCTCTTGCACTGGGGGCTGGGATTCCTCCTTCCTGGAGTGCTCCTCATACCATTCCTGCAAGAGGGGAGGAGACAGGCAGGGATTAGGATCACCCCAAAAGGGCAGAGCCTGCTGTCACTGCGATTTTTCCAGGCACAGAGGGCTCTTCCCAAAGCCCTGGGTGCAGCCTAACAGCCCAGCTAACTGCAGCATGCCTGTGGGGCATGCACTGGGACCAAGGGAACATGCCACCCTCAGGATGCCCCTCCTGAACACCCAGGCCTTGAGGATGGCTGTCCCCATGCTGTCTGGGACTGGCAGAGCAGCACCCAGGGTGCCCAGGATGTCACATCCCTCAGGCACAGACCAAGCAGAACACACAGGGAGTTTCTCTGCAGGTGACCCAGCCCCATGGTAATAATGTGTATTTTCCTTAGGGGGACTCAAGACTCATCCCCAGTCTGTCTGCTCTGGAGACAAAGGACACATTCAAATGGTTATAAGATTAGTTTTTTTCAGCACTAATCATTAGCCTATGACCTTCAACTGCCTTTGGCAGTGACCAAACCCATGGCAGAAAGCTCCTGACCATGGGTGGCACTGGCAGGAAGGTGCTGCTAAAACTCCAGGGAATCTGCTGATTTACCTGTCTCCCATGCTGTTCAGCCTGCAAACCAGGCAGGCCAGCCTGGGACAAGCCAGCCTTGCTTTCTGTGTCAGGCAGACACACCTAAGCTCACACACAACCACATTCCAGAGGTTTAAGAGCTCTGTGCTCAGCAGCCAAGCCCTGGGCAGCACCAAACTGTGCTCACAGCCCCAGCAGACACCTGGGGAGCCCAGGGCAGCTCAGCACAGCAGGAGGGCCTGTGCACACCCCCAGGGTGGTCACTGTCACTGGCCTGTCACACCTGCACCCACTGAGGAGCTCTGATGTGCCCTGTGGGG
Organism: Zonotrichia leucophrys gambelii; assembly: GCF_028769735.1. Taxonomy (NCBI): domain Eukaryota; kingdom Metazoa; phylum Chordata; class Aves; order Passeriformes; family Passerellidae; genus Zonotrichia; species Zonotrichia leucophrys. Next base: position 9,734,734 of record NC_088185.1, read on the forward strand.
TAACAACCCCTGGGCTCAGAGGAAAGCAGTGCCCAGTGTTTGACAGGATGGGCTGTTATTCCAGGGAATGCTCTCACCACAGACCTGCTGGCAGCTCCAGCTCAGCCCCACATACCTGGATCTCCTCCTCATACATCTTCATACTCAGGTCACTCTTGGTCCTGGACCTGCGTCCCAGGAACACTGTGGACATTTGCTGGAGAGGTGGGGAAGGAGGAGGAAACACCAAGACAGACATTCATCAGTCACTGAGCAGCTGGATCTGGCCTGGAACTTCCTTCCTGTGGACTCCCATCACCCACTGATGAGCTCAGGCCATCCCAGGCTCCTTCTGCTGCCACCTGAGAGGCTGCAGCCCCTGTGCCATGGTGACACAGGGGTACCATGGCCACTGTTAAAACAACCACTCAGCTCTGCCCAGCTGCATGACACAACAGTTCTGAGACAACAGCTCATCTTCCCAGTGTAGAATGTTTTAGAATGGAAGCATAAGCAGTGCCATGGAGAAAGGAAGGGTCAGGAATCAGTGCCATCATGTTGCTGCATAATGCTCCAGGACTGTCCCAGCCTCAGGGCTCTCTGATGGCACAGAGGGACAAGCAGCAGAATTATGAGAGAGGGGCTTCCTTAGGGGAAATATAAATATGCTTTCTTTCCAGTCAGCAGGGGCCAGGACAGCTCTTAGGGAAGTTTTCAGGCAGCAGGGACCAGACTTTGTCAAGGCTATTCAAGGAGCAGCTGCTGCTTTTCCAGAGCAGCAATATTCTGTGATGCTGCAGTTCCTCCAGCAGCTCAGCCCTCAACACTACACAAGCAGGTGGATCTTCTCTCTCCACACAGACACAGTGGCCCTGGCACACCTCCCTCCCTGAAGGTGAGAACTCTCAGTGTTTCCTCTTACCCCATATTTGTCCATCTGCAACACAATCTTCTGCAGCTGAGCTGTTTCAGTGGCAGCTGAAGTCCTCTTGTACAGCTCAATTATGCCAATCACCTCCTCCTTGGAGATCTCCTTCTCCAGAACAATGCCATTGTCTTCTGGAGAGGCAAGAAACAGAAAGAGGGGGGCAAAAAAAGTCACCAAGATGAGCATTGCTTCAGCAGCTGCTATGATAACCTGGAAGGCAAAGCTAAAGCACACAGGGCCAAGCCAGAGCTCAGGTGCAGCCTGTACCTGCTTCTGTGACTGGAACATGGATATGTTCAACCCCCAACAAGGCAGGGAGAAAGTTAACTAGTGAGAAAGGCCAGCAAAGCTTCTGACTCAAACCATTCTCATCAGGCTCCTTGGTATCTTAAAAGAAAATAAATCTTGTAGCTTTTTTGCTGGTCTGTAAGTTAAGAAATCAAATAATCACACAAGAATTTCTGCCTTTTGACCTTCACCTGCCTAAGAGAGCTTGGGAGCCCAGGGCTAACCAATGTCCTTCACTGCTCCCTTCAAACTGGGTGCAGGAAGGATCACACGTGTTTCCCTAATTAACAGCTCCTGGGCCACACAAATTTGATCTTCTGGCACCTAAAAACCCAGGGGGGTGGAGCTTTCACCTGAAGGAACAGCAGGAAAAGGGCTGTGAGCCATGAGTGTGGCTTTGGCACCTGAATTAGCAGGTCAGGAAGGGGCCTGCAGTTCTAGATACCCCTCTCAGAAGGAAAAGGACAGTGAGTAAGTGATGAGGGGGATGCAGAGCCCAGTCTCTGCCAGTTCCTACAGGGAAAGGCATGTTCAAAACCAGCACAGAGCCAGCAGCCTGAGCACAACCAGAAAATGCAGGAAAAACTGGACAGGCAGTGTCTGCTGTCCTCCAGGTCATGGCAAAAAGTGCTGGCAAATCACCTTGGATACACCTCCTGCCACCAGTGAGGGCATTAGTGAGGAAGGGAAATTGGTTTAAAAAAATTATCAATCTTCCCTACCTGCAAGGTCCTTCATTGAGCTTTGCTACATCACTGCTGCAATGTTTCCTAGAAGCCTTGCATGAAATGCACACAGACTTCCTGTTTCAAAGAACTTGCTTGAAATGGCTCAAGTGGTTGAAGTTTGTATGTGTGTGTGCACAGATATATATATATATAAAACCCACATAAATACACCCACCCATGCTTTTTGGGGAATTCTAGGGAGAGAGATGAGGGGCAGAGCAGAAAGACCAGACAGAAATATCACACAAAGAACAAGCTCGAGCAAAAGAACAACGAGCAACAGAATTAGCTCAGGATGTCAGGTTAAAAAAAAAAAAAATAAAAGATCTGTTTTATCCTGGCCAATTCCATTTACTCCTAGAGACATGAAGTACCAGGGAGAGAAGACACGAGGCTGCAGGTGAGCCAGGCCTCAGCTCTGACCTTCTGAATCCTGGTTCTTGCGAGTGTAGTTCATGCGGAACACAAAGGCGTCCAGGATGAAAGCCACGATGATTGTCATCACCACCATGGTCACAATGTAGAAGATCATGAAGTACAGACGGCTCCAATGAGTGGTTTGGGATGTCACCCCTTCCTAAAGAGGAGAGGGAAGAAGTGAGCAGTGCACAAAAGGAGGCAGAGGCAGCTTAACTGCTTATCAACAGGCACAAAGCAGCATAAACACTCTGCCCCCAGGGACTGCTTGTGCAATGCTCAATGCCCCAACAGGTCCTTGCAGCTAGAAAGAGATGTTCCTACAGGCAAACACACAGAACATCCAAAGCTGGTGGCTTTGGACAACAGGGTGACAAAATGGAGTACAGGGTGACTTCATTTGTCAAGCCTGTGAAGCCTGAAACGTGCCCAGCAGCATGGCAGGGCTCAAATGCCTCCCAACAGTCAGGGCCAAAAGATACCAGGCAGCAAAGGCACCATGGGAGGAAAGCAGTGGTGCTGTGGAAGGTGGCAGTCTGTGCTGCCTGCAGGGCTCACTCACCATGATGATGTACCAGTCGTTGACCACCGTCAGCTCAAACAGTGTCACTGCACACAAGAGGGAGAAAACACACACAGGGAATTGTTTTATCCATCCTGACCTGCTTTACAGTGATTTTTAGATAAAGTGTTTGACAGGCAAGACTGACACAAGCCAAGTTTGAATAAAGACAGCAAATCCAGAGAGAATGCAGACCCTCCCCACTGTAGCTCCTTCAGACAAAGGGTCAGACCCACAGAACCTCCAGCATGGCTTCATCTCTGTTTCCTAAAGAAACCAGACCTGACTCCTCATGAGTCAGCATGGAGAGCTCTGAAATCTCCAGGAGATAAGCATTCTGCTCACACATTATGAAAAATGGAGAGCAATCAACACATTCAAATTATTCTTCATCAGAGGGTTTAAAGAGAGGCAAGGCTGCTGGTTCTTCAGAAGGGCAGTGCCTTAATGCCCTCCTTGAACCCCTCTGCTCTGATCAGCAGCCAGAACAGATCTGCTGCCTTCCAGCTGGCTCTGAGAGACCTCTGCTTACCCTGCAGAGCATCCTGGCACAGTCAGTCAGCTGGAGCTCTCCAGACAGAAAGAGCAGGATGTGAGTGAGGTGCATTAGCAGGACTGCCTGGGAGAGTCCAGGCTCACATGAGCACTACAGAGCCATCCAGCTCTGCAGGAACACAGAATCATCTTTTCTAGGGACAAAAGTGCTCTTACCAAAGCTGTTCAGAATGTTGTCAAAGTTGTTGAGATAGTAATAACCTTCCTCCACAACTGTTTTGTTGCCAACTGTGTGGTTCACCCAGCGGTAGGAATCTGCGACCGTGCTCGTGCTGGGTGGAGAAAACAGGACAAAGAATCAGCAGAGACTGGAAAAGCAAGAAAAATCTAAAAAATTATAAACACCAGCCCCTCTAGAAGGTGGTAAGAAGAGTGGCAATTTCTACCTCTTGGCCAATATTTGCCTTTCCCTCTGAAAGGAATCCTCTCCCCTTCACAGCACATGGAGCACATGGAGTCTTTCTAATCATTCAGCAAATATTATACCAGAGAAACTGAGAGTTTGAGTTCCTTGGCTCACACCCTTCAAACTTGGCATTTCCGAGTGGTCTGCCATCATTAAAGGTGAAAAGGGCACAGCATAACTTAGGACCAGGTGAATTTATGTTGGGTGAATTCACTGCTGGACAAGCAACTCCGGCATCATAGAAACAGAATGGTTCAGGTAGGAAAGGACCTTAAAGCTCATGCATTTCCACCCCTGCCATGGGCAGGGACACCATCCACCATCCCAGGTTGCTCCAAGCCCTGTCCAACCTGGCCTTGGACACTGCCAGGCATGGGGCAAGAGAAATGAATTATCTCCTGGATTTTTGCCATGTGTTGCCTTAGCTACAAAACCCCATTCAGCCCCAGGCCACTTCTCCACAGGGAAACGGAGCTGCCAGAGCTCCCTGCTGCTGGCTGAGCACCAGAAGCACTCTTGAGGGGGCTGGACTGAGGTACTCACTTGCAGCAGTTTGGGTAGACCACGCCAGCAAAGAACTCCATGCCAACGATGGCAAAGCAATAGTAGAAGATCAGCAGGGTTAACCCCAGGCTGGAGGCACAAACAGAAAGAGAACTGTGCTGCTGGAGAGTTGCTAAGGCAGGGAAACACAAAATGCTAGGCTGGTTGCTCTGGGAGGGATTTCCAAGGGATGGGAAGCCCAGCCCACCCTCACTGCTGCTGGGGCTCTGCAGCTCTTGGCTGCCCTCATTCAGGGAGCCCTTGGACAAGGAGTTTGCCACTCTCTCACTGAGGAGAGAAACCAAAGAGCAGCCTGGATCCCCTCCCAGCCTGTCCTTTTCTGTTCAATAAACATCTCTCCACAGCTCCTTCACTAAAGAACACCACACACTGTGTGTGCCCTCTCCACATCCTTGCAGCAGGGACTGTGCCAAGAGCAGGGCTCTGCAGCCAGCTCAGGACTCCTGGCAGGGCTGAGGAACAGCACTCAAGCTCCCTCTGCCCCACCATTCCACAAAAATGCTCTCAGGGGCTCTGCTGAGGACAGGGAACAGCTGGGGCCAAGGGGATTTGTGCCAGTGTTCTTCCCACAGGGGCTTTGTCTTCCAGCAAGAGCTGGGATGGGGGAGAAAAAGTAAAAATAACTCTTAGTTATCCTCCTACCACCAAAGCAGGGGGAGCTCAGGGTGCTGGAGTGTTGCTGCTCCAAGGAATTGGAAGATGAACACTCCACTGGTTCAGAAGAATCAGTAACTCCCCACTGACAGATAAGAGCAGGTTGGACAGGTCCCCAGCCTGACCCCAAACCTTCATTCCCCTCTCTGCCATCACCCCCAAATCCCTTCAGCGGGATAGGTCCTTACTCTGAGCCCAAACTTTCACTGCTCTCTCCCTGCCATCACCCCTAAATCCCTTCAGCAGGTTGGACAGATCCCTGCCCTAACCCCAAACCTTCATTCCCCTCTCTGCCATCACCCCCAAATCCCTTCAGCAGGACAGGAACCCCCCTGACCCCAAACCTTCACTGCTCTCTCCCTGCCATCACCCCTAAATCCCTTCAGCAGGTTGGACAGATCCCTGCCCTGTCCCCAAACCTTCATTCCCCTCTCTGCCCTCACCCCAGAGCAGAGGTGGTACCTGGCCATGCGAGGGAACAGCTCAAACATGGTGTCCAGCACGTTCCTGTAGCGTTTCTTCAGCTTGAACAGCCTGAAAGGAGAGGCCAGGAGTTACCCACACCCACAGCTCTCCTGGGGTGGGGGGAAAGAGCAAAAAGGAGAATCCCAGCCCTTTCTACCTTGCAGGGCAATGACAGTGAGGTTTCCTGACTTTCCTGACTTTTTGTTCAAGTGGTCTCTGCTCACCTCCCTGCTGTCCTATCTAAACGTTTATGGCACATTCTACAGGACTGAGGATCTCAGGGAAAAAAGGCTGCCTTTTTACATGGCATGATGCATAAACAACTATTTAAAACTCCTAAAAATTGTAAGAACTTACACTAGACTCATGTACAGGGTCAGGATGCATTCCTGCTTCCCCCAGACAGAAGCTTTTCTGTGTTTCCCCCATGACCCAATAAAAATTGATGAAAGAAAACTACACTGTGCCTGCTAATTTAGGATTTGGCAACCCCATCAGCCTTTACAAACACAGCTGCCAAACAGGCTTTGGCAGGGGAGGAACAGAGAAAACATTTTTTTTTTCCCCTCTTGAGTGTCATGAAGTGTTCTTAAAATCCTCACTGGAGGGCTAAATTACATCAGCTTGTTTTTAATGAAACATTTCACCTCAAATCCCTTCCCCCTGTGGCTCTGGAGGTGTTTGTGAAGGTGGGGGTACCTCGACAGGAGAGGGTTAATCAGCCCTGAACTGCAGAGAGGTGACAGGCCATGGTCTTGCTCCAAGTGTGAGATGCAGTTGGAGCAGGGCAGTACTTCACCCTAGAAAGCAGCATCCTTTGAAAACTGTAATTTCTGGCAATTCAATGGAAATTATTAAACTGGCTCAGACCATCTCACCCTGACAGAAAAGCTTTTCTCTGAACAGCATCAGACAATTTAGAGGAGGTGTAAGAACCCCACGAAGGCAGACACAGGATAATCTGCCCCCAGTAAATCCCTTGATCTCTATTAGAGATCAGCTTAAGCTCCAAAGCACGGGGTGTTCATATCCCATCCCAAGTTTTTGTTATCTCTCATTTTGATAACTCGGGCTAATCCCATTACCCCACGCAATTCCTGTTGGCCACGGTCACATTCCCACAGAGCAATCCTTGCCCTCTCCTGCTAAGGAGCTCAGTCCCCAGTGGGACTGATGCAAAACAAGCCCTGTTTTCTCCCACCTGCTCTCTGGAATCCCTCCCTTCCTTCCCAGCCTTTCCCAGCTCACCTCAGCAGCTGGAGGGGCCTCAGGACCACGATGAAGTAAAAGGGCTCCATGTCAAATGCCAGTGCCATGAGCCCCAAAAACGCAAACAGGGTGACTGAGAAGTCAAAGCTGGCAAGAAAAATGAAATAAAATTAATGAAAGAGCAATGATTTATCAGTAGAGAAGAGGGGTAGGTGCTGCTCCAGCCTAACAAGATGCACAAGGCCAGGGGCAGAAGGATTCTAACAGCTGACTGATGGCCTCCTGTCTCCAGGCTTGGCTCAGGAGTTGGTGTTTCCAACCCAAAAAGATGGATGTGCACTTACAGATTCCAGCCTGAGGACAGGTACTCCACAGGCCCCAGCCCAGTGGTCTTCAGGAGCAGCTCCACACCATAGACTGCAACACAAGAGCAGCAGCAATGAGCAGCCCCACAGGAAAGGCCCATGGGAAGCCTTGCCCTCATGGATGTGTGGGGATTTTAAAGGATTTCTGTTAAACAGGGGTTTAACAGACCCCACCCAACCTCCTCATTCTCAGTGAGGTGCCAAACAGACTTTTCCCCTCCAAATCAACACATTTGTTCATGGAGATTTCTCTCTGGAGAAGTCTACAAAACAATCCCTGCCAGGCACACCATTGCTCTGGATGGAGGCCTACACCCATAACTTCAATTCACTCCCCAGCTCCTCAGGAAATGACACAGCTCTGTTGGGAAGCATCAGCTTACTTGTGAGGAAGACTATGTAGCTCCAAGGGACATTCCTGGAGAAGAAATTCCCTCCTGCAAGACACAAGAACAGCTTTCTCAAGTCCTCCCTTTTTTCCAACCCCTCAGCACCACAGTGGAGCAACAAGCTGTGATGTTTCCTACCTTGCAGCATGAAGGTTTCAACCAGAATCCAAATTCCATTCACAGCCACCACAGTGTCTGGAAAATAAAGGAAAAATCCCATAGTAAAACCACTCCTGGGTATCCATTTCTTAGGCCAACAAAAATAATGCAATATAGGACAAGTGGCATTGGTTCCAAGTCAGTGAACAAAGGGAACTCATAAATTGTGAGTCTTCCCCCATGTCTTTCTCCAGGCTTCTAAGAGATGCAGTGCCTTTATGTTCAAAAAGAAGCAAAACTAAAATGTAAAAAAACCCCAAATTACTGAGCAGGAACAATCACTTAGAAGCCAGCAGGTAGCAGCAGGAGGAAGCACTCTTCCTCCTCTAGAGGAGAGAAGCACAGATTCCCTGCCTCAGGCAGCTCAGCTGCCAAGCAATCCCTCCAGCAGTGAGGTTGCTCACAGCTCCTTGAGAGCAAACAGAATGTGCCTCACTGGCGAGGCACCTCCTTATCCAGAATATTTCAGCTGTAAAATAAACCCCCCAAATTCTGGGAAAGCTGACCCCCAACCCACCTAAATGCAACAAGCCCCACAGAGGTGCTGTGCAGTGAGCCAGGGAGGCTCTCCAGAACGAGAGCTGAGAGCCCAGGCTGCTGGGACAATGCAGCAGTTCCCTCCCTCCCAAAACTCCAAAATTTGTCCACGAACCACAGCTCAGACCCACACCAAGTTTGGGAAGGATGTTGAGATGCTTGAGGGCATGCAGAGGAGGCAGCAAGGCTGGTGAGGGGCTGGGAACACAAACCCTGTGAGGAAGCCCTGAGGGAGCTGGGATTGTTCAGCCTGGAGAAAAGGAGACTCAGGGGTGCCCTCATCACTCTGCACAGCTCCTGAAAGGTGCCTGTGCTCAGCTGGGGCTGGGCTCTGTCTGCAGGAACTGACACAATCAGAGCACACAGCCTTGAGCAGCACCAGGGGAAATTTAGGTTGGATATCAGGAAAACTTTTTTTCCAGAAAGGGTGATAAAGTTCTGGAATGGCTGCCCAGGGAGGTGGTGGAGTCCCCATCCCTGGGTGTGTTTAACAAAGCCTGGATGTGACACTGGGTGCCAGGGTTTAGCTGAGGTGCTGGAGCTGGGTTGGACTCCATGATCTTGAAGGTCTCTTCCAGCTTGGTCATTCTGTGAATTCTGTGAGGGGTTCCTCCAAATTCCTTGGAGGGCTGGCAGAGCCAGCACACCAGAGCCACACGAGCAAGGGAGCCAAGCAGATCATTCCTACTCACACATGGTGTACTGGAACACACGGGACTTCACCAGGATGTTGATGCCTGTGTGAAGGAAAGGATGACAAAACAAATGTTTACACCATCCTCCACACCACAGATCCCTCTCTCTTCTCCCTAGAGACATCTTGCATAGAAGCTAAACAGATCAGCAGATGATTAACTTCCACTTTTTGGGAACAAGTTTAAATATCCTTTAGAATTTTAGCAGCAAAGAAGTCCTTATTCTTAGCCCTCAAGATGCCCTGTTTGGTCTCTGTGTGCTAATTCTGGGGTGGACAGAGGTAAATGCTCTGTGTTTGGAACAGCAAGGAGGGTTGGGAGCATCAGCAGAGCTCTGAGGGCTCCTGTGGCAGCTGAATTTGGATCAGGAACACACACCACCTCAGAAGAGCTGCAGGTTCTTAATTGTGAATGTTGACATCCAGTCAGGGAACTTGGGACACAGGGTAAATTGGCAAGACATGACTCTGATGGGGGTTTCAGGCCTCTCTTTTTCCCTTCCCAAACTGCTGTCCTTGACCTGAATGGGACCAGGCAGCCTAAGAGCTTTTGTGACAACCCAAATCCCACGCCACAGTCACTGCAGGAATATTTGCAGGACAGAAATCCTCCCTGGAGACCCTGAATCCAAGTCTCTGGCCTTGGATGCACATGGAGTTGGTTAGAAGGCCTTCCCTCAGGTGTTTGCCAGGGACACAAGAGCAAGGCCCTTCAGAGTGTCCTGTCTTTGTAAAGAATGCTGTTCCTGCCAGCTGAGCCCATGGTGCCATGGACAGAGTGAGTTACCTTTGAAGATGAGGAAGGCAGTCCGTGGCAGGTCATCGAACCAGTGCTCGCGGTTCCGCTTGGCCTGGAAGCACAACAGCCTTGGTCAGCAGCAGCCAGAGCCACACCCAGGCACAAAAACAGGCCAGGGATGGAGACCCACCCTACCCAGCACTGCTTCTCTCAGATTGCCTTGTTTCTCACCCAGCTCCTCTCTAACCGCTCCTTTTCTCTCCCTCCCACACACTGTTTCCCTCCTCTCCACCCAACAAGCTCTTACCTTCCATTTTAAGCCAACAACTTCATAGAAATTGTAAAAATCCTTTAGACTGCAAAACAGAAAGAAACATCTGATCAGAGCCTTGAGGGTGAGCAGATCCTTAATTGCCCCTGTCAGACATCACCAGTGGAGAGTCCTGGAAGTCATTAACTCCTTATCAGAACTGCAGCCACAGCTGACAGGACCCAGCAGTGACCTCCTCCCAGCCTGGCCAAAGGTTCCTGATTGACAATAGCCAGAATCTCCTTTCTGTAATGCTTCAGCCTCAAGGGAAACTCTGACTCTGCTGAACCCCAGTGAGAGGAAAGACCTGAGGCTTAGATGCCAGCTCCAAGGGATGGAGATTGCACTGCTCTTCATGAAGAAGTCTTGGACTGGCTTAATTACTCCTACAGTCCTTTTCTATCATCCTTGCACATTTTCTTTTCAAGGTAAAAATGAAGTTTGAAAAAGGACATGAAAGCAAAGAAACTCATAGAACATGAGTGCCTGTCTAGGTGCCCAGGGTCAGGCCTGTAACAGCTTTTCTGTGTCTGGAAGTGAGGATGCTGAACTTCTCTGACTCTTACTGGTGACATGGGTGCCTAAATTCCACAACTCAGTCTTTCTCCCTGTGCCATTTTCAATACTTCTCTGTGGCACTTGACTTCAAGGAGAAGCATCAGCACCAGTTTCATAGGAGAGTCACTTGGAACCTGTCTGGCCAGAACAAAGAAAAAGGAAGAGAAGGTCTCCTGCTCTAATTCCCTCTTCTCCCTTGCTGGCTGGAGTTAGCTGCACCCACCCACCCCAGAATAGCAATTCTCTGCCTCATAACACAGAGGATGGCAGCCCTGAAAGCACCAGCAGAACCAAATTTTAATTAACAAAGCCCTGGGGGGGACAGCCAGCTGCTGGAAAAAAGCAAAAACTTGTTAAAAGCTGCGAGGCTGCACTGAGTGAGGAAATGCTGCAGGCAGGCTCCAGTGCTGCTCCCCAGCTCCTGCTCCCTCTGCTCTGCCAGGGGAGAGGGAAGCAGCTCCTGCCTGGGAGTGCCAGCAGTGCTGTATCCACAAGAGGGCACGCAGGAACTCCAGCACCTCAGCTCTCAGGGTACCCACCCCTCCCAGCTCCCTAGCAAAACCCAACACTCATTCCATAAACCCAGGCATCCTCTCCAAAGCACAGCCCAGCTGCAGGGAGTGCAGCAAGCTCCCTGCTCTGGCTGCAGCAGTGTGCTGGTGGTGTTGGAGGGTCCCCAGGATGAGGGAAGAGATGAGAATCTTGACTCCATGTTGCAAAAGGCTGATTTGTTATTTTATGATATATATTATATTAAAAATGCTATACTAAAGAAAGAGAAAGGAGACATAAGAAGGCTGGAAAAGAATGATAATAAAATCTCTGACAGACCAGAACCTCGACAGAGCTGGACCACGATTGGTCATCAAGTAAAAACAATCTACATGAGACCAAAGATGCACCTGTTGGTAAACCACCTCCAGACCACATTCCACAGCCATCAGATAGTTAATTTTACATTTCTTTTCTGAGGCTTCTCAGGAGAAAAATCCTAGCGAAAGGATTCTCATAGAATATGTGAGTGACACAGCAGCAGGACCATCCTACCTGACTAAAGGGGTATTGCTCTGGTTCAGTGCTTTGAAGGTGAGATATCTCTCCCTGGCACACATCCGAGGCTTGTAGAACCGCAGCAGCCCTTCAAAGTGCTTGAAGGAAATTCCAGATGGCCTCTGGCAACAAAGGAACGCTGTCAGAAGCAGCAGCAGCAGGCAGGAATGAACAGAGCTTTTAATTCTCACTCTGGATTTGTTTTAAGCAGGATTTCATCTGTTATAACTGAGCCCCCAAAGCACCCTGAGCTATTACTTTAACACACCAAGCGTGTCCCAGGGCACAGAGATCAGAAAGCCTTTCTGGCAATGGGTCCCTCCAGCAAATGCAGAACTGTTCCCTTTTGCCCCATCACCTGAAAATTGTCCCAACCAGACACCCCAAGCAGAGTTCAACCCCTCTTCTTGGGAAATTAGCAGGCAGCCTAAGAGATCCCATCATGGCACTTTTTTAAGGCCATCAGCTTTGTGCACTAAACATGAAATAATCTACCAGAAGTGGGTTAGTTATTTTTGGGTCTTATTTCTCTTGCTGCTCCAACAAGTTAAGCAAGAACTCAACTTTCTCCCCACAGTGCTTGTCTCTGTTAAAAGCTGCTCGTAGGTGAATTCCTTCTGTTTCTGCACTGCTCACTTGTGCAGGACCTGGAAAATGGATTGTATTTTCAATTGTATGACCCATCCCTCCTCTCAGTAGTGATGGTAAGCCAAACAAGTCCTCAAGTGACCCAGACTGATTCAGAGAGAAATCAATGATCACATGCACTCCAGAACAAACCTCCCTCATTTCACCAAGCCATAACCTCACGCAGGGCTGAAATTCAGAGCACTCTGCTTTTTCTCCACTAACAGAGGTGAACATGAATGAAAAAACCACCAGCCCACGGTGAGCCTGATCACAATGAACAGGGATAAAAGCCATTTTTTGGAGGTCAGCAGCCAGGCCAGGGTGCTGCTGGCCCAGCTGTACCTGTTTGGTGACCAGCAGCCGGTACGCGTGCTGGATGGCCGTGCGCTTGTGCAGCAGCAGGGACTTGAACTTCCTCTTCTCAATGTCATTGAAGGTGTCAAACACAACAGCCAGAAGCTGAGAAGACAGGAAAAAAATAAGAAATAAGTGCTGTTTTGACCTTTATACTTGCAGGGTTTCAGGGAGGCACAGCAGATGCTGATGGGGTCGGTGACGCCCGCTGGCACCAGGGATCCCACAAAGGGATCCCCAAGCTCTGATCCACTTTTTGGAGGAGGCCCAGATGTTTCTGGCCTCTCAACACCTGCTAGTGGGTTTTAAGAGCTACAAAAATGCCAGCAGAAAACCGTATCAAAAGATCAAAACGCCCTGATCTGTCCCTGGAAAGCAGGGTTTTTGGGCTGCTCTCTGGATCCACCCTTCCTGGGAGCTTTGGCTAACACACAGCAAAGCCAACCCTCCATCTGGGGAGGCAGTGAAATCCAACCACAAGCATCAAATCTCTCACCCTGGGCTGCAGAATTCCTCAGCTCCTTTGGCAAGGCCTTTTCCAGCACCCACATCCTCCCCTGGGCAGCCATGCTCTCACTCTGCAGTGATCAGCACTGCAGCCCTGCCATCCTGAGTAATTCCATCCCCTTCAAACTGATTTACAAACTATTTCGGGCAAGTCCAGATAATAAAATGCCACTTTATGATAAATAATTAAGACAGAGAAGGATAATAAATTTCATGTAACTGAGTATGTCACTCCAAGCACGATATTAATGGGAGAGCAGTTGAAAGATGCTCATATAATTTGGTTTTCTGTGATTTAGTTCAATTCCTCATGGTTAGACATTAAAAGAGTTCTATCTGTAGCCAAGCTGCCACCTCTAGAAGTGTTCTGCCAAAGGGTCTGAGATGATTGCAGAGCAGTTCTGGGAATGGGGAAGACTCTGCTGAGCAATGAGCTCCACAAGCAGGCAGAGGGAAGGGAAGTGCTCCCCTGGGACTCACCAGGTTCATGATGAAGTAGAGCTCGATGGAGAGGTACACGATGAAGAACACACAGGACCAGGGGTTGCGGGCGTAGGACGGCATCATCACATCAGGGAAACTGCACCCCAAAGGACACAAGGGTGAACCCCAAAACCCTCATGGCACACAGCCCAAAATTCAGAATAAAAATAAATGCAGCAAGTGCAATCCTCACACACCCCAAACACCAAATGGGATTTGTGGTGTGGTTAAGGGCTATGCTTTGGTACTTAACAACAGCTGTACAGCCTCAGTGCAGGTGTTACCACCTCAGATTTCTTCCATCCTTTGCTAATTTCCTAATCCCCAGGGCTCTCCCTGACAGCAGATCAATATTTACTCACTGCTGTTATCCCAATTTCCCTGCAGACAGGTGAAGTGCAGCACAGGAATGGGAAGTTAGTTCTCAACAGAGAGCTGTTGGCTGACAAAGGAGCACAAACACATTTTCCCTTCCTGAACCAAGGCCTAACAAAGCTGTTTCCCCCTTAGTGCCCTCACAGTGATGAAGACATCTGAGTCCTTAGAGATAACTCTGCAGCTGAGGTCACAGTGTCCTAAAGTAAAATGGAATAGCAGCTCTTCCCATGCAGGCTGACCCTGCACATCTCTCTCTCAGGCAGAGGACAGGGGTCACATATTTGGAGACTGAGCATTTCTGCAGATAAACTCTTGGCTCTGCCAGACTCCTTTGGGACAAAGAGAAAGGCTGAGATAGAAGAGCATGAACTTACTTTGAAGTGGTCAAAAGCACAAAGAGATTCACCAGGCTGTTCTCTAAGGTATTGAAGTACTGAAAGAAAAAATTCCCATGACAAAATGCAAGCAGGAACTCACAGGGACACTTTGTTCAAAGAAACAACCAGTCCCCCCACCCCTTTGGATTCAAGCACACCTACAATTCCCTGATGCTTTCCATAGGGAAAAGTACTTCAGCACTTTTAAATTTCCCTGAGAAATGGTATGTGAAGGGTTAAACCAAAAGCACATTTTTATAAGCACTTTTTCCCAGGCAGCAGCAGCAACCAGTGGCTGCTGGACTCTGACCACAGCAGTGGAAGTGGGTGAGCTTTGCCCCACACACCTCCTCCCCTGGGGACAGTGGCAGGTGGCTCTTCTGGCTGAATGAAGGCACCAAGAGCAAGGAACAACTCTGAGAATGTTCCCTGTGGGACATCCTGTCTTGGAGGAAGTTCTTTCCACAGCCTTCCTCCCCACAGAGGGTAAAGCAGGGTGACACTGCCAGGAGCAGCCAGTGTTTGATCTCACATGGTTTAATAAACTATGACTGCACTGTAATGCTGAACTCTTAACGAAAAAATCAAGATACTCACTGGATCCGAGTGGTTAGGAGAAAACAAGTAAAAACCTAAAGAGGCAGCAGAGAAAACAGAGGAGGAGAGAAAGGAGAAAGAACAAACAAAAATGAAGTCAGTTCAATGTTGAGCAGTGAAGCAGCTCCCAAAGGAAAGGTCCCACTAACACCAAATCCTCTCTGACACCCTGAGGATGGGAGTATCTGGAAGACTTTTTCCACAGAGATTTGCCAATAGATGTCATTGGCATTTCCCTGCTCCTTTTGGAAAATAAACTTTCTGGGAATGGTTTGGGCTGTAGCAGGTACACTCCAGACACATGCATTTGTGGGGATGCAGAATAAAGTGTTAACACTGAGGAAGAGCTGGTGGAAGCAGAGCTTGAAAACACACACCACTGACTGTGCTCTGGAAGAGGTCAAAAGGGCTTTTGTCTCAAAATTAAATACTCAGCCTTCAGATGTTTTGGATGTTTTAACTCTGCCTTCCAGACTGCAGATGAAATGGAATAAATGGAAGATGCTGGCAACACTTTGGATCTGATCAGCTTTACACTCATCCAGGCTGCTCATGTTGCTTTTGGACAATCACTGGTTAAGAGCATCACTTCTCCACCCATAATACAACTCACCCAGAATAGCAAAAATCACCATGAAGAAAAGCAGGAGGAGAAGGATGTCAATAAAGGGTGGGAGGGACTGGAAGATCTGTCGCAGATTTCTGAAAAATAAGAGAAAACATTAATAAATTAAAATTTGCACATTTACTCCTCCAGGTTGTCAGGGGAAAGAAAATAACCCACCACCACCCCCCCACACTTGAGGGCTTTCTTCCCACTCCCTCCAAGGATTAAAAGTAGAAAGCTTGCTAAATTAGGATCATTTCCAAGCTACCCATCTGTCCTTTGCAGTCAGCTCCCAGGTACTGCAAACAACACTAATGTCATGTTGTCAGCTCTCCTTCTGCAGACTGAAGACCAGCCCTGATTCACTGTGCAGTTTCCAGGCAAGCCCAGGAGCAGGGCCAGGGCTGCCACACCCTGTGCTGGTCTCTCTGAGCTGGTTTATACACCCAAGCCCTGTGCACCACCAGCACATCCACACTTAGCTCACAGTGGAACCATCTCCAACACAAATGCCAGTGAAAGACACTGACTTTCCCTGGATGCTTGCAAGATTTTGTTGGAATGCATGAAATAGAAGCCTCTCTGAGTCCCTCAGAGAGAGAAAGGAATGCAGGGATTAAATTGGAACCTTTAGAGAAAATGAAATATATTAAGCCACACAGACATGAAGTAAAAGTGTAAGCTTTAGTTTTGAGTAAGTAGAAATATATTTTAAGTGTCTTAAGAAACTGTGTTAACTAGTAAAAGCCCTAAAGTCTAGTTTAAAGTTCAGTAGTGTTACCTTTCACAAAATTAACTTAGTGCCAGACATAATGAAAACATAGCAGAACATTGCTTGCATTTCTGGGTAGAACAGACAGAACTATTTGCACGAACAGACAGAACTACATGTGTAGATTTTGGGTAAGAGCTGACATTACTTTCACACATTAGAATCAAGCTCAGATAGGAAGAATATTTTAGAATCGTGTTTTTAGCTGATTGGATGATTTATGAATAAAAACCATCTGTATTGGGGTGCAAAGGAGAAGGAAAAGAGGGATAGTAGCTGCTAGCTGCTGCTCAGAACATCAGGACTCTATGCCAGGAAGCTTTAGCACAGATCTCAATACTCTGAACTCTTCGAGACTGATGTATTCACGCAATAAACAACCTTACAACAACCACAACAGCTCCTGTCTCTTTGAAGACCCAAAACTCATGCCCAGCTCCGAGTGCTTTCCCTCCAGCCCAGCCCCAGGAGCGAGGGCAGAGCCCAGCATCACCTTCTGACAGCCCCACAGTAGCGGCAGTCCACGAGGAAGATGCAGCGCAGGGCGCGGGTGATGCGCACGTGCGAGGTCTGGCGCACCAGCACCACGATGGCCTCGATGAACTGCACCAACAGCACACACGTCTGCAAGAAAGGGGGGACCACAGGCAAAGCAAGGCCTCACCACCTGCTCATCTGCACATCTGAAGGATGGGAGGTGTCCCTGAGTGTTGGAACCCAGGAAATTCCTTTGGCTGCCCTTGGAGGACTCGAGGCCCTGCCCAGGCAGCTCAGAGACCTTGGCACAGAGCCCCAGACCCCCGTGCCTTTGATCTTGACCCATGGAGCAAATTCCCATCTTTATATGAAGAATTACAAGTCAAAAGAGTTTAAGTAGAATAATAGTCTGTCACAGGGTGAAAAAAAGAGATTTTTGAGGTTTTTAGAATGGGGCCTTGGGGTCCCAAGATGGAGGAATTTGGGCATGCTTTGTCCTTTTTCCTTCTTCCTAGCCTCCATCTTCTGGGTGATGCTAGCACTTTTGGATTGGTTTAAAGTAGAAGCTCACTGTCTAACATAGGTGATAGGTATAGGGAAGTTATGGTAAATAATGTTCATGTAGTTTTTAGTATAAAAAGATAACACCACCCCAGGGGCAGGCAGAGTGCCTCTGTCTGACCTGCTGAATGGACCTCGGCAGACCAGAGAAAGCATTTTATAGGTAAGATACAATAAACAACCTTGAGAACAAGAACTGAAGAGTTCTGACTCCTTCTTAGACTTTCTAATGTATTTTGGGGTCACTGTGAGCAGCAGAGATGCTGAGACCTGAGGGGATCTCACATGAATCATCCAGCAGCTGGGACACAGCAGCTACATCACCCTGCTGCAGTGCAGGCCAGTATTTCATCTGGATCTTTGGTTCTTGGAGGTTCTAAAGGAGAAACCTTGACAATCAAGCAGAAAACTCACCTTGACCATAGTCCTTTTGTGCCTGATAAAGGTTTGGAAGCCCAGCCACCTCATTTTCATGGAGAGCTCAAAGACGACCACGATTAACGCAAACAGCTCCAGGGTAGCATGGACCTGCCACAGCACAGGTTTGGTGAGATTGGTGAGAACAGCAGCACAGCACAGGCCACACTCCTGCCCCTCCTTTTCCAAGGAGCAGCTGGCTTTGACAGCAGTCTGAGCATTGCTTTGTGGCATGCAGGGAAACCCCAAGCCACTCTTTTACAGCTAACATAGCAATGTTTTTCAAAATTTCTATATCTATTCAAAATTTCTACATCTATTCAAAATTTCTATATCTATTTCAAAATTTCTGTATCTACTGCTTTGTGCTTTTATTAAAGCCTGGGCAGTTTTTCTCTAAGCAGTACCAGGCCAGAATTTCCTAAAATCCATGTCCCTTCTGGGCTTGAGCAACACAGGAAAAAACTTATTGATATCTTGGCCTTTTGTTTCAAATGTATCAACAACTTGAGCAGAAACACTTTGAAAAAAGATGGATACTGTAATTGTTTTTGGTGGAACACAGGCAGGAGAGCTTGTGGGCAGGGAGAGTTTATACAGAGAAGGGTTTTTCCTTGAATTAGAATTCTGGACAATCACAAGGAAGGTCCTGATCTGTGTTCTAGGAACCAGTGGTGGTGATGGGGTAATGGCACCAGCCCTGACAACAGCTTTGAAACCACCCCATCAAAGCCCACAGACTGCTGAGTTATCTCATGAAAAAGGAAAAACCCATCAATTTCTGTTACTAAATGAAGAACTGCACAAATTGATAACACAAAATGAGTATCACTTTCATTGTGGTCTGCCTAGATCAGACGGAAAAAGGAACTTTTGCTGTCTGGCCTATCTGCTGTCAACCATTTACAGAACAAAGCAGGTGGATTTTTTTCCTCTTACTGCCTCCTCCTTCCTCTTGGTTTGGCCATCATTTTCCTCTCCCCCAGGCTGCAGAGGGCCAGGTACTCACAAAGATGCCCAGGCGGAGCATGGGGACGGCTGGGGCCTCGCACAGGGACAGCAGCAGCAGCAGCAGGGCCGTGCTCAGCTCCATCAGGTAGAAAAGGTGGTTGTGTGCAAAGAGGTAGGCAGCGAGTGCTTTGGCATTTTTGGGGTGGGTGAAGAACTTGTCATTATTTTCTCCTTCCTAGGGCAGCAGGAATAAAGAAGGGAACGGCATTAGTGACTCTTGGTGCTATAAAAGAGTGAAGAATGTAGATTTTTATAGGGATTAGATACAATTCCCAACAGACCACTCCCATTTACAGCCTGTTGTTGATGTGTTTATTGAGGAATGGACTCTACACACACGGGACATCCCCTTCTGCTCATAACCACATTTCAGTAATGAAACTCTTTAACACCCACAAAATCCTGCTTCAGAAACCCCTGAGCCTTTTCACAATGAGGCAGAGAGCTGGGAGAGTTTGTAAAGGCAGGCAAAGAAACTTCAGCCAACATCCCAACACAAACACAGCACTTCATTTACTTGCAACTACTTCCCCATGTTTACAGACTTATTTGATTAAACTTCTCCAGGACAGAACACGAAAACACCCAGATAAGCTCCAGGGCACCTGGCTGACAGTTGTTCCTCCTTATCTTGGCCTTGCAAAATGTCTGGGAGAAAACATTGGAGCACACAGAGTGTTTTCTGCTTCAGGAATGTAGACAGACTCTATGCAAAATTAACAAGTCTCTATGCTGATTTGTCACTCCCTCTTAACTAGAAAGCTTAATTAACATTAAAAGGTCAGATACTCCATCTTAACACTTTGCCTACAACTGATTTTCAAACAGCTACATCGTGACTATTTTTACCCCTAGGATGAAACTTAGTTTGGGGAGATTTTAGAGGGTTTTCATCAGAACTACCCAACAGCTTCTTCTTTTTCTCTAGTCAACAGTTCTGGCAAGGGAGCTTTTGTCACTCACAGGAAACTTGCTGCCTCTTGGGAACTGTCATAAGAGATCACTTTTCCCCAGCAGGGCCACACAGATGCACAAGAAGTGGTGAGGTTTTGTTTAAATTAACATCTTCCCAGGCAGGCAATTACTGCAAGGACAGCCAAGCTATTACTATCAAAGCAGAATAGCTGTGATTGCAAAAGGATAACGAGGTCAGGGAACTCTCCTTTAGGAAGGGAAGCATTCCCCAGACTCGCTCAGGAGAGGGTTCCCAGTGTGTCTCACTGCATCCAGCTCACACTGGGGTTCAGAACAAACACTGCTGGGTCAGAGAGCTGGGCTGGAGCAGGACAGAGCCAGCTCTGCACAGAGCCCAGGCTGAGATCAGCAGGGTCCTTTCCATCCACCCTGGCAGGACACACTTGTGGAATGACAAACAGCCCAAATCCTGCCTCCTGGGAGCCAAACAATTCCAAACGTGCCTGGACAGCAAAGCCCTCCTATCCAGACCCAACACTTGCCTGCAGCCACTGCTCACAGAACTCTCTGGATGTGATTCTACCTCATTTCAAGGACAGTGTCACCGTGGCCATTGGTGAAGGCAGCAGCAGCAATCATCCCCATCCGAAGGGCCAGGCCTGCTGTGCCCATTACCATCAGAGCTGCACAGCTCAATGACCCTTTGCAGAGCTGCTCCAATAATCAGGAGTTTAAACAAAAGCCTGGGATGGAGGCTGAAGCCACCCTGCCATTGTCACACCACGGAGCTCAAGTGTTGTCAAGGTCCAGCCTACACTGGTTTAAAATATCTGAGAAGTGAGATTTCTCAGTCCAGCGGGGTCAGAGCACGGAGGAACAAATGGTTTCTGTCACCTTGCAGTGGGTTAAACAAAAAAAACAACCTGCTGGGTCCAAAGCACCCCAGAGCTTTGAAAGGGAATGAAGAGAAGAAAGGATGGACAATAATGGAACCAGCAGCCACTTTGGACTGGACAGCTCAGGGAGAAGCTCAGTTTTGGTGGCTAATTCCTCACACCAGATGCACAGCAACCTTAAAAAAGCAAACCCTTTGTTGCAGTAAGGATGGTGTTTCTGGTAACTGAAGCATGGGTGGGGTTTGATTCTTTGTTGTTTTAAACATTATAAATTTCACTCCTGACCCAGCATCCTTTAATCCTGTAGAAATCAAGATCTCTGCTTTCCCTCATGTCTCACATGACCTGCAGAACTTGACTGACACTAACTGGGCCACCCCATGGCCTAGGCAGGTTGGGACCTGCACTTCCAGAACAGGAGAGCACTGACCATTCCCCCTGGAGTGACTGTGGAGATGACAATCTGTGACCAACTGAAATGACAATCTGTGACCAGCTGCAGAAACCTCCATGCCAAGGTGGCAGAACTGTGCATGTGCTGAACCCCCAGCCAGCACAGCCCTTGGGATAGGATTGGGTATTTTGTTGTTGGCTGCCCCAAATGACTCCCAACCCCTACCTAGAGGTGCCCCCAGCACCACCCCACTCCCGAAGCAGAATCCTTGGCAAGGCACTGAATTTCCAGCCCCAGCACAGAAGCTGTTTGTTTCCCATGGACAAGAACCAGTGTATCTCCTGCAGAGCACTGTCCCCCCACGCAGCAGGGCTCACCTGGAGGTAGATGGCTGCCTCTTGGTAGTTCATCTCCCAGTTGTGGCGGGCAGAGCCCTGCTGGGCACAGCACTCCCTGGCCGCGGGGCTGGAGGCATCGCTGACCACGTCGTAGCTGCCTCCATCTGCAGCAGAGAAACAGGGATCAGCCATCAGCAGCAGGCTCTGGGATCACAGGCAGCCACAGCAGCTGGGAAGTGGCAGCTGCACGCTGACAAATTGACTCTTGGCAGGTAGGAGCTTTAAAGAGACGCTCAAAGGCAGCACTTGCACACGGGGATGCTCCCGGAAGATCATCGGAAGAGACAGCTTCCTACTCAGTGCAGCAAGCAGCTCTCCTGGCTCAGGGGGGTGTGCTGTCATGCCTGAAGCTTGCTATCAGCAGCACAATCTACAAGCAGGCAGGTAACAGCCACCAGCCTCCCAGCATGGAGAAGAGCGTTTGCTGAAGGAGCAGGAAGAGCAGGAAGCTTTTGCAACGTCCCTGGAGCAGAGGCCATGGAAGGATGGACACAGCACTGCCCCTGCCATGGGGCACCAAAGTGAGGAAGAAGCTGTCAGTATTTTGAGCAGAAAGCCCCATTTCTCCCAGCACTTCACTAAATAACACATCAACACTCTGAGGTGCTGATGAGTACTGACACCCCTCTGATGCAAACAAACCGCAAGATGAATTTTCTGTTCACACTGCACACATTAATTCTGACATTTCTGAGCCTGTCCTTCTCACCAGCAAAGAACTACAGAACAATGCCATACTGAATGTGTTAAACAGATTTTGTAAATAAAGGTTTTGTTTAAAAATACCCAAAACAATTAAATCGCAAAACAGCAACTCCCAAGAAGAGCTACACATCCACAGTGCCCTTCCCATGGGGAGTTATACAGGGCATGTATGTAAACTCCAAAATAATTGCCATTTTTGCATTCTGCAGCCTCAGTGCTATTAACACAGATGAAAACTAAGCAAGAAGACAATTAGTCTACAAAAAGGGAATGTCACTTGGTTTCTTCTTCTGGGACTGGGGGTTTTATTTTACCTTTGACAAAGAATACTGAGCAGAGAACCCCCAGCAGTGACACCTGCTTAGGGCCTGTGGTGGAGCTAGCCACACTCTCAGTTCTTCAGAGTTTCAGACATTTCCCACATCACATGGTTGTTCCTGCTCTCAGAAGAGACTTCCCTCCTCCAGCGCCTCATGTTCCCAAAGTGGGTACATGTAAAACTGAGCTTGCCAGCACAGCAGTGCTGATTTCCCCCTTTTTTATGAGCACAGGAGCTGTGGTGTGGCAGCTCGTTCCCTCTGTGTTCAAAGTTGTTATCTGAGAGTGGGCAAAAAGCACCACGAGGTTCTCTTCCCCTCTCATGACAGCCTGCTGAAGATTTGCTGTGACAAAATAATCCTGGATGAATTACTGATTCAGTCTCTCCAGAACACCCTCTGGAGTGGAGAGGGAGCCCATGCCAAAAACTCTGCACCCGCCAAGAGAAATGGCACCATGTGCTGCTGGCAGAGGCAGGGAGTGGGAAGAAATCAGAGCCCCTTCACCAGTGCACAGCCACAGCTGCCTCTTCCACCCCCAAATCAAATTAAGATAACATTTCTCTGGGGTTTGTGAAGACCTTCCAGATTGCACACTCAGGTTGCTGAGCATTCTGCAGCACGAAGCCTGTTTCTCTTCCCTGCTTCCCCCACACCCTTAAAATACCACTCAAAATCTGGACAAATGTTTGAATGAGGCCGGTTCCTCCCCCACACCCCTTGATTTAGCACAGCTCTTGGAAAAAAAAAACCTGAATGATGGAGTTTTTATTTATCCACGGAGCTGGAATGGCAGCCTTCTGGTTTGTCTGCTTTTTAACTAAGAGATGACAGCCATATGCAAAAATCAGAAGCGTTATATTGCAAGCTCTAAAAAGTTCTTAAATGTTATTATTTATAAAGCTTTTGCTGGGGATGTGTCTCAAAAAGACAGACTCCCTCATACTGCAGCCTGAGAGCAAAACCTTTTCACATTTGATGCTTAACAGTTACAGGAGGAGCATATCTCAATCAGAACCTGGACTTTACATTACAGAATATACAACATTTACAAGGATCAAAACACACTGTGACCAAAACAGCAAAGGTTTGTAGCATTAACCTACACACCAACACACTGGACCCTGCCCAAAGATGCTAAAATCACCTTTAACCCTGACAAAGATGCCAAAATCACCTTTAACCCTGGAGCAGCTCTTTTGCAAAAATTAACCTCTCTGGAAAGGACTGACACAAGGAAAAGACACACCCCAGCAAAACCCAGGACAGGACCCTGCTCTGTGCTTCCCACAGGAGAGCTGTCCCAGCTCTGAGACCAAGGTTGCAAATACAAAACAGCACTCAAGAGATGCAAATCAGAACCAAAAAACAGCTCTAGAAATCAAGATGCTTTCCTGCTGTCTAAACCAGGCACAGACAACAGCACAGGCACTCGAGTGTTCCGGTGGGGAGCTGCATTTTGTGGATCAGCTCCTTCCCCATCAGGTACCAGAAGGTTGATCTAGCATCCCTGAGGCAACAGCATCATCTGGGTCATAAATAATAATAAAAATAATAATAAATTCCAAGAGCAGCCCTCTGACTGTGTGCTTGGCAGCCCTCCAGCGAGCTAATTTCCTCAGCTGCTCCCATGATAACAATGACACAGACTAATGCAAGCTCGGCTCCGCTCGTGCTGCACCACATCCCCGACGGCGTTTACCATCAGTATGGAGCTCAATGAGATAGGAGGATCTCTGCACGGGGCTCCCGGGATCCTCGAGGTAGATGGCAGGCAGCTCCCTCCACTGCATGGCAGCCCCTGGTGCTCGCAGCCCGCCGCTCCTGCCTCCCCTTCCTTCCCAGAGCTGCTCCTCGGGGCAAAGCTCCGCACAAGAGATCCTGCTCTGCTGCCTGCAGAAGTGAGCGCCTTCTCCCCTCCTCCCCTCTGAGGAAGAGCTCCGTGAGAGATCCTTTCCCTGGGTGAGGTTTGGGAAGGTCGAGCTGCAGGATGAGGAGTGAGATCCTTTGCCTGGGTGTTTCCCGGGGTGAGGTTTGGGAAGGTTGAGCTGCAGGACGAGGAGCTGCCAGGCACAAGCGTGGTGCTGGCGAATGTGCTGCGCTCTCGTGTTTTGGCATTTAGCACAAGTTGCTCACGATGAGCTAACGGGGAGAGGAGTGGAAGTGCTGAGCAGGCACAGCGAGGGATCTCCAGCACGAAAAAGAAAACAGATATTTGGTGAAGTTTGCGGCGTGAGGGGCACGCCAAAGGAAGAGAAGTGAGCCGGTCACAGATGGCAAAGCTTCCTTCCTTACACTTGTGTAACTTATCCCAGGCGTTCCCTGAAAACAGAGAGAGGCAGGGAGGGAGGGGAAAAATGAAAAGAGAGGGGGGAAGAGGAAAAAAAAAAAAGAAAAAAGGAAAAGCAAAACCAGCTGGCTGCTTACACAAGGCATCCAGAACGAGACTGCCGGGACTCCAGCATTTCCATTCAGTGCAGCCGAGCATGCTCCTGTGTAAATAGTTTCCATATGTCATCATTACAATAAAAAACAAAAAAAACAAGGAAGAAAGAAAAGGAGCATAAACTTTCCAGAGCCCAAACCTCTCCCTCTGCAAAACAAATTCCCTGCTTAGGGGAAGGAAAAACTCTCCATGGGCCGAGAGCAAACAAACTCCTCTCATTCAGAGGAGCTCATGCAGCCGTGGGGGATCTCCAGGGCAGAGCTGAGAGGAGAATAAGGGACAGAAAACATCCACAGGAGGCTGGGATAAATCACCCTTCCCAGGCAGCAATTATACATCCAACTCAAGTCACTCTGGAATTCCTGGTTTTTGATGTCTGCACTTCTTCAAATAAATAGTAATTTTTTCAAAATTCCAACAAACTGGTAACCTCCTACAAATTCAGAGAGTTATAAACCAGCCCTGCAGGGCAGCTCTTCCATTTGCCTTGGAGCTCCCCCAGCCTGGCTCTCATTAGCCAGCTTGCCAGATGTTCTGCCTGCCAGCCAGCACACACTTTCTATGGCCTTGCACTGAAACAGGCTGAGATTCCCTAACTGGCTCACTGCCTGCCTCCAAAGCCTTCACTGGACTTCCCAGGGCTGTCTCCTAAATGCTTGAGCATGGTTTGGATGATAAGTCTCCATCTTGCCCAGATATTGCTATTTTAGCAAGTACACCCGTGATGACAGAACATATGAAGGCAGAAGTGACTTAAATCAGCAAAAAATATCCTTATTCTGTCATTCACACTGTTCATGCATCATGTGTGGAGTCAGTGTAAGATGCAATATGCAAGTTGCTCCAGTGAGTTCCATGTGTGAGTAATGTTTCTCTTGACAGGCAAAACCAGAAATGCCAAGGACACACAGCTTTGGAGACAGACACATCTTCATCCACGTGGCCTTGCAAGGTCCCCGATCCATCAAAAGAGGGAAGAGGAAGGAAAGCATCATTTCCTGCATGGGGGAAAGGTCAAACTGTCCAGGCACATGGGCTGGGCAGCTCCAGACACCAGTGTGTTCAGGGCTGGATGGAGCTTGGAGCAATCTGTTCTCCAAAAATGTGTCTTTTCCTTCCAATCGACAGCATTCCATGATTTTACCATTCTACCATTCAGTTGGAGTAATTTTTTTCAGGCTTTGCATTCCTCACTGCCATAACCTTCTCTATTTCTCCATCTTCACTGGATCTGTAATTCCCAAATTCAGTCACAGAGCCCAAGCTTTTGGTTTAGAACAAACATAACCAGGCATCCCACAGCACTGAACATGAGTCCAAGGAAGAAGGCAGATCCCAGCAGGACCAAAGGCTCTCTTGGTGCTCCTGGATCTCCTGAGCTCACACCCAGGAGCCCAGTGCTGGCTGAGGTTTCTGGCTCTCTCAGCTGCTCCCTGAGGCTGTGGTGAGGATGGACAAGGAGAAGGACAGCCATCCACAAGCACTCCTCTCTCCTGGAAAGCTCTCATCAGCTGAGCACTCACTACAGAAGGTGCAAATCCATAAAAAAACATGGAAACAAGGTAGATGCCTGCCCTTCCCCAACACAATCTGTGCAGGCATCTTCAGTCCCAAAGCCAAGATTTTAGTCAAGTATTGGAGTTGTTCCAGCACCAATGATGGCATTTTCCCTCCCAATGGCTCACAGGCCATGCAGCTTCCCCTCCAGAGGATAAATCTTCCCTCTCTCTTCCAGGAAGGCTGATAAGAAACTGCTCCTTGCAAGCACTGAGGCACAAACACACATGGGCTTGTCTCTTCAAGGCCAGGCTCACCTAGCCCAGAGAAAAAAAGCTGCCTGGAAAGCACAGCTGGTCTGGCACTTGGCCACACATCTCAGAGGTGAGACAGACAGACAGACAGACAGACACGGAAATCTCTGCCTTTGCTGCCTGATTGCCAGCTCAGCACTGTGCCAATGGGAGCATCGCGGGGCTGGTCCCTGCTGCCCAGAACATCTCAGTGCCTGTCCTGGTTCAGGGGACATTGTGGGAAGGAAGAGAACAGCCATGGGGAAGTCTAAACAATTTGCTGTCAGTTTGTTGCCTAGGAAAAAAGGGCATCTCCAACAGAGAGCAGTGCCAAGCCCTTCTGCTACAGGAGAAATCATCTACTTCGGAATATTCCGAGCCAGCATAACTGAGTCATGCTCTTCCTTGGAGACAACAGCACAG
The DNA here is from genome assembly GCF_028769735.1 of Zonotrichia leucophrys gambelii. Taxonomy (NCBI): domain Eukaryota; kingdom Metazoa; phylum Chordata; class Aves; order Passeriformes; family Passerellidae; genus Zonotrichia; species Zonotrichia leucophrys. The sequence goes on from NC_088185.1 coordinate 9,761,745, forward strand.
CAGAAACATATGCAAAGGCCTCAGGGCTCTTTGTCTTACAGTATTCTCACAGCACTCCCTTGCTGTGAAGCTCAACAAATAAAGTCACTTCAGCTTCCTATTTTACACAGGAAAGTTTTTTTAAAAAACACGGACGTTGCCACTTCCTGTGAGCGGTGAAAGGCGACTCCGTCCTCGCCTCGACTCGAGGATGCAGCAACACGAGCTCACATCCTGCCTCCAGCACCACAGGGAGCTGAATCCTCGAGAAGGAGGAGCAGATGTCCCTCAGCATGGTAAGCCACATTTTCTATATCATTGCCTCTTCTCAGTCGTGCTCCTTGCACGGCAGACAGCTGATGGGCAGCGCTGTTTAATTAGGGGAGCGCTGCATCCTCGCTCACATCTGCACTGCACACATGGAAAACCCCCTGGGCACAAAGCAGCACCATGCCAGAAGAGCTAAAGCATGGTAGGAAATGGTTTAGCCCCAGCAGAAAGCCTGGCTCCATCCAGGGAGCTCCGAGTGAGGCACAGCCAGTTAACCCTTTGCTCTGAGGCTTGGGAGAAGGGTCGTGGTGATTCACCACTTCCTGCACCACCCTCCTGGGGACAGAGACATTTGTAAGGAATAAAAAAAAAATTAAATTGAAGACTTCCAGGAAAATGAGGATGAGGATCATTTTCCCCATGTACAGCAGCCAAGCTCTGTGGTTGGAGATGCTCATCTGTGCAGTTCACTGCCTCATCTCCCCAGGACACCTGCTCTCCTCTGATCTCATCCCTGAGTCACTCCAGCTTTTTTTTCCTCTTGAAATATGATGTGGGAAGTTTTGGCCAGGAACTGTTTGATCCTGGGACAACTTTCACTCCTGAATACATAGCAGCAAGAGGCAGAGGGGCAGATCCCTCCTTTTTGGGATGTCTGGAATCCATAATTAGGTTAGCAAGCCTTCAGCAGCTGAAGATGAACTGACAGATGCAGACCACCCCCTGTCTAAGCCCTGCTCCACAAAGCTGCCTCCTGACAGATGTGGGATTAAACCCTCCTGCATCTGAGAGTCCATGAAATATCACAGGGAGAGCTGGAAGCAGGCACTCCTTCAAAATAAAACTGGAGCACAGGAGTTCCTGCCTTAACAGAGCTGCCAAGTCCAATCCAAAGCATTTTTACTCAGTAAAAGTCCCACAGAATGAAAGGTTGCATTAGGAAGCTATAATTAAGAACCTCACTTGTGTCAAGCCAAATTGCTGCTGGTTTCATATCCTTTATTTCTTATCTCAACAAATGAACCACAACAGCACCAGAAAGGAGAAGCCAAAGCCACAACAGAAGGATCACCTACAACTCCCATTATCCATCCTTTCAGCAGCCAATCTGCTCCATAATCTCATCACTCCGATCGTATCACAGCAACAAAGGCTTCACACACACTGAGATAAAATCATACCATAACTGGAATTAAATATCTGAGTCATTGAGGGGCTCTGTGGAACAACTAATGAATGGAAAAAACAATTGGAAGCAGTTAAGGTTTTGCTGAACCGAACCAAAAAGGAAAAACAGGAGAGACAGCTCTGCCTAAGGCAAAGAGAGAGAGGCCAGACATGAAATACACACACACACATTTCTAATTCATAATTTTGGAGGAAGTAATGGAAAGAGACAATATCAGAGTCCCTCAGCTCTAGCATTTCTTTAACATATCCTGTTACATGAAGGAATTTCCTCTTTCTGTTCCAAAAAGGGAAACCAGTGTCTCCTGCTTTTAACACATTAAAGATCTGCTTTGGCTCCAGTAACAACACAATGTCAGCAGTTTAAGAGCACGTTCCTCATTTCAATTCTCCAAAGCAGAGCCTCTGGATTTCCCTGATGCAGCTTGGAAAGATGTTTGATTAAGCTGCAATCTGGCCTTTTAAAGGAGAGCAGTGTGCTGCCAGGACCGACTGCCAGCTCCAGCCACCAGCAGCTCCCCAGGGAAGTCACAAATTCTGCACTGGGAAGCACAGGGGAAGCTTTGGGAGAAACCAGCATTAATTTGGGTAACAAACCTCCAGCAGGGCCAAAGCAGCACTAGAATGAAGAAAGCAGTAATAAGGTATGTGCCTTACTGACCTCTTTTCCCTGAAGAAAGAGGGATAGCAGGAAAATGACATAAATTTAAAAGTTAAATAACAAACTCTCAACATCTTCCCATGACAGGCTGAGACCAATTAGAGTTATTTGCTGTGGTGCAGCAATGCTGAGGAGGTAATTGTGTTTTGTAGTGTTAGAACACGACTCCACCACGCTGATTCCTTTGAAATACAACACTGCCACATCTCCTCTGCCTTGTCCCTCACACAGGGAAGAGAAGCTGCCAACTTCAGAGGAAGACACGTGTAAAGGAGCAGGGAAAAGCAGGGAAAACCCCAGTCCCCAGAGCTGGGGAGCTGTTCTCCATTAGGAAAAAAGGCTTCTGCACATTTATGGAAACCACTGCTGGCAGCAACTGGAGGTTGCATTTAATGGCTGGAGAGGAAGGAAGGAGTTAAACCATTGATGTGGCATCTGCTGAACAGCTGATTTTCCCTCAAATGGTCCTTGCTTCAAGTCCTACAGCCCTCACACAGAACCACATCTTCAGAAAATGGACAACTTTGACTCAAAAGTCTTCCACACACACAAAAAAAATGTCCTTTGAATCCAGATTTTAGAAGAGCCACTGCTGGTTTCCCATTGTTTGCCTGGAAATCTTGGCTGGCCTGCAATCTCCTGCCTGGTGCAAAACACCTTCTGGAAGAAAGTCACTGTCATGGCAATGTACAGACTGCCTCAGCTGCAGAAATCAAAAGTCATCTGCTGATTTTTAAATGCCAGCCTTTAGAATCAGCTGTTTAATCTCTATTTACTGTGGGGATGGAAGAATAGGTCATACAATGACTGTGTCATCTGGCTTTTCAGCAAATATAGAATATATTCAGTATTTCTTGAGCTTCCCTGTAACACTGTTGGAGTGTGAAACCCTGAACTCCTGACAAGCTGGAATCATTTAATATGATTTTTTATTTCTCAAGTCCTTTAGAGCATCTTTAACTCTGCTGACCACAATTCTCTTCAGGATTTTCCTCCCCTCCAGGTGCTATTCCTTCATTTAATATATATTTATCTAAATATCTGTTTATCTTTTGTGTTAGCCAGCCCAGACATGTGGGTACTGTGACTTTTTGCTGCCTCTCCAACAGCTTTGAATCTTCCATCAACATTTCTGTTTTCTAGGCATTTGTGCTGCCTCAAAGTATAGAAAATTTTGATTTTTAAGTCTTCTCTTTCACAACCACTAGAGATAAGGTCCTGCCACCAGCCTTGTATTTGAAAAGAAAGGGCTTTGACTTGGTCACTTCATCCCCCTGACCCAAATGTCAGAATTTTCCTCAGTGCTCCCACTTCCAGGATTGATCCTTTAGTCTTAATTCTACAGGCATTTCTTCGTTTGGTTAATGAAGACCAGAAACATATTGGTGCATTCTAGTGAAATCCACTTTGCTTTTGTGCCATAAACTTCCCCAGATCTGTGGGGGATAGTGAAAATCCTCTCTCTCTGCAAAAACAGTGATAGCTGGAACAAACCACAGGCATTCCCAAGTGGCAACACAGAAACACACACACATTAGGTGGGAAATACAAGTGCAGCTGGGCTGTCCAGCCCCACAGAACCAGGGGGTTTAACACAGCTGTGCAGACACAAACACCCTAAATTTTCTTCCCTCACACACCAAGCAGGAGAAGAAAAGCCTTTTGTTCCAAACAGACATCACCAGAAAAAGCAGCACTGGATGCTCCAAACCCCCTCAGTGTGATTCAAACCACAGCAGTGTCCCCTTGCCATGCCCAGGATCTGTCCCCAAGGCCAAGGTGCTGCTGTGACCAACACCAGGTCACCCCTGGTGTCCCCAGGTGAGGCACAGGTGCCCGAGCATCCTGCAGAACCACTCACAGATGGCCCAAACCCCAACCCTGCTCCTGCAGCTCCCAGAAAGCAAGCAGCCATGTGAAAAGCAGCCTTCTTCTCCACATGCAAAAAGCAATTATGGTAAAGACACAGGGAGAGCCCTGCGAGGTGCAGATCAAAAGCCAGAGACACGGGAGGCAGCAGAAGAGCCCGATCAAATTCACCACACTCTCCCCAGCTTAAGGATCAGAAATGGAGCGTTCTGCCTCATAAATTCTACTTCCAGCAAATTCAAGCCTAAATCCCCTGAAGGCAATAAGGAAAAGGCAATCAACAACAACTCTAACCACTTCCCAGATGCTCCTGTTTAGTTTATACAGCACTTCTTACAGCATTGAAATGGGTAAAATGGGATTTCAACGCAGGGGGGCTGACGGCAGCAGGCAGGATTCCTCAGTGAAGATACCAAGGGCAAAGGAAGTTCTGAGAAGCATCATATTGGTTATGATGAGTGAACTCAGCGTGCTCAGCCTTTGCTCATTTTAATCTGCCAGTACGCAGGCTTGGCTGAAGTGAACATCCTGCATCTACAGTGCCTTAAAAATCCACAGGAACCACAAAATGAGGGGGGAAAACGAACAAAGTGCTGCGTTCCCTGGGAAGCCATGAAAAAACTAATCACTGTTTGTTTCCAACTGTTGTTCCGCTTCCTGAGCCAAATGTTTCCAAGTCAGCTGTGGTGGCTGAGGAGTGACCGGTTCGAGCTGGAAAGCTGTCAATTGAAAATTGCAGCTCCAACACTTTCAAACTCCTTAACATCTTTTACAATTCCAGGACCACCTGTTCAAAAAAAAAGCAGAGCCCCCTGATGACACGACACATGGCTTTATCCCACATTTTCCAATGAAAGCAGTCAGCTCAGGGAGGAAACACCCTGCTCTTCTGCTCTCAGCCCAAAAAGATGGGAGTTGTGCTGGAGAGGAGACACACAATGGGCAGGGGCTCCCTCCCTCAAAGCATCAAGATCATCACTCCCATCTTCAGGGAGTGTGGAGCTTCCAGAGTCCTTGCCCCACTCTGCAGGATCCCCCCTGGATTTACAGTGTGAGGTGATCTCCATCCCCAGTGCTGCAGGAGATGACAAAGGAGAAAGAACCATTTGACTCCAGGATAATGGAACACTACCCCAAGTCTTCTCTACCTTGTAGATGCAGTTACCAGCTCAGATTTGAACAGCATGGGGCATTCAAGACAAAAATCACTGGGGTTTTTTTCTCTTTTTTTTTTCTCTCTCTGCGTGAAAGAGTCAACAGTGCAGAGATTCTGTTCGACAGAGCATCCCACTGTGAGACACACAACGTGTGCATTGTGCAAACCACTCTCCTGCAGAGCTCAGAAAACAAGGAAGGCTTGGAAAAAGTGCCCACAATGACTGCAGCCCTCGATACCTCCTGGTGCTTCACTGTGCTTGGGGTCCTTCCCCTGCAGGCACCACAGAGCCACGGTGAGAATGTCTCCACACAAATGCTGCTGAGCTTTGGACAACACAGGGCTCTCTCTCATCAAAGAAAGGCACCAGCTCTACACAAGTGTTTAAGCACAGCCCTGCCTCAAAACCTGAATTCTCAGCACAAGTGAGATCCCAGAGGAAGGTTCAGAGCACAAATATTTTTCATTATTTCTAACATCATAGCAAAAGATCCCCAATATCTTCTAAAAAAGCAGCATTTCCCCTCCTTCCTCTGAGCTTACAGAGCTCATCACCCAGGGAAACGAATTGTACTGAAGGAGAAAACAATAATCTCCTTATGTTTTGGGTGTTCGTTTCCATTTCCAAGATTTTCACCCCTCACTCATCTCACAGGCAGTTTTTGCTTCGCTTTGCTTGCTTAAAACATTCATTTTAAGTCATCTAGGCCAGGAAAGGATTAGAGGAGCCCTGGCAGAAGTTGCAGAATGCAAGGCTGTTAGGTCAGAGAAATGAGACTTTCAGAGGCAGAACCAACAATCCACCACAAAACCACCACTCGTGCTTTGGAAAAAATTCCTCTCTCTATAAATTTTAAGCAGGTGCATATTAAGAAAAATGAAGCATGCACAGCAATGCAAAACAGCACCTCCTCACAAGAAAGGAATGAAGCCTGCCTGTCCACTCCTGCACCAGGTGCAATCAGCACTTCCCAGGTGAGATTGTGACCCACAGGGGCATTACCTGACTCACCCTAGGTGCAAGGAGGAGCTGCTCCCCAAAATGAGCCCCAGCCCTGTGCTCTGGCCATGTTTCACCTCTAAAGGCAGCAGCAGAAGCACTGCTGCTGCTGCTGGAACTAATTAAAGGCAAATTGGTAGAACCAGGGGCCATGACGTGAGGAAATATCCTGCACAGCATCCAAGAAAGGCACCAGATAATCCAAAAGCCTGGCTGTCAGAAATCTTGGAATCTGCCAGGTCCAAAGCAAGCTTGTTCCCTCATCCCCTTCATTCCTTCACCTTAATTAGCTGCAGCATTTCAGACCCAGGGCCTCAGCCCCTCTGGAACAACCCTTGCTTCCACACAAGGATCAAAACCTACAGATCCTGCAGGATTTATTAAATCTACCTGAAATGCCTCTTTTCCTCCAAAGGCAGAAAAGCCACAATGCCTCCACAAGCAGCACAGGTCCCAAGGGTTTGTGTGGTTGCAGCATTGCCCACAGGTGGGAAATGTGTTTCAGGTGTTTGTTCTCTGCTTCCTCAGCCCTTCAGGAATTGTTTTACACCTGGAAACCTCACCCATGGCATGATGGTGGAACAGGATGAGTTTTGAGGCCACTCCAACCCAAACCATTCCAGGATTCTCTGAGATGATGCCATGACCAGATGGGCTGAAGCTGTGGACTACATGGACAAGTTTAACCCTCTCACTGCCAACACAAATCTGGTTCTGGAACCAGATCCAACACAGAGGAGATTTCTGTCACTTCAGGTTGCATTGGCTACCAAACACATCAAATCCAGGTAATTCACATGCCTCAAAAGGAATATTAACTGCTCCAAATTCTAGGTGTCTAGCTGGGGCTTAGTAAAGGATTTTTTTAAAGACAGGTTTGGTGTCTACAACATCCTTTAATGCTGTAATTAGACTTTGTGTTCAGAACCACCCCTGAGTGTCCAGCAGGAAGTTACAAAAGGAACAGCTCTGCTGAGAGCCCCTTCCCACATCCCACCAGGGAACTGTCCCAAGGCAAGGGCAGAGGGCCCCTTCCAGCACACCCTGGCCTTCCCTCACCCAGCACCCCTGGGCAGCCCCTCCACCCTCACCAACAGAGAAATCTCATTTTCTTCACACCCCTTGGGCCACCTGCTCGTCCCCAGCAGTGCCAGGCATGTATTCACCTTCCCAAATAATCCACCTGCCCAAAAGGCCAGGCTGGCTCTGGTTTTCCTGACAATTCACTTTTCAGGCAGCAGAAAGTGAGATTGCACCTCACTCAAAGTAGTTACAAGTTCCCATTTTCCAACAATCCTTCTAGAAAACATCGCTCTTGGCTGTTGCAGTTGCTCTCCCACCTCCCTAATAATTAGATTTTTACCTCAATAGCAGATGCAGTTGCTTTCTTGTAAAAAACCCAGAGTTGAAAGATGACTTCTTTCCCCCTGCCATCACCCATTGTGTGAGAAAACAGACAATATCCCATTGTTCCATGTACAACACTCTGAGCTGTACTTTCTGCTCTGAACACACTGCAACTCTACTTGAGGCTCCAGCAATTTCCATGCAGGAGGCAAAGGAGAATCTTGTACCTGATCTAATACAGGATAAATCAATGTGCACTCATTTGTTGTTTATAGCTCCCATCAGCTCAAGGAGAGACACTGTCCTGGAGTTTCAAGGCTATCCAGGCTGCCTTTGTGGATGGAAACAGACACTGCACTTAGGAGGTGTTTTGAGAGCTCTGTTCAAACATTTCCCAGGAGTTCAGGAGGGATGGGAAATCACTAAACCCTGGCAGCTTCTCATCACTCTCAGGACAGGATTTTGGGAAAGGCCAAGCCAGGTTCACATCTCCCTTCTTGCCTTCTATAGAAATTCAGTCTCCTATTAGTCACTGCCCTCAGGCAGGGGCTGGGGAGCTTAATTGGAGTTTGTGTGAGATGCTCAGATAAGATGTGCTGGGGAAGGGCAGCTCACATTCATTACTGTGCATCCAGGTGATGCAAGAGCTTCTCCCTGTCTCCTTCAGCTGCTGGAGCTGCAAAGAAAAATTACCCAGCCCAGTCAGAAAACCATCAGCACCACGGGGAGCACATTTTTCTGGATGTGGCCTGAATTCCTGTCGACTTTGCAGGATTCTGACCCTTTGTGGTGGCTGCAGATGGGAGCTCCCTGGAAGTCCTGTATCCCAGCACAAGCCAAGCAAGGCAGAGTTTAATATTCCTCCCCATGCAAGTATTTTCTCTCATTAAATGCTTAAGAGCTGGAGGATTTGGGAGATTAATTTTTGCAGCTGGACATTTTCTTTAAGAATGCAATTTTCCACACAATTTTCCTCCTTTAGCTCTCTTTTATTCTAAGCCCAAGACACCCACTTACCCAGGAGAGGACTCTCCTGCAAGGTCTGGAAAGGAATTCACTTCAGTCCTTTCTTTTCACATCTGCTACAGGCTTGCTTTCAGAAAACCCTGTTTTACTTATTTCAACAGCACCAAGAATCCACAACTACAAACTCATTTATCCAAAGACCTGACTGGAACAAAACCAGACCATGGATAGGTTCTTTTTTAATTTAAAAGCACAAGAAGTTCCTCAAAAACCACAAGAGCTGATCCACTGAAGCCCAGAGGCACACAGCACTCAGTGACATGGCTGTGACAGGCTGGAGAATGCACTGCAATTCAGAGGGGTTTGTGCACACAAAGCAAGGGTGAGATTTAATTATCAGCAGCCTCAAACATGTGATTGAACAAGGGGCAGCTACAGCCACTGTGTCTTTCCCCAGGTGTCACTTGGAAGAGGATGGGGGGGGGTCCTTCACTGCCTGTTCTGGGGACACAGCTCAGTGACAGTTTTGTGTTTAACCTGCCATTGAAGCCCTTGGAGTTGATGATGGCCAGGCACAGTAATGAGAGAGCTGCTCCTCCAAATTCTGAATATTCAATTATGAGAGTTTAGGCAAAGACAGAAGGAAAGAGAATCCTGGCCTTCCCTGTCCCCATGTCCTCACCTTCACTCTGGCAGTCTCTCTCCCCTTTGAAGCACTTCTCACACTTTTCCCCTGGAAAATAAAAGCTTCTGGCTGAAGAGGTGACATCCCACAGTTCTGTTAATGCCATTTCAGCCCTCAGCAGCCAAGAGGAGGCAGAGCAGAAGGGACACATTTGACTCCTCACAGCCTCCACGAGACACAACTTTGCTGCATTTCACAGCAGATTTGCTGTGCAGGCAAAGAGCAAAAGCTGGGCTGCACTGCTGGTTTTTAAACAAGCTTCCTTTTGCCAGTGCTGCTGCCAGTGGGCTCCCTCCCTGATTTAAGCTTCCCGCTTCCCAGAGATAAAGGTGCCTTTCAAGTTGTTGATGCCAGCCTTCCCCTCCTAATCCCTCATCCCACCCTGACTTCAGAAGGCTCTGTATCATCCCCCATTGCTTCCAGAGCATAAGCTTTATATTTCTGCAGCAAATCCAACTTTAACAGTGATTAAAACATACAAATAAGAGACATTTCATTTGAAGGATGCCAGGAAATGAGTTCTCAAAAACCACACAGCGATCCTGTAAGAAGCACAAAATTGGTCCCCAAAGAACTTCCCTGTATTTCAATGTGGAGAACTTTATTTATTAATACATTCATTCTCATGCCTCTGCTTTAACACAGTCATGCTGGCTTCAAGCAATTGTTAAGCCTCACACAACTTCTTCTTTGAAGGGATGGGAGGCGAGGAAAGAAAAGAGGGAAGAGTGATTAAAATTAGTCACAAGGAATCCTATAAATACACCCGTGGATGGAGGAAGAAATCTCTCTTCTATTTAACTTAAAATAGAGGGCTAAACTTTAAAAGACAAACAGATGGGATGAAGCAAGGATAAAACAGAGCTCAAAAAAGTCAACTGGGCAATTTATTCAGGGATCTCTATTGTGGGGTGGCAGAGGAGGAGGAGGGAGGAGGAAGAATCTTGATTATCCAAAATTAATTCCTGGGTTGAGAAGCCATAAGGAATGCTTGAGGTATTAAATCTCAGAGGCAATATGGCACAAAGGTATAATGTTAAAAAAAGGGATGCCTGGCCAGGAAATGAGGCATTTGTTCCAAAAGTTCAGCCTGTGGCTGGATTACAAGACCTGTGTGTGTGCACCTGCAGCTGGAAGTCACAGGGATGTGCTGGACAAAACTGCACAGATCCATCCACGAGGGGTAACACCAACCAGAAACTCTGTGAACACACTCAGACACATCTGCTGCAGGGTGAGGGCTTTAATGAAGGCACACTGAGGAGAAAAGCAAAGCTTCTGAGGGATGGTGGCTGCTGCTTTCCCCCTGCCAGTGCTCACAGGCTGGCTATGCCCCACTGAACAGCACATATTGTCTAAAAGTACTCCAGATTCTTTGATAAGAACACAACAAAGACGTGGAAGGGATTTATCAACACTTCCCTTCTCGTAAAAATCAGGATGTAAACTAGAAACAGACAAAACAAGCCTCACAAAGCGCAGATGTTTAAGGTGCTAGGAAAACACATAAGTGCAGTGGGACAGTGCCAAGGGAAGGACAGCGCGCAGGAAAGGGCTTAAGGTCACGGGGGAAACCACAAAACTGTGTGGCAGAAACTGCACTGGTAGGACCCGAGCGGCCCCGCGGTGTCACAGGGAGCTGTGAGCAACAAACCGAGCCGGACCCGCTGTTACCGGGCAGCCCCGACACCGAGCCCAGCTCTGCCGGTCCCACCGGAGCAGCGGCCACCCCACCGCGACGAGCCCCGTGCGGGCAGCGACAAAGCGCTCTTACTTTCGTTGGGCAGTTCCTCCCGGTCCGGCTCATCCAGAGGGGCTGAGGCGCTGCTCCCGCTGTCGTCCAGGGTGAGGATGAGCGGCACATCATCGTCCATGCTCACCGCCATGCCGTCCTTCCGCCGGCGGCCCGGGGCTCTCCGCAGCTCTCTGAGGCGGCGCGGGTGTCAGCAGCTCTGCCGGGCCGGCCCGAGCCTGGGGCGGCCTGCGGGGCACCGGGACACCGCGCTGTAGGCACCCATCTCCGGACAGCGGGATCGGCGGGGCAGTGAGGGCTCGGCGGGGCTGTGCGGGCTCAGCTCACTCGGTGGGTCCGTGCAGGCTCAGCTCACACGGCGGGGCTGGCCCTCCCGGCCGGGGCACGCAGCACGAAGCGCTCCTGGGCGAGCTGCAGGTGCCGCGGCTCCGGGAGCACGGCCGGCATGGCGCTAGGGGTCCCGGGCACACATGGCTCCGTCCGTGCCCCGCAGCGCCCCGGGCCGCCCGCAGTCCGCGCACATCAAGATCCCGGAGCGCTTTTGCGAACTGCGCGATGCCACAAGGTCACGGATTACTCTAAAAGGTGATGGAAAAGGAAGATGAGGCAGGCCCAGGACGGCGCCACGGGGACAGCTCACAGCCGCCGTCCCTGTCCGGCCAGAGGGACACCGGCACGCCGCTGTCACCGCGATGGGGAGGCCCGGCCCGGCGCCCTCCCTGCGCCCTCCTCCCAGCCCTGGGTGAACCGGCTCCTTACCAGTCCCCGTGCCCGCGGCCCCGGACTCTCCGGACCCTCCAAACCCTCCGGGACCGCCCGGCCCGGGACCCCCGCACCCCCCGGCCCGGTCCGGCCCGGCCCCTCCGAACCGGCGCCCGCAGCGACGCGGCTCTTCCGCGCCCCGCCCCTCGCCTCCCATTGGCTGCTACAGCGCAGGCCCCGCCCATGGGGGGAGGGACCTCATGGCTCCCGCCAATCCGCGCACACAGCCTGCCCCCACCCCCTGCCCGAGGATCCGCCCTAACCCCGCCTCCACGCCCCGCCTCACGCACTTCACTTCACCATTGGATAGAAGCGCTGTCCCTCAAGACAGACGGGGGTGCTGATTGGTCTGAGGTGGCGGGGGTGGACTATGGGGGAGTGAAGCGGGGGCTGCCATTGGCTGCGCCGAGGCCCCGCCCCAAGGTCAGCGAGGAGAGGAGCGGTCACCGGGCAACGGCGGAACGCGGGCGGGAGCGGCTGGGGACCGAGGGCAGCGGGCCCGGGACAGCCGCTTCTCCCCGGGCCGCACGGAGACGGGCCCTCGCTGTGCTCAGGCCCCGCGGGCGGTAGGAATGGGTCGGGCCCAAGTGCAGCCCAGCCGTGCCATGGCACAGTGGGTGCCGTGAGGGGCATTCAGCAGCGCTGGCTCTCCACAGGTCCTGCAGGACACGAACCCTGCCAGGGTCAGCTCTGCTGCTTTTGGAGGGTCCCGCTCCAGCCCAGTGCTCTGCTGCTGTCAGTGTAAAGCAGGCCTGCAAAAACACGCCTTCAAATCCCAATAAGCAACAAGGCAGGGTGGTGTCAAAGGTGGAGAGTGAGATTTGTGTCAGTGCTGAGCAGGCAGAAAAACGAGAGCAGCAGCAGAGAGGATCCCCAGCTTGGTTTGGCCTCTGTATCAACAACTCTGGCCTGAGCTGAGCACCAGTGACAGGCTGGATCTGCATGGAAGAAACAAATGAACATTTCCCCCACCTCATTTCATTCAGATTTAATGTGTTTTTATTCCACGTAAGCACCAGCTCCAGCAGTAACAGAGCAGTTTTGGTCTCGTGCTGAGCTGCACAGACCTGGCAGAACAAGAGGAAAAGGCAACAGTAAAGCACCAATGTGAGTGAAAATCATGGAACAAAATGCAAACAACACATTTATACTTAAACAACGTTGTCCTCATGTGTAAATGGCAAGGAAGTGCCAGTTCTGACCTCCTGAAGGCCTTGGTGACAACCTGGGCCAGTGTGGGACAGGGATATGTGGCTGATGAGATGGGCCCTAGTTTCCCGCACTGATTCCTTGGACCCTGAGCACAGCAGTGGGGGTAAAGTGGCCAATCCTGGCCACACAGGCCACTGCTTACTTGATTTTCAGACTAAATCTCTCTATTTTAAGAGGCTTTCTCTTTCAAGGAAGGAACCAGATGACACTGGTTCAGTTCTCTGCTGCTTAGACTTCAGGGCAGTGCCCCCAGTTTGCTGAGGACTCGCCTCTCTGGATCTCCCACCTGCTGCTGGAACTGCATTCCTGTTTCAATCCTCAACCCTCTTGTCTCCATCTAGTGTCCAAACCACATCTGGGCTCTCTCCCAGCCCCGTGACACCTGCAGCCTTCACATCAGTGTGCCCACATCCCAAACACAGCTGATCAGGCTGGGATGGACACCAGCACTGCCAGCCCCTCCTCTGAGAAGGCCACAGTTGTTTCTTGTCCCTCCAATTTTACCCCAGGTGGAGAGGAGCTGCTGGATTGCCTCAGTGGGAAGCATAGAGAGAGACTCAAGAGCCTGGAGAGAATCACAAGGATCCTCACTCACCTTCTCAGGTTTTAATAACGTCAGGTTATTCTTGCTTCCTGTCAGGCCCAGAAATGAGCAGGAATTGCCCGCAGTGCTGGCTCCTGGTGGCTCCAGCTCCACCTGCTGGAGTGGGTCAAGACCTGATCCTGCTGCTGCTCAAGGTGCAATAAAATCATTTCTGGGACAGAATGATGCTCTTAACCTGGCTTGGTGTGTCCTTGGGTGAATGTGAGTGTTTCCCTCGGCATGGGAGCTACCAAACTCCCATTAACCCCAGCAGCTCCTCACTGTAGCCTCCCTGCCCAGGGAGCAGTGACTGCAAACCCCGCTAACCCACCCCATATCCTTTATCCACCTCCATCCACACAGAGCTGCTCTTTCCCACCTCAGCAAAGGACGTGGAGGAGCTTTGGAGGTGCCCAGATCCCAGATTTGTCTCAGAGCACTTATTTGGTGACACCATGGCACTGCTGTAAGCACCTCACAACCCTCAGGCACACAATTATGGATCCACTCAGCACCTCATCACCACGAGCTGCCAAAATCCCTGGGCAGATCCTTGTGTGTCACAAACCCCATCCAGCCTGGGACCAGGGCAGTGCTTTCCTCACCTCTGTGCTCGTCCTGCTTTGTCAGAGGAGCCTGTAAGGTGTTGGTGGCACAAAGCAAGGACAGCAGGGAGACACCAAGGCACATCCTCTGCATGGAGGCAGAGGGAATGGAGCTCATTTCCTGGAGAAGGGAACCTTTGGGAGGGCCTCAGCAGCCTCTCAACACCTGCAAAGAGGAGGTGGCCGTGAGGGCTGGGCCAAGGTTTGTGCTCAGGAACAGACACAAAATCAAACTAGAAATGCTCTGACTGGATAAAGGGAGAATTTCTACCCTGAGGACAGTAGAGCAGTGGGAAGAAGGCCAGAGAGGCTGTGCAGCCTCTATTCCTAGGGGTTTCCACCACTTTGGACCCACCTTGAGCAGATCAGACTAGGGATGTCCTGCATTCCTGCAGGCACGAGCACAGGTGGGATGGAGCAGGACTCCTCTCAGCAAGGGTCCCTGTCAGGGCCCTCAGACCCCAAGTGCCCCAGCCAGACTCACCTGGGACCCCACCCCAGCAGCACCCCCTGTCCTGGGAGCTGCACAGCCCCTGCCTGTCCCCACAATGTCCCTGCACCTGGATGGGCCCTGCACTGCACTGGGGACACTCCTGTCCCCTGCTGCTCCAACCTCCCAGCTGGATTTCCCAGACAGCAGGAACCTCCTCCGACACCCCTGCACATCACAGGGTGCTGCTCCCACCAAGGCTCTCCTGCTCTGGTGCCATGGGCTGTGCCCTGAACCAGGAGGTCACTGCTCCCAGCACTGTGGTCACCTCTGCCTCCCGGCTTGGCTTCCAGCATGGAGCAGCCCCATCCTTCGTTTCCAGCCATGGAAAAGCCCAGGGTCCTGGTGGGCTGTGCCTCAGGGAGGCCTCAGGTGGATTAAGGCTGTGTGTACATCCAGAGGGACACCTGGCATCACTTCCAGGGGGGTCTGGCTGTGCAGCCGCCTGCTGCCTTGGCATTCCTGGGCACCGGAGATCCGGACACGCTGTTGGACCGACCCCTCACCAGCGGTCCCCGGGGGGCTGCAGGCGTTGTTGGAGCGCTCTGGTTCTTCCACCTTTCCGTGCCGAGGCTGGAAGAAAGGCGAATCCTGTCCGGGGGGGTGCTCAGCCGGCTGACAGACTGGGAGCGCGCTCTGCCAGGAGCAGCCCAGCCTTTGGGGCAAGCATCGCTCCCGGGATGTCTGCAGGCACACAGCTTCTCCCGGCGGCCGGGCTCGGACGTGGCCGGGGGCGCTGAGGCCGGGGGATGGACGGCCCGCAGGGGAGCGCCCCGGCTGTGTGGGGACAGGCCGGGCTGGCTCTGGGGGGCGGGCGGGGGGCTCCAGAGCAGCGAGTGGAGCTTGGCTACATCCTCCTTCCTCATCCGCGGAGCGGCCCAGGCAGCGCCCTGCGGCTTGGCACCGAACAGGGACTCGTCACAGAAGGACGGAGCGTGGCTTCGGGACCTTGCAGGGCGACAAGCGGAAAAACACGGGCTGGTTACAGCGCGGAAAGCAGAGGGGGACTCGAGGGGCTCCGCAGGGCACGGACACGGGGCAGCGCAGGGAGCGCCCCGCGGCGCGGCTCACCTGCACTGGCTGCCGGGCCGGGAGCCCCGCGCTGAGGGAGCCGCCGGAGCCGCCCAGGGCGGCGGGAAGGCGGGCGGCGGCGGGCGGGCCCCCGCGGGCCGGCCGAACAGCGACTCGTCCACGAAGGACGGCCGCACCCGGCGGCGGCCCCGGGGACCCCGCGGAGGGCGGGCGGCGGCGGCAGCCGAGCCACCACCGACCGGGGCCGGACCCGCCGCCCGCATGGCCGCGGCCCCGGGGCGGGCTCCGACCGGGCCCGGCCCCTTCCGTCCCCGCCCCGACACGTGGATCCGCCGCCGGGACCGACATGGCGCCGCGCAACCGCCGCCAGCCCCGCCAGGCGCCGGTACCGGGCGGGAACGGACGGGAGGGGACGGGGACGGGAACGGAACGGAACGGAACGGGAGCGGGGTGGGAACGGGGCGGGCCGGGCCCGAGCGAGGCGTGTCCCTGTGCCCGTTACTGCGGCCCCGGTGTCCATGTGCCGGTGTCCACAGTACCGGTGTTCTTAGTGCCAATGTCCCTTGTGCCCGTATTCCTGGTATGCGTGTTCCCACGACCAGTGTCCCAATATCTGAGTCGCCAGTGCCCGTGTTCCAGTACCATTGTCCCAGTGCCAGTGTCCCCAGTACCTGAGTCCCCAGCACCCGTGTCCCAGTACCCATGTCCCCACTGCCAGTGTCCCAATATCCATGCCCCAGTGCCAGTGTCCCGGTACCAGTGTCCCCAGTACCCGAGTGCCCAGTGCCAATGTCCCCAGTACTCCCAGTCACCAGCACTGGTGGCCCTGCCTGCCACACCAGCAGTGCAGAGCTGCAGTGACCTGACCCTTCACCACAGCCATGTCCCCCACTGTCCCCAGGCCCCTGCAGCCCCACTGCCCGCCTTCCCTACGGCCGCCGAGGAGGACGATGGCGCTGACGCTGATGCTGAGCTGGACACTCAGGCCATGGTGCGGGCCCAGAACCAGAAGAAGAAGAAATCCGGGGGCTTCCAGTCGATGGGTGAGTGTGAGGCAGGGGGCAGCTGTTCCTGGGACAGGGACTGTCCCCTCCTCCCCATGCCCCCTCACTTGTCCCTGTTCCCCCAGGCCTCAGCTACCCTGTCTTCAAGGGCATCATGAAGAAGGGCTACAAGGTGCCCACGCCCATCCAGAGGAAGGTGAGCCTGGGGAGCGGTGGGTCCCTGCCCCAGGGGGTGGCACTGGGACAGTGACAGTGACGGTGGTGTCCCACAGACCATCCCTGCCATCCTGCGTGGCCGGGATGTGGTGGCCATGGCCCGCACGGGCAGTGGGAAGACAGCCTGTTTCCTCATCCCCATGTTCGAGCGGCTGAAGGCGCCCAGCCAGGCCGGGCCACGCGCCCTCATCCTCTCACCCACCCGGGAGCTGGCCCTGCAGACCCTCAAGTTCACCAAGGAGGTACAGGGGACACGGAGTGAGTGGGAACAATGGGGACAACGGGTTTGGTTCTGCATCCCACCAATATGTTTATTCCTCGCCCTGCAGCTGGGCAAGTTCACTGGCTTGAAGACAGCCCTGATCCTGGGAGGAGACAAGTAAGCTGTCCCCATGTCCCCTGCAATCCGTGCTTCCCTGAGCCTCCCCAAAACCTGGTGAGGGGCTGAGCTGCCCAGCGCCACTCCAGCCTCTCCCCTCTCTCACAGGATGGAGGACCAGTTTGCTGCCCTGCATGAGAACCCTGACATGTGAGTGATTGGGGCACAGGGAGGGGACCCAGTGGGGAAGTGGCCACCAGCCATCTGGGGACATCACTGGTGTGCCTGATGGGCATTCCTGGTGTTCCCTTGGAGCATCTTCCTGTGGGACAACTGGGTCTCTATTGTGTCGTCCTTGGGTTGGATTTGGGACCTGCTCCCAGAATGGTGTTGGGACACTGTTTCCGCCTCAGCCTGGTCCTGTCACCCCCTCTGTCCCCACAGAATCATAGCCACCCCTGGGCGCCTGGTGCACGTGGCAGTGGAGATGAAGCTGAAGCTGCACACCGTGGAGTACGTGGTGTTCGACGAGGCCGACAGGTCAGCAGGGCTGTCCCCAGGGCTGGCAGTGTCCCCACACGGGTGAGAGGCCCAGGGAGGGAGCTGCCATGTCCCATATCCCCTCCCTGCAGGCTCTTTGAGATGGGCTTTGCTGAGCAGCTGCAGGAGATCATTGCCCGGCTCCCCGACTGCCACCAGACCGTTCTGTTCTCCGCCACGCTGCCCAAGCTGCTCGTTGAGTTTGCCCGGGCTGGTGAGGACCTGGGCCAGGTGGCACTGGGGACAGAGACATGGCACAGCCAGGCTGAGCCCAGCACTGGGAAAACCCAGCTGGATTAATGCTGGGCCAAGCGGGTGTCCCCAGCAGGACACGCCGTGAGTGACCCATGTCCTGTGTGTCACCTCAGGCCTCACTGAGCCCATGCTGATCCGCCTGGATGTGGAGTCCAAGCTGAGTGAGCAGCTTAAGGTGAGATGGGGGAGTTCAGGATGGGCTTTGTGCCCCCTACCCCCTGCAATCCCCCTGTTCCTGAGGAGGGGACGAGGGTGGCAGTGGTGGCACGGGGCTGAGCGCTGCCCTCGTGCTGCAGCTGGTGTTCTTCCACGTGCGCGGGGACGACAAACCGGCCGTGCTGCTCCACCTGCTCCGCAGCGTGGTGAAACCCCAGGACCAGACCGTCGTCTTCGTGGCCACCAAGCACCACACCGAGTATCTGAGGGAGGTGAGTGGCATTTGGGGGTGCCCATGTGGGGTCTGCAGTGAGCTTTCACTGGGTTAAAGGAAAAATCCCAGAATATGTGATCATGGAGGTGCTGCATCCATTCATCCCTCAGAGAGAGGAGGGAGCACATCAGGATTTGAAGGTCCAGGTGGCCACTCTGGAGTCTCTGGCCCTGTCTCTCTGCTGAGGGCACATCCATCCATTCTTTTCTCCCCTTCCCAGCTGCTGACAGCACAGGGTATCCGCTGCACCCACATCTACAGCTCTCTGGACCAGACTGCCCGCAAGATCAACATTGCCAAGTTCTCCCAGGGCAAGTGCCCAGTGCTGCTGGTCACCGACGTGGCTGCCCGGGGGCTGGACATCCCCATGCTGGACAACGTCATCAACTTCAGCTTCCCTGCCAAGGGCAAGCTGTTCCTGCATCGTGTCGGTGGGTGCCAGTGCCCTTACTGTGTTGTGGTTTTGAGGGACAGACTGGGGACAAAGCAGTGTCAGTGATGTCCTAGCTGGACTGTTAGGGCACTTGGGAGCAGGACTGGTACCTTCCCTGTAGAGTTGCCCCTTGCCAGCCATGCCCCCATGGTAAATGTCACATGTGTAGACTGCCAGGGACACCAGGGATCCCTTGCCTGGGTGGGGCCAGGCTGGGCATGGTTTCTCATCCTCCTCTTGCCCGTGCCAGGTCGTGTGGCCCGGGCTGGCCGCAGTGGCACCGCCTACTCGCTGGTGGCTCCTGATGAGATGCCCTACGTGTTCGACCTCCACCTCTTCCTGGGGCGCCCGCTCGTCCTCGCCGGAGCCCAGGAGATGCCTGCAGGTGAGGGGTGGCTCTGTGGCCACTGGGGTGTTCTCTTTGGCCAGTGCTGGAGTTTGTGGTCTTGTGGTGGTGAAAATGGGGTGATGAGGGCTGTGATACACCCTGTGTGTGGGGGATGCTGATTGAACAGTGCCGAGCTCCCTGGAGCTGGCAGCTCTGCTCTGAGAAATACAGGCTGGGTGCTGGGGAGGTGACACGCTGTGCCCTGGGCTGCAGATGCTGGCGATGTCCTGGGCCGTGTGCCCCAGAGCCTGGTGGATGATGAGGAGTGCCTGCTGCTGACGGACCACGAGAGCTCTCTGGAGCTGCGCAGCCTCCGCCGCGTCGCCGACAACGCCCACAAGCAGTACCTGCGCTCCCGGCCCGGCCCCTCGCCCGAGTCCATCAAGAGGGCCAAGGACCTGGATGTGTCCCAGCTGGGCATGCACCCCCTCTTCAGTGAGTGCTGGGGGGACGCTGAGGGAGGGGACCCCATTTCCCTTCCCATTAAACTGAGCTGTGCCCCTGTCCCTGCCTGCCTTCCCCAGGAGCTCGCTTCGAGGACACCGAGCTGCAGAGGCTGAAGTTGGTGGATAGCATTAAGAGCTACAAGTCCAAGGCAGTGAGTTGAGATGGATGGGATGGGATGGGATGGGATGCCCATGTGGCTCACTGGGAATGATGCTCCTGCCCTGGGCACAGACCATCTTTGAGATCAACGCCACGTCCCGGACACCAGCCAGCACTGTGATGCGATCGAAGCGGCGCCACGACCATGCCCTGATCGAGAAGTTCCAGCGTGGGCAGCAGGAGAAGCGGGCAGCAGCACTTAAAGGGCAGGGGATGTGCCCAGCCCCTCCTGAGCCCCAGGATGGGGAAGGAGAGCAGGAAGACCTCCAGGTAATTGGGTCATGGATACAGGAACTGCTGCAGAGCTGCCTTGGCCTGGTGCTAGCAGGCCAAGGGCCCCAGATTGTGCTGGGGTTTGGAGGCTGGTGCAGAGACTTGTGGGGATATTGGGAGGATGTGGCTCCTGAACCCCTTCCCTATCCCCATCCAGGAGGTGTTCTCCAATGTGGGGGGCCAGAAGCGAAAACGGGGCCGAGGAGGAGAAGATGGTCCCAGGAAAAAGCCACAGCAGCCGGCACAGCAGGCTGAGGACTTCTACATCCCGTACCGGCCCAAGGACTTTGAGAGCGAGCGGGGGTAAGTGTGGGGGGCTCCTGCTGCTGTGCCCCCCAGCCTGTGTGGGGCTGCTCTCATTGCCCCCCTTGGCAGGCTGAGCGTGGGCGGCGAGGGCAGCGCCTTCGAGCAGCAGGCGGCCGGGGCCGTGCTGGATCTCATGGGCGACGAGAACCACAACCTCAACAAGAACAAGCAGCTGCTCAAGTGGTGAGTGGGCTTTGCCCATGGGCTGGAGGGGGAATTAGGGCTGGGGGTGGCACTGCTTGGTCCCACCACCCTTTTGTCTCTTGCAGGGACCGCAAGAAGAAGCGGTTTGTGGGACAGACGGGCCAGGAGAACAAGAAGAAGGTGCGGACGGAGAGCGGGCGCTACATCAGCAGCTCCTACAAGAACAACCTGTATCCTGCCATGGGTGCTGCTGCCTGCCTGGGCTGGGCACTGTGGGAGCAGGGCTGGACCTGTGTGTCAGGGCTCCAGGGGAGGGAGCACAGTGGGGTCAAGCGAGGAGTCCCCACATGTTCCCTTAACGTGCCCATCCCAGCTATGAGAAGTGGAAGCAGAAGTACAAGGTTGACGAGCGGGACGAGGATGAGGAAGGGCCACGCAGCAGGGAGCAGTTCAGAGGGAAGCACAGGCGTGGGCAGGGTGAGTACCCAAAGGAAGCAGCACAGCCCTGCCCTGTTCCCCTCAGCCTGGCTCTGAGCACAGCCCTGTCCCCCTGCAGGCCCCACGCAGTCCCCGGCGCAGGGCAGGGTGCGCTCGGAGCTGAGGAACAAGCAGCAGATCCTGAAGCAGCGCAAGAAGGCGGCCAAGCAGCGCTTCCTGCAGAGCGGGGGCCTGAAGCGGCTGCGGGCGCGCGGGCGGCAGCGCGTGCAGGAGCTGCGGCTCATGGCCTTCGGCCGCCGCGCCGGCCCCGCCAAAAAGGGCAAGCTCAGGAAGAGGATGTAGGGCACACACCGCCTGGGCAGGGAGCTGGGCAAGGGACAGTAAATATTGGTTGGTTTTGCATCCCGGCTTCTGTCTGTCCTTGCTCCAAGCAGCGTGCCTGCTTGGGGTAGTTCTTTCCCTAGAGATGCAAGAAGAAGCAGGAGCTGTGGCTGCACAGCTGGGTGTATTTTGATGTGAAGCACCTTCAGCAGCTCCCTCCTCCTCGTTGTCCTGCCTGGGGCGCTCTGTGCAGGAGGGAACCTCAGGAGTGCCCTGGCCCTTCCTGGGTGTGCTGCCACCCCAGTGTGACTGTGCCACTGCTGTCCATGTTGCCTCTTGACATGGGGTTTCCAGACTTGCAGGAATTGCCTCCATACAGAGGGGTCCTGTGGCTCCATGCTGGCCCTGGCAGCCTCTCTCCAGCCCCAGGAGCAGGCAGATAGTCCCCAGGGGCTATTTGTGGCCCTGAAGCAGCCTGACACTCCTGTGGTGCTGTGGGTGTCTGTCAGTGGCACAGATGTCAGACAGAGCCTTCATACAGAGCAGCACCTGTGGAGATGAGAGCTGTTTGCCACAGCCATCCAGGGATGTAAGTGCCCCTGTGCATCCCCAGCCCCACTGCCCCAGGGGAAGGGTTGTGCTGACCGTGTCCAGCTGGGCCTTTGTGTCCTCCTGAGCTCTGTCCGTGGGGATCCTGAGCTGTGCTGTGGTTTGCTGAAAGAGGTTCAGCACAGCCAGCTTGATCTGCCCCAGCAGCAGGGTCTTCTGGGTGGCTGTGCTCTGGATGTGGGTCCAGCAGGACTCCTGGGGGACAGAGTGACCCCTGGCCCCTGCCCTGTGTCCTTCTGTGCCCCCCAGGCCAGGCCTGAGGGACCCAGGAGTCCTGGCTGTGTATCCCTGCTGCTTTTTGGGCAAGTGGGGATCCTCAGCTCAGCCCAAAAGGGTGCAGCCCACACACCTTGGCACCTCCACCACACTGGGCATCTCCTTGTGCAGCACACCTGGGGTCTGTACTGCTGCCCCCTCTCCCTGGGAGTCCCTGGGCACCCCACATCCCCCTTACCCACTGGCGCACATCCCGCCGGGCAGCCTCCAGGCGCGTGTGGAGCCGTGCCAGCTCGTTCCTGGTGCCCACGAGCTGGGTGCTGCTCTCCTGACGGTACCGCTGGAGCTGTGCCCTGCCCTGGGCCAGCTGCTCCTGCCCGGCTTCTGCCTCCCGTGCCAGGGCTGCCCGCACCTCCGCCAGCACCCCCAAATGCACCAGCATGGCCGGCACGTCCTGGAACTGGGCAGTGGGAGGCGGCTGAGGCCGCAGGGGTGACCCCTCCGAGGGGTTGGGGACACGCAGGGTGGCACGGCAGGCGCTCACCTGTCCCATGGTGGGCAGCACGTCCCGCAGGTAGTCCCCGAAGGGCCGGAGGCTCCGCAGGCGCCGGGCCAGGCTCTCCCGGTGCCGCCGCAGCCGCTCCAGCTCCCGCCGCAGCCGGGCGCTCTCCGCTCGCTCCGCCGCCTCCCGCGCCCGCTCCTCGTCTGCCCGCCGCAGCTCCCGCTCCCGCCGGGCCGCCACCGCCTGCACCGGGACACACGGGGTCAGCGGGGACCCTCCGGCCGGCCCTGCCCCGGCCCCTGCCCGGCACCTTGAGGAAGGACTCGAATCTGAGCACGGCGTCGCGGTGCTGCTCTCGCCTCCGGGCCAGCTGCTGCCGGCGCTGCGCCAGGCGCTGCATCCGCTGCTGGAACTCCTGCGGGATGGCAGGGGGCCTGGAGCATCGCCCACGTTTGTGGGCACCCGAGGGAGCTGGGGACACCCCTGCCAGCCCCTTGTCCCCACGGCACACCTGCAGCGCCCTCACCTGCCGCTGGTTCTGCAGCTCCCGCTCCGCCTCCGCCACCTCCCGCCTCTTCAGCAGCACACGGGTGGATGGAGGGAGCGTGGCGGGGCCCCGCGCTGTCCCCGTCCTGCCACGGGCTGATCGCAGCTCGGCCGGGCTGCGGGGGGAGAGCCTGGGCAGGGCATCTGCCACCGTGCCCCGGGCAGGGCTGCCAGGGGCCGCCGCTGTGCCTGGCCCGCTCCCCCGGGGGTCAGGACCACTCAGGCTGAGCCCTGCCTGCATTCATGCTCTTGCCCACCCCCCACTTCAGCCTCCCCTGCTTGGAGCCCCCCAGCACCAGCGAGATGGAGCTGGTTCCATCTTTGTTCTATTTGTTCCCCAGGGAAGGATAGGTCACACCACAACCTCAGCTTTCTTGTTAGAATCCGTGAATCCCCCTGCCTGCCCCCAGCCCATGGCTGCAGTGTCCTCTCCTCCCTGACAGCCATCCTGGCAGTGGCACCCGGAGATGGGAACGCAAACCGAGATCACGGGGCACACAGGACACGCTGGCCTGGTGCCAGCCCTTGGGTCACCTGTCACGGGAGGGCACAGGGGTGTCACTCACAGCAGCCGCAGCTTGTCCCGCAACGCCTCTCGCACCCGCTCCTCCAGCTCCGGCTCCATCTCGGCGGTGCCTCCTCCTCGCCCGGGGCCTGCGGAGGAGCTGGGACCGGGACAGCCGAGGAGGGGCTGGCAGCACAACAGAGTTGCCAGGGGCAGCCAGAGGCTCCCGCAGCTCCCGGGGATTTTCCTGGCTCGGCTCCGAGCGCCGCTGCGAGGGCGCGGTGCTGGGCACAGGGAATGCACCAGGGCTGCTTGCAGGGGGGCTCCCAGTCTCAAACCATCCCATCCTTCCACTCCATTCCCTCCAGCCCTCAGACCCCACTCCAGCCCCTCAGACCCCTCTGTTCAGGCTCCATGGCCCTTCAGAGACCACTGTGCACAGCCAGACCCAAACCACTGTCCCCAGCCCTCCCTGTCCCCCTCGGCCACCTCCAGCTCCCACTGCTCTGACACCCCAGGGATGGCTCAGACCCCCCGATTTCATGCACAGGACAGACCCTGCCTCTCTCTGCATGTCCCAGGAGTGCTTCCCTTCTGCATGGGCCATCAGATCCCCTGTGAGCTGTCAGGTCCCCTTTGTCCCCCCATATGTGTGCTCATGTCCCCATTACCCTGCACCCACACTCAACAAGGAAGATATTAACTCCTGACTTGGACACAGAGCAACACTGCAGAAGGAAGAAGGAAAAAATATTTATAATACAAACAATTCAGCCTCCCCAGAGTCAGTGTCAGCCATGTCCTGCCCACACAGCCCTCGTTTCTTCCCTTGCCCCAGGACCACTCTGGCCCCGTGGTGACTTTCTCCATCCCAAGGCTGCTCATTGGGACTGAGCCAGAATCCCACACGGGAATTCGAGTCCGTCACAGGCACTGAAGTGAGGGGGTGTTCCCATGCTCTGCCTGTGCTGGGTGCCACCTTGTTTTTGGGACACCCAAGACAAAGAGGAAAATGGAAGACAAAAGAAATGGAGAAACATGGCTGGAGAATGATGGAGTGAAACTGTGGAAGTGGCAGGTGGAGAGAGAGGTGCCTGAAGTGTCTTGGGACAGGACACTGACAGCCTGTGCTCAGCCACACACAGTGAGGGCCTGCTTGATGCTGGATTCCAGCTGGAGCTCCGTGTGCTTCCTCAAGGAGGGATAGGAGCTATGAGCCTCGTGTCTCTTCTCTCACATCCTGTGCAGAGACCCCACTGTGGAGCTCATCATCATCACCTACACAGGGCACAGAGCAGCAGCATCTCAGCTACAACAGCCAGCAAGGATTCCTCCCTCCCTGGCAGCTGCTCAGCAGGGAGCAGGGGCTCCTCACCTTCTGGGAGGTGGTTCAGTTGAGCAGCCTGGGCCCTGCTCCCACTGACCAGTGCCACGGCCTCGTGCTCGGTGCAGCCGCCCAGGGCCTCCTCAGACCCCTTCCCCTCCTCGTCATCTTCAGAGTCCACCAGCACTAGGACATCCCCTGAGTCTGCATTCCTGGGAAGAGCAGAGCAAGCTGGATGAAAGGCTGAGGAGAGCCTGTTCTCTGCCCTACAGGAAGGCTGAGCAGTGATGCCATGAGGGGCTGGGCTGAGGAATGTCAACTCACCTGAATGCAGCACCTGAACGGGAGAGAAAAGAGAGACGACATTAGAAACTGCCCCTCTGTATGGCAGCAGTGTGCCCCTGAATGGGGAATCATGAGCATTGACTCTGTGATTGCAGAAGGCTGATCAATGCTTTATTGTTACCACACTATGCTATAATATACTATATTATACTATAATATATATAAAACCCATCACCCTTGCCAAACAGTCTGATATACACACATGGATCAATGAATTGGTCAATGAATTAAAACACTATCACCAAAGTCCAATTAAGGAATCACTCTTCGGTAAACAATCCCCATAACACATTCCACACGTGCACAAACACTGCAGAGATTAAGATAAGAATTGTTTCCTCTGAGCTCTCTCACAGCTTCCCAGAAAAATCCTGGGAGAGAATTATGTCTCTCTCTGTTCAGAAGATATGTGATTACCACAGCACTGGGAGTGACACTGGTTTTATTGACTGGACAACCCCTGCCAACCCTGTGCTTTCCCCAGATGGTCACTGGCAACCCCCATGCAGAGGCACAGACGTGGCACAGGCAACCCTGACTGACTCCAGCATGCAGGGAGGACAAGTGGGTTGGGAATAAAGCCCCAGGAAGGAGGAACCAAGCCCTACCTCTGAGGCACAGGAGGGGATTGTAGTACAACACAACCCCGGTGACGGTGAGAACAGTCAGGAGGGACAGCACCACCACAGCACCCACGACCCCAACGATGTTCACCGGCTCTGCAGAGAGGGGACAGAGCTGGATGAGGAATTCCCAGGTGTGCAGCACCCCCAGGCCCTCCTGGCACAGCCCCACTCACGTTTCACCGTGAGGCACACGAAGAGCTCCCTGAGCCCCACGGGGTTCTGGGCCTTGCAGACGTAGCAGCCCCCATCGGTGGCCTGGGAGCAGTTCTGGATGGTGAGCCTGGACACGTTGCCCTCCTGGGCAATGAGGAACCTCCCCCCAGGCTGGATCTCCTGCTGGGGCTGGGAGATGTCCCTGAGCCAGCTGAGCCGGGCTGCCGGCGTGCTCTCGGTCACCCGGCACGTCAGGGTCACGTTGTCACCCACAAAGCAGGTCTGAGGGGGCTCAGACTCCAGGGAAGGGAGTTCTGAACAGCCCCAGGGCAAAAGGAAACAAAAACAGGAGTCAAGGAGGGAATGGAGGCAATTAACATAACGAGCAATCAAGCTTCTGGCTGATTAATAATCATTAACAGAGAAGGGAGCAGGCAGGAGTCTGGGAGTGGAGCACTATGGGTTTGGGATTTGGCTCACTCAGGAGCCTCCCAAGGGGTGACCTGAGCAGCTTTCATGAGCTCAGTCCCTTCTGACACCTGTCTGCACATCCCCAGGGAAAAATGGTCTGAGGGCAGCCAGCAGGCAGGTGGCAGAGAGGAGAAGAGCAGCCCAGGGATTATTTCCCTTGGGATCAGCAGAGCTCTTGTGAAGCCTTGACAACCCTTGGAAGATAATCACAGCCCGGATTTTCATCAGCCACTCAGATGCCTGAAGGGCACACACAACCCTTAAACCCACCCTTACCAAACTCAAGCTGCCCACAGCCCCCAAACCACCTCTCACTGTCACACAGGTGTGTGGGACCTTTCCACAGGTGAAAACACTGCTGGGATGAAATTTGTTGGCCCCTGAAGATGGCCCCAAAATACAGCTCAGCTACACCTCTGCCATGATGGACACCTGTGCCTCCTGCTGCACTTGTGCCCTGCCATGCCACCTCCTGCCTTCCCCAACCTCCTCAGTGCTCTGGAGAGCAGGGAATGCCCAGGGTACCCACCTGCCCCTGTTCACCAGCTTCATTACAGTTAATGAGGCAGCAAAAGCACTCACTTATCTCCACAGTGCAGGCAGGCTGCTCCTGCTTCACCACGTGGCTGCCCACACACGTGAAGACTTTCCTGTGGGCGAGGTGGGAGCTGTTGAGGGTCTCCACGTGGGTGTCTGAGGAGCTGGTGGAGCTGATGACCCAGCTGGAGTTCTCCAAGTCCTGCCCCTCTTCTCTCCAGTGCAGGGTGGGGTGGGGGTACCCTCCAGGCCAGCTGCAGAACAGCTGCAGCATCTGCCCTGATGAGGAGCTCTCAGCCCAGCACTTTGGGGCTGCCTGTGGGGGATCTATCAGCAAGGACAGCACGTGGTCAGAAACACTTGCAGGGCTGGAATTCATTTGTCATCATCCTTATTGAAAAATCTTTGCTGTTTGCCTGCCAGTCTTGCTCCCTGACCTGCATCCCACAGCCCCAGGTGTGCACAGCTGTAAGTGACAACCACAGGGACCAGGAGGGGCTGTGACAGTCCCCACAGCCAAGCCTTGAGGGAGGGAAAAAATGATTGCCACAGCTTTATCCAATGGAAATGAGATAAACACAGCAGGAGAATGGGATCTCACTGCCCTGGTGCTCATGGCACAGCCACCACTGAGTCACCACTTGAGAGCAAGGCACAGTTCTGGCTCTCTCCCAGCTGCTCCTTGCACACACAGATCCACACACACACGTGCTGATTTAACAGCCACAGGGATTCTGGACTCTGATCCAGGCAGCATTAACACACTGTGCCCAATGCAGAGCTGAACAAGACCCCACCAAGAGATCCAACCAAAACAAGCCCCACACCAGAGGTGTCAGAGGGATGTCTGAGGCTTATTCTGGGGAACATTTATTCAGAGGACTTTGAAACTACTTGAATTAATTAAAAAAACATCATGGCAAACCCTCACGTGAGCTGCAAGAACACACCTTCCTGGGGCTGATCTCTGCAGGAACTGTACACACACCTCAGGTGATCTTTGAAACCACCCAGCTCTGGCAAGAAAGTTCTCTGCAACACTCCCTGTGTCCCACCTCTGGTGAGGATCAAACTGACCCCAAACCCTGGCTGTGGTTAACAGGGCACCCTGTCAGCCTGAACGGGCACAAACTGCCCCACATCAATGGGGCACAGCCCCTCCAGGGTGTCCTGGTGGGCACAGTCCCTCCAGGATGTCCAGCCAGAGCTGCACTTTCTGTGCTGAGCTCAGAACACTCCCCTGAGGCCCTCAGCTTTCTATCCTGAACTCCCAGGCTCTCCCAGCACAACTCTGTCTAAAGAAATCTGCTCCCACAACATTAACAAACCAAATAAAAATCTCCACCCTCCCAACCTCACACAACACCAGCAAAAAGGAGCTGTTGTGGTTTGACCCCCAGGAGAGCCAACAGCTCTTGCATCAACCCACACACACAGATGTGCCAAGGAATCCCTGGAGGTGTGGAACTGCACGTCTCCTTCACAGGTGCTTCCCATCCAAAACAAACACAGAACCACAGCCCAAGGCAGGGCTGCACCTTTGTCCTGTCACTAGAATGTTTACTGCTTGTGGGGTTGTCAAAGTGCAGTTTCCAACAAAAAGAGAACTTTTTGGTACCACCCATGGGATGGGCTGTCAGCTGGTTATTCCCACACACAACCTCTACATATCCTGGGAGGCTCTTCCACAGCAGTGCCAAGTCCAAAATTTGCTCCAGGCCAGGATAAGATGTTCCACCAACAGGGGTTGTAAAAAAATGGGGCTCTGATACAGGTCAGAGGTTAAACTTCTACCTTTTACTGATTCTCCTGCTGAGCTAAAGCATCTCCAGAAATCTCCTCCTCACCTGTCAAAGGCCATGCCCACATCACCTTTGTTGTACTCAGACATTAGTGATACAATTAATTCCAGACTAATTAATGAAGTTCAGAGTGCAGCACCAACACTTGGCACCACATAAATATGTAGTGCTCCCAGATGTTCTGCCCCAGTGCTCTAGATTTGGAGCTCCTCAGCCCAGTGCCTACATCTCTATTCCCTGAAGCAGTCTGGGGTTCAACCCTTCCACACCCCCATCTGCACATTCCTTGCTGCAGGAAGAGAATTTTTATTCCTGTAAACTTTCAAGAGGTTAATCTGTACAGAACAGGTGCAGTGTTTACACACAGGTAGAAGGAAGGAACACCCTGAAGGCAAATAGGTCTCACACATGGCAAGAGCAGCAAGAAAAGAAAGGGCCAAGGCAGTACAGAGCACCAAAAAGCACCAGATTTTCCCTCCGCTCAATCCTGAGGGTACTAAGAGCAGCACCAGATCTGGAGGGGGCTGTTCCCATGGAATACATGAGGCATCAGGGCAAAACATGGTTCCCTGGCAGAAGCAGGAATGATTAATTGGCTGGAGTGCTTTCCAGCCTGACTTCCACCCGTGCTCTGAACGTTTCTAAGGGAATGAATGGATGAAATAAGACATGGAAAAGGGAGAGAGCACAAGAAGACACTGAGGGGCTGAAAGAACTGCCCTGTGCTGATAACAGGTACGCTCCCAGGACACTGATCCCACATAAACCTGAGGAATTTCGTGCTTCCATCAATGTAAAACTCCTCTGCTGGGAAGAGTTCTCCCACTAAAAGGATGGCAATGAGGAATGGCACAGCACATCTATGCTAACAAGGGAAAGCAGACAGCAAGCAGCAGCCCCTACCCCAAGGTTTATGGAGACTCAAGTCAGCCAGACTCAGAGGCAAAAGGTCCCAATGGAATAGCTACAGAGAATGGAAGATGTGCCCAAAAACTCATTTATCACCAGCAATGAAGAAGAAACACAGCAAGGACTTCAGAGCTGGCATTTCCCCTCCACATGCTAGATCTATGACAGACCATTTGGACACACATTTTGGTGCTTGTGAGCAGATGTGAGAAAGATTCTGCACCGTAAAGCCGTCTGCACTTTCTAAATATTATTTTTCCACCAGTGCCAGATGAATTTGGGGACGTGGAAGGCCGAGGGGAGGAAGCCCAGCTGTGGGATGACTTACTGGCCACCAGGAGCTGCACCCTGTGCTCGTGGTCTGTCTTGTTCAGCACTTCCCTGCAGGTGTAGTTGCCCTCGTCCTGCACACGCAGCTCGGAGATGCTCAGGGAGCTGTTGTCCACCAGGGAGAAGCGGACATCGGGGGGGAAGGAGACCCTCGAGGAGAAGAGAGGTGGGAAGGATTGCGGATCCCCTTGGAACCAGACCACCTCGGTGGCTTCCTTGGACACGTTGCGGCACAAGAGGAGGATGTTTCCTCCCACCTGTCCAAAAACCACTTCATCTGTTCCTGCAAGAGAAAGGGGACGGCGTCAGGGATTGAGGGAATGGGCAAAGCCGCCTTCTGCAGCAAAGACCTGGATACCTGATCTGTGTCAGCCCTCTGGGGTGCTTGTTATGGGACTGCTGAGGGACCTCTGAGGTGACTAAAAACACCCAGCGCACAGCAGGATCAGGAAAAGGGACACAGCTTCCTGCTCCCCTCCCCTCAGCCCGCGCTACCTGCGGCCTCCCGGCGCGGCACCAGCCTCCAGAAGCAAAGGGCGAGGACGAGCCGCGCCGGCGGCATCCCGCCGAGGCGCTGCATGGCTGTGCGCCGCTGCCGGAGCCCCGCGGAGGCGGTGCTGCCCGGCCGCCGCCCCGGGGACAGGCCTGGGAAGGGAGGGCGGGCGTGCCCGGCCGGGGGGACCCGCCCGCCAGGCCCGTGAGGGGCCCGTGACGGGGTTCGTCCATGCAGCGGGTCCCGCCGCCTCACAGCCCCCGCTTCGGGCGGCCGCCATCTTGAGACCCCCTTCCCTCCCCCCCAACGTGGAGTCGCCCGCCATGTTGGGGTCACCTCACCCCCCCCCCTCCTCAGCCATGTGGGGCGGCCCCAGCAGAGCGGCGCTGGCGCTGCCCCCGGTGCCGCCCACGGCCCGGGAGTGCTTGAACCGGAGAGCGCGGTGTGTGCTGAGCGGGGTTCCCTAAGCAGTGTTCTCTGAGCGGTAAACGACCCGCACGTCCAGAGAGCTGCTCTAATCCACCCACTCAGAGACACCGCACAAACCGCGGAGCGAGAAGAGCAGAGATAAATGGTTGTGCCTCTGTGTAACCCCGCAGCGAGGACCGTAACCACGCAACTATGCTCGGGTTTCTCCAGGACACCTTACACATGGCAGCTTGGAAGCACAAAGGCGTGCGTGAAACAGAACGCTGAGACCCACAAGGTTGCCCCACTGGGCCCTGGTACATTAATTATTAATTAACCTAATTAGCGGTAGGGAGGACAGCGCTGGCCCAGGTAACAGGAGCTCGGCAGGTCCCCCTTGGCTCCGCCTGGGGGCGCCATGGAGTGGGGGCGGGAGAGGCCGGCGGTGCGTCTCCACCAATGGGAGGGGAGCATAGCGGCGTCTCCACCAATGGGAGCGGAGTGGGGCGGTGCCTCCGCCAAGGGGCTCGGGCCGCTCGGAGCCGCTGCCGTCGCAGCCACAAACGTCGCCATGCCGGTGGACCTGGCTAAGTGGGACGGGCCGCTGAGCCTCTCCGAGGTGGAGCAGAAGCCAGCGCACCCGCTCAGGGTCAAGTATGGCTCCGTGGAGATCGACGAGCTGGGCAAGGTGCTCACGCCCACTCAGGTGAGCAAACCGGCCCTGCGCGCGGGGGTTGGCGCGGCAAAATGGCGGGATGCGGCCGGGCCTCCTGCGCTGCGGCTCCGGCAGCTGCGGCCGGAGCTTCCCCGGGTGCGGGGCACAGAGAGGGGCTGAGCTGTGGGGGCGGCCTTGCTGTGGGGGCGGCCGTGCCGCAGTAGAAGGCCCGTCGCTCTCACAGCCAGGGCGAGCTGGCACGAATGGCCTTTGAGCCCTCGGGTGCCGCTGCCAGCGCAGGCCGTGCTGGCCCCGTGTGCAGGGCAGGTGGCTGGCGCTGGCAGCGCGGCCGGCGCTAACGCGGTCACCCCTGCAGGTCCAGCATCGCCCCACCAGCATCGAGTGGGACGGCTGCGATCCCCAGAAGCTTTACACCCTGGTTCTCACGGACCCTGATGCGCCCAGTCGGAAGGACCCGAAGTTCAGGTAGTGGGGATGCACAGCTCCGTGTCCTGCGTGGGGAAAAAGGAGCGTCTCTCTTGGGCTGAGCAGAGGCTTAAGGAGGAGGTGGGGCTGTGCTCTGCCTAAAGTGCAGCTGTGGGGCCGTGCCTTGTCATAGAAATCGTGTCCTTGCATCTCTCCTTGAGCCAGGGACAGCATGGGGAGGAGCAGCTGCTCTTATCAAGGATGCTCAAAGTCTGTTGTAGCTGGAGCAGCACAGCATTTACTGCTTGCTCTAATTTAGCACATATGTGAGTTGGAATTAGGTCTTTGCTGGCAGCAGACTATTAAATCTGGGACCAGCTCACCTTTCTCAAGTGAGCCTCAGCAGTGTGTAGAATCCTCACTCTCAGAGGTCAGGTGTGGGTTTCCTGCAGCCACATGGGGCTGGTTTTGGCAGGCTGTGCATCCCAACACAGTGGTGCCTGCTCTGGGACTGGTGTTTTTTGGGTTTGGTAAACAAGGAGTGGCAGCTCTTTGTTTACTCCATGCTGACAGCCTCATGGAGAAACCGCAGCTGGAGTGACAAAGATTGCTCTTATCTGTGGCTCTGCCAGATTGTTCTGTGCCTTGTGCTTTCAGGGAGTGGCATCACTTCCTGGTGACCAACATGAAGGGCAACAACGTGGGCAGCGGGACCGTCATGTCGGATTACGTTGGCTCCGGGCCTCCCAAGGGAACAGGTCGGTACCTGCAGCAGCTCCCGGGTGCTGTGTGGATCACACCCAGTGCAGCAGGGTGGGGAGAGCCCTGCAGGAACAATCCATGCAGGATTGCTGGGGGCTGCACAAAGCAGGGATCCAGCCTTAGTGCGCCTTCCCTGGGCAGCTGTGGGCTCACCTGGGGTGTGGTGGTGTTCGCGGGGGTCCCAGGATGAGGGAAGAGATGAGGATCTGACTCCATGGTTCAGAAGACTGATTTATTATCTTACGATATATATTATAAGAAAAGAAAATGATATATTAAAACTATACTAAAAGAATAGAAGAAAGGATTTCATCAGAAAGCTAGCAAGGAATAGAAAGGAATGATAATAAAATCTTTTGACTGACCACAGAGTCTGAGACAGCTGGACTATGATTGGCCATTAATTAAAAACAACTACATGAGCCCAATCACAGATGCACCTGTTGCGTTCCACAGCAGCAGATAATTGATGTTTGCAACAGATTTATGAGGCCTCTCAGGAGAAAAGATATTATTATATATATTATATTAAAAAAGAAAATGATATATTTAAACTGTACTAGAAGAACAGAAGAAAGGATTTCCTCACAAAGCTAGCAAGGAAAGAAAGGAACGATAATAAAACCTTGTGCCTGACCAGCGAGCCCGAGCCAGCTGTGCTGCAGGGTTTTGATGGGGTCTGTCCGTCCCTCCGCAGGGCTGCACCGCTACGTGTGGCTGGTGTACGAGCAGCCGCAGCAGCTGGCCTGCAGCGAGCCCGTGCTCTCCAACCGCTCCGGGGACAAGCGCGGCAAGTTCAAGGTGGCCGCGTTCCGCAGCAAGTACGGGCTGGGGGCGCCCGTGGCGGGCACCTGCTACCAGGCCGAGTGGGACGATTACGTGCCCAAGCTCTACGAGCAGCTCTCGGGGAAGTAGGGCCAGGGCCCGCGGTGGGGCTGGGCACGGCGCTCCAGTTGTGTTCTGTTAATGAGTTGCAGCCAAGTGTCCTGCTCTGACAATGTCACTGTCACTGTCCCTGCTCTGTCCCTGTGCTGATGCTCGTGGTATCCTAGCTAGAGAGCTGCCCCTGGCTCCAAACTGACCTGCTTAAGGGAAACAGTAGCCTTTGTGAATTAGTGTCAGTTCAGGGGGTCTCTGCTGTCCTGGCATGGCTTGAGGTGGCAGGGGTGTGGGTGCACAACCACTCTGGGGCAGGTGCTGGCTGTGGAGACTCCCTTTCCCAAGAGAGGACAGGGCAGTCCAAGGGAAACTTCTCCCTTTTTTCTTTTTTTTTCTTTCTCCCTCTCCTACATTTGGCCA
The DNA here is from genome assembly GCF_028769735.1 of Zonotrichia leucophrys gambelii. Lineage (NCBI taxonomy): Eukaryota > Metazoa > Chordata > Aves > Passeriformes > Passerellidae > Zonotrichia > Zonotrichia leucophrys. The sequence continues at coordinate 9,795,894 of NC_088185.1, forward strand.
GTGCCTCCACATCACCACTACAGTAGTGAAGGTGCAGCTCGAGGGGAGGCAGGAGCTGGCCTAGAGCGTTTCCTTCTGTTCTCTGCTGCCACCCAAAGCTGAGACCACTTTGTTCTGTTCAGTCCTGTGGTGCCCTGCCCTGTGCTCACAGTGCAATTAAAAACTTCCAAGGTACTTGGTGTGCTTGGTTGTCTTCTTGGGGGGATGAGGGCAGTGCTCAGGGAGCAGTGGGTGCTGTTGTGTTCCTGGGATGAGGCTGGACCCTGTGCCAGGGCTCCCCATTCCTGGAGGGACACAGCTCAAAGCCATCGTGTCTTTCCATCTCAAAAACATTCCCAGCCTTCAGTTCCTTCCCAGGGGATCTCCACTCACTCCCAGACCCATGGGGAGCCCTCCACAGGAGCCCCCACATTACCACAGCACATCTGACACCCCAACAATCAGTCTGGGCACCACCAGCTTCCCTGACCTGAAGCCACTTCCCAGCCCAGCTGCAGGTCCCAGGTGCTTCCTGCTGCTCCAGTGAGGCCTGGGGGTCTCTCCTGAGTGTCCAGAGCAGCAGTGAGCATTTGGTAGAGCCTGGTGGCTGCAAAAAGGTAAAAAAGGTGAAGCTAGTGCAATTCAGCTTCACAGAATCAGGAGCCTTCCCCCCTTTTTTCAAGCTGCTGTATCAAAGCTCTGCAGTGACATGGTCTGACAAACAGGAATCAGCAGCACCCTGTGAAAATAAAACCCCAGGGCAGTTTTATCAGCCCAGCAATTAAAACATTTCCAGAGGATCAGTGGTTTTCCAGGTAAACAGCCCCAGCTCCTCCAGCCCAAGGCCCACCAGAGTTATGTTGGAGCAGGGCTCACAAGGCTCATCCATCCTTGGACTGCTCAGAGGACATAAAAAAATAAAAAATCCATTACCCTAAAAGCCTCCAGTGCCAGGAAACCAAGCCCTGCCCAGGCTGAGGGACAGCTGTGGAACGGGACAGCTGTGGAATGTGTCCCCTCCCCATCCCCACCCTGCACCTCTGCTGGGCCACGAGCCACCCCTCCCACAATGACACAGCCAGGCATTGTGATGAACACTTTTATTTACAAATATAATTAAAAGCTCTGACAGTTATTCATGCTCTTCCCTGGAACCTGAAAAATGTTTTTGTTGTTTTGTTGGTTTTTTTGTCCTTTTTTTTGTTGGTTTTTTTTTTAAAGTGCATGCAAAAGAAGTAAAGCCTTTTTTTTTTCTCTTTTTATTGTAAGAAAATACACAGTTTGAAAGTGTGAATAATGCAATATTTATGACCAAGATCATGGGGTTGGGGGTGGACTTGGGGGAGGAACAAAAAAAAACCCCCCAAAAAAAAACAAATAAAAGAAAAACTGAAAAGGGCTGGGATGATCTAACAGACAGTGTTGAGCTCCAGAACAGAACTGGAGAGTGGGGGGTGGCTGGAGCAGGAAGGGAGGGGGGGAAAGAAGTAAAAAAATTTTTGATCAGAGAAACAGTTAAAATACAATATGAAAATAAGTAAAAGCTCTCCTTAAATTCCTTCTATACACAAAATACACGATTTGACAAAGCCCAATTTGTGCTACTGGGATCCTGTGGGCTCATTTAAGTGTATTCACATTCTCTGCGACAGCAGAAAATGATTTATGATACAATCAAGAATATGCCCAGGGGCCAGGGCTTGTCCCTGCTGCCCCTGGCATGGTTCTCCTAAAAATCACCACGTCGTCACCCTCCCCTCCCCACCCCCAAAAAAGTAATAATATGTCACCACTGATATGTACAGCACGATTAAGTTTTTTTTTCTGTAAAATGTATCAAATTTTTTTTTCAATCTTTAATAAAACTTTTTTTTTATTATTTAATTATTCCTGATGAATAAATACCAAAAAAATAAAAATAAAATAAAATTATGCAGCAGCTAGTTAAGGTAAGGCTGCGGATTCAGTCTCTCTCCCCCTGGGATCGTAGATATCTTTTAATTATTAATATTTTTTTGCTTGTACTTTCATTGATTGGTGGTAAAATGAGTGATTGCTTAGAAGCAACATACATCCACTTGGTGGCTTTTTTTTTTATATATATTTTTTTTTCTCCATTAAAATTGTCTCCAAAGTTTTCACTGAAACATTTTTAATCATTGCACAGAGACATCAATACTGTGACATACTATGGAAAAGACTGCCAGGAGCTGTCCTGCACCGGGACGTGACGGGGGAAAGGGGCCCCTGATGGATAAGAATATACAGGCACTGGTCCGACACGATGTCAGTAAGAGAGACAGAAAGAGAGAGAGCACGCCCGTCAACATGGGGAATGTTGGGTTTGCAAGTTTTATCCTTACTTGGTTTGCTTTCTGTGGTTTTTGTTTTGTTTTTTTGTTTTGTTTTGTTTTTAAATGGCAAAGAAATTTAACCTCATCTATAGTCCTCCTTGGGATACTCTAATGTGACCAAATTCCCAAACCCCCGCAAGGCATCTCCATGTCAAACGCCCAATCCGCTCAGCTCTGCCTGTCCACAGACGATCCTCTCCCACAGATATCCTCTGCAGGGCGGCGAGCTCCTCCTCGATCTGCAAGGGGCACAGTCAGCAGCCCCCAGCACAGATCCATGTCCCCTGTATCCCCAAAATCCCCTCTGCAAGGAGCACAGCCAGCAGCCCCTAGCACAGCTCCACCCTGCTCCATGTCCCCAAAATCAACAAGCACAGATCCATGTCCCCTGTATCCCCAAAATCCCTTCTGACATGAGCAGAGTCAGCAGCCCCCAGCACAGCTCCACCCTTCCCTTGTCCCAAACCCCCCTCTGGAGGTACCTTCTGTTCCAGGTGTGCCCTGCGCAGCGACACCCGTTGCTCCAGCTTCTGGAGTTCCCTTTCATGCTGTGCTTCTGTCTGCATCTTTATTTTGCTCTGGTAGGCGTTGAGCAGCTCCATCTCCTGCTGGAGTTGCAGTCTCAGGGCTTGGCATTCTGCTTCCTGGGCCTCGTCCAGCCGGAGCTGTGAGAGCACGGGCAAAACAAGGCTCAAACAAACCCTGCTGGGAATTCCTCTGCTCCCACACGAGTCACACACAACTCTTTCTTCCCAAAGCCACTGGTGTTGGTGGCAGAGGGAGAAAGCAGAAAAGGCTTCATGAGCAGCAGCTGCTCTGCTCACACTGAGGCAGAGCCTCAGAAAATCCAATCCTAATCCCCAGCACGCCAGGGGAGCAGAGGAAGGACATGTGTTCCACAGGACACTCATTCCAAGAGGGAAAGTGGCAGCTGATGTGTTGTTTAAACAGTTTTGCCAATTCAGTGGCTGGAGCAGTCCCCCCAGGGTGCTGCCAGCCCCCAGAGCCCCCTGCACGTACCGCCTGCGAGGCCATCATCTCATTGATGCTCTGCTCGTACTGCTCGGCCAGGATGGCGAGCTTCCGTGTCTGCTCGTCCTTCAGGCTCTTCAGAATTGTCTTGTGCTCACTCTTTGGAGTTACTTCCAGCTGGTGATTCTTCAGTGCTTTGTACTGCTTAGTTTGCACTTTGCATGTGTCCTGGAACTGCTTTTTGATCTGCATTTCCATAGCCTGCCAAGGAAGGAACGACGTGAAGAGCACGAAGGGCTTTGGGAATGGAGAGGCTGTGGTATGTCCACGTGGGTGGGGTGGTGGGAACCACAGCTCCCCTGTGCATGCTTCCCACAGGGACTAACCAGCAGCAGCAGCAGCTCAGACCCTGCTGCAGCCTGGCCAGGAACAGCACCCCCTCAGCCCAGGGCACTTCCCACTTCCTGCACATCACCCAGCCCATCACCTGCCTCCCAAAACATATCTGCTTTTTCACAGCATCATTCCCCTTCCATGTCCTTCCCAGCTCAACCTTGCATTATGTGGAGGCTGCAGCCCTGGGAACCCGCAAGGGTGTGACAGAGTGACAGCAGTGTGCTTCTCTCTGGTGACCAGTGACCCCAGGGAACAGCTGGAGCTGTGTAAGGGAGCTTGAGGCTGGGTATCAGGGCAAGGCTCTTCCCCCAGAGGGTGCTGGCACTGCCCAGGCTCCCCAGGGAATGGGCACAGCCCTGAGGCTGCCAGAGCTCCAGGGGCATTTGGAAAATGCTCTCAGGGATGCACAGGGTGGGATTGCTGGGCTGTCTGTCCAGGATTGGAATTTGGACTCCATGATCCCTGCGGGGCCCTTCCCACTCAGGATATTCTGTGATTCTGTGACACTGGGAGGAAGAACATGTCTCTGCCACAGAGAGCAGCTCAGAGGTCTGCAAGCACAGAGCTCAGCACACACTCAGAGTGTTCTGTGTTCTCTCTGGACTCTGAAAGCATCACAAACCTCCTCTCCTCATCATTCTAAGCTGACACGAGTGAGGGTCTGAACAACACACAGCTTGTCAGAAACAAATTCTCTAACACTTTGCTTAGGACTGGACTATTTTACAACAGCCTCAATTAGCACAGCACTGTAAAAACCCTCTGTGAGCCCTGGCCTATCCCAGCCCATAAGATCCATTATCCAGAGCTGCTCTGTGCAAAGGGAGGGGATGCAAGGGAGAGCACAGGGTGTGGAGAGCAGCGGTCCCACAGCCCAGGACAGAGGCTGGAGGAGGAGCAAGGGAAGCCGGCAGCACCTTCAGGTTCTTTGGTTGCTGCCGGAGCTCCATGAAGTGCTTCCTGTGCAGCTCCCGCTCGCGCCGCTTGTTGTACTCCAGCTGGTTCTCGAGCTCAGTCTGGTGCTGCAGGCGGATCAGGTCCATGCGCAGCTTCTGCAGCGTGTGCAGCTGCCGGTACTCCAGCTCCCGCGTGGACTCGTCGTGCCGGATCAGCATGGCGTGCTCCATCTCCTTCTGCGTCCGCTTCTTGTTCAGCTCCTGCACACACACACACACACACACACACAGAGCTGAGCGGGCAGCCCTGCTGCAGCTCCTGCCCACTGCGCTGCCAGCTGCAGGGACTGGCGTGTCACAGGGAAACAAACCCAGCAGCGCCATGGGGGTGCTAGGAGTGACCATCCATCCATACTAGGAGTGACCACTGAGTGACCATCAATCCATCCATGCTAGGAGTGACCATCCATCCATCCATCCATCCCAGGAATGACCACCCATCCATTTATCCATCCAGGCTAGGAGTGACCACTGAGTGACCATGCATCCATGCATGCTAGGAGCGACCGCTGAGTTTCCATCCATCCATCCATCCATCCATCCATCCATCCATCCATCCATCCATCCATCCATCCATCCATCCATCCATCCCTCCCTCCCTCCCTCCCCTGCTCTGGGATGGCCCCGGGAGTCCCCAGCAGGTGGCACCAGGACCCCACACAAGCCCTGGGTGCCTGCAGGAACTCGCAGCAGCTTTCACTGAACACATCCCAGGTGCTCAGGGCGATGGAACTGGGGCTCTTGTCTGGTTTAAATTCCCTGGTGGGTACTGGGAACGAGCTCCCCCCTCCATCACCTGCACTGGAGTGGCCAAGGCAGAGGTCAGTGCCTCTAACACCTCCTCAGGTGAGAAGGTGAATTGTCCAGGTGGGATTTGGCACAAGGTGCAGCTCATTTTTAAAACAAGACTGGTTTTGCAGTGCTCACCAAGAGCTCCTGCACAGTCTGGGATAACCACCCCCAAGCCACAAGCCCAGAAGGGAAAGACACCAGTTCCCTCCCTGATTCCTGCACACATCTGTGTCATTTGTGTCTCAAATGTAGTATGTGTTCACATTTAAGCAAAACTCGACCCCGATAGGCAAAATTAAAATTTACAGCTACTGGTGTGCCAAAATGACTTCCCAAAGGCAGGTGGGGCACAGACCAGGCAGGGAGCTGTGGCACATGTGCCTTCATCCCAGGGCAGCTCAGCCAGCCTCTACCAAGCCTGTTCCAACCTGATTTCAGTTCACACAGCATAAACACACACAGTCATTCCACTTCCTTCAAACACTTTCCCATTTGCACAAAAACAACATCTGTGGTTACTTAAAATATGGAAAACACATCTTGAAAGTGTTATTTACTTCAGGTGATCCAAGTAGTTAGTACTGGCACATTTGAACCAGTAGGGATGTAATTTTCAGGGAATAAAAACTCAGATCATTCTGAAAATTAAGTCTCTCATAAGAGCTTAAATGCAGGAGGTCAGAGGTGTGTTCCTGTTAAATGCCATGCTAGGTCACTGAACTCTGTTCTCATCCCTGCCACAGAGCTGACATGCTGGGACATGGGGGCTCAAATCTGAATTTCTGCAATCAATAGTTTTGAGGTGCCTGGGTTGAGATATCTGGATCTCAGCAAAGCAGCTGAGCAGCCCCAGGCACATCTGGACCCAAGGGCAGCAAAGCTCTGAACAAGCACAAATGATACTGGAAAGCCTGAGGATAGCAGGCCAAACACAATGGGAAATTTTTGACCACTCCTCACTCAGTTTTCACTAAAACACCCTCTCCTCTGACAGTCTTAATCCAAAAATGGATAACTCAGATACTACAGTGACGGCCACAGGAACATCTCCATGTGGAAGCTCTTTCTCCAAAGTGGTGTTTGACCACAGGCAGCCTTGAGGCAAGGGGCAAAAACCAACGAGGGGAAGCAGGGTGTGAAAAGCTGCCCCTTGAGAGCCCATATCCCCATCCCACAGCTCTCCCCACAGCCCAAACTGGGGCAGGACCCCCAAACCCAACACTCAGGAGCTGGGATGAGGCATCAGGCCCAGAGGAGGGGCCCACAGGGTGCTTCTGTCTGCCATCCCTCATCTGATCAAAGCAGCCACAGCTGCAGGGAAAACCATTTCCCAAAACGTATTTTGTTACATTTTTCTCAATTCTATTTAGCAACTAGAAACATGAAGACCTAACCAGCCAATACACAAAGCTAAAGCAGGTAAAGCAGGCTGTGAGAGAAGTGAGGAGTGCCATACTTCCCGAATGTTCTGCTGCTCCATCTCGTGCCTCTTGATCATCGTTTTTCTCTTGAAGGATCGGCAGTTTTTGTCGTAGTAGAGTCTCTGCTGGCTGAGAAGCTGGGCCTCCTCTTCAGCCTGTGTGTGCTGCAGGTTCTCTTTGTGTTTGGATATCCTTTCTTGCTTCTCTTTCTTGGGTGTGCTGTGGTCCTCATTCATTTCCTGCAGGGTGAACACAAGGCTTTCCTCAGCATCACAGTGACACAGGACATGGGGGACCTTGCTGGCTCCTCCTCTGCCACTCAGGCCATGAAAGGACACCAAAATCCCACCACAAACCAACAGAACCAGAACCTGTCACCTGGCCATGCTCAGCCCTGTGCCCCTACAGCTGTACCAGCACCCACACCAAGAGTAGGAGGAAAAGTGGCCACAGAGCTCCTTGATAATAATTTTCTCACCTTTACCTTAAACAGCCAATTATTTTTGCAATATGGTGAAGATACAACTTAAATAATGCATTTTGGTACATTAGAAGTTATTTCTCTTCCTAATTCATGTAACTGATCACAGGGCTTTTAGTCTGGGGACACTGAATGGCTGCTCTGATTACTTGAAAGAAAAAAACAGATGAGGAGAAAGAAAGGGGAAGAAGAACTCTCTGTGAAGTCCCATTTTCCCTCATCACCCTTGGTTTCAAAGATTCTGCTCTACAGCAAATTGTGAAACACCTGTAGCCACCCTCACAAATTGTTCTGGAAATGCTGCCAGATGCTCCCAGCTCCTGAAAATTTACTTGCTGAGAATCCAAAATTTGCTTCCAAGCCTGACAGTATCCCTTAAACCCCTGGGCTGGCCCAGGTTTATCAAAACAAAAGAGTGGTTTGTGTTCATTCCACACCCCTTCAGCCCTGAGAGTTCCTTGCCTCTTTAATCTTTTCCTTGCAAAGCTTGTATTGTTTCTTCTGACTTTCTAAAAAGGTCGCCAGGTCTTTCTTTTGCTGAGCCAAAATCTGTTGCTGGAATCTCTTTTCATCTGCTGCAGCTGCCTTTGCCTGCAATGTACAGAGAGAGGAAAAAAGAAAAAAAAAAAAAAAAAAGAAAAAAAGGTGAGTGAGCAGGTGCAGAATCCAGCACAAATTATTGCTGTGGTTTTTGATTTTTGGTCAGTCATTTTGGTGACTGTGCTAGGCAAAGCCATGAGCACTCAGCCACAGGACAGCTGCTCACAGAGAGAATGCTCACATAGCTCTGAGGGCTTCCTTGTGCTTCTCACCTCCCCACCAAAGCCACCCCAGAGAGCACAACCACACCATTTTATTAATGTGCTGATTTTTAGACTGAGTGACAGCTTTGTCACCCCCTCAGCTGAGGCAAAGCTCCCACCAAGGTCCCCACAGCCCCTTTTATGCAGCTGTGGCACTGGTGGATGCCAACAGAGCGCCCATCAGCCAGGAAGGTGACGTGAGGCTGCTTGAGAGAGCACAAGGTCACAGAATCACCAGGTTGGAAGAGACCTTTGAGGTGATTCAGTTCCACCCAGCCCTAACATCTCAATTAATAAACCATGGCACTGAGTACCACATCCAGGGATAGTGACTCCACCACCTCCCCAGGCAGACCATTCCAGTGCTTTGTGTAAAAAACTTTTTCCTAACATCCAACTTAAATTTCCCTTGGGGCAGTTTAACACTTTGTCCTCTCATTCTGCACCTCAGACCACGGGTTTGAGCAGCAAACCCGGGCTCTCCTGCCCCTCAGACCCTCCCAGCACTCACCTCCTTCTCCATCACAGCCACTTGCTTCTTGGCCAGCTTCTCCAGCTCAATGGACGAGTTGTTGGCGTGTGTCTCCACCTCCTTCTGCAGCTTGAGGCGGTGCTCGTCCATCTCGGCCTTCAACTTGTTCTCCAGGGCGATCAGCTGCTTCTGGTGCTGGCGCCGCATCCGCTTATATCCTGACATCTGTTCCCGCAGCTCGTTCTCCTGCTCATGCTCATGGATCTGTCTTGTAACCTGGGGGGGAACAGGGCACCCACTGCTCCAGGGCCTTGCTTCCCACACCAGCTCACTGCAGCCAGGCCCTGCTCTGCTCTCAGCAATCCATGGCTTTTGGAGGTGCTGCTGTTTGGTTTCACAAAGCCACAAAGTTTCTCTGTCCTAACTTTTAGCCCCCATCAGTTCCTGAGACTTTTATGTCTGAAAATTAGGCTGAAAATGCCATATTACAAATAAAGGAAGGGAGTGGTTACTTATTGATGCCCTCTGAAGGCTGCCTTCAGAGCAGAGACTACATGGAGCTAAAGAATAGAGACTAGATGGAGTTATAGAGACTAGATGGAGCTAAAGAATAGAGACTAGATGGAGCTACAGAACAGAGACTAGATGGAGCTAAAGAATGGAGACTAGATGGAGCTAAAGAATAGAGACTAGATGGAGTTACAGAGACTAGATGGAGCTAAAGAATAGAGATTAAATGGAGTTATAGAGACTAGATGGAGCTAAAGAATAGAGACTAGATGGAGCTAAAGAATGGAGACTGGATGGAGCTAAAGAATAGAGACTAGATGGAGCTAAAGAATAGAGACTGGATGGAGCTAAAGAATAAAGTAGGGATTTATTAAGAGGCCTCAACAGATCTACCTTGGGCAGCACAACCCAAAATGGCCACACAATGGATGATGGCTCAGGAGATCCCTCACTTTTATATATTCTGGTCCATTTGCATGTTTGAGTTAATTGTCCAATTAAAGCTTTAGCCCATGCAGTCCCATCCTTCTTGTTTTCTCTCTTCAGTCCCCACTGTTTATGCTCTTGGGCCTGAGATCTGGATCTGCAGCCCCTGGTCCCCAGCTACAGAAGGAATTGTTCTGTCTCCCTGTTCTGTGAAGAGAACTCACCATCCCCTAATATGAAACCTAGACTTAGACACTAAAGCAGAACAGAATCTGAAAAATATAAAAGCTAAAACCTGAGGCATCATTATCACTCCAGGACATGCTGAAGGAGATCTGGAAACAAAGGTGGCTAATGGACAACACTCTTCAGACACCTTATTCAGATGCAGGACTCAGATCCTTATTCAGATTCAACTAATTCACCTTATTCAGATCCATGGATTCCCAAGAAGCAGCCAGAACCCCCTCAAACCCCCATTTTTTCCTTCCTCCTCAAGTCACCCCATGCCAATTCAACCCCTCAACATCTATTTTCTGCTACGAGGAGCCTCCTTCAAAACTTCCCCTTAAAATTCAAGATGATGGCAGACTGAGCTCATTCCTTCCCAGAATTGAAAGTTTTCTAACAAGGGAACGCTGTTCTGGAACTGTGTGCTCTTAACAAGATTGATCAGATGGTCTAAGCAGATTTTAAACCCTGCTCAGCTGAAACAAACTCACAAGTTCCACATTCATTTCCATGCCCAAGTGTATCCATGTGAAAGGAAGGAAAAAAAAACCACCAACAGGCTGTGCCAAAAATGTTGAGAAGAAAATGCAAATGGTGATGCTTCCATTTGAAAAGAAGAAAAGTGTCCAAGACTGGTTTTTATTTTTTTAAAGACAGTCTCAGGAACTTATGAAGATCTGATCATTTATACAATCTGAGAATCAAAAACTTGGTACATGTGTGGAGCTGCAGCCCCTGAATCTGTGCAAGGGGACCTTTGCTTTGCCACTTAAGTGTGAAGAGCTCAGGCCTTTGAAGGTGATCACTGAAGCTTTATGAACCAGGAGTCCCTCCTGCAGCCTTCCTGATGGATTCCTCCACAGCAGCAAAAAAACCTGGCCCCTGCATGGCACTGCTGTCATTTGAAGGCAGTTCTGTGGAGATTTTTGGAGTTCAGATGTAGAGATGGGAAGGTTCAGGTTCAAAAGGAGAGCAGCTGCTTTAGGGAGCTGCCATCCCAGTGCACTTGCTGGAAGCCAAGTCAGAGCTCCAAAATCAAGAGATGAACACCCTGACTGAGGTCACCCAAGGCAGAGGGCAAGTGCCACCTGTCTCAGTTCAAATGACCCCCAAGACTTGGGAGGAGGGTGAAGAGGAGCTCAAGAAGAGCCTCCCAAAGACTGCAGAGGAACCAAAGAACCAGCCTGAGCACAGCCCTGTCACACTTGGGGTGATCAGGGAGGCTGAGCACCCACCAGTAGTGATGGACAAACCAATTCCTTCCTGCAAGGAATTTCAAAGTGTCATTGTGAAGCAGGCTGGATTAAATAAACCTCAGCCCCTGGTGCAACAGAGCAGCCTTGTACATGCTTGAGACACAACCAGATCCAAGGCAGCCACCAGGAGCATGTGGGATTGAGGGAATGACCACAAAAACACAAACACTCTGTGAGCCAGCCCTGTGTTCTGCTACAGCTCAAAAAGCTCTTGGTTTTTCCAAGAGTACCAAGGACAGCTACACTTGGAAGAAGTTGGGAAGAACTCACAGGAACCTGCACATTTCAGTCAAGTTCAGCAAGAATAAGATCTCTGCCAGAAGCTTCCAGGTAAGGAAAATGTCTCTGAGAATCCAAGTTAATGATAAGGACAGGTGCCAGGTAAGACAGGCAGCCCACCAACACTTCACCCATGCCATTGCCATGTTCAGTGACATCCAGCTGAGAGAACAGCCTTGGTCAGGCACTTGAAGAGAAATGGAGATCTGGGAGCCACCAGCTGCACCAGATCTTCCTGGATGTGCTATTTTTGGGGCCCAGCCCTTTTGTGAGCAATGGGATGTTCTGCACGGCACACTCCGTTCCCAGACCTTGGCAGAACAAAGCAAACAGCAAGAGCCTAAGAAAAAAATGGATCTAAGGATCCTCCAGCAACTCTGCCAGTCTCCTTTGGTCTGATCTCTAATGAGATGTAGAATGTGCACTTGTTTTATTTACAGCAAAACTCATTAACTTTTATCCTTGCTTTTTTTTCCCCTGCTCCTCTGCACCCCATTTCCAATTTTGCTCAGCTTTATCGTGACAAGAATTCCATCTTGGAAAGATTTCCCATGAAATCTAGGATATTTATCCCTAACAATAGGATGCAATTGCTAATTACAAGCCTAGCTGATAAAGCCTTCCAGTCACAACAGAAGATGAGACATTAAAAAGTCAGAAGAAAACAAAAGCAGTGTCTCATCCTAAAGATGGGAGAGGAGAGCAGCAGACTTGGTGGACATCTCATGGATTTCGTGTCTCTGTTCAGCAAACTCATGATAAAGACTTCATTTATCACCACAACCTCCAGTCAAGCCCAACACTCCTCAGGACAGTCTTCAAAGACAAAGTCTGCACATGGTGATCTCAGGGGTGGCAGAAATGTGGAGGAAATGAACATTAGTGACTGAACATGCCCAGGTCAGTGCCAGAGAAGTCCTTCAGACTATGAATGAATCCAGGATTATGGTTTTAAAGATTAAACCCCTAATGAGTGAACAGCTCCAGCAACCATTTTAACAAGAAAATTTGGAGATGTTCCATTAATCACCTTTCTGGTGCTCTTAGACAAGGACTCTTGGAACTCCATGCACTATTTGGAATATCCTGAGTGGGAAGGGCCCCACAAGGATCATGGAGTCCAAGCCCTGGCCCTGCACAGACACCCCAACAATCCCACCCTGGGCATGCCTGGAAGCATTATCCAAGTGCTCCTGGAGCTCTGGCAGCCTCAGGCCTGTGCCCATTCCCAGCACCCTCTGGGGGAAGAACCTTTTCTGATCTCCAACCTCAATCTCCTCTGACACAATTCCAGCCATTTCCTGGGTCCTGTCCCAGGTCACAGCAAGCAGAGATTGGAGCTGCCCCTCAAGAAGAAGCCCACAAAAAAACCCTCAGATTATGATGAGGCAAAAGGTGATAACTACAAAATTTGTTCTCCATATAACCAGGAAATGTCAGGATCCTTCACACCAGAAAGTTTCCTGGAGCCCACCCTGCAGCACCCAACAGTCAATCAGGTCATCAGGAGAACCAAAAACCTGAATAAACCAGAACAGCTTTCGTTAAGGTATGACATTTTCTCAGTTTCTTATCTCTCTGCATCTTTGGCATACACAAAACTGAGAACAGAGATGTCTTTTCCAACCTACTCCCACAGGCAGTTCATTTGCCATCAAATCCAAACTTTCTTTCACCCCTCCAAGATTTCAGCTTTACATAAGGAAGTTGAGCTCACAACTTCTCCTCCAAACCAGCAGCTGTTTAGAGTTCCCTTTCCTACACTGTTTATCCAAGATACTGAACCCTCTCCTAAAAGAGAGGAGTTTTCACCTGTAGATAACTGAATTTCCAAGCTCCTCTGTGCTGGAGGAAGCAGAGCTCTGAGCAAAACACTGCCAGCTGCTTCTCACAGCAGAGGAGATGAGAAAGAACAAGTCCAAACTTTTAGAGGAAAGGTCTACAAAGGAAGCAGCCAATGAGTCCATTGGGAGAAACTCAACCCTCTGGAATAAAACACCAAAGCTCCAGCAGAAGAGGGAACAGCTCCATGGGAAGGTGCCATTTTCCTGGCCACATCCAGGGAATGCTGCTCCCATGGACACAGACACCTGGCTCTGCAGGCCCACAAGGGATCACATCATTCTTCTGCTGGCATTTGGATTTCAAAGAGAACACCAAGGCCTTTGATAGAGCCCTCACTGCCTGATCCTTCTGTGGAATGAGATGTCACAGATGTGAGGGAGGAATCCTTCTCCATGAGGGTGCCCAGAGCAGCTGTGGCTGCCCCTGGATCCCTGGCAGTGCCCAAGCTCAGGCTGGACAGGGCTGGGAGCAGCCTGGGATGGTGGAAGGTGTCCCTGCCCAAGCAGGGGTGGAATGAGATGGGCTTCAAGATCCTTTCCAACCCACCCCACTCTGGGATTCTATGAAGTTTTAACTACTTGATCATTGCCTTTGAAAACTGCAAAAGCAGCTGTTGAGGAGATGCACGAGGAAGGGGGGAGCTAAGGGGTCAAGCTTGAAAGACACCCACAAGTGCAGATCAATGCATCTCTGAAGAGATTCAAAAAAAGCTTTCCCTTGAAAACACTGAGAGGTGTAGCCTCATCAACATGCAGAACCTCTGCCCTCCTTTTCAAACAACAGCTTGCTGAGCTTCAAGAGATTCCTGGTTGTAACTTTTAATTTATGGATCACTGATAATCTGAGAAATAATATGGAGATGTAAGTGCCTGGTCTCCATTTCAGATGGCAACTTTTATTCCAACAGCAGAAATATGCAGGGTATTTTCCACCACTGCTCCAGGTGAGTGATGGTTACTGTAACCACACAAAACTGATTAAAGAGAAAAGTGGTCCAGGAAAAAATGACTACTAAAATTGCTGATTGAATTATGACCTAAGTTAAGCTCCTTCATCTTTCTTACTCACATTTGCTGATTTTCATGATTTTCTTTAATCTGAGCAATATTAAAGCACTACTGCAAGACTCTAAAGAGGATATCCACAGCCTGTTTCTTTGTGGAGAGTTCATTTGGCTGTATTCTCTGGAGATCTGTCCAGTTTCTCTCATATTCACATGATGCCTTTGCAGAGTGCCAGGGCAAGGGAATCGCTCTCTAAACCACTGGGTCACCTGGAGTGCTCAGCTGTCTAACACAAGTTCCTCTGTGACCTCTGCACTCCCTGAACTGCTTCAGCTTGTTTTTGGAAAGAGATCCAACCTGAATTTGGGATTACCTTTAGGAATGCCAGCCTTACCTCCATCTACAATATCCTGATCTATGGGGAGAAGAGCAAGGACCTGAGTGCCCTAGAACCTGGACTGCACCAGGAGGAACAGCTGTGGAGTGAACAGCCCCAGACTTGGTGCTTTTCTTCTACAAACACTGCCCTGGTCTCAGTGTTGGGGGTGGATTTCCGCCAATCCCATGAAAGGAAGCTTTAACACCCCAATATCACCCCATAGAACTGAATTTGGGGCCAGAACTGCCATTTTTGATTCTCTGCAATACAGGCCACCTGATGCTCCCAGCTGCACAACCTTTCTGTGCAGGAAGATGTTCCCAGCAATGGGAAGCAGCCAGCATGTAGGGAACCATCAGAGCTTGCTGGTTTGCTTGTTTTCAACCCCTGTGGGACCTTGGGCACCCATTCACACAGAAAAATCTGTTCCAGCTGCCACTGAAAGAGTAAATTAACACAGAGAGATGAATAAAGCCTGAATTTCTGGGTTTGCACTACAAATTCCAGGCATGTTCAGGTCTTTCTCCCTGTGTTGGCTCCATGGCTGACCTTGCCCTTCCCATAAATATTGGACAGGGAAGCAGGAAGATGCTCTCCCTTTGCCAGAGGAGCATCCAGCACCTCTCCCACAGACATCATCTAGGCACTGTGATAAAAAGTGCTCCAACACAAGCACTGGCACCCTGGTTCTGTGCAATGGGTTTAAACTTTTATTTCCCCCCCCCCCGGATTTCCATTTTGCAACATGAAGAGGTGGGAATGGAAGATTATCAAAGGGAAAGCTCATCCCCATGAAATATTTCTGTGGCAAACTCAGGGTCAGTTCTGCCCCACCACACAGCCTCAGAAGCAGGGACACACCAACACCTCCTGGAGTGCCCAGGTTGGTGTGTTGGGATCTTCCCTCTCCACTGGGAAAGGGAGATGTGTGTGAATAATGGGGATTACAGAGCATGTTCCACAGAAAACCCAAAAAAGAGAAGCTCTCCAAAAAGCTTTCCATCTTCCCCACCCACAATGAATTTTATCTTTATCATCACTTGGTCACTGAAGCAGAGAGATTCAGCAAACCCAAGTGAGTAAGGAATGAAGGCAGACACAATCCCAGCCCCACAGGAGGCTGCCATGGGATTGAGGAGTGACCTTGGGATATCAGCTGTGTTCCCCAGAGCTCAGGGAGTCCCTCACAGCCCATATTTCCATTGGCTCCCAAAGGGGCCTGGCCATGCAATCCCTTCAAGCCACCCCAGCAGCCCAGGGGTGACATTTCCAGGGAGGACAGGAGCTCTGGGCTCTGCTGCTCAAGGCAGGCCACAACGTGCAGCAGCTTTGCACAGGGAGTAAAAGAACATGAATATATTCATCACACATATCAATTTATCAATGAAATTGTATGTCTGGAGTATGATACATGAGTCATTCATTATTTCTGCCCTCCAGCCAACCTAACTGGGTCCCACTTTTATCTGCTCAGTGCAGGCAGTAGAAGAGCTGGCACTACACTGAGTGAAAACACAGACACATACAAAAAGGAAAAATTCCCAGGGCAGAGGGTCTCCAGGAGAGCAGGGATCCTGCCCCTGTCAGGTGTGCTGCATGAAGTCCTCTAACACACACATTTCTAGGTCACTTTAAACTGGGGGGCACTCAGGGTGTGGGCACCCAGAAATACACCTGCAAAAAATGGGATTCAGATGCTCCCAGGAAGCATCTGGGCAGAAGCCTGAATGCCACAGCATCGTTTTAGATTTTAACAGCAGCAGCCACAATCACACAGAAAAAATTTGTGCTGCTGGCACTGCTGCTTGCCTCCAGTCAGCACCTTCAGCTGTGGTCTCACACACACACACACACAGAGAGGCACAGCCCGTGCCCTGAGCATGCAGGCAGGAGTGGGAAGCGGTTCTGGGGATGCAGAAATGGTGGTCTGGAAGGAGAACCCCCATGGTGGAGGCAGGAGGAGCGGGAAGGGGAGGGCTCGCTGGTGTCATTTCGGGGTTGGTCCAGGATGATGTCATAGCACTGAGCGAGTGCCATGGCCAAACCGTGGGGACTCTCTAACGCTCCCCGTCCATCTGACCTCTAATACCAGTGGGCTGAAATATCGAACAGCACATTGGTTTTCCCTCTGAAGGGCCATTTTTCACTGCTGTCCCTGGAAATGCTGCTCCCAGCCCGGTGGATGCGGGGTGGGGGAGGCGGCACACAACTAACTCTTCCGGCACACACCCCTTTCCCTACTACAAAGGCATCCACAGCAATCACATTTGCAATAGTACAAATCTTGATGGATTCATCCCATCCCCCTCCCCTTTGTAAGCCCACAGCCCGCTGTAAACCCCCTCTCTCTCTCTCTCCCTTATCGCAGCCCAGCAATCCTTCCAAAGGATCAGGCTGCAAAATGCAGACACGGTACATTGCTTGAAATAAATGAATGAATGAAATAAAAAAAATAAAAAAAACCACCAGGCAGCAGCTCAGGGCGGGCAGCAGCGATCTTATTGTTCCCAAACCCATCTGCATCTCCACGGCGTTCCAGCAGCTCTCACACCCCTCACACACTCTTTATGCACATGCAGATAAATATATTAACAAAAGGGACAGGTGGGAAATGGAGGGGTGGGGTGGGAAATGAAGATGATATTAACTTCACCCAGGAAGGTGGGCTATCTCACCCTGGAAATGCACCGAGAAATTAAACATATTTCACATTTACATCTCACACACACACACACACACACATAGAGGTAAAATCTCTTTCAGTGCAATATCCAGTTGCTATGCCAACAGCACCAACAGCACGGAGGGATGGCAGCGAGGGGCTGGGGAGCGGGGTGGGGTGGGATGGGGTGGGGTGGGATGGGGGCTCTTACCAAAGATGCTGATTTGATTGTGGCAAAGCGCTCTCGGTTCCGGTAGTGGAGGGCCTGATTCTGCACTGACTGGGTAGGCCGCACCTCAGGCCTGCGATCCCTGTGGCCCACCTCATCCCTTATAAATACATGATCCTGCAGAAATGGATAAAAACAAGGAGAAAGTCCGGCTGTGCTCTTCCCGCGGCGGCTGCCTCTCTCTCACCCCTCTGTCTGCACAAGCGCGGCTGTAGGAGAGGCATAGTTCAGCTCTCTGCTTAGCCCCGGCAGCTCCCACCGTACAAAATGAATAAGCAACACATTGCAGCTCGGCTCGGCGCGTCAGCTGATCAGGATGCCTCTGAATCCCTGGATCGGGCTGCCTTTTTTTTTTTTTTTTTTAATCTCTTTTTTTTTTTTTTTTTTTAAACCTCCAGTATTACATATGTGCCAGAAAGAAGCGAGGCGGGAGCAGGAAGCGGAGCAGGGCGATCCGAGTCCTCGGGAAGGTCGGGTTCAAGCACTGCAAGCCAGCGATCCCGGTGAAAACGTGATTCCCATGTCTAGGCACGGAGATCCTGTTCCCTTTTAACACCACAGCAACATCCTGCCTCATTCCCTTTGCCCAGCGCCGTGCCCTCGATAGGGTTTCTTTGTCCCTCGTTTGCTATCTGCTGTGGGGGACCAGCATCCTGGCTAAATCCACGGCAGGCTGGAGAGCACCAGGAAAGCCTCCGTGACCACTCAGGGATCCTGCTTTCCAGTCATGATCCTGCACAGTTCTAGCACTTTCTCTCCACAGCCCACAAAGGATTTTTTTTTTTTTTTCTTTTTAAAGCAACAGCTCCCAGGTTTTAGCAGGAATGGTTCCCGGTGCAGCTTCCCCTCAGCTCCCTGGCAAGGCTCTGCCAGGAGAGGCTGTGCCCTTCCCAATCGGCACAGGCAAATTTGGGAGTGGAACAAAGCTCCAGGAGAAACCCTCCTCAGAAAGACCAGCAAAAAAACCACACCACCACGATTTTCCCAATGGGAATGGTGAATGCCAACAGTCAGCACACCTGCAGGCTGCACCCTGGGGATGGAGCAGCCTCTGGACACCTGGCACACCCCGCTCCTGCCCGGCCACACTGGCACCCACCAGTGCCATGACTCCCACCCTCAACCTCCAGCTCCTAAATCCTCCCAGGAAGACTGAGGTTCTTCCTGAATTAAATCGAGTTTCCAGTTCTTTGGGGTGCAAAATAAAGGCTGCCAGTGCCTAGAAAGCCCTTGCAGGGAAGAGCTGCCTCCATGAGCAGGAGCAGCTTTGCCACCCTGCCATGGCCCAGCAGACACCAGGAAGGTCAGAGAGCCCCACAGGGAGAAGCCATGGAATGGTGTCTCCATCAGGACACTGCTGTCATCCCCATGCTCCTTTCCCACCCCACAGACACCTGGTTTTCCCCTCTGCTGGCCTCCATTTCCAGTTGCTTCTTACCCACACCCATACACACTCAGCCCTTTTCAATAGGATTCTGGAAATGGGTTCAAGCAAAAGCCAATTAGGTGCAGAAATGCTGATATTAAGAGCTGAACTCCACATTGATTAAAAGTGTTTTTACCCCAAAACCTTTCCTTATCCTTCCTTTTGAGCACTCCCAGTCCATGCTCACCTTTCCCTTTGCTTGGTGCCCAAGGCCAGCACAGAGCCAAGCCTGCACCAGCTCCTCCACACCCACACAAGGCACACAGAATGAGCCAAAACAGCTAAAAAGGACAGTCCTCCACAGAGATATGGAGAGTCACAAAAGTTGCAGTTTTATTTTATATTTGACATCCTTATACTGGGCATTTGTGGCACTGACAGGAAAGGCAGTGAGACCACAAGAGAAATCACTGAAAATTGGGCTGATCTCAGATTTCCAACTTGTGCATACTGGTGCGATGGGCAGAGCTCTTGGACTTGCCCACATTCCTGGGAAAGGCACATGTGAGGCTCTGGAACAGCCATCCCCAGAAGATCCTGATTAAACATTTACAGTCCAACAGCATCTCTCAGTTTACTCTGACTCATTGTCTCACCAGAGGGATCCCAAATCCTGCAGTGAAGATCTGCCCCAAACCAACCCACCTGAACCACTGAGGAAACAACGGGAGCCACCAGTGCTGTGCTCCAGCCATGAAATGAAGCTGGGACAGGACAAATGTCACCCCTGGTCACACACAGAGCCTGCAGCAGCACCTGGGAGTGCACAGAGCCTGCTAAGCAATACCCCAATCCCTGCACCATCCTCCTTCTCTCTGTTATGCTGGTATGGCAAATATCCAGAGAAACTGCAAATCACTGAAAAAAAAACCCCAACATTTTAAATGGGCATTCAGACTTTCCAGAATGCTCCAAAACATCACCTACAATAACAAGTTTAAGTTGTAATTGCTTTTTCTACTGGAAAATGAATCTGTGATTTACTTTTTGTTATCCAAGAGGTGGATTTTTAGAGGGCAGAGTGTCACCCTGGCCTTGTTTTATGGGATCTCTGGTTACCTCAGTGCACATGAGAAGCTCAGAGCAGAATTAAATTGCCCTTCAGGAATGTGAATTATCCACATTCTGCACTTCAAACTCAGCTGGGCAAGGAATGGGAAAATTCCTTTGCAACTGAGCAAGCCAAAGGACCAATTTCAAGGGGACAAAAAACTCAGCTGGTAAAAGAAATAAATCTATGAGCAGCCACATCTCCATCAGCCTTTCTCAGACGAGGTGACTGATGGCAAACATCTCCTTACAAATCTAGAGAAACAGAATTTTGCTACTTTTATTTTAAAACAAAATTCTTCTTATCCCAAAAACTTGGTAAGAGACACCGCAGTTGCAACTGTTGGCACAGATAAAGAAATTTTGTTTCCAACTTTTAGCTTCAGATGTGTGAGAAACTAAAACACAAAATTGTACCTCAGCTCGTGGCACCCAATAAATAAAATCTGACTGAAGGCATCCCAGAAACTCACCAAGTTTGGGTCAGGGTACCTCTCACCCCAAATCTGCATTTCAAACCCTGGTTTGTTTTTAAAGTAATATATCTTCTATATACATTTAATTTCCCACCTGTTTTCTGTGGGTTTTTTTGCAATATTTACCTTAAGGATGCAACTTTAGGCATGCTCAGCTCACAACTCACTCAATAAAATCCTTTTTTTCAGGGCCAACAATCCAGAATCTTCAACTTCCTACTCAAGGAATAATTTGTTCTTCTGACTGTATCATCCACATAAACAGTCTTTAGGTTGATCCAAACAAAGGGGGGATTTGGCTGGGACATTGCCAGGACAAAACCATTCTCAAATATTAAACAGAATTATGTGAGAGGAGCTGGTGGAGCTTCCAGTGGTGCTCCCAGCTGGATCTGAATGGCTGCTCCTGGTGAACTTTCTGAGCCCTCACAATGAGTTTGTGTCAAACCACGAGCTCAAAATCCCACACAGAGTGGATTTTGCTCCCAGTCCCATCCCAGTTCTACCACACACTGCCTTTTCATCCTTCTCCTCACTGAAAAAAGGCCTTTCCCATCCAAAATCTGCTCAAACCAAAGCTGGGACACCTCCACCTTCTCCCCAGGAGGAACATTCCCTTTCCCATTGGAGTTTTTGCAATGCACACCAAATAAAACTTCCAGAAACACAGGAGGAGTCATTAACTGCTGCCAGTCTCCTAGACAAACAGGAAAGGCAATTCCCAAGCCACACTAAGGGCTTCCATGGAATTGCAGCAAACCCCTTTGTGCTTTCTAGGAATTTAAAGAGCAAGGAAAACAACCATGTGGCACCATTTGTCTTAATACACTGCTTTAAGTGCCTTGATAATCAACAGGGAGGTTTAAGCTCTCTCCATGCACAAAATTCCCCACAAATGCTGAAATTAATTGCAGCAGCAACAGGAGATGTGCACAGGTTAATTTACAGGATCTGGGAAGTCACTCAAGTTGCAGCAGTTATTGTAAAGGTACTTTATTATTGCAGACATTGGGTGAGAATTTGTGATGATCAACTACAAAGATCCTTTTTCCAGCTTTTTGTTATAAACCAGATCTTAATCACAAGTTTTCCCTGACATTTTACTGGCCAAGTTTCAGAAAGTCCTGATGATTATAAAATTGAAGCAAGAAACAGCAACAGCTGAGCACTGCAGTTGAAAAAAACCAATATTGTACTGGCTTTTTTGTTTAGATTAAAAGATTACAACACCTTATTATTATAGTCAACACCTTATTATTATAGTTTGGCAGAAATAAAATAATAATAAATTCATTGAGGACAATGAAATAATATTTCTGGGAAGCCACCTGTGCCCACACTGCTGAACAAAACAGGTGACAAAACCTCTCTGATGCACCAGCTGATGCCTATACTCACTTTATTGTCTTACTCTGGGAGCCAAAAATCTTTATCCTCATTTTTAAGATGAATTAACTGATATTTATCTGATTATAAAATCTGGGTTATGTGTGTTTGAAGCACAGTGTATTTGGAGTTTTACTCCCAGCCCCATTTAGTCATTTTTTGGGGCTCTCAGGTACAATTGGGTTTGTATCAGAGCTGTCACTTACTCTTCAGCTCTCAAAAACTGAAAATTCCTGAAGGGAGATGGAGGTGACAATGTGTATCCATAAGCATGGATGGCCTTTGATGGAGTAACAGAGTTATTTAATGTATTCAGAAGAGAGTTCTAACACTGAACACACTGAGATGTACATGGAGGAGCTCACCAACCTGCAGAAGGGCAAAGAAAACTTCCTCATCCAAGCCAGACATCTGAATTTCCTGAAAAGAATCTGCTGGTGATTAAGGTGTCCTCCTGAGGGAGCAGGGTTTGATCCCAAGGATGGGCTTCCTGCTTGATTGCCATATTTTTCCTCCCAGGAGTTCAGGACACAGCTATAAACTAAATAACACAAAAAGCTCCACATTCAATTATGGCTTGTTATTATTTTCAATATTTTAGTTATTTTTTCTTCCAGCCTAACAGGTGTACTCTGTACACAGCACAGGATGGAAACCATGGAGCTCTGCTGTGCTGTGGGAGGGTTTTTCTCCACAGAGGATTCATCCCAAGTGCAGCAAACCCCAAAGCACCTTGGCTGCCATCAACTAGCATAGCCAGTGACAATCAACCAGATCACAACAGGTCATTGCACTTACCCTGTGACCACAAAACATTTTTGGAAGTTACAGCCAACTAGCAGCTGTTAAAAAAAAGAAAGAGAATGAGTTGTTTACGAGTGCTTTCACCCCATCAGCCTCTCCCCTAAGCCTCTGCCTCAGGGTGGGTCACAGGACAGATGCTGAGGCTGCTCCCAGCCAAGCAGCACCCAGGGATGATCCAAACAAGGGGGCAATTTGGCTGGGACATTGCCAGGACAAAATCATTCTCAAATATTAAACAGAATGATCTGACAGGAGCTCCTGGTTTCCTGCAGGCCAGCCCAGCCTGGCTCTCCACATCAGGAGAGCACTGAGAATCTCACACACCACAGACTCCTCCTGCCTGCATTTTACCTGCATGAGACATTCTGGGGCTGTGGCCCAAAACACCAGAAGGGCTCTGACATTTTAGAGCTCTGAGCCATAGAAAATATCAACACTCCAAGCCATTTTGCCTTCTTGGACCCTTTCCACAATCTGGAGGTTGTTCATTAGCACAGTTGTGGAATAACACAATTTTATACAACACTTTTGACTTCACCCATGTCAAAACCATCTCACACGTGACCCTGTATCCACAAAATGCTGTTTATGTTCATCAGTATTTTCTTTTTAGCCTTTAAAGGCTAATTAAATGCAAAACAAGAGCTTAAATTAAACTTGAACCCCAGGCTCCTTCCATTGTGTTTGTGAGGGGCTCCAGAGTGATACCCAAAACTCAGCTTCATCCCAGCTTCCAGAAATGCAATTAAAGCACAAACTGAAATCTTGGCAGAACAAGGAATTTTACCTTGAAAATAAAGTGGGATGTATGTGGATATAAATCCCCCTGACATGTCCAGCTCCAATTTTAGTCTCTTCACATGTATTAATACACACGTGAAGCAGTTTTCCATTTAAAATTCCATTCCCCAAAGTAACAAAGATTAAAAATAGTGTACTAAATTAAAACAATACATTTACAGACTGGAATATGCCCTGCTATGCAGAGTCCAAATCTGCTTTATGAATTACATACAGCAGAAGAGAACATTTTCCAATGAAGAAGGAATCTTCTCCAAGGATCAGCAGTCCCAGCCAATCATTAACTGTTTTGTGAAGATCACCAGTGCAGACCTGGGTTTTCTGCTCCCAAAATTACCCCAAAACACCTGTGTTCAGTGATCTAGAGGGGATTTCTTTTATAATACTTGAGTTACAAGTGTGCAAGACACTGGGTTTTTTCAAACCAGATTAAAACTTGCATGTGGTGTCCTCTTTGTGCATCCTACACATAAGTCTAGGAGGACTGAATTTACAGCATCAGAAATGCTGTATTTATACTTCACAAGTGTCATACAACCATTAAAAAAATATTAGTTTTAAAACAAGCAGGAACTCCACTCCTTTCACAAATGCCATTTGTGTCTGGTGGGAGCAGCTCATGTTTTGTTTTTATCAAATATAACAACTCTGAGCAGTGATTATAACCTATGAATTCTCTGTAAATCAGTCCCTCAAACTTCCATTTTAATGCACAAGAAAATATGGCTACTTAATAAAGTGAAATTAAAGTTAACACATCTTTTGAAAGCCTACACAAAATAAGAGAGAACTCCAATCACAACCACCCAGAACATCCATCAGTGGTGCTGCTCTTCATTCAGGACAGTTCCACAGGCTGGCATTTGGTACATAACACCTTAATTTCACCTTTCTGAATAAACAATCTTCTCTAAAGATGCTGTGAATTGTCTTTAGGAAAGAGGCAAACCCCTAAAACCTTTGCAACTTCTCTGCCAGTATCTTTAAATATGTAAGACCATGTTGTGTTGAAGACAAAATGTTTCAACAGTTCTTAATACTCAACATCACTAACTCTGCACTTCAGGAGGAAAAACTACTTACAAATATTTAGTTAGCTACAACCAAGCCTTACTGTAACCTTACAAACAAGAAATTCATACTTTTCATGCTGCTGCAATGTTTTAGCTCCTCTGGCAAAAAGCACAAGTACACTTTGAAGTTCCTTGCAAACGAAACCAACACAACCAACCTACATTTTGCTGCCCACTAGCAAGTGACACTGCCAAGGCCAAGCCAAAACTATTTTAGTCAGACAAACAGCGGTGATGAGACGCTGGCTTTCAGCTAGACAACCTCAGCTCGAGATCCAGCCCTAGGGAAAGGAAAGGCATCAGATCACAGCATGCAGCAAAGCAGCAGGAAAGCATCGAGCGGGACTCGACTCCAAACGTACCTGGTGGGAAGGGTCCAAAGCTCTGCACACTTCCACTCCTCACCAGGGAAATCCAGGTGCAGGCAGGTTTGAATCACACACTGTACCTGGCAGAGGGTTAGCTTGGCTGCCAGGACCAACACAGAGCATTCCCAAGGATGTCCCAAGCAGAGGAAGAGGTGCACATGCAGGGCTGGGCATGCGGGGAGCCTGGGTGACCCTGCCTAGGCACTGACAGCTCCCTGAGTAGCAACCTCTTTTCATGGGCAGAGGTTCTTTAGATGATTTAAAGACAAAAACCCCACAGAAGTTGACTCTGGCAAGGCCAGCAGCAGCTCCTGCTCTCAGCACAGAGCAGCAGGGCACACGTACCTTCTTGTGAACAACGGAGGAGGTGGAATTAATGGTGCTCTCGTCACTATGCATCATGACCAGCTCAGGGCTGCTCTCATCCAGGACCTCCTGCATGCTGCTCACACTGCTGCTCTGGCTGCCTGTGCTCACAGACATGCTGGGGATGGAATGGTTGCTGCCCAGACTGTCCATCTTCCTACTCAGGTTTGATCCATGCTCACTGTCCTATAAAACAAGGGGCATCAGTTACAGATCCTGCAGGACATCACCTGCCCAGCACGTGCCTGCAATGCCCAGAGTTTGTTTTAAAGGTGACTCTGCAGGCTTCAAGGGTCTTTGGGCATTATTTTGCCAACTGCACATCTCAAAGGGCTGTTTGGGTTCTGGAATGCTCCATATCAGGCAGGCAGCTCCTGCCTTTTCCCTGCAATCTGATCACATCAGCTTTCAAGCCATTTTTTTTCCATGTATCCTTAAGTCTGGGCATGGCTCTTGGCTTGATAGGAGACATCCAGGAATACTGGATGGCTGGTGGAAAGAGCCTCATAATTAAGAAAAATTATCCAAGTTTGAATTAAAACAATGCTTCAAGTCAGGATCTGCTATAACACATTTCCTGAATCAGAAAATATGTAAGACAAGGAATCCATGTATTATTTTGTATGTTCTACATGGTGTAGAGGTTTTAACCTCCCAAGCAGTCAACAATTCCATTTTATCAAGCTAAAAACCCCTTGAAACCTTGTGCTTACAGCCAAGATAAAGGTGAGTGAAGAATCTTAGCAGCTGACTCAGATGAGCCTGCATTATTATAGGGGTAAAAACTTGGATATACATAAACAAAGATTTCTCATGTAAGAGGTATTTTTGATTCTACAGCCAAATATCAGGAGTTAGCAGCCTTTTTTCTTCTTCCATACCCATAGGAGTACAGTAATGCCAAAATATGCACTTAGTCTGGACTGATTGAGAGAATTGATGGAGTCCTTTGTAATTAACCAGTGGCACCAAAGAGGCTCGTAAGGAGCTCACAGTGAGGACAGAACCCTGAACATCCTTCAGCTCCTGGGGTGAAGCAGCCTTGACTCACTAAAATGAGCAGCCTGCTGCTGCATCCAGTTTGCCCGGGCCTCTGAAGGGAGCTTGGGGAGAATTCCATTACAAATCAATTAACAGGGAACTCATTTTGTTGGAGACCGACAGAAAGATAAAATTGAGACTTGACAGATTTGCCTTTGATTGTGTGATTATTTTTTAAGCAATCAGCAGATCATTCAGAGCCTGTGTGAGAGCACTTAAAATCCAGAATAATACTATTTTACAGAGAACACAGGGGAATGAAAATATTTTCAGGATGCTTATGTAGAGTTGCAGAAGAAATCACATAATGAAGGATCTGAGGCTGTGTCATTAATGAATGTTTCTGCAGGAAGGACAGAGATGAGATTGCATTTGCAACCTGGCTTCCTAACTTCAACTTTCACCTTCTTGGGAGGGTTCTGAGGAAAGCATTAGTAACATTTTGCATGTTAAATATTTTTAAGGTTCAAAGGAAGTGCCTGGTGGCATTTCCAGTGGGGCAGGTTGTGTCCCCAGCTCAGCAGCACGTGCTGGGTCTGCCCTCCGTGCCCAGTTAGTGACACACACACACACATGAGCAGTGACACCTCCTGTGCTGGGACAGGGCTCAGGGGTCAGTGCAGAGCATGCTGTGCACATGCAGAGTGTCAGCTGCATCCCTGCCCTCCCTGCAGCTCTTCTTGCTCTCTTTGGGAACAGGAGGAACAGAGACACACCTCGGAGCCAAACACCACCAGTGTTTCCTGTGAGCTGCAAGTGCTCAACAGCCAAGTGGGAAACCATTCCCTGCTCTGCTGACAGCCTGGCACTTGTGGGCAGAGAAACTGGGAGGTTTCAGTGCACAAGTCTGACAATCCCCAGTCCCCAGCTAAGCTCCAGGTCTGGAAGCTGGAGGGGACCTTCAATCACAGCAGCTGCTGCTCTTGTTCCTTTGGGGCATCCTCACAAAGCGCCAGTCCCCTCCTCCTGCAGCTCCCACATGCCCATTTCTTCAACCAGCTGAGCTTTCAAGGAGCATTTGACACTCCCAAACCTCAAATCCAAGCTCCTGAAGATCCTCTGAGCTTGGGCACCTTGCTGTGTGTTATTGCCTCACTCCACTGGAGCAAAGGAACACAGACATCCATCTGTCTGTCAGTGTTTTTCATTGAGGAGTCATGGATTTATTTATGCATTGTGCCTGCACCAAGTGACATTAATTTCCATCTAAGCTCATCAATTGAAAAATGACTGGTTTCCTTCTCTCAGCCACAGTTAGGGTCGATTATCATACACTGATTAAGTGGGTTGCTTATTCCAAGATTTAAACTGAAGCTGCATTTTAGGTCTTTAACCTTTTTCTTCCTTAACATTAAAGAAATTTAAAAAATAAGTCCTACTAATTCAGTGATTTGCTTTTCAGCTCATGAGAGGCCAATTACTTTACAGTAAAGTTATGGTAATTGAAAAAATATTAACATTAATGGAGTTGTTTTGACTGTGCAGATGAGAAAGAAAAGCTTGGGCTGTCAAAGACCCTCCTCCACACAGGCTGGGAGCCACTTCTCACAGAGAACCTCCCTCAGAATGAGTTTCCTTCCTAAGGCTTCCAGAAGAATGGGCAGCACTGGAAAAAATCCAAAGTTCCACATGTACAGTAATTGGCAGCTTTAACACTGAGCAAGGACTTTCACTCATTATCCTCTCCTGCCTCTCTGCTGAGCCAGATGAGATTCCAACAACATTCCTCACCTAGGCTGTGCTTGTTCTAAGGACAGGAACAGCTCCCTGGCCCTGCAATGACTGGTAACAGTGAATGGGGTGCCAAACCCTTCCCAGTACCTCCTCCTCCTCCTGGGACTCGTTCAGGGGGCCATTCCGGGTCTCCTGGAAGAGGATTTTCTTCATTTTCCGGTACTGCAGGTTGTCCAGCTCCCTCACTGCATCCTTGGTCCTCTGGATCAGGTCGAGGAGCACCCTGGGCGGCCGCTCCCGGCGGACAAAATCGTGCTGGGGAAAGGGAGACACAACTGGGGTGAACTCTGGGCTCAACTGGGACAGGGGAGGATTTGTTAAAGGAGACAGAACCCCTCAGTGCAGAATCTGGGGTTAAACCAGGGAGAGTGGCGGACTTGTTAAAGGAGACAGAACATCTCACTGCAGACTTTGGGGTTCAATTGGGCAGTGGGGGACTTGTTAAAGGAGACAGAAATCTCACTGGGGTGAGCTCTGGGGTTCAGCTGGGATCAGAGGGGACTTGTTAAAGGAGACAGAACCCCTCAGTGCAGACTCTGGGGTTAAACCAGGGACCATGGGGGACTTGTTAAAGGAGACAGAACTGGGATGAACTCTGGGGTTAAACCAGAGAGAGTGGGGGGCTTGTAAAAGGAGACAGAAGATCTGACTGGAGTGAGCTCTGGGGTTCAACTGGGACCATGGTGGGATTTGCTAAAGGAGACAGAACACTTCAGTGCAGATTCTGGGGTTAAACCAGGGACCATGGGGGACTGCAGAACATCCCACTGCAGACTCTGGCGTTCAACTGGACCATGGGGGATTTATTAAAGGAGATAGAACACCCCACTGCAGACTTTGGGGTTCAACTGGAACAGTGGGGACTTGTTAAAGGAGACAGAAATCTCACTGGTGTCACCCCTGGGATTCAACTGGGACAGAGGGGGACTGCAAAACCCCTCACTGCAGACTCTGGGGTTCAACTGGGACCATGGGGGACTTGTCAGCCCCCTGAAGTGACACCTCCCATTCTTGCAATTTATCTGTTCATATTCAATAACTGGTAGTAGCCTTTCTGAAAGGCTCCACACACACTGAGCTCATGCTGGGGTCAGGTTTTCTGAGCTCTTCAGGCTGCACAGATGATTTGTCCCTTCCTGAACAAGTTCACTCAAAACACACAAGGTGACACTTCAAACCTCAGAAGCACAGGAATGATCAAAATGCATCCAGAAGAAACAAGAATCAACCTGCAAAGATTTATCCTGCGTCCATCTATTCCAATTCGCACATAAAACTTCCAAATATTCCAATTCACACACAAAGTTTATTTATACCTAAAACTTTCGTAGCCAGAGTTGAAATCAAATCAGGCTCTTGCCAACTCCTGCACAGGTTTTACGTGCAGAATTAATAAATTCCTTAATGGTATGTAGGAACATGATTAAGGCTTCTTCTCTGATTTATCAGATACATTCTCCTGCACTTTACAGCTGGCAGTGGATATAAAAGTCTCCAGCTTTCCCATTTAACCTTGGCTAAAGGAGACAACCTGAGTGAACATTTGCCAATGCTTTTATGGGATCCCTACAGCTGGGTGTGCTGCTTCCCAAGAGGGATGGCTTTAGGGCACAACCATCCTCTGCATGCTTGTAGAAAAACAGAAAAAAATGGTGAAAAAAGAAAAATTGGCAATGGAAAAAAACTTGAAAAAGAGTTGTTCTCTGCTGCACGTTGCAAATCCACAAGGGGCTTTTGTTGGAGCCTCAACAGCTGGGCCCACCTGCAAGGAAATCCTCAGGAGGGGCAGCTCTGCCTGCTCAGCCTCCCAGCTCCCCTGTGGGCTCATCCCCTGCAGCACACGCAGCCCCAGCCACCCTAAAACAGGAGCCTTCAACAAGAGGGCTGAGAGGATGAGCTAATCATCTTTTAATGATTTGTAAATAAACAAGGAAAGCATCATGCCACAAGCTGATTTCTCGTTTTTAATTGAATTCCAACTGCTGTGCATTTGAGTTTTGCTACTGGGGACAGCCAGTCATTTCAGTACCCAATTTTGCTTGTAGTGATGGTGTTTATTTTTGAATCAGAGCTAAAAGTTCTTAACATCATTTCACACAGAAACAAAATGAATCATTTCTGCTCCTCAATGCAGATAACCACCATTTATTTCTCTGTGAACAGTAACAATCTGCAGCTTATTTATGGTGAGCAAAAAAAGGAACCCATTTTTATCTCATTGTAGATCATTTTTAGAAAGCAGCAAAGATTTGGAACCATGATCCTGAACCTAAATCCATTCTATGTGTGCACTCAAATATTAAAATGTGACCATGTGAAAAGCGTAGGGCAGACATAAATATAAATAAAATATAAATATAAAATATGGAATAGACAGGATTTTACACTCAGATCTCAGCTCTAATTGTTTGCACAGACTCCAAGCTAAGGTACTCCTGAAATGACATCCTTCAATGAACTCAGCCTGTTCCTAGAGAGCAGCAAGGCTGCCAATCCCCAGGAATGAATCATTCCAAAACTCACAACATAAACCTATTAGCTGGTCAGGGTGCCACAAGTAGAACCAGGGAACAAAACACTGATTATTCACCACAGCACAAATGTACCACAGGAAATAAAAAAATACACCAGGTGCCAAAGGAGCACAAACAGCTCCTTCATCATTTACCTGGAGAGGTCATTGGCAGCCAGAGGGAGAGCAGGGCTAATAATCAACTTTAAAGAAAGGCAACAATTAAAAGAAAAGCTTGATGGCAAAGGGGCTGGACAGGATTTCACATTCCCCCTGCCTTCTAATGGAAAGCTGCCCCTGAATTTCCCAAAAGCAAAGCCCTTGGAGCTGTAAACAGTTCCTCTATTTCCCAGGTAAACTGAACCCAAATGACTTAAACTGGAACTGATTCATGATTCCCTGACAAAGCCTTGGCAAACTCTGCACACATCACTCCAGGTCCACCTCCTACAGGCTCTTGGCAATTAGGGACCTGTAAAAACTCCTTCCAAAGTGATCCAGTTATTTCCAAAATGAGTTTAATTAATTGGGTTCAGTACAGAAACCATTAAAAGGATTTAAACAACTTTTGGGTCTGGTGGTTTGCTTAGGGGAGGAAGTCAGCCTTGGCCTATCCCCTCAATGTTATTTTTAACTGCTAAGTGTGATGCATGAATGGAGGGAAAAAGAAAAACAAAACAAAAAAAAACCAACCAAAGAGTGGATTTTTGTAAGGGCAAATATCTGTTCACCATCTTTATAATTATTTTGGTAGACAAACAGATTTCCCCCCAGATTCCTGGAAAAGATTTGATAAATTACCCGTAACAAATCTGTTGATGATGGCCTTTCCTGAGGTATTTTCTGTAAGCAGTAATCAACAAATCCCCTAAAGGAGTCTGTCCTGCAAAATCAAAAAATAAAATAAAATTTTAAAAAATTAAATTAAAAAAAAAGAAGCTCAGGATCTGGAATATATTCAGATTTATCAGTGCAAGGCAAAATAAAAATGTTAACTGATTTGTTCTTAAGTTCTAAGGCAGAGAAAGTAATTGAGTTTTTCCAAATTCCAAGTTGATCTCATCAATTCTTTCACAATTAAAGGCTGTTGAAACAACATGGACACACACCTATCCCCAAGCACAAACTGAAAACCAAGAGAGAACTACATGTACCAGTAAATATTTCTGATTTTACTTCAACTGCTTACAAACAGAGGACAGTGGAATTATTGGGAACTCCAGAAATGCACTCACTGATCTCTGGGAGTCACAGAGGGAACCCTGCCTCAATGCTCAGTTCAACACTTGAGGCTTTATTTGAGGTTTTATCCCAGCTGGAAAGAAGGAAACTGATTTTTGTGGGCTCAAAAGGAGCACAAAGGCACCTTGGTGACTCCTAGGGAGCAAACAGGGCACTGTAAACAAGGCCTTGCAATGCTGAACACTGATGTGGGGCTGAGTTTATCCACAGCTGCCTCTGCACTGCAAATCCTGCACAGAACATGGGGATTTACACACTGCAGGCAGCAGAGCAACCCCCTGGAACCCTGAAAAATGGGCAAAACAGAGAGGATGAAAGAAGGAAACTGGAGTGGGCTCGATACAATGATCAGCAAACAGTTGTGCTGCTCAAATGGCCAGCAGAGAAATGGGGGAACTCCACACCTCAGCAGGAGCTTTTGTTTCATTCCTTCTGCAGCCTCTGCCAAGCATCACCCAACAGCAACACCAACATTCCAGTCCTGGGAACCCACAGAATAACCAAGGGTTCTTGTACCCAAGCCTGGAGCACAGGGAGCATTCACTGGCCACAGAGCTCTGAGGGTTTCTGGAGTCCTCCACTGACAAAAATATCCAATTACCTCCACATTCTCCTCCCTTTCTCCACATTGCAGCTGCACAGCAATGCTAACAACCCTTCTGCCAAGAGATCTTTGGGAGCTGGAAACTTTGCTGATGCTCAGCCATGGCTGGTTTAACACATCTGAGAGTACTTTAATTCCAACAGCAGCTAGAATTAACCCCAGAATTAACACCTCCACACTTTTAGATTGTGGAACAGCCAGAGTGACAGAAGGTCAGAACTGAGCTAGCATACACAGGATTTGAGAACACACACAAATCACTGCACTGCAGCCAACATGTTCATTGTCAGGCCTGAACTGTGCAGTGTCACAGGGCATTTTCAGGGCAATAAACAACAAAAATCAGCTGTTAATGGTTCTCTTACCATTCATTTGATTGTAACCTAGGGGAATCGTTCTGGGCTATGTGATATAAGGCACTCATTGCATTCATGTTGAAAAGTGGAGGCTTCCTTTCAGCTGGAAAGAGAAAAGAACAGAAAGGTGTGATAAGGCTGTCTGGAAAGAAAGGAGAAATGAAGTATGAGCAGAGTATCACTGCTAAACCAATACCTAGTGCTGTTGACATCACATTTAGGCCAATTATTTTAATATTCCAAATTAGACCAGGACATCCACTCAAGGAAAGCTGCTGTTCACTTGGAGAGAGATGACAAAATCCAAAGAGAGCGGGATACAAAATATAAGGAAAAGTCTGCAGTAAATTTTACTTTAACTGCAACATCTCACACCTGATCTGCTGTGGCAAAATCAGCTGAAACTGAGTAAAACTAATCTCAGGCACAGTTCAGGGCCAGGACACGCTGTGTCAGTCCCCACAGATGTTGGATGCACTGCTGGAACATGTGGATCACAGGAAAAAGTGTCTGCCTGCCTCATTTGTCACTGCAAGAGGGACAGGTTACCCCATTCACTGGCCAGGTGTGCCATGAACTCCCTCTCACTGAAATCCTTTCCATCCTAGCAGCCCCTGATCTCTCAGGAGGGCAGAACTCTCAGTTCTGGGGGAGCCTGGTTCTCCCCAGGGTCAGTGGTGCCAGATTTCTCAGTTCTTTCAGGCCAGAGCCTTTGCCATGCAGGCAAAGCACCACATCTGCTTTTCCTTAACCACTACTTCAGCTACACCAGGAATTAAGGCATCAGCATTCAAAGAAAGCCAAGGGCTGCTCAACAAGAGATCTCCTCCCACTGCTGCCTGAGCTCGTGTTCACACAGGGAACCATGCAAAGTTGGAAGTTTAAAAAAGTTTAATGCTTCTCAAAAGGGTATTTTTAAAGAAAGCAAATCCATCATCTTTGGGGTTCCTGAGTCAAAAGCTCCACAGAAATGCTGGTACCAAGACTACAGAGGGTGCAGAGCCTCTCCTGCTGCTGTGATTTGCTCCTTGGGAGGCTGTGGCACACCTGAACTGCACACAAACAAAAATCATTGGCCATGCACAACAACAGAAGCCTAAAACTTCCAATTCTGGCACTCTTTATGGCAAAACACAGACTGTGTCAGCATGCTGGCACATGAAATACAGCCATGTTAGTTCTGGTTATCTACACCATCTCAATTCTGGAGACAGCACTTCTGCACATCCCCCTCTTTGTTATCAGCACATTTCTGCTGATTAAACATTCACCAATGACATGTCAGTGAACTCACCCACACATGAGTTATTGGTGTACTGCTGTTAAATAGAATCCATATCAAGACTGATTTTTGAAAATAATCTACTCAGCACATGCAGTGTCAATACTCAAACTTGAAACACACACTTAGAGTCTGCTCTGTGTACCTGCCACCACATCCACCTCTGCTCCAGCCTCTGTGGATGTGCATCTTTTGCCCTCTGAAGTGCAAACCCTTTTCTTCTCTTCCCATAAAGAACCTGTCCACGATGATTCATGGCACAAACTTTTCAGCTGAGGGTGAAGACTTTTGTTTCAGAGAGCAGGGAAGTAAGAAGAATTGCAAATTAAAGGTAGGTCCCTTCTGACACACAATCCTTAGGACACCAGGTCCCTTGGCACAACAGCTGGGACAGCTTTCATTGAGTGCAGCTTGGAAAGCACAGGTGACAAACCATGGTTTGCTCTCACTCAAGAGCAAAGTGCTCTGGCTCTCCAGGGAATAACTGAGCACACCAGACTGACATGAAAGCACAGAGCATCAGTGATTTGCCAGCAGAAAAAGATTGAACTCAACTGCAGGGTGCTCCAAGTCATTTTAAAAGTGAAAACTGATGAGGAATAAGGATCTTCTCATTTTGCAGGACTTCCTAACACAGTGCAGAGTTAATTACCCATCTCAGCTGTGCATTGACTCACCTAACTCGATGCATGTGATCCCCAGGGACCAAACATCCACCTTGCCATCGTACTGCCCCTCGTCCATCGCCAGGATCACCTCTGGTGCCATCCTGCAAGCACAGAGCAAAGGCTGAGTCAGGGACACACAGGGACACCCAGGGACACCACCTGAGGTGGCTCCAGCCCCCTGAGCAGAGGCACAGACCAGCAGAGACAGCAGGGAGATGAGGAGGAGTGTGCTGGAATGGAACAGGCACTGACCACAGCAGCAACTTGTCACAGGAGGGGGGAGAAGCAAAAGAGGAAAGCAGGGAGAAAAAAGAGGAATGGGGGGAAAAGTGAAAGAGGAAAGAGGGGAGAAAAAAACCAGGAAAGGGGCGGGGAAATAAAAGGGGGAAGGAGAGAAAAAAATAGGAAAGGGGGATAAAGCAAAAGAGGAAAGGAGGAGAGGAAAGAAGGGGAAAGGGGGAAAAGGAAAGAAGGGGGAAAAGGGGGAAGAAAAAAAAAGAAAGGGGGGAAGAGAAAGAGGGGAGAAAAGAACAGGAAAGGGGGAGAAAAAAGGGGGAAGAGGAGAAAAAAAGAAGTGGAGGGAAAGCAAAAGAGGAAAGGGGGAGAAAAAGAAGGGGAAAGGGGGAGAGAAAAGAATGCAAAAAGGGG
This sequence comes from Zonotrichia leucophrys gambelii, assembly GCF_028769735.1. Lineage (NCBI taxonomy): Eukaryota > Metazoa > Chordata > Aves > Passeriformes > Passerellidae > Zonotrichia > Zonotrichia leucophrys. The sequence goes on from NC_088185.1 coordinate 9,831,178, forward strand.
AGAGAAAAGAAGGGAAAGGGGAGAGAAAAAAGGGGAAAGGGAGGGAGGAAAAAAGGGGGAAGGGAGGGAAAAGAGAAAGAGGAAAGGGGGGCGAGGAAAGAAGGGAAAGAAACAAAAGGAAGGGGGGAAAAAAGGGGGGAAAGAGGAGAAAAAAGAAGGGGGAAAAAGCAAAAGAGGAAAGAGGGAGAGAAAAGAAAGGGGAAAAGGGGGGAGGAAAAAAGGGGAAAAGGGGGGAGGAAAAAAGGGGAAAAGGGGGGAGGAAAAAAGGGGAAAAGGGGGGTAGTTCCAAAGGCATTGTAGCTGCAGGCTGACAGCCAGGGCTGGGAGAGCCCTACAGGCACCCCCTGCACCCTCCCCCAAGTTGCCCCTTGGCACACCAGGAGCATTTCCAGCAGGCAAACGCAGCCTGTGGGAGCTGGAACAGGGAAACTGGGAACAGTGGTGGTCCAGGATAAAGGGATGAAGTGGGGACAGAGAAGCAGCAGGCCTAGCCTGCAAAAATTCAGCCTCTTAAATTGTGTTCTTCCTAAAAAAGGCTTCCTGCCAAACGGCCTCATTCCAAGGCTGGGCCATGGTGACCTCCCAGCCCTGCCTGGGGCCTCTGCCACAAAACCAGTGGAGCATGGAGCTGTGCTGGTCCTCAGTGCTGGGAATGCCAAGGAACTCGGGTGACCCCTCAGCAATTCCTTCAGAACAGGACTGAAGTAGCTGTGTGACTTCCAGTCAGAATAACAGGATCCCCTTTCTCCATGAATGCCTCAGTCCCATCACCTGGGGCAAGTGTGAGGTATTTTTAAGCCAATGGCACTGCAAGAGCGGAGCCATTTCCAAGCACTGCACGGCCCAAACCTCTCCTTATGGACCCTGAGCAAGGACAGACTTCCTGAAGATCTGGACACAGGCAATTCAGGAAAACTGCCTGGCCGTTTTATTCAGGTATTGTTATTGAATTGTGAAGCACTGGAAAGGGAAGAGAGCAGATCTATAAAGGACTGAAGCACTGCAGGCTTCACTCACCAGTAAGGCGTTCCCACAAAAGAGTTGGCAGGGGACACTATAGATGCAGACCCAAAATCAGCGAGTTTCACTTGACCTGGTTCTGTTAGAAGAATATTTCCAGCTTTAATATCCCTTTAAGAGAGAAAAAAAAAAAAGAGGAAAAAGAAGTAATTCAGCATGATGCAAACTCTGGTGAGATGCCTTTGTCTGCAATTTGTAATGCTGGGACAGAGAGGAATTCACTGAGAGTGTAACCTCTGTTCTCCCATTCCCTGGGCAGCACTGCTTCAAAAGTAATTTTATGGAATATTTCACCCACAAGTGCCACATCCCAACACTTCTGCTGCAGGACAAGTGCTGAAGTCTTGTGTGTGCAAGAATGAACACCTCAAAGTACAAGAGAGTCAGCACAGGCTGTCCCCTTCGCTGTCACCCTCCCTGTACAACAGCCAAAGGGATGGAGCACCTCTGCCACAAGGAAAGGCTGAGAGAACTGGAATTGTTCAGCCTGGAAAAAAGAAGGCTTCAGGGTGACCTAATTGTGGCCTTTCAGCACCCCAGAAAGATGGGGAAGGATTTATTCCCTATTACAAGGGATGGAGGGACAGGACACAAGGAATGGCTTCCTACTGACAGAGAGCAGGTTAGATGGGAAATTATGAAGGAATCCTTCCCTATAAGGGTGATGAGGCCCTGGCACAGGGTGCCCAGAGCAGCTGTGGCTGCTCCTGGATCCCTGGAAGTGTCCAAGGCCAGGCTGGACAGGGCTTGGAGCCACCAGGGACAGTGGAAGGTGTCCCTGCCATGGATGAGGTGGCATTGGAAGAACTTTAAAGTCCCTTCCAAACCAAACCATGCTGTGATTCTATACTTCGGCTGAACAGCCACATCAGGTATCAGCAACATATCTGCCAGCCTTGAATTAAATAATATTTTAATTATTATTTATATTAAATTTAAAAAATAATAATGTTATAATAATTTTATACTACTTCAATAATAATTAACGGTAATTTAATAATAATTTTAATTGCAATTAAATAATAAAAATGCCTGAAATTAAATAATAAAAACGCAAGAATTCCCTCCTTTTCCACGCGCGATCAGCCGCGCGGGGGCTGCAGTGCCGCCCCCTCGCCACCAGGTGGCGCCCCCGCGCCAGGTCCCCGTGCGGGGCCGGACCCGCGGGACCCAACCCCAAAATTGGGTCCCCAACCCCAAAATCCGGTCCCCAACCCCAAAATTCTGCCCTGTCCTCGCCGTTGCCCCTGGCAGAGGCAGCTGTCGCTGGGGCTGTGGCGGCAGCCCGCCGCTGCTCCCCGCCCAGGCAGGGCTTGCCCTCCCGCCTGTCCCCTTCTGTCGCAGCAGCCACAGAGCAGGGATGTGTCGCTGCTGCTCATTTCTGGCTGAGCAGATTGAGCTCCCCAGCTCAGCAGGGAAAAACTGGAATTCCCTTTGTACCCTCTGCATGAAATCCAGGTCACAGAAGCACAGCATAGCTGGGGCTGGAAGGGACCTCTGGAGATCACCCAGTGGAACCCCTCTGGAGCAGTGACACAGGAACGTGGCCAGGTGGGGTTGGAATGTCCCCAGAGAGGGAAAATCCACATCCTCCGTGAGCAGCTGCTCCAGGGCTCTGCCACCTTCCATGGAAAAGTGCTTGGATTTTTCCTCAGGCAGTTTTATCCTTGACTTACACTTCCACCACCTAATTGTGATTCCATCACACCTCTGTGACCTCCCTGCTACCAAAAACCAGGCTGTGCAAAACCAATACAGTTTTACTTATTCACATGTAAAAATGAAAAATTATCTAGTCTTAGAAATAGTCTAGCTCAGTGAACTCCAATTTATTTGGCACATTTAGGATGATATTCTCCTATCAGTGTTCAGTACAACATTCCTGGGCAGCCTTTGTTACCAGGGTCTGCACAGAGCAATTGCCAACAAGGCAGAGAAAACGCTGGTAGAATAACTTTTTCCAAAGTTGTTAGAATAAGTTTCTCAGCAGCTTTGAGACTCCAGGGAGCAGCAGATGGAAGGGCAGAAGCAGCTGCAGCCTCACCTGTGGATCCTACAGTGGGAGTGCAGGTAGGCCAGCCCCTGCAAGGCACCGTGGGTGATGGCAGCAATCTCCACTTCCTGGAGTGGCTTCTTGTGAACTACAGGGGAAAAAAAGCAAGAAAATAAAACAAAACAGAAGAAAATAAATGGGATATTTTCCTGAGAAAGTGTTTTTTAAAGAAAGGAATCCCACCAATCTTCTACAAAGAGAAATTAGGGAAGAACGCAGACTGTGATCCTGGCCCCCAAGGAACGCTAATTTTTGTAAACTTTGGCTCTGATTTCCTATTTTGACTTAGATTCCCCTCTTTGCAGGTGCTGTTCCATTGTTGAGGTGACATCAACCTCCTGTTCTAAAACCCATGTATAATTTTTCCTGCACACTGGTGATCTCTGCAGGATTTTATTATGGATATTCCAAAAACAGACACCCTAAAAAGGCACAGATTACTGGAATATACCTGTACACTTTTACACCTTCATTTGATAAAATTAAAATGTGCATGCCAACTATCTGTAGCACTGGGAAAGCCTCAAATTGTTCCTAGAGAATGGAGCAGGACAGACAGAGCATCTGCAAAACTCCACTCCCATCAAACTCAGGTGGGGGGCACTGGCAAAAAGAAAATCCAAGATATATCAAACTTACCTTCTAGTAAATCAGAAGCTGATCCTAAACAGTACTCCATAACCAACTGCAAAAAAAGAGAACATCATGCCTTCAGGTATCTCTGGAAGCATTTTGAAATTAGGAAACATCTTTACATTCCAAATTTAAATAGCATGGTGGCTTTAACGCCCTGATTAAGGAACAAAAAAAAGTAGTAGGTTTTGCTAGCTTTCCATCAGAAGATGCAAAATTTGACTTTATTTTAGTGTTGTTCAAAGCTATTTCAGAGCCTGTGCTGAGGGTTTGAGTGCTGCAATGTCCATTTGCTCCACAAGCCCTCACTCACCCATGCTGTGTGCTCCTTCAGGTAACAGCCCTTGTACTCTATGGTGTTGGGGTGCTTCAGCTGCTGCAGAAACTTGACTTCTTTGATGATATCCTGCCATTTCTAATGAAAAAACAAAGCAAAAAGTATAAATACATTTCTCTTCTCAATCCTCTTCATCCTTTCATTCACCACACACTGTAGGTCAGTCTGAAAAGTGACCATAAAATGATTTTACAATATGAAGATGGAAAGTCAGTGTTGCAAAAGCAGAGCTGTAAAGCAGTTGTCTGGGTCTCTCCTGCACTGGGATACCCCCTAAGATATATTTAACTGCTTGAGGATTGCCAAAATAATTTTCTTCCTCATTTTAACTGCAATACATTTCACTTAAATGCTGCTGCTTTGCAAATTGAAGTGTTCAGTGGCCTCAAAGTTAGTCAGAAACCACAGAGAGTAGCAGTGAGCTGCTCACCTTCTGTAACACAGCACAGAACCACTGACATTTGGGAGAAAAAGCAAGGAAAAATGAGTTTAAACCAGCCCTGTTTGCTCTTAACAAACAAACACACCCTGCACATCCACACACCATCCAAAGGATCAGTGGGTCCAAGCTCCATACAAAATAAGAGGAACCATTAACACAAAAACTGAAATGAGACTGAGATTAGCAGCTCTTTGCAATTTGATAGATCCTCAAGAATTTCAGAGAGATGTGCTCTTAACACACTTCTTAATAAAATTATTTCTGAAACAAGCCACATCCAGGCATTCTGAATCCCCCACTCACTTCCTTCAACCGAACAATTTATCAAAATTTGCATAAACTCATTTTCTCTCTGCAAACCTCCACGATTCCCATGGAAGGGAGCGTTAAAAGCTGTTCTGCTGGGGTCAAACCAGAGCTGCAGCTCATTCCACTGCTCCCATTTCCACAGCTCCTGAATGCACAGCTGCCTTTATTCCCCTCACCTCATTTGTTTGCTTTCCACTGTAGGACATCTTCTTGACTGCCACCACCTCATTAGTGTGGGAATTCGTAGCCTGGAGTAGGGAAAGAGAAACATTGGAAAAAAGCAAAAAATAGACTGAAAAAAGCTTCATTTTTTCCCCCCTCCCCACAGAGTGAGCTGTGCCTATGGCAAATGCAGCTTTTTTCTCCTATATCCTTGCAAGCTCCTGCATCTCAGAGACATCTTCCTCAGGATATGATTTACCACACAACTCTTAGGAGACTTTCCCCTGATTTTGTCTGACCATATCCACTGTTCCTTCTCTATTGATATGCAAAAGGCCCAATATTGCACCTACTGAGAAGCCTCAAAATCCAGTTCTATTGGAATTACAGTAGAAACAGTTTTAGATGAACATTTGGCAAAATATTTGCCACAGAAACAAACAAAGAGGTGTATCAAAATCTCCATGATTTCATCCAAAAATTCCATAGAACGCTGACATTCTTAAATAGTTATTGCAATTTCCAGCTTCAAGATGATTCAACCTGGAATTTATCTAAATTTAAAAGCTTTCCTTTCACTGCACTAGACCTTAGTTGTGTGATGAAGATTATGCAGCCATCAAAATTCCACTTTTCTGCTTGGATGATGCAGGGATGGTAATTAGAGGCTAAAAACTCAGGTTTGGAAAGATCTCTCCTTGCCTGGACTGGCACTGCCCTCATTTCTGCTTGTTAAGGGTAAAAAACATCAAGCTTTTGGTCTTAAAACAGTTGCTGAAATCTCTGTACCTCCAACCATTTTTTGGGACAAAAAAAAAAATTAGTGACAGTTTAAAGCTTAAACTATAATAGAAGCTAAATGTGGTAAATCCTCCTTTCAAGGAATGTATTAACTAATGACATTTTTTTGAGGCATGTGAGGACTTCAAAGAAAAACTGTGTTGAGTGAACCAGTGGGGCACAGGAATTACTGAAGGGAGGTGGCACAGGCCCCTCACAGCTCAAATGAGGCAGAGAAAGCTGAAAATGAGAAACTCTGGGATAAGGCAAAGCCCTTCCCCAGCACCTGCCACCCTGATTCAGCACAGAGGAGATCAGGAGAGTTTCACTCAGATGTATTTATGCTTTTTTCTGCCTGTCACATCAACACCAAGCAGCTCCACCTGGCCATGGTGTGTGTCTCTCCAGCTGGGATTTGTCACTGAAGGACACACTGCCACTCTCCCTTCCAGAGCTTGGGATGCTCCTGCCTGAGACAATTCCAGGGCTGTGTGAGCACACCTGGGAACAGCCACTTGCTGAGGCCTGTTTGAGATGATACCTTGACAAATTTTATTTTTATCCCTCAAAATACACATGAAATACTTATATGACACAAAATTTAAGGTTCCTCTCTTCACAACAGTTCCACCAACACCTCCATCACTTCACACAACTCCAAACAGTGAATGCTGGAATGCTTAAAATAACTTATATTAGCTTATAATAAGAGCTAGATGTGTCAGGGATCTAATCTTAATACTTTGCTGTCTGATATTCAGAAATCCAGCTCCAGTGAACCTGATCCTCCTGTGTGGCTGACCATGGTTCCAAGCAGCTTTAATTTGGCTTTAACTGATTTTTTCAATATTGATTCTACTTCAGTCTCACTAATGCCAACTGGATTATAATTATTTCCAATTCCAGTATTTTGGTTTTGGCTTTGTTTGATACCAACTGTAAAAGCACCATTTTTCTCATTTCCAGATTAAATGAGATGTGTATCAATGAATGCCATACATCCATCCTGTGTGAATTCCCATTCCTCTGAGGAACTCTCTTTGCTTTTGCCATAAAGGAGCTTGTAGAGATTTCCAAACATACAAACTCCAAGCATCTTGAAATTCCAGTTTGGCAAATTAATTTTCAGCTGTTTAAATTCAACTTTCAGCATCAAACACCATATACTTGACCTGGATAGTTTGGTGCACTATTAACACTAAAGTAAACTGCTACTATAAATATGTGGCATGCACATTCTCTGAAAAAATCCCTTTGCCCAGGATTTTTCCCCTGGGAAGCTGAGAAGCCTCTGAGAAAAGGAAAAGAGGAAAAGAGTTCTTATCTCATTTGCTTCTCCTGTGTTGTGCTCATGTGGAATGTGTTTGGAGATTGTTTCACTGGATTCTGGTGTGAATTATTTGACTCATTGGACAATCAGGGCCAAGCTGTGTCAGGACTCTGGAAAGAGTCATGAGTTTTCATTATTATCTTTTTAGCATTCTGTAAGTATCCTTTCTGTATTCTTTAGTATAGTATAGTATTATTATAATACAGTATCATAAAGTAATAAATGAGCCTTCTGAGAACATGGAGTCAGATGCATCATATATATATATATATCTATGTATATATATGTATATATCAATACAGGTGGAACATTCAAGAGATCAGGAGTGGTTTGGTAACACCTTTTTGAGATGTGTTATCACAAAACTAAAGCACACAAAGCACTAAAAACTCAAGGAACACCTCCTTCTACAAATGCTCAAAAAGCCTCCAAAACACTTAAAATTATTCTGCTCTCCAAAAAAAGAACCAACTCTACTTACAAAGTAAACTGCTCCAAAGCTTCCATGTCCAATTTCGTGCAAGCCCACGAAGATTTCCTCAGGATCATCCTTGTAGAAGAGGTCAGCAATCTCCGGGTCCTTTGGCACCCCTTTGCGCATGGTGAGGCGTGTCAGGAACTCTCTGTGCTCTCCAGTCCCAGCCAACTCCTGCCCTCATCCACAAAGCCCTTTGCAGACAGCTCTCAGCACCTGCTGGCAAAGTTCATCTTTAATCTGCTTCCCCTGCACGTGGCTCTGTTCACACTTCTGTCACAGCCACGCCAGAGGAAACACTTCCAGCAGCAACAGCCTTCACCATTGCTTCCTCCCCCCAGCTAATTGTTTTTAATTATTACTCCTATTTAGATAGAGAGATTAAAATGCATTCAGGATACAACAGCTCTTTATCTCACACAGGAAGCAAGTGCTGCAGTGACACTGAAGTCCACTTGAATTCAAGAGTCCTGTTGCTATGCAAAACATCCTGTGACAGGAGTTTGTTATTCTTCACGCCAGGCTCCCAGTGTGGCAGTTTTTAGACTCTCTCTGTTGTTCCTCCTACTTTCCTGGGCTGTTTGCTTTGTTTCTCTACTCCCAACTGCCAGCTGGTGCTGGTGGAAAAGTCAGCTGCTATTCCACAGCAACACTCTGCAGCCCTGTAATTGTTATTTCTCATTTATTTACTCAGAGCTGCATGACAGCCAGTGCTGTTGGATTGTGATTGCTCCCAGCACATGGAATTGCTTTTGAAGAATCCTAAACTCCATCTATAGGGCACATCTTTGCCTCCCTAACTTCTTCAATTCTTCCTTAGCCCAGAACTGTGCTGCATCTAAATGAAGACTTTCAGTATTCATCCCCAAAATTTTATTTGTGAGGAAAGGAAAAAAAAAACCAAAAAAAAAAAAGGACGAAACATCCTAATATAAGGAAGTTTTCCATTTCTTAACAAAACATCTTGAAAAATCTGCATTGACTCATTAAATACTCATATGCAAAGCACTGATGGGGGCCTTTACTCATCTGCTTTTGGCAGAAAATGCAGCAGAGGAGCTGCACTGAGTCACTTGGAGCAGTTTCCATCAGTCTGGAGGTACTTTCACACCTGTGGTCAGCACCTCCTTCACTGAGCCACATTTTGTCTGTGCACAACAAACTCCTGCAAACACACACCAGGACCTTCAGCTATACCTAAACCAGGGCAACATTTACTGGGATACCAGCTGAAATGTAACAATCAGATTAATTTTAAACTAAAACACACACAGAAAAGGCTTTAGAAGGTTTTGGAGTTCAAGTGCCATCTGGATAAAGGCAGAATTTTGGCCTGGCTGAGGGTCAGTGATGGAGCAAGGAGAGGGGCAGTGAGAGGAGCTCACCTGGATAGCTGTGGCACCAACCATGCTCCGTGGCTCACATTCCTTCCAGCAGCATTGTCCTGTCCCAGCCCTCCAGAATCTCCTACTCTGCAAAGAAAAACAAGGAACTGGATTTAGAAACATGACTTTGAAGTTTTACACCTTCTTCTAACACACAAAACCACCACATCCACTAAAGGCCAGCGATCACAGGGGAAGCACAAGGAGAACGGGCTGAGAATGCTGATGGGGGGCCTTTAGGTGAGGATAAGCATTTCCTATGCTCCAAAGCCCTTGGACTGTACAGCACTGGAGGACAGAAAACCAGGAAAAGAGGTTAAATGGCTTTTATAAAGACTCTTAAGCTTGCTAGGGCACAGGAAGTTCCCCCTCAGACTCTTCTTTTTAGATAATTTATAAAAGGGAGAAAGCTCAGAAAAAATCCCCATCCCTGGCAGTGTCCCAGGCCAGGCTGGACAGGGCTGGGAGCAGCCTGGGACAGTGGGAGGTGTCCCTGCCATGGCAGGGGTGGCACTGGATGGGCTCTGAGGTCCTTCCAAGCCAAACCATGCCATGATTCTGCCAGAAGCTGACAAGGCTGTGTCCATTACTCGAGTCTCTGAGTTCTGCCTGATGACACAGGAGGCTCCAGGGAAAGCCCTGGGCATCAGGAAGTCAAACACTGCTGGATTCCAGCAGGGAGAGGATGAGCAATGAAAAGATGGAAAAGGAGCAGCAGCCCCAGCAGCTGCCATCAGGTCACAGTGAGGGATGGCCCCACTGCCATGGGTGTAGGGACACCCCCAAGGAGCCACTGCTGTCCCCACACAGGGAGAGCTGGGAATAGCCTGAGCTCATGGAAAATGTTATCCTGGAGCTACATGCACAGCAGAAATGCTTCCAAGTTAAGCACAGTGCAATAGTTACATTGCCAAAATCTGAATTAATAGGCACCTGATTTAATGACACACTAACTCATGCTCTCCTTTATTAGGGAAAAAATAAATGAGCAGGAATCTTTCTGTTAATAGCTAACATTACCAAAAATGTTATTTCTGTTACTTTATCTCACCACAGGCCAATAGAATCAAGCTGTTAGAAGGCTATTTGAAGAGCACCAAAAAAAGGTTCTGCACTGTTTTGCTTTAAAAAAAAATATCTCAAGTATAAACAAAGCCAGATGAATGAAATGCTTATTCATTTTCAGCTGATTGGCCTCACCCAAAGGTGCTATATTTACTACAGTCCTGCAGACAGGGCAAAGAATGCAGTATTTCAGGTCTGGCATTCTTCAGCCAACAAAAAAATCCATTTGGCTTTAAAAAAAAATAAAAACAAACTGATGGAGAAAACAGTTTATCCATCTCCAGTCAAATGAACCTCTCTGCCATTAACAAAGGCTGTGCAGCTCCACTATTCAAGGTATTTAAAATGGGAGGCTAAATGTCAATACTTAGAGTTAAGCCCTAAGTAATAATGTCATTTTCCAATTAGGGCAGACACGAGTAGTGAGGCAAGTAAATCTTGCTGGTAAATCTGCTCAGCAGGGCTATTATTTCCCAGTAATGAAAACCTAAAAACTTAGGGTGGAAAGTGAATCAACAGCAACCTGAGTTGTGCTGATTGAACACAGAGTGATCCACAGGACCCCACAAACCCTGAGAGCCCTCTGCAGACACCAGCACAGCACCAGAGGCACAGCTTGGGTCCTGGGCAGTGTAAAACACCACAGATACACATCACAGCTCTTCATTTGGCTGGCAAGGTCACAAATATTAACAACCCAACTCTCCTGTAGATATGGAGACTGAAATAAGAATGGTTTAAATCAAGGCAGAGCACTGTAAGAGCTGAGTGCCATTAGTAGAAAAAACTTAAGTTCAAGGTATGGCAAATTTGAGCAGGTCCTTTTCATTACCAAAGTGCTGAATTAATACACTGAGAAACAATTTCTATTAGAAGCTGATTTCTGCTTTTCATCCTTGTAAAGCATCATCACAGACTCTGCATGTCCTGAAGACCCCAGAAGGAAAGATCAATAATCACACTGGCTGTGACTTAGGGGAGTGACAAGTGACTCAAGATTTTGGGGGTTTGGGAGATCAGGATTCTGTTCAGACAGCAGAGTTCCCTCAATGCTAAGCAACTCTCCCATTTAAAAACCATGAATTAACTACTTTTGATACACAAAGGTTCTCTCCTACCACTTAAAACTTCCAGGTGCTGTCTTAATACCAACAAAAAACACCTTGACCTGAAAATAAGAACAAAACACAACTGGAAGCATTTTTAAGAGCTAAACTGACATTTCCAAATAATCCATGGATCTAAAATTATGCCAGTCAATGAGATAAACTTGAGAACTCAGAGTGTGTGGCTTGTGAAAACCCAGTTTGAACTGCATCTCACAGCACCATAGGGCTGTTTCAAATGTGCCCAGAAACTCACCAAATTAATTTTAGTTCCTAACTACACCAGGGTACTTCCCAAAACAAGGACAAAGTTTTCCACTCCATGCAGAAAAACAAACTACAGGAAACAGGGTGGACCAGCAGCAGATTCCACTCAGAGGAGGAGCAACATGACATGGCTCATGCACCCATTTTTAGATGCCTATTTTGAGGGGAATAAATTCACACCAGAATTATTTTCCCAAGAATGGCAAGCACAGAGCCCCATTTCATCACTTCAGTCTCTCCAAAACCTGGAACACAACGTAAAGAAGGGAATTCTGAGGTAAATTCAGCTGATAACTGAGTAAGAAACCTTTTGAGCTTGAAGTAAGGAAGGTGCTCAAGTTCCCCTGCAGACCCCACCCACAAAGTGACCCACAAAGTTTTGTTGGTTTGATTTGGGCAGGTTTTGTGCTGTTTTTGAGAAGCTGGAGCTCTTCCCCTTCCCTTTAATTGGTACATATGGCTGCCTGGCCAGGCCAAACACAAACCCATCATCCTGGCCTGATTCCCTCACATGAAGACCACAACCTTGGATGAAGAAGCTTTTTGGAGAACATCTGGAACTCCACGTCTTAAGCTGTTCAGTGTAATTTCTTTTGGTTGTTAAGATTATCTTGCCCAGCTAACCTGATGCAAGTGAACACAACATTTGTGGTTTTTTCCAGGCATTTCACCCATTTTAATGCTTAAACCAGGCAGATTCACAAACCTGGCACAGAAACTCAAATTATGAACAGAGCAGACAAAAAGCATCTCTACTACAGCCTTTGTTTGCTTAATTAATCACCAATCCAAGACACTCAGCAAAGATTTCACTCTGCTCCAGAAGCAGCAAGTCCTCTCACGTCCTTCCCTCAGATTTCTGTGAAGCAAAATGATTCACCTGGGGTGGAAGTGAATGAACAGAAGGTACCCAGTGACCTTCAGCAGAAGGACAAATATTGCTGAGCATTTGGGGCTCTGCAGGCACCAGGGCAGGGCCCTGAGGGCACAGAGCAGGAGGAGCAGGCTCAGGACATGGGGACACAGCCAGGAGGGCTGGACAGACTGACCACAAGCACAGCAGCACTCCTCAAACACCACCTCCAGTGATGGTTTTCCAAGGAATAACTCCCCAGAACACCCAGGCTGATGGCATCCCCGTTCCTGCAAACATCTGGGTGCAGGCACAGCTGCTCAGCACCTCCAGAAGTGCAGCAATTCCCCTTTGGAGCGTTGGCTCTGCAGCGCACCTGGAATTCCATCCCAGGGCTGTGCTTGGGGGTCAGGGCAGAGCTCGTGTGTGCATCAGGTCATGAGGAGTTCACACATTACTCATGCTAATAAAACCCTGAATCACAACTGTTCTGACCCAGGCCACTGCTGCACGCTGCCCCTGGGGGATGAAATCCAGCTAATAACTTGCAGGGCTTGTTGGAGATAAATGCCTTCACAAAAACAGCTTTATTTCCTGATGAGGAGCAGTAGTTTTAAAGGAAACATTCAGTTTATGCTTCCCCTAAGACCACCATTTATACAGCAAAAGACAATAAACTCATTAAAAATTAAAATAAGACAACCTTATTTAAAAAAAATTAAAATAATAAGATCAGTGGGCTTAAATTCAAGAAACAATCAGTTTTAGTCATCAGGAATGTTTCAACAAGTATGAAATCAAGCCACAGGCCAGCCCTCCCCAAAGGAATAGTCCCAGTTGTGCTCTGAAATTCCACTGTTTGCTCAATATGTATAATCACAGCTACCCCAAACCATGGGCTACAGCCTGGGCTTCAGTTTAAAAGTCAAATAGCATCATTCTCACAATAGACATGTAATGAAAAAGCAAGAGGCACTGGGTGTAGCTTCCCAATAGCTTAATTTAAAACAATTTAATGAAATATGTATGTCCTTGTTAAGTTTAAGGGTAATTAACATGTCTTGGATTAGAACCTGTATTTTACCATTAAATCTAGAGAGCATTGTTAGAGTTTCTCAGGTTTATTTAACAAGATTAAACACTTTCTGTCATGAAATAAACCTTGCCTAATTAAAAATAAAGGGAAGAAAAAAGGCTTCCTGCTCCCAGCAACAACATTTCATAATATTTCATCATGGCACACTTGAAATAATTCAGCAGTACATCTGGAAGGGAGGAAAGATCTGGGAATCATTTTAAACCCTAACATACATAAGCCCAAGTAGCATCATACACAGAAATACAAATTTCATCAGATCCTCTCACCAAAACATCTCTAAAAAGCATCACAGATGGGTCATGAAATTGAGAAAATTGCCTCCCTATTTTCATCATCTTTTTAGTGTTTTTATCAGGCTCTTCATCATGTTGCTTAAAACTCCAGACCATTATAAATGGATGAGTATTATGCTGTGTGTGCTACTCAGAGGCACAAATAAGTCACTGGATTTGTTTGTGGAAGCCTCAAGAGACACCAGCACACTCAGATTTTCCTACCTATTAATGTAATGGCTTCCAAAGAGCTGCATCCATTTTGTGGTTTAAAGCTATTTTTAGGTACTTTTTTAAAAGAGTTTATATATTGACCATCACATAATCAAGAAAAATAAAACAAAAAACCCAAATAGCAACTGACAAATCTATTCCCAGAGTGTCCAGGGTGATGGTGCAGTGAGATCTGAGCTGCTCCTCTCACCTGCATCACAACTCAGAGCTGCAGCATCCCCAGGGACACTGAAGCCACCACAGTGGCCACCAGGTCATTTCAATAGCAAACAAGGCTGAAACCTCATCCCCACCTCCAGTTCAGGTTTTCCTGAAGTCTAAGAAGTGACTGCCACAATAACTCTGAACACAACAGAATTCTTTGTATTTTAAAAGTAGTTTCCTTATCATGACTTAGATGGCCTGGTTTCTGATTTGTCCCTTAAAGGCAGAAACTGCAGGGACTGTTAGATTTAATGACCTGAGGTGAACATGTAATTATGTTACTGGACAGTTGCTGTGTGCTAGGCAAAGAAAAGGTCTGCTTTAGGACAGGCACAGGAACATATTTATGTAATAAAAACCCTGTGATGCCATTTGGGGCAAAATGTGATTTCATTATGTAAGTGCAGGGCAGTGAGTGAATCCTGGTGTAGCTACATGGATTCTGTCATAACATTAGCTGACTTTGAAAAAGGAGTTTTCTATTTTAAAATCCTGTTTATTCTCTTTGTGCAAGAAAACATAAACTCAGGTTCTGATTTTCTGGCAGCTGCACCACAGTAAAAGTGGCCAGAAGGAATCATGCAGGAGGTCCTTACACAAAATAAGGAAAAAGACACAGGCTGTGTGCATGAAGGAGGAAAAGACATTCCGTGGTCAGGCAGGGTGAGAACACCTCTCACAACAAACCAAATTGTAGGGTTTCACTTTTTTCTTCTCTTTCAAGGGACAAGGGAAGGTGCATGTGAAGCATGTTCTTCAAGAAAATCCAGGAATATTCACCATGACTGACTACTAATAAAACAACTACTGATAAACAATAACTATTAATAAAACAGCCTTCATAAAACAGCCTCAAACATCAATTTTACAGAAGGTGAGTTGCACAGTGCTGTGGATGCTGTTCCTCCTCCTCTCCATGGATAAAAGGGAAATGTTCCTCATCCTGCCCTACTGCAGCTGGTTTATTAAGCAGAGAAAGCCACAGCATTCCAACACATTTCCACAACATTCCCAAGCTGGCTTTCCACAATTCCATGATAAAAATCCCTCAAGGCACCTCCTTTTCACTGTGTTAGAGTTGCCCCTTTCTTTTCCCCCTGAATCTGTCCCTGCTACAACTTCTCCTTTCCGAGCCCTCCTTCCTTCCTGCCTGCTCTGTGCCAGGCAGAGATAACAATTCAGGAAACTGCCTTGGGACTGCTTCACTTTATCATTTCTGCTCCTCCTGCCCTCCGCGACTCCAGCACACCCAGCTCTGACCCATTTACAGGCACAGCCATTAACATAAACAACAGGAATTTGTTCCATGCTGGTATCTGCAGAAATGGCTACACCTGTTCCATTCAGGTGCCAAAGTCTGCTTCTAGTTTAAAGTTTTCTAATTAAACTAGAAAAAGCTTATTTGGGAAAACCCAACAAACTCCATTTCACATGGGAATATTATTATTAAGGGATGATAGACTTAGTCTAGCAGGTAGCAGCCAAGGAAATATCAGTCATTAATATTACATGAGTTACCCACTGGCTTTCTAAGTTTATTCTTTTATAATCTGCAATTTTTATGGCCATTAATAAAAGACATGGATAGAAGTGAAATATGAGTGGCTAACATCCAAAAATCTCATTATTATTATCATCTAATAACTGTGTCCAAGGAGAGAGTGTTTATCCTCTATGAAAAGAGCACTGGATGGCTGAAAGTCTGGAAAGAAGAAGGATCATGTGCTGCTTTTATTCACAGAGAACTCCAAGCTTGCTGTATCAGTCCTCACATGTATTTATACACCAGCCCCCTCATGGATCCCCCTTCCTCAGGATCATTTGAACACCCTTGTGACAATGACAGCCCTTAACTGCACGCACAAGTTATCCCAGTTATCATGAAAATAACAGTGTCATGGTTAAGAAAGTAATAAATAGATTTTTTCCTGCCACAATACAGCAAACCACCCCCAAACAGCATGACAGAGACTGCTGAGATGGGAATAAAACCCACAGTGAATGATGCCAGTTTTTATGCAGGATTATAACAGGGAATAATGAATGGCTCCTTCCAGTAGGAGGCTGTAATGGAGATCATGCATGACAGGGGGGAAAAAGAAAATTAAAAAATAAAATTAGGAAATAATAAGGAAGAAAAACTTTATATATTGTCAAATAGGTCCATTACAAGTTCCAGAGTAAAGCTATGAAAGAATACAAAAAAAACCAAACAAACCAAAACCAACCCCAAACCAAGCCTACAGAATTCTAAACTGAAACAACTCATTTGCTTTAGCAGATTAAAAATAAATCTGAGTTAAGACTGAAATTACAGCTGCCACACCATGACATTATGCCATTATATGAGAATATACAACACTGATACACTCTTTAAATAACTGAGATAACTCTTGGATAACTGAGAGGTCCAGGTCTGTGATTTCAGCCTTAAGTTTTGTCATCTTGGGTTTTACCAGGTCAGAAAAGGCCCTCAATGTTGCTTTAATGCAGAAAAAAATACAATTTTAAATTAGAACTGGAAGGCAAACAAAAATTTGTTTCACTGAGCATTGGAATCAGATGTGTAAAATGAATTTAACATTGCAGCTCAAGTCAGAGCCTTCTTCAGGCAGAAACAGTTTTGGTTCCACCAAAGGGAGGTTGGCAGGGACAGGGAGAAAGTCACCTGGATTAGAATGCACAGCTGGCACCTGTCCCCTCAGCATTCTCTATTTTTTAAATTAGCATTGCAGCATTGAAGAATTTTACAGAGTTTTAGTTCTCATTTGAAATAATCTATGCTTAAATTTCATTTTTTCCACTGGAAATTCCACATGCAAGTTTCAGTGCTGCATCCTTGGGCACAGGGACATCCTCAGAGGAGCTTTAATGTGCTGAGATTTAATATTTCAGAGTTTTAAAGGCAGAGAGGAAAAAAAAAAAGATCAGTAAACTCCAACTACTTGGTGTAAAGACAACAAGGCAGAAGTAAGAGGAAAATATGGGATGTGAGTAATCTTCTCAGAGGCAAAGAAAGTAGAGTCTGTCTCCCAGGACCTGGTGGGTCCTTTTAGGAAAAGTGGAAGGTAGATCACCATGGAAACAGAGTATTTTATGAGGTACTTCAGCAGTGCAATTTGCTATGATAGGAACATAATCAGGAGAGCAGAATTCCCTTCCAACCAACTAGAAAAGCTTTTAGCACAAACACCGAGTGCATTTCTGTCTGCTGGAATTCCCAAAAAACGAAAAACGGGTGCAGCACAAGGCACCACGGATATCAGCTGGAGAAAAAACATCAGCCAAGCTCCAGTTCCATTTTCTGGTCACTGATGGAGCCTTCTGAAGGCTCCCAGAGCCCAGGGAAGGGACAAACTCCTGCTGGAGTCCCCAGATCACATCAGGTCACTGCACAAAAACCCCAAGTGACAGCACTGGGAGGGGGCTCTGGGACAAGGGGAGATTCTGGGGGTGGCACTGATGGACACTCATGGCATTTGAGGGCAGGGAGACAGGGAAATTCAGGTCAGGGACATCATTAAAACAAGAAAATATCACAAAAAGGATAGCAAGGCAAAATGAAAGGGCACCATAATTTAGAAATATCTCTGTTTCTGCATGAGAAGCCAAGGGACTGGCAGCTGATGTTGGAATGTGTGCTCAATGGCTAACAAAAATTCAGGTTTATTGGCAAACACTGCACAGGAAGAATCATGTGGAGATTGCTCTAAGATGTGACTGAGCTTTATTTTTGCTCTAATGATAATTTACTATTTTGAATCGCCACCAAAAAAAGCCATTGAGCAGTTTTCTATTTTTGAGATGGAGTAATGGCACAGATTTGTGTGTTCTGAATTAGCAGCACCAAAAGGGTTTTGGTCACTTATCTCAGAGATAACTTTAATTCACAGCAGAGTTGATAAAAACACACACAGCCAGGTCCACCTTGAGTGACTCAGACCTGAGAGATCTCACCATAATTTAGAAATATCTCCATTTCTGCATCAGAAGCCAAGGAACTGGCAGCTGATGCTGGAATGTGTGCTCAATAGCTAACAAAAATTCAGGTTTATTGGCAAACACAGCTCTAAGATATGACTGAGCTTTATTTTTGCTCTAATGATAATTTACTATTTTGAATTGCCACCAAAAAAAGCCATTGAGCAGTTTTCTATTTTTGAGATGGAGTAATGGCACAGATTTGTGTGTTCTGAATTAGCAGCACCAAAAGGGTTTTGGTCACTTATCTCAGAGATAACTTTGTGATAAAAACACACACAGCCAGGTCCACCTTGAGTGACTCAGACCTGAGAGATCTCAGCAGCACAACAGGGGCTGCTGAAATGCATTTGGTACAAAAATAGGGTAACAGACAGCAAGTGGTAATATTTTCAGCTACTCTACACATTGCTGAATTTTAAATTAATTGTAACCACACAGGAAAAAGACCTGGGGGTTGCTGCAGACAGGCTCTCTGAAAACATCTGCTCAGCAGGCAGAGGCAGTCAGAAATAGGCAAATGGAGTGTTGGGAGAAATGCAATGACAAAAGTAAGGATGGACATAAAAACATTACATGTTTCTATTCTGGTTATAGCAACAAAACCTTCTCAGCTGATGAATTCACCCATTTGCAGCTCTGAGAGCAAGGCTCAGATGGGAAACAGAGAGGTTTCCCTCAGTGAGGAGCCCCAGACCAAGGCAGGGCCCAGCAGCACCTCCTGGGTTTGTCCCCATCCCTCAGGAGATGCAGTCCAGGACCCTCCTCAGTCACACACAAGTGCACCACACATTTCCCTGTGCATTTACCTCAGGAGCTCTCTCTCCATCCAGAATTTCACAGTAAATCCCTGGCAGGCTCCCACAGCAATCCAGCACATTCCCCCCTCACTCCTCCCTCTCCTTCACACACACCTGCCCAAACCATCTGAACTCCAAACCTGCTGCTACCCTGACAAGGAACAAAAAACCTGCTTTAAGCCACATTTACTGGTAAGAAATTATCCTTGCCAAATATTATAATTCTATTTGATATGGCACTTCAGTGTATTCCAACATCTAGAGTGACAGCTGAAGAAAATGAATAAAAGCTATTGATTTGTTTTCATCTAACAGACAAATTCCAGTTATATTTTCTAGGGATCTTTGGAACTGTCAAACTTATTCCAAGGATGTTCTGGGAACCAGAGCCATGTGAAGGATGGTTACTGTAGATAAAACACTGATCAAAACCTCAAGCAGCTTTCTGTGGATCCTGTCACCACCAAGGCTGGCTCAGGGCTGGTCCCCACTGACAAACAGCTACATTTGACCATGGCCAGAGCTAAAATATTACAAATATTGCCATGAAGCATCCCAGTATTGCACAAGTTCCTAATTTGATCTAAACAACTTTCTCAGAGCCACTTGAGCAGCTAAAGCCCAGTGCTTTCCAGACAGAGATGTTCAGGCATCACTTGACCACTGAAAGCTTTGTTTATTTGGACAGATATTGAGATAAAATAGCTCCAAAGCCACCATGACTGTGTGAGCAAGGCCCAGTTACACAAATATTATTTACATCCTTTGCTGTGGCAAGGTTGCTTTGCAGGGGGAAAAAACCCTGAGATCAAGACCACCAGATAAGGCTGGGTATCCTTGATTTTCAGTCTTGAATTTTGACAGAAAAACTCTAAATTTTCTATTTTTAAAAACTGCTCCACTACATTTTTTTCCTTCAAGCCTTGCCTTGAAAGCAATGCTAAACAAAGCAGGCTTTGAAGGCTGTAGTAGAATTTCAGTACTGTAATCTTAAATCTCATGCAATTAAGCAATTATAAACTTTTCTAAGAGAAACCAAAATGGTCTTTTTGCTGAATAAAACATCTATATAGTTCATTCACTGATATGATCTCGATGCCCTACTTGTTACCTTTTTAATCAGGGAGGAAAAAAAGCCTGAATGGGGATTAAACAAAACATGAGGTTTTTGTCTAAAGACAACTAATCTTAACTGCTACAGTAAAGCTTTCATCACCAGGAATGTCTCTGCCAACTGTGTTTTCCCCTGCAGGCAATGTTGTTGGACTTAAATCAGAAAAAAATCAGTCATTTACGTCAGTCTATTCCAGTTCTGCTTTCTATTAAGACAGACTGGAGTCCTTCCCCAGCAGCAGGGCTGGATAAAACTCCTGCTTTCCCACATTTCATGGTGTGAACCTCACCTGCTTAAATTCCTCCAAAAAATGTATTTATGTGAGATACAGGGTTCTAAACCACAAAAATACACACAGCATTAAAGGCAAGTTCTTCTGAAATAATCCAACTTTTTAATCCCAGTTAAAAATACACAAACATCTATTCAATCACTCCTACTTTGTGATTACAGTTTATTTTCCATTTAACTTTCACAAAATTTTGGGGAAGTGTGTGTTGAGGAAAAGGAGCAGGGAAATGAGGTTTGAGACCTTTGTTAAGCAAGACATCAACAGATGAAGGCAATTTTTTCCTGATAAAGAATATCACCCAACCCCACTGAAGCCCCAGAAATGCCCACAGAATAAAGGTCTTCTGCTGTTTGATGATATTCTGCATAGCCCTGAAGGTATTTGTGCAGGGAGATGTCAGTGCTCATGAGAAAATACTCATTTTTGGATCCATAACAAGTTTATGTACAAGAAAAAGATGTTCAGTTTCCCAGAGAGATGGTCCCCTCACTTGACCCTTCAGAGAATATAAATATTATTCTGTTTTGCAGATGGGAGAAATTAAGGGTGTTTTGCCTGACAGTGAACATTTTCAGAACCATTTTATCAGCCATCCTCATACCACAGAGAGGAGCCTTCTTTTTTGTGACAGATATATACTTTAAACAATGCCATTCTGTGTTTTTTATAACCTAGAATTGCTTTTAAATATTAAAAGAAAGTCCATGTGAAGGATTCTGCATCCACACCTGTCAATTCAACACCCCAAATAACAGTAATCCTCTAAAAAACACAGAAAGGGTATTTTTAAGTGAGAGAATAGACACAAACTTAATTCAAATGCTGCTACATCCTTTGCCTTCCCATTCCCTGAAGCCAAATTCCCTCAGCAGAGCTTGCCTTTTCATGACATGTTCTGTACAAGAGTCTCAAACACTAATTAAGCCTAACAGTCCTCAGAGATGTGAGCACTGCTATAAAAAGGTTTCTGGATCGAGTGGCTACTGAAGGAACTGGCATCTGATCAAATTTTCAAGACTTATTCTCCCTGCTTTATGAATAAATCAAGGAATTCCCACTTTTTGAAAGTCTCCAGCACTGCTTGGTGCCTGGTGTACATATTAACAGCCCTGTTTTATGGATTCAGCATCCAAGGCAGAATGAACCTGAAGGGATATCTGTAGTAAAACTATGAAAGGATCCAATCCCATCATCTAAGTCAGGAATTTTTTTAGTTGGGGACAGTTTCTCAATTGCAGGTCTCATTATTTTGTTCTGGTTAATTTTGAGCACAGCTGAGCCACTCTATGAATGAAATATGTTTTTCTGCAGACTGAGGCATAGTGCCACTAATCAAAGGAATGAAAAATTCTGGTATTAACTAATAAATTTGTGATAGTTCAGTCTTCTACTTATGGTCATGTCAGCCCAAAATGCTGAAGGAGGGCAGGGGACTTTGGAAAGTCACCTGGATCAGGGTCATTACTGTACAGGACCTTATAGGCTCCTAGAAAAGGATACTCTAGACAGGAATAATGAGGAAAAAACTCCTTTATGAGTCTTCCTAACTAATCAATACCTAATACAAATGTATAACTAAATCTGACAACAAGAATGGTCATAGAAGAGCTACCCTGAATTTTACACATGTAATTTTAAAGCCTTCAGGGGAAGCTGCACTGAACTCTCCTGCTAAAGCTTTTTGCATTAAATAACTATACATTTTGGTGATTTTTCCTTATAATGCTGAGAAGAATTAACATTTTCAAAAGTGCAACTACAGGGGAAAAACACTGAATATTTGTATACAAACAGCACACACCAGAACTGCATACTTCTAACCCAGCCAAATTTAAGTATTACGTGACTTTGGAAAAAATAAATATCAGCAATAACCACAGAACTTATCTTGCAAACTCAAACACAGAAGCTTCAACCATTTGAGATGATGCTGTTGGAAAAACTCAGCTCCACATTTCTTTGGTGAGAAGGGAACTTTCCCACAGCCAGGCTCCAGAGCAAGCCTATACTGTGCTTAAACTGTGCATGAATGATAGATGAAGGCCAGCAGAGGAACTGCCTCGGCTGCTGCTGCTCTCTAGGGAAGTGCAGCGTGCTGAGGCTCAGCTCCAGGCTTCCTCTTTCCCTCCCTGTCCCACCTACCCCAGGCTGGGCTGGGCACCACCAGCTGAGGTTTCAGGTTCCGCACTGCTGCTCCTCCAGTGCCACACAGCAAAAGCCGTTTCTGCAAGAGGCAGAAAATCACTTAAGGACTCGCCCTTCTCCCAGGAAAACCTTCACTAACAATGTAATTCCAGCCCTGCTCAGATATTTCACTGTGTGCCCCACAAGATAAGGCACACACTGCTCATTTCGTGTTTCTGAACAAAGGAACTGCCACCCAAAATCCAGGGCTGGGAAAACCTGCCAGTGTTTTTCTGTTCATTTCTAGATTAGCCCCCAACACCAGGATGGGCAATTTTCCCAACCTGGCAAACCTCATGTTAAAATAAAACCATAAAACACATCAGGGAGATAAATACCACCCATCCTGGGCAGCCAAAGGAGGAAACTCAGGGAATACTCCCCAAGCATGAGATGGTCCTGTGTCTCCAGATCTAACAGCTTCTACACAAAGGAGGTGGATCAGGGCATCCCACAGAGTCCTGTACACCAACAGCCTGGCACCCAAACCTTTACATTTTACTCTCAACCCTCACTTAGCTATGGAAAAGGGGAGGCCATAAGGATCTCTTGGATTTGAAGTGGGTCTGGACATGACAGCACTCCACTGACACTCTGGGGCTCCTCTGGAGCACCACGTGCCTCCAGGCAAGATCCATCCCTGCGTGGGAATCCAGAGTTCCACATGGGAAGAAAGAGGAACATCAGCTGCTGAGGCAGCAGGTTGGGTTTATTTGGATAATGCTGCAATGAGAACTGATCCTGAGGCTCCACAGGGCAGAGCTGGGCATCTCATCTGGCACACTCAGCCACAGGAGAGCCACTCCCTTCCATTTCCCTTCAAACCACCTCTGCCCTCTCCTCCACCACGGCAGGAGGGAGCTCTGCTCCATGCCAGGCACCCAGCACCTCCATCCAGCTCCTTGTCTCCTCAATCCCAGCTCACTGGACATGGCAGCAGGGCACAGCTCTAGGAGGAGGTTGATCCCATCCAGGGGAATCCCACTGAGCCCAAACCTGCACTGTGACACCCTGCAGAGGCCCTGTGAGCCTGCTGGCCCTGGCACAGCACTCTGTTATTGGATTTGGTGGGAATATATGAAGGCAGAATGATGCATCTGACTCCATGTTCTCAGAAGGCTAATTTAGTACTTTATGATACTATATTATATTAAAGAATACTATAGTAAACTAAAGAATGCAGAAAGGATACTTACAGAAGGCTAAAAAGATTATAATGAAAACTCCTGACTCTTTCCAGAGTCCTGACACAGCTTGGCCAAAGAGTGAACACAACTCACACCAGAATCCAATGAAACAATCACCTGTGGGTAAACAATCTCCAAACACATTCCACATGAGCACAACACAGGAGAAGCAAACGAGATAAGAACTGTTTTCCTTTTCTCAGAGGCTTCTCAGCTTCCCAGGAGAAAAACCCTGGGTGAAGGGATTTTTTCAGAGAATGTGAATGCCACGCTCTTATCTCAGGGTGGAAATGGGGGTGTGGATTCTATTTGTCATCTGTCAGAGGTGGGGCAGTTATCTCTGTTCATTAGGCAGCTTTCTTTATCTCCCCCACAGCCAATCCTCCCTCCAGGAGATCTCTTCTGTTCAGGGGTCATTAATTATTAATTATCTGCTGTCCATGGCCACTGAGTGTCCCTGCAGGGCTGATCCAATCCCAGCATCCCATGGGGAGATGCTCCGCCCAGGGGAGGAGCCAAGCATTCCTACCTGGATCCAATCTGGGCCTGGCACAGCACAGCAGCCTTTGCCCCCTGCATTGCCAGAGGAGCAGCTTTCTGCTGCCCTGCATGGCCAGAGGGAGCCCAGGCCCATCTGCAGCAGCCCTGGAGCTGCAGAGGAAAACTCCCCCCTTGTGCAGGATCCCTGCTGCAGCAGAGCCACAGCTGGCACTGCAGGAGGGCTGAGCCCCCATGGGATGGGGCTGGGACACCCCCTGACACACAGGGGACAGGGACTGCTCTCACTCTTTTGTTTTTATTTTTGTTTGTACTATTGCATTTGTATTTTTAGTTTTCCTAGTAAATAACTGTCGTTCCTATTCCCATATCTTTGCCTGAGAGCCTTTTAATTTCAAAATCATAATAATTCAGAGGGAGGGGGTTTACATTTTCCATTTAGAGGAGGCTCCTGCCTTCCTTAAGCAGACACCTGGATTTCCAAGCCAAGACACACTGCCAAGCCCATTTGTGTATCTGGGATCAGCAGGAACCCAGGAACTCCCCAGGAGCACAGAGCCACTGCCAGGGACACAATCTGCTGCTGCTGAGGGACTGGAGCTGCTGCTCAGCGACATGTGGCTCAGGGTCACTTTCAAGAGCATAAAAACCAAAAAAAAAGGAAAAGAAAAACCATGGGGAAGGTTTCTCAGAATTATAAAGTACTAAAAATAGAGTCACCCCCCCCAGTGACAGCAAGGTAAAACTGAAATTTCAAAGCAGAAACACATTTTCACAGAAGTGCCACAGGACAGAAAGAAAAGAAAGCACCATCACCTTTATAAAGATTCTGCTTAAGCATCCTCATTAAAAAGAGCTAAATAGTAGCAGTGTGTAATCATTACAGTAATCCAATATATTTTTGTGTCCCCAACACTCAATTAATTTTATTGAGACTCCAGAGCTACCATACACAGCTTGAGAGCGTGTAGCATCTGCTACTTCCAAGATGAGTCATGGTAGGAAATTCCCCTGTATTTTCTAGGAACCAGTCAGGCAGCCAGTGATTGAAACAGTGCTGTGACTGTATAGAACACCCACACAAATGAGAAGAAATAACTTCTATCAATAAATGTACATTATATTTAATGTACTCACCGCAGATTTCAAGTAAGAGATTACAATTAGAAAGACTGTTTTGGGAAAACATTCCCCAGTTTCATTTGAATGCAATGTAAATTTTGCCAAGAAACATTAAAGGTCAAAAGAGACTGGAAGAAGAGAAACTAATTTAAATAAATTGCAGGAATTTGAGGACATTTTGAAGAAGGGAAGTAAATATGCAACACCCCACAGCACTTGCCTCCATTTTCAAGTGCTGCATCACTAACTCGATAATCTCTTACCACATCTGTCCCTCCCTCAGCTTCAAATCATTCGTTTTTAGGGGTTTTTTTCTATACTAATATAAAAGTATAGTTCTATCATTAGTATAAAAGTAATAATTTTTTTTCCAACTCTCCCCCTGCGCCTTCTCTTTTAGACAAAACTACAGAGGACCAAACTCTCACGTTCTGACTTCACTCCAAAACACCAGACTGGAAATGCTTCATTTTCCACAGCCACGCTGCCTCCTGCATGCCCAGATGTTCCAAACCACAGCAATACTTTGTGCTCACTCTGCCAACAGCTGGATCTGTCACTGTGCCCTCACTCAGACCTGTGACAGCCCCACAAAAGCCTCTCTGAGGACACATCCACAGCAGCTGCTGCCTCCAGACTGGCCCCAGGAGTAAACCCTGAACTCAAAAGCATCCTGGTCATGTCCACCTCTCACTTCCAAACAAGTTAACACAGGCACTGTGATGTGCAAAATTTAAATTTACCTGAGGTAAGCCAGAATAGCTGGGATTTGAAGAGTCAGATGGCCTCTGAGGAAGGAACACAGCCTCACTGACAGCACAGAACTAGTTCTTGCTTAGCAGATATGGAGTCTTTTACTAGGCAAAAAAAAATTCAAGGTGCAAACCAAACTTGGGAAGTTATTTTATACTGTGTTGATCAATTTTAATATTTTTAGTCCACAATCATAACAGCTGCAAAGAAAGCACATGGATGAAGAGCTGCAATGAAAAGTCACAGTTTTGGAGCACTGGTTGTGTATTACAAATTAAAGACACATTTTTGGGTTTGACTTCTAATCAAGAGCTCAGCCATTTGTGTGCAAGCAGGCAACTAATAACCCTTCCAGATAAGGCCTGGGGCTCCTAGAATTACCAAACAGCAGCAGGCTCACCTTCAGAGTACACCATGGCCTTCTTGAATTACCAGGACTCTTGATAAAAATCCAGTAGGACAAAAGAGAAATTCCACCTCACTTTTGAATACCTGAAAGTCACAACCTCATTCATCAATGGAGAGAGCCTAAAACAAACCCACCACAAAGCAGCACCTGGAAGGATTTCTGCTCCCACAAGACCATGGATACAGAACAAGATTCACTCATTTTCACCAAGGGACTGCAAAGAGGGGCACAAGCCCTTGGTTTGGGGACAAAAAACTATTTGCTGTCCCAATAAAGAGATAAATCCATAAGGAGAGTTTGGTTTTACTGAGAATGAGCCCCCAAACTCATGCAGGCTCTCTCTGCAACCCCAGACCAGTCTTCAGCTTTCTTAAGGCAAAACTTCTGGTGAATTGTGACCCACTTATCTGCAATATTTAGACTGACAGTGAAGTTCTCCAAGCATGAACTTAAATACATATATTTCTACCAAGTTTAGCTAAATGTGGCACCCCATTTGAATAGTCTGCCATGTTACAATAATAAATTAGCAGCAGTATGTCAACAAGGACAAAGAACTACTAATACACAGAGTTTTCCCCAGCACTCACAGAACCCCTTGCCAGCATCAGATGTCAACTAAAATTATTTTTTCCCCCCAAGATATTGAATTTTCTTTAGAAGACTTCTGGTCAGGGGCTTTTCAGAAAACACCTGATGTGATGTAAAGCAAAGCTGGAATTCTTTGCAAATATTTACACTAAATTAAGAGTTTGTTCCAAAGTATCAGATCACTACAGTTGGCAGCAATAAAGCAAAGGCACAGAGCAGGCTGCAGGAATCCATAGCTGCTTTTGGTTCTGAAGAAGAGTATCAATTTTATCAGAATTTCTTCCTTTTCAGACATCATATGGCCTTCAGTTGCACAGCAGCACTCATTCAGTACCAAAGCAGAATCCCCAGATGTCAACCCAATCATATTAATATAGTATCTTGTTTATAGCTGCAATCAGTGCTACAAAGGGGAGATGAAGACAAGAAATCTGAATATTATAACCAAAACTTCCATGTTCACAAGTCTATCCAATTCCCAGGTCCCTCCTGCTTTCCCAAAACCACAAATCCAAATTCCCTGAAGCACCAGGAAAGAGCACAGACAGGCCTGTGCATACCATGGCCTCCATTTGCCCTTATGCATTTTAAGTTATGCTACAGGAAGCAGCACTGAAACACAAACCAAACCAGATTTGTCAGAAGTCTCTGGGACTCTGAAGAGCAGCTCATGGGCAGCTGTTACAGGAAACCTGCTCAGCAAAATGGCCAGAACACATTTGTCATGTGTCACCTCTCTGGGGAAGTGCCAGCTGCCTGCCCAGGAGTTGGCATCAGTAGGAGAAGTGTGGGCAATGTCAGTAATTATGGGCATTATATAAGGTGTGCTTGCAACACTCCCATTTCCTTCTCCATAAAGATTAAAACCGTGGCTTCTAAGCAGCTTAACTGTTTGATGGAGACAAGCACAGCACTGCTGCTCCCAAGAACTGACTCTGCAAGCCAAGGTTTCAGATCCAGCAGTGTTTCCCAGCAATAAGGGCTGCTGGCACACGAGGTCAGTCTGGCCAGGAGCTGCACCTCAGGAACATCTGCAGAATCCATGCACTGACCTGGCTGCCCCAGTTTGAGTTTCAGCTGCCAGTGCCCACGGATCACAGCATCCCTGAGGGATGCAGAAGGA
Organism: Zonotrichia leucophrys gambelii; assembly: GCF_028769735.1. Taxonomy (NCBI): domain Eukaryota; kingdom Metazoa; phylum Chordata; class Aves; order Passeriformes; family Passerellidae; genus Zonotrichia; species Zonotrichia leucophrys. The sequence goes on from NC_088185.1 coordinate 9,859,258, forward strand.
GCTCAGTTCTCAGCACAGCATTGCACAGCCTGAATTAACTCACAGCAATCCTACACTGCACCTCAGCACCCACCTCACCTGGATAAAAGGAGGACCCAAAGATTTCACTGGATGAGTAAGTAGATTTAAAATGCTCTTTTCCACAGAGGATGATTCAGCTACCCCACTACACACACACAGACATGTATTGCTTCAAAATGCTTTTTAAAAAAAATATCAACCCACCTAGAAATCCATCTGCACAAATCCTTCAGTGTACAGACCACCAGCCCTCAGCACTGCATCATTCATAGCTCTGGTGAAGAGCTGAATGAGAGCACTGCCATTTTTACATTGTGTTTTAAAACCCATTTCATGTCCATGCCTGCTGTGTGAGTGTTACTCAGGAAGACACAACAATTCCCACAGTGTGTGCAGAACAATAACACACAGGCAAACATGGGGACATGAACCAACCACTACACTGTAAATATGACACTGACTCCTGTCTGCAGTGTGAAACAGCTTCCAAACCTGGAAGTGAAATATCAATATCAAGCTTAAAGATTAATAAATGAGTTGAGGAAGCCCCTTTGCTGTGCAAGGGCAGGACAAGGAGTGTTTTGTCACCAAAGATTAGCCAATACACAGGAACACCAAGGGAAGTACAAGCAGAAAGGACATTTCACATCTGAATGATTGAGACATTTAACCATTTAATTCATTTCCATCATCACAGGAGCTTTACAGCTCTCTCAATCACAGAACCAACACAAAGCTAGGGAAAATAATCCAAGTGTGCACCTGAAGTGCAGCATTCCAAACACAGGCTCCCAGAACTTCCTCATCCTCCCCTCCTATCACTCATGGCCAGAAGAGACTGGACTTGCTGAGAAAGTGAGATAAAGTAACACTCAAAACAAACACAAACCGCCCTGTAAATCTCAAAGGGTAACCCAAGGCAAACACTCCACAAACCAGAGAGATTTTAAAGGCTGCGCAGAAAATGTGTCCTTCAAAAGGCTGCACTATCTTCCCAAACAGGGACACACAGCCCAAGCACTTTAAGGACAAGGAACAAGATGACCAGCACATAAAGAGAAGTGCATTGTATTCATTTGAAGCATTTTTTGACAGCCAATTAAAATATACCATTATTAAAATTAAATACAAGCCAGCAAAAGCTTTTCAAACAAATTCCACAGCAAAATCTGATTTATGTTTATGGTTTGGGATCTGGGTTTAATTCAGTCCCAACACAGGCAGCAGAGCTCTTTAACTACCTGCTCTCAGTTCCACAGAGATAAATTCTCTCAGCTCCTCAGCAGATAAATTTGGCAGGCTTTCACGTTGGCTCAAGATTGCCATTTGAACCACCAGAGGTTTCTTGATTCAATTCAGTAAATGCATCATTTGGCATCTAATTTAGGAGGGAGGATAACATTTTAAAGCGGCTTCTGAGAACAGTGGACCATGCCCAGATCACTGTAGAAAGATCCTGGAAAAGCCACAAGGAATTCAGATGGTTAAAGGCACTCCTGCCATGATCAGCCTGGAAATGCCTTTTTGCCCTGTCCTTCCTTCCAGCGTGGATTTATTGAACCCATAATTGAAAGCATTATTCACCATCAGCTCTGTCTGATTTCAGATAACACACTCAGACTTCAGTGCAGCTTCTCACACAGAAAATGTGAAAGGGCCACCCCAACACTGGCAAAGACAGACTGATCCCAAAGCTCAGGGAGTGAAATGGTATTTGGGGAAAGCAGCTCCTTCAAGATCAACATAAAAATGCTTTGGTCATAGAGAAAAGCTGAACTCCAGCATACACCTGTTCTCCCATCAGAAAAAACCTTGCTCTAGATCACAAGACTTCAGCCTTTTACAGCCAAACTGAGTCAGCATGAGACAGCTTAAAGCAGCATGAAAATAATCTCCAAACTATGCCCTGGTACATGAACTGCTTGTGTGGTACTCACTGTGGCAAGCAGAAGACTTCCATCTATGAAAACACTTAATTTTCTTTGAGAAAGCTGGAATAACCACTGTTAATGCTGCAGCAAATGCGCATGGCTATGCACTTGACCCAAGGATTGCTGAGTTTTGGTGGCATTTAATCACATCAATATGGGGGGAAGGGGCAGGGAGCCAGGAAAACATCATTGTGTGCCTTCAGAAAACTTGTTATTTTTAACAGGGCAGTTTAAGATCAGCAACCCTGAAGCAAAATGGTCAGAACATTTTCTTCCACCGGTGCTGACAGCACACCAAGAGCTCTCAGAGGGTGAGCGTTTGAGGCCAGTGCAGCAAAACAGAGATGCCAGGGAGGAAAGCTCACCCACTGTGGCAAAAACCATGGGAAGGGTGAGTTTATTCATCCATTATGCTGAAGAGCTTAATATAGAAACATTCTATATGTCTCACCTCAGGCCAGGCTGAACAACTGAACAGAAGTGAATCACTTCTGTTACAGCAAATGACTGGAAAACACTGATGGAAACTGAGGCTATCTTGCCTCTCCCTCCAACCCAGGAAAAAATCCTTATTGCTGCATGTTTTTACAATGAGGGAACAAAATCAGATCCACTATTTTTGCTTTCTTTTTCCTTTAATTAAGCTGGAGAAACAGAGGTTGATCTATGAAGCCTCACCTCTCCCTGCAATCCCTGCTATGTCTCTATCTTTACCCATGGATGTAAAACTGCAAAATCAACAGAGGACAAGAGACACTTGGAAAATGCATCACACCCAGTCCTGCAGCTCTGGAAGTTTAAAAAAAAAGAACTTAAAATCTTTCATAAATAAAATTTGGTTTAGTGCATTTTGGTATGAAAGAAACCCTTTAAAACAGTAACCAAGAGCTTAATTTACCAAACACAGATTAACAAGAAAAAAAAAAAAACCAAAATTCACATTCAAAATGAGGTATTCTGAAGCTAAAAATACCCAGCCAGCTGCAATTCCCACCTAATGCAGGCAGAAGTGCTTTGCAGTCCCCCTCCCCAAGCAGACACACGCTCACTTCCTTCTTCATTGCAACATCAGAGGCTCAACCCGATGTTAACAAGCCACAAAGTCCTGCCCAGGACTTCAAGTCACGCCCCAGTAATTACATAAAATAAGCTCTAAGTACAAGTGGTTAAAAAAAAAAATCAATTTACTCAGCTTCAGTTTTGCTTTTAATTCCAAAATATTTTGGCCTGTCGTAAAACAGAAATGCAACTTTCATTTGAGGCTTGCTCCCTCCACCCAGATGTTTTATTAACTGTTTTTTTTTTTTTTTCCAATCTCACTGTGGAACATCAGCACATTCATTTATCTCAATGCTATGCCAATACAGGGATCAAACCCTCTGAAGGAGGACATTTTAAGGAGTGTTTGATCCTTCTTTTTGTACATAGAACACAAAGGATGATAGCAGTAGTGGGGGAAGGAGAGGGAAAAAAAAAAGGAAATGGAGGCTAATGTAAAACTAAAACTCATTTGTGCAGATGTCCCACTCAAAGGCGGTCCAAGACATCAGAGCAACCTACAAAAGCAGCAAAAATCCTCCAAAATCTTGCAAGCTCCCAATAAAAAGGCAAAGTGTTCTCCCCTGACCTGACCTAAAAAAAAGGCAGCACACAAATTCCTGCACAAGAAAACCCCTGTACACTGCATGCAGATTTTCCCCTGAGAAGACAGAATACAGCACGTGACAGTTCATGGAATCTAAATTTTAACACTAATAATTTTTGTTCTCCTGGTGCCCTGACACCAAAAAGCCCAACAGAGCCAGGAGAAGGCTCCAGTGTTGGAGCTGCAGAGGGAGCAATACCTGCGGGGCACAGCAGCCTGGGCAGGGTGGGGACATCCCCAAACAGGAACCAAAACCTTCCCCTCGCACACGCACACAGCTCCCTGGCCACCTCCTGCAACAGCTTGTGCTCTTTGCTGTTAAATCCCCTGCTTTTTACAAACCAGCCTGCCCCAGCAGCATAGAGCCAGCACAGCCATCCCTTCACTCATGAACACAACGAGTTTTGCCAGGTTTTCTCACTCCCTGCCCCACACAGCAGAGCAAACCCTCGTGGCTCCGTACAGCAGTTCCTCCTGCCAGGGTGAGTGGGAGCTCCTCAGCCCCACAATCCCATCCCTGACACAATTTCCAAGCTGCTGGATACAGAGGCACAGAGAGGGTTTCATCCTGCCCCTCACAGCTCTGCTGGGCAGGAGTTCCTAATTTATGAATGATGACACCCATGAAACATCCTCTTTGTTCAGAGACAGAGATCAGAAATATGAAAGTTTTCTGACTTCCTCTCTCCACACCCTCGAGGCTCTCACCCACAGCCCCACTGACAGCAGCTGCAAACGCTCTCTGCACGGGGAGGCCCTGACACCAGCAGCCAAATGCTCTTTAAACTGAGAGGTTTTATTCTTCAAACACCCACCACAAACTCCCTGGATGGCTCTGGAAGCCAGGTGGGCTTAGCAGTGCTCAGAGAGGCTTCTCTTGTGCTGCACTGTTTACCCAAAATAATGATTTTCCTGAAGAAAAAACAAACAAACTCTCCTCATTTGTATGAATGAAACAGTCTGTTTGTAAACAATTAATATAAATTGGTGCTTCCTTTTCTACCTTTAGAATCTTGGTTAAATACTGCAAGTAATTCTCACACTTAAACAATAAATTTGATTGAATATTATGAAGTAACTTTTCACCTTCACTTTCACCTTCCTGTGATATGGGGCCATGGCCTAACATTTTAAAAAGCCACTGTATACCTGAAATATAACTTCATATTTGGGAATACCTGTATCATCATCTAGTTAATATTATCAGTGCCTTAATACAATCATCCTGCTTGGGATTTCCCCCCACTTTTTAAGGCAGGGATACTTGTCCATGTAAATTATGAAACACTGAGCAATGAACATACAGCAAATTTGAGTCAGCCTTTCAGAAAAGCCTTTCCTCAGTTAAAGCTGAATACAAAACCTTAAAAAAAATAAAGCAGGTGCAAGTAATATAAAGCATCAAAATTTGGATTCCTAAAAAAGGCACTTCAAATAAATAAAACCCAGTGAAAAGAGGGATAACAATGACTTGAGTCTTCCCCAGGACAACCCAAAAGCTGCAGGAGCTAACCCACGCCCAAGAAACAGAAAGTGAAACTCGTTAATTTACTCATTAACTGAAATCCAATAGTGACAGGGGTTTTGTTTGGTTTATTTTTTTTTTCTTCAGAAAAATACTCCCAGTGTAATTCAGCAGGAGAAGTTTGTACCATCCATCCTCATCCTCTGTCTGTTGCTATCTCCAGATCTCTGGCTTTGCTAGCCCTGGTTATTTCACAGCTGGACCAGTTTGCTGATCTGAACCACCCCTGGCAGCCAAAGATTTGTGCCAACCCAGCTCAGTGGGAGAGAGGAGAGGTGGAATAACAGCTGGTTTTGATTTAGCACTAAAATCAGCTCAAAATTAATATTAATTTGCAGACTCATGATATAAAATTCAAAATTTAAATTCACCACCAATCCATTTCCTGCTCCCAACTCCCTCCAGCCCTGTGTTTCAATAGCAACCCAAGTTTCTATTTTTCTTTCAGTCAATACATTTCCAATCTGCCATGACACAGAAAACAACTTTTGTATATAATAATGAAAAGATGAAACTGCAAAGATAAATAAAACTGTCTGGATTAGGACCTCCAGCTGTCAAGGCTGCATCTTGACTTTCAAGTGAGTGTGAATTTTAAGAAAGTCATTAAAGTTTAATAAGGTTCTATTGCTAATGACTACTTGGTTTGGGAAATAAACACTGGTATATTCCCAGAAATGGGGATTTTGTCTTTCCTTGCATAGTTATGTTATTATAATGGTGGCCAGAAGGGAAGGAATTCTGAGAGATACTTTTTAAATATACTAGCAAATTAATTTTAAAAGCCACAGTGTCAGCATTCACACAAAAGGTTGAAGATCACCAGATCTAAGAGGTTTTTAATAGCTGGTTTACACCTTTTAATACTAAAATTTCTGTCGCTAATACATTTTTAAAGGTGTTTTTTAAATTTTGCTCTATTTACAGAGCGAAAGCAGGGCAAATTCCGAGTTAGGCAGACGCACAGGAAAAACTCAGCTGATTTCACAGCATCTCTTTTGGCATGAGAAGGTGCTAAGGGCTCACTAGTGGCACAATAAGTCATCATCAGCACGCTGAAGTGCCCAAACCCACTGAGGCTACGGCATGACCTGCATGCAAAGCCAGCCGTGAAATGGCAGCGAGGCGCTCCAGGCAGGCTCCAACACCCTGCAGATGCTCCAGCTTTACTCCAGCTTTACTCCAACCCTCTGCATCTGCCCAGGGTAATTGCAGGTGAAGGCAGGAACAGCCTCTATCAGAGCTTCAGCTATTAAAGCTCCTTAATGAATGGTCTAACAATAAGCCAGGCTTAACCAGTTCTCTCACTGCAGGACCTTAACCATAATAAACCCCTAGAACATTCCTGCAGCACTTCCCAAAGATCCTACAGCATGAGCCTACTAACTGTGCTCTCACAGCCTGGGAGGCAGGTATTAGTCAGCCTTTTTTTATTTTTTTTTATTTAAGTACAGATAAAAAAGTGAGGCAGAAAGCTGGCAAACAACTTCCCTGTGGATACACAGCTGACTAGTGGCATACAGAATCCAGATCTTCAGGATTCCAGCCCTGTCATCAGCCAAAAGGCCATCATTAGGAGGAAAGAAATTAGTCTGGTCTTATAAATAGCATTTGAATATAAGCCTTGCTAAAATATTTGCAAGGAGTTGACCTTAAACACCAGCAGAGCTGCACTGGTAGCCTGGGGCTCCAAGCAGAGCTTGCACAGCACTGGGACTGGGATCCCATCCCTCTGCCTCCCTGGGTATCTCCAGAGCCTGGATCCAGCAAGACTGTCCAACAGATCAGACCACAGTGTCTTTTGACCACCTCTGGTTTGGGCTCAGCATATCAAAAAATGTTATTCTAAAAATATAAGCAGCCTTGCTCTAAAATACTCAGGTAGCAGGAAAAAGCAAATTTACAACAAGCCTGAGTCAGCAGCTTTCTCCTTCTTGAAGGCACCCAGTCAGACTGGCAGAAATCTCTCTGTAATACAAGAACTGAAAATGTAAAAAACCTGCAATGTAAAAAAGGTGCCCAATACACCTAAAATATGGAGCACTTGTACAAGTTAATCATTGAAACTGCTCAGACTCTATTATCACACATTTATGTGTCATTTCTGCAGGTCTCAAATGCCTAAGTGAGACATATTTTGATTTATGGCATTTCCATATGGCCCTACAAAGAAGCAGATCTTTTTCTGCACTACAGCTTCAATACCTGCAGTAGGTCTAACTCCTGGGCTACAATTCCTGCAGCAAAATACTGATATTTGCAACAAAAACCCTCTTTCATCTCATTTTGTAAGAGCCTAACTTCATTTGGAGTAATGTACTTGCTAGTAAGGCAACCCCTATGATACCAAGTGGAAAACTACAAAAGCAGAGTTGGAGCAAACAGAAGAAAAATAAGTCTTTGTGTAGCAGAAAAAGTAATTCCTGTAGTTACTCATTTATTCTGGTTTTAGGTACCTGTGCTGCTCCCTCCCACCCATGTGAGCCACACCACACAACCTCTAAACCACAGCAGCAGCCGAGTCCAAGGAAGAGCTGGAAATGGAAAACTTGTTATCCTCTGTGGGGATCCCCACACATATAAAAAACACACAAGGAATTTTGAGAAAAGGCTGCCTGAGTGGAACAACAAGTTGGAAGGTTTTTAATTTTTATTCCTCACTTTAGCAGCTAACTGTTGTTACAGGCAGGAGAGCCATAAAATCCTATTTTTGGCTGCCTGCCTCCCAAATGACAGAAAACTCCTGACTCTGAGAACATGAACGTCTCACACTGCAGCTAAAGGCTCGTGTCTCTTAATGAAAAAGCAGCAGAGAGAAAATTCCCTGCGTCCTGCCCAGGAAGACCAAACTCCCTGGATTTTTATTATGCATTAAAGCACCACTGGACTGTGGCACAGCAGATGAGACCTGACTCTCAACAGAGCCTGTTTCCATCCCAGCTCACATTTAGGGCTCAATTATCTTATCTGCTCTGCCACTCGCATACTTTCCAGATAAGAAATGTTTTTCCCCTCTTTTCAAGAGCTAAAACTGACACCACTGCCAGGGTTGAGATTAGAAATGCCAGAAATTCAAATTCATTTGAGCTAATGCTTTTTTTAAAAAAATATTTAATGTGCAGGCTAAGGCTGGGAATTGGAGTTAATTGAGATGCTGGGAGTTTTAACAGGGGGAATGGGAGTGTGGTCCCCACTTGAGTTTCCTCACAGGGTTTGGGTCAAGCAGCAGTTCACCTCCAGTTGAGAAACTGCTCAAGAGTTGGGAGGGAAGGAGGGAGGGAAAAAAAGCCTGTTTTCCTCTTCCAATGTATGACTAAGGATGAGGCAAGCAAAGGGAGGATCTAAGATCCTGAAGGCGATGGTTAACAAGAGGTCATTAGTTAATTCCCTCCAGGGTAGATACAACTTCCTTTTATTAAATAACAGCAGTTTTTAATGATGTCAAATATCTGCTGGCATTCTAAAGGACACAGCATGCTCAAACTTTACCTGAACCAGGGAGAAAAAGCAGAGACACACAAGAAACCCTGAACTGAGAGGCAGATTGTCACTAAGGAGGAAAAAAGGCTCATCTGACTTTTATCCCAAAAATTTACAATAAATATTCTTTCTTAATTATGTATTTTTGGCCTAACAAAAGTAAATTTAGCATAAAGCCTGTTTTAACCAGCACTTTGAGATGTACAAATAAATCGAGCTGTTAGGAAAGAAAGACAAACACAGGCACCATTTTAAGGTTTAAATGAAGTTTCTTGCTTAAATCATTTCTGAAAAAGCTTAATCAATGAAGATTTGTGAGCAGCCATTAATTACCAATGTATGACCAGAGCACCTGGGAGCTTCAGTTACCCTGCAGCAAGACCCTACAGAGCCAGAGCAGAAGCAATGCCTGCTCTGGAGAGATCACAACCATCCAAAGATGAAGAGTTAAGAAAAACAGGAGAGCACAAGGAAATAGGTGACTGGAATTTATGTTCTCTGCAGCTGCACTTTAGTCCACTTTCCCCTGTGCACTGCAAGGAACAAGGTGTGTGTTTGTTTCTTCTCCCTGCCTCAGTATAAAAACATAAACCAACACTCCAGAAGTCACATAAAGACAAAATAACACAAACAAAACACAAAAGGAAGGTGTTTTGGATAGTAAGACTGGAAGAAAAATATTTACAAATTTTAATACCTCTGCTTCCCATCTGAGAGAGAAAGGATATTTTATTTTTTTTCAGGTTTTTTAAGCTGTCATCCCACAGAGCAAGGCTGTACCACAGTAAAAGGGCAGACACACAACTTTTGGAAGCATTCTGTTGCCATTTAAAGGAATCCTTTGAAATTACCACACAACACAGTAGTGCACCCAACACAAACCAACAGCCAGAACTGTTTACAAGCTTTGTGCTCAGTGTTAGACTGAAAACCCCAACCCTTTTTGCTGTGTAATAAATCAGTGCTCCACATTTAACAATTTTCAGTGGTACCATATGCTACACAGTCCCATATGTTCCATTACAAGGGAGAAAAACATCATCTCAACATGAATCATCACTGACTGTGTTCCTGTAAATCTGGCTTAAACACTCACAACGTTCAAGGGCAACACTAAATAAATCTGCTCAATATTATGCCAGATTCTGTGCAACAGAATCACAGCTCACACATAAAAATTAGGGGAAAATGAGGTTTAATGTAGGAAGTGAGCACAGTCTGCATCTCTCTGAAAACAGACTCACCACAATGTTTGACATTCATCAGTTCCAATCTAATAATGACATCCTGCTCACAAAATGTTGATGGTATCTGGTAGTCCCAACATATTTCATCCTAAACTGTTTGATATGTGTGGAAATACACACACTGCATACAAGATCCATTCCTCCCAGTGCCAGGTTCTGCACCACAGGGATCCTGGGTGCAGAAAATACAGGAAGAATTTTCTGTGGAAAAGTAACAAACCCAAACCAAACCCATGTGTGTGTGTTTTAGACTCCAGGGGAATGCAGCTGGAATTTTATCCAGGATTTTGGGTTAACATCGCCACTCTCAGAGTAACAATTTCCTAAAAACAGCTTTTTCTCTCTCTTCCCAAAAGACTGCAGCACCAAACCTGTTCATCCCAAATCAAACTCATGCAACACCAATGTCAATATTTGCCCATCTTTTGAGGAATTCCTTGGGCTCTCAGGTAACCCAGCATCACAATTAACAGTGACAGCAGGAGGAGGCACAAATGGAGACCATTCTGGGAGAATGTCCCTATTTGAAAGCCTTTAGTGGCCAAGGAGGGACCATGAGTGACCACAGGCTCCCACAGAATGACTGGTGTCATTAAATTCTAAATCAACCAGAGTCCAGTTTGACCTAATATTCAGGGTGGGGAAAAAAAGTAATTACATCAACATCAAGCTATTACCTGTCCAAGGGCATAAGTGCCTAGTTCATTAGCAACTCAGACAAACTTGTTTTGTAAGCTGCCTATATTAAATTTGAAATTTCCCTGCCCTTACAAATTAAACTAACAATTTGTGACACAAACATGAGTATATATGGACAAGAAATCTTCCAACTTGCTCAAATCCAATGTGTACTTTGCCATCCTGAGTAAGAACAACTTATTAGCCAACTTAATTTTAGTATTTAATTCATTTAAATAAATTGAAAGTACTTTTTAAATTAATACTAGCAGTACTCCAGATTTCTTGAATCTTAGAGCAAAACTTACTGGTCTTTTAAAAAATATATTTTTCATATCTCATGGTTTAGTTCTACAGAATAAGGGCAACATGTCGTTTTAGGAACATTGCTCTTTAATGCTGGAAGTGGGGCTTTATAACAATTGAGAAGCTGCCAGAGTACCATTAATAATTTGGATTTCCAACATCCTTAGGTACCTTAAGAGATGGATGACCACGCCAAATTAATTTACTTTAATTCCTATTTCAGCTTTTCCCCTCGTTAATGAGGAGCTGAGACTCTCACAGATGACAGTTCCTGGCACACAATGCCACTACACAATCACAATGAAAAGTCACAACCTGTGCTGCCCGTGTAAAAATCAGATTTTCTTCTTTTTTACCCAGAGGGAACCCTAAATTTACCAGATCAATACTTTCTAAAACACACTTCACTCAGAAAATGAGAACAAAGCTGCCAGAGTGATTTCAGGGAGTGATAAAAACACTGTCAGGGAAACTCACTGAGCTGCCCCTGAAGAACTGATGACCAAGCAGGCACCAGGCAGTTGCATCATGTTTATTACACAGCCAAGGGCAAGCAGATCCTTCTGGTTTAATCAATGGCCTCCAAATGAGGAAGTTGTTCGAAAACAGTAAGCATGAAACAAAATACTCTTTTGGGTTCACTTTTTGAATTTTTCCCTGATGTGTGAAAGTTCTCTTTCAGCACATGCTCAGCTTTATTAATGGACATCCATTAATAAAGCTGAGCATGTGCTGAAAGAGAACTTTATAAAAATCTACTTCTTGAACACCTTGGATGCCAAAACTGCACTTTTATTCAAACTCAGTTTGGTGTAAATGCTGTGACTGAACTGTAGAGGGGTCCTGTTAAAAGACTCTGAGCTCTGTCCTAAAACAAAAGATGTATTTCCTATTTAAAATCATTAACCTTAGACACTTTTTTTTGTGCAAAAGCAACAAATAAATAAAATGTAAAGTGTTCCACAAACACCTCCCTCCCTGGCATTCCTCATAACCTGGATGTTGCAGCATCCCACGAGGCTGCAGAGCAACCTGGAACAAAAACCTGTAAGAGGAGAACACAACGAGTCTGTGTTCCTGCTCCAAACTCTCTGGCCACTGCCCTGCTCCTCCTCTGCTCCCCAGCAGCCCAGCAAACTCCAGCCCTGCTCCATCCTAACAGGGCTTTTCCTTTAAAAGAACACAGCAGGTTACTCAGAAGGAACAGAGCTCGCTCCTGCTGAAAGTTTCCCCCATCCACCAACACATAATGGAAAACAAATCTAACAGTAAAACCCTGTTGATGCAGGAGCCACGTTAAGAATGCACACAAGTAGAAATACCTCATCTTTAAAAGCTTTGACTTGCTAAGATCCTTTTTAACTGATAATGATGCAACAAAGTAAAAGGGAAGTGCTTAGAGAGAATCACTGTAAGTAACACACACACAAACAAGAATTAGTTTGCAATCTGAAAGCCCTTGTACACAGAAGGGTGGATGGAAACAACCCAGCTCAAGGTTTCCTCAAATCAGATGCCAGAGGAAGTTATATGATGAGTTGGACAGCAAATAAGAAATCTGGATTTGATAAATGAGACATTTATGTAGATAGGAACAGCTTGCAGCCTCACTGTGGGTGCACAGAAGAATTGTCAGATATCTGTATGAAGCTCAGTGTTAAAAGAGAGATTACAGACAGGTATTTACATTTAAAACATGCCCTATATTGTTATATTAGCCCCTGAGAACACAAAAATAGCTACCTACCAGAAATAGCTGCATTTTAAGCTCATAGAGAGGACAGGCATGGTGTATTATCGCTCTCCACAAACAGTCCATCAACACAGAAACACCAATACGTGTCCCCTCACAGATCTGGTATGGGATACATCACAGTAATGACCACTGGCAAAACAAGCTGCAGCACTGCCAGCACCGCAGCATTCTAAACATTTGCTAAAATATGTCAGCAGACCTTGGGGAGCAGAGTGGAGCCCACTTATTCTAAACAACATAAGCACCACAAACCTTAGCCAGCACTGCTGCACCCAGCAACCTGAAATCGCCCTGTGGAACTGCATCCACGTGGATGCAGAACCCGACTGCTTCCACTTTCTTACGTGGATCACTATCCACACAGACGGGCAGGGAGATCCCAAATCCTCCCGGCACAAGCAGGGCTGGAATCAGCACCGCCTGCTTGGCTGTTTTTAAACAAACACGGAGCTGCTGCTGGGCTGGGCTGTGTGTGAGCCCAGCCTTGCACAGAGCTCCCAGAGCTGCAGTGTCCCACGGGCTTCTCCCCCAGCTGGGGACAGCAAACCCAGCTCCGAGCTGGCACTTCTGCCCAGGCTCGGGAAGGGAGCAGGGAAAACCAGGAATCAACCAGGGCTACCGAAGTTTAGAACTGCCATAGTTGTAGGATTAGGGAATTCATTCCACTCACGTTACTGGGGAAGGGGGGTGAGGAGACACGAGGAGATGTATTTATACAACAGAATTCTGAAGGCTGAGTACTTGCCTCGTGTCCTCCTTCCTTCTCCTTCCCACGCAAGTACGAGTGCTGCTCGATGGCATCCAGCACCTACAGCAAACCATTTCTGGGTGTCATTAAAAGGACAGAGACATCTGCTCGCACCGCACCGACGTCATTGCTTCCAACTCCGCTCAGAGCTGACAGGAACGCAGCTCCCTCTTCCTCCCCGGGATTCACCGGCTCGGACGGATCCCGGAGCGATCCCGGGGCAGCGCCGCTCTCCGAGCCCTGCCCGGCCCCAGGTGGAGGCAGCGCCCGCTCTCCCTGCGCTCCCCACGCTCCTACCGGGGCGTTCCCGTCCGCTCGGGGCTGCTCTGCTGGAGCTCCCACTTGCAGAGAGCGCCCGGGGACAGCTCCCGGCGCACGGCAGCGAGGGAAGGCACGGAGGGAGAAGGGAAGCGAGGGGAGAAGGGAAGGGAGGAGCGGCTGTTCGCGGTGCCCCGGCACGGGTGCGGGGAGCTGCCCCGTCCTGGCTCTCTCAGACCGCACAGCCCACACTCACAGCCCCGCGGGAGCTGCCCCAGCCCCGAGCAGCCCCTGCCGTGAGCCACCCGGGACAGCCGAGCCCCGCAAAGTGCCTTAACCAGCCCCGAACGCCGAGAAGTGCCGGTATCAGCCCCGACCGCGCTGCCAGCCCCAGCGCTGCCCCCTGCCCTCCGCGCCCCGCCGCGACCCGCCTGTCAGCGGCGCCGCTCCCTCTGCCGGTGCCTCACCTGGTGCCGGCCGGCGGCAGCGGGCCACGTCCGCGGGGCCCGGGCGGGGAGGAACGAGGAGGAGGAGGAGGAGAAGGAGGAGAGGGGGACGGAGCGTGTCCGCCGGGCCGTGCCCGTCACCGCCGCTTCCTGCCCGGCCCCGCTCGGCGCTCGGCTGAACCGCCTGGCAGTTCAGGCCGGGCCGCTGAGCGGCGCCGCCTCACCGAGCCATCGGTGCTCGATTGAGGCGCCTGCGCGGTGCCGCGGAGGGAGCGGGCTCTGAGGGACGGCAATGGCGGGAGCGCCGTGAGGGGCACGGGAAAGCTGGGGCTGTGGCTGTTCGTGCCGAGGCTCAGCTGTGTGTGAGGGGTGTCAGGACCTATAGTGGTCTCAGGTGTGGGCGGGGCTGGTTGGCCCATAGCAGGTTCAGGTGTGTGTGTGAGGGGCTTATGGACCCATAGTGGTTTTAGGGGCTGTGGAAAGCTCAGGTGTGTGCCGGGATGCTGCGGTCTGCAGTGGTCTCAGTATGGGGAATGGATGTTGGGGCCATATCAGGCTCCGGTGTGTGTGTGGAAAAGTGTCAGGGCCATAATTAGTTTAAAGGTGTTTGTGTGCGTGTTTGTCTGCATTGTCAGGGTCTGTAGTGCTCTCAGGTGTGGGCGGTGTTGGGGCCCACAACCAGCTGCTGTGTGAGGGGACAGTGCTTGGGCGCAGTGAAAAGGCAGCTCAGAGTGTTCAGGTGTTAGGGGAGCCCTGACAGGGACTCTGTGTCCTGTGGCAGGAATAGGCCCCTGTACCAAAAGAAGCAGCTGGGATTTGGCAGCAAAGCCCCAAAGGAAAAGGAGCTGTAGCAGGGGTTGAGAGCTCTGCGTTGGGAATTGCTCAGAGCAGAGGCAGGGTAAGGTGTGTTCATGCTGTTTCTGCCACATTTGGTGGCCTCTGAACCTTAACACTTAGTTGTAGAGACTTATTTGACAGGCAGGGTTAATTACTTCATTTTTCTAAATAAAACTGAAGGAGCAGAGCTTTATCTGCCAGTACCTCATGCAGCCTCATTCTGCCAGCTCGCTCCTGACAGCTGTTCCCCTTCTCGGGCTTCTAGAACCATCCTCAGAGAGCTGTGTGAAACCACAGGTACAGAAACCTGAGAGCCCTCAGTCCCCGATGAGGGGTGTTGATGTGTCCTGTGCTCAGAGGCCAAGGTACAATACAGCTCTTCTCAGTGTAGTTGAGTAATTTCACACAATGAGTTTCCTGTTTATAAGCTGAGCTCCAGAATTCTTTTTCCCCCCTCTTTCTTACGAGTGGAAAAAAGAGCAGAGTGAGCACGGCCCATCTGTCAGCAGCCCTGTGAAAAGCTGGTGCTGAGCAAGCAGGAGGCAGCGATCTCTCCCCAAAACTGAACGAGTACAAAGCACTGAGGGAGTTGTGAGGAGAACAACAGCTCCGATAGAAGCAGGAGCCAACAACAACAGGGAACTTTACACTTTCCCTGACAGCTCCTTGGGGCGGAGACAGTTAAGTTTCTGCGTTTGTAAGGGAAACATGGCATTCCTTAAAGCTGAGCCTCCTCCCTCGGGTTC
The DNA here is from genome assembly GCF_028769735.1 of Zonotrichia leucophrys gambelii. Lineage (NCBI taxonomy): Eukaryota > Metazoa > Chordata > Aves > Passeriformes > Passerellidae > Zonotrichia > Zonotrichia leucophrys. The sequence goes on from NC_088185.1 coordinate 9,874,882, forward strand.
CCACTGAATGCCTGAGAGATGACAGCAGAGGGTGTCTCCAGCAGGCTCCTATTAAACAGGAGGCATTAGCACGGAGGGAGCCGCAGCTTTGAGATCCCGGTTTTGACCACAGAACGAGCTAAAGTTTTGCAGTTTGCAGGTTTTTTTACCCACTGGCTCCTGCTCAGGGGGTTCCTGTGCCCTGTGTTGGTGCCTGCACTGCCCGATGTGGAAGGGCTGTGCTGGGAGGGCACTCAGCTCCGAGCAGGACGTGCTGAGGCAGCACTGAGGCAGGGCAGACCATCCTGGGGAGGGCTGCTGAGGCTCAGGCACACTCAGAACTGGTTTGGTGTCCCCAGCAGCACAAACCCGGCTGGCAGGGGAGCCTGTGAGCCGAGTGTGCGGACAGATGGAACAGATACAGACAGGAAATGGGGGAGAAAGGGGAAACGCTGGTGTTTGTAAAGCTCCGAGGGGGCTCTGGTTAGTTCTTGAGTCCCGCAGTCCGGTTTCTATTTTTAGCAGAGTGTCTGGATGGCTTTGGGAGTGCTCTAGGAGCTCCAGGCAGGTGTGAGCGTGGGGAGAGCACAAACCCCTGGGCACCAGGAGCTCATGCGATGTGGCACCGCCACCACGCCCTTTCCTGTTCGCCCCGGGACCGCGGGCAGCCGTGCCAGCCGCGCTGCCTGAGTGCGGAGAAGGGAAAGGAGGGGTTTCCAACGTGCTGATAACCCACAGCATGCCTTGGGAAAGGAGCGGTGGTGGGCAGCTCTGGTGGGGTCTCTTCCCCGGGACAAAAACGCTCCTAAAAGTTCTGGGAGCTGCTCGGGGTTGGTGCTGACTTTTGGCCGTGCCTCAGCCCCGTCCCATGTTAGAGGCAATATTGACTTAAGGAAAGGCATGGAGCATATTTGGCATGGGTGTTCCGAGTTAAAAATTGTCAGTCTGGGCAAACAGACCTTTGGGGTGATCGGCGGGAAAGCCGAGTGGCTGCGCTGCGTTATCGCTGCCCCTTTGAGAACGCGGTGTGACCGACCTGCTGCTGCTCTGGGCACCGAGCACCGGCTCGGCGGGTTGGGAGAGGCGCTGCAGGTTCTGGAGCTCGGAGCTTCAGATCAAACCCATTTCCTTCCCCTCGCTGAGGTGTTTGTAGTGCCTCAGTGAGTCAATAAGCTGTGCATGTGAGGAATGCACGTCGCAGCTGAAGGTGAGCGATTAGTGTGGCTGTGCTGGAGGTGATGAGATTAATTAGTCCTTCCCAGGCGAATTAGAGCTCCAGAAATAAGATACATGAGATATTTAGACTGAAATACCACTGTGAGGCATTTTCAGATGGGAGTGGGATCCTGCATAGGACTCTCACCACATGTGTCTTGATCTTTAATTTTGTGGCAGTGCCCAGTCAGGAGAATAAGCAGTACCTGGCAGATGTGAGGCACGTGTCCTACAAAAGCTGCTGTTCACCAGCACGAGGCACCTGAATCACCTGGGTGAGATCACAGGGCTCTCTGTGGCGGGGCTCTGCCGGGAGGAACACGGAAGTAATTTCTCTATTAAAATATAATAAATAAATTCAATAGAGTACAAGTGTCCTAATGAGGCAAGGTCCTGCTGTGTGTCTGTATCACAGAACGGGCCAGGTTGGAAGGGATCACAGTGGGATCATTGCTCTAGCAGGGTCATCCCAGAGCACGAGGCACAGGATTGGAATATCCCCAGAGAGGGACACTCCACGCCCTCTTTGATCTGTGTTCTGCTGCTCCGTCACTGCACAGTGAAGAAGTTCTTCCTCATCTCTTGGTGGAACTTCCTGTGCGTGTTTCTGCCCGTTGCTCTTGTCCTATCTCTTGGCACCTCTGAGCGGAGCCCAGGTGGCCACAAGCCGCTGAGGAGTTAAACCCCACCGCCAGCACAGCCCAACCCCGTGCCACGCACTGGGCGGGGCCGGGACTCGAACCCTCAACCCTCGGAGCCGCAGGGCCCGCGCTGGCCGGGCGGGGGCGCGGCGGCCCCGGCGCCGCCCGGAAGCGGAAGCGCGGCCGCGGTTCCCGCCGCGGTTGCCGAGCGGCGGCCGCTCCGTCCCGTCCCGCCCGCGGCCATGAGCGCGGCCGGGCTCGTGTCCGCGCCGCCCGCAGCCCCGCCGGGGCCGCCCGCCCCCGCCATGGCCCCCGCGCCCGACTACTACGAGGAGGAGGAGCTGGAGAGCGCCGAGGAGGAGGACGGCGAGCGGAGCGCCCGGGCCCGCGACTCCGACGAGGGTGTGTGGGGAGGGGGCGGGTCGGTGCCCGGGGACGGGGGGATGGAGCAGGGGTTGTGAGGGGAGCGCTCCGCTCCGCACGGTGTTTGGGGAAGGGCTGGGGGCTTCAGGGCTTCGGGTGGCGAGAGCAGCCGAGGGAAACACGGAGCTGTCAGGGGGCAGCGGCTCCCGAGAAACAGTGAAGCAGAGAAGCCGCTGGACAGGCGGAGCTGTGGCTTCCCAGGGGAGCAGGGACACGGGGAGCACTGGGCAGGGACTGGGTGCGACAGCAGAGGGAAAACAGCGGAGACATCCCGGGAATGGGTTCTGACTGCGTGGTGTGAACGGGGAAGGACAGAATTATAGTAGGGAAGGAGAACGTAACAGCACAAGAACCAGAGAACGAGAGGAAAGAGGAAATTAAGTAAAAATTAAGTAGCCAAGAGTGCAGAGGGCATAAAAGGACAGATAAGGGGAATGTAGGAGGACTCTTGGACGGTGCCTGTTACTGGCAGCCGAGTCCCCATCCCCTCTGGTTATAGATGAGATAATATTAATCATATTAAACATGCAGAGGGAGACAGGGTCAGTGGTCAGAAATCCACAAAGGATTTCCTAACAGAGTATGGAAATCCTTTGTGCTGGCCAAGACATTGAAGTACATTTCTTGCAGTTAAAAACCTTCTTGGTTTATCTTTGGTGCTTTAAATTTTATCTTAAGTTTAAACTGTTTGTAGTTTAAGAAAAATCTAAGGTTTGATTTAAGGGGCTGGGCTTCCCAGCCATGTGTAGGGAATTAGCTGTGGTTTAGGTTTCTCAGCTGTACCCTGTAAAGTCTGGAGGCACTTGCCCCTCTTTGGCAAGATAATGGATTCTTGGCTCCCCACGTGTTACAAATAAAAGCCTGAAAAGTCTTAGCAGCAAACTGGCAATCCCACAGTGATTTACTTTATTTACAGTTTATGCTGTTTATAAAGTGCAGCTATCTTCATGGCAGTGCTGGTATCTGAGTGCTGCAGTACCAGCTGAAGTACAGGTGAGAAGTTCAGGTCCCAGGCAGTAACTGCTCTCTTGGTGAGAGCTTTGTGGTCAACCTGAGCAGCACTGAGGGGTGGAACTCCAGTAACAGGTTTGTGAAATGTCTTTCAGAGTCTTCAGGCTGTTTGTGTCTCACCTGTGTGTGAGAATTAATGTAGAGCCCCTCATCTTAAATGAGAAGAAATTCCCAGGCTGAGGTTGAAGCTGTTCATGCAAAACTCACAGTTGTAGGAACATGAGATGTTTATTTCCCTCCTGAATTCATCTCTCAGGTTGTCTTTGATGCTAAATTGCCTGAGGTTTGGGGATTTCTTTTTTGTGTGCCTGTTTCCTTGTTTTTAAATAATTTATTACTGAGTTTGGTTTTTCTTTTCTAAATACTTTTTCAATTTAAGCAAGTTGTTTTTTGCCTTGTTTAGACACTGAGGATGCCAGTGAAACAGACCTGGCAAAGCACGAGGAGGAGGACTTTGTAGAAATGAAAGAACAGTAAGTAACCCATTCCAAATACAAATAAGGTGATGTTCTATTTATTTGTGGGTTTAGGGGTGTTAATTGCCTAAAATTTGGCAAAGTTTTGTGCCAAGATTGGGAGTTTTAAGTCCTTACCCCAGTGGAACAGCTCATGAGTCCATACACTTTTATTTCTGTTCTCCCCAGTTACTTTCTCTGTTCTGTATAAATTCAAGGAATTAAGGGCTGCTGCTGTTTTAGGCAAAGAAATAATTATGAGTTCTGGGATCTGCTGCAAATGCATCCTTCTGCAGATAAATCCTTCAAATAAAATAAAGGTTCTGCTTTAGATAAGCTAAAGAAAAGTGAAATCCTATCCAAATGCCTTAAACAATTGAATTCTAGTCCTGAACCAGAAATGGAGACTTGAAATAGTCTGCCCATGGTGTGTAGGAGCATTTGCAATATTTTGAGTTCTTGCTTACTGGCAGAGACCTGTTTTTATACAGGTCAGGATGACTTGGCCAGTGTTAAACCACAGATGTGTGGTAAAAGAAATGCAGGAATAGACTTTGGTGGTTTTCTAAAATAATGTTGTGAGCTAGTGCACAGCTAATAAAACTTGGCATAGTGCAAGAATGATTCTGCTGTAACGTTTCTGATGTTTGTAGATCTAAATGTCATTTTAGTTTACAACAGCAACAAAAAATACTATTTTACCCAAATTTTAAACCCATTTTTAAGACAGAATGAGAACCTTTCATGGGAATAAAATTCTTTAAGTTTGCAGTTCACTTGTTTCCTGAAATTCTGAGAAGCTTTTGATTCTGTGTAAGCATGTAACCTCAAGAGATGGTGCAATAAACAATGAGTGCTTGGTGTTTAAAGTTTCCTGCTGTGCTTGCAGGATGTATCAGGACAAACTGGCATCTCTGAAGAGGCAGTTACAGCAGCTGCAGGAAGGTAAGCTTACAAGAGTAGCTTTGGTTTTTTATTTTCAGCACTTTTCAAAGGATGGGAGCAGCATCTTTCACTGCATGTTGGCTTTCAGCTGTGCTGCAGAATTAAAAATGTCACCTGCTTCCCATCTTTTCTCCATCTTAACTCCACTTTTAGTTAAGCCTCTCTGCTAAAACATTTCTTAAAAGGAGTAATCCACTTTTTACAAAAGCAGGGAATGTGCTTTGAGTGGTGTCTGACTCCTTGAGGATATTTAATACTTGGGGAAAAAAATACAATGGGAATCTACAATTTATTTCCACTAGGTACTCTTCAGGAATATCAGAAAAGGATGAAGAAGTTGGACCAGCAGTACAAAGAAAGGATAAGAAATGCAGGTGAGAGGAATTTCTCTCTAAGACACTGCAAATAACTTAAATGTGTGTTTTGTATAACACCTGAAGTAAAAAAGAGATAATTCTGTCCTTTAAAGAAAAGGAACTTGCTGGAGCTCTCAGAGTCCACCAAAACATGACAGGCTTTGCCTTGATGATTTTCTTCCCTTGATCAGCATTGTTTGCTGACTGATAAACAGTTTTAGCCTTCATTTGTGTGAAGCAGCACAAGTAGAAAGATGATTCCATTTTTATCTATCCCACAGTGTCCCACTTTGCTTTGTTGTTTGGTGGCTCCAGCTGAAGCCTTTGGCTGCCCTCTCTCCTTGAGTTTGCAGGAGTGGGAATTAGGAGCACAGGCTTTCCCCAGGATCTGTCTGTGAACCATGAGCACAGAGCATTTGCTGCTGGGACTGTTGTGCATGGCTGTGCCATGGAATGGGCTGCCTGGGCTTTGGGCACTGCTCTGTTTCAAGGAGCAAAGTTCATTTTTCATGTGCCCAGTGCTTGTCCTTCTGGGTGGTTTTACTGTGTTGCTGCAGAGGAATGGCTTGGGAACCAGATCCAGCTGCTTTCCCTCTTTCTTCTTCATTTTCCAGTAGTTCTCACCTTGGATATTGAATCAGGGCCTTTTCCAGAAGGCATTGTGTGGATATAGGAAATACAGCTGCTCCTCCTTTAGCAAAAACAAACAGTTCTGTGTTTCTGAAAGTGCCTGGGAAAGGGAAAGGATTTACTTGAGGAGCTGAAGTGGTTTGAACAACTTCTTGTTGACAGGAGCCTGTCTCCTGAGATGAATTTCACTAATGATTTAGGGTGGAAAACACCTCCAAAAAGACCTTTTATATGCACTAGAGCTGCATCCTGACAAGCCTGGGCTGTTCTGATACAATTAAGCCCCAGTGCAAACTGGTATTTCTGGCAGTGCTGCAGCAGCAGAGTTCTTCCACAGGAGGGCAGGTGATGATCACTTGGAATTTTATAAGTAAAAAATCCAGCTGCCTTGTACTACAGGAATAAAGCTCTTTTATGTTTGTCCTTGCCAAGCTGAGGTTTATTAAACCAACAGTTTCCATTTACCTGCATTTGATTATCTACATAATGCTGCTTTCATGCTTTGCAAGTAGAAAGTTTGATTTTTATTACAGAAAGTTTGATTTTTATTACAGCATTCTTATATTTGGTGTATATCTATTACTGTTATTAATTTTTTTTAAATAATGGAGTAGTAGAGTGTTGCTGCTACAGCCTGAACTGAACTGAATAGTGTGGAATAGTGGAAGCTTTTTGGGGTGACAGTCTGTAAAAAACCTTTAGTAACAGTGTATTTCTGTGGGACTTTTTCATGGTCACTTTATTTTCAGCATAAAGCTGTGAAGTCAGAGTAGAGATTGGATAGGTACATGAATTATTTGCTTCACTGCCTGTCTTGGCTGCAATATTCAATGGCTTAAAACGTTAAGGAAGTAATTTTGTGCAGCTTTGAAGGTAATAAATTTAGTCTTTCTTGTGTTTCAGAACTGTTCCTGCAGCTGGAAGTAAGTACTCTTAATTTATCAAAAATACGCATTAATTAGATGGAAGAGGCATAAACCTTGTTTCACCAGCCAGTATTTGGGCTTGTTTTCCCAGAAGGTTTAAAGAAATTTTTTTCCTCTGGCTGCCTTGTTGCACTTGAGATGCAGTAGAGCTTACTGCTGGTATTACCTCAAGTAACTTCTGCACTTTGTTTTTAAAATAGAATTAAATATTTGCTGTTGGGCTCTTGTACCTGGCTGTGCATTGGGCTGGTCAAAAAGGGGTGTTTAAATTGATGAGTGCTGATTATAAATCAGCAGAGCTCTCTTCTAGGGACTTGATTTGTTGTGCAACATTAAAATGTCTTTTTACAACTCATTCTTTTGCCAATATAATAGCACTAAGTGGTATTTGGATGTTTTTCTGTAGATTGTGAATATTGATAATCTTTAGAACTTGGGCCAGTTGTGAACTGAAAAGCTGATCAATAAAGCATTTGAAAAGCTGTTGTGATATCATTAACTTGAGTCCTTAATTAACCCTCTTGCTCCTTGGGTTTTGCATTAGACAGATCAGGTGGAGAAAAATTATGTGAAGGAAAAGAAAGCAGCAGCAAAGGAGTTTGAAGATAAGAAAATTGAGCTTAAGGAAAATCTGATAGCAGAGTTGGAAGAGAAGAAGAAGATGATTGAGAATGAAAAGCTAACCATGGAATTAACAGGAGGTAAAGATGACAAGCACCTGTCATTTGTGTTATCCACTGTGGTCCTGCTAAGGAAAAGAGCTGTGAAGATGTCAGTGCTGCTTTACACAGCTGGTGGGAAATGCCAAGAGGGGCAGAGCATGAATTGATGGCCTTTGAATGGAGACAGCAGCTCCAAATTCAGTGAATTGTTAACAGGGGAATCAAGCAGTGCCAGTGGAGCAGCAGAGGGGATGATGGGCTTGCTGATATGCAGGGAGAGAGGCTGCTTTGGTTCCCTGATGTAGCAATAAAACTACTGAGATATGTCACAATATTGGCCTGATCAATAATGGAAGCTTTTAAAGCTGTGTCCTTTCCTTGCTGCAGGAGTGGGTGGTCAAGCAGTTGCAGAAAACCAAACAATAAAGGTTGAAACCTGCTGCTTAAAGCCAGAAAACAAAGATTTGTGGGTTACATTTGTGTCCAGGCTCTAGAAAATTTATATTAAACCGACAGATTTTTTTTTTTTTTTGAGACAGTTGGTATCCCTGTGTTGTCATTGCAGGGGTTCCATACTGTTGTCTCCTTATCACAAATGTTTCCCACCTTCTTGGTGTTTATTGTGGGCAGCTCCTCAGAGCACTGACTCTTCTTCACAAAGCAGCCACCCCACTCTGTTACAGCATCTTCTCATTGCTTACAGCTGTGGCCTGGTAAAGTCAGGCCTGTTCCCAATCTTTGCTAATTGGCACAGCTGCAACTCCTTAGGGTGAGATTACTTTCTACACTATCCTTTGTCATCTTTTATCCCCCTACAGCCCTGGTGCCTTGCAGGGCTCTGTGGTGGTGGACACAGGGCAGCTCAGTCAGGGGTTGATTATTCCTGCAGAATTCTGTTCCTGTGGTGCTGAACCAAAAGTCTGGTTTGATGTTCTTTGGGAGCAGCTCCCTCACTTCATGGACTGATAGTGTGAGGCCTGTCCATGAGTTACACCCTTCATGTATTTCTTGCATAGTATCTACAGGTTTTATATTAATAATGTAGTTAATACTCAGAAGTGAGAATTAAACCCTCCTTTGGTGTATTAAATGGTGCTCTTGGCTTAATATAAACTCTTAGGGCTGATGTGGACTGGAAAGCATCTTGAGTTATGCTGTTTCCCTGGTAACTTCTATTTATTTATGAAATCTGGTCTCATGGTCATCCTTGTTCACCCTTGAGATGAGGAGAGAAGGAATTTGGTGTATTTGGCACAGGCAGAGCTGCTCAAGGTTTTTGTGTCTAGTGGGATCCAAAGGGGCTCCCCAGATGGAAATACTTCCCAGGGGGTGATCCAGGGGTGCTTAGAGATGAGCCAGTAAATCTCAGCACAGACAAAGGGAAGGTGAGATGGTGTTTGGCATTTATGGTGTGGTCTCCTGGCTGCCAGTTCAACAGACCTTGATGAATTAAGGAATGAGTTGTGAGAGTTTAGTGCAGTTATTCAGTAAAGGTTACCTGTAGGCATTTGGACAAAATAAGTTCAGATAATTACTTGGTGATGAGACTGGTGTTTAGGTTTTTAACAGACTTTCTTTTTTTCCCCAGTGCATATGCTGCAGTTTACTTCCTGTCAACTGCTGCTCTGTGTGTTATTAATTAGGCTCATTTCATTAATCATTCTTAGGTAATCTGAATTTAAACACTGTTTGTTTGAAATCACTCCAGCAGACTTGTATCAGTCTTCAATGCAGAAATTTCCTCTAATCTTTTGACAAAGCTGTTTTTCTGCCTTGAAGATGAGAGAGCAATTGATTTGTAGCTGATGTTTTACATGCTATTAATGATCTGAGTAGGGCTGGGAAAGAACTCCGTGAGCTTGGCCTTTTAAATCTGTTCCCAAGCAGATATGGTGAGCATGAAAGGAGCTTGCCTTGAATCCTTGTAGCATCATTGTGCTGCTTATCAGTACCTGGAGCAGCTGTAACCATGGCAGTGCAGTGACCTGATGGGAGAGAGAACTTGGATTCACTGTCAGCACTTCCATGCACACACACACAACCAAAAAAAAATCCAATTTGCTGAATGAAAGAGGAAAGATTATTTTCCCTGTGCTTTGTATAGAAAGCTGCTGCTTCTTACTCCTTTCTCTCTGGTCTTATCAGCTCTCCAACTTCATTTCTCTGCAGATTCAATGGAAGTGAAGCCCATTATGACGAGGAAACTGAGAAGGAGACCAAATGATCCAGTTCCCATCCCAGACAAGAGGAGGAAACCTGCCCCTGATATCCTTTCCTGGAGTCACTGCTGGCTCTGCAGCCCCTGTGCTGCCCACACCTTGGCTGTTTTGTACAGCAAGGGAAAGGAAATGAAATGCCAGGATCAGATTTTAACCTGGGAAATAAATACAATTGTCATGTGTAATGTGTGCTAAAGCAATACCAGCAGTTATACAATTCAATATATATGTATATATATATGTTAGAGATCCTTTGGTATCCTAATTTAATCCTTACAGTATCATGAGATAAACTGTTCTCACTGACAAAAAAAAGTTGAATTCTACAGGCAATTTATTTCACAAAAGAAAAACTTTAAAAGAACATTAGATATATATATATATGCTGAGATAATTGATTCCATAGATAGTAAATGGCTTTTTACATGAGCCAGAGCTTTTCTCATTTCAAGACGTGACAAGGCATTTACCAGAAAGATCATATTTGTCATATCCAAATAGTTTTTTCCATTTCTGATAAAAGCTTCAGATCTCTAATCCAGAGATGCATAGCAAAAGCAAGGATGCTAGATTTGTTCTTTGAATAAGAAAAGATGAAGATTCATCTTGTTTTCATGTATCACAAGAGACAGAAAAACATGTCTGTGTAATCCTTAGGATCTGCCTTGCTGCATGTCTCAAAATTAAAATGTTCCTTGGCTTCTGGAAATATGTTTTTAGCTCCTCTGTGATGATAGCCACTTTTTTCTATTTGTGTATTAAATTCACCTGGAGAGGAAGGCAAGGATATTTGCTTTGCAGGGGTTTCTTATTAGATTCTAAACCTGTATTTCTTAGATTAAAAAAACTTATCTGAGTGACTCTCATTTTCTGAAGGCAATATCAAACCTTGAACTTTTGGAGTTCATGCAGGATGGTCATGAGCATCTCCAGTTTCAATTAACCTCCTCCTGGTTGGAGATTCTGTTCACTCTTTCGGGAAGAAAAAAAGTCATTTATTAGTGCCCCTATCTCATCCAAAATAAATGAGTTTCATAGTGAACATGACCTGCTAATTGAGCATGATACAGCAACCACACAGTGAAAATCTCTGCCTTTGCTCACTGGGAGAGGATTAAAGTCCATCAAAACCAAAATCCTTGAAATGCAGCCCAGCAATTGTTAACTTGAGTGTAATACTTTTGGCTAAATACTTTTTATGAAGAAACAAAAGTACAGCAAAGCTCTAATAAGACTGTAATACACTAATTTATATTTTCAGAGGTTTTGGGTTTGTTTTCAGGTGCATTGTAGGCTCTTATTTATCCCCAGCCCCAAAGTTTTATTTAACTAGGTTTAGGTGGGATTTAGCTTCATTGTAGAAAACCTGAAGTGAGTCTTGTTTCAGCTCACAGATTTTTCTCCACAGAAATAAAAGATGAAAACCACTGAAAATGCTGGTGCTTGATGCTTCCATGAAGTAAATGTCAGTGCACTAAAGGTTTTTCATTGATGGTTGTGTCTGAATAAGTTAAAATGATTTTGCACTCTGCTGCTAAGATGGTGGGGATGGACTTGGATTAATTCCTCTGACAAAAAAAACCAGCTCAAGTAAGACATTTATGAAAATCCTGGAAACCTTTTGGCTTGCATTTACTCAAGTGAAATGTCATTGACCTTTAATTTTTAGCCTTGCTTGTCAAGAGCTTATGGAAACCTTAATTCTGGATACCTCAGCTAAATTACTTGTTGACTGATGAGCAAATAATGGAGGACCTAAGAACACTGAATAAGGTAGGAATTGTTGCTTGACTGTATTTCTTCATTTTCAAGAGAAGGCAAATGATTTCTCCTGAAGAGAACAGAGCTCTCTTTAATGTTCATTTTTGAGATATGGCACTATTTCATCCCTGTAGGCTTTCTGAAGTAGCACAAGAAAAGATTTAGCAAGATGGTATCTCCTCTTTTTCATTGAGGTTTAATTAACCTAATTTAAATGACTGTCACCTAAAAGTGTTACCTTTTGTGGGAACCAAGGGATGAGCTGTGTTAAGGAGTTTCTTCCTCATGGCTGAGCAGATGTCAGTGTGTTTTTTGGGAGATCACAGGCTGCCTTTGTTTAAGCCTTAGTGTGGGGTAGGATTTTTTCATTAATTTTTTTTCTCCCTGCTGTCAAAAAAGATTTCAGCAAGCTGGATAGGGGGCAGTGTGCATGCTTATAATTTTTTCTGGGTTTGATTAACATATTGTTTTCTTGCTGAGCACTTGAAGGCTTATCTAATTTCTTAGAATATAAGCTGCTCATTAAGGCATTTTGAGGATGGTAGTGGAACATTGGTTTTGTGCCAGCTGTTGAGGTTTCTCTAATGATTTAGCTCCTGTATTTTGTGTACCCTGAGAAATGTTGTATCACATTCAAAAATAGTGTGTTAGATGGGTTTTACTCATTGGAGTGAGTTGGCTGAATGCTCTCAAGTTCAGTTTTTTGGCCTTTTGGATCATTATACTGATTATCTGCACCTTTGGCTGTTTAGAGCACCCTGGTTCTGTGTTAGGCCACTTAACAGAGCATTTAAAATAGAAATACACAGAGTGTGGAAAGTAAGATATCTGCAGTTATCAGTGCAGCTTCTGTGGCTCCTGTCAGATCTCTAACACTGCTTTTTTCTCTTCCCATGCAGCTTAAATCACCCAAGAGACCAGGTGAGTTACAGATGCAGTGGAACTGGTTCATGGGGGGTGCTCTGAGCAGAGAATGGCACTGCAGATGTTTGGCTGTGCAATAATTGCTGTTCTTTGTGTGGTGCTGGTGTTTGTTGGGATGGGAGGGGGGCATGAGCATCTTTGGTGGCTGAAACAGCTGGAAAAAAGAAGTTTTCCATTATATTCAGGTGCATCTGGGCACCTTGTCTGTTTGTCAGCTCCATTGAGGGATTGACCTTATGTTAAGGTGCCTTAACATAAGGTCAGTGTTATGCCTTCAGCTCTCTAGATGTGCCTCTACACTTCTTTCAAGACAGAGTGGAACTAACTTGCCTCACTAATTTTAACCATATTTAACTAATTCAATGTGGATTATAACTAAAACAAAATCAAGGACATATTGTCCATCACTTACCCATGAATGTTTTTTCACATAAATGCTGTATTTCAGTGAATATTTTAATTCGAGGCAGAGGTCAAGTTACTCATCACAATATATAATATTTTCCTGATGGATATTTGAGTTTGCAGCTTTCTCTGCTTGCTATTTCTGCACACCCAACCTTATTAACTGCAGTTTTGCAGTCAGGTGTGCTGCTGTGAGATGGACACGTGCTGATCTTTAACCAGAGTGTCTGTGCTGTCCCCAGCCTCCCCCTCCTCTCCTGAGCACCTCCCAGCAACACCAGCAGAGTCTCCAGCACAGAGGTTTGAAGCTCGGATAGAAGATGGCAAACTCTACTATGACAAGAGATGGTGAGGCCTGGGGAGGTTTTGTTTCCATCAGTCTGTGTTGTGTTTTGTTGTGAGGAGGCAGAGGCTGCAGAGAGAAATGGCTTTTTGAGCAAAGAATTGGTGGACAAAATGCTTTAGGGCAGAGGTTTGCTGCTCCCTCCACAAGCTCATCATGGGCCCAGCAAAGCAGAGGGGATGATGGAATGTTCACACCCTGCAGGCTTTCAGAGATAACTGGTGCCACCAATAAAAGGAGACTGGAATCTTGTCCATGGCCCACTGTGGCACTTAGGAAGTCAAACCTAATAAGAGCAGGAGAGGCAGCAGCAGCCACAGTGGGATGTGACTGAAGCTGCCCAGTTTGGACACAGACACTCCATGATTTGCTGTCAGCAACACTCCCATTTCTGAGCTTCAGATTTGTGCCCAGCATTCCACAAGGTGGCAGAAGAAATGTCATCCAGCAGCTGCTCAGGATGAAAGATGCTTCTAATAAATCCAAATAACCTTTAAAGATCAAACCCACCTGGGAGAGGCAACTTCAGAATTGCTGATTGGATTTATCTCTGTTGAGTTTTATGGCCATACAGCTGTACAAGCCTCACAAAACACAAGGAAAATATTAAATTTCTGCAGAGGAAACTTAGATCTTACACTTAATCCATGAGATTTGCAAAGCTGGATAATCAAGAGGGCAATCTTGAACTTAAGCAGAACACAATTTGCTTTCAAAAAGTCATCTGCTTATTTGTAGCCTACTTCAGTGTTCTGGTGGCTCAAAACAAGTGATGAGGCTGTAATTTATCACAGAAGTAGGTGTGAAGCTGTTGTTTTTACACAGCAATCCCCTTGGCCAGTTGGTCAGTTTTTCTTTTTGCCTGAAGTTTAATTGAGAGTTCAGTTTACACAGCTCTCATAAAAGCTGCTCCCTCAGTTTAAACATTCATGAAGAGTTAAGCAGATAGGAACTGAACAGGCTACTTATTCCACAGATTCATCAAGGTTTTTAGAGGTTTTTTTTGCTTTTATAATTTTTTGGTGTGTGTAAAGTGACTGTCCCCAGGATATATTTGGATGAAGATACTCTTCTTAGAATTTTGAAGCATATGGAGTACTTGAAAAGTGTTCATGAGTAAAAAAAGAAAGGAAAAAAAAAGGCATCTGAAGTAATCTGTCAGTAAAGCTCAAAACTTCTCATTAAATTTAAACCTGGAAGAGCTTCAGTGAGCCCAGAACCTCAGCAAAGCACCAGCTCTCTCTGAAGGGTATCTGGCTGTGGCATAAAGCACTTAACAGATATTTTCACCTTGCTGAATTCACTTGTCATGGGGGTCTTGCTGTCAGGAATTCCAGCTGTTGTTTTTTGTGGCTGCCTTGTTCTTATGCTGTTTTAAGATCAGTATCTTAGATTTTTTTGGTTGTAATAATCCTGCTTAGATCTTTTTGATTGATAATAAGTAATAGTACTTGTGCAAAGTAGCTGGTGTTTTAAAATAATGAAGTAACTGTTGGTAGTGGGAGGGTAATTCTTCCTAAGGTGCATAAAGGATGCTGGCATGCACAGAAATCCTAAACCTGACAGGCCAGGAATGACTTTCTCTGTTTCCTGATGCAGCCCTGCATGACAATTACCTGAAAACAGGGAATGTTTAATGCCAGTAATGAACCCCCTGAAGTCTTGCAGAGACATTTCAGATATCTCCAGAGTGGAGTGTTTCAGGTGAATGTGGAATTAGACTTGGTTTTTTAATGCTCAGAGCTCTGTGCTCCCCCATCAAATCCTGAACCACAGTTCATTGTAAAGCAGCCATCTTTGTGCTCTTACCTTTGCTGCATACAATAATGCAGAGGGATTTCCTTCAGTCTTCTGATGGAGTTGCAGTTGGAAATCTTGGCCTTTCAGTAAAATACTTTATAGCAGGAAATGGAATTATTTCTGCTTTCCTCATGTGGTGTTTTACCTACTGCAACAGTGAGAGTTGTTTGGCTCTGCTTTCTTGAAAGCCAACTTAAACCCCATTGCATTTTTCATCTGAAGTCATTTCCTCAGTCCTGTCCCTCTGTGGATATATTTGGCAAAAGGGTGGGACATTGTGACCGTGTTCACAGGGGTCTTAGGATGAGGGAGGAGACAAGGATCTGACTCCATGTTTCAGTAGGCTTGATTTATTATTTTTTGATATATATTATATTAAAAATATACTAAAAGAATAGAAGAAAAGGCTTCATCAGAAGGCTAGCTAAGAATAGAAAAAGAAAGAATAATAACAAAAGTTTGTGGCTTGGACAGAGTCTGAGCCAGCTGACTGTGATTGGCCATTAATTAGAAACAACCAACATGGGCCAATCACAGATGCACCTGTTGCATTCCACAGCAGCAGATAATCAATGTTTACATTTTGTTCCTGAGGCCTCTCAGCTTCTCAGGAGGAAAAATCCTAAGGAAAGGATTTTTCATAAAAGATGTCTGTGACAGGACATGACCAGGGAACTGATGCACCAGAGTGTGCCTCCAGCTGCCCTGGCTCTGTGAGTGTGAGACAGGTGAGACAGCTCTTCAGTGAAACACTGCTGACTTGGCTCTCTGCCTTTTCTGGGCACAATTAGCATTAATTTATTGATGCAGAGTCATTCATGGTGTGAAATCCAAGGGCTGAATGAAGCCTCTGACATGTGTGTTATCAGCTTTGGAATTCACTGCTAATCAAAAATTGCAAGTGGGGGAAATATTTCCTTGTCTGCGTGGGCACAGCCAACACTTGAGAGCTGTTGTTTGCCCTGGCTTCTCCTGCACTCCTGCTGATTGTATCAAGATCAAAACTCTTGCTTAAGTACTCCCAGCATGGCATGGTAGGGCACTGCTGGACTGAGATTCTTGTCTCATCTTAGTGAGGCCTGGGGTTTGCAGCAGCTTATTGAGTTCCTCTGTATCATTTAATGACATCTGGACTTGCTAAACTGAGATTTTTTTTTTTTTGGCTCAGATCATTGTTGCTTTGCATTGCCCTGGAACCCACTGACATTGTTGCTGTCAGAATGAGGGAGAAAGACACCTGTGTCCAGCCATTGTTTGAAAGGTTGCAGGATTTGGGGATTTTTCATTCCCTCACCACCCCAAGGGTAATGAGTGTGTTTGGAAGGCTCAAAGCTGACACTCTTTCCAGCTGCTGGCAAGCACTGTGAAAATTCTGAGTGCAGAATTTTCCAGTAGGAAGAGATTGTGGAATAAACCATTGGAAGACTTCCACATGTACAATATGGTTATTGTAGAAATAACTGTAAAGTTTCAATAAATCCATGCATTTTGCAAATGGCAGTCAGGCTGCAGGGGGTTGCACTGGGTGGCCACTGAGGGAATATCTGTGCAGGGAATCTGCAGCTTGGATTGCCCAGATAAAATCATGATTAGGGGAAAGGTGGAAATACAGTCATGCTTTTATAGCTGTAAAGTATTTTGGTGCTTGCTTGATTAAGATGATTTACTTACAAATCACCTGTTCCACTGTAATTAGTTCTGCCTATGGAAGAGAATGAGGCAGAATGGACAGAAAGTGGGGGTTTGGGGCTGGCACACTGCAGCACTTGGAGAAATGTGAGCTGTAAAGAGGGGAGTCCTCGGAATCAAATTCAGAGTTAGGAATTTCAAAGTCTTTGTTTTATACACAACACATTAAGAACAATATAGAGCTTAAAATATGATCTGAAATGGATATGTTTAGTTATGGACTCCTTATGGCAGATATTTACAGCCCATTACAGAGTCAGTTACCCATTAGTTACCATTTTTGGTATTTTCACACAATAGGACAGCATTAGAAAATTGAGGTCTCATTAAACAATGCACTGATTGAGTGTAATTCACTTTTGGTGGTGGTGGTGCTCTGGTAATTCTGTATGGGGGAACAGCTTGAGAATCTGTGATTTACTCTATCATATTTTGTTAGGCAAAATAAGGAGTTGCCTTCTGAAATCCATCCTGAGTCTGGAATGGGAAAGGCTGCTTGGATTAACCCTTGAAGGCTGGGTGTGTTGTCAGTCACTGTTCCCCTGGGCTGTGCCTCTGCCTCTCCCCTTGCAGTTGTGAAATCTGTTTTCAGTGCCCTTCAGTGCAGAGTTGAATGTGAGTTAAGACTCTCCTGCATTTCAAATATCATTAATGCAGGATGTGTGTGTGTGATCAGATCACCACTGTCTTGCAAAGCTGGAGAAAGCAGTGTGGAAAGAAAGGCAGACTTCAAATTTACTCTGTCCAGCTTTATCAATAGTGGATTCATGCATTTCCTTTTTTTTTTTCCTTTTTGCAGGTACCACAAGAGCCAAGCTATTTACCTGGAGTCGAAAGAGAACACGAAGATCAGCTGTGTGATCAGTTCTGTGGGAGCCAACGAGGTTGTGGCTGCTTTTATTTGTCAGCAGAGGGGGGAGAGACAGGGGTTTAGTAAGGGCTGAAGATAGATACCTGTCTGGGGTGTAAAGAAAGCTGAAGCCAAGATAAAACTGACTTGAGAAATCTCTTTTTGAGCTGGGAAGAGACTGGGTTTGTTTCTGAAGGATAATTCAGTGTTTTGCAAGCTCCTGCAGCAGTTGGGCAAAGGGAGCACTTTGGTTTTTGCTTGCAGATTCCAGACACTTAAGGGAAAGAAATAATAGATTTGAGTGCACTTCTTCTTAATCAGCCAATAAAGAACTTTAATTTGTTGTGGCAGCTAAGGGAAAACACTTTATTTTCCCCAGAATGAGTTGCATGTGGGATCTGTTTGTCACAGCTGTTCCCTTGCAGGGGCAGTTGTGGCACTCTGTTGTTCAGATAAAAGCAGTGGTAGTGTGCTTATGGGTGCATTAAAATTTGTCAGAAGTTATTATTGTAATTTAGCAAAACTAATGTTTTGCTAAAATGTCATTCCATCCTACTGTGGTAGAATATAAAATTGTACATGTTTGTTTCCTACAGTTGCTCAAACTTTATGGATTTTTGAATTATTTTGGCAAGCAAAACATGCCAAATCCTTGGAAATGTTGCAGTTGGGAGATGATTATCAATGAATGTTGATTTTAATTTCTCTGGAGAAATAATTGAAGTAGAAATCCAGGCAAATACTAAATTCATTTTATCCTAAGGGGTCCTGTTAATAAAGTCAATTTATAACTAAAATAATAGAGTTAAATCAATTTACTTGCCAGGCCTGTAAGTAATATATAAAGAAAAAAAAGTTTAGGGTAAATCACAGGCCAGCATAACTTTATAAATCCTTTGCATTAGGAAATATTGGACTTCCCTCCTAAAATACTGCAGTACTAAGGACTGGATAATTCTTACTCAGTGTATTTATTTAAATATGTTAAAATGCATTAGAAGGATATAATGCAGAGGAAATTGCTCAGACTTGATTTTTAAAGTACAG
This sequence comes from Zonotrichia leucophrys gambelii, assembly GCF_028769735.1. Lineage (NCBI taxonomy): Eukaryota > Metazoa > Chordata > Aves > Passeriformes > Passerellidae > Zonotrichia > Zonotrichia leucophrys. The sequence goes on from NC_088185.1 coordinate 9,893,163, forward strand.
GTTTTTAGATCTAAACACCTTGAAGGTGATTTCAAAAACTCTCTGGAGTGGCTGCCTTGGTGGCAGCAATTTGTCTTGTGGCACGTGGTGTGAATCCTTCCATGCAGGTGCTTAAAAGAGAGGCCCTTTTATCTCCAGACACAATTTCTGTGCTACATGGTGGGAAATGCTTCGTGGAACAGAATCAGAATAAGCTTTTCATTTGACTAATAGTTACTTGTCTGGGCAAATCCCAGGATAGATAATTTTATCATCTGTGGATCTAGAGAGACTTAGTCTTGATTAGGCAAAGCTCAGTGCCACGGCTCTGTTGTGAGCTGTGGCAGGAGGAACCTGCTTTCCTGATGGTGCTTGAAAGAGTCATTTTTCTCGAGGACTGTTTTGAGCAGGAAGTTAAGGAGGTGAAGTTAGACACCTTGTTTCATTTTCTACTCAGGTTGCTAATGCTTCACATGGGGAAGGAGAGGGGATTAACCTCATTGATCTGTGCCCCCTGAGGGGCTCAGCTCCGACACTAAGACACCGAGTTAATTTGTCTGTGTGCTGCTTGCTGTGAGTTTTCCCTTTTTCTCCCCTGATTCATCTCCCTGCCCCTTTGTTTGTGCCCTTGCTCTCCTGCAGATCTGGGTGAGGAAAACCAGCGACAGCACCAAGATGAGGATCTACCTGGGGCAGCTGCAGCGGGGCGTGTTCGTGATCCGCCGGCGCTCGGCCACCTGACCCTGCTCTGCCCTGTCCTGGTTTCTGTCACACCACCAAACCTCTGCCAGGGGCTCACAGGCTGCTCACTCCTCCCTGCAGCAGGGAACAGTCCTGACCTCTGCCGAGACACTTTGTGGCTGGCCACATAATCCCCAGTAGTCCTTAAACCTTTAGTGATGCCCAAGCACTGCCCTGGACTATTTCTGGATTTTGCATCAAGCTTCTGTACGCTCTCTCTTTGTATTTTGGGTGACTGTTTGAGAAGACTTGGCATCATCCTCCTTTTTGTTGTTGTTTTGTGGTGCACAGATGGGACTCTTGTGTCAAAAACATCATCATCATGTTTCTGTTGGGAGTCAGACCAGTGGAAGAAGCTTTGCTTGTCGAGACCTGAGGTTATTTGTGCTTTTTGGCCTTGTTTTCCTGCAAGGCTCAGGATTTTGGGCAAAAGATGAATCCTGCCAGGTTTCAGCTGCAGCTGAGAGATGCCTCCAGAATATCTGGTGTACAACATCAGCCTTATTGGATGGACTGTTGAAAGACTGGAGACTTTTTTAGGATGGTGTGAACAGCTCAGAAACTGCTGAAACACAGTGATTTTAATGTAGCTCAGAGTCACGCGTGGTTAGTCAGAAGCTTCCGTTTCTCTTCACATTAAAAACCCCTTCAATGAACAAGCAGAGTATGTCTGTTTGCTGATCTAATTAGCTGGCATAGGTGGATGACTAAATTGAAGGACTAATTACCTGGATTTTGCAGATAGCAAGGCTGTATGAACTCTGTGTGTGTCTGTAACCACTCAGAGATGTAAAGAGGCAAACGATCAATTTCCCTTTTTCCACTGATGCTCAGAATCACAGGTTATGGTGGGATCCTGCTGACAGGAGATCTGTAATATCCTCCCAAGAATCCTGGTACAGAGTAGGAAGTGGCCTTGTCATGCTGTTAGCTGGAGCCTTCATTCCTGAGATGTTCTTCAAAGAGCTCCTCTTGAGGGCTCTTTTAATTGCTGGAGGTAACACTGAATTTCTACACTTGCCCTCCTGCAGCACAAGTGAAAATGCCCAAATAATGACATTAAGGTGCTCCCTAGGTGTTTAAAGATCTGCCTCTGGCATTCCTTTATTATTCCCAGTCCTTTGCTGATGGCTGGAAGCACCAGTGCCATGTGTGACTGCCTTGGCAGGAGCCACATGGTGCCCTGGCAGTGCTGTCACATCTCCACCTTCTGTGCAGAACAACTCAGTGCTCCTTTTGATTACTAGTCAAAAAGTTGTAAATCCTGCCTTTCTCAATCTCTCTCACTTTGAGGCATCTTTTGAGGTTTTGCTTTTGAGCTGCCTTCCTGCCAACACCCATCCAGCCCTGCCTTTCTTTGGTGTGTGCATCAGTGGAGTCCAGGGAAGGGAGTTGCAAGGGCTGTGCCCATTCCTTTCCTGCAGTTGGGTGGCAGTCACATCCCAAAAATTGCTGCCTCTACGTGGGTCTGGAGTGGAGTGTGATGGCTGAGCTCCTGATGTGACTGAGACACCTGACTTGATTTTTGCAGAGTTTTGAGGATCTGGAGCTCTGGCAAGGAAGGAGAGGGTGTTTCCCACCCTTGACAATGTGCCATCCCTGCTGCAGCTTAGGCAGCCAAATGCAGCAGGCTGGATTTTGTCAAGTTAGCAGCTTACTTAATATAACTTAACATTCTCTGCACATGTCACAGGTTTTTGATAAGGTGATGATGTACCAGGCAGGATTTGTCACGGAGTCTTTAAATGAACATCGTTCTAGTAATAAAAAGTGCTGAGGAAGTAGCAGGATTTATTTCCTGTCTCTATCACTTTATCAATACATATATTTGTGGGAATTGCTGGTGACTTGTGCTCAGTGTTGGGGAGGTGCTTTGCCAGCAGCCATCTGCTGCTGTGGTGTTTCCTGTTCTGGGGGAATTTTGGGAGTTAACAGAAGTGTGGGATGCCAGTGTGTGTGGGACAGGAGAGGGGCTCCATGAACCCGTGGTCAGTCAGGGCAAACCCCAATCTCAAACTCTTCCACACCAATCTTACTCCTCCAGGAGAGATGTGAGAGGTCTGTACAACTTCCTCCTGTCAGAATTCCTTGCCAGTTTTCCCAGTGCCCCTGGGTCAGCCTTTGAACTGGTAATTTCTGCTTTTGGCAGCCCTCAGGGGTTGTACTGCTGCAAATGGCTCAAACTTAACTGCTACACTGAAGGAATTTTGTTTATAGGCTGCTTCATCCTCAGTTTCTTAATGAAATGAAAGTCTGCCTTGCCTCTGTTGATCACCATAAAGAGTGGCTGTGTCTCACAGAGTACATGAATATTGTATCCTGGATTTTTTATCCTGGCAGGCTGTTCTGTATTGGCCTGAGCCATTTGTGAGGCTGAAGTGATAAAGTGCAGTGCCTTGCTGTGCACTCAGGGAAGCAAGTGCATTTTTTTTTTAATCCTAAAAGGATGCACAAATAGTTCTGTGGTGAGGATGAGGCATGTGAAAATCAAGAGTGGAGACATCAGCTGTAGAACTGAAGATTTCCTGCCACGGGTTGGAAAAATAGAGACAAGTTACTCAAGGAGATGGACAAGGTCTTGCTTGAATTCTAGGAGAAAATTGGCTTTTTTGTCTGTTCTTTGCCTGCTTATCATCAGTCTTGAAGGATCCCAACCCTCTGAGCAGAAACAGCTTTGCTGCAGGTATGAAACAATTTAATCCTCATTATGAACAGCATTCAAAGCAAATTCAGGAAATGGCTTTAACTCGTCGTTACAGTAATTTTAAAGAAAGGTGAACCTTCTGCCAAAAATAGACTTTTATTGAGGGTTAAATTGCAGTTGGCTGAGTCATATTAAGCTTTTCTGTTTTTTATTGCCTTGAGAAATGGACTGTGATGTTGATATGTGCAAAATAAAAAAGACATTCCCCCCCAGCCATTAGATGTTCCAATGGAAGGAGGCCAGATCAGGGAGCCAACTTCCAGGGGTTTTTTGACATCGTTCTCAACAGAAAGATTTCCAAAAAGGCTTTTTCCAAGGGCAAATGGTAATACACAAAATTGGCTTTTTTAGTTTATGTGCTCTGCCTGGAATTTTGTAAAGAGACAAAGGGATTTAATGACAGAAACTTTAATGGTTTGCCTTGTTTTTTGTAAATTTCTGGGGAACTTAAAGAAAATAAAGGCTAAAAGAGCAAAGAATAGCTTTGTGGATAACTGAGGTTCTTCCTCCTTCAGAAAAAAGAAAAAGCAGCATTTGTGTTCTTATTCCACAGAAGCAAACACTGAAATATTCAGGAATTCTGAATGGGTGTCTAAAGTGTGCTGTTACTATTTTTAGTTTGTCCAGTTCTAAAGGTAAGAATTTAATACACAGTGAGGTATTTAGAAAACACAAGAATGCACATTTCTATTTGTCTATGATTTATTGAAAACCTGTCATCACTGAAACCTCAAATTTCATACAGTTAAAGAATTCCTCTGTTGTAATGTTTTGCTGAATGTGGGAAGCCCCTTTAATATTTAACATCAGCTGAAACTTTGGGGATGCCAAAACATCTTGTAATACTTAAGTGCCTATCACTTTACAGTGGAGTAATTCTGTTTATTTAGATTCCTCCTTTTTAAGCAAGACTGCCTTTCTGTAAAATATTGATTTCAGTTTTTAAATAGACATGAAAAACAGCTTGGGTTTATGAAAACCAAAACCTCCCCTAAATATTTGGGGACTTTTCCCCTCCAATTTGATGCTAATAAATAAGCAGAAGGGGGAGAGTGGCTCAAAGAAGCCTTGGGACCAACATTAAAATAACATTTAGGTGACAACAGAAATGCTAAATATTCTCCATGGTGTATATCTAAACAGGATGGGTGTCTCACCTCCCCTCACATAATTAAAATGCTGAACAGCAGCACAGGAAGAGTTACTTAAGCCTTTGGTTCTAAAATAGCAATGCTCAGAGCAAAGCCAGGCATTTGTAGGGCTTTGGAACCGAGAGCTGTAACCCACGGGAAGCAGCTGCTGATTTATTCCATCAATCTCACATTTGAAAGCTATCAGTTCTCTGGATGCCTCAGGTAGCTTTGTCATTTTTCATTTAGTTCTAATTTGCATCCCCATGTTCTGCCCTGAATCCTGAGAGGGGGGAAAAAAAGGCAGAATAATGATGAAATGTACATTTTTCATTTCACTTTATTAAGGTTCCTTATTTTTACTGAATTCAGGATTCTTTGGAGGGTGGTCACTGCCTGCAGATCTCTGCAGGTTTAATGGCCAGCCCAGGTCATGAGAGCTAACAAGCTTTAACAAAAAATAACTACAAATGCAAATCCAGAGAGAAAAATGATATTTTCAGTCAAGGTTTCTGCTTGGTGGTTTCAATCCTGTTTGGAATTGGTGACTGAAGGGTTTTTAAGTGAACAGTCTGGTGCCACTGGCTCACACAGGTTTGGAGGACAGGCTCAGGACACATGGATGTCTGCTGCCATCATTAAATGAGGAGGTAAGTCAAGTTTTTGGTTTGTTTTGGGCTTTTACCTTTTTTTTTTCCAGGTTGTTTGATAAATGATTGATTTCTGTCACACAGTTGAAGGCAGCTGCTGATCATGTCAAGTTCCTGTTAACACTGAAAAATTACTCATTCTGGAGAAGAAACAGCCTTTTGCCCTGATCTAAAATTTAGCAACACTGCCTAATGGCCACAGGAATATCTTTTTTCTGATGTGATTAGAGAGGAAACATTCCAAACCTCACACATCATGAGGCATCACGTAATGGGGAAGGCTCTGAATACTGATGATGCTAAATCATGTAAAGTAGTTGCACAAAATGAGTGGAAAAGCAGGAGGCAAAGATTCTGCTGGGAAGGATTTCTGGGGTGGTAAAAATCTCATCCATTGAGGTTGGGAATTGCTAAAACAATTGGTTCAAGGCTGTGTGTGAAACTGAGACATGAAGGAGAGTTTGACCTGGAACCTGGGATGCTCAGTCTGTAATGGGATCTCAGCATTAGAATATTGATTAGGTCTCATTTTGGTCCAAGCCTGGAGTTTTGCAGTCCAGGAAAGGGAAATAAAACATGGCAGGGTTGTTACCAGCCCTGCCTCAGCCTCTTGGTCTTGTCCTCCCCTGAGGGAATTCAAAACTATGGATTTGTTTCCTCTTCCGTTGAAATATCAGTTTGGGAAGAGCTTTGAAAGTCTGGGTGAAATACAGAAATGCAGTTTCTGTCCCCTGGAGATGATAAACCCTTCTCTGTTCCAAGGAAGGGACAATTGGTGGCAATCCAGTGAGTGGCTCTGCCACAGCAGGGCTTTGCTCCTGGAGGATTTCATCCATCTGAGGAGACACAGGTTCTTGCCTGCCATGTCCAGGTGCTATGAAGGGGAGTATTTACAGATATTTTGGGCTGCAAAGCTGCAGTTTTTGTGCTCTCATACCTGGGCTGCTTGTGTGGTCTGGGCAAGAGAAGTGGAGTGTGGAAGGCAGATCCTGGACTGCCCTTGCAGGGAATCATGGAATCACAGAATGGTTTGGGTTGGAAGGGACCTTAAAGATCATCTTCCAACCCCTGCCATGGGCAGGGACACTTTCCAGTAAGTGCCAATGTCCCACCTGGCCTTGGACACTGCCAGGGCTTCCATGTGCCAGGGTCTCAGCAGTGCAGTGAGGAGTGTCTGGAGCAGTAAGCAGGGCTGGGCACCTCTCAGTGCTAATCTGGCTTTCTCAGAGAAGTTTGAAGGTTTTGTGTGCTCTGAAATCCCATGAGGGATGCAGTGGATGTGCTGGCTCCCCCAGTGCTGATTCCCTGGGGGGAAATCTCATCCATGTGCTTTGAAATGGATGTGAACAGCCTCAAACACTGGCTGTGGCCTTCCTGAGGCCTGCAGTGCCTCTTTATCTTGTCAGCCAAGCAAAGGTATCAATAACCCACAGAGCCTCCGAGCAGAGGGGTTCCTCCCCATCCATCCTGCCTGGCAGGTGCTCCATCTCGATTATGCCTCAGCTCTGCTCCATCTGTCATGTTCCTGGCCTGGATGACAGAGCAGGAAGGTGCTGCTGGTGGGAGCGTTTCCTGCCTGCCTAATGGGGCTGTAATTAATGGCTGCAGCCAGCCGAGCAGAGGCACCAGGCCTCTCCTTCAGCCACCCATCCGTGCTGTGTTACACACCCTGCTCCATGGTGGTGCTGCAGATTTACATAACTTCTGAAGTATTGCTATGTTTAATTAATGTGTAATGGCGAACCTTTTCACTGCTTTTTGCAGCCTTTTGTTGCCAAGTACCTGGCTGGGTGGATGTGGTGCCTCAGATGAAGGGGAATGTGCGGCAAGGCCACGCAGGCTCTGGGAACATGGCCTGTCACTGACCCAGAGTTGTCCCAGCCCTTCACCCTGCTGGTCACTTGTTCCCTCAGCGAGCTGAGTGTGCTGCAAAGGGGCTGCAGGGACAATTTCAAAAATGGGACTGTTCAAGAGGCTGCTTTGGCTCTCACCCTGCTTCCCCCACCATCTCCTTTGGGAGCAGACATGTCCTGAGGGCCTGCTGGAAGGCAAGGCCGTGAGGGCGAGCTTTGCTGCCTGGGCGTTTAACCCAGCCATCATCATCATCAGAGCACATGGAGAGCCTCGCTGCCCATCGAAAATTGGGATTTTTACTGTCTGTGTTTTTGGGATCTCACCCTTGGCATGACCTGGCTGAGGTGTCCCTCAGTGCCCCGGCCAAAGCTCGAGTCTCTCGGGGCGCTTATACAAATGAAATTCGGCAGCCATTAACTGGCTTAATGAGCCTCTCAAATGGCTTTGGAGAGGAGCACAGGCTCCTGCTCGACCTTCTGCCCTGTTCCCGTCTGCTCACACGGCTCGGCTGATGGTGGGGTGGGACTCCAGCGCTGGGGTCTCATTTTGGGACAGCAGATCAACGTAGCTCATCCCTGAGGTGGCCTTTGGGGACAGAGGGGGTGAGCAGGCACAGCTCTGTGTGCATTAGTGAGAAGGTTCCCTGAGCGCTGAGACCCTGCAGGGCTCCCATCCATACCTGGCTCGGGTGTTCCCATCCCCTCGGGTGTCCCATCCCCTCAGGTGTCCCATCCTCCATCCCCAAGCCAAACTCCTCCCGCGTTTCCAGTTTCACACCGACCTGCTCTTGACGTTTATAAACAAACTCTCCCATGTTAATCCACTTAAAAGCAACCGAATCCCTTCTATGGGAACACTTTTCTCCTCTTTCTGTTGCTGTGGCAATCAGCGCTGCTGAGCAGGGCGGGCGGGAGGGGCCAGCCGAGCATCCATCCTCCTTTCCTGCTGGGGCTCTGCTGCCTGTCTCGCCGCTGATTTTACCCCCATAGTGGTTTTGAAATACGAATCTTAGAGGTTTTTACAGAGAGAAGTAAATGAGAACAAACACAATGACTCATTCGGGGAGGCTGAGGCACAGGAGAGCAGTAATCAGCCAAGGGCTGAGTGCTGGCTCTAGAACTCAGCTGGAAATTACATTCTCCTTCCTCAATTTAGCTTTTACTCTGGGCTTGAGGGCAACTTAACCTTCCTTAAGGCTTTGAGTAGGGCTCTGGCTATGTCAAAGCTTCACCCACACCTCTGAGTGCATCATCTCTTGGGTGTCACACTCTTGGCCCTTCTCCATGCATCTGGCCAGGCCAAGGCTCCCTCTGGAGCAGGTCACTGCCTGATTTCTGGATCACCAGCTACATTTGGTACTTGAGTGTGAGAAGCTGGTTGCACAAACCATTGGAAGAGAGCACGTTTTCCTTGGCAGTTGGTGGAGATCAGGGGATGTTCTGTTAATCACATCCACCCGAGAGCGAGCGCTGGCAGATGGCAGCTCCCTGGGGATAATTAATCATTTGTTTGTCCAGGATATTGAGTGTGGAATGGCAATGTCCATACAGATTCTAGGGGAAGCTCGGAGAGGACCTGTGGCCCTTGGAAAGGAGGATTTCCCTCTCCAGGGTGAAACTCATTACCTAAAGACAATAAAATCCACCCTGAAGGGATCCTGGGCTTTCTCCCTGCAACCTTTGGCTCCCCCAGGGCATCAGGCAGCTAAAGGATTGCAAAAGGAGAGGAAGAGAAACTGCCTGACATCTGTGGGCTTTGATCTACTGTGGAGGATTTCTCCCCTCAGCCTGAGGAGAGAGGGGAATGTATTCAAAACCAGAAAGCAAATGCTTTTAGGCTGGGTCTGTAAGGAGCAACACCCTTAGCTGAATTTCCTCCTGGGGAATGAGCAGCAGCAGAGTGACAAAGCTCTGCTGGCCACTGTCACGGGGCAGCTGAGCACGCTCTGCCACGGGCTCTGCCAGGGGGACACGGGGCACAGGTGCCATTTGCAGACAGCATCGCTCTCCCGGCAGGCAGGAAGGAGGGGAGAGGGCAGGCAACCTCCCTGTCCTGTTTGTTTTGCTTTGTTTTGTTTTTTGTCAGGCTTTCCTCTGGATATCTTCTCCAAATCCTCCTGTCCGAAGGCAGCTGGCTCAGCAGGGGGGTGGGAGCACAGCACAGGCAGGATGGGGATGAGGGGAACCCCCTCCCTTCCTCTGAACTCTGAGGCCTCTCTGTGCAATTTAAAGTGGGGAAAGAAAGACATCTGTACCAAGGATTTGTCAGGCTTGTTCCTGGCAGATAAGCTGGTTTTACTGAGTGGCTTGACATGTAATTCCACACAGTGTGTAGATGTTTGTCTTATGTTTACCTAGAGGAAGAGATTTTTCTATCAATCCTGAAAAAATTAACCTTGTGTAACGGTGCATATCCTCGGTGAAAAAGAGTGTGAGGATCTGTCAAAATGTCAGGCTTGCCTGGAATGAGGGTCCTGCAGAAGACAAGTGGCATTAATGTCTTTGAAGATGTTTCATTTAGGAGTAATGGAGTCCCCAGGCTTTTGGGGAGCCCCTATAATTGAACTGAAGAGGTTATAAAGCCTAGAAGGGAAATGCTGGACAGGCAGAGACACTCTCAGAGGGAGACGGTCAGGTTATTTCTACTGTAAAACAGCATCAGAAGGAGGTGAAGAATTGTTCCTGAATTACACTCCTTGGCCTGGATCATTTTAGGGAAGTCGGTAAAACTTGGAGGTTTGCTTCTAGGGCAGAAAAGGGCTTGGGGCTGAGGTTTAGTTTAATGGTGCTCATGGAAAGAAACACAACTCCCTTCTGCTCTCTGAATCATCAGGCAGGTTTGCAGGACTGCAGAAATGAGTAATTATTAAAAAAAAAAAAAAGGAAAAAAAAGTCAGGAAACTTCTTGAAGCTTCCACATCTGTAATGCTGCAAGTCAGCTCACAGTGTCTCCTCTCTAAGGAAAAACCCGTGTTCAGAAAGTGCCTCCTTTCAGAGCCTGAAAATGGATCCTTTACAATCTGTATTTTTCCTACCAGGGACAGAGTGTTTGGATGGAGCTGTGTTTTCTGCCTCAGACACTGAGCACAGTGTTCCTCTTGACAACTTCATGTTTGCTTTAAAATGCTTTTTGAAATAATGCCCTTTCTCTTCTGAAGGCTCTCAAGCTCTTACAAAAGTGGAGAAATTACCCTGTTTGTGAGAAACAGGCACGGAGCTGTGGTGCCTGCACTGCTGGCAGCTTTTTGCTGTTTGCCCCAACTTGCCAATAACCAAATAAAACAACACCTGTTAATTGCCCTTTCTTTGCAAAATCCACTAATTTCATAAGGACTAGGAGGGTGAGTCTGCATTGCTCACGTTGAGGTTTGACCTTGTAAATCCAGGTTTGCTGGAGACCTGCTGGTGTTTGGTACAAGCAGTGTTTGGAGTTTGCTGTTTCACGGGAGGGACTTTCTGTTGTGGGAGATGTTGTTTTGGCCTTGGACACCTCCTCTTAACAAGCTCCTTCTCCAGGGAAGCTTTGAAACCCGCCTGAGGTTCTGCATTGGCTCTGAATGAAAGGTGTTGTGCGTCTGAAGTGCCCAGCCCAAGGGCTCTCCAGCAATGCAAACAGCCAGCACACAAAGCCATTAAAGCTCGAGTGCCTGGCCATGATTACCTGGAGACAGTTTGCAGCTGAGTCCTGCAGGAACTGGCTTTGTCTGGAAAACCACCCGAGGCAGGTGGGGAAAGTCCAGGTAGGTCTTGTTGATTCATCAGGGTGGGTGGTTTAGTCCTTCAGCCAAGGTGAGTGGGAACAAGCACAAATGAGATCAGAGAGATGGTTTAAAGAGGATTCTGTGCTTTCCCCCTCTGCTGAGGCACTGCAATTTCCAGCTCGCATGACTTAGTGGCCCTGGTGTCTTCTATCCTGAAATCAGATACATGGCCTGGAGGAGCCAGACCTGACCTGCTCGGGTCCATTTGCAGAGTGAAACCCCAGAAGTGCAACTCCTGTGCTGCCTCAGAGCTCCTCCATCTCCTGGCACCTCTTCCATGAGGAACACAGAGCTTTTATTTTTTATTCTTCTTATTATCATTTTTATTTTTTTAATTTTACCTCTTGGTACCACACCACTCCTTCCAGGGTGGGGAGTCTCCTGTGCATGCTCTGCTGAGCCAGAAACTGCTTGGAGTTGAGCATGCACTTCCCTCCTGTGGTTTAGAAAGCTGTATCTACATTTTTAGGGATTTTTTTTCCCCTCCAACTTATCGAGGTACGAAGGGAAGATTATGGCACTTGATGATTTAATCAACATAATCTCTAGATAAAACATGCTTATGTTATACTACTGGGAGATATTAATTTATGCTGGTTTGCTTCTCCAAAGTGTCCTGGGTTGACTATATGATGCTTTTATCCCCAATCGTCTCATTCTGTTTATGCTGAATAATAATAAGTTTTGTACCTTTAAGAGTGTTACAGAGAGTGAAGGGGGAGGGAGAAGAAGCGCGCAGTTTGTTTTCAGACACTGCACTCCTCCACATTCCTGCTCCTGACTGTGTTGTCTGCGGACAGACAGCGGGACAGAGAGCTCTTTTTTTTGCTTTTTAGTTAGTGTTAGCTAGCTGAGGCAAAGAAGTTCCCTGGACTGTTTTTTCCCTTTTCTTTGGACCTCTTGGAACTGCTCTGGACTGAACACCCAGGAGAACACCGGCAGCTGCAGTTGTGGCCCACCAGGCCAGGCCTGGCCTGCGACAATTCCAGCACCGGAGGGACTGATCAGAGACTGAGTGAGCTGCTGCTTGAACTCGGGGTTTTTTCTCAGTTTGTCATCTCTTTTAGAGTGGCAAGGGGTCTCATTGTTTGATACTGTTTTGGTCTTATTGTTTAATAAACAGGGGTTTTTTTCCACCTTTCTCCAAGGAGGTATTTTTCTTTCCTCCCGGACCAGTTGGGGGGAGGGGCCGATTGGATCTGCTTTTCCCACCAGAGCTCCTTTGGGGGGATTCTTCCCCAAATTTGCTCTAAACCTAGACAAATACATGAATTGTGGTGGCCCGTACGGCCACCCCTTATCCCCATATCGTCTGCTTACTACTAAAACTAATATAAATTCTAACTCTACAAGTACATACATGATACATCCATTATACAACTATACACAGACAATGGTAATAACATTCAGGAAACAGTGATATTTATACAGGTTTTATCCAACAATCAGGTCTCCCTGAGGTACACATCGTGTTCTTCCATCTTTTTGCATTATCCACCACGTGCAACCTGGTCCCTGAGCAAAGACAACCCCACGAATGGGTTTGTCTGTACTCGAGGCAGAATTGATCCACACAGTCTTCCCTAACAAACCTCTGACATGTACCACTGGGACTTTGTCTCCATCTACTCTCTGCAAAGGCTCAGATTGGGCAGGGCCGACTCGGTTAGTAGAGCCTCGGGTGTTAACTAACCAGGTGGCCTTTGCCAGATGCTGATCCCAGTTCTTGAAAGATCCCCCACCTAATGCTTTCAATGTGGTTTTTAACAGTCCATTGTACCTCTCTACTTTGCCTGCAGCTGGTGCATGGTAGGGGATATGGTACACCCACTCAATGCCATGTTCCCTAGCCCAGGTGTTGACAAGGCTGTTCTTGAAATGAGTCCCATTGTCTGACTCAATCCTCTCAGGGGTGCCATGTCTCCACAGAACTTGCTTTTCCAGGCCCAGGATGGTGTTCCGGGCTGTAGCATGAGGCACAGGGTAGGTTTCCAGCCATCCAGTGGTGGCCTCCACCATGGTCAGCACGTAGCGCTTGCCCTGGCGTGTCTGGGGCAGTGTGATGTAGTCAATCTGCCAGGCCTCCCCATACTCGTACTTGGACCACCGCCCACCGTACCAGAGGGGCTTCAGTCGCTTGGCCTGCTTGATGGCGGCACACGTCTCACAGTCATGGATAACCTGAGAAATACTGTCCATGGTTAGATCCACCCCTCGGTCTCGTGCCCACTTATAGGTGGCATCTCTGCCCTGGTGGCCTGAGGCATCATGGGCCCACCGAGCTAAGAATAACTCTCCTTTATGTTCCCAATCTAGGTCTATTTTGGACACCCCTATCTTTGCGGCTTGGTCTACCTGATCATTGTTTTGGTGCTCCTCATTAGCTCTACTCTTGGGTACATGGGCATCTACATGGCGGACCTTCACAGGCAGCTTCCCTACCCTGGTAGCAATGTCTTTCCACTCTTCAGCAGCCCAAATTGGCTTTCCTCTACGTTGCCAGTTAGCCTTTTTCCACCTCTCCAGCCATCCCCACAGAGCATTGGCTACCATCCATGAATCAGTATAAAGGTAGAGCTTTGGCCACTTCTCTCTCTCAGCAATGTCCAGGGCCAGTTGAACAGCTTTGAGTTCAGCAAGTTGGCTTGATCCACCTTCTCCTTCAGTGGCCTCTGCCACCTGCCGTGTGGGGCTCCATACAGCTGCTTTCCACTTCCGGTTCATTCCCACAATGCGGCAAGAACCATCAGTAAAGAGAGCGTATTGTGTATCTTCTGCTGGCAGTTGGTTGTATGGTGGAGCTTCTTCAGCTCGTGTCTCTTCTTGTTCCCCTTCATCAGAGAGACCAAAGTTTTCACCTTCGGGCCAATTTGTAATGACCTCCAAAATCCCAGGGCGATTCAGTTTACCTATATGGGCGCGCTGAGTGATGAGAGCAATCCACTTGCTCCATGTAGCACTGGTGGCATGGTGAGTGGAGGGAACCTTGCCTTTGAACATCCACCCCAGCACGGGTAGTCGGGGTGCCAGGAGGAGTTGTGCTTCAGTGCCTATTACCTCCGAAGCAGCCTGGACTCCTTCATAGGCAGCCAGGATTTCTTTCTCTGTTGGAGTGTAGTTGGCTTCAGACCCTCTGTAGCTTCGACTCCAAAATCCCAGTGGTCGACCCCGAGTCTCCTCAGGCACCTTCTGCCAAAGGCTCCAGGACAAGCCATGGTTCCCGGCTGCAGAGTAGAGCACATTCTTCACCTCTGGTCCTGTCCTGACTGGGCCAAGGGCTACTGCATGAGCAATCTCCTGCTTGATCTGTGCAAAGGCTTGTTGCTGCTCTGGGCCCCCGTGGAAAGTGTTCTTCTTACGGGTGACCAGGTAGAGAGGGCTCACGATCTGACTGTATTCGGGAATATGCATCCTCCAAAAACCTATGGCGCCTAGGAAAGCTTGTGTCTCTTTCTTATTGGTGGGTGGAGACATTGCTGTGATCTTGTTGATGACATCGGTGGGAATCTGACGCCGTCCGTCTTGCCACTTCACTCCCAGAAACTGGATCTCTTGAGCAGGTCCCTTGACTTTGTTCTTCTTGATGGCGAAGCCAGCTTTTAGGAGAATCTGGATAATTTTCTCCCCTTTCTCGAACACCTCTGCTGCTGTCTTCCCCCACACAATGATGTCATCAATATATTGCAAATGTTCTGGAGCCTCACCCTTTTCCAGTGCAGCCTGGATCAGTCCATGGCAGATGGTGGGGCTGTGCTTCCACCCCTGGGGCAATCGGTTCCAGGTGTACTGCACGCCTCTCCAGGTGAAAGCAAACTGAGGCCTGCATTCTGCTGCCAGAGGAATGGAGAAAAATGCATTGGCAATGTCTATAGTGGCGTACCACCTTGCTGCCTTGGACTCCAGCTCGTACTGGAGTTCCAGCATGTCCGGCACAGCAGCGCTCAGGGGTGGGGTCACTTCATTCAATGCACGATAGTCCACAGTCAATCTCCATTCTCCTTCAGATTTTCGCACAGGCCAGATGGGGCTGTTGAAGGGTGAGTGGGTCTTGCTGACCACCCCTTGGCTCTCCAGCTCTCGGATCATCTTATGGATGGGGATCACAGCATCTCGATTCGTTCGGTACTGTCGGCGGTGCACTGTTGAGGTGGCAATTGGCACTCGTTGCTCTTCCACCTTCAGGAGACCTACTGCAGATGGGCTGTCTGACAGTCCAGGCAAGCTGTTCAACTGCTTGACACCCTCTGTCTCTACAGCAGCTATTCCAAATGCCCATCTGAGTCCCTTTGGGTCTTTGAAATACCCACTTCGAAGGTAGTCTATGCCCAAAATACATGGGGCCTCTGGGCCAGTCACAATAGAGTGTTTCTTCCACTCATTTCCAGTCAGGCTCACCTCAGCTTCTACCAGAGTAAAATCCTGTGATCCCCCTGTCACACCAGCAATAGAAACAGACTCTGTCCCCACATGTCTCGATGGGATTAATGTGCATTGTGCACCAGTGTCAACCAAAGCTTTGTATTCTTGTGGTTCATATGTGCCAGGCCAACGAATCCACACAGTCCAAAAAACACGGTTTTCCCCAGCCTCTACCTGGCTAGAGGCAGGGCCCCTCTAAGCCTGGTTATCCTTCTTTCCCTGGGCATATGTCTTGGAGGTTCCTTCAAGGGGATCAAAAATATTGTCATTATCATCATATGTGACAGTTCGGTTACTGGCCACTGGAGCTGCTTCCCTTTTGGAACTTCCTCTCTGAATCTTCAGTTGTCTCACCCGTTGTGCCAGAGCAGAGGTAGGTTGTCTATGCCATCTCCTCATGTCTTCTCCACAATCACGCAAATAGAACCACAGCTCAGCTCGTGGGATGTACCTTCTCTCGCCGTCTGGGGAACGTCTGCGTTGGGTACCAGAACCTCTGATCTGTACCGCCGAGATTTGGAGAAAGCTCTCTTTAATCTCCTCCCTCAGTTTCTTGTGACCCTCCTCTATCTTGTCCTCTAATTTTTGAAGACGTGTTTCCACCGCTGCGATTCTGGCATGTGTTGGGCCATGTACAGCATCTGCATATGCTCGGAGCTTCCTTGCCATGTCAAGCACAGTCTCACCCCTCTCATCCCTCTTCATGATGGCTAAGGCAGAGGCATATTCATGTGGCCCGAGTCGTACGAGTTTTCGCCACATCACAGACGTGCATGGTACTAAGTCTGGGTTCCTAGTTGTTACATCATCTGAGAAGATAATCTCAACCACGGCCATTTCTCTCAGGCGTTGGATCCCTTGCTCTATTGTCTTCCACTGAGTCTGCTGCATATAGAGATCGTCTGCACACAGGTATCTTTCTGCTACACTTCTTAGGACCCGTTCCCAGAGGCTCTGAGAGTTAGCCCCCCTCATCATTCCTTGGTCTATGACAGTATCCTGTGACAGGGATCCCAAATGCCTGGCTTCCGTGCCATCCAAAATTGTAGCCTCGCCTGCAGCATCCCAGAGACGGACCAGCCAACTAATTATGGATTCATCAGACCTTCGAGTGTAGTCCTTCCTTAGGCCACGAAGGTCCTTCAGGGAATAAGACTCAATATTTGCATCTGATCTTGCACCTGCTGCTTTGACTCCTGATTTTACGTCAGGAGGCATTGAGGTTCCTTCTCCTGTATCATCACCATCATCATCATCATCATCCACTGGTCGATCAGTTTTTTCCGTGCGTTTCCCACTTCTAGTACTGGTAGCAACAGCCATGGGTTTAGATGCTGGCTTAGGCTCACTGTCTGGTCTAGCTGCTGGCTCTGAGCCTGGGCTGTTGGCTACAGCTTGAGTGACTGGGATAGCTGATTTATCTCCCTGCCCCCCTGCCTCTGTCTGCTGCCCAACAGTATCTAACAAAGTGCGATAAGCATAGGCCAGGGCCCAGCTTATTGCAATTAGCCTTTTCTCCTTAGAATCGTCATGGCACTTCTCCTTTAGGTATTTCCCCACCTCTGCTGCGTTCTGAATTTGTTCCCGTGGGAAATCCCAGTCTACAGGATCAGAAAATTCCTTCAGGGTTTGGCCTATATTTTCCCATTCTCCACCCCACTCAGGATTTTTCACGCCTGCATCTGCTTCTGGATCAGGGGTCTCACCAGCTCCTCTGGATATCTCAGCCCTTATTCTAGAGAAGCTGCAGACCATATAGAGGAAACTTACCAAATTAAATACCAGAAAGATGGTCTCTTTAACATTCAGGGGAAACTGAACATTCTCAAAAAGTGACATAACCGATCCAAAGGAGAAGAGGGAAAGGGAAGGCTGGAAAGTCTCATTCTTAGCTCCTCCTCTAACAGACTGAGTGTAGTTACTAATAAATTCCCAAAACATACCACTGGAATTGGGATGCAGGGTAGGATGAAGAAACCATAAACCATACATGCTGTAAACAGAGGTCAGTATCTTTTTGAACGCTTTATAAATCATTATCACCAAGGCCAGCACAACCGCTATTCCAATCCGTACCCCTCTACCGTAAAAATTACTTGTTAAGGACAATAATCCTAATGACCAGAAAGGTATTGAAACCTCAAAAAGGTCTAGAGCCCAGAGCCATACAGAGGCGTTCTCAACCAGAGACATCAGGGGTTCAAGCAGCATAGCTACTAACTGCTTTAACAACAACAGACACACAATTAATAGGGCTTTTTTCCACATTTTCCAGCCGCGCGTTGGGCGCCAATTCATGTATTTGTCTAGGTTTAGAGCAAATTTGGGGAAGAATCCCCCCA
Organism: Zonotrichia leucophrys gambelii; assembly: GCF_028769735.1. Taxonomy (NCBI): domain Eukaryota; kingdom Metazoa; phylum Chordata; class Aves; order Passeriformes; family Passerellidae; genus Zonotrichia; species Zonotrichia leucophrys. Next base: position 9,910,742 of record NC_088185.1, read on the forward strand.
AAGGAGCTCTGGTGGGAAAAGCAGATCCAATCGGCCCCTCCCCCCAACTGGTCCGGGAGGAAAGAAAAATACCTCCTTGGAGAAAGGTGGAAAAAAAAACCCCTGTTTATTAAACAATAAGACCAAAACAGTATCAAAACAATGAGACCCCTTGCCACTCTAAAAGAGATGACAAACTGAGAAAAAAAACCCCGAGTTCAAGCAGCAGCTCACTCAGTCTCTGATCAGTCCCTCCGGTGCTGGAATTGTCGCAGGCCAGGCCTGGCCTGGTGGGCCACAACTGCAGCTGCCGGTGTTCTCCTGGGTGTTCAGTCCAGAGCAGTTCCAAGAGGTCCAAAGAAAAGGGAAAAAACAGTCCAGGGAACTTCTTTGCCTCAGCTAGCTAACACTAACTAAAAAGCAAAAAAAAGAGCTCTCTGTCCCGCTGTCTGTCCGCAGACAACACAGTCAGGAGCAGGAATGTGGAGGAGTGCAGTGTCTGAAAACAAACTGCGCGCTTCTTCTCCCTCCCCCTTCACTCTCTGTAACACTCTTAAAGGTACAAAACTTATTATTATTCAGCATAAACAGAATGAGACGATTGGGGATAAAAGCATCATATAGTCAACCCAGGACACAAAGGTAAATTAAATCATTAGTTTTAAGACTGGATTAGTTGCACATGTGCCCTGCCTCTTAAAAAGGCAGTTTAGGAGTTCTTAAAAGCTTCTTGGCCTGGCATTTCCCAGGAGTCATCGAATCCCTCCAGTGCAGGTGCCATGAAAAGTGGAACTGTGGTGCAGCACCTAAAGGTGGGACAGGGGAGATTCTCCATGTCCCCTTCTTGGCTAGGAGTGGTGTTAGACGAGCTTGTTAATTCAGAGAGAAGGCTGTGCCCAGCTCTGGAAACCAGAATTGTTCCTTTGAGCCAGCCTTGAGCACTTAAGCTGGTTCAGGGCGAGCTGGAGCAGTGCCCACATCCATCTCCCCCTGGAAGGAGCACTGGGACACCCAGGGGATGTCACCCATCCACCAGGTGGGCTTGGAGCATCCTGCTCTGGTGGAAGGTGTCCCTGCAAGGACAGGAGCTTTAAGGTCCCTCCCTACCCAAACCGTTCTGGGATTCTGTGTTTGGTGTGCTTGGGTGACCTTGGGAATTCAGGCAGCACCTCTGATCTGCCTGAAAATCCCCTCAAGTGTATCACAGAAGCTCCGTGAGGGCAGAACAAGAATTAAGAGCAGGAGATATTCACCAGAGTGGGTGGAAGGTGTCACGGCTCTTGCACACAGGCAGGGAAACTGAGGCACGGGGTGCCTCTCCTCACAGAGGGCAGTAGCAGCAGTGAAATCCGGGTGCCTGATGCCGGAGCCATTGGATTTGGAGCAGATGTGCCGAACTGAGCCAGTCTGTTCCCCTTGGGAATGCCCGGGGCGGAGGTGCCCCGACACTGGCTCCCCCCGACCCAGGGGGAGGAGAGCTGCCAGAGGCCCTCGCAGCAATTTCAGGGCTATTAAGGATGTGCTAATGAGCTTCCTGCATCGCTTTCCAGCACTGCGCTCCGCCAGCTCTGCCCGTGCATTGACACCTCCATCCCGGAGGAGCAAACACTCCGCTGGAGCTCTAACTCCATTTATCGCGGATCTGGGCATCAGCAGGGCTGCTGCAGCTGCAGGGGCTGAGGAGAAGACTTTTCTCAGCCCTCCATCAACACAGAGAGCAGGCGCTCAAGGCACCTCAGAGGAGCAATTGCTGGTCCCCCAGATCTGGGGCAAAACCTCACAGAATGAATGAGCTGGTGCAATGCTGCTGTGGGTGAAGGGAGAGGCAGAGAGGGCTGCTGCAGGGTGCTCTCAGCCATGCCTGGGCTCTCTCATGCAGGGTGCTTGTCACTGTCATATTTTCTGAAAAATCCCTTCACCAGGATTTCTTCTCCTGGGAAAATGAGAAGCCTCAGCTTCTCCATGCTTTGCTGCTCTGGAATGTGGTCTGGAGATTGTTTATCCAAACATGTGAATTGTTTTTAATTAAAGACCAATCACCATCAGCTGTGTGAGACTCTGAGGAGTCAGTCATGAGTTTTTCATTGTCATTCTTGTTAAGCCTTCTGTCTGTATCCTCTTTCTTTAGTGTAGTTTAGAAGACCATGCTATGATTTGATTTGATATGATATGATAATAAATCAGCCTTCTGAGAACATGGAGTCAGATTCTCATCTCTCACCTCGCCCTGGGGACCTCACAAACACCACAGGTGCTCTCAGCCATGCCTGGGTGTGGCCTTTGTTGGGGTCCCCAGGACGAGGGAAGAGATGAATCTGACTCCATGTTCTCAGAAGGCATATTACATTATATATTACATTACATTATATTATATATTACATTATATTACATTATATTGTAAACTATACTCAAGAATAGAGAAAGGATACAGACAGAAGGCTTAACAAGAATGATAATGCAAACTCATGACTCCCTCTTCCAGAGTCCCAACACAGCTGGATGTGATCGGTCATTAAGTTAAAATAATTCACATGAAACCAATCAAATTGACCAGTTGGTAAACAACCTCCAGACCACGTTCCAAAGCAGCAAACACAGAAGAAGCAATCAGATAATTATTGTTTTCATTTCTCTCTGAGGCTTCTCAGCTTCCCAGGAGAAGAATCCTGGGCAAAGAGGATTTTTCAGAAAATATGACAGTGACACCTGGGCTGTGTGCTGCAGGCTGCTCTCAGCCCTGCCTGGGCTCTGTGCTGTGTGGGATGGTCTCCGTGCTCCCAGGAAAGGCCACATCCATCTGCTGTTTCCCTGGTACCGTCAGTCCTTGGGGTGGCTCTGCACAGCATCTCTGGGATGTTTGGGATCTTCCCCCGCTCTGCTCTGCCTCTCTGCATCCTGGGGCCATCTGCTCTGCCTGGGGTGGGTGTGCTGGGGGCTGCCAGGATTGCTGTTCCCTGTGGGACAGAGGCAGAGCTGGGGGAAGGAAACTTCTGTGTCTCCATGGAGGTCAGGACAGGGATGAATCCACGAGGTTGTACATCACACAAAGGGTGGGAAGCGGGTGTGGAGCTTTTCCTGCTGTAGCTCTTCCCACTGCACTGCTGGATGTGGGTGCCTGGGCAAAAAGCACGGAGAGCCCTTCTTGCTTCATGACTGCATTTCTCTCATTTGAATATTCAGAGGCATTTTTTTCTGCTTGGCTATTTAGAGGCAAGTGTCTCCTCCCGTGCACTGTGCTTTTGCACCTGATTTACTGCGTGGAATTAAATGTTAACCAGGGGGGCTGATCCAGTCTGCTCTGAGCTGGGCACCTCCTGGAGCTCCAGAGGCATTTCAGGAATGAAATCAGCTAATGGAACTCTTTGCCACCCTATAGGTGTGTGTGGTGTTATGTTCAGTGTCATGGTCATATTTTCTTTTTGCCCAGAATTTTCTCCTAGGAAGCTGAGAAACCTCAGAGAAAAAGCAAAACAATATTATCTCATTTGCTTCTCCTGTGTTTTGCTGCTTTGGAATGTGGTTGGAGATTGTTTATCCAACATGTGAATTGTTTTGACTTAATGACCAATCACAGTCAGGCTTGGGTGAGGCTGTGTCTGGACTCTGGAAGGAGTCACGAGTTTTCCTTTAGCATCTTTTAGCCTTCTGTAAGGATCCTCTCTCTATTCTTTATTATAGTTTTAGTATAGCATTCTTTAATATAATGTAATGAAATAATAAATTACCCTTCTAAAAACATGGAGTCAAATTCATCATTCCTTCCTTCCAATGATGAGAGTCTCAGAAAATACCAGAGTTCAGCTCTTCTCCAGCCCCCCTGGCCACAGGCACCCTTGAGAAGCATCCCTGGGGCTGAGCTCTGGCCCCTCAGTTGCTGTGTGACTCTGTGCGTGTGCAGCTGCTCAGGGGCTGAGTTCTGGGGCTGAGCCTTTCCCCTGGGTGATGCCTGGGTAGGGAATGTCCCACACAAGGTAAAATCACCTCTCTGGTGCCACATGGGTGGCTGTCTCACCAGGAGAGGGCATGGAAAGGTGCCCAGCTGGTTCTTGTCACTCCTGACTGCAGGCAGCACGGATGTGTCACCGGCACAGCAAAAGGGGAACAATGTTATTTTTGGCTGGATCAGGCTGTTTTCTCTCTCCAAGTTCCACAGGCTGACACGAGGTGCTGCTGAACGCTCAGTCTGGTTTATCTTTGCCTTGGTGAGCAAGGGGGAAAAGCACTTTTTTTAATTATAAAGAAAGTATTTGTAGCCTTTCATGCTGGCAGAGCCTTGGCAATAAATCTGGTGTGCAAGGTATATTTTGACTTGGTTTAATGCCTCTTCTGCATCTCCCATGCAGCCATCCACGACTTGTCCTGCAGCCAAGAGGGTCCAGGTCAGTGCTGGGGAGCAGGACTGTGCTGCCACAGGGATCTCCACACTGCAGCCCTTGCCCTGCAGCCAAAGCAGGTGGGTTTGGAAGGACAGCAGAGGTGGGAATCCCTGGCTGCAGTGGGAGAGGGGGGACCCCACTGCTGCTGAGCCATCCTGCGCTGCCTAACACAGAGAGATCAAACCCGAGACAGCGGGATTATTTATTGAGGTGTTTGTTTGAAGTTGAATGGACAGGAATCACATCTCCAAACTGTAAAGAATGAGCTTTTTAGCCTTTTTCCTTTCCACAAAACAGCAGCAACATCTCGGCAGGGATGTCAGGGCGAATCTGTTTCACTGACAACAAGATTGTTCTGTCTAGACGGGGAAGCGCCGCCAAACCGAGGGAGGCTGCGGAATAATTTAAAGCCAAAATACTTTACAGACATTAAATTTAAAAATAAAAGCTGGCTTGACACACAGGATGCTTGATGGATAGCTGGTGTGAGAGTGGGATGGCAGTTGGCTGTGACACAGAGTGTGGTGGCAGGGATTGGCAGGTGTCCCTCAGGGTGACCCTGACCTGTCACCTTTTCTGGGTAATTTCCACCAGAATTGGTCCATGGAGGCCTCTGAGTGGCCTGTGGAGCTCAGTGCAGGGATTCTCTGCCATATCTTGAATTCTGTAGCTCTGAGGCAGCTCCCAGCCCTCCCTGCCCCCTCAGTGCCACCTCCTGAGTGGCACCAGGGAATGCTGGAGCAGAAAGGTCTGGGTGGGTGGGAGATGAGCCTGGCACTCCCTGTCTGCCTGGAGGGGCTGGCAGCCAGGGCTGTCTGAGGCTCAGGGCTGTGGTGGTGAGGTTGCAGCCCAGCCAGCATAAGGAATTTCCTTTCTTCTGGCAGAAAAAGAAAGATGAAATATTAAAAGCATGGCTTAAAGGCTGCTGTATATATATATATATCTATAATCTTTTTTTTCCCTTCTGCTCAGCACTGCTTTGGTGTTGCTCAGAGACAGCAGCCAGTCAGAGCAGGAGAGATGCCAGACTTCAGAAAAGAGCAGGGAGTGGGGCTGAAGCAAGGGAGAAAGAGGAGGATTGTCTCAGGTGGGTTGATTTCAGAGCACAGGGTGAATGCTGACACTTCAACTCCACTACAGCCTTCAGGACTTCAGTTTCCTGTTCAGCATCAGGAAACAAAACCTGTTTTTTTGTCTCTGTCTCTACAGGTGAGGGCAGTGCCCTCTGAAGCAGGAGGACACCTCCATGTGTGCCACTGTCCTTGGATGAGGGAGGATGGCAGGAGAAGAGGGCCAAGGCATCCCTGGAGAAGTCCTGCAAGCTCCCAGCTTGCCGTTTGTGCCATCCTGGTGAGTTCAAGGGTCCCTGACAGGTGTCTGAAGTGGTGGGAGGTTTATGTGAGGTTTCTCCAGGGCCAAGCTATTCCATTTGCTTCTGCTGATGCCCTTGGGATCTGGGCAGCCAGGCACACTGGCAGCACGTGCTGTGTCCTGCTCTCAGGAGATTGGGAGGCTCTCCAGCAATCCCAGCTGCTGGGTGGGCAGCAGGAGCCAGCAGCATCCCACAGGAGCCTTCACAGGACTGCAGGAGGGAGAGGGTTGGGCTGGACTCGATGCTCTTCCAACCCAGAATTCTGTGAATTCTGTTCCGGTGGGGCTGGGCTCTCTCTCCAGGCAGCACTGACAGAACCAGAGCACACAGCCTCAAGCTGCACCATGGGAAATTTAGGTTGGATATCAGGAAAAAGTTTTTCATTAGGTTGGATATCATCAGAAGTTTGGGGTTTTTTTATCACAGAAAGGGTGATAAACTTCTAGAATGTTCTGCCCAGGGAGGTGCTGGAGTCCCCATCCCTGGGTGTGTTTAACAAAGCCTGGATGTGGCACTGGGTGCCAGGGTTTAGTTGAGGTGTTGGGGCTGGGTTGGATTCCATTATCTTGAAGGTCTCTTCCAACCCAGTGATTCTGGGAATTGTGTGAGGACTGAGGGCTGTTGTGTGCTGAGGCAGGAGCTGGAGGGATCCTGTTCAGGGTGTTTAAAGCTGTTCCATCCTTGTTTCTCCTGCTCTGTGTCAGCAGGTCTTGATGCTCAGGGATGTGGGAAGGGGAAGATGCAGGGAGTGGCTTGGAGCAGGGTTAACTCTCCACCTCTGCAGGCACTGACAGCCAGGGCTGTTTAACTGCTGATCGAGGATGTGCCCAAAGGAAGCAGGCTGGGGACACAGTCGCTTGCTGGAGCTCACAGGCTGGGAGGAGCTGTGAAACACAGCTTGACCTCCACTCCAGCTCCAGCTGCTGCCTGGCCTCAGCCTCTGTGTGCCTCTGGCAGGGCAGGGTGGGGACAGGCAGCAGAAGGGAGCCCTGATGTCCCTTTTCCCACAGCCTTGAGCATTCCCCTGCCTCCTGCTGCCTGTAAAACACCCTGTGATTAATTACACCATGCTGTAGCTGCCGAAGATGTATTTAGAGTGTTGTGTTTGCTGCTGCTGCCACTTACACAATGGCAAATGTGCCGTGGCTGCTAATGGGTCACTGAAGGGGATGAGAGCATTGGAGCTGCTCTGGGAGCAGGGCAGGCAGAGGGAACACTGCCAGGAAGGTGAGACAGATCTGTTCCAGTGGAATGGTGCTTGCAGGAAATTGCTTGCTTCCCTGATAGCATCCAACTACTTTAATAAATCATTTTTTCCACTAGTTTGTTTAGCTTAAGCTTTCTCCCCCCTGCATGCTAAAAATTAGTCTAATAGGACTTTCTTTTATCTCTAAGAGGTTTGGAAATTATTTTCCTTCAAGGATTTCACTGTCCTGGGAGTGCTCAGAAAAAGAGGGGCTGAGGGGTTTGTCAGCTGGAGAAAAGAGCCTCAGAAAAAGCCTCCCTAAAAATGCTACCAAAGGCATGCAGAAATCAGCCCAAGCTGAACCAGCTGATGGCCCTGCTGTTGAATTTTAATGTTTCTGTGGGGCTGGTTTGTGTGAACTGAAGCAGGCTGTGTTTATTCTATAGAACTCTGTGGGTATCTTGCACTGCATGTCACTCCCTCGGTGCACTGAGAGCAATTCAGCTCCAGGAACCATCACCACCACTGTTATCTTTATTGCCAGTCCTGCCTGATAAGCCTGCTCCCTCCAGGATGGCTGAGCCCAGTGAGTAGCCCAGACCTGTGTGTGTGTGTTCAGGAGAAAGCAAAGCTCGTGCTCAGGAGCTGCTTGCTGGGATCCCAACAGCAGGAGCTTCAAACAACCCCAAGGGCTGCTTTAAAAACATGGAATTTGCAGAGCTCTGCACAAGCAGTCCCTGGGTTTTTCCAGCACATTGGGATTCAGGTGGTTCTCAGCTTGGTGGGGCAGAAATGTGCTGTAATTCTGTGGGTCCTGCTGTCCTTCCTGACATTACACTGCAAATTCATGGCAAAACTCAGCATGGAGCCAGTGACTTGTGCTGGGCTTTGGCTTTCTGACCCAGGGTTGCTTTCTGAGCTGTGCCCCACATGGGAAGTGTTTGGGGTCTGGTGTCCTGCAGGGCAGAGCTGCTCAGGGCTCCTGGCACAGGGTGAGGCTGGGCTGGCAGCCTTGGTGCACAGATCCTTGTCCATGGTGGCAATGTCCCTGCATCTCAGATGGCTGTGGGAGCCAGGAGCCCTTGTCTCACCCATGCCAGCTGCTGGCTGCCTGCTGGCAGTGGCAAACAACCATTCCCCTCCTTCATGCTGAGCTGCTGGTGCCCCTTGTCCCCTCTATTTCAGCTTTCTCAGGGACTGGGAACTGCTGGATCACAGCTGGCTCCTTGTGGAGTCCCAACAGCTCCCAGGGCACCAGCAGCTCCCAGGTTTCTATCTGCTGTGTCTGGTGGCTCCCCTGAGCTGTCCAGAACCACCCAGGTGCTGTGGATGCAGCCTTGGCTGGCAAAGGGAGCACTCCTGGCTTGGAGCATCTGAGGAGAAACAGTTCAGGTGTCCACAAGTCAGTCATGGCTCCACCTGCTGTGTTGGCTCTGGCTGAGGGGTGGAAACACTTGGAGAAGGTCCCTGTCTGTGGGCAGAAGGGGCTTGTGGAGCCTGGCAGGGCTCTCTGGGGAGCAGGGGTGTCCCCAGGCTCCTGGCCCTGGCTGCTGCAGGGAGAGGCTGGCCCTGCCCAGCAGGGCCCTGGCATGAGTGGGTGCTGGAGGGCACAGGGCAGGCACTGCCAGGCTGTGGGGAAGGCAGAGAGCTCCTCCCTGCTCCCTTCTGAGGCCACGGGATGTGGGAGAGAAAGTGACTTTTAGAGAAATAAAGGAGACTTCCTTTTGGGTCAAGTGCTCTGGAAGGGAACGATTTTGAGATGAAAGGCTTTTTGCTCTGGTAATACAGACTCACATTGCCTAGAGGGAAGTCTGCCTTATGCCAGGCTGCTTTTCCCTCTGGGGGCATTGAGATTGCAATTGAAGATGAATTTTCAACATACAAAAGAGAAGAAGAAAGCTGAGAGAAGACTTTAAAACATATCAGGGGTTCTCGTGGTCTGTTTTAATTTGTCAGCTTGTCTCTCTCGCTTGTAACATCCCTGTTGGGGGCAGGGATTGTTCCTCCTCTTCCCTTTGTGACTTGCTCCTTCCCTCTGGCACCTTCATCAATCCCAGGCTCTGTTTTAGTGTTTTTCAGGGTTTTTCTTTTTTTTTTTCCTTTTTTTGCATCCAAGGCTGGTTGACAGAGCAGCAGGAGCTCCTGGGTGATCCCTGGGCTGGAAGAGATCAGAGAATCACAGAATGGCTGGGGTTGGAAGGATCCTTAAAGGCCATTTAGCTCCAACCCCCTGCTGTAGGCAGCCACTGGATCAGGGTCTTGGTTAGCAGGGGTGAGGAGAGAGCAGCCCTCAGCCTTGGGAGCAGCCAGGTGAGGCCCCCTGAAAGGTCTGGCATGGACCCTTTCCCTGTCAGTTCATCATCTGAAGGGTCTCTTTTGGAAACATGGCACATTTGGCTTTGGTAAGGCCATGGGAAGCCTCAGAGTGTTTAATTTCTCTGCTTTCTGCTGGTTTCTCCCCCTCTGCCCTGCAGGGATGAGGCACACGCTGGGCTCTGCTGCTGCTTAGTGTGAAGTGCTGTAAAACCCCAGCATTGATTTCTCAATCAAAGGTGTCTGTTTGCTCCTCGGTCTGTGCTTTAATGCCTGAAAATCCATTTTTCACTCCCCAACAGTTTGCTGTAAGGTTTTTAAATCAACTGTTGTGCTTCAGAGCTCTGGGAAGAGAATGGATTCAGTCGAGTTGGCTCACCAGTGAGTTCTGAACCAGACAGAAAACAGCCAGAGGCTGTGGGGGCTCTCCAGTCTCAGGTGAGACCTTTGCCTGTGCATCACTGTGGTTGGTACAGGCCAACATTGTTCTCCTTGTTCAGCTTTCTCTCTTTGGAAAGCTCTGGGTCTCCCTCCTGCCCCAACAGTGACCCTGGCTCAGCAGCTCTGTGCTCCTCAGGCTTTGGGGATTTTAAGTTTCAGGGTGTCCTGAAAACAGATGCCAGAAAAACCTCCAGACTTTTATAAGATATTAAAAAGGAACACCATGTTCCCACCTGTGCTTCCCATATTTTCTTGGCAGTCACAGCATTTGCTCACTGTTCCCAGAGCTCTCCAGGGGCTGCACAGCTGCCCCAAGCCCTGCTGAAATGCAGCTGCTTCTGGGGAGGAGCAGAGTGGCTTGGGGCAGCAGGGAGTGCTGCAGGAATTGCAGCTGGAGACTGAGCTGGGAAAGCTGCAGCAGCTCCTGCCCCTCCAACAGCTCTCCTGGATTACAGAAATGTAGTAAAGGTGTTTAACCCCATCTTTCCCCGTGCTAGAGGAAGGAAAATGCCATGGAAAATCTTTTCCAAAGGTGGGAGTGGGGTTGCTCTGCAGCCTGGGAGGTGCTGCTGGAGGCTGGTGAAATGCAGGTGACTCCTGGTGCTAATTGTATGCAGCAGATTTATCTGGAAGGAGCTGAAGGATGTGCATCAAGGATGTCTCAGCTACTCAAGTGAGAAATCAAATTAAACTTTGCATCAAACAGAGGAGCTGCTCTGTGCTGGGAGTTGTGTCGGATCCATTAAGGTTTTCCTGTGCCAGGGCCCCAGAGGCTGGTGGAGAGGAAAACCAGTGCTGAGTGCAGGGGCTGTGTTTGCTGCTCACCTGGATGTGTCAATGATGGGGGCAGCAGGAAAGGGATCAGTGCTTTAACCTCAGGACAGCTCTGTGTGTGTGGGGAGGGGGACAGTGGCTGCACAGCAGTGCCTGTTCTGTGTGCCCATCAGCAGGCACTGAGGGATCCTCAGGGATCAGCCCCAGGGAGCTGGAGCTCTGGAAAACACTCTTATCCCAGTTCCCTTCTCCTCATCTCCCAGCAAAGGGCTGGGACATGGAGCCCCTTGGGAACCCTGGGATGTCTGGGAGAAAGTCAAAGGAAAGCAAAACCATCAGCACCACAAAGAATCATGGCTCTGACTTGCTCTCATCAGGCACAAGTGCACATGTGCTGCAGCAAGGAACAGATCTGGACAGCACATTGCTCCCTGCACAGGGACAGGCTGCTCAGAGGCTGGTGGAGCAGACTGGGCACGGCAGAGGTGGCAGCCTGAAGGAAGCTGCCAGCCTGGCGCCAGGGGAATCGTCTGCTGGGAATCTGTGCAGGATTTTGGCTGCAAAATGATTTCCCCACACAGCACCAGAGGCTCTGAGTGCTCCCAGGTAACCAAAGCTCATCCAGCTCTCACCATGGTGATGGTGGGATGCACCAAAGAGCTGGCAGGAGGAGGAGAGGAACACTGAGCTTCCTCCAGTGCTGAATGCCAGAGGGTTCTCTGCCTCGTGTGCAAAGGCCCAGCCTGGCAGCTGCTCTCTGGTTTGGTCTCTCTTCATCCCTATGCTCTGCTTTGGAAGCTCTAGCTTGGTGTTTAAAAGCCATTTGCAGCACTGCTGCTCTGCTGCCAGGAGTAAAACTGGTGTGACCTGGGATGCACAGACACATCCTGGTGCTGGAGCACAGCAACCCCTGACAGGCAGGGCTGAGGCTCCTTGGGTGTCCTGCCTACTGCTGGGGCTGGATTAGGGCTCTCCAGCCAAGTAAACATCTTCCCTTCTTCCTTTTCTGTCATCTTACAAGGATTTTCAGGAATTTAAGATGTTAAATCCCAATTAGGCAGCACTTATTAATTTCCGAGCTGTAATTTATTTACAGAGTGCTGCCATTTGCAGCAGTGAGAGCAGGTAATTGCTGCAGTTTGCTTTCCAGGCTGGGAGCTGAGAGCCTTGGGAAGCCTGAGTGTGGCAGCCAGGGCTGGCGCTGGGTGCACCCTGCCTCCCAGGGATGCTGGATTTTGGCCTTTTCTGACCCACAGATGGGGCAACTGAGAGGTGTTTAAAAAACTTTTATTCCATTTTCAGTCTCATGAGAAGGGTGGGACAATGCACATGTTATAATTCATACCATCACAATCAGAACCAACTATTTCCTAATTACAACACACTTTAAGTGTTTCTTGGCCTATCAGCTTTAGCCACACCATGCTGTAAATGCCTTAAAGCTAATCATCTAAAATTACCCCTCGTGGGTCCTACTACAATGCAATTTTCACAGTTCTGTTTCTCTAAAGTAGCTAGTCTCATTTGCCATCCTTTGAAACTTGTTTCTAGCTCCATTTTTCTCTCAACAATGTCTGTCCTATTCCATGGCATTTCTAAGTCAGCATTTCTTATCTCAAAGTTTGCATACAGATGCAGACTGTATGAGCCTTCTGTCAGGCTTTGAGAATTCTCTACAAATCCATTTCCCACATTTCTCCCTCTCTCTTGAACGGAAAAATCTTTTTTGATGGGATACAAGGAGCTGATTCTCACCAACACAGCGCAGCTTTTGCTGAAGGCAGCCCTGTCCTGGGGCATGGGGACAGGCCAGGGGCAGCAGTGCCATCCTATCCTCATGGCAGTGCCTTTGCTGTCTCAATCCTTCCCTTTGTTTGTCCTGGAAGGATATGGGCACCCTCATCCTGCTCCAGAGCTCCTGCAAGGCTGGACAGGGCACCTGACTGTGGGTGTGAGGGCAGAGCTGAGGGAAATCAGTGAGGCCAAAACAGAGCCCTACACACTCATCCTTCAGGCCACTTCCCCTTCTCTCCCTGGCACAGCCTGCTGCTCAGAGCTGCAGAGGTGCTGAACCCAAGCTCTGCTGGTGTGTGACCAATTCCTCTAGGGCTGGATGAGCTGTTTTCCTGGGACACTGGCTGCTCCAGGATGAGCTGGAAGATTTTTCATCCAATTTTGTCTCCATTTTGTGTCCAGCTGGGGCTGGACTGAGAGAAGGGAGCAGTCCCCTGTGGTTTGGGTCCCTGCTCCAGCCACTGGGTTGTCTTGCCATCTACACCAGTAACACCTTCAGGAGAGTCTCCCTGATGGCTCTTTAGGGAAATTACTGGAGGTTCATCATAGTGCCAAACCACTGCCTTCACCTTGTTGTGCTTCCCAGGGACCCCTAGAAAATGGAGGAACAGAGCTGCTCCCCTTCCCCTCCCATGGGATGGGATCTGCTGGGGGTGGGTGTGCTTATGTAGGACTGTGAGGTCCTGGTTTTGGTCAGGCTCCAGAGGCATTGCCAAAACTCCAGTGTTTCCTGCAGACTTTGACAAATGACTGCAAAATATTCTGGTTTTATCTTGTGGCCTCTCAGAAAGCTCCTCCTCAGCCCTGCTGAGCCTGCCAAGGAAGCAGTTGTACGGAGCCATCATCTCCAGTTGACAGTTCCTGTTTGTGGGTACAGGAAGTGTTCCAGGCTCCCAGGAGGGGGTAGGGATGGGAGCCTGGATGGATTGGCCATCTGGAATGCTGCTGGGCCATTTGGTACGGAGGATCTTGCAGGAAGAGCCTCTGGTGCTGTTGGGATAATTTCTGGGAGCTTGTGCAGGCAAGTCCTGGCTTCTGAAATGCCTGAAACCAGTGAGTTTGGACCACTGCCTGCTGCTGGCATGATCCTCTTTAGTATCCCTGTCCCAGTATCCATGGAGAAATGTGACCTGCTTCTTCCTAGGCTGAGCATGCCAGGATGCGGCCAGAGGGTTCTGGGTTTGTTTCTTGATCCTTTTCCTCTAGCACTTGGTGATACCCCATGATGTGTAGCAGGGGCTGCTGGGAGCCTCTCTCCTCTCTCCATGGCTGACCTGCAGAGCAGGAATCTGGCCCTGGAGCATCCCCTGCCCTTTGTAGGGCTCGAGTTCAGCAGTCCCCAAACTTAAAATGCAAATGAAATGGAAATCTGAGGGGCAAAGGGGCTGCTGACTGCTGGACTCTGTTCCCCTTCCCCAGCTAGTCTGGGCAAGGCCCTGGCAGGATAAATGAAGGCAATTTCCTTAGCTCCTGCTCAGATCCTATTATGCATTTCTCAGAGAAGAGGAGGGAGCACCCCGAGCTTTCTGGAGCTGTGGCACTGTGGGGTTGTGCAGCAGCACAGCCCTGCAGCCCTGGGGGAGGCTGGAGTGGGCTGAGGAGGGGTTACCCAGTCACAAGGAATCAGGTTAATGTCCTGGAGCCAGGATGATGTCCTGGAGTGGGATCTTGGCTCTCTACTGGCTCCTGGAGTGTGCAGGGAGCTGAGGAGCAGAGGCTGTGGATTCAGATGGGTTGGTGAGGAGATCAGGATGGACAGGGTCTGCACAGGGCTGGAGAGCAGGGTGTTCTCCTCCTCCTCCTCCTCCCTCTCCTGCCTGGTTTGAGTTGTTTTCTGTGTGCCTGACCAGTGCAGGGCAGGGTCTCTGAGAAGGGTGGCAGTGGGGGGTGATGAAGGTGGATGCTCCCAGGGGGTTACAGGGGAAAATGCCTGTGTTCCCATGCTCCAAGGATTTTTTCAGAGAGCCTTGGAGATGTTTGGGTAAGGTCTGTACTGTCCCTTGGGCAGGGGTGTACCCAGCACTCCCTGCCCATCACCCCTGCCCTGCAGGGCTGCACTGTCCCAGCCTCTCCTGATCCCACAGCCTTCAGCCCAGCTTTGTCCTGACCTCACTCCCTGCTGCATCTCCCAGCCCTGAGCTGCTTTTGGGCTCTGAATCCTCTGGAATTGTGCAGGAATAACTTCAGCCAGGGGCTGGCTGCTGGCTGGGGCTGAGGGCTGTGCTGCCTGTTCCAGTGAGGGGATGTTTCCCTGGCAAAGGGCTGGTCATGGAGCATGGCTTTGCTGCTCTGTGCTCTGCTGGTTTGGAGCTCAGCTTTAAATGTGGGTCACTAATGAAAAAGCTCTTCTGCAGCTCATTGCACTTTACAGGAACATGCCTGTGCTGTTGGGGTGCCTTTTACAGCCTCTGACCATTGTGCTCTTCAGCAGCTCAAGCCACACACAGGAGAAACCCATGAGATGGAGCATCCAAGGCACAAATGACCCTGGATATTTCTTTTTCCTCTGCATCATCCCATTCAGACCTTGTCCAGCACCTCTCCCTGGCAATGCTGCAGCTGGCAGAGAGTGACTGCTTCATTTGTGGCTGCCTAGATTAACCCTGGCCCTCAGGAGCTCAGGTTGCTCTGGAGATAAAGGAGGCTGTGTCCTCTCTGCTGTCCTGCAGGGCTGGGATTGCCCTCAGCCCTTTCAGGCTGGTAACCAAGCACCTGAAGAAGAGCAGGTTGGTAGGAGGCAGGACAGGCATTGCAGTGACAGCTTCTTATTTAATGTATATTAAATAATATAATAATAATATATTATAATAATAATTTTTCTTTTTCTTCACCTCAGAAGAAAAAGAAAAAAAAAAGCCTTATCATGAGCCAAGATGGTTTTCCCTCAAGAAATCCTTCACGTTGGGTGTTTCCAAGACCAGGAATGGAGACACCATTGGATTTTTGCAAACAAATAGTCCTGTTGTACTACACAGAGAACATTGTCCTTTTTTTTCTCTTGTGTGGTGCCTCTTAGAGCTCTGAGGCATCTCCAGATGCTGTGATTCCCTGTGGAATGTGTCAGGCTTGCAGCCAGAGGTGCTGCTGTGGCTCCAATACCATGTACTGTTCATGCACTCTGGGCACAGCACGCTGGGACTCTGGGGCTGCTGCTAGAGCTGACAATTTCTAAACTTGCTCAGCTCTTACTTCTCCTTCTGCTGCTCATGGTTCTCTGCAGCTCAGCCTGATGTCCTGCAGCAGATCCTGCTATGGTCAGCAGTGTGATGGATGCTGAGAGCTGTCAGAGGGTTAAAAAAGGGCTTAACACAGAGGAAAGGAACTCCTGCTCTGCCAGAGACCTTGTTGGAGAACTTTATCTAATTAACCTCAGAGGTGATTGTTCACAGGGCTGTTGTGTGCCACCAAAGAGCCCAGGAACTGCCTCCATCAGGTGTCTCCCCTTGGAAATCCAGGGGAGGGCTGGAGCAGAGCAAGGCTGTGGGGGCACTGCCCATCCAGATGTTTGACACAAACTGCAGGGATGTTGTTGCACAGCTCCAGGTCCCTTTCCTGAGCTGACAAAGCCTCCTGAAAACACCCTCAAGGTGCTTCTTCAAGGGTTCCAAGCACCCCAGCTTCTCCAAACCCTGATGTCTGCCCTGTGAGGGTTTGTGAGAGGAGCTCCAGGCACAGGAGGTGGGTGGGGGGCTCTGGCTGGCTCCTCAGCCTGGCTGTGGCCGCCAGAGCAAACTCCTGCTGTGTGTGAGCATCTCCAGCCCGGCTCTGCTGCACGAGGAGCACAGCCCTGCTGTGTCCCAGGCGATCAAGGAGAGATGCGGCTGCACACCCTGCAGGTGCTGTGCCCAAAGAGGGCACTGCTGGGCTGCATTCCTCCCCAGCATCCTCCCTTCCACCGAGTGCCTTCCCAGCCCCAGGGGCTCACTGGGAGCAGAGCTCAATGCAAACACCCAGCCTCGAGGATTTCTTGAGGGAAAAATCATCTTAGCTCATGAGAAAGCTTTTTTTTGTTTTGTTTTTCTTTTTCTTCTGAGGTGTAGCAATTAAATAAGAAGATGTCACTGCAATGCCTGTCCTGCCTTCTGACAGCCTACTCTTCTTCAGGAGCCTAGGTGAAAAAAAACCACATGCATCAGATGTGCTTTTCCTCCTGTTCACATTTCTTCTTTGCCTTGACTCACCTGTAGGGAAGGCTCCAGGTCCATCCCACTGCTGAGGGTCCCCTGGAGCTGTCAGTCCCCAGGTGTGTCCCCAGCAGCTCTCCCTTTGCACACACCCTCGGGTGCCTTCTGCAGGGAAACACTTCTGATGAAATCTTCCTTGTACAGGGAGAAAACCAGGGAGAAATAGGATGGGAAGCCTGTTCTGCCAGAGAGCTGTCAGGGAAGGGAAAGGCATTCCAGGCTGAGCTCTGCTCTGTGGGAGGAAAGGCTTCAAACAGCAATTAGCCTGCACTGCCATTTCCAGGGAAACAGCTCTTGGTGCTCCGGACAAAGGGCTGCAGGAGGCAGGCAGGCTAAAAGCTCTAATTCTGGGAGGATATATTTAGGTGGGCTTTTTTCCTTTCAAAGGAAGGTAGGTTAGAGAGGCTCTGACTCCTTGAAATAGACGTTCCTTCCACAAGCAGCTCGGAGCTGTGTCAGGGCACTGGCTGTTCCCTTCACCCTGCTGCTGGTGACAAACATCCAGCTGAGCTGGCTGGGAACTGCCCTGGGTACAGCACAGGGCTGGAGGAAAGGGGTCTGCCTTCCCTTGGAGCTGTCACACCAAGAGGTTCTGTGCTGCTGCTCACCAGCTGTGCCATTTCTTCTGTTAGCTGGGAAAGAGCAGTGTAAATGATCATTCAGTCTGGCTGAGAGCAGCACAGTGCAAAACTCAGCACCGAGCCAGGACTGTGCTCTCCTGCCACCATCCCTGAATGTCCCTGGTCCCCTCTGGTGGCATGTGCTGGCCTGTGGGGGCATATTGTGTTTGTGGGGTGCCCTCGTGGCAGGAAGGAATGATGAATCTGACTCCATGTTCTCAGAAGGCTAATTTATTTTATGACACTACATTGTATTAAAGAATGCTATACTATACTAAAGAATACAGAAAGGATACTTACTGAATGCTAAAAAGATAACAATGAAAACTCCTGACTCTTTCCAGGGTCTCAACACAGCTTGGCCAATGAGTCAAAATAATTCACAGCAGAATCCAAGGAAACAATCACCTGTGGGTAAACAATCTCCAAACACATTCCAAAGGAGCAAATCACAGGAGAAGCAAATGAGATAATTATTGTTTTCCTTTTTCTCTGAGGGTTCTCAGCTTCCCACGATAAAAATCCTGGGCAAAGGGATTTTTCAGAAAACATGGATGTGACAGGGGCAGCTGTGGGCCTGCAGAGGGGAGCCCATGGCAACAGGCCAGGTCTCTGTTTCACTCAAAGGGGCTTTCTTTGGGATGCAGAGGTGTCTGAGTGAGGAACTGGGGAGTGCAGAAGGAGCAGGAGAGATTACACTGCTCTGTAATGCTGAAAAGTATTGTACTTGCAGGGAAGCCTCAATGAAGGTAGGAATGATGTATCTGACTCCATGTTCTCAGAAGGCTAATTTAGTACTTTATTATACTATATTAAAGAATACTATACTATTCTAAAGAATACAGAAAGGATACTTACTGAATGCTAAAAAGATAATAATGAAAACTCCTGACTCTTTCCAGAGTCCTGACACAGCTTGGCCCTGATTGGCCAAAGAGTGAAAACAACTCACAGCAGAATCCAATGAAACAATCACCTGTGGGTAAACAATCTCCAAACACATTCCACATGAGCAAAACACAGGAGAAGCAAATGAGATTAGAATTGTTTTCATTTTCTCTGAGGTTTCTCAGCTTTCCAGGAGAAAGTCCTGGGCAAAGGGATTTTTTCAGAGAATGTGAATGCCACAGAGAAGCAGAAGGAATCCTCTCCAGCTGTAGGGCTGTTCCTCAGGGTAGGTTGGCCTCCTTGTCTGGGAGATGTCCTGGTGGTGTTTGGGCTGTCACCCACAGAGACACGAGCTGCTGACACACTTTGCTGGCTGGCTGGATGTGTTGTGTTGTTCTTTCCCAGAAATGTACTTTCCCCCATGTGGCTGGGCAGGCTGTGATCCCAGACAAGGAGCTCCCAGGGTGGTGCTTACAGAGGGTGAGAGGAAGTGACAGAAGCTTTTTCCCATCCTTTGCTTTGACATACCTGGGCCTGCTCACTTCCCCAAATCTTTCTGCTCTTGGTTACCTTGTGGTGTCCCTGCTTGTGACAGGGGCATTGGAAGCAGATGATCCTGAGAGTCCCATCCCAGCCAATCCAACCTGTGTTTCTGTGAGCTCCTGGCAGCTGTTTCTGTCTCCCTGAAGTGCTCCTTCCTCTGAACTCCTTCCACTGATGCTTATGTGCCTTCCCTGCTGCTGTGCTCGGCCTGTTCTGCTCCCTCAGGTGTCCCCAGCTCAGCCATCCTCTCCCACAGCTCTGCTGGCCAGCACAGCTCGTTCCCAGGCTGGGGAGCTTCCCCTGGAGCAGAGCCCCTGTCACACTCTGCCCACGTGCCCTGTGCCTGTGGGGGCTCTGTGCTTGTCCCCCTTCCCCAGAGCAGTGGGAAGGGCACATGCTGTGCAGGGGAGGAGGAGCTGGGAGGTGGCACCGGGGTCTCTGTGACTCAGGGACTGCCATGAGCTGTGCACAGGCATTTCCAGGGGTCCTGGGGAGGAGCTGCATCCTCTCTGCCTTCCCAGGAGGGCTCAGAGCAGGCTCCTGCCCCCCCTTCTGAAGGGTGGGGAGAATTTATTGAGATTATTCGCGTGGCTTTTGTGGTGTTTAGTCTGACAAGAAGACTGCTGTTGTTTGGCTGCTGTTTGCTCCTGTCTGTGCTCCACAAGCATCACTGAGGCTCTTGCTGCCCTCCACAAGCCCTTTGCCAAACTGCTGCAGGGACAAAGTGAGCTTTGCCCTGGCAGAAAGGAGCCCCTGGCACTGGGTCCTTTCCCACAGCTCCTCTTGGCCGTGCCCAGCACGGGTGGTGTTTGTTGGCAGGGCTCCCTCCCTGCACTGCTGCCTGCCTGAGAGGAACAGCAGCACATGATGGTTCAGAGACAATTCTGGCTCACAGGTGTCAGGGCAGAGGTGAAGGATCTGGAAATCTGAGCTTCACCTGCCTGGGTGAAGCTCAGAACTCATTCTGGGCTTTGCTGGAGTGAGCTGCTTAACAGCTGCTGATCAGCTGCTGTGGTGCCCAATTCCCTCTGCCATGGAGCAGAGAGGTGGGAACAAACCTTGGCAAATCAGCTCTGCTCTTCTGGGGAAGCAGCACGGGCTGGGAAAACGCTGGGAATGGCTCACCAGCTGCACCCACGGGGCTGGCAGTGGGAGCTGGGGCTGGCTGAGCCGGGCTGCAGGCTGGGAGGTGCCATGGCTGTCCTGGAGCTGTCCCTGTCCCCCATGTCCCTGATGAGTGATGGGCTGGCAGGTTCAAACCCCAGCTCTGGCACTGCTGAGTGCTTGAGCAGCTGCCAGGGTCTGATCTGTCACCAGTGACTGTGGCCAGCCCTGGGGACAGGGTGGCTCGTGGTCCCTTGGAGAGGGGGCAGCCTGTCCTTGCTCCCTGCCCCACACAGTGCCCAGCCTGCTCACCCTGCTCACTTGGTGTGCTTGTGGAGGGTGAACTCACAGATATTTCTGGGCAGTGATAGCATCTCTAGCCAGATCTCCTTTAATAAGATCCCGGGCACTGGAGGTGCCCCATTCCCTTATCTCCCCTCTGCAGATGCACAGGGCCCCCCTCTCCCTCCAGACTGGGAGGAAGCAGCTGAATCACTGCCACAGCCCCTTCTCTACCCCTAAATATAAAGGGAGGTTGGATGGATGGCAAAGGAAGGCATGAACACAGCACTGCCCCAGTTTTCTGTGGCTCCCAGGGCTTCCTGGAAGCTGCCTGCTGAAAAGGGAATGTCCTAACCAGAGAAGTGAGAGCCAGAGCATGTCTCCTGGCCACAGTGGCCACCATGAGCCAAAAATGTGGAAAAATAGATAGAAAAAGGGAATGGGCACCACTTCATCTATTACAGAGCCTGGAAAATGCAGCAATTGGGAAGGGAAAAGGGAACAATGGGATGGGAAAGTTCAGTGGAATTACTAGCAGTGAAGAGGAGGAATTGATTTTTAGCATATGAAAAATGAAAGGGGGAGAGAAAAAAGCTCTCAGCAATGCTGTTGGACTTGGAAAAGCTGAGTGTGTGCTGTTCTCTGTGGAGAAGGGATGATGCCTTCAGCTCCTTTGACAGTGACCTGTGGGAATCCGTCCCCGTTCCTGCCACGGCCCAGGGCAGCAGGGTTTGGGATTGTGGGGGGCTCGGGGCAGGCAGGGCCCCAGCTCCTGCCTGGGGCTGGAGAGGAGCAACGAGTGAGGAGCAGCTCTCTGGATGAGCCCTGAGCCCTGCTCTGGGGGCTGGGCTCCTGGGAAGAGCTCGATGGAGGTTTAGTGTGAGGTTATGCAATGATTGACCTGACAGGGGTGGGTGTGATGGAGCCAGCTCAGCTCCCAGCCGGGTCAGGCTGTGGTGCCGATACCATCAGGGCTTAGAAATGGAGTTTTCTTTGATCAGAAAGTCCTGAACGTGGCACTCTGCTGTGGAAATTGGTCTGGGAGAAGCTCAGTGCTTCCCCAGGGGCCATCCCCACTCCCCAGGCCAGGCTGAGCTGTTGGAACAGCACCTGCAGGGCTGGCAGGGCCCTTTGGGGTCTGTCCACTGGTGTCAGGCAGTGCCACCCCTTGTCCCCAGGCCCCTCGGTGCAGAGTTACCCCTCCCTGCTGAGGAGTTCCCTGTTGCCATGGTGACTCCCCAGGTGTGATGCTCTGGGTGCTGTCTCCCCCATGCCCAGCAGAGCTGTGTGAGCACCTCAGGGTGTCCATGTGCTCATCCCAGCCTGCAGAGGTGCTCCATAATCCCCTTGCAGCGTGACTGGGATCTCTACTGAGCCGGGGAAGGGTTTACTTGGAAGGTCTGATCAGAAGGTTCAGGAGAGGCCAGCAGGGCTCACCCCACTGTGAGAGCACAGCTAAACTCAGCCCTGAGTCACCTGTGAGTCAGCAATTCGGGGGCAGGGAATCTTAATTTCTCTTTTCTTCCTTTATTCTTTTTAACAATGATGCCTACCCAAGGTAGACTCCAGATTGGATGGGTTTTGTTCCTAACCCAGCACATTGTCTACCTGCAGTCCTCTCCCCTGGAGCATCCCTGAGCCATCCCAGGAGAGTGAGCTCCACCCTGTGATGCCTGCCATGACCAGGGCCTGTCTGCAGCTCAGCAGCCTCCCTGCCCATCATCAGTGGCCCAAGGTGTGGAAAGCTCTGCCTGGCCAGTGAGTTCTTGTGCTGGCAAAGCTCTGTGGGTAAGCAGAGCATCCCTGGAGCTGCTTGGAAACACAGTGAGGGAAGATCCACCCAGATGCTCTTATCCCAGCATGGTGCACCAGCACTGCCAGCAGCAGCAGAATGCTCTGAAAAACCCACGTGAGAGTTAAAACAAGGAACACCAGGAGATGCAGATGTGCTGGGCCTCCAGAGCTGCTCTGTGCCATGCTCAAGCCTCCTCCAGACCTGTCTGAGTCAGAGCCTGAGATGAGAGATGCAGGACTTCAGGGGGCTCTTCAAAATGCAGTTTATTGTATCCAAGATGTTACAGCAGTCCAGGGTCATGGGTGACAGAGCTACAGCTGCCAGCCACAGCTACAGACAAGCCTGAAGACACTTTAATTTTGCTTACAATGCTTATATACTTTTCTTCACTGTGCATCTTAATGCATAACAACCAATCAATACCTTTACTATTACCTACAGCCTATCATAACTACTATTCATTACCATATTATGGCCATTACTAATCACATGAGTTAGTATGGTACAGTTTAAACTTAAAGTTGTTTTTCAGTTTTCTTGCAGTGGAAAATTCTTAGACCTTCTTTCTACTTGCGACATCGATGCATCTTGTTTGCCTGTGGTATCTTTCTGCTTGGTAAAAACATCTTTTTCTTTGTGCTTATCCTTTGCTCTAAGTCATAAAATCTCTTTCCAACTTGACATAACCTTGGCTTTCTTAGCTGTCCATTAAGGCTGGCGGAGCAGTCCTCAATTTATACATCTATTATTCTTCTACGTCAAAACTTGCTTCTATCTCAGTTTTGTTCTCAGGTTCTACATTCAGAGATCTTTCTGCCAAGCATACATATCTGTGAGACTTTCCTGTCAAACTTTCATCCTTCCCAACAAGTCTGTCCCTGTGCCATGTGTGGAGCTCCCTGGGGGCTGAGATGGAGCAGAGCTCTGTGCTGAACACCCTTTCCCAGGCTGGAGCAGCAAGGCCAGCAGCTTCTCACAGTCCCCAGTAGTAAATCCCGGGAGCAGAGTCCCCACTGCCGGCTGTATCCATTTGTGTGAGATCCCACTGAGTGTGTTTTGCATAATTTGTTTCCCAGAATGAAGTGTTTTACAAGCGCAGTGTTTAATCACCTTGCAAAAAAGGAGATGAAAAACCATCCCGGTGCCTGGGGCTGGGAAGTGGCTGGAGAGGAATCTGGAGGAGGGACGGTGAGCTCACCCCAGCGTGTGAGCTCTGCAGGGCCCAGAGGAGCGGGTGTGGGCTGGCAGGGAGCCTGGGGCTGGACAGGAGAGCTGGAAACACCAGATGTGGAGATACCTGCAAGGAGCCAAGCCCCAGCATCCTGCCCAGGAGCTGGATCTGCTCCCCAGCCTGCCGTGCCTGCCCTAACTGGAGGAGGAGATGTGGATGCTGTGCCCCCCAAGCCTCTGCAAGCCAGCCCCATTACAGCTCCTGACACACAGCTCTTCCCTGGGGCCTTGGCACTGCTCCACTTCTGTTCTGGGTAGAGACACCCCAAAACCTGGCAACTCAATTATCTTCCCAGCTGAATTTGTGCATTTCTGGCAACAAGGGCAATCCAAGCAAGGCTGAAAACACCTGAGCCAGGAAACTACTTCTGGTTCCTGCACAGAACATGGCCCTTCCTCAAGGCAGTTGTACCTCTATTTTGATTAAGGATTGCTGGCCAGCTTCCATCTTCTTGGCCCTGGGGATAAATCAGGATAAATCAGCGGCTTGCTGGACCGTGTAGGGCACAGTGAGCAATGGGTGCTCCTGCCCTGCTCTGGGGATGCCAGTGGGTGTTGGCCTGGGGGGCTGCTGCTCTCACTGTCACTTTTTTTTTATTCACAGCAGGTGAAGGATGAAAAATCAAAATAATGGCCAAGAATCCAGCATCCACCTGCCTTTTTTTGCCCATGGCAGAGCAATAAATCCAGTTAAGGCATTGCAGCGGGCGACTACAAGGTTATCCAGCTGGGAGCCGAGGCTGATGCTGCCCAGCACCCTCAAGGTGTGCTCTCCTCCTGTCCCCGCCTGCCTTTGATGTGCTGCCAGTGGCGATCGCCTCAGCCAGGCTGGCAGAGCAGCAGGAGCCTGCCTGTGACTAACGAGCTGTTTGTGTTGCTGCCCGGGCCCGCTGGGGCTCTGAGAGCCGCGCTGATAAACCGAGTGCTGCTCCTGCTGCGGGCATGGCCCCCGTGCCATCCTGTCCAAAGGAGCTCTGCTGTGAGTGCTGCTCCTCCTCTTCCATGGCAAAACAGCCTGCTGAGGGCCCTGGTCCTGCTGAGGGCCGGTTCTGCTGAGGGCCAAGGTTGAGGGCTGGTCTTGTTGAGGGCTGAGGGCCAAGGGCCCTGGTCCTTCTGAGGGCTGGTCCTGCTTGAGGGCTGAGGGCCAAGGGCTGGTCCCACTGAGGGCCCTGGTCCTGCTGAGGGCCAATCCTGCTGGCCAATACCACAAGCAAACCTTCACCTTAAGTAATCAAAACAACCAAATTACAAAAGGCTATCACACCAGACCACATCCAAGAAAAGGACCAGCTAGCGTGGCAGAAAATGCAAAAGGCTTAAGTCCTTTAACTGAGAGGTTCAGATCCTCTCCCTAGCTTAACTCAAATCATCTCCCATGACTAACTACCCTCTCTTAATCAACCTTATCATAGCCCTCTCCTATGCCCTCCCAGTCTTAATTGCAGGAGGCTGAGGGCCGGTCCTGCTGCCCAGCAGTGTAAGGTGGGGATGACAGAGTGTGGGTAGTCCTGAGCAGAGCCATGGGCTCCAGAAGCCTTCTGGCCACCCCTGTGCTGTAGACATGACAGCCTGGTCAGAGAGTGAGAAAATGAGAGAAGTTTTTCCAGAATCGGCCTGGGAGAACTTAGGGAGTTGGAGATAAACAATGATGTCCGATTATTAAAAACAACCTGCAGGTGTTGTTTTCCTAATGTCTGTTTTCTTGTTATTCTCATTGTTTATAAATGGGCATCTTGTTAATTAGCCCATCAGGTGAAATGCATTGATTAAATGACCAATCAAGTCCACCTGTATTGGAACAGTGTAATAAAAGAAGTGGTTCAAAGTAAAGACTTGTGCTTGTGCCACTCAGCCTTCTGATTGCCTTTTTGTCATTTCTTACTAAACAGTGACACCGATGTGGCTGTCAGCTTCATGGAGAGGGTCTGAGCTTTGAGCTTGGGCGCTGGGAGATGCTGCAGGAGCAGCACCACCCCTCAGGGAGGCACGTACCCCTCCTTTGGCTGTGAGAAGAGAACGAGCAGCTCAGAAGGATGGGGTTTGTTGGTGCTGCTGAACAGGAAAGGGAAGGAGCCTTGGGAGCAGGACCTCCTGTCCCTCAGCCATGTGTGGGGTGATGCCATCCTGGCAGGAGATCTGCAGGGCTGGGTTGGAGCAGCACAAACAGTGCAGAGGGGATGGGTGCCTGCCTCTGCCCTGTTATTTATTGTGCCATAAATCCGAGGCAAGGAGCAGCAGGGAGTGCTCTGAAGGGTTTCACACGTGTCACTTGTGTGTGTGTGATGGAGCAGATGCTCCTCTGAGCCCAGGGGCTCTGTCAGCAGGGGCTGCTGATGGATGGGGCAGCCTTCAGCTGCCTGTGCAGTGACATGGACCTGCCTGTCTGTGAGCTAGGACAGCAGGGACCCTCCAGGAGCAGTGTCCCTTCTGTGAGGGTGCTTTGTGGCTGATGCCATCCCAGGGAGGCAGGGACCACTGAGGGGTTTTCTTTGAGGAGCTGCTGTTGATTTAGCGTGTGTGCTCATCTGATAGCCCCTGAGCCCCTCAGATGGTCCTGGCTGTGTGTGACAGCAGAGCTGTCACTGGTGCTGACAGGAGATGTTCCTGCATGGAGCTGTTCCTGTGGTACGTGCTGGGGTGACACCTCTGCAGGGGGACAGGCCAGCACACAAACCCCCAGGGCGTGCAGGGATGAGTCTGGTGTGTGTGGCCCACTCGTGGGTGAGCGGCTGAGCAGGCACTGACAAGCTGGACATCAAACCTGGGTCAGCCAGGAGACATAAATCCTGTATTTGGGATTAGTGCAGGTAATTTGTTTTAAAGACAGACAAATCCCTTTCCTGGAGGTGCCTGCCTGTCACGGGAGACGTTCCTTGTCTCCGGAGGAGTTACTCCAGCTGAACAGCTCCTGCTCTTTCAAGGGCAATGGACTCTGGAGTTGCTAATCACTGGGCTGGAGGATTTTTTCCCCTAACACTTGTTGGTGATTGCTTCCTCCTCCTCCCTTTTGTGTTTCTGCAACACCCCAGGCTTGGGAAGAACCATCTGCTGATTTGATTAATGGCCCTCTTCTGAAAAAGCAACAGAGACAAATGTCCTCCTGAACATGGCAGAGAGAAATGGAGAAACAGGCTGGCTAATTTTCAGCCATTATTTTGGAACCCAAACTTCTTCCCAGTATCAATTTAGCTATTATTTCGAAAACTAATTAATTTTCACTCAGGCAGCTCCAAGAGACCTCCGTTTAGATAATTAAGAGCCCATAGATTATGAAAATTCCTGCTTTTGGATCCCACTGCAGTGCTTGCCTTCAACAACACTCCCACCATCGTCCTGCTTACCAACTCCTTTCATCAATCCATCTCTTTTTTTTTTGACAATCAAGAGTAAATAATTACCTATGATGGATTTTGTTGCTTTCTTGCAGCTCCATTCTTTTTTTTTTTTTTCAGTCCTTAAATGTTCTTCAACCAGGCAATTTTTGAGGTGGTTTTGCAGCTAATTAGAGCCAAGCAGAGCAAATTGCTGCTGCTACCTTGAAGAGCTAGGGAAAGGTTGGATTTGGCTTACAGAAAAGCTGGGACATAAGGTATGAGAAAGTAGATGCTGGAAAGT
Organism: Zonotrichia leucophrys gambelii; assembly: GCF_028769735.1. Lineage (NCBI taxonomy): Eukaryota > Metazoa > Chordata > Aves > Passeriformes > Passerellidae > Zonotrichia > Zonotrichia leucophrys. The sequence continues at coordinate 9,937,238 of NC_088185.1, forward strand.
TAGGGATGGGATATTTTTTTTTCTCTTTTTCAGGGTTGCATGATGTAACCTGAATTTAAAACATGAATTGCTGGGCTGGGGCTGGGCTGACCTCCCCTGCTGGCCTCTTGCTGTCACAGCTCTGATCCTCTGGGACACCCAGTCCCTGGGGGATTTATCTCACCTTTCCAGGCTCAGAGTGATCTATTTCCCTGGAAATGAGCCACAGGGAGAGGGCTTCGGTGTGGGAAGGGCAGAGAGGTGCTGGTTGTGAGGTGGGGATGCTTCTCCCACACCGGCCCGGGTTTACCTCTGCAGACCGCGGGTTTAACAGAGCCCTGCCTAGGGAAGACATCTAACGATTTCATTTCCAGCGAGCTGTGAATTAGCAGACAGCCTGCACAACAATGCCGAGCAGGAACAGGCTCGTCAGCTAATTACTGTCCCCGTGTCCCCGCAGTGCCACCGCTGCTGCCCTGACTGCTGCCTGTCCTGGCTGCATTCCGCTGCTGCCTCATGCACGGCTCTTGCCTGGCTCTCAGCGGCGCCTGCTGCTCTCTCTGCCTCCCCCTCCTCCCTCACGTTTATTAATGAAAACCTTATCTGTCTGCGCAGATAATGCCGGGAATAATTAGTACTCAGTGAGCTCTGTCGGGCTCCTCAGCTCTGCCACCCCCTGCCCTCACCTCCTTCCTATTTGCAGATTCCCAGGTGCTTGGTTAGTGATTGGGATGTTTTGGTTTGGGGTTTGGTGCTTGGTTAGTGATGGGGATGTTTCGGTTTGGGGTTCTTTTTTCGGGAGGGCAGAAGGGGTTTAGATCTTCCTCACCCTGTGCAGTTTTCAGTCTTGCTGGCTGCATCCCCAATCCCCATTTAAAATCTGTGACAGTGGGATTGGTGTCTGTGCTCTCCACCCAGTGCACCCTGAAGCAAAAGCAGTCCTGTGGTGGGTTGGGATTGGGTGATCCTGAAGGTCCATTCCAGCCCATCCCATGATTCTGTGGAAACCATCTGAGTGTTCCTTGCTCAGGGCACACCTTGTGCATGAGGGGAGCTGCAGCCAGGGATTCTGGAAGGGCTCAGTCCCCAGAGACCCGGCTGGGTCACAGCTGCCCCCGGGTCCCATCCCTGCAGGGGAGCAAGGGACAGCCCCACCTCTGCATCAGGGACCCGTCCCAGCTCTGCTCCAGCTCCTTTTTTTTTTTTTTATTATTGTGTTTATATTCGTTGTTTCTTGGCTCAAATCTTTCAGCCTGATAAAGGATGACAGCGCTTCTCGAGTGCCTGGGATGGCATAAATAATTCTGGTGCTGAGAGCGAGATTTACAGTGATATAAATGTCAGGAGTGAGCCCACTTTGTATTAATGGCCTTATTAGTTATGTTGCTGTAAAATACTGATACTCCAGTTGTTAAGCAGCCATGGCTTTGCTCTGCAGCATTAATTCAATAAATTGGGCCTTTTTTTGATATAAATCTTAGAGTCTGCTGTGCCCCATTAGAAAATCCTTCATGACGTGTGGGAGATTTTCAAATGGCTTTGGCTGAGGCACACCTGGGGATAAAAAAGCTGCTTGGTGTGCAAGTGTGGGGTGAAGACACTGAATCCTTGGGTCGCAGCTCAGCATCTCCTGTGGGCTGGGGACGTGGCACAGGGTGTCACACAAACACCTCAGGGGCAGCCCCTGGAGCTCTGGGGGTTTCCAGCCACCAGCTCCGTGTCCAGCTGTGTCCCAGAGGTCACCTGTCACCCAAAGCTTGACTTGGCTGCAACCCCAAGCTCTGGCTCACCCAGGCACTGAGAGCAGTGGGGAAAGGAGAGAAGGGGCTGGGAGGGTGGCACTGGAGGGAGGAGATGCCCCTAGCACTGCTCTCACCGCTCTTTGTGTCCCTGTCACCGCCTCTGCTCCGCTCGCTGCTGTCACCTCCTCCCCGTTAATCCCGAGGTGAGCTGACAGCCGGGACACCTCCCCTCGCCTGACCCCAGCCCGGGGTGTCCCTCCCTGCTCCCTGCCCCGGCCGGGCTGCCAGCCTCCTCCCGCGGGACAGGTGCCACTGCTGTCCCCGTCTGTCCCTTCCCTGGAGCCGCCGCTCCTGCCACGGCTCTTCTGTAACTACGCAAACTTTCCACCAGTGAGCGGCGCAGGGAGGGGGGAGAGCACCACGATAATTGAAAATAAATGATGCATTCTATGAAAGAAATGTCCTGGTGCAGCCAGCTCGCTGCAGAGGGGTATGAATTTGTTTATTTATTTATTTATTTAGTTAGTTAGTTTTTCTTCCCAGAGTTCAGAGGTGCCTGGGAAAAGGGGGCTTGGTAGGAAAGGAATGGCTCTCCCAGAGGAATGGCACTCCCAGGCTGGTGGGGAATGTGTTTCCAGTTGTGGTTTTGGCTAGAGCCTGCAGTGGTGGCCTCTGGAGTGGGATGTGAGCCTCAGGTGGGGGTCCAGAGCAGGAAAAGCATCATTCTGAGCCGTGGCAGAGGTGCTGGGCACAGTGCCCACATCAGGATGAGGCAATGGCAGTCCTTCCTCCTCCAGGCAGCACGTCCCAGGGGTGGCACGGTGTCCCTGTATTTAATATCCATCCTCAGGCCATGGCCATGCCTCTGCTGAGCCTCCTGCCCCTGCTCTGACCCACCAGGAGCTGTTCTCCAACCACTGGTGGGAATTTGGGCTGGCCCTCAGTGACCAGAGCTCTGCTGCTGCCCTGCCCAGTGTTAACACAGGTGAAGCAAACAGCCCCTCTGGCCCAGGTGAGTTTGCTTTGGAATGCTCCTCTGGTGAGGATTGACTCTTGACACAGCTGTTTGTTATGGGAAGAGGCTGCATTTTCCTGGGAGATGTTGGATTTAACCAGGAACGTGAAACTTCCGCCTGCCTTGGATGCTGCACATCACTGCTGACCATTTCGTGGTTCTTATGCCTTGGTAAGACTTATCCTGGATTATTATTTAGCTGCTAATTAATCTTGAGAGCGATGTAAAGGCTTTGAACTGCTGTTTGAAGATTTGAGTGGATGGTTTTTGCTCTCGTCAAGGAAGGAGGGATTTGGAGGTGAGATCCCAGCTCTGAATGACATTAAGTTGCTCTGCCCTGACAGGTGGGAACAGCTCCTGATTCTCTCCTGCCAGCACCTGCAGGGGCCCTGCAAGACAAATCCCCTTGGGAATCGGGAGCACAAAGGTGCCTGGGGAGGGATGGCAGCCGGGGTGACACTGCCTGGGGATGGGACACTCCCTGTCCAAAGAGTCAGTCACCAACAGGAGCCTGTCGGTTACCAGCCCATTTCTTGTCCCACAGGCATTTCCCTGCTGTCTCCTGGTGCTGAAGGACAGCTCAGACGCCTCGTTAATCACCGCTGATGACGGAGCTGTGGCACTCAGGTCCTGCTGGCTGCTGCTTCCCCAGCCAGGGATGTTTTGCCGATGCTGCTCCCTGAAAACTCCAGCTGAAAACTGGGGGAAAACTGCCCCCCTCGGAGCTGTAGTTTGTGGAAGATGTTCCTACTCTGTTCCAGTCTCTCATTCCTGCTCATAGGGCACACAGTGAGTTGTGCCCTTGCAAACCTGCATCTTTTTACAATACATTTTTCCCTTCTTCGTGCTTGTCAAGATCGAGGGCAGCTCCGTGGTGGGCTGATCTGCTGCTGCATTGATCTGGCAAAGGCTGGGGGTGAAAGCCCCACAGCCTCCAGACGAGGCCATAGAGCTTTCAGGATGCAGTTTTCCCGAATCTGTCCATCACACAGCAAACAAACACCCCCAGCCTGGAGGCAGCTGGCTCGGGGGTGAGCATCGATCGCTGGCTGCTGGGTGAGACCCACCAGAACCCCACCGGTGTCAGGAGGCAGCTCCAGCCCTCCCAGCTCCCAATCACAGGGCTGGGAAGGAAAGCCAGCCTGCTCAGGAATCAATCATTTGACATCTGCTGTCAGCCTTCTGACACCCAGCCCCGCCGGTGAGGACCCCAGCAGGAAGCCTGGTGGATCTCAGCTTGTTTTGGTCTTAATCTGACCTGGTTTTGTGATAATGCCATCATCCATCACTGCCTGGGCTTGTGGGGAGGGGAGGTTAAACTCCTCCCTCACGCTCCACCGCTCCCCTGCCACTGCTTTATCTCTGCAGAAGCTGCATTCGAGTGCAATTCACTTTGTTATTAATTTCTTTTACTCAGAGGCTTTTCAAGTGCCCGGCAGCGGGGCTGGTGTCAGGAGAGGCTGCACAGCCCGGCAGCTGCAGTGCTGGAGGGGATTTGAGCAGCCAGCTCCTCCAAGGGCAGCAGGCAGAGAGCTGAGAGCCCGAATGGTGAAACTGCCCCGTGGAGATGGCTCTGGACTGCAGCAGTTCTTCCTCAGAGCTGGATCAGGATGGGACTGCATCACCCTGGCACCCATGGAGAGCTGCTGCACAGGGACAGTCCAGCTCAGCGGCCCGTGGGTGTCCCTTCAGCAGGTGACATGTCTCGGTGAGCCCACTGCTGTAGGAGGGTCTGCAGTGCTCTCTGGCCCTTTTCCAGCTGCACAGATCCCCCTGCCTGCAATCCCCAGGGAATCCACCCACACAGAGCTGCACTCCCAGCTGCACAAAAGCTGCTGGAGGGCCAGCCTGTGTCCCTCTGTCCCCCCCAGGCCACCCTGCCATGCCTTGCACTGCTCTGGGGACTGGGAGTGCTGGGACCCTTCCCGTGGGTTTGATGTGAGCTTAATCTGGTAGTGAAACTATATTGCAAAATGTAATAAATGAGAGGTTTAATCAAACCCAGCCAGCCAGCACTGATGGAAACTTGGTGGCGGAAGAAAATATTGCGTTTGTGTTTGTTTATCTCCCCCTGTGCTCCTGGGGCCATGTCCTGACTCTGGTGGAGAGCTCCTCGTGCTTGGTGGCGCTGGGGGGCACAGGCTGGATGTGGGGCCACTGCACTGGGGTCAGTGCCAGCCACCTGCTCCCAGCAGTGGGATTTGCTCCTGCCACTGCTCTCCACAGCCCCTTTCTCTTCAGGAAGAGGGTCTCACAGGGTACCCCCATTCCAGGAGCTGGTGTGGGGCTCCATCCCACATTTCCTATCACCCCTGATGGCGCCAGGAGCCGGTCTTACGGTGCCTCCAGGTCTTGTCTGCCTAAATTTTAGGCATAGGAAGGTTGAGCATCTCCCCAGCGTGGGAACAGCCCTGCCAAGGGTGGGAGTGAGGATAAAACCACCAGGTTTCTCTGGCTCTGAACTGAGGACAAAACATCCCAATATCCAGCCAGTTGACGCGGCTGGGAATGAGGAAAGACTCCGCATTTTCCCTGTGCATCAGAGCCCCGGGAACGCAGCGGATCGCGGAGCTGCGGGGCCAGCTGCTCCCGGCGCCGCGGCTCCGCTGCCGCTTCTCTCCAGATGGCTTTTCTCAATGAAGCCTCTCCCCGAAATAGCTGCGCGCTCGCTCTGCAAATAGCTCCTCTCCTGAGCAGGGAGGCAGCGCGCTCGGAGCCGCGTCCTCTGTGTCCCTGCCACCCTCCGGAGTGCCTGACTCTGCCTGCAATTCCCTGCGGCCCCTCTGCCTGGGGAAACGGGGATGTGCTGGATCCTGCCTTTGAGCAGCGGGATCAGCCCCGGGCATCCCACAGCCCTTGGGAAGGGATGGCTGGTGGCCTCCAGGGCAGGGCAGGTGGCCCTGGGGACACACAGCACATGGCCCCTGTGCCCCTGGCCGGGCAGCACCGCCCGCAGCTGCTGTGCTGCCTCACGGCCCTTTTTATGTGCTTATTGTGCCAGGGGGGGAAGACAATCTTCTCTGTAGGTTTAACCGATTTATTAATAGTCTGTGATGTCAGCAATAGCTCATCCATAAATCTGATCTTAAGAATTTATGGGGCAAATATTCCAGTGCCGTATTAAAGACACAATTCATAAATGCCTCTAAGTACCAGCTCGGCGGCAGCAGGAGAGACTTTTCCTGGGGGAGGGAAAGGTGGCGAGCTCAGCCCATCACACAGAGCCTCCCCAGTCTTTGGGAAGACAATGATGTGAGGGACTGTCCCCTCCAGCCGGGAGCTGCCTGTGGCCCCCGAGGGTCGCATCCTTGCAGGGACCCCAGAATGTGCCATCATCACCCCGTGCCCAGCCCAGGGTGATGCTATTTACCCTGAAGCGTAATTGCTAATCAGCTACAGGCAATCAAACCCCGCTGCCGCCGCTGGGGAGGGGCTGCTTCCCTGCTGAAGGTGACTCCTGCGGGAATTCAGATTTAAAAATAAAGGCGATAGTCATCAGCAGTTCATTAAATTGGCATCAGGCTCATTTGCACTCAATGAGGGGATGAGGCAGAGGTGGCTCTGCCGCCTCCCCTGCCCTCCCTCTGGGCTGTCCGCAGGGATAAAGCCCCTGGGAGCCCTCTCTGATTTATCCCTGCTGTCCCGGTGCTGCTGCAGTCATGAGCCAACAGAACGGTGCATTTAGGTGCAGACCACCATTATCCCCCATTAAAAGCTCTGCCAGCCCCCAGCCTGCACGGAGGGGGTCACGGTGCCACTCTGCTCCTGGGGACACGCGGCATTGCCGGCCCTCCCGCACCGCAGGGACGGGTGCTGGGGGGCTCTCCGGGTCAGGCGGTGACATCCGAGTGTCCCTTCGTGCTGGCCGCAGAGCTGGGAGGGGAGGTGCGGGGAGCAGGCCTGGAGGGCAGGGGATGCCGTGGTGCAGGAGGGATGTGGGGATCGAGGGATCCTTAGCACCACACGTGCCAGGGATGCTGAGATCCAGTGGGGGCTGCAGGGCCCCTGTGGGCTCACAGCCCGCCGTTCCCAAAGATGGACCATCCCTCCAGGGCCTCTGTGGGCTCACAGCCCGCCATTCCCAAAGATGCACCATCCCATCAGGGCCCTGTTTCCAGCAGGTTTCCCATCCCTGAGTGGGGGCACAGGCAGAAGGGTGATGCCCCTCCAGCTGCCCCATGTCCTCCATCACCTGCCAGGGCCCAAACTGGCTGTGAAATCATCCCACAGCATTGCTCCCTGCTCCACACCTGGGCCTGGGGTTCATGTTTCCTCTCCGTGAGCCCAGCAGGATGCAGCCCCTGTGCTCTCATGGAATCCCAGCAGGAGCAGAGCTGCTCTTCGCCTGTCACTCCTGGCGATTCTTCTCGGAGGAGGGAAGTGAGTGAGGCAGAGCAGCTTTGGTAGTGGTGTTGATTCACGGCTCGTAATTTAATTAAGAGAGAAACTAGATCAAAAGGGGACGGTGTTAAAAAATAAATCAGGTGAAGGGAGTGGAGTTCCTTCCTTTAATTACAGGTGGATTTGTAACGGAGAGAGACTCAATCACAAAGGGAAGAAAAGGTGTCAAGTGCAGAGATACCTTCCCTGGGTTAATTACTGGTAGCGGGGAGGGGATGGTCGGGCTGCGTGCTGGTGAGCTGGACATCCCCAGTGATGCTCGCGGTGCCTGGGGGTGCTGGGCAGTGAAATGGGGGCGAGAGCTGAGAACTGTGGGGGCAAACAGCTCCCAGCTGGGCCAGGCACGGCCTGGGGCAGCGGTGGCCAGGGCTGTCCTGGGTTTGGGGACCACGGGCTGTGCCACCGGCAGCGCCGACAGGGACAGGGGCCGGGCTGGCAGCAGCCCGATTTGTGCAATAATTAATTCTCCTTTGATCATCTGCTGTGTAAATCATCAGTGGCCAGGAGTTAATCATGCATATGAAATGAATCCTTCTCCTGCCTTAATGAGCGCTGAATCGTGACCGGCATCTGTTTACTCCTGACACTTTCATCTCTTTGACAGTCTGAACAATCAGTTGTTTCCAATAATCTCCTTTTTATTCTATTAAATATACCTATATATATGTATACACACACAGGTCTGAGAGCAAGCAGCCTTTTACTTCACACTCCTGCTCCCACCTTCATCTCCCGAATCTTTGTTTTTTTAGGCAAGGATTTGTTTCTGGGATCAGTGCAGGGGGTCTGCAGGCACCCAGCTCCTCGCTGTCCCACCGAGGATGATGCTGGCACCAGGACTCCTTCCTCCCCAGCTCTTGGAGGCCGGGCTTGGCACAGTTAACAGCAAACAAGAAGCCACTTTGAGCGTTTCCGCCTCCATCTACCTGGAACGAACCGCAATTAATCCACCGGTTGCGCCGCCAACGCAGTGTTGTAATTGGATTAATTAGAGCGGAGCTGGCGGCCGCGCTGGGGAGGTTTGGACTGGCTGCAGCCTCATCCAGAGCTGGGATCTTGGGATCCATGGGATCTATGGGATCCATCCACGGGATCTGTGGGATCCATCTATGGGATCCATCCACGGGATCTGTGGGATCCATCCACGGGATCTATGGGATCCATCCATGGAATCTGTGGGATCCATCTATGGGATCCATCCACGGGATCTGTGGGATCCATCCACGGGATCTGTGGGATCCATGGGGTCCGTTCCTGCCGGGCGCTGGACCAGCAGCACCGGCGGATGCCGAGGCTCACCGGCCGCGGGTGATGGAGCTGCCTGAGGCTCAGGAACGACCTGCCCGCTAATTGGAGCTGATGAGGCGTGGCCTGGTTAACGGGGCTTGTTAGAGCAGCAGAGCAGAGGGGGCTGTGGGTGGCTCTGCTGTCACCCACCCCGGCTGGGTGTTAAGGCATTGGGGCACGGAGTCACCTTCCCCTGCATCCTTGGCTGTCTGAGGGGCAGTGGGTGGCGTTCCCTCTGCCCCAGGGGCTGGGGAGAGGCACCGAGGAGATGAAAGGAGAGTGTGAGTCCTGCGGCAAGGCTGGGTAGGACAATCCTGGCCGTGCTGGGCCCTGCTCTGCTGTTCCTGTGCCAAGCCTGCCCATGTGCCATGGGGACAGGAGGTGGGGGACAGATCTGCAGGGACACGGTGCCCCTAGGCACCCGGAGCATCCCTAAAGGCTGTGGGAGGACGTCAGCCCTGCTCTCCCTGAGCTGAATTGGGTCTAACCTGGCTCAGCTGGAAAGCAGTGGCCACAGGGGATTTACAGCAATTGCCTAAATCAACTGGAAAAGCCCTTGGGAGAGCAGCAGTTCCTGTGCCGGGGGCTGCAGGAGCCCTGAGCTGGCTGCTGGTGCTTTTGAAACCCTCAGAGCAATCCTCACTGGGCAGGGCCACCCTCAGCTACCCAGAGCAGTAAAAAGCACCCCCAAACTGCTGGGAACAGGCTCTGCACCCTAAACCATGCAGGACACGAGGCTGTGGGACTCCATCCCTGCTGCCTGTGCAGCCAGCAGTGCAGCCAGCAGCTCAGGATGATACCAGCAGGCACAACACAGCCTCTAGGTATTCTATTTCTCCCTTTACCCAAAAGGAAATGCTCTTTTCATTCTCCAGAAAAATCAGATTTTTGGGTTCTTTGTTGTTTTTTGTTTTTTGTTTTTTTTTTTTTTCCTGAGGTGAATCAGCCTCCCCAGGAGGCAGCTGGGCTGAGGTGTGGGATGCAGCCTCAGCATCCCCCAGGTAATTGGGGGCTGAGGAGATGTCCCAGGAAGGACATCAGGGCTGCTGCAAGGGGGATTTGGGCTCTCTGGCCAAGCAGGAAGGGTTTGCTACAGCCCTGGGCTCATCCAAGCTCCCAACAAGAAAGAAGAGGACCTTTCCAAGATCCAGGCACACCCAGATAGCCCCACAACAGCTCTGGAGCACTTCCCACCCTGGCTGAAGATCCCACTGTCCTCAGGGATCTGCTGTGACCTTTGGGCGAGCTCCAGGAGCTGTCAGCTCTTGACCCAGCCTGCAGAGCAGCCTGAACGGTGACAGCAAGGTCAGCAAGATTTGGGGCCCCTGGACACGTCCCTTGTCACATCAGTTCCTGCAGTTACTTGGCTGTAATTTAGCCTGGTTTAATTGTGCTTAAATTAGCCACAAATGGAACAGCACTGCAGCTGCTCTCAAAAAATATATAAAATTACAGCACGCTAAAACATTTTCACGTTTCATTAGTGCATCTTAATGGGAAGTGTCTGCTCCCCAAACTCTCTGTTTACCCTCCAGAGCAGTAAAAGTTTACACATTAGCAGTTGTGCTGCCCATTAACACTGCAAAATGCTCTGTGTGTTTTACAGGGGCAGTGCTGCTCCCCACATGGGTGGGAAGCCTGAAATTTTGGGTTCTCCTGGGGCACCTCTGCATGGGTGGCAGTGATCTGAGCAAGGAGCACCCTGAATGCCAGCTGGGAGCAATGCCACCCTCAGGAGAAGCACCAGAGCCCCTTTCCCAGGATGGGGCTGCCTGTCCCTGGCTTTATCAGAGCTTTCTCCCAAGCAGGGTAATGCCTGCAATCCAAATCAGGGAGCTTTTTCAGTGGAAGCAGCATTTTAGCAGAAGCCTATTTAACGCTTAGGCTGACGCCCTCGAGTGCTTTATTTTAAAGCCTTTTTGTTCTTCTCCATTATCAGTAATAGTCTATAAAAGCCAAAACGCAGCACTTTGCTCCCTCCTGCTCCATCCCCCTGTGGTGTGGGCAGCTCAGCGTGGCAGGGGCTGAGGAGGCTCCTCTGTCCATTGCTCCCCCTGCCCCAGCACAGTAATCCAGAGGGGGAAAAAACTCAGTGAGAGGTGATTGCCTGTTCCCCAGGCAGATTTGGTTAAATACCGTTGGTCTTGGGCAGCATCTTCCTGGGGGCTCATGAAATGAGTTTTAAGATCTGAATCCCAAGTGACAGGGTGGGGATTTTGCCCCTTGTCTCTCTCCCACCTTACCCAGATCTCATCTTCCCCAGGGAGATGGTTTTTTGTGCAAGGGGTGGCCAAGGAAGGGTGAAGGGTGAGCTCGAGCAGTTTGGGGAATTCAGACCTTCTCCTGCCCCTGACTTGGTTCAGTGCAGGGAGGTGCTGGAGAAAGGGAAGCAGGACTGAGCCAGGAATGGAAACATCTCAGTGCTGGCTTGGAGGAGGATGCACATCCTGAGTCTGACCCCTTCCAGCATTCCCAATCCGGAGGCCAAAGCCCGCTGCCTTCCCTCTCTGCATCCCCAACTTGTGCTGAGCATCCCCAACCTGCCCCCTGCAGCCAGAGCCGAGCTGAGGCTGGGACCTGGCAGAGCTGCCAGTGATTCCTGCAACATCCATCGGTGCTGTCCGTGTGATTGGAGGCTGCCAATTGCCAGCAGGGAGGGCACAGAGAGCCCAGCAGCCTCCCCAGCTCCGGGGGGATCATCCTTGGGGCTCTGGGACCCTCTGCCTGCACTCAGGGGCTGCCTGTGCCCCCCACAGCCCAGCGAGGAGCTCTGCAAAGCCAGGCCCTGTCGCTTCTGCTCGGGCACACGTGGCTGCAGGCTCTGTCCCCTCTGTCCCCCTGTGCCAGCCCTGTCTGACCTCTCAGCAGTGGCTCTAGGGGAGCAGCAGCGGCTGCGCAGCTTTGCTGCAGGATCCCTGGGGCCGGCTCGCCTCCACAGCCACTGCCGCTCACAGGGGAAAAATCATATTTTCAGCTCCAAGCCTCCATCCCCTTTTCCAGTCTGGAGCTTTTTTAGAGCCACAGGGAAGAAAAGGACATGGCCTGGCTGCCTGGCTTCCCTGCCTCCCTCTGCTCCTGCTCTCTCATTCTGCTCTTCCCGGCGGCTTTGCTCACAGTGCCTGTCCCTGCACCCTTTTTTCTCCTTCTCCCTAAATATCTGGGCCGGGCGGCTTCACTGGGTAAGCAGCGAGGGAAAAAGGCTTTTGTTGGAGCAGACGTGTGGGCAAGGGAGCTGCAGAGCCCCCTCCTGCCCACAGAGAAGCCAGCTGCTTCCACAGAGGCCAGCACTGAAAGCCAGGGTGGGACACACTGGTCCTGGGGATGGGGACAACTTGGTCCTGGGGAGGCAACATGGCTTGGAGGTCCTGATGTCCCCTGGAGCTGATGGGGAGGCATCCTGAGATCCAGGTGCTGGCTCGGGGTGTCTCACCCTGTGCTGGTCCCACTCCCATTGTGGTTTCTCACACTCAAACCCCACAGGTTTCCCTCTTTCCTGCACAGGCACAGTGGGGCCAGTGCTGATGGAAGGGACATGGGCATCCCCATCCTTTATCAACTCAAACAAGGGTCTTCATCCCAATATCAGCCCCAGCAGCCCCCTCACACCAGCATCCTGAAGCTCCTGAGCTGAGCATTGATGGATGGTCCTTGTGGGCAGTGGGTGCAGCCACAGCCTTGGCACTCTGCAGGGAAAGCTGCAGCTGGAGAAACTTGGGCAGGGTGATGGAGGGAGGGGACAGGGTGGTCACTGCCACCATCCTGTGCCCAAGGGGCCAGCACAGCCTTGCAGCTGCCCAGGGCCATGGGCACTCCTGGGTTTTCTGTGGGTGGAAATTGCTTTAAAAAAAAAGAGAGAGAGAACCTTGACCTTGGATGCACCTGAATATAGGGATGGGCAGAGTGGGACAGCTCGGTGCTGGGCTCTGCCCTGAGGGATCAGCCAGGAGCCTTGCAGAGAAAAAGGCCATAAACCAGGTATTTACGCCTAGAAAAGTGGTGAATTCCCTCTTGCCACAGTTTGATTCTGCAGAATGCATTTGCCAGGCTAAAGGTGCTCCAGCAGCAGCGTCCTGCCACCATCTGAGGGCAGTGCACATTGTCCTGGGGCTGTTGCTGCTTCTTCACCCTGCAGGCCACTCCCCACTGACTCCTTTCTTGGGAAAACCAGCTTGGATCCCTCCTCCTCCTCCTCCCTGGCCAAAGCAGGCAGTGTCTTGCAGGACCCCCCTCCTGGCAGCAGGGCAGAGCCAAGGGAATAATTGGTAGGTGCTTCTGGAGTGCCACGAGCAGAGGGCACTCACAGCCTTTGTTTATTGACTCTTGATGTAATGAATACTTCCAGAGATAATTACTGACTTTCTGCCCTCCCAGTTAATCCTTTTGGGGAATGGGTGGAGTGGTGCCATGCCAATGGCACGGGGAGGTGGGAATGGGGTGGATTGAGCACAACCAGGTTCTGGCTCTTCCCACTGGGTACAAGCCAAATAAGAAGGAAAACCAAACCAAAACAACGCTCAACATTTATAGAAAAATATTTATGTAGCTCCAGGACAAGCCCAGCTTTCTTCTCCCTACTAGGGGGAACAGATTAAAACTTAATCCTTGCTAAACACATTTTCTCCTTTCCCTCCCTTGGGGTGCCTCCTGCACACACACAGCTTCTTCCTGCTGATCCCTGCTTCCCTTGGGCTTGTCCTCCTCAGCAGCAGCCCAACAACCACAGTGGGTGTTCACCAGAGCAGGGACCCCCCTCTTCTCTCCACATCCTCAAAATCAATGCCTGTGTGTGGGAGGGGATGAGGGCACGGGGCCCTTTAAATGTGGAAGAGGGAAATGCAGGAGAAGGCATGGCTGGAGTTCCTCTGTCCCTGAGCCGTGGGTCCCTCTCACATTTCCCAGGGGGGTTTGGATGCTGAGGGGAGGTTTGGGAGGTCAGGAGTGTTCTGGGTGTTTAATTGTGGGGTACAGGGACTTGTAGGGCTGCAGAGCCAGGTGTGGCAGCAGGGCTGGGGGCCAGCAGCCTTGGGGAGAGCCTGGTCTGCAGCACCCTGTGCACAGGGGGAAGCCCTTTGTGTCACTCAAAAAACCCCAAATAATGAGAGAAGAGCTCTTTAAAGAAGAAGTTTATATATTATATTTTATTAATAGGTCCTGATTAAGAGAAAAAAGTGCAATTATTCTTTAAGCCCCAGTTTCCCTGTTCCCATCCCAGGACTCACTCGCTCTGCTACAGTTTATAGCAAGCATTTGAACCTGGCAGAGCCCCACGCTACTGCTGCAGCTGTAAATAACCCAGGCTGGCATTTATGGCGCTCCCAGGGGTGACTAACTGAGGGCTCTGTGCTGCTGGCACACGGTGCTCCCACAGGGCAGGCAGCACCTGCAGGGGCTCCAGGGATGCTGTGGCCATGCCCACCCCATGGGAGCAGCCCCACAGCCCCCAGAGGGACACCAGCTCCACGGTTAACAGACACACCAGATGCACACAGCATCCTTTCTGCTCATGATATAGTGCTTTTCCTGGCTATCTTGTAATGCTTTCTCAGGCTGTTTATTTATGAGACAATTTATTACTGCGCAGTTATTCTATAGCAGGGGAGTCTGTTCCTGGGAGCCTCCGTTAACCGAGCCAATTGCTTAATTGGCTCACTGATGTCTCCACAAGGTGCGCCAGGAGAGAGGCTCTTGTAGTGATGGCAGCCTTCCTCCTGCCCACACACCACCCGTGCTGCTAATTTAATAGTGCAAACATTTATTATTCTTTTTATTTGGGATTAAATGTCAGGGTGATCCAAGAGAGTGCTGGTGGAAGGGGTGAAGTGCCCCGGAGTGCAGCTGGAGGTGGTTGGGCTCATCCTGCAAAGCCCAGGGGATGGTGATGCCTGGCAGGGCGTGTGGTTAATGAGGCACCAGAGGAGGGTTGGGGCTGACAGTGCCGCTGGGGCTCCTGCCTGATCCTCACCCCACGTTTGTGTCACTCACCAACAAATCAGAGCAAGGTTGGGGAGTGTGTGTACTTAACACCTGATCTCCATTTATTGAGTTTAATGTGCTCTGAAGGGGACACAGGTTCCTAATGAGCAGCCTGTGTTCTGTGGGAATGACTGGCAGGGCCAGAGGAAAGCCGAGGTTGGATTTGCTCGGGTGGGGAGTCCCTGTCCCTGCCCAGCTGCAGGAGAGGAGCTCTGGGCCCTGGTGGCTGTGCTGGGGCTGCTGTGTGTGCCCTCCCCAGCCGTGCTTTCACAGCCTGGCAGCTCTAACCCCCTCAGACCCTTTCTGCTGCTCCTTCTGCCCTTTGCTGTGATTGTCCCTGGAGCATCCCCGCTCTGACACCTGCCCCCAGCATGTACAGCGTGCCCTGTGCTGGAGCACAGCTCCGAGCCGGCCTTTCCCTTGGGCGGCTTCCCGGGGGATAACACTCTCCCAGCGAGCATCTCTGCGCCGTGCCTGAGCGCTGTCCTTCCCCGTGGGGTTTTCAGGCATTGTTTGGCAGCGCTGACAGTGTTTCTCCAAGCCCTGCTGGATGCGTGCCCGCTCTCGCTGCTGCCCTTCCCCAGCATCCCCGTCCAGCCGCGGCACAAAGCCCGGCCCGCGTGTGCCAGCGCTGCTGACCCCGGCACGGACGGGGCACGCAACGAGGAGCTGGCAAACCACGCCGCCAGAACGAGCCTTCTGCTGGTGTTGTAAGAAGCGATTAAGTTTCCCCATGATTTTCCTTCTTCTCCGGCTCCCACCGCCTATTGTTCCCGGCTCCATTATCCCCCCGCCGCTTACATAAGCGCATCGTGCGGGTTTCTGAGGCACAATAGAGACAGTCTCATTCATCCAAGGTCACCAGCTCTTACTTGCGCTTCAAAGCATGTGGTAGAAGAAGCGTTTTCTCCTAAAGACGTTTTTATTGTACTCAGCGCAGAGGCTGGGGGAAATCGCAGCCCTGCACTTGCACCGCCCCAGCTCTTCTTCCCTCCCCACGCGTCCGCTCCTGGCGGGTCAAATCCTGCCTGGAAGCTGAGGAATTGTTTTCTGTGCTGGCTGGGACCCCACTGTGGGATTCCCAGCCTGGCACTGCGCTGGAGCCGAGGAACTGCACGCTCCATCCCTGCCCCTGCCCAGTTAAATGGGAAGGGAGGTGGAGAGGGGCGGAAAAGCGGTTGTATTTCGAATTCTCTGTCCCATTTGGGTCTCGGTTATGGACGAGTTACAGAGCGGTCTCTACAGCCTCCTGCTGCTTTCTCCCTCAGCTCCAGGCTCTCCCTTTCTTGTGTCTGGTCGGGACTGGGCAAACACGGAGGCTCCTGGGAGCCTGTGCGGGGGCCGGGGACTCTCTGTGCCCGGGAGGCTCCGTGCCCCGCAAAGGGCAAAGCGCAGCGGTGATCCCGCAGCGAGCTGGCAGCGGCCTCTCGGCTGGGGAAGGAAATGATGGCGAGGACGCACGGACGGTCCTGGGGGCTGCGAGGGGGTGGACCCCCCCCAGGATTCACCAAGGCGGGGGAGCGGGCGCGGCCGGAGGGGGTCGCGGGTGCCCCGGAGCCGCCCCCTCCCCGCGCTGCCTCCGCCGCTCCGGGCGCAGCCGCGGCGGGGGCGGTGCCGGGGAGGGGACGGCGGCGGGCCCGGCCCCTCTGCCCGCCCCGCCGGCACAAAACGGGAGGCGGGGGCGGCCGGGGCCGCACTCCCCGCAGCGGGCCGGGCTGCGGGCCATGTAGCGCTCAGCACCGCGGACAGCGGCGGGGCTGGCCGTGGCTCCGGGGCCATGGCCGGCGTGCAGCAGGGAGAGAAGCAGCTCTTCGAGAAGTTCTGGAGAGGCACCTTCAAAGCCGTGGCCACGCCGCGACCCGAGAGCATCATCGTGGCCAGTATCACCGCCCGCAAGCCGCTGCCCAGGTAAGGGCTGCGGGGGCAGGGGAGGGGGGTCTGGGAGATCCTGCGTCCTTCTCCATCTCTAGTCCTTCTCCCACCGTAAGGAGAGTCCTGAGCGTGTCTCCCTGCCACCAGCTGTTGGTGGCTGGAGGAGCCGGGGCACCCTCCCCATGGCTGGGGCTGGGGGTGCTGGCTGGCTGAGCCCCCTCCCTGGGCAGCTGCTGTGCTCCAGAGCTGAGCAGGTTTGGGAAACTTTGGAGCCTGGGAGCAGGGTGAGGGTCTGCAAAGCTCTAGCCGGGCTACACAGTGGTGAGGGGCATTATCTGGAAAGTGTGACCAGCTCCATCCCCGTTGTGCAGAGCCCTGGGGTGTGTGTCCTGCTGGTGGCCTTGTCTCTGTGTCAGCCCTTCACCTCGGACCCTTGGGAAGGTGAAGCTTGGGGAGAGAAACAGCCCCTAGGGCTGGACCCTGCCTTGTCACCGAGGGGAAGCTGGTGACCCCCAGGGACACACAGTGCAAGCAGCCTGGTCACTGCCACGGACAGGGACAGCTCTGGGGATGGTGTCCCCCACGTCCCACAGCCAAGCAGCCTTGACTTCCCTCACCCAGCACCTGTTCTGTCCTCCTGCTCCAGGAAAGTCAATGCCCCCATGTTTGACAGAGGCTGAGCAACAGAGAAACCTGTGAAAAGAGGCGAGGGGGCTGCAGGTACCCCTTGAGCCTCTCTGCCAGGCAAAGGTCCGTGTGGCTTCCTCACAGCCATGCACACTCTAATTTAGACCACCTTTATTTTGCTGATTGTCTCAGTATTTTTTAATAATATCCTATTTGTGCTGCTTTTATAAACAAAGGACTCTTTTGCTGGCTCTCCTCTCTCTTTGCTCTGTTTTTCCTCTGCCGGGTCCTGCCCAGCTGCCGTGGGGAACCAGCCAAAGTTTGTGGAGGTGCTGTGTCTGTAGAGGAGAGGGGCTCAGTCTGCAGGAGTCTGGGTGCTGGGAGCTCAGCCTGTCCTAGGGAGGAGAGAGATCCTTTGAAATGAGCCTTTTCAGATGCTTCCCGTGCCAGTGGAGGCTGTGAGCCACAGCACAGCGGGGATGGGGTCCCTTCTGCCCTGCAGCCCAGCTGCTGAGCATGAATGTTTCCAACCTCTCTGATTTCCATTAATCTAGGTAGGAAAATGGGAAAGGCATGGGTTCAGCCTCCAGTTGAGAAGAGCAACTCCTGTTTCCACAGGCAGTGTTTGCAGGGCTTCAGCCTTTGTGGCAGAGGGGAACCTCTGTGTTTTTCTCCATCCGTGCATCGGGTAGGGTCGGCACCTGAAGGGCTGAGGGCTGGCTCACACTCACACTCCTGCCTGGAGGTTCCTCAGTGAGCTTAAATATCTTGCAGTTGGAGATGTAATAAGGCAACAAATTCAGATTTTGTGGAAATACAGCCAGCCTGGGTGCCAGGAATGCTGCCTGGCTCTATCTAGCCAGCAGTTTGGATGGCACAGACGTCGTGGTGGGGCTGAGCACCGTGGCTCGGGGTGTTTGCAGATCCATTAAAAAGTTCCCAAATGTGAGCACCGCTCCGTGCTGTTGGTAGTGACAGCTCCGGTGGCAGTGAAACAGTGCAGAGCTCTGGGCACAGAGCAGAGCCAGCCCGGCTTTGCTGTGGTTTGTGGTGGGCACCAGCAGACCCAGGTGCCCACTCTGGGCTGTGCTCCGCTGTCCGGTCAGTGCAGCCCGGCTCCTTTTGTCCCCTGGCGGTGTGTCCTGCCGGCCCGGGGCTGTTCCAGGGCTGTGGCAGCTGCACAGAGCGGGGCCAGCCCAGCCAGGCTCCGCGGGGCACTCGCTGTGCTCACCCTGCCCGGGCACGGAGGGGCTCAGCCGCTCCAGGGGCTGCCACCAAAGCTGCGGGGACAGAGATGCTGCAGGGACAGAGATGCTGCAGTTCCCAGCTCTTCTCATCCATGCTGCCGGCTCGGCTCGCATCCCACGGGGCTCTGCCAGGAGCCCGAGCTGCCGTCTGGGCAGGATCACACCTCTGAGTGCCACATCTCACACCCCCAGGGGCTTTGCAGCGGCTCCTTTGGCTGCACGGTGATGTCCCCAAGCTGGCCCTAGGCTCCTGGTCCAGCAGTAGCCAGAGCCAAGCTTCTGCTCTCTGTCCATGGAGAGAACAGACCCAGGGCTCACAGCAGCTCCTGTTGTAGTGGTCTCCGTGCCTGGCTCCGCTCTGGGTTTGTTTTTCCGGAAGGTTTCGCTGCGCCACTGCTTGGACCAGCCTCCCTTCCCTGACGATACTCCCGACTAATTTAAGAGCAAATGACTGTGGTGCCAGAGAGGAGATGGGGAAACCAGTTAGCCAAATGAAATATTAAGATGACCATCTGGATTGCTGTTTTCTCCCACACTTGACAGCTGGTCCCCTGCAAACACCCTGCCCTGGATCCGGCCCCGTGCTTCCCACAGCAGTGGAGACGCTGCCATGGTTTCTAGGCCAGCACTGCCCACCTCCCATCAGTTTTCCTGTGCCCTTGTGGAGTGTCAAGGGGCTCAGCTGCACCATGGGGGTCCTGCCAGGGATTCCCCCACAGTGTCCATAGCCCAAAGCATCCTGCAGGGTGCCCTGAGAATGGCCAAGGGCCCAATCCTGCATCCTTGTGGGGCAGCAATGGGGTTACCTGGACAGACAGTGATGCTTTTTCCCCTTGCCCCATCCCTCACCACTTCCTTCCTGCTGCTTCTGCAGGTAAAGCATCTTCCATCTAAATTCCCATCAAGCTGTCTTGGAGGTTGGGAGGGTTAAAGCTTTGCTAAACCCACGGTTCATCCTGGAACAAAAGAGTGCATTAATACCTTCCCTCCTGCTGGGGCTGGGGGGGCATGGAATCCAGCCCCCCAGACAGCTTTGTGCCCAGAGCAGAGCTCTGCCAAAGTAAATGGATTATTGACCAGTTTGCAGAGTGAAAGGGAAAACCGAGGTGATGGGGAAAGGGGCTTTTCCAATTAACCTTTCCCCACACAGGGCTTGGTGGGGCTCTGCTGTGCAGCTGAGGGTGAGGAGCTGTGTGGTGAGGAGAGGCTGAGGCTGACCCAGAGCCTGCCTTTGCAGGGGAACTGCTCCAGGATGTGCAAAATCCCACTGTGATTTGAGAGGGTTTTGTGCCCAGTGTGCTGGGGAGGGATGGGGTCTGGGACAGGGACCACCTACCCTGCCTGAGCCCCTCTGCCAAACCAGGCTGCCCTCAGTGTCTCTCACTGGGCCATGAGGATGGGGCTTTGGCTCTGGTGAACTGAAAATGCTTCTAAAACCTGCTGTGTTAAGGTGCCACCGGCCTCTGGGGATGGGTATGAACACCATGCTGTCCCCCAGCCCCAGAGCAGGATCTGCTTTACTCCCTCTGGGCTGGGCTTTTGTCTGCATCTCTTCCCTGGCCGTGACCTCGGGCACAGCACGGGGCTGGGAGCCCTGTCCCACCTGGAAGCCCGACTGCTCCAGCACTGCTGAGAATTCCATCAGCACCAGTGCCGGGACCTGGGGACATCCAGGCAGGAGATGCTCCAGGGTGCCCCAGGAACTGGAGCTGGTGGGAGCGTGAGGGCTTGTGGGATGATTCAGGGGGTGGTTTAGTTCTCTGCTGCCACACTGCCAGCCACGGTACTGTTGGCATGAGCTGCCCTGTCTCCAGAAACTCAGCCAAAATCCACTTTTGGGCCTGCGGGTGCTGGTGTCAGCTCCCGGGGCAGCCGCTGAGACAGAGGAGGCTCCTGCATCCCTCCGTGCCAGATGGTCTAAGTGGGTCACATCAGGGCAGCGCTGGGGATTTGTGCTTTAACCCTTAATCCCCCGGGATGCGCCGTGCGCTGAGGGGGAGGGATGTGCTGCTGAGGTGGGATTAAGCCGTAGTTTGCCGTCGCGGGTGATCTTGGAGAGGAGTCTGGGACAAGGGTGCCGTGTCCTGGGTGCTGCTGGGACAAGGGTGCCGTGTCACCCGCTGCCCGCTGCCCTGGGACACGGCAGGAGCAGCCAGGGCACCGCAGTGCCGGAGGTCTCGGTATCCTCCGAGGGTGCACGAAGCAGCTGCGGATCTCCTGTGGCCTCTGCAGCCACTTTTGGCCATGCCAACCTCTGGCTCCCTTTGGCGGCCGCGATTCCCCAGCGTGCAGGGATGTGTGGGGTGTGCTGGCCGGGAGGGAGCCCCGCCGGCAGCCCTGCCGTGCCGCTGCCCCCCAGCCCCGTTAATCTCCCCTGGCTGGCCGGGCATCTGTTCCGCGGGGCCGCCTGGCTGCCATCTGCTGCTCCATCCTGCGAGCCCCAGTGCTAATGAGCCCGTGGCCCCGGCCCAAGGAGGGGGGAGAGGGGCTTGAAAAGAAAAGCGAGGGGGAGAAGAAAAGCCCCTTCCTCGGAGGGGCTGTCAATAGCGAGGCTTTTGTGTGCCCCTGCCCTCCGGCTCCAGCTGGACGGCGCTGGGAGCAGGCAGAGCTAATTAGGCAGCTCGGAACTGCCGGGGGGCTGGGGGCGGCTCAGCGAGGGGAAGAGCTGGGAATGCCCGCAGGACCCACTCCCTGCTGCTCGCAGAGCCTTCGTCATCCTCATCCTCCTCCTTTCCATCTGCCTCTGCTCTGCGCTGGTGCTGGGCACCGTGACCCTGCTGGGAAGCGCTGTGATTTTGGGGACAGGTAATTTCTCACCTGTAAAAGTCCACTTGAGAGCTTTGCTGAGCTTTGCTTGGGGCCCAAACCATGGGTCCTGCTCCCACACTCACCAGCAAGAACACGGCACAACCTGGCCCTGCTGCTGAGGGGCCACAGCAGCTGCTGAGGAAGCACGGGATGAGGGTCTCCCTAAATCCGGGATTTGCTGCTGCCCCACCTCTGGCCAGGGGGGAGCCTGTGGTGTCCCTGCTGTGCCAGGGAAGCACCGTATCCAACCTCTTTAGATGAGGGATGAAATCAGGTGGAAGGCAGCAAAAGGGAGGACAATTCCACTGGCTGGCTGGAGGATGGTTTTGTAGAAATATTTGATTTCACCCTTGATCAAACCCGCTGGAGACACTGGCCTGGCTGCCAGGCAGCTCCCTGTCTGCAGATGCTGTGAGGGGAGCACTGGTGGGGTCTGTGCTGACCATGGGGTCCCTCCCTGCCCCAGCAGCAGCCCCACACTCATGGATGTTTCATGGATGTGGAGAACCAGGCCAGGGTGAAATATGACAGTTTAGGGTCTTGCAGGGCTGGGGTTCATCCTTGCCTGGCTCAGGCAGCAGCACCATCTCCAGCCAGTCCCCATCCCTGGAGAGGCAGGAGAGCAGGATACTTGAACCCCATGCACGTGTTCACACCCCTCCCACCAAGTCCTGCTAATGAATATTTAGGGCTGTGAGGCCCTAAATAATAAATAGCAGTGATGACCTTGATGACAGGGATTGCTAAGGAGCTTCTGCCCAGCGCCAGGTCCCGTGGCTGCTCGTGTCTCCTTGCTGTCACCATCCTGTCCCCATCGTCTGGGATAGCCTGTCCTGCTGCAGTCTGACCCCAGAAAGAGCCTCTGTGATGTGTCAGGGGTCCCTTCTCTCACCAGGCTCCCTGGGCTTGGGAGATTTCCTTGGCATTCCTACCCCTTCCCACATCTCCATGGCTGGTGGCTGTACCTTTCCACACCTCCATTTCTCTGTAAGTTGGACTTATCAAATGCACCCCCTGTGTCACTAAAATGGAATAATTTCATGCATGACCACCCTCTCCTTTTCTCTCCCTATTTTTTTTCATTTATTTTTTCATTTTCTACCTGTGGGCACTGAAACCTCTTCATCACTGCAAAGCCTGGCCCAGGCCAGAAAATCCCACCAGTGTTTCAGTGCAGAGGGTGCCAGGGCTTTTGCCACAGCCCCTGCTCTGGCACGAGCCCTCAGAGGCTCTCTGAGACTGGGTCTGTGACCCACAGCTCTTCCCTCACACAGGACCCACACACAGCACTCACTCCCTTGGGTCCTCCTCTGGCCCCAAATCCCTGGTGGTGCCACCAGCTGGAAAACAGGCCAGGGTTTGATGCCTGGATTGGCATTCCCAGCAAAGGGCAGCGAGAAAGGGAGCCAGCTTGTGTTTGCAGCCTTGCTTGATGATTTCAGAGGTGTCTGCAGAGGCACAGAGGTTGTGATGCCTGAAATCTGGTGGCAGTGGTGGGTCCCAGCAGCGCAGCATCCCAAACAGGCTTTGGTGTGTGCCAGGGATGCGCGGGCTGGACCATCACCCCCGGCAGCATGGCCGGGCACAGTGCCCACGTCTGTGCCACCATCTCCTGGCAAAGGGCACTCGGCCCTCTGTGGGACACCGGGTGCTGCAGAACTGGCTTCTCCAGCAGGCACTCGAGCTGGAAGCGCTGACAAACACGGGCAGTTTAAAAATAGCCGTTTCTTTCGCACGCGGCGGGAACGCGCTCCCTGCCAACGCAGCAGGGACTGCAGGAAGGGCTTACAAAAAATAATGCAAGTGGCAAAATAAACTCTATTAAAAACTGCTGGTGTTTGAGGCGGGCTGAAATGAGTCTCTGGTCTGGAGGCAGCGAGGCTGGGGCTCCACTGGTGACCCGTTTAACTCTGCGTGTTTAATTTATGAATTGTCATTAATGGGAGAAGAAGCAGCTGCTGCCCAGCCCCAGCTGGGGCATCTCCTTGTTCACCCCTGGGTGGGCAGGGGGGACACTGTGGGCAGGGTCCTGCTGCCTGTGGGGCTGCTCTTCTCTCTGTCACTTGCTGGAATGGGCTGTGGGGGCTTTCTCCTGCTGGTTCCAGGTGCCCATCTCACAGCCCACCGGGTGGCTGAAATGCTCTGAGACCCACAGGCAACAATGACAAAATGAAACCCATCAGCCCGCGTCAAACACCAGCACATTTCAGGCATCACAACCTCTGTGCCTTTGCACTGCCGCAAACATCAAATTCCAGCAGCAACTTGGTGGCACTTTGGCAGTGGGCTGGTTGTATTGGATTTATCTCTGTGCCCACGTGTGTTGGAGGGTGACTGGAGCAGAGTGGGGCAGGAGGCTGGGATTTGAGCTACATTACTATCAGGATGAAGAATTAGCTACTGCCCAGCAAGAGAAATATTTTTGCATTAAGAGAGATTTCACAGTTAAAGAGCTCCTGCTGCATTAATCTGTGGGTCAGCTGGAGCTGCCCTACAATCCCCTGCCCACCAAAGCTGTGCAAGCGTAACACCAATCTGTAAGAGCATGTAAATATAACAGAAGTCATTCTCCACTGCTCCATCAGCTGCAGCCAGCAGAGCAACCCTGCTCTGCCAGGGCATGGACATGGATGGATGGCTGGATGCAGGAGGCAGTTTGGGATTTGGGCAGATCTACTCCTGAGGCTGATGCTTTAACTCAGAGAATTTATTTCCTATAAAGCATTTGCCCTCTTCAGACCCCCCTGCTCTGATCAGAGCCTGGTCAGGATTGTTATGATGGGGACAAGCAAGACAACTGGCTTCAGCACTTCTTTGAAGGGATGGGGTTTTTATTCTCCAGAAAATTCCAAGACTGGCAACTTACAGACAATAAGACCCCAAAGCAACAAAACTTGTCATGTGTCACCTGCCCTTCCCTGTGTGTGGGACAGCCTCCATGGTTATCCCTCACCTTTACCTTTTGGAGGGGTTTTGAATGTTTTGGTGATTCCAGGGTCCCTGTCTCTATCCCTGCTCTCCCTGTGAGTGTGGAGCATCTCTGCACCTGCAGGGCCAGAGCCAAAGGCACAGCGCTGGCAGCACATGCCAGTGGAAGGTTTAGCTCCTGCTCTGTGCTGCCTTGTGGCAGTAGTTACTCCCCCATTGCCTCAGGAGTTCACCACAAGTGCTTTTTTCCACCCAGAGCCCAAATTTCCTCGTCCCCCCAAGGGCTCTGGGCACAGGAGCTGTGCCATGGCGATGGGTGGGTTAATTTTGCAGTGGCCCAAAGTGCTGGCTGCCTGCTCTCTGGGCTGTGAATGCCACCCAGGGCACATCCATCCCTGATTAATGGAAACTAAAAAGCAGGATCCTAGGGACCTGTGGCTCCCTCCCCACTGCTGGCTGCCATAGCCAGCCCTCAGCCTGTGTTGCTGCTGGGTTTGTCCTGCACAGAGCAGGGAACAGGGGTCTCACCTTGCCTGCTCATGGTGGAAAAGCAGGCAGTGGAGCCCCTGGACACAGCCTGTGCTCTGCCTGCAGAGCTGGCACTGCCCTGCTCCCCCTGCTCCCCCTCCCCAGCACTTTGGTATTGATTTGACCTGAACTCCCTTTAATGTGCTGTGATTTCTTTCAATTAGGCTTTGAGCGAGGTCTGTGCCACGTTCAATAGAACTGGACCCGTGCCTGGACTAGCACAGCCCAGAGGGAGCTGCTTGCAGATGCTCCCCATCCCTGGCAGGAGCATCCCCCATGCCCTATTTTCCCCATCTCCCAGGAGGATAATCCCACTGCCTCAAGGTTGCTCCTTGTCCCCTCTGCATCTCCTGGCCTTTGCACCCACTGGGCTGGTGGCTTTGCCAAAGGGCAGGTTCGGGGTGATTCCTGCTGTGTGCCCAAACAGGAGCTGAACCCACCCTGAGCACTCCTCATCTTCACCAAAGCTTTCCCCTCTCTCCTCGGTGGCTGTCATCTCCTCAGGGCTGCACTCAGCCAAGGCAGGGCTTGGGTCACATTGTTTGCAGCACACTGATGGGCAGGGTGCTTGTTTGCAGAGATTGTGTGGAGCAGAAATCCCTGCCCTTCATCTCCAGCTGCAATTACCGAAGCCAAGTCGATGCAGTTGATGGTAATAGGATGGTAACACTGTCTGAATTCGTATTTAATGCTGATTCCAAGGGTCTATAATCTTCATCAGCACCACATGACTTTTTATAGAACAGAAAAATGTGAGAGCGGTTAATGAGCTGTAATTCTGGAGAGCTTCTGCCTTGATTGGGACTAATTATTTTCTTTATAAAAATAATTAACCATGCACACAACCTATAGAGTGAAAGGCATGTGGCATTAATTAAACCATGCAGTATTTTCACTGCACCTTTATCTCCCATTTCCCAGCACATCCCAAACAGACGGTGACACGCTGTGGAAAGCCAGGCTGGGCACAAGCTGGCATCGTGTGAGGGTACAAAGGGCAGGCCCTGGGTGAGGGGGATGCCCAGATCCCAAATCCACGGCCTTTTGGTCCTGCATGTACTGTGGAAGGCCTCATTTGGGTAGGGAAGGCTGGTTTGGGGGTAAGGTGATGGTGCTCACATGTGGGGGCACAGAGGGGACACTGGGGGTGTCAGTGGGGACCCTGGCAGGGCACAGAGCTCTGTGCTGTGATTTGCATCAGGATATCCCAAAATTGAGGTGGTGCCTTTGTACAGGCCAAACCTTTGTTCTCCAGCCCTCTGGGATCCCAGGATGAATCCCAGGTGAATGTGCCCCAGCACCGGGGCTGTGCGTGCTTAGACACACACTTACATAATACATAATTGTTAACAAAACTAATTCCCCTATTTTCCTGGAGGTATTCTGAGAACTAATGAATATATTTGCATAATCTTGATTTTGTTTATGAATAATTCTGGATTATCCAAATGTGAATAACACCAGGGCTTTGCCACTCTAGATTGCCTTTCAGCTGAGGATAGCAAAGCATTTTACAAATATTAGTTCAGCCTCACAAATCCCAGCGAGCAATAAAATTATTATTACACCCAATTAAAGATGGATGGGATGGAAACTGAAATGATTCTCTGTAGCCTGTCCTGGCAGGGTCTGCCACAGGGATTCACCTGCCTCTTCCAAATCATCCCCCTAGGAAGCAGCAAGTGGACAAATATCCCCTTTTTTCTTTTTTGGGATGATTTAAAACAATGGCCAAAGTTGCAGGGTGGTGTGGATGGTTGGGGACCTGAGAGCAGACAGGATGTTTCTTTCTGGCTCTGACTCCCACACAGCACTGAGCACCTCATAGCCCCATGTGTGGCAGGGATGGCACAGCTATACCACCCTTTTCCACCTTGGAGTACAGTGGGAGGAGAAAAGGCCCTGTCTTCCCTTCCAAAAACTGTCCTTTACTCAAAACCTCCTCACCAGTCCTTCCTGACCACTGAGGTGTTTCCTACAGGATCAGGGGGTGTTACAGGGAAAGAGAATTGGAGTCAAACCAAACACTGCCACCCATGAAGCTGCAGTTCAGGAGCTTCCCAGCTCAGCTGTCCCTGCACACACAGGGAGGCAGGGGCACTTTTTGGCCATAAAAAAATCCCTGTCAGCAAGTGAGGGTGGGAGTTTAGAGTCCACTTTCCACATCCCCTGCTGGGCTGGGATCGTTGCAGGCTCATTGCTCAGCAGCAGAAATCTGTTGGTTAATTCCTTTCCACGGGAGCTAATTTCTGCCCACGCCTCTCTGTGTGGGGACATCTGCTCCTCACGGTGTCACGGAGCCCTCCTGGCCCCAGGGTGGCCCTGGCAGTGCAGCTCTGTACATCACAGGGGGCTGCATGTTCAGGAGACAAGTCCCAAAGAGAAGGATGGCCAAGGAACCCCTCCTCACCAGACCCTGCCCATGTGATGCCCTGGTTGGGGACATCCATTTGACTGCACTCCTGAGTCTGTCCTGGGGGATTTGAGCAATTTTTAATGTTGGAGTCATTTCAAGCTGAGCCCTTGGGAATCTCTGTTCCCTAGGGAGCACCATGCCTGTGTTGTGGCACATGGGGTGACTCAGGGTTTATGAACAGCATCTGGTGACCTGGGTGTCCCTGTCCCCAGCCTCGGTGGATGGATGGGGCAGTAGAGAGACTCAGCCAGGCATTTCCAGGGCAGCTCTCCAGACATGTGGCAGCTGCATGAACAGGTTGTGTTCTTGGAGTTACCTGAGTGTTGGGACCTCCAGTGTGTTCTCCCCTTTTCCAGTGACAATTCAACAGAAGATTAAGGGAGAGGAGGAAAAACTTTATGTGAGTGGCAAAGAAAGCATTGCTGCTCCAAGTGGATCTTCTCCAGCCATCTCTTTGCTGCTTTCTAAGTGCCTAATTACTAATTTATTTTTAAAGTGATCTCAGTGCTCCCAGGAGCTGTGTGTAACTGTGTGCTTACCATTCCCTATTTGATTAAAATTTAACGAGTTGTTATTGGCAAATTCACTATTTCACTGCTGTTTGCCATGCCAAATAGCACAGGGTCTGGACAATGCAGGCGCATCTGATTGTCCCAGGAGCAGAGGCTGGCACTGTGCAGCCCCTTGGGTGTGAAGGTGCTCTCCAGCCTGACCATATTGCAGGAGTGCCAAAGCCCTTATTTTCTAGGACATCCATGTGTTCATTTTTTTTTTTTTTTGTTAAACCCTTCCTAAAGCATTAAGCATCATCCTCAGCTTCTGGCTCCCCGTGCTGTGTTGAGAAATGCCCAACCACAGCCTCTGGGCTCCCTTGGTCCTGACCTTTGCCCAGCTTGGTTGTACCCTTTGCTGCTCGTGGGCAAATGTTTCATGGGAAACAAGCTCAGATCCAGACTTTTCCTTACCCCAAGCTTTGCAAGGGCTGTTCCAGGTTGCCCCCATACCTGGCTGTCAGCTCACCTCTGCTGCAGGCTGCCTGGGGTGATGGCAAGGAGAGGAGCCGGGAGTGCTGGGAGGAGAATGGCTGTGGGGTTATGGTGTGGTTTAGCATAATCTCTCAGCCCCAGACCTCTGGGTCACCCAGGAGCCTGGTGTCCCCCAAAACATGGCTCAGGGTTATGCCACGGATCAGTGATGTGCCAGATCGCTGTGCCATGGGGCAGCACGTCCGCATGTCCATCTGCATTTGCGGGCACCTGAAACAACCAAAGCCCTTGTCGTGCTTCCTGATGGAGGAGAAAACTGGCTGCTGTACAGGCATGGGAGCCCGCAGGGTGTTTGTGTAAGGAGGAGGATCTGAGGACAGGAAAGGCACAGGATTGTCCCCCCGAGAGCCGGGCAGTGTGCAGGTGCAGACGGGCAGGAAGCTCCGCAGGGACCCCGAGCCGAGCCGGCAGCGTGGGAGGCACAAGATGCCGCAGAAACCCTTCGAGATGGGGCAGCGGGCCAGGTTTTCTTTAGAAACAATGTGACCATGTGCCGTATTCCTCAGGTTTCTCGCTGTTATCGCTGGCAGGCAGTCAGCAGAGCCATCCTGGGTCGCTGGCAGCGAGGGAAAGGGACAGCGAGCCCTGCAAGGAAGGGGGACAGCGATGGGGCTCCTTGGGGAGGAGGAGACCGAGCCGTGGGGAGCGGGGAGAGGCTGTGCCCACCGAGAATGCCTAAGAAGGCGATTCACAGAGGCACGGCTTTCCCCGTGGAGCTTTCCCTGTGCAGGGATGGTCCATCCCCAGGAGCCGCTGGCAGCTGGTGCCCGGCACAGAGCCCTCTCCGCGGGCTGCCCCCTCTCAGCATCCCCCGGAGCATCTGGCACTGATCCTGCGCCGCCAGCGGGGCCTCCTCCAGCGGGGAAGCTCCTCTGTTCTGATCCAGCCATGCATAGCAAATCAACTGCTGGAAAAGAAAGAGCCAAGCTGCTTTTTTGGCCCGGGATGTGCCGAGAGCGGTCGTTAAACCTTTTCTGGAGTGCAAGAAGGAAAAGGAGCCGCATCCAGGCTTGTGCCAGGACACAGGGTTCCCAGGAGCAGGAGGGGGAGGAGAGTCACAACTGGCAAAAATCTTATGAAAAATGTATAGTACAGAATTGTGTTTCTCTTGTGCGTTTGAACTGCCTCAAGAAACCCACGTGTCTTTCTGCAGCTGGTGCCTCTGCTGATACACAGGAAAAAAATAGCAGGGAGAAGATTAAAATTGAACTGGCTTGGAGTCTGTGTAATCAAGGAAAATATCTCGGTGATTTGCTATTATAATTTTCAATAACAAACTGCAGGGCTCCTGCTGCACTAATAATAACGGGTTGAATGAGGTGGGCAAAGAACCTGCCTCGGGTGTTTGTGTGTGTGTGTGAGTGCTTGTGGGAAGCACTCACAATATTCCCCATCTCCTAATTTTGAAGAGGTATTTTTAGTGCTTATTTCAAAGAGCTTTACATAAACACATCTGCTGGAGGTTTTGCTGGGAAATGTCTTTATGACAGTCTTTTCTGTCCCCTCCCTCTCGGGGGACAAGGGAATGGTCTGAGCATTTTCTTTTTCAATCAGATAAGCAAAGCCAGAGAGCAAGAGAGAAAATCACAGGCTCATTTTGCCGGTGCCAAAAAGCTTCTCAGCCCAAAGGGTGGATTTTAGAAACACTTTGAGCAGCTCAGATCACCCTCACTAGAGCCCAGGGCAGGAGCACAACGTGATGTGGCTGTGGCAGAGAGTGCAGGGATGTGGGAGAGCAGGGATCCTGACCAATCACTGCCTGCTCTTGCACAGCCAAAACCTCCAGGTGAGGAAAGGAGAGGAAAGATGGGATATTCTGTCACCTGTCCATGCACTTTTTGCATGGTACTCAGGAGAAATAGAAGGAACATCCCTGGTGCAAGTAGCTGCAGGCACAGGAGTTTCTCCAGCCTCCCCTCAGGATGCCATATCCTGATGTTCCCAGTTCCAGGCAAGGTGTCCATCCTTCATCATTCAATACCAGTGAAACATTCACAGCTTTTAGGCTCATCAGAGATGTTTTAGCCTTTTTTCTCCGGGGGGTTTGGTTGGCTGAAGCTGCTCCTGCCTTTTCACTGAGGGGTGTAGAGATGATGGGAGCATGAAGGCAGCTAGGGCTGAAGCAGGGAATGTAGTAAAGTTTCTGTATTGGCTATCCCAAATCCTGTGACCTTGGAAATGCTGCCAGTGCAGGTCTGCCAAGTGCACTCAGTGCCCAGGGCCTCTGAAGTGCTTCTGCATCCAGCACCCAACCCAGCTGCATGTGCAAAGGAAAATAAAGGATAAAAAAATCCCCAAAAACTGCTTGGTTAGCATGGTCCAGCCCCAGTTTGCTTACACTGCTGCTTGCAGGGCAGCTGGGAAGGACACAGGGGCTGCACAAGGCCACTGACAGCTGGAACTGCTGGGGTCCATCCTGTGGAGGTGAGGGACAACACAATTGAGTGGGGAGATGGTCTGGTGCCACAGTCTGGCAGCTGAAAGGTCACAGGGAGACAATTTTCCTGCTTTTGTCTCCTCTTGAGATGAGTTACTGGAGGGAAAGGCTGATTGATGGAAGGCTTGTGGCAGGAGGCAGCTGCAGGGCCAGGGGAGCTGGGCTGGGACACGGGAGCCTGTGGGCAGGGGATGGCAGCACCCAGGGAATGTTAAGTGCACAGCAAAGCCCCCTGAGTGCTGTCACTGCGGGCTGGGGGTGTCACTGGGCTCAGCTCCCCGAGCAGCCTGCGTCACCAAGTGCCACATGCCATGGCCTGATGAGATGGCATTGGCTGTGGCAAGCAGCACAGCAGCCCAGGATGGAGGGATGGGCATGGTTTGGGAGTTTGCTCCCTGAGGCAGCCAGTGCTTTGTGCCTTTGTCCTGTCCTCTGTGGGCAGTGCCAGGATCTGTCCGTGGGCAAGGGCAGGCATTAACTGCTCTCCATGGTATCCCCACACGCTGGGGGTCACATCCCTTCCCCAGGCAAGGGAGGCAGAGTGGGCTTGGCCTCAGGGCACTGCCAGCAACAAAGAGCCATCCATCCCTTCTCCTCCATGTGGCCACAGTGCTTTATGGTGGTTTCATCCACCTTCAAATAAGGGATGTTGGGTTCCTTCCCAGCAGTGACCTTTCCTGCATCACTTGTATTGGGGTAGGCAGTAGATCATGACCCTCTGCTGCCAACACGTTCTGTTAGAGAGGGAATACATGTGAGAGCCCAAATCTGACACCACACTGTGGAGGTGGGCAAGCTGGGCTGGGAGAGGCTTGTGCTGAGGACACTGTGTGGCTGCTGCTTCTCTTCCAGCCACTGCAGCATCGGCAAAATTTGCCATGAGCCCAAAAACCCCTCCTGGACCAGAGACTGCTGGGATGGGAAGGGACAGGATGAGCCAGCTGTGGTGGGTGGTTGCACAGGGCATGTTCTGCACTGAGTGCAGCACACAGGTGCCCTGCTCTGGGGTGGGGGATCTCCCATCAGGAGCAGCTGTGCTGCTTCTGCACAGGTCTGATGGACAGGCTGAGTTTCTGCACAGGAGAAAGAAAGGGAAGAGAAAAACAAGTGCAAGTGATCAAATTGCCAAGTAGAAATGGAGAAGCTTGGAGGGCAGGTGGGATGGGTGGGCAGCTGCCTTGTCCTGGTCTGCCTGCCCGTGGCCAGGACTGAGTGCATCCTTAGGGACAAACATGCAGCCAAACAAAGCAAAGAGAGGGAAAGAGGCTGTGTGCTTCACTAGGAGTGCTGGGACAGTGCTGCCCCCCAGCAGGGCACCCTCCTGCCTCCCCTGGCACAGCCCCTGGGCTGAGTGAGCCCCGTGCTCCCAGCAGCATCCTGCTGAGCATCCCCGCTGCTCTCCCTGGGCCAGCTCCAGCACAAACACCCACAGAGGCTTCTTCTTTTCTGCTGCAGGCACAAACAGCAGGGAGGGTGTGATAATCCCTCCTTTGAGGCCACAGAGATCATTCACACCAAACTGCATCACTTTTATATCAGTCATGAAAGACACGAAAGACAATAAGAAAAGAAAATGGTTTTTTTAATATATATATATTTTTTCAATCAATGTCTATGGAGCTCCACGCCAGGGGATTACCAGCCAGTTTAAAGCATTAGTGACTCTCAGCATCCATCAGAGGAGAACATTTGGTTGAATGGAAGCCAGCCTTTGATGGAATTGGAGAATAATTATTTCCATCAATAATTACTTCCAAGCCCAGAAGAAATGGCTCCTGGCACATTGCAGGACAGCAGTCCTTGATTGCCTCAAGGCCAATATGTTTTGACCCCAGGACCTGGAAATCCCATTAGAGGCTGGGTGACAAGGATGTCACCTGCTGTGCCCGGGTCCTGGCACTGGTGTTCCAGCCTGCTGCCAGCCTGGGGAGGATCTCCCCTGCCTCTGCTGCTGGAGTGCATCCAGCTCAGGCTTTGCACAGGTCATTAATTTGGGGACGTTTTTAATGGATCCTAATGATTGAGCCTCAGAAGGCTGCTCTTAAAAGGGGTTTGGGAAAGGCCACAAGCCAATTAGCTGGCACACAGAAAATGATTAACCATGTAGCTTCCTGGATGGTTAAAAATAATGGAGATGTTGGGAAGCAACTGGGGGATTTATTACAGACTTTTTAAAGCAAGAGGGATTATTCACCTCCTGCATGTTCTAGGCCAGAAACATTTCACCCAGCTTCTCCTCACTGATCCCTGTCCCTTTTATTTGGCTGTGCATATCCTTAAATGTTAAGGCATTACAAAATGGGCTCCAAGGAGGAGCTGGCTGTTAGAGAAAGTGGATACTTGTTGAGAGAGAAAACACAGGTGGGAAGAGAGGGGTGACCCATCTGCAGATGCTCCTGTGCCAATTCCAACCCCAAGGAGTGTTATTCACGGCTGAGGCAGGCAGCAGGAGGTTCCCTGGGGCATGCAAGGCTCTGGCCATGCCTAACTGGGGCTTTTTTAATGTGCCATTGCTCTTTAACCACTCTCTTGCCCCCACTTAACGCCCAGATGTGCAGCACACACCTGGCCCTGGCCCTTGTTGCTGTCTCCACAGCCCATGTGTGGTGGCTGTGGTGGTCTCTGCAGCCAAAGCATCTTTCAGTGTGGCTGCAGGGCTGGCAGGGGGACATCCCAGCCTCCCCCTGCTCTGCTGGGATCCACATGGCCTGAGGGCTCCAGAGTGCTGCTTTCCAAGGAGAGGAGGCCGGCCTGGTGACAGACACAGCCATGGGACTTGCAGAGCTGACCCTAAAGTGGCACCCACAGCCCAGTCCTGGGATTGGTTTTAAAATGGTAATTGGAAGAAATGGGGACCCTTTTAGTGCCAGATGAGCCCAGCCTCCCCTGGGTATCACCCCACAGCCTGGCTGGGCCTGGACATGCCCACGTTTGCTTTATCAATTCCATAATGCTCTGGATGACACTAAACCCCAGCGTCTTCAGCACCCCTGCTGGGGATGGTTTATGGCTTTTCATTAATCTTTTCATTCTTTGAAATAAATATCTGCGGGGCCTAGAAACCTATTTACTTTCCTCCTGAGTGTCTGCACACAGACTTGTTTGGGTTTGTTTTCTCCATTCAGCAGCTTCTTTTCTCCATTTCAGCTTGCACAAACCCCAGTGTTTCTTAGAAACCACTGCCTCCAGGCTTTCCCTGCCTTTGCTCTGCTCCTTGCCAGCTCCCAGGGCTCTTTGAGGCACTGACCTGGCCCAGGTGGTTCCCCTTAACTCTGCTGGGCTGTCCCAGGTTCTCAAGGTGGAGCTGTCAGCAGGATCAGGTGTGTTCATAAGCCCAGCACCTTATTTGTAGGATGTTTGCTGCCAGTCAAGGATGAGGATGTGTGGCAAGGTGTTTTTGAGGCATTAGCAGGTTGAGAAAACGACATTTGAAATGGGAAAGGATTTTGGATTTTTTTCCTATTGGAGTGCAAAATCTGTGCTGTCTCTGCAGAGCTGGTGATCTAAACTCCACAGTGAAGACAAAGATGTCCTGACTGGCTCCAGGCTTTTGTTCCCATTGGATTGGATCTGGCCCTGTGCTGTCCAGCTGCACGATGCTCATGGCATCTCTGCCTGGAGAATGAGCAGAGCATGCCTGGGCTGGCGTGCAGCTTGGCTTGGGAATGGGGCATTCCAGAGCCCTGTGGGAACACTGAGAGCAACCCGCAGCTCTCCTTCCCAGCTGCACAGCTCCTGCCTGCAAAAGGAGATTCCCCAGGATGTGGGGAATGGCCCCAGCTGAAGGCACAGCTCCTGATGGCTCTTTGTCACCTCTTACCCCGGCAGTGGGACGCTCAGCTGCCTGCCGTACCCTGCGGAGGACAGACGGCCCGAGAAGCTGAGCAGCTGCGTGGTCAGGGAGCCTGCCAGCACCAATGGCTGTGCCAAGGGGAGGGACAGACGGGACCACGGCCACCGCAGGTCACGCAGGTACGAGCCAGGGCCATCAGCAGGGCCACCCTGGGACATGGTGGGTGGCAGGGGAGGTGTCTGTGGATGTTTGCTCAGCCCCTCTGGGGTCTGTGAGAGCTGGGGGTGGCTTCAATGGCTCTGTGTGTGTGCACAGAAAATGTGTGCAATCGCGTGAAATCCCTGTGTGAGTTTGCAGGGACAAACCTGCAGTTTGTTTCTACTCCAAGGCATGCTCCTACAGCCTCCTTCAGAGTCTTCCAAGGCCTGCCAGTGCTCCTCTGCCTGCCAGGTCTGCTGGGAATCGCCCTGAGCAATTCCCCTCTCCCCATGCTAGATCAGCTCAGCAGCAGTGCCTTCATTAGGACACAGCCTCGTTATCAGCTTGTCGTTAGTCCCTGACCACTTGAGAGGAGAAAAATGAATGAAACGTTGTAAATGAAGCAGCTGGGGTCTCGGAGCCCTGCCTGCTCAACCGTCTCTGGGATTAAAGCCTCTCTGCTCAGTTAAAGATGCAGGAAAGAAAAAGCAAGAAAGCACATTTCATATCTTCAGATTTCAGGCCAACCAGAACAATAATCTAAAGCACACTTTTAATTAGACTTTGATTATTATCACGGAGGAACAATTGAAGTCAGATCAGTGCACGGGAGAAAGCTGCCACATCAAAGACAAAAGACTTTATGTGGGGAGAGGGAGAAGGGCTCTGCAGAAAGTGCCTGGGGCTGCATGGCCAGATGTTGCACTCCTGTGGCTGTGGCAGTGCCCAGCCGTGTCCCTGGGTGTCTTTGGGCAGGTGTCCGAGCTCAGTGACAATGAGACATCCTGGAAAATGCAGATTTCTGTCTGCATGGAGGTGGAAGGGCCACCAAGGTGTGCCACATCCTGCTGCTGATCCGTGAAATCCTTGGGAGGAGCAGTGAGGAGGAGGATGTGGGTGCTCCATGGGGCCATGCCGTGCTTGCACACTGAATTTACTGCACCAGAAGCACTCATTATTCACAGCTCACAACTGAAGCATTAGCCTGCAGTTTCATTTTGCAGAGCTTTT
Organism: Zonotrichia leucophrys gambelii; assembly: GCF_028769735.1. NCBI lineage: Eukaryota > Metazoa > Chordata > Aves > Passeriformes > Passerellidae > Zonotrichia > Zonotrichia leucophrys. The sequence continues at coordinate 9,972,546 of NC_088185.1, forward strand.
ATTTTTTTTTTCCCAAAGTGTATTAAAAGCACTAAGCAATTGAGTTTTTATGATATGTAATTTCAGTGGTAATTCAAGCCCTGGATGATCAAGTGTTGTCGGGGTGGTGGAGTCTGAGTGTCCCCCCCCCAAAGTGTTGTTTGCTCTGCATTAGTACTTTCATTAGCAATAATGTTTGTTCTTGCTGCAGAAAACTGCTCAATTTCTAGCCTATTTTGTAGTGAAGATCTCACAGCATTTTCCAGCTGTAGGGCTGCTTCTACCCATCCCTTGCTCCTGGCTGTTCCCAGGGGCAGGATGAGAAGTGAGGAAACTGAGGCACAAACCCAGCACCCTCAGTGATTTTTCAGAGGCCCTGGGGAGCTCACTGTGCCCCCACAAACCTTGGTCCTGGATCCTTTTGGACTGGTGGATCTGTTTGGAGATGCACATGGCTGATTTGGGCTGATTTAGGGATGCCACCAGCTGCCTCTGTCTTTACAAGCATTTGCTTTAGTTAATGAGTAGCCACAGAGTATCTGTCATTTTTTTTCAGCCCAATACTCTGAATTAATTAACCACGGTATTTGCTTTTCATTGAAACATAACACGATTCAGCATCATATGTTTAAAGAAGAAATTAATTTGCAGGAGGGTTTATTTTCAAGGTTTAACAACTGTATAAGAGATGCATATCTCCTTCAATTACCATAGTGTCTCAATAAATATATATATATTTCTAATCAATTGCTACTTAACACATGTCAAGTCTTTATTATAGTTAGATGCATCTGGTTGCAATAATTACTGTATGCAAATTAAATGTCAATTAATTATTTAAAGCATATTTACAAAGAGCAACAAAACCTATAAATCTGTTTTGGAGTCGTTAACCTCAGCAAACATGTTTTAGATAATCAGCATTGCTGTGGTGGAGCTGTCTTGTTATATCTCTGTTAGACAGTTTGTTTAAACTGTGACTAAATAATTTGTTAGAGGGTAATGAGGCAACACCCACACCCACCATGAACACTGACCTTGCTGGCCCATGTCCCTGAGGTGGCGATGCCAGTCCCATGTGAGGCCATTCAGGGTTTATTTTTATTATTTTTAATGTTTATTGGGTCTTGTCCCCCATCCTCAGCCCTTCGTGCGATGGGGAGCGGCCGCTGCCGGCTCGGGGGAAGAAGAAGAAAAAGAAATCTGGCCGCAAGAAGAGAAGGAGGTGAGGGAGCCATGGCGGTGTGAGGGGACACACAGGGCAGCCCTTGGCTGGGTGTGAGGGAGCCATGGTGGCATGACGGAGCCATGGCAGCGTGAGGGACACGCAGGCCAGCTATTGGCTGGATGTGAGGGAAGAAGGTCATGAGAGAGCCATGGCAGTGTGAGGGACAGACAGGGCAGTCCTTAGCTGGATGTGAGGGGAGAGGGTCATGAGGGAGCCATGGTGGTGGTAGGGGACAGGAAGGGCAGCCCTTGGCTGGGTGTGAAGGAGGAGGGTCACAAGGGAGCCATGGCGACATGAGAGGCAGGCAGGGCAGCCCTTGGCTGGGTGTGAGGGAAGAGCATCATGAGGGAGCCATGGTGTCATGAGGGGCCAAGCAAGGCAGTTCTTGGCTGGGTATGAGGGAGCCATGGCAGTGCGAGGGACAGGAAGGCCAGCCCTTGGCTGGGTATGAGGGGAAAGGGTCAGTGTAAGATGGAGGAGTGAGGCCTGGGGGTTCCACAGCCCAGGGAGGAGCCGCCATCTTCTCGCCCTCCCCTCAGGGCAGCAGAGCTGGGTTGAGGCTCATCCCTGGGTCCATCCCTCGGCCCATCCTGCTCCTACCAGGACCCCCAGCCACTCTGCCCTGGAGATGCCACTGCTAGTGGGGTGAGTGTTGGGGTGGCCGGCATGGCTGTGAGCAGCCCTGTAGTCCCTAATGCCTCTCTGTCCTCCCTCAGGTCTCCCTCCTACAGCCCTTCACCTGTGAAGAAGAAGAAGAAGAAAAGCTCCAAGAAGCGAAAAAAAACCAGGTATTTTTTTCCTTGAAGATGCAATGGCTTTTGGGGGTTTGGAGAAGGGGTGGAAGGCACTGCTGCCTGGGCAGCTGTTGGTCCCAGTGGGCAGAGAGGTGTGAGGCTCTGAGCACTGCCAAGAGGAGGCATAGCCTGAGTCCCTCTGGGCTAGGAGGGCATGGAAAGGGGTGTCCACCCAATGCAAACAGAGAAACGTGAACTGTTGGGGTGTGGGGACACAGAGGTGGACAAGCCAAATCACTGAGAGGTCTGTGGAGCCTCAGCCTGCTGTCCTTGCTGTCCTATTCACACGTGTCCATGCTCTGGAATGCCAGTGGGATCAGTGCTCAGGGCTTGTGCTGGTCCCCATCCCTTCCTCCCCAGCCTGCAGAGAGTGTCAGGACCAGAAAATGACTCAGACCAACTCCCCACACCCACATCCCAGTCTCCTCTCCCAGCCCCAGTGACTGTTTCCACCTTCCCCTCTGAAGTCCATTTTTAATTCAAAGAGCATGATTAAATTTTAAAATTGCAAATATTTCACTGTTTTCTCTCAGCTGTTAAACCAATATTTGGCGAGAACAGTGGATTCCATCTCCCTAAGAGGGTTCATGTATTTATAATATATTGAACGAAAGAGAGAAGCTACCAAAAGTGAATAACAGGGTGAAAAGTTGAGCTTGAATCTCCAAAGAGCAAGGGAGAAGGAGATACAAAGATATAGGAACTTCTCTAAAAGGCTTTCTTCCCAAAGAGGAATTCTTATGCTCTTTTGTGGATGCCATCTTCTGATGGAAGTCCTGGGTCAGAGACTTTGGCTTTGAACCCTTGGTAGCCATTTAGGTGTCTCCTATGTCATCCCAATGGTGCTCCAGGAGGCAAGACAGAGCCATGATGCTGGTTTGGCTGTGAGGCTGCTCTGGAGTTACACAGAGAGGATTTTTCCCTTGACTGCTATTTGGTCTTTCATACAGATAACCAGGGAATGGACCCACCTCTACATGCAGTGCAAAACTGGAGGCAGTAGCAGAGAAAAAGGACCCACCAGAGATAGGGGATGTATCTGATCTCTCTAAAGACTTGTTATCCTGAGGACCATGTTCTCAGTTACTTGTAGGGAAATACTGCAAACCAGTAGTTTTTAGCTGCTCCCTCACCAGCTGCCTAAAGGAGAGGCAGGACCATTCTGCTCAATGAGGCCTTTTCTCAGTGCTCAGTTCGAGCCTTAACATTGTCTTGGACTCAAATTTCCAATTTTGTGAGACCCTGTATTCAGTGTACATATTTGTGTCTTGCAGGTTGTCATCAAAGAAGAGAAGGCACAGGTAAGAGTTGAGCAAGTGTGGGTGGTCCCTTAGAAATAAGAGTTTAATGGTCTTTTCAAGGTTGATGTTCACTGATTGGGAGCAGAGGACATTTCTTCTGTTTTTCCTTGTGGAATCCCCTTGGGTCTCCCCCATTCCATGTGGTTTTGGGGTCAGTGACTCCCATGGTGTGGACTGGAAGAGTTCTGATTCCAGTATCTGTGTATATATTATCAAGAAATACTCATTTTCTCTATGGAAAAAGGCAAAGTCACCAAGTTGGCTGATCCCTTTGAGGGTTTTGGCCAAGCCCATGAAGCAGATTTGTCAGCAGGCACTCAGACCCCCTGTGCTGTGACAACCATGAATCCCTTTCATTTTTACTGCATGCTCTTGGGCAACTGAGCTGTAACATTGATTGTGTGATTGTGCAGCTTTTTATCGGAACAGAAATCTCCAAATTAATTAGCCATTTCTTATTTAGTTCTTCAAGCCCCAAAAGTAAGAGAAAGGAAGAAAGAAAACACAAAAAACAGTAAGTAGTGGTTCATGGAGTTCTCTGCCCTGCCTGCACAGTGTGGGGCTAGGAAGTGCTTGATGTGGTGGGGCCCCTGGAGCTAACACCTGCGGTACAGCTCTCAGCATTTCTCAGGATTACTTTGAAGCTAAAACCAGCAATTCTGGTTTTGCTGGAATGGAAAAGGGCTTGTAGAGGCTGGAGAGCTTTCCTCTGCCTTTCTTTTGTGACACCTCTTTCTGTACTTTGTGTATCTTGCACGGATGTGCAGAGTCTTGTCCATCCAGTCCAGAGAAAAGGCTCCAGCTTTTCTGGTGGGGGCAGCATGAGAGGCTGAACACTGACCTGCCAAAAGGGCAGGCTGGCACACCCTTATGGGAAGGGCCTCAGCAACTCCTGGTTTGCTGCTCTAGGAGGTTGCATTAGGACCTACCCATGAGATACAATACAGCCAAGGATCTGAATGGGGTCAAAGAGAAGAGAAGGGATTGCTTGGAGGGGATGGAGTTTGCAAAAATCTGGGCTTGAGGTTCAGCCCTGGAGTGTTAGCAGAGCACAATCTTTGTTCTGTGAGGCACGTGATTGAGGGGCATGGTATGAAATGGGGTTCCTCAGGGCTGGAAGGAAGAACTGTTCCTCAGGACTGTAAGCTGCCTCTGTTTTTCGCTTTGTTCTCTGTCTTCTGGGAACTGCAACTTGTGGCTTCTGACCTGCTTTCAGAGCAAGGTAACAGTCTCGGGGCTGAACCTTGGGCACAGAGCCCCTGGTCAGCTTTGCTGGGCCTTGTGATACTGCCTCACAGGCCATCTCCATTGCATGCAGAAAGCCAGTCTCCTTTTCACTAAGAATTCTGCACATTAAGTGGCACAGTTTCAGCTCAGTTTCCCCTCAAGCTGGGCTGCCCTGCACCTAGAAACCTCAGTGGTAAAAGAGAGGCTCCCTAGGTTATCTGTAAAAGGAGGCATCTCCCCAGCCTAACCATGCAGTTAAAGCTAAGATCCATGTCCTGCTGGTGTGCCCTGACCTCAGGGAACCAGAGCTGCTGGAATTGCTCTTGGGGGATAAACCAGCCCCAAGGCATTTTAGCTTCATTTTTCTGCTGGCAAATCAGAGCTCAGCCACTCCCAGTTTCTGCAAATCTTTTGCTCCCAGGCGTGGATCAGATGGATCCCATGAGGATTTTTTATAATCACACTGCTTTGACTTATCTTTGCATCGAGCAACTGGTTATCTAAAACACACAGGACCAGCCTTCCTTTCTGCAGGAAGGGAAGACAAATTGGAGGGACTGGTGCAGGGGGTTAAGGGCGAACACATGGATTTTCACACAAATCCACCATATGAGTGAAAGATGTTCAGTGTTGCTGATTTTAGCTGTATGGAAATAAGAAAGGAGGATCCCCAAATGCCAAGTTTAAGAAAAACAGAATCATTGGGTGTGAAAGGCATCAAAGAAAACAGCCAAGCAGAGTTGAAGGAATTGCCCTGGAGGTTGCCCTTTTGTCTTAAGGGAGATGCTGTTCTCAAGCAATTATTTGCTGAGTTTTTCTACCAGCAAGTTGCTAAATGCTGTCCAAGCAGGTTGTATTTGTGCTGTCAGAGCCTGTGTTGTGTGGCCATGAAGTCAGGCTGTTCCCACCAGCTCACCCACAGTTAGCTTTGCCTGCTGGCACAGCCATGCCAGCCTGAGCAGATGGAAATGCTTCCAGACCTAAATTAACTGCTGTGGTGAACAAAGATGGGAGGGATGGGGCACAGAAGGTGGCAGCTAGCCTGTCATCCATGTCACCCTGCTCTCTGCACCCAGGACTTCAGCTGTTGGCATGAACAACTATAGTCCTTAGGTAACAGGGCCAGGGAATCCATGAGGAACAGCCCGGTGGTGCAAAGGAGCTGCAGCAAGCCCTCTGTCCCCTGCACACAGTTTGCTGAGGACTGTCCTCAGGCCCTGCCAGAAAAGGCAGCAGCAGTGACTGGGCACCTGTCAGAAGCCAGGGATTTGGTCCTGTCTCTCAAGCAGGAGCAGTGCACAAGGCAGGCTGTGCTTAGGAAAGCTGTACTTTGTGCAGCATTCACGAGAACTGCCCACAGGACTGGCTAAATGCTCCCACCTGGAGAGGGTGGGGAAGGCTGGCTGCTACTGAGTGAACTCTATCACTTGGAGCTTGTCCTTCTGCACCTGCTTTTTAACAAGGACTAGGGAGAGGGCTGGAGCTTTGTGATGGGTTGCACACAGAGATGGTCCTTCCCCCGAAGCTCAGCAACAGGAAGGTCTTGGGCAGTTGCCTGGCTGTTACAGGGTAGGCTGCAGGATGAAAGGCAAGCACATGGCTCTTTAAAGTCTTGGTGCTGGCTGCTGCACTCCCACATGCTTGTCCACAAATCTTCCCCCAGCATGCTACAGAGCCAACCTCTAATAGCTTGTGTGTAAAATGCTAGCAGAAATCTCAGGAAGGTGTCACTGCAGCGATGAAGGGACGGAGAATTTCTCATGCCTTGATGTTCTGTGCCACGTTTCATACACCAATCTCTTCGGTTTAAAAGGCATACCTCCCTTCTGATTTGAACATTATCGACCTCAGCCTTCAGCTGCTGGCTCTTGCATCCCCCACTTGCTCACCTAATGCTGGTTTTCTTTCTCTGCTTCTTAAAGCTCTCGTGGGCGCACCCGGAAATCCCATCGGCATCGGCGCTGCCACTCTCGCTCAGAGAGCTCCGACTCCCACTCCCCCAGCTGCCGGAGCAGGTAACAGCACTGCTCCCGAGCTCAGGGTCCTCAGCACTGCCCGCTGGGCTCAAGGATGTGGCTGCCACAGCCTGTGTGACCCCCAGGCTCTCTGTGCACAGCCACTGCCCATTCTGGCAGCAGCAGTGTCACACCGGGGGCTGAGCTGTTTGTGGTCTCAGCCATGGAAGGGTTTTGCCTCAGGAAGCAGTGGCTGCAGCTTTTTGATCTGAAAGTCACTTCTAATCCCCATGGCTGATGCTCAGCCCATGACAGCTGATTCCGGTCTAGTGTCCCTTCCCCAGCCCAAGGGTTTTGTACTGCTGATGTCCCAGGAAACCCTTAAACATGGTCTTAGCAATGGAAATATATTTGCCCATGGCAATCTGTAGTCATTGTCTTTGACCTGATTAAAATCTCTCCTCTGGATGACAGATGCGTCCTGGGGCCGGCTAAGTGGATGCTGGTGCTAGACCCAGGATTGCTGCAATAGCAAGTCATTTATACACATAATAATTTCATTTTTCATGTTCTCTGAAAGCACTTGAACAGCCCACCCCCACTCTCCTACTTCACTCCTCCTAAGTACTGGGAATTTTCTTATGAAAAGCTGAAGATCAGTGGGGGGAGGAATGCGATCAGTAATTGGAGGGGTGCTCATACAAGAGCAGAGTGTGTTTTCTCTTGGAGGTGTGTCACCATAGGAACATTCTATGGTGCAGGAAGGTCATGGCTTGCCTCGAGCCACCATAAAATCATGCACTGGAGCTGAAATTTGAGGTTAAGGTCCAAAGCCTGGATGCAAAATTATTATTTTTCTTTTAAAGTAGAAAAGCAAAACATCCCTTTTCTCTCCCTCATGACTCCACAGAGCAGTCATGTGGAAGAACAGTCTCCATGTGCAGAGTCCTAGCACAGACCTGCCAGGGGTTGGTGTGGAGCTGGGAAAGGGCACTAGTGCAATCCTAAGGAATAACATTTTGGTGTTCCTGTCTCCTGGAGGCACAGAGCCAGGTCTCGGGAGGAAGGGCGTAAAACACGGCGAAGGCGCTCCTGGCACCATTCAAAGATCACAGCAAAGAGAAGCTCCTCTGCAGAGGTTCAGGCCAGTCAAAAAGCCAGCCAAACCCTCCCACTCTACAGCTTCCTGTCTTCTAAGGAAGTAGTAAGTATTACACACTGTCCTTCTTTGCTTGAATAGCCAGAGGAATCTGGGCAAGAACTCTGATATGAAATTTTTATAACTCAATTATAGTGATGTTAGACGAACTTGGTTAAACTGTATTATTAATTCATGGTGCTGTTTTCCAATGTATGTAAAGTCATTCCTTCCTTCAGCACTTTCACACCAAGGGTGGGGCTGGAGAGGGGGAAAACTTGAAAAGTCTTTAGCCTATGAATAATGAATTGAGGACATTTAACAAAAAAAAAAAAAAACACCAAAAAAAAACCACCAAAAGTGGCCTCCAGAAACGATATTTTAAAGGGAAGAGTTTGTTATGCAGTCTCTGCTCAGCTGGATGTGAACTTATTTCACTGGTCTTTACATCCAAAAGTTTAGTCCTTCAGGCTGAAAAAGGGTATCAAACATATACAGAAGGAACATTTACATTTAATGAGCTGGTGATTATTGGCATGGGATGTTTTCTGACTATCAGGATCCTTCTAAGATCACTGCTCCTCTGGACTGACAAGCCCAGGGGCCAAATTTGGAAGTTATGAGCAGCCCTCATTGATGCTAATGGGAACTGCATGTGCATCTGAGGGTAAAATCAGGCTCAGTGCCTTGGGATGTTTTTCCATATACACAGAAAGAGATCATATAATACATGAATTGAGGGAGCAAGAGATGGAGAGAAATATTATATAGAGATTGATATCAGCCTTCCTTTTCTGTGGCATTCTTCCCCTTTGTTCCTGGCAGCAGTAAAGCAGAGGTGTGATGCCTGACTGTGGTGTTGGTATCAGATAGGCACTCTGGAGAGAGAAATTGCTGCATAGGACTGGAGGTAGTGCAGGATCTGGCAGTCACACGTGTGGATGTGTAATGCTAGAGGTGTTTTGACTAGAGTCCTCCAAGCCCCAAAGTTGTTTTCTCCTTTAGGCCCAGTCATCAGTTGGAAATAGCTCAGCCACACGCAGGAGCTACATCAGATAGGAGAGAGATGGTGCCAGCAAGAGGAGAGACTCTACCCACTCACCCACACAGACAGCGTGCCGATCAAAATACCCAGGGATTGTACGTGGGTACAGACAGGCACAAGCTGTCTCTCAACATTATAGATATGCATATTTGCTCTCGTTATAGAGCGTGTGGGGCCATGTGAGTCACTGCTTGTAAAGCCTTATAAGGCAGCCTGGAGAGCAGAACCTCACACCACACGCTGGTGTGTGCACGCACACGCACAGGAAGAAAAACAAGGTATGGAGCTCATTGTCATGAACTGGGGGTGTTGCTGAGCTCAGAGCTCCTCCCCCCCCACAAAAAACCAGTGAGCCAAAGACTGCATCATGTCACCAGGGTGTTGTTGAGTTCAAGCAGTGTATTTTTCATAAATGCTTTTGAGCCTAAGCCTAGTTTTTAATTAGTGCTAGGTTTCCTCTCTCGGAAGCCAGGCTTCCTAAGTCCTGTGAGGCCAACTGCCAGCTGTTCTGTTTCCTGAGAAAGAGTAAACTCTCATTTAAAATTTTAAAAGCTTTAAAATGAGCTAAACTCAAGCATCCTGCACTTGTTTTTCCATTTTGCTTCACTCGAGGTAAATGAGTGAAGCAAATGGAAAAGCTGCAGGGAAGGAAAGACAAGAGCTTGATAGTTCCAGATGCAGGGGGTGGATGCAAAGTAAAAGTCATCAGGATGCTCCTGTATTCTTTCTAGTAAGGGTTAATAACTTAGGCAAATATTTTAATGACTAAAAGGCATAATGACTCATGAAAGCCACTACTGTCCTCCTGTCCCCAAAAGAAGTACATTCTCTTGGGACACCATTCAAGAGCACATTTAAGCACTTGTTCAAATTGAAGCCCCTGGTTAAGAGCTGCCCCTGAAATTTTGCTGAATAAGGTCATTAAATATCATGTACTCAAAACTGGCAAGAGAAAAATGGAATGGGAACCTTTAGTCTCATTTATTAATGACTATACACAACCCTTTGAAGCCTTTCCTTTTCATGAGTTAAATGGTTGTTCTATGAATAAGCTTCGTTCTGTCAGACTTTGAGAGCAGCCTGAAATGAAAATGTGCTCTTGCAGAATATGTTGATCATATATTAAAAAAAGAAGCTGGAGAATAAAAGATTTTGTGGAAAAAAATAAGAATTAGGATTCAAAAATGCCATGTTTCAGTCCTCTGTGAGAATTGGTATGTTACACTCCCTATCCTTCCATCTGGCATGGGCTTCCAAAGCAAACCATCCTTACCTAGGGAGATGCACTGTCATATCTCCATAGAAAAGGGGCTGTCCAAGGAGGATCAGGGAAAAATACACAGAGGTACAGGCAAATATGAGATAATGCTCTAGCACTTCCAAAACAAAGGTTTTGCTTTTCAAGATGTTTTTTATTCTACATTATTTTGCTTCTGAAAATTTGAAGTGCTCTGTGGTAAATTCTGCTATCCTCCCCACCCTATTTGTCTTCGTTCCTTTGTAATGAAACAGCCACAATTCCTAACTAGGTCTGCCTGGAACTGCTGGGGGATAAAGCACACAAAACAATGCCCTGCCTATGCATCTACCTTGCTGCTTCCTTGCCTCTTTATGCAAAAGCTGATGCACCCACACATGCATGTACACATGCAGAAACACCTCCAAGTTCCCTGCTACTTTTCTTTATGGCAGTGAATTTCCAAGCTTTTCCCTCTCCGTCTTCTTTAATCCCATGCAGCAGCACGAGGCACCTGTGGAGAGCAGGATTGTGGGCCTGTGCCTCAGCAGGCACAGAGAGGCTGTGGGTAATGTGCAGCATTTATTTCTATGCAGAATACCCCTGCCCAGCTGCAGGCACTTTATTCCACACCGACACAGATGGATGACTGTGCCACCCTGCTTTCCTTTAGCAGTGCAATATAAATACCTGCAGGGCACGGATCTAATTGCCTTTGTTGTTGCTGATGAAGATAACTGCACCGTGCATACACTTTCCTTGCCAGCTCCTTTGCTTTCACTGTAACTCATTTGTGATGCCACAAATTATCACAGGCTTGAGCCAGATTTCCAGTGAAGCTCAGTGGGGTACAGCTGGTCCAAATGATGCTGTTTGTCTTTGTGCTCGTGTCTGCAGGAAGGTTGAATGGGGAAATGCTGTGCAGGGACTGGGACAGAGTGTGCTGGAAGGCTGAGGAAACCTTATGGCAGCTTGCTGCTGCTGTTTTCTAGCCTGGGTTTTGGCTTACATAGGAAAAACTATTCTTTTGAGTGCTAGGCAGTATATTTTTGACAGCAGACAGGGTCCTTCAAGAGCAGAAAGGGAAAACCTATAAATATAGAAGCTGTACTCTTTTTTTCCTTTTCCTGTTTTCCTCTCCCAGCTGGGGGACTGAGGTTACCCCTGGTTATTGTGTGACAAATCCACAGCTCAGTGCTGGGAGCAGCAGCTGGAGGGAAAGGATCATTGCCTGTATCCATTGAAGGGCTGGGCTGTGCACCAGGTACCAAAAAGAGGTGGTGGAGGACAAACCCTTGCTCCAAAGCAGTGCCAGCCTGGCTCAAGCTGAGGTGGGGATACAATGCCAGCACCCCAGCAGGCTAAAAAGATCCTTGAAAAGAAACAAACCTTTGCTTGGCATTCTCTGGAGTTTACCCCAGCAGTGTACTGGTGAGCCAGGCTGCTCAGCAGTGCCACCATCCAGCCCCAAATAACCCAAGCTCAGGGCTTGCAGGGACAGCTGTGTCATTGCCTCCCTGCTCTGTGGGACAGAAAGCCTCACCCTGAACTCTCCATCCAGCCAAAAAAAGGGGGATCTTCCCACTCAGTGTTCCTTGACTCAGGGACTCGTGAGTGTGCCAAAATACTGAATTCCTACAGAACTTGTGGTTTTGTACTCAGTCAGAAGTTGGCTTTCCAGCTGGGGTAGGCTCTCAGCAGAGGTGAGCCGTGTCCCCCAGCTCTGGCAGGTGGAGAGCCCCAGGGCAGGCACGCAGCCCCAGCAGCCCCAGCAGGTGCTGGCCCCGCGCCGGCGGCGCTGGCAGATGCCGGCCGGGGTCACCGACACAAGTGTTTCACTCCTTTCATTAGCACAGTGCCTGGAAAAAGAGAGAAAAGCAGGCGTTATGCCCCTCTGAAAGAGAAATTAACTCTGCTTTGAAGTGAGTTGCAAAACAAGAGAAAAAAGGCCCACGGATGAAATCCTGCAGCTCTGAGTGAGGCTGTGCCACTCTGCTGTCCCCACATGGCTGAGACAACTTTGAGCATTGTCATCTCTCGCCCAGGGGCTGTTTGTGGCACAGTAAATGGAGTTGTTCAGTTTATCTGGAAGAAGAGCAGTGATTATATTTTTGTAACCTATTAGACTGCACTGCCTCTTGGTCTGGGATTGCACTTGGAATTACAGTCTGGAATATGAGTGAGTGCTTCATTTCTGCTCCCCCCTCATCTTGATTAAATAATGATTTGAAACGAAAAAAATCCAATAAATACATATCCTGGGTTCCCTTGAGGGCAGCAGTATGTTCCCTGCTGAAAGCTGGATGAAACAAAGTTCACTGAGATTATTTGATTACTTATTAGGTGTTGTGTGTGGGGGGAAATCCAAATGTTCACATAGAGAGAATTAGATTTGTGGAAGAGCAGGCTCTTTTAAGCCACCCTAGAAAAGTAAAAAGCCATTAGAATTCAGAATCACACAGAATGGTGTGATTCAATTGAGCTCCGTGCAGTGTTTTTAGATGTGGCACTCTGTTTCCATCCTGGGTGACTGGCAAGACTTTCAGTAAAATGGGACCACGAGCAAAGCCAAGATCACCCAGTGGGGAATACAGGGAATTGGTCTGAGCAGGCAGGCAAGCTGAGCACCCTCTGATATGTCCTGGCTCTTGCTGCAGGGCAGAACCTCCCCCAGAGCCTGCAGGAAGCCACTGGTTACAGCCTGGTGCCCCAGGGTGGTGGGGCTGAGAAGCTGCTGTGTCCCCCCTGGCACCTCCCTGGCCCCATGCAGACGCTCCAGCCCTCTCCCAGACTGTCAGCTCCATATTTCACTGATACCCACACTGCCTCTTGCCAGTGTTCCTGCCACAGATGTTGAACTACAGAGGAGCTTGTTGATCCTCCCGGTCATTTGACAGATTTTGTGATATGCTGACAACAGTTGCTGCTTTGAAGGTAGATGTCAGCCAAGGCAGAGCAGAAGCAAGGATGCCAGGTCCTGCAGTCAGTCTGAAAAGCTGCTTTAGAAATGCCAAGAAACTGCTGTATTTCTTGGCAGCAGTAATAGCTTTTCAGTTTAAACTGGGAAGGAACAGAAGGAAGGTATTTCTGTGTGTGATGCTGGGGTCAGTGTCCCTTGGAACAACCCTGTGCCCACTCCACGCTCATCCTACCCTTGCAGCCAGGGAGTACCTCACAGGCTGTTTATGCCTGTAAGTGAAAGGTGATGTAAAGCTGGTTGTCTCTAGGTTAGGATTCATCTTAAATGCAAACCAAAACCCATCTTTTAAGAAAAATTCCTGGTAATATATTTGAAAGTGCAATCCTGTATATTCTGGAATGTGGCTGGGGAGAGTGCAGCGGTCCATAGCACAGAGGTCAGATCTCTTGGGGCTCTGGATGTGGCATCAGGGTTTCAGCAAGAGCTGGTGAAAAGCAGAGCTGGTTATTTGGCTCCCTTGGGCTCCTGTGACATTCCAGTTTCTGCTGGAGTAAGCAAGGACCTGTAGAGAATTGCTAGAGCTGAGAAGAAGCAAGGAGCAATTCCAGATGCTGAAATGAGGACTTGCAATGTGTGTCTCCACTCATTCCTAGCTGGGAGCATTTGGGAGATATTTCTGCTCTGTCCAGGGCTTCTGCATTGAAGGTGCAAGTTGGCTAATGAAGAAGGATCACTTAATTTCCCATGTTTGCTGCTGGGGCTTCTGATTCCTCTGAACTGGGACTGAGCATCAGTTAGAAGTTAGCGTGGGGTGGAGATGGGGAACTCCATTATGGATTTGCTGGGATGAACCAATCCTGTATCCCAGAAGCAGTAACGCTTCTCTCCCTGGCAACACAGAAAGTACTTGGAGATCCTCCAGCTCCAGGTGTTTTCAGAGCAGCAGAGTGCTGTGGGCAGCCATCCTGGTGCAGACTGTGCTGAGAGCTGCTGTGGGTGTTGGTAGCTCTGCTCTGGTTTCAGTCCCTGCTGGTTCAGCACCTGTGTCCCAGTCAGCTGTCCCTGTCCCAGTTAGCACCTTGAACTGGGTCGGGAGCAGCCCTCCCTGGGGACACAGACTGAATGCCACTGGCAGCAGCGTGGATGTGGAGGCACCATCTGATAGGATGAAGGAGATCCATGTGAAACATGACACAGGCTGAGTCTGCAGCCCCTCTGAGGATGAAAAAGTCATCCAATCCAGAGCTAAACTTTCCAAAGGGACTGGCCCTGTGCCTGCTGTGTGACAGCTGATCCAGGTCTCCTCGGCTGCCTGAGATAGCACCAACATTGCAATGTGGTTTTTTGGCTCAGAAGGTCCCAGACTGGTGCCCAGGTCCCTGGTGTGGAGAGCATGGCATAGATGGGGCATTGTGTGCCCCAGAACGTGGCATGAGGGCATGTGCACGAGTGTGAGGGAGCACGGCTTGCTGGGAACATGTTTGGAGGACTGTCCTGAGGTGGGGGAGCCAAACCTGTGTGTCCCCACTCTAAGAACCCTGCACCAAACCTCATGAGTGGGTTTGAGGAGAGTGGAGGCTCTGAGTGAAAGAGGAGGAGGCCACATGAGAGTCCAGATGTGTGCATTGGGCCCTAATTCTCACCCCATTGCAAGGGCAGATGTTAGCATTAGCACAGCCTCACTCCCAGTGCTGCCACATGCCTGAGCTGGCTCAGGTAAATGCCAGTGCAGTTAAAACTGAACTATAAAATACTGAAATGATGCAAATCCCCTTGGTGGTGCTCAGGGTCCCAGAGAATAGCCCAGCCCAGGTCGGTCTGTGTGAGTTTGGGGTCCTTGCTTGCTTGTTATGCTCAGCAGTCCGGTCAGGGTGTGGCTGGACCCCCTTGCAGAGGCTGGCAGGAGCAGGGCTGCTGTCCCCTTCCCCACAGTGGGGACACTCTTCCTCCTCCATTCTTTTGCTTCTTCCCTCACTGAGTTCCCTTTGTCATTTCCATGCAGCTCAGGGGGATTCAGTGCAAGCTGCAGCTTTCAGCACAAGCCATCAGCCTCCAGGAACGGGCTGGACAGGCTAATTTAAAGCAGAAGGAAACAAAAATGAATAATAAGGGAGAGAGTCAAGCAGACAAAAAGCAGTCATGACATTTGCATAGAGGAGGCAGCAAACAGTTGGCAGTGTGGATTGAAGAGAGGGTTTATGTTTTTTTCATGTAATTTGAGACTCTAATGATGGACTTATGTTGCCCGCTCTTCCTTTTTTCTTACACCTTACCTACTAAAGGAGGAGTTCTTGATGGGTAAGTGGATGCTATCCGCAAGACACCAGGGAATTTATTAGAGGTCACTTGAGCGCATTAGCTATATCTTCTTCAGGGGGTAAAAAGCACACAAAGAAATATCTGTATACCTTTTATTTCCAAAGGGATTTTTCTTTTTTCCCCTCACCCTATTTTTTCTTTTTATTTTTACTTTTTTTCTTTTTTTTTTTTTTAATTTCAAAGTGATAAGCTTGTTTATTTGCCAGTTTTTGCTTTGTACAGAAGCCCTTAATTTGATTTGATTTCGTTTTTTGTTGCTTATTTTAGTGACATTGGTTCAGCCACTTTATTAAGGAAGCTTAAAAAAATTCACTCATCTAAGTTTTTGTTTCATTTTTGTTTTCTTTGCAAGGATTATGTAGGTTTTTTATATGTATATACCCCTTTTATTTTCCTCCCCTTTTTAAGGTTAAATAAGGGCTTTGTCCTCTGTTACATTTTTTATTTAGTTAGTTATTTTAATTCTTTGGTTGCCCACTTACTTTGTTGAACTCTTTTGTTTAACATGAACCGCATGCTGATACTCTTTGCATGATCTCTAAATCTTCCCGTTATTATACAGGGGGAAAATAAGTTTCTTCTTACTGTGGATTTCTTTTAGGGATATGTGCTTTTGTTTTCTTCTCCTTTCTTCTTTTTTTCTTTCTTTCTTACTTTGTTTCTTTCCTTTCCTTTTGTTTCAGTGCATCATGATGGTAAAATTTCTGGGTTTATTTGAAAAAAAAAAAAAAAAAGCAAAGTAAAACCAAAACCAACCCCCCCAAAAACCATTCAAACAATGCCAAATGGCTTTTTTGCTTTCAGATCTCTCAGTCAGGGTCTTCTGCTGACCTCTTTACCAAAACAGACAGCCCGCCTGGCAACCTAGCCAGCCAGAATGGAGAGTATCATGAATATGACTCAGGAAACGATACTTCCTCCCCTCCCTCCACTCAAACGAGCTCATCCAGGTCAAAGGACAGCCAGGAGAAAAGAAGTCTAGTCCATGATGGCTTTGGCCATGCCTTCTCGTCCGGGAAGCCCAAACTGGCCAACAGCGGTAACAGCTCTGATTCAGGAAATTCCTTCACCAGTTGCTTTTCCCACACCAAGGGAACAGCTTTGGAAAATCTGTCTCCAGATGCCCAGGGACAAGACCGAAGGTCAGTGATTACCAGTAGCTGCTGGTACGTTGTTGCTCTGTGTCTCCTGCCTGCTCCAGCTGCCGTGGTGAGCTGGCAGGGAGCTTTGTGTGCTCTGGAGGCAGGCAGGTACCAACCAGACCCACGGTCTTGCCAGTCTGGAGTCCAGAACTCAGCAAGGACCAGTTGTGTAGCCTGAGGAGGAAGATAAAACCCAGCCATCACATCCCTGGACATTGCTTGTGGCAGTGTTTTGGCATTGCTGTGGCTCATGCAGGGTTTGGGCCTGGGTCAGGCTGTGGTCACAGCACATCCCTGCTCACCTGGGCATGGCCATGTCAAAAAAGTCTCTGGCCCTTCTGGGCACAATGTGAAAGGAGCATCTGGGGGTTGCCATGCTAATTCTCCCTCTCTGCCTACTGTGGGGAAGGGAAGTGGGGCTTGTTTCCACTAACATCATTATGGGCTGTTCTTTCACCTGTCCAGTGAGCCAAACCCAGCGTGCCCCTTCCTCTTCCCAGCTCATCCAGCACAGCTCCAGGGTGACAAGACAGCATCTCCTGCCAGTGGGGAGCACAGGGAGGGGCAAGGACTTGGCTGGCTGCAGGATAACACAGCAGCAGCTCTGCACTGGGGCCACAGGGCATCCAACCACCACCCAGTGCCACAGGTCATCTTCAGGAGAGGGGAGTAGCTGCCAGCCTCCATGACCGGCTCCCATTCCTGGGTTTTTGCCAGGGCATGTTGGGAATGAGGGCACTGCAGCGTGGTGGCTGGTACCCAGGGCTGTGCTCAGGCTGTGGTTGTAAAGAGCTCTTCCAGCTCAGGCCCTTGGGTCCTAAAGGCTGAAAGTTAGAGCAAGGACATGGTTTGGAGCACTGAATGTGACAGGAGGGAGCCAGGGTAATGGGTTTTAGTAAGAATAAGCCTCATTTTTCAGTCAGAGGGTAAAATTTTATGTCTGTCTGTACTTTTTACACGGTGACTCCAGTGGGGTAACTCTGCCTTCACATGGGTGGAGCTGGGATTGCAGCTGGCCCTGGCTGCTGGGCTCTGACCCCAGTTCATTCCAGAGCACTTCTGGAAGAGGAGGAATTCACGCAGCTGTCCAAAGGCAACAGGACAGGCCTGCTCAGTGCCCACTCACGCTGCTCCCCAGCCAGGCTGGAGCACAGCCCTTGCCCTGCCATGCTCTGCCTTTCCCCTGCTCCAGCACTTTTGACTTCACTCCCTGCCCAGCACCAGCACTGCTCGCTGGCCCCACCAGGCTCTGCCAGCCTGACACCTCTGCTGTGCTGGGCATGGGGCACATGAGCTGCTGCCACAGTGCTCTTCCAGACCTCTTCTCCCTGGCAGAGCCCAGAGGGTGAGCTCTTGGATTCTCACACACACACGGGGTCTTCTGCAACAGAGCCTGGGGAGCTGAGAGGTCCTTTTCACCTCCAGTTAGGGAATGGAAGGATGGGAATATTTATTTGCTGGAGCATGCTGCTCCCCTCAGCCAGGGGGTTCAGCCACAGCTTCAAGAAGTGCCCAAATGTCTGTTCACAGAGCGTGCCTACCGTCATGTCTGGGCTCCTCAGAGGACAAGAAGCGAATCCCGCTCCCCTCGGCGGCGCGCAGCTCCCCGCGCAGGCCCGGCTCCCGCAGCGCCTCCTGCAGCAGCACGGGCCGCTCCTCCCCCGCCTCCAGCCGCTCCTCGCACCGCCGGGCCTCGCCCAGCTCCTCCCGAAGCAGGTCCTGCTCCTCGGCAAGGAGGTAGGGCCAGCTGGAACGGCTGTGTCCATGACCCGGGGCAGTGGCTAGCTCTTGGCAGCCAGCAGGCTCCTTGCAGGGGGAGGTGTAAGAGTGTGGGATCCACAACTGGCCATGCAGAGCTGGGCTGAGACCCTGGGGAATGGGACATCTTTACCCGCTCATCATTTGGAATAGTCTGGTACAGCCTCACCCTCCAGCATCTTTAACTCTTTTATGTTTCCTTCCCGTCTGCAGGTCTTCCTCACGTTCCCCCAGCTATTCCTCCAAATCCTGCAAAAAAAGTCCTGGGAGTAGAAGTTCGAGGCCTCGCCGGAGCCCCAGTTACTCCCGCTACAGCCGTAGCAGGTACAGCTGCCTGCTTGTGGCATCTGCTGTCCACCCATGTGGTACCTGCTGCCCCACACTTTCCCTGCCTCCATCGCTGCTGTGGGTGGTGGGCAGAGCCCGAGGCTCCAGCTGGGTCTGCCCACACAGCCAGCAGCCCTGTCAGACATGGATCTGACTGCAGCAGGGAAAGACACTCTGCTTTTGAGAGTCGCAGCTCTGACAAAGAGTTGTCAGGCTCATGGAAGGGCCCCTGCTGTGAGGGCAGATGTCAGATGCCCTGAGGCTGGTGCTCACTGCCTTGCAGAGAGAAACACAGTCCAGGCACCTCTACTCCCTCCACACACCATAGGAAACAGCCTCCCAGTTCAACCCTGGAGATGCCTTTGGCAGGTTTTCCTGGTAGCACCTGTGCTGCTGTGAACATTTTGCAGCCTCAAGATCGTACATTGCCAGGGTCGATTCTTGCAGGCTTTGACAATCCCCGTGCTGGTGAGGAGGACACTTGCAGCATGCAGGGATCAGGCAGGCCCTTGACCTGTAGTGTGTTGCTTTGCAGATGGCACTGAGCAGGGTGTATGAAATCAGCCACGCTGCACAGAAGGGCCTGTGCTGACGTGTATGGGAATTTAACAAAAGAGAAAACCATAGCAACACCGGCACTCCTTCTGGCGAGGCTTACACAGCCCTGCAGGGCTACCAGGCCCTCAGCTCACGTGGGGCCTGCTGGCAGGGCTGCTCCTGCCAGCTCCAGCAGGAGCTAAATACACACTGCACCCACTGACACAGGGCCCTGGAAGCCATCTTAGCTTGGCAGTGCAAAGCCACTGGAAGACACTGCTGGTTGCAATTAGTGGTGCCAGTCTGTTTGTCCAGCTGTGTGAGCGCTCAGAGGTGACACCACCACAGCACTTAGAGTTGTCCCTTTGGGAGCTGAGCGTCCTCTGCCCATCTGTGCCTCCATGGTCAATGTCTGTCCATCCCTGACCCCCCCCCAAGCCCCTGCAGTGACAATCCCCCTGCTGTGCCTCCGCAGGGACCGCGAGCGGGAGCACAAGTACAGCTCCAGCGAGAAGGAGTCGCACCGGGAGCGGCAGCGGCAGCGGCGGCGCCGCTCCTACTCCCCCCTGAGGAAACGCCGGAGAGACTCTCCCAGCCACCTGGAAGCCCGGCGCATCACAAGGCAAGGGGATGCTGTCCCGTCCTGCGGAGACAGGCTCGGCTGGCACTCCCCGGGGGGATGAGGGCTGTCCCTGGGTCCCAGCCCTTGCCAGAGGAGGTTTCTCCAGGAGACCGGGTTCCCTGAGCCTGATCAGCAGGCCCTTCCACCCCTCCTCTAGAGCTTGGGCATTTCCAGCTGGAGGCAGAGGGAGGATGGAGAGGGTCTCAATTTACAATAGCTGAAGGGAAAAAAGAAGATTAAGTAAGATTAAGAGCAGGGACTCAGGTGCCAAGAGCATTCCCTCACAGGTTTTTATTTCACCCTGCCCTGTGGTAGGTGTCCCACAATAGAAAGAGTCAACTATTGACTCTGCCCTTCATGCAGAGGGCTCTTTGGGACAACATCAAATAGACTGAGTGGCTGGGATTTCCCCAGGGCTGTGGGGGTGGGTGGTTTGAATCCCAAGGCCCGTCAGCTAGCTGATCTCTTTTTCCATTTAAACAAACACAATCACATTTTTGGGATTATTGCCCAGAGTGAACGGTGCTTTTTGGAGATTTTGGCAGTAAGTGTGTCCTTGTGCTGCTGGTAACCCGCATCTCTGTGTCCCCACAGTGCCCGCAAACGCCCCATCCCCTACTACCGTCCCAGCCCCTCCTCGTCCAGCAGCGCCGGCAGCTATTCCTCCTGGTACAGCAGCTTCAGCCGCTCCCCGAGCCGCAGCCGCAGCTACTCCAGCTACCGGACGAGCCGCAGCCGAAGCTGGAGCAGCAGCCGGAGCTCGGGCCCCAGGAGCAGCCGCAGCAGGAGCAGGAGCTATGACTCAGGAGCCAGCTCCGACAGCCTGCGTCGTTAGGGAGTGCCACTGCTGGCTGACACCGGGTGCCGGCGTCACCGCCACATTCCTGGCATTCTCCGCTTCCTTCCCACCTACCTGGCCATCGATAGCAATCATCCCCGATACTGACGCGGTGGCACTGCCGGGTCCCCCTTCCCCGGTTGGGAGTGAGAGCCCTGGAGCGCCTGGTGCAGCCCCTCCTCCCCAGCGGAGCGGGTGGCTCCGTCCCAGCTCCCCAGGCCAGGCTGG
Organism: Zonotrichia leucophrys gambelii; assembly: GCF_028769735.1. Classification (NCBI taxonomy): domain Eukaryota; kingdom Metazoa; phylum Chordata; class Aves; order Passeriformes; family Passerellidae; genus Zonotrichia; species Zonotrichia leucophrys. The sequence goes on from NC_088185.1 coordinate 9,993,141, forward strand.
AAGAAGGGTCGGTGCTTTAGAGAGGGTCTGTCAGCTCAGACCTGCTCCATCCTCCCCGATGCTCCCATCTCCCCATTGCTACTGCTCTCCAAAGCACTACCAGTGGTCCAAAGGAAGGAACTCTGCTCCTTGCTCTTCTCACAAACCAGGAACCAACAAATTAACTTCTGCTGGAGAGATAGACCCAGTTGGGGAGGAGTTCGCTGGAAAACTTCAGTGATGGGTGGGGGAATGGCTGTCCCCACCAAGGCAAATACCAGGTCCTTTGGGTCTCTCCTCCAGAGCTGCTGCCCGCTCTGCAGAGAAAATATTTATTTTTTGCCAGTCAGCCAGTCCCTGCTATAAATAGAAGGCTAGAAATCCCTCCCAATGTACTTCCTGGGGGAAAAAAAAAGCCTGTTTGCTCTTTCTCCTGCCCTTTCCTACCAGGCAGCAGCACCTTTTGCAGGGTTGTTTTATCCCCCCAGCACTGAATCGCTTGCAAACCACCTGCTGAGGTCTGAAGCAGACCTGGGGCTGGTGGGGTACAAGGCAGAGGGGAGGTGGTGCCGCGCTGTGCTCCGAGGGCTGGGCCACGCAGGGGAGACAGGAGCTGTGGGGTTTCCCTCTTGGAGGAGCCTCAGACAGGTTGGGTTTAGGTTCTTCTTCAGGGAGCATTGCCCTTGGATGCATTGCTGGTGGGACCAGAGGGAGGTGCAGAGATGGCAGTTGTGGGGTGCAGTCAGAACACACAGGGTTAAAAGGGCATTGCAAGAGCCAGGGGACCCCCATTCCCCTTCCTTAAAACACACAGCAGGATTCCAGGCAATCCTGGAATTCCTCCTTGAGCCCCTCTGGCTGCCCCAGGGCAGCATCAGCAGCACAGCTGCAGGGCCAGTGCCAGGCTGCAGCAGGATGCACTGGTGCCCCAGTTTGTTACTGGGAGGCTGGAGCAGTGCAGGGGGACGGGAAGGGCCCCCACTAATTGCCTGTTTTGCCAGGGAGCCACAGGCTGCCCTGGGCCCTGGGGTTTTGTCTCCGTGCCAGCCCAGCTGCCTGCGCAATTACTGTGTTTTGCCGGGTAACAAAGGCTTCTCCCAGCACAGGCTGAGCTGGTGCCGAGGAGTTTATTTCTCTTACAACACCTGGGTGCTTAGAGACGCTAATTTGGGCTTAAGACTTCCCTCCCTCCCTTTTTCCATCCCCTCCCCTTCCATCCTGCATGATTATTAACGAGTTTGGGCTTAATGAGTCAAGGAGGTGTGTGTTGTTTAAGTGTTACAGAAAAGGGCTGAGTGCAGCCACCATCTGCAGGAGGAGAGGGGCTCAAAAAGAATGCAACCCACCCCCCATCTACAGAATTACCTACAGGCCCCTGGCAGCTGGAAAAGGGACAAAGCAGCAAGGGGAGGAAGGCTGAGTGCCACGAGCTGCTGTGGTGGAACTGGATGATTGCCTCAGCAAGCCTATAAATCTGTTATCTGTTGGAAAGTACAGCAGCACAGGCAGGGATTCCATCTGGGTGGTACAGGAGGAAGTTTTATGTCAGGGCCATCTTTCCCAGGATCTTTCCTGGTGCTGGTTCCCCTTGTCCTGTGCCTTCAATGGCCAAAGCTCCCCCTTTTCCCAGACCCTCATCCCTCGCCTTGCTTGCTGCAGGCAGTGTGAGGATGAGGGGGCTGAGGCAGAGAGCTGGGCACTGGTGTGGTTGGTTTAGTGGGGATGGGTCCAACCTCTGGGAAGATCCTTTCTAGGATACAGAGAGAAGTGCTCCTGGCAGGGCTGAGCAAATGCTCCGGGGATCAAAGACAGGATGCCACTGCCCTCCCTCCTGTGCTGGCCCCAGCAGCAGCCCCTTGGCCACCCTCTGCAGCAAACTCCCTCTCAAAAGGGCTGAAAACCTCATGCTTCTTCCCCAAAGAGTCTCTCCCAGTCTGATGCTGAAATGCCCCATCCTTCTGCTCCCTGGGAAGATCCAAAGGCAGTGATGGGATCCCAGACCTCCCCAGCTCTCCCAGTGTTTCAGGAGCACCCCCTGCCCCTTGGCACCCCGTAATGCACACGTGGAGCTGCAGCAGGGAAGCAGCGAGCCTGGAGATCCAAAACCAGGGAAGGAAAGGAAAGAAGAGGAGCTTTGTGCAACTGGTGTAAATACCAAACTCACACTGACTGGAATCCTCGTGGCTGGGGACAGATGATGGAAGCACCACAGCAGGGTTGGCAGCACCCACCCCGTGTGGGTCAGGGGTTGTGTGGGGCAGCTCCTGCACTCGTCCAGCTGATCCCTCCATCAAGGACTGCCTCTGCCTGAACAGTCCATGGCAGCTAAATGCTCCTAGGGTTTTCCCAAGCAGACTTGCATTGGAGTAAACCTCTCTAAATTATTTATTTATTTATTTATTTAATATTATTATTATTATTCTATTTTTAATTGTATGTCAGAACGGACCAGTATTTATTTATTCTGATTTTTTTTTCTAACGTTAAGTTATTTTTGGATCTGTTTGTTTGTTCAAATGTATCCATGCCGCCGGTCTCGTGTAAAGGTTTACAGCTGTGGCCCCTCTCAGTGAGGTGGCCGGAGGAGTGACAGTCACTCCTGCTGCCACCGTGTCCCTGTGCGCTCTCAGGGACACACGAAGGGACGCAGGGCAGAGCTGCGCGCTTTCACCTTGGAATCTCGGGTTTCTCATTAGATTCGTGCAGGAATGCGATGGGTGTGAGCGCAGAAACGGGTCTGGGACGTGTCGGAGGTGACAGCGAGGGTCTGCCTGCCGGCCGAGCCGGGGTGCTGGCGGTGCCACCAGCGCAGTGTCGCCTGCGCGGGCCGGCCGGGAGCCAGCTGGCCCCGCGCTGTTTGCCTTGGCTGCGCCGGCAGCGCTCAGCCCGAAACCCGCCCGCTCCCGCAGCCACCGCCGCGCTCCCGGCCAGGATGCCGGGACTGCCCTGCCGTGTTCATCCCTGCCCGCTGACCCACCCATGGGAAAACAAAGGAGATGAGACTGTGAGAAAGCGATCCCCGCGGAAGGTCCTTGCAAAATCCAGCCTCTGGTGACGGATCTGATCAAGGCTCCGTGTGTATGTGTGTGTGTGCACATGTGCATATACATGTGAGTCTCCCTCGGTGTTATTTATTTTTTAACTTATTTAATATTTTTAGTACAAGCTTTAGTACACCCTTCCTGTTAGTGGACAGATGGGGTTTCTGTGGGTTTGTGTGAAGCTGTGAGTTTTTCTGTCTCTGTGCCTTTTGCCAGTGCTTTTTAATTTTTTTTTTTAAGTTGTTTCTCTCATTCACTGCTTTTATGGATTTTTGCTCTGCATCCAGCATCTGAGATTGCTGCAGGTGCTGTCTGCAAAGAGCAGGTTCACCTGGAGGAAAGGCAGCTGGGTCACTTTGGTGTTGGTGAATTGCTGCTGTGGTCAGACACACAAGGGGTGTTCAGGGCTGGCCACAACATCAGGATAATATCTGGGCTGGTTTTTGGGAGTCTCACACTCAAAGGCTCTTTCCCAGCCATGATTTTGAATCATCCCACAAGCACCCCTGCTGCCTTTCCCTGCCAGAGCCCATGTCACAGAGCTCTTTCCCAAATGTCCCTTTGACCCTGGAGCCATCAACTCTCCCCATTCACTGGACCTGCCTTGGCTCTGGGTTTGTCCCCCCTGTCCCAACCCCGTGCTCCAGAAAATCCAACACCATTTCTGCAGGTTTGCTGGGAAGCAAAGACAAGGGATGTTTCAAATCACTGTTCTTCTGTTCTTTCTTCATTGGTTGCAGCACTCGGCTGAGCTTTGCTTTATGTTAACTGCAATTTTCTCAATGTTTTTGTTGTTTTGGGGACTGAATTTGTACCAAACTTGTCTGCAACAGCCAATCACTGTTATTTTGCTATGCATTGTACATATATTGAACAGGCTGAGAGGACTTGGCCTCTATTTAATATTTATTTCTTTTATTTATTGAGCATTACTTTAAAAAAAGCTATTTGGGTGATACTGTTGGGTCCATGAAGGCAGGAGCTTTTGAAGTGGTGCCAGATATGTTGGAGAGAGGAAGGCAAATTTGGTTCATTTGGACCTCACCACCAGTACTTAGAGAGGAACCTCATTGTGATGGAGATGGGCAAGGCAGGGGAAAACTCTCAATTTCCTTGAAGCAGCTTCTGTTGACAAATCACATCCCCCTGGAAAGAAATGGGGAATTCAGAGGTGACAGCCAGCTCTGGTGGAGGAATAACCCTGCTCCTCTTACTCTGTCATGTGGCATAGGGCTGCCATCACCAAAAATCCCTGGAGTTCTCTGATCTCCCACTGCTGGTCCCCTCTCCCCTCTGGAGGTTGGGGACACTTGTCACCCTTTGGATCGGTGATGAGGAAGGGAATAGGATGGAAGTGACTGGCCGTGGTCTCCACCAGGAAGGAAGGATGCCCACCCTGCCCCATCCTGAGACCCCCGTGCTGTGCCCTGCTTTGCCCCCTTCCCCAGGCTTTGTGCCAGCAGCTTTTCCCTGGTGTGAGCTCAGTAGCTAGCAGGGCTGGGAGGCCTCCCCTGCTGTGTCCAACACGAGCAGAGCTTGCTGCAGGCATCCTCCCCCAGCTTTGAGAAGAGCTAAAATGAGATGTGCTGAAAGTACCACCCTGCCCCAGCATCGCTCCACCAAGGCTGCAGCCACTGCTCTGCTCACCCGGGGAGGTGTTTATGCTCCTGGGGCAGAGCTGCCTGTGCTGCTGAGGGTGGGCACAGCTCCAGTGCCAGCCACTGACACTGGGCTGCTCCTACAGAGCTGGCCCAGAGCTGCTGGGTGCTCAGCCAAGGCCTCTTGGGGTATTTGAGAAAGGGGCAGGTTCAGGTGCCTAAGGGAAGTCTTTGCCCTTTAGTGTCCAGTGGGGTTTTATTACCTCTTCACCAGAGAATAAATCATTCTCATCGCTTTGCTGCAGCCTGGTAGTTTGCACACGACTGGGAGGGTCTCCAAAGCAACAGTGTCATGGTCAAGGACCCCAGTTTTGGGCTATTGCCTAGAGAACACCCTCACCAGCCCAGGGCAGCTCTCCACCTTTGAAACCCTGTGAATGAGCAAAAGATGTAGATCAAAAGCCCAGACGTGAGAAAATCCAGGAGGGAAATGGTGCCTCTGTTCTCTGCCTGTTGGTTGATTCCATCCCCACCGACACCGGCACATCTGTTTGAGTTCACTGTAAAGCTCCCCTTGCTCTCCATCCACATGTGTTCTGTATCCTTTAGTCTTCCTGGGTGTTTGAGTTGTTAGCCTGGTTAGAAAAAGGTTCCAATAAAGGTTTGGACAGTATTTCCTTTGCATCATGTTCCTTTTGCATACAAGTGCGTGCGGTGGGATATTTCGGGTTGTTTCAGCTGCTCTGCAGGGAAGGGCATGTGCCTCCACTCCCAGCTGCTGAGGACTGGCTCCTCAGGGCACTGGCTGAAGCAAAAAAAAGTTGTGGGCTAGTATTTCTGGCAGCTCTGCTTTCCCTGCTGGGCCAGGCTCCTGCTGCCCTTTGCCAGGCCCTTGGATCCCCCCACCCTGTTCAGGCACCGGGAGTCCAAGCCAGAAATGTGCCCATCTGTCCCTGGAGGTCACACTGGGCTCACCAGTGCTCTCCTTGGGGCTGTGCCCTTCCCTTCCTGCACAGAGTTCCCATGCCACAGGGTCCTGCCATTGGCACCTTCTGGGCAGCAGCCCGGGGCAGTGGGGACTCTCCAGCACCCTGAAGTCCCCCAGGGGAGCAGCAGCACTGGGCCATGTCCCCATGTCCCCATGCTCCTCAACAGGGCTCAGATGGCACCCAGGAAAGGTCTGGGCATGGCACAGGTGGGGACACGGGGCAGCATCCCCAGGTCACCCAGAGGAGAAGGGGAGCTGCAAGGGCACTCCATGCTTCCCAGAGCTGATGTGGTGGGGTGGCTCGGGGTGGGAGGCAGCCGGGAGGATTGGAATGACAACAGGAGCTAAATTGGGATGGCCCAGAGAGGGTGAGAGCAGGCGGGAGGAGGGGACGTGTGACTAATGGGGATGAACAAGGCGACAGAAAGAATTCCTGGCCGGGGAGGGAGGATGGCCTGGAGCTATGTGGGCAATGTGGGATGGGGGATGTTGTGAGGCTCCTGGAAACACGGCAGGATCGTGGGACTGCCTGAAACCTCCTCGGGGCTTGTCCCTCTCACCCCGTGCGCTGCTGTTTGCCCAAGGGGGTGGCAGGGCTGGGTGCTGGGGCGATCCTGCTCCCCAGCCAAGCTGTGCCCAGCTGAGCTCAGGCTGTGTGTGACAGTGACCCCCAGGACTGCCCCCGTACTGTCACCCACGGGCACCGGGAGTCCCCAGGCAGGCAGAGGCAGCCGGGCAGGACAAGGGAATGGAGGGGGATGCTCAGTCCCTCCAGCAGCAGCTGCCTCCCCACACCAGGAGTACTCAGCTGGGACCTCCTCGGGCACCTCCAGGCATCCCTTCGGACCCCAGGGAGACCCCTGTGTGTCCCCATGCTCGGGGGGCACCCCTGGCTTAGCCAAGGAGAGGCAGCTCCCCGTCCCCAGCGTGATTAATGCCATGGAGCCACCAGCGGCTCCATCCCTGAGCGGCCTGTGCTGCATTAAAGCTGCAATTACTTCCACAGAGTCCATTAGAAAAATTGCAGATGCTGGAGAGAAGGAGCATGATGCAGAGCCAGGATGCGGCATGAGGAAGTGCCAACGTCACCCTCATCGATCACATCCCATCCTCCAGCGCTGCCCACCGGAGCCGTGCCCGGACCGCCTCCATGGGGTCCCCGTCCGTGCCAGCCGTTCCCCCGCCCGTGGCCGGTCTCGGACCGTGTCTCCAGTGATGCTGGCTCGGAGCTGCCCCTCCAGCGCTGCTGCCGCGCCCCTTCCCGCAGCTCGCAGCTCGCTCCCGCCGCTGCCCTGTAATTACGGGCCCGGCCGCGGCTGTGATTAACGCCTCGCCCTGCCCGCACCGCGATTGCGGCAGGGCCGGGGCATGCGGCGGGACCAGGAGGAGGAGGATGAGGAGGAGGCAGGTGCTGAGCAGCGCTGCTGCTGCCCAGGGTCCATCTCCTTCCTGCAGTTCGGGGATGCTTCTCCGGGCCCAGCCGGTTATGATGGCCAGAGAGGCATCCCGGAGAGGCTCATCCTGTGCCCCTGCCCCAAACACTGCCCACACACCCCCATGGGGTCGCACTGCCGGGGGTGCCAGCAGTGGGTGACCCATTTCCCGGCACGGCGGTGCCCTGGGGACACGCGGCTGTACAGTGAGGGGAGCAGCTTGCTCAGCCCCACCGCGGTATTTTTAACAGGTGACAGCGGGGTGAAAGCAGCCAGCCCCGGGTGAGCTTGGGGGCTATTTTGGGCGGGCAGAGCAGCAGGAGGGGGCGGCAGGGGCTGGGGCAGCTGCCGAAGCGCCGCGGCCCCGTGGCAGCCGGGATCCTCAGCAGAGGTCAGCTGCCACTGCCCAAATTCTCCTCGGCTGTTTCATCCTCTCCAAAATACTCGGCTGACAGGGCAGGACTTGCAAAACACACACCCCCCTCCTCCGAAATCCATATAAATAGTACTCGCCCAACGGCTGGAAGGTTAGAGAAGTTTCTGGGCTCCAGGCTCAGGCATTTATTGCAGCTCTCACCCAGGAGCAGCAGGGAAAGTTGCACATAAAGTGCTGGAGAGTGAGAAGTGAGAGAGAAGCTTTTTAATCTCAGGATATTTGGGTTTATTATTTTTTTTTTCTCTCTCCTGACAAGAAGTTTTATTTTCCTCTCCCCAGTCCTGGGATCACAGCCAGACAGGAAGCGTTTTCTCGCGGCCAGAGAGCTCCCTCCGTCCTTCCTGCGCTCCTCCAGCTCCCGGTGATTCAGCCCGAATTGATTTTCTCCTCGTCCTTCACCTGGTGCCGGGAAGGAGGCACCGTCCCCGCGCACCCGCGTCCCACCCGGCGTGGATGCGCCTCCTCCGGGACAGGCTCCCGGGGGAAGTTTGCAGCCAGGAGCAGCCGCACAGAGGCTGAGGCTCCGTGTGAGAGCCGCGGGGACACGCTCAGACCCCTCGGAAGGCAGCCATGGCCGACAGCCAGATGCCCTTCTCCTGCCACTACCCCGGCAGGCGCAGCCTCCGCGACCCTTTCCGGGAGCCCGGCCTGACCTCGCGCCTGCTGGACGATGACTTCGGCTTGTCGCCCTTCCCCGGGGACCTGACGGCGGACTGGCCCGACTGGGCTCGGCCTCGGCTCACCACCACCTGGCCGGGCCCGCTGCGCGCCGGGCTGGGCCGCACGCCCCCCATGGCCCCCGCGTACGGCGCCCACTTCGGGGGGTACCCCGAGAGCCGCAGCCCCGCGCCCTTCCCCCGCGAGCCCTGGAAGGTGTGTGTCAACGTGCACAGCTTCAAACCCGAGGAGCTCACCGTCAAAACCAAGGATGGCTATGTCGAGGTGTCAGGTGAGAGCCAGGGCAGCGGGGAGGTGGCACTGCCAGCTCAAGGAATTGCTGCAAAGTGCCAAAATCGCCTTTGTTTTAAGGGGGTGGCAGAACCCCCTGCCTGGGAGCTTGAGGGGGCTGCAGCAGGGCTTTGGGGCATCTCCAGAGGCAGTTTGGGTGTCACAGGGGCGGTTTGGCTCACAAGCCATGGTGGTTTGCTGCCAAAATGAGAAAGGACACGTGTCCTTTGGGGTAGATCTCCCTGCTTTGTGCCCTGGCTGGCAGCACCCGGAGCCAGCAGCCAAGAGGGGCCCCAGCTCTGCTCGGTTAATTATAGCCAGGGTGAGGTCGGCACGGAGGGAGATTCCCTTTAAAGGGGCCGAGGGAGAGGCTGGGAGGAAAGGAGCAGCTGCTCACAGCCCCCAGCCCAGCCTGGCTGGGTCGGCCACAAACACATCCCTGAAATGTCAGTTAATGTCGGGAACAGTGGGTGTGGGGTCCAGCACTTCTGGGGTGCCCACGACTGCCCTCAGTGTCCCATCAGCCTGGCACTGACATTCCCATTGTCCCTGGGTCCTCCGGGCTGGGATCACCAGGGAGGGCTGGGGGCTGCCTCCTAACACAGCTCTGAGTGTTTGTTTGGAGCTCATTGCAGCACAGGGGGAAAGCCACAGCTCAGGGGTGTCCAGGCAGCCTCTGGCCGGTGATCCAGGTTCAGGGACCCCCAGCCTGACAGAGGGGTGGAAAGGAGCCCATCCTTGGGGGTGAGGCCAAGGGGGATGCTGCCACCTACACTAGTTTTATTATTTGTTTATTTTCTTAAGCCCCAGCCCTTGGCAGCCTGTGAGACCCCAGTTTTCCACTGGAAATGTGGCTGTGCTGTGTCTAGCATCTCCTTCCCCACATGGAGAGGCTTCCTGAGCCCTCCCCAGAGACAGAGTTTGCACTGGGGCAGGGAAACAGCTGCTTGGAAAACTCCTGCTGGGTTCAGTTGTTGTTGTTTGTTGGGGAAAAAATAATAAGGTGTTGATGTGGGGTGTTGGCCTTCCCCGCAGGCAAACACGAGGAGCAGCAGGTGGAAGGAGGGATCGTCTCCAAGAACTTCACCAAGAAAATCCAGTAGGTACCGGCTGGTCCGGCCGAGCCCTGCCAGTCCCCGTGCCCCAGCTCACACACACAGGGACTGTTCCATCCCAAAATCTGCCCTTCTGCAGCACCTGCCTGGCCTGCCCGGGCCACGGGGTGATTTCCCAAGGGAAAGAGAGGAGGAGGAGGCCTTTTTTGAGGCGCTCTGTCAGTCTGCTCCATGCCTGGGGCTGCGGACAGGAGGGGAACGGGGAGGAGGCGAGCCCGGGAGCAGCGGGCACGGCAGGCGGGCTCCATCCCGGCACATCCCCGCATCCCCATGATGTCAGAGCGATCGCTATCGCCGTGACTCACCCGCGGCTCGCTTTGGCAACAACACCGCAGAGGCGAGCCCCGACCGATGCGGGGGGCAGGTCCCACCCGCGGGGCTCGCACGGGGTGAACGGCGAAAAGCATCGAAGCCCAGGGCATGGGAAGGGTTTCCTCGGCTGGCAGCGGCTCCGCTTTGCTTTTCCAGCCTGGAGGAGCGCTGTGCGTCCCGAGCTCCCACGGGGAGCTGGGGCTCGCTCCTGCCGGGCGCTCGGGCTCCTTTTACGGGCAAGGCTGGCCGGGGTTTTCTCCTGCCCCGCGCGGCGCTGACATGCCGTCAAACACATCTGCCGGGAGATTAAACAGAGCTCCCGCGGGGCCAGGAGCCCGCTCCAAATATCCCCCGCACATTCCCAGGCGCTCCAGCAATAACAGAGGCTTTGCCGGGGCGCCGGGGCTGCTGCCTGGCCCCGCTGGGGCTCCGAGGGTCGGGATGCACTGGGGAACGCAGCATCCTAACCCATCCCGTCTCTCCTGCCCCCCTGCAGGCTGCCCTACGAGGTGGATCCCATCACGGTGTTCGCCTCCTTGTCCCCGGAGGGGCTGCTGATCATCGAGGCGCCCCAGATCCCCCCCTACCAGCAGTACGGCGAGGGCAGCAGCGGCAGCGAGATCCCCGTCGAGAGCCAAGAGGCCACCTGCACCTGAGCCGGCACCGCCGGCACCCCCGTCCCTTTGTCCCCTTCCCCTTCCCCCGGTCCCTGCGGCATCCTGACAGCCTCGGGCAAGGGTGACGGGTGCCGCTGGCTCGCAGGGATGATGGCAGCACCCGCCACCCCCGCCGAGAGCCGGGGCACGCACCGGGTGCCAGCCCACCGCCCCCGAGGGCTTCTGGCGCCCTGAGTGCCGCTAGAGATGTTGTGCCCACGGGGCCAAGCAGAAAGGATGCTCCTCCTTATGGTTATTGTTTGTTCCGAGTCGCTCGGATGGGATATTTATAATACAATAGCAAAAAAAGGGCCTTTTTTTTTTTTTTCTTTAAAATTGACATGGAAACCTGTAGCTCTGTGTCTTTCCTCCTCCATGAGTTGGTGTTTTTTTTTTTTAAACTACATCTCTGCGAAGGACACGCATCTGGCAGCGTGGCCTCCATCCTGAGAAACGGTCTGCGTGCTTTGAACGTTGGTTTGGGGTTTTGGTGTTGGTTTTTTTTTTTCCTTATTTCCAAAGAGAATTTGTGCTTTTACTTGTCAGACCTGAGGAATAAAACCCAGTTGATGTTCTTAGCCTCTGCTTGTCTTGGCTGAGCTGGTGGGACGGGCACAGGGCTGTGGGGACAAGGGGGATGTCACCGTGTGCCACCTCCCAGCTTGGCACAGGTCATCCCCATGAAGGCAAGGACAAGAGAGATGTGTGGGATTCCTGCAGCAATGGGGGAATTCCAAGTCGAGGACCATGGGCTCACCCTGTCCTCAGCCCCTCAGGGGGTTGAAAATGTTCTTTCTGCTTGGAGATGCTTGGAGATGCTAAACCAGGCTGTGAGCTGGGAAAGTTGGGTTTGCCCCATCCTCACATCCATCCCACCATGCCAGCTTCCCACCTGCAGAGAAAGCACTTCCCAAATGATGTCTGCTGGGCTCTAGGCACAGCCCTAAAACCATTCCTGGGGCAAAGCCCCATTTGCTCACCCACTGCAGCGCCTGGCTTAGCAAAGCCCAGCTGCTGATGGGAGGCAGGAAATTTTCCATCAATCTCTGCAGCACCTGGGCCAGGCACCCAGTTTTCCATGTCAGCAGGACCTCAGAGTTAAAAATACAGCCTCACATGTTTGCTGTGGCTCCTCTGGGAGGTGGTTACCAACAACACCCGCCACGTGCTGCAAACCCTGGCCCAGCACCTCGTGCCACCAAGGCACCCACGGGCCAGGTCGTGCTGGGGAACCTGGGCACTCTCACCCAGCTGTGCAGAATATATTTAACACCCAGCAGCTGCTCCAGATCTGGGACCCCCTGATGGTGCAGAGCACAGCCAGCCCCCAGCTCAGCCTCTGTGGCTCTGCCAGGCAGGGCTGTGAGCACAGCAATTTTTATGAATAAAATATAATCCCCGAAATGCGATACCCACAGCGGCATGGAACGCCAAAAAGTCATGAGTCACTGCTCCAGCCCTGTGTCCTTGTGCCACTTGGAGCTGTCAGGCCCTGTGGGTGACACCTCCTCTCCAGCACAAATTGTCCTTCCTCTTCCTCACCCCTTCAGAGAGTTATTTTTATCAGGCTTTTGACAAAATATCCCCAGGCCCAACCTCGGTGTTTTCCCCTTTCCCAGAAGGACCCCAGGGGTTCCTGGGGACACGCTCAGGCCCAGCACTGGGCTGGAGGTCCCTGTACCCATCTCCTGGCCCTGCACCCTGTTTGGATGTCCCTGCACCCATCTCCCGGCCCTGCACCCTGTCTGGCACAGGATGGTTCCCTGAGCAGGGCTGCAGGTGCAAGGGACCAGCTGTGACTCCACAGGGAGCTGCCAGGGGGGAATGAGCCACAGCTGAGCCACTCTGCCACCCCAGGGTATTTGGGGAGGGCCCCAGGCTGATGCAACACCAGTGCTGGGACAAAGGGAGCTCCAGGCTCAGCTCTGGGGCTGCTGCATTCACACAACAGCTCCTGCTTCTTGTTCCTGCTGATCCTGCAGTTTGGGGGTTAGTTTTGTTTTTCTTTAATAGCTTTTTGCTTTATTTGGTTCTGCTTTCTGATGAATTCCTTAATAGAGTCTTATAAAAGCTGTTGTCAGCTGCATTAGCAATAATTTCCTAATGGCTGGGGTTGGCATTGGCAATTAGCACTAAGGACCTCTTCCCTGGGCAGCGTGCTCGGGCCTGTGCAAACAGCAGCTTCCCAAGCCCTTGGATGGTCTGGAGTATCACATCCTAATGAAATAATTGTAACTGCAGATCCTGAGGCTCTTTTCAAGTATGATCTGATTAGCCCTGCAAAGGAGGTTTTAAACAAGTAATCCCTGGTGGCGTTTCTGCAAATGCAAAAATTGGTTTGGAAACACTGGGGCAAAATGCAAAGATTGGTTTGGAAACACTGGGGCACTCCTGCAGCAGCCTCTCCCCTGTGTCTGAGGAGAGGGGTGGGATCTGTGCCTCTCTGGGGCTCCAGGGGAGCAGAGCTGGGGCTGTGGGCACTGGGAGCAGTTTGCTCTCCCTCCCTTGTGTGTGAGGTGTGGGTTTGGAGCCTCCAGCCCCACAGCACAGAGCAGTGGAGGCCTCTGTGCAGTGGTATCACATCTGTGGGTTTGGAGCAGCTCCAGCCCATCAGGTGTGTCAGAACACATCGTGGCTCATGGCTTAGAACAGCTCTAAGGGACAGGCCCTGACTGAGGGCATCCCATGGGTGGGTCTGACCCTGGTGCTGCCTGAGGGAGCCCAGGAGGGGCTGAGACCCTGGCTCTGCATTTTGGGACCTCTCTCACTCAAGGCAGAAAGGGCAGGGCTGTGATTATCAGCAATTCACACTGCATGGGGCAGCCCAGCCACAGCAGCACCTCCCTGCCAGCCCTGTCCCTCATTCCAGGGGGACAGTGCTCCCTTTTTAGACTCACCAATATCCACATCATCCAAACGATTTTCACTGTTGGAGGAGACAGAGGAACCATCCCAATGTGGCCTTTCCCATGCTGCTCTTGGAACAGCACCAATGCTGCCAACAGCATCCTGCATGGGGAGGAGACAGGAGCAGGTGCTTGGAAGATTTTATTTTATTTTCTTTCTAAGAAGCCAACTCTGATCAAATACACAAACAGATCTGAAAGAGCTGGCGGGATTAAGTAGTTTGAATGCTGGGCAATTTGGCAGAGGTGGGGCAGGAGGAAGGAGAGAGTGCCTGTTCCAGGAGAACAATTCTGGGGTTGGGGCTGAGGGGGAAAGCCAGCAGATCCTGATGCACCTCAGGACCATGAGCTTGCAGGGTTCCCTCTGAGGAGTGCCAGCAAAGCTCTCCTGGGCAGCTGGAGGGAAATGTGGGTTGTCCATGCAGCTTTTTTGGTTTGGGTTAAATTTTTGGTGATCCCTCCTGCAGCACAAGCAGGTGATTCCCAGTGCTGCCAGCACAGGGCTGGAATGGGCTGGTGAGGAGGGCTCAGCACCATGAGATAAGGGGCTGCATCATGGGAAACTGCCCTTGCAGGACCTGCTGCTGCTGCTGCGAGGGGCTGAAGGACGTGAGGAGATAAGGAAAAGGTCACCCAAGCCGTGGGACAGCTCTGCAGGGTGGCAGGAGGCTCAGGAAAGCTCCTGCCTGTGTCCTGCTGTCTGTCCCCAGCTGCCAGGGAAGCTGTGGAGCACAGCAAGGCAGGGACATGGGGCAGTGGGCCCGAGGGGCTCTGAGTCCTGCTTGCACCCCACCAGGGCTGGGATGGGGAGCACGTGGCTCCCAGCGGGGCACCAGCTCCCAGCCTGTCCCAGAGGATTCATTTTCCTAAAATGGAAGCAAAAGCTGAATTGATTTATTTTGGTTGGCAGCGTGTGGAGCTGGGTAAATAATCCACAAGAAGCTCCAGAGCTGTCCAGATCCACCAGGCACCTCCAGAGACCCGGTCCCTTCTCCTAGAACAGGGCTGATCTGATTTTCCAGCTGCCCAGCCCCTGTGGCAGGAGCAGGAGGTGGCTGGGCAGAGCTGTGTCCATCCCTGCTCTGGGGAGCATCACCATCACTAACCCATGGACTGGGACACCCTTGCTGGGATGCCCTTGATGTCTCTCATTGGATCTTGCTGTGGGGTCCTGGGGTGCCCACAGAGACCCCTTTGTTGTTTCATGGGGCTGTTTGTGCTTTCCAGCCCCTCTGGGAGCCTCTGCACATGCAGGAGCCCAGCCTGGCTTCCTCCATCCTCCTCCTCCTCAGGGGCTGCAGAGCCCCCCAGGCCACGTGCAGCTCTCCAGGCTCTCTCCTGGCTCCGTTCCTGCTCCTGCAGTGGCTCCATCTGGGTTTGCACGGGGGATTTGCTGTAACACTTCCAGGAGTTTTCCCTTCCCAGGGCCCTCTGGAGCATCCCTGGCTCCCCAAGGGTTTCTCACAATTTCTCACACAAATCTCAGCTGCCTCAGTTCAAGCCAGTCCCTTTTCCCTGAGAAGATATCCTGTAAGCACCCAGGTGTTTCTCTGCTGGAGCTGAAGCCATTTGGGGGTTTTCACGTTTCTCTCTTTGGGAGTTTCTCCCCCTTTGGAGGTTTTGCTTTCATGAAGTTTTTGTCTCTACTTGCAAAGCAAATCTCATCTGCTTTATTTTGGATGTCTCCAAAGGGAATTTGGCCACGTGATGTCTGTGGGGACAGAGAAGCAAAAACTTAATTTTTTTTTCTAATGGAAGAACCCAATGTCACAGAAATAACCCACCTGACCAGATGGCCTTTCTCTCCCTTCCAAATTAAAGGCTGGAAAGCCACAAAATGGCCCAGCCACCCCTGGGAGCAGCTCAAGGAGTTCCTGCAGCTCCACCCGTCCCAGCAGAGGGAAGGGGAGGAGAGATCTCTGCGGGTGAATTAATTCTGATTATGGCATCACATCCTGGACCCCCCAGCAGCACAGACCCTCCTGGGTGGGCAGTGTGGGTGACCCTGGTGTTGAGCATCCCTGACCAATCCTTAGAATGGCAGCTGCACCTTCCAGGCCCAAATTCCCTCCTCCAGAGCTGCAGCCAGAGGAAGGAGAGTTTTCTCCTATTTGTTTTCTTTTGTCGGTCTTTAAACCCAGTTGCAAATGCTGCTGATAATTAAGGAGACTCTTGCCATTTGGGTGAAGTGCTGAGGGGCAGCCTCCTGCTCCCAGCCAGATGCTCCCCAGCAAACCCATCCTGGAGGAGAGGGAAATTCTGCCTTAATTTTGATTCTTTCATACTCCAACAAAAACCTCCCTATCCGAGGCAGCCTTGGAAACCTTTCCTTATTAAAAGACCTCCTTGAAATGCATTGTAGCAGCCAAGGAGGGTGGTTATGAAGCACAAAAAGCCTGCAGAAGAGCTCATTAAAACAATAAATTACAACTAATTAGAATAAATCAAGCTAAATCATCTCCAGTGGGAAGGTAAAATGAGGTGTGAGTGAGTGGTTTTAATAAGGATGGTGCCAATCCCCAGCTCCCCTTTAAAATGATGGTGAGTCCTGCTGCAGCAGTGATCTTGCTGCTGGGACCAGGTTGGAAAACACAGAGGAACAGAGGAAAGGGGAGCTGGAGAACACAGATGGACAAAGAGGAAAGTGGAGCTGATGGCATTTTGAATTGTGTCCCAGCCTGAGCTGCCTGTCCCTGATTGCAATGGGTTTGGGGGCAGCACAGCACCCACAGTGGCTCACAGAGGTCAGGGAGTTGGGTTTGCTCACTTTGGGGTTTATTTCTGTTTAATTTGAGATGCACAGAGTGGCTGTGGGGTTCTGCTCCTCTCGTATCACTTCATCACCACAGCCACAGCAAAATGACTTCTCTGCATAATTAGCAGTGAGATCATCGCAGCCGCCTTGGCTCCAAATCATTTCTGCTCCGGCCTCCAAAGAGAGAACTGCTCAAAACAAGGAGGGGAGGGAGGTGTGGGCTGAGTGCCCTGCCAGGGTCAGGCTGGTTGGGGCTCTCAGCAGCCTGCTGGAAGGTATTCCTGCTCATGGAATCAGAAGGGCTTCAAGGTCCTCTCCCTTCCGAACCATTCTGTGGTCATTGAGCAGATCTGTGAGCTGCCAAAGCAGAAGGTTGATGCTGAAGAGAGTGAATCACTGCTGAGAGCACCTGGGAGGGGGCTCAGCTCTGGGCAGCACAGAGCCCAGAGCCAGCAGGGCAGTGAAACCACTGCTCCTCGAGCCTTCCCTGGCTGCCACCTCCCTCTGAGGGATCAGCGCTGCTGCAGAAATGTATTGGTTTCATTAAGCTTAAATGATTAGCTCCAGGCCTTGATAATGATACTTAATGGATCTAATATTTTTGGGGGTGATGATGCTGCTGTATACGGCGTGTATATCATTAATAACCTTCTTTAAACCTCCTTGCTTGCACTGCCACTAATGATGTTCAAACCCTTCTTGTGCCTAAGCCCAATTAGCTGCCAGGAAAGAGGCTTTGTCCCCTGGAGGATGCCTGGCTGTGCTGGGAGGCAGATGCTGATGGTTTGGGCAGGACAGGGGGGTCAGGGCAGCCCTGGTGGTTGAAAGCCTTGGGATGGGTTTGCTCTGCTCAAAATCCCTTTCCCAATCCCATCCAGAGTTCTGCAGGGGGGTTAACACCACTCAGGGCCTCCCCACATCCTGGGTTTTGTCACCCCTTGGTTTCTGTAGCTGAGGGTGGTGATGGCAAACCCTCCTCAGCCTTTTCCTCAGGGGATGATGCCAGATGCATCGAGGGCTCTGTTTCCTCAGGGGAGATATCCCTGAGCCCAGGACACATTATTCCCCTGTGGTCCCCATGCTGGGTGCAGCCAGGTAGAAGAAGGAATATCACCACTGTCTCCATGCTCCCCCTGAACCTTTCCATCACCCCTGGGAGGAGGAACCAGGCTTGGCTGCTTCCCTGCTCCTTCTCACCCGAGCCTCCTTCCCATCCTCCTGTGAGCTGATTAATCCATTAGGATTAACCTCTCTTTAACTCCTTGATTAGCTGCATTTTAAAACTCCATTTGTTTTCCTTTTTACATCAAGCTGGAGCCAAAAAAAGAGGGCAATTTGCAGCAATACTGATTTAATGCAATTTCTGAAAATCAGGGTGAGCGTCGGGAAGGCGTGCTCAGCATTCCAACTCCTCCCAGCACGCTGCAAGGGGCTATATCCTGCTGGAGCCAGATTTGGGAACAGCACCACAGAACCAGCATCCACCTGATCCCCAGAGCTGGTTTCTGATGGTACTGGGACAAAACTGAGAGATGCATCCTGGTTTCAAGGTGTTGCTGGGGAAACTGAGGCTCCTGTGATGTGCTGTGGGTCCCACAAGGACAACCCTTTCTCCACTGGAAATCTCCCTGATTTCCCTGGACTGTGTGTGGCAGAAATTGCTCAAGACAGGGCTTCTTGCTCTAGGATGAGGCAGGATCATGGTTTAGATCCATCCAGGTTTGATCTGCCAGGTTTACCAAACCCAAGTTCAGTCCATGCCCTGAGTGAGCTACCAGACCCCTCCGAAATCTGGGGGTTTTTGATGACACAAACTTTGCATCTGTGGCAGGGGTCTGGCTCAGTGTCAGCTCCAGCTTTTCCTATGGGACCCTTCTTTGCCATGCAGGAGCCATGTGGGAAAAATCACTGATATCTTCAAAAATAAGCAAGATCTCTGGCTATAGACCAAAATCTCTGCTGTTCAAATGCCTGTGTGTCCCAGTGGGAGGGAGTGACTCCTCCATCCATCCTGGGGCTGTCCCATTGCTGTGGGACACAGGCAGCATGGGGATGTGCTGGGGTGAGCAGTGCTGTGGTAGCTCCATGGTGGGGGCTCCTTGGACCCCCTGTTCTGGTTTCTCCCCATTTCTGAGCCCCCTGGGTCTCCCCATGCAGCCACCCCCTGTCCCAGCTCTGCCAGGCCCAGCTCATCCCCTGCACGAACTGGCTGCTCCAGGGGTTCTCTGCTGTGTTTATGGGATTATTGAGCTCCAAGGTGACTGATACCAAACACCCCTGGCCTGTGCTGAGCTGTGTTAACCCATTCTTGGGGCACTTCCTCTGGCTGGCAATCAGTGTTTGAGGTGGGATGCTTTCACAGGCTCAGGGAGCTCAGCAAAGCCAAGGCTCAGAGCTGGGTTCTGGGGTGGCTTTCTCACCTGGCTGAGGGCTGGGAGTCTCCTGGGTGTGAGGTGCTGAAGAAAATGCCTTCCCTCTCCTGTGGAGCTGGATTTTGGATGCTGTGTGCTCAGAGCAGCTCTCCCTGCAGTTGTTTGGGGTGCCTAGGAAAGGCTGAGAGCAGCAGGGACATCACTGGAACCTTTCTTCTCCTCCAGACTCCCCACTTGCAGGATGTTTATCAGGACCTTTGAGATGC